>NC_132958.1:28500-1339750 GCF_034638445.1 Ciconia boyciana | reverse complement strand
GTCCTGTGTGGGGGCTGTGGAGCAGAGGGGCCTATGTGGGGGCTGGGGGTCCTGTGGGCAGAATGGCCTTTGTGAGGGTTTTGGGGTCCAGAGGGGCCTGTGGGGTGGGTGGGGGATGCCCTGTGGGGCTGAGGGGCCTATGTGGGGGCTGGAGGGGTGGTACTGGGGGCCTGTGGGGGGAGGCCTGTGAGGCGACAGTGTGGGGCTGGGGGGTCTGTGAGGGGAGAGTGTGAGGCTTGTGGGGCTGAGGGGCCTGTGTGAGGGCTGGGGAGCATCCTGAGGGGCCTGTGGGGCAGAGGGGCCTATGTGGGGGCTGGGGGGCCGGTCCTGAGGGACGTGGAGGAGGTCCTGTGGGGCTGAGGGGCCTATATGGGGGCTGGGGGGGGTACTGAGGGGCCTGGGGGGCAGGGGGGAGGCCTGTGAGGTGACAGTGTGGGGTTGGGGGTTTGTGAGGGGAGAGTATGAGGCCTGTGGGGCAGGTGGGGAGGTCCTGTGGGGCTGAGGGGCCTGTGGGGGGGGGGGGTGTCCTGAGGGGCCTGTGGGGGAGAGTGGAAGGGCCTGTAGGATGGGGGGGGGCTGTTGGGTGGGGAGGCCTGTGTGAGGGCTGGAGGAGGTCCTGAGGGATCTGTGAGGGGAGAGTGTGAGGCTGGGGGTCTGTGAGGGGAAAGCGTGGGGTGTGGGGCATCCTGTGGGGCTGGTATGGTGGTGGGGGAGAGCGTGGGCAGGTGAGGGGATCCGTGGAGCAGGTTTGGGGATCTGTGGGGAGCAGTATGGGCTGTGGGAAGGCATGGGGGCTGAGCTGGGGGTCTCGGCAGCTTGGGGACGGGCTCGGGGCTGGTTTCACAGCCTTGGTGTCGGGGCGGGCGGGGGGGCTGTGGCCAGGCCTCAATGGTTTGCTGTAGGGTCAGGGTGTGGGGCTGGGCCTGGGGTCACGGGTGAGTTTGGGGTCAGGGATGGGAGTGCGCTCAGGGCTGCAGCTCAAGGACTTGGTCTTGGGGTTCAGGGGGGCTGCCTGGGCTCAGAGCGGGAATAACAAGATACCTGGTTATGAAGCTCCACGGACTTTTCATTGCAAAGCACAGCAGACCCCCAGGCGAGCGATCCCCTTCTCTAAAGCGTAATTATTCCTGACAGTGAAGCAGATATCCCCATCGACGTCGAGACGGTGACGCCCACGCCCGTGCCGCTCTATGACAACCAGAAGGCGCGCAGCGTGATGAACGAGTGCGAGCGCCACGTGATGTTCGCTCGCACGGATGCTGATGCCCCTCCGCCGCCAGACGACTGGGAGGAACACGTCAACAGGTAGCATGGGGATAGCAGAGAAAAGGAATTCGGGCACTAAAGAGCCACCCGTTGCGTGGTGTGGGGTTTTTTTTAGTGTGACTTGGTACGTAGTGATGTTCCTGAACTGAATAATGTTCAAAGAAAATAAATTCTTGTGTCCAGATTCCTTGTCTGCCTGCTGTGAAAGCTGTCAGATTTAATGGTAGAGGCTGGCCCAGCTGTTGAACCTCTCCCACACGCTTCATGTGAAGCTCTCTCCTCTGTTCGGAGGAGGTTGGGGCAGTGAGCTGGTAGATTACACGTAGATCCTCAATTCGGCCATATTCCAATGTCAAAAATTAAAAATGAGGCTGTGCATAAATTCCACCCTATTAAAAACCCTCCTTGTAACTATAGTCAAGCCACTTCACAGTCTTGATGTTACGAGGAATGGAGATTTTTTTTCTGGACAGTTTGTCTGAGAAACGTGGCGATAACCTATGCTAAAAGGAGCGATTATTTTGGTTTTATTTATTGCTTTTGCTCTTCTCTTGCCTTTCTGATACCTGGACCTTCACCAACACACCCTAGTGACACTTAAAACCTGGTGTTTTTTATTGAACCGTCCTCTAACTTAAATCCTCAGCAGCGAAACTCACTTTGTCCATAGCTGTAAATCGGTTCTTGAGGCTGCAGCCGCAGCCGATGCCCAGCGGTGCTGCCGACTGCCTTTGGGAACGGGCAGCAGCTTGCAGGACCTGGATGTCTGTGTAACAGTGACCTACGTTACCTCTCTGGTTTTCTCGGCAGGACGGGTTGGACGATGGCCCAGAACAAGCTATTTAATAAGATTCACAAAGCGCTGCAGTCTGACAGGCTGGCTCGCTTGGCTAACGAAGGGGTAAGGTCTTTTACTCCCTATTTCACTTTCCAGCAGAGTCACTGCCTGTGTGTGTTTATCAGTCTTTCCTAGCAAAGCCCGATTGAGTCAAGACGAAAGTCTTGGCCTTTGGGTTGTGTAGTCTTAAAAACCAGGCAGCTCTGGGCTTGTTTTAGGCATGATTTTGTCCTCACTGCGAGGATGCTGGTCTTTGCTTGCTGCCAGAGGACTTTGGGCTGCCCAAGCCAATACTTTCCTGTGGTGCGTGCTTGATTTTTCCCTTAACTGTGTTTCTTTTTAATTTCCTGGCTTTTAGGCTTGCAACGAGCCAGTCTTGAGGAGGATAGCGGTGGACAAATGTGCTCGGAGAGTCCGCCAAGCTCTAGCTAGTGTCAACTGGGACACCAAGCTGATCCAGTGGCTTCACACGACGTTAGTGGAAACCCTCAGTTTGCCAGTGCTGGCTGCTTACCTGGATGCTCTGCAAACGCTTAAAGGAAAGGTGATAAAAGCAGTGAAAGACTTTGCTATCACTTATAATGTTCTCCCTTTGCAAAGCTCGTTAAAGGAAGCCGATGGAGTTTTTGTCCTTTTTCTTTGGAGTGGCTGTGTGTGTTTTCTCAGTCCTTTCTGGCCTCTGGTTTCAGATCCCCACCCTGATCGACAGGATGCTGCTCTCCTCTACCGCGAAGACGGGGGCGGCGGGTGCCGAGGCTCTGTCTCTGCTGCTGAAGAGACCTTGGGACCCAGCAGTGGGTGTCTTGTCGCATAATAAACCAGTGAGTACCTCTTGGGGCTTGCAGGGAGCGAGAGGCTGGTCTCACATCAGCTTTATTCTTCCCATCCTTCTGCTGTCCTCTTCCTTCCGCCTCTGTCTTGCTTCCTGGGCTCTTTTCCTCCTGCTTTAGACTTGCTCAATGAGGGGGACTCCTTCTGTGGGACTCATTCCCCCTGTACTATCCTGAGGTAGCTTTGGCTGGGGAAAATGTGATCAATTAATGAGCTACTACGCGAGATCCCTCCTGCTTCGTTGTGCGTGCCAGGCTGGGCAGCGAGGTCTCGGGCAGGGAAGTTGCTTTCCCTTACATGTCTCTTGTTGAACTCTGTAGAGCAAATTGCCTGGTTCCCCCCTCATCCTGATCGCTTCCTCTGGACCCTCCAACTCCATGTTCCCCACTTCTCGACGGCACCGATTCTGGCAGTCGCAGCTTTCCTGCTTGGGAAAGGTTCGTATGGTTGGGTTTGAAAGGAGGGAAGTTCAACCTAGACTGCAGCTGCTGAGCTTGTTTTTATAAGCCTTCGGTGCACCAAAATACTTGCTTCAGCTGAAAGCAGAGGCTGGCATCTGCCACCCGCAGCATTTACCATTTGAGATGCCACACAGGGGATGAAGTTGCCCAAATCTGATGCATTTGGGGTCTCTTGCTGACCAAAGTCATCCATCATCCAGCAGTTTAGATTGTATTGTTACTGTTATTAAGGATTGATGAGTCTTCTGGTAGGAAGAGGTTGGAGGAAAGAGACTACGGGTTACCTTAGTCCTCTGCCTGGATACAGAGGTGCTCACACGCCTCTTAATGTGGTAGATATACTGGGTGTATAGGAGTGAGGTGAGTAGCAGAGGTTGCCTCTGTGGGGAATTCTCTGTTTCCTCTGCTTTTAGTAGCTAGAAGGGAATCCTGGGGGAAAGAGGGAGAGAGAAAGCGCAAGTTCATGCATAAACGGGGTTCCAGTCCGTGCTAATTGTTGGTACCTGCTGTCCCCACTAATGCCTTCGTTATTTATCGATCTTTCATTTCAAACTGCAGGTGATTCCCATCGCCACCCACCTGTTGAACAACGGCAGCGGGGTGGGAGTGTTGCAGTGTCTGGAACACATGATCGGGGCGGTGAGGGGCAAAGTGGCGGAGGTAAGTAAGAGTGACGAGCGTATGGGGGAGCCTTTGCTGCTCCCTTCAAGCTATTCACCTTGCCTGTAGGTGCTGTGCCACCCCAGTGCATTGTCCTGTTGTCTGTCCCTCTTCTCCATCCATGTCTTTTTTTTTTTGTCCTTTAGATTCACAGCCACTTCTCTCACAAGCCGATCATCCTGATCGGGTGGAACACGGGTGCCTTGGTGGCCTGTCACGTAAGTACCCGATTCCTTTGCTTCTTCTCAGAGCCTGCTTGACAGCTTCAGTTCAGAGTTAGATTTGAATTACTGTTGCGTTTAAGGCTCTGCTGGGGTTCTTCTTGTCCCTTTTCTCTTTCCAAAGCCTGGCTTTGAGACAGACATCGTTTCTGGTCGTGGGGCCATAAGCCATCTGAGTCATTCCATGTTTTTTCCCCACTCCTTTAATCAACAAAGCAAGGTGAAATATGGAATTCTGTACCCGGCAGGAGCCTGGCAAAGCAGCCTTCGCACCCTCGATGCGCTTGACTGTTAGGATGCTGACTGTTGCTTTTTCTCCCCAGGTTTCAGTGATGGAGTATGTCACTGCAGTTGTGTGCCTTGGATTCCCGCTGCTCACCGTTGATGGCCCCAGAGGGGTAAGGACCAAAGGGAGATGGAGCCTGTACTTTTTTTTAATCTCCCTAGATCGTTTCATAGAATCAGGCTTGGAAGTCCAGTGATAACTGGAAGATTTTTTGAGGAATGTCCGTGTGATTTTTATTTGGAGGAGGTGTGCCCAACAGGCGGGACTGTTGCATTCGTAGCAGGATTCTTGACGCGATAGCAGGCGTGAGAAGTCCTGTGTTTGCTTGCCTCTGCTGTGACGTGTTCTTGCAGCTCCTTCCTGGGGTCTCACGTGCGGGTCACTCAATTGTGATCATTTGGCACCAGAGATGACAACTTGGGTTGCTTTATACAGAGCCCAAATTGCTCCTTTATTAGCTGACCAGCGTGTGACTGTGTTGGGAATGATTATGGTTGTGCTAATGAAATGGCTAATTCTGAGGGTAGTGGAAATCTGTATGAAAAGCATTTGCTGGAGCACGGTGCTGCTCTCAAGCAGAGTTTTCTTCAGGACTCGGTACGGCAGTGTAAATCCCATCGGGGCCTCACTCCAGGAAGCTTTGCTGTTGGCGCTTTTTCAGCCTTATCCTGGGTTTGTGCGGCAAAAGCTTGGAAGGAGGAAAATGCAGTGAAATAGGGTTTCTGAGGGGGAGGGCGTCAGTCTGAGTTGTTAATGAGTAACAGCACTAGGTACTCATTCAGCTTTTGAGTCAGTCTTTCTCACGAGATGTTTAAACGAACCGCACAGTTTATACTTCTCTCCTTTCAGGTTGCGGTTGGTATGTGCTGGGATTGCACTGTCTGCCCCTGTGGCACGTGCCTTCCCTTTTTGGAAATCCTCATCTAATTCAGAAAGGTGTTTGGCTCCAAAGACTCTGCATCCTGGATCAGTCCTTCCGGATTACAGTTCCCCTTGCTCTTGCAGGATGTTGACGACCCCCTCCTGGAGATGAAGACCCCTGTCCTCTTTGTGATCGGTCAGAATTCCCTGCAGTGTAACATCGAAGCGATGGAAGATTTCCGGGAGAAAATACGAGCCGATAACAGCATGGTGGTGGTGGGAGGAGCAGATGACAATCTCAGGTAATGGTCTGCGAGATGGATATTCTCTTCCTGGGAACACTGGGCAAGATCTGAGCATGCTGCATCCCGAAAAAAACCCAAATTTGGTACTGAAACTAGATGGGAACTACATAAAAAAGCTGACCTTCATGGAGCATTTTTATTCAAAACCTGGTATGTTGGATAGAGGTTGGTTTTCTGTGATAAATCTGCATCGTTTCTCCCAGTGGTAAGTTAAAGATCCAGGGTGCAGTGTGGTATGACAGTAGAGCAAGTATTTGCTTTTTCATGCCACCCCTGGCTCTGGAATACCTGGCTTTTGGAGGCTGTGCACAGAATTGGGATAAGGGAGGCTGTAACAGCCTTGCAGGAAGCAAGAAGCTCTTAAGGTTTCAGTAGATTTTGGAGCTTGTTCTCCTGTCATGCTTGTGCATGTTTGGAATAACTGCACCAAAAACCTGAGCAAGTCGTGTATGAGAATAGGGTTGGCCTGATGCTAGAGCTGGACCCAGCAGCGCAGACAAGATTTTGGAGCATCGTGTAAGTCAGAAATCTATAGCAGGGATAATCAGTAAAGGAGAGGAAAGAAATAAACGTAAAACTCTCATACTGGGTCTGAAGAGAGAGCTCTGAAGGGAAGGAAATGTCATATTTACTTTGGAAAATGCTTTTGGGATGCTGGGCCTTTTTCCTCAGTCATCGAAGTTTGTCTCGGCGCTTCTGAGGGATGAATCTCGTCCTTCCGGTAGACGATAGTCTTGAGTTGAGAGCTGATGGAGCTGGCTCTTGCCTTACTCTGTGTCTAACTGGGTAAGGGAGTGAGCTTGCTGTTGCTTGAATCTTGCTCTCAGGTGAAGAACGATGTTGCCAGTGTGAAAGTGGAAAACCAAACATGTGTTGACTTCCATCTGTGGGTTTGTTTTTTTAATAGGATAAGCAAAGCCAAAAAGAAGTCAGAAGGCCTGACCCAGAGTATGGTGGACAGGTGTATCCAGGTAACCACAGAAGTCTTCCTTTTACACCTCATATCTATTAAAAAAAAAAAAAAAAAAATCTGTGCTGAAATGTCTCGGTGACCACAAGTTATAACCTTACTGCCAGGATTAGTTGGATGAAGGTAATCTCTCTCCTGAGTGGGGTTTTGAAGTGGCTATCTCCTTTTAGGAGAAGAGACGTGAGCTTCCTTGTAGTGCACCTTAAAAAAAGAGCAGTTTTCTGAGTCTTCCAGTACATCTGCCTGGGGAAGCAAGCGGTACTTTTGGGATCATTAGAGGAGCCATCGTGTTTCTCTCCCATGTGTCAGAAATCAGTGGAGTGTGAGGTTTAGTGAGAAAGCCAAGGTCTATCTGTAAGGTTTTATGGTTTCTTTTGTGGGATAGTAAACCTAGAGAGCCTTATCCATTTGGCCCTTTGGGAATCTTTCATTCTTTCTTTGCTGTGAAGATCAGTTGTTTAGAGACCTGCACACCACTTAGCCTAACTATTTCTTTCATCCTTCCTAGGATGAAATAGCTGACTTCTTGACTGGAGTCCTCACCCGAGCAGAGAGCCACTCGGGCTCCGATCCCCGTGACCTGGATGCTGAGAAGAAGAAGAAGCCGCGTGACTCGACCAGAAGGGATCTGTCGTTTGACTTGCCGGAAAGAACCAGCAGGCCTGCCTCACCGGCAGCCAAAGTGCCTGCCTCGCCTTCGGGCTCGGAGGTGGGGGCTTTCTCTGGGATACTTTGAGCTGGGGAAGGCAGAGTTGTGTAAAGAAATGCTTTTGTACTGCTGAAATATGCGGTGAGAGACGTGGTTAGTGTTGGAAGAGGGAGGTGAGAGGATACGGAGGGACTAATGGCTTGTGGTGGGGCAAACGAACCTTCAGAAATAGATCTGCTCCAAGAGGGTGCACCTTCTTGCCTGTGTGCTGCTACGCTCAGGGTTACGACTGCCTCTTAGGGAAACGTTGGGGGTAAGAGGTGTACCTTCTCTTTGAGCAGGACTTATCCAGCGTCTCCAGCAGCCCCACTTCAAGCCCCAAGACTAAAATGGCTGCTGTGTCCTCCATCCAGAAGCCCAGCCAGATTGGCACCACACAGCTGCTGAAGAGGCAGGTGCAGAGGACGGACACTGTCCTGACGCACAAGCAGGCACAAGGTAATGCCCCACAGCTTTCCCTCCCTCTTAGCATCCAGATTTTTGGTCTTTATTTGTCCTGATGTGTTTAGGTTTTTGTCTTCTGAGTCCTGTCTTGAATTCCAAGCTCCCTGTGGCAGCTTTCTCTACAGCTCAGTCCCCCGTCACCGTCATCCAAAGGCAGCAGCCTGTGGAGGGTTGAAATTAGGTTGGAATTGGTGTTTCTGCAGCTTGTGGAGCCTTGCTGCTGTTCAGAGTGGGAAGGGTTTTCACTTGCTCTGGCTGACCAAATCACTGCTCTAATTCTTTTTCAAGTGTGTTGACTGGTGTCTCATATCCTTGACGGCTGCTTGGGAGGGAGACTAGAGGCACTCAGGAGATGATTGAGGCTATTGAATTGTGGCAGAAAAAGTGGGGCTTGGGTAATTACAGAGTCATCTTGCATCAAATGGCAGTGGAAAACCTGCTCTGAATAAGAAACCAGCTTGAGCTGTGGAGTTTTTTTGTCCTGTTAGATGCGGATTAAAAACCTCATGGTGCAGCTTCAGTCTGATTGTGAACACTGTGAATGTAGGTAATGGTTTTGTTGATGATGATCCCTTCTGGCAAATTTCAGTGGCACCTGGGGAATAGTTCTCCATCCTCCCTTCTGTCCTTATTTCTTTGTTCAAGACAGACCTGAACAGGCTTTGTTGTCTCCTGCAACAGTGTGACCCTCCACATTCTCTAAAGTCTTTCTCCGACTCAGGGAGGGAAGTTGAAGCTTGGATCTCCCTTAATTTCTCAGCCCACGGACTAAAGAAATCTATTCCTTTGTTGTTGTCGTTGAGGGAGGAAGTTTCTAGATAGCACACGGGAGGAGGGTCTGTGGAGTGAGGTGTGTTGCGGCCGCCTTGTTTTGTCAGGAGCGCTGCTGCAGCGTGGCTTCTGGCCTGCGTTTTGTGGCCGTAGCCGTTCAGGGATGTGCTGGCTGACGTCTCCCAGCTGCTCTCAGCTTCTTGGTGCAACCGCTTGGTCAAGCTAACCACGCCTCTCGCAGCCAAGCCTGCTCTCATTCCCTGGGCGCCGGACCTTTTCCCAGTGGCTGTGGGGCTGGAGAGGGCTCGTGCTGTTGGGACATGCTCTCTGTTGAAAGCTGGGATGATGCCCCTTCTAGTGTCGGATGTGCTACGCTGCCATCCGGAGAGGAGGTCGGTGTGTCTCTGTTGTGCCCCGTGGCTGGATGAATCATGTCTGGAGCTCTCTGCCTGCCTGCCTGCTCTGAGGTCTCTGTCTGTGGGTCGCAGTGGTGTCCCTGGAGTTCCCTGTCCCCCTCCAGAGCCGGGCTGTGATACTGTAATTCTCTCTGATTCATTTCAGCTCAGTTCGCTGCTTTTCTGAAACAAAACATGCTGGTGAGGAAAGCTCTTCCTCCTGGCACCTCTTCATGTCTCTTTGGTGAGTATCTCCTCACTTCTTGCTGTCTCTCTCTCTGTCTCCCTCCTTCTCTCTGTCTCTGCTACCTTCTTTCATCGTCTTCCTCTTCCCTTGCATTGGTTTGGGGATGTGGCCCAATGTGTCCCCTTGTCCCCCTGCTTTTTGCTTTCTCATTGCTGTATTTGAAGCTAAAGCAAATGGCCCACTTGCTAGCTGAGAGCATTAACCTTTCCTGAGCTCTTCCCCTTTCCCTGCTCTGGTGGGCAAATACTGCTCTTCAAGCCGTGGAGTCTGGCAGCTGGTTTGCTCTGATGGACTAAAACTTTGTAGACGATGCGGTGACTTTTTGTGATTATGAGTTTAACCCTTTCCTGTGCTGGGGCTGAGAAGGGGATGTGGACACCAGCCTGGGAAACTGCGTGTGTTGGTGGAGCATCCCAAACACGTGGAGCAGCAAAAGGGCTGTCAGTGGGAGCAGAAACAAGGGACTGCCAAGTGACTTGGAAGGGGCAGATGTAGACGTATGGAGCAACGTTTCCTGGCCAGAGAGAGTTAGAGAAGAGCAGAGAGGTCAGGCTTTGGGAAGACGGTGATGTGGTGGGAGAGGGATGCAGTCTGGACCAGGAGACACGTGGAAGTGAGCAGTCTTTAGTCCTGTGGTCTCTCGCATGGGGTGCTGGAGCACACAGGGAGGTGGACCTCAGTGTGTGCGGTGCTCTGAGGGTTAGGGATTGAGGGGTGAGATCCACAGCGTATCTAAAGACGCATTTTGGCGTCTCGAATGGCAGTGACTGTGTGGATCTGGCATTAGGAGAGGACGAGAGGTTGAAATCCAAGGCTTTGGGAGGCTGCGGTGTCGTCACATGAGCTGTCACTGTCAGTTCTCCATTCGGGTGACCCCAGGGTGCTGAGAGCGTTGACGTGGGTGAGAACTGCCTCTCTGCAACACCCTGAATGCTGGTGCTTTTAACTCGACGAGGCAAGCGCTGGATGCAGAGAAGCTGGTGGTATTTTGGCATGCTGTGTAGAGACTCCTAAGATTCGGGCTCCCTGCTTGCCCTGAACACACACAAGATGTAGTCCAAGCTGCACGTATACAACTGTGGTAACAAACTCCTGAGGCAAGTATTGGTCCAAGCTGGTTGTTTTAAAGGTCTCTTTCTCCCTTGAGCCTTGTTTAAAGGTTTGTTTCTCCCTTGAGCCTTGTTTTGTGCTCTCCCCTGTGCGAAGAGGTTAGCCTGGGAGCACACACAGAGCCCTGAACTTATCCAGAGTTCCCCCACCCAGCGTCTGCTGGGAAGAGAAACCACACTGGATGTTACCTCGCTAGTGGGGAGATGTGGAGAGGCTGGCACCAGCCTGGCCTGCCTTTTGATAAGATCAAAAGCTCATTAAGATCTTTGGGCTCATTACTGCATTGGCTTGGCTGCTCGAGCCGCGAGGTAGGAAGCTGGGGTGCGTGCCTTGGGAGCGTTCACTGTTGTTTTGGGAGCGGCGTGCTCCTCCCAAACACGCAGCCAGCCCTTCGTGGCGGGGTCTGCGTGCCCCTGTGCGAGCAGAAGCGGGCTCCGCTCTCGTGTGGTGGGGACGCAGAGGGACGTTGGGTCACTGCTCGCCGATGCTTTGAGGGGCACCTAACGCCGCTGCCTGTGCATGTGCCGTTTCACTGTCCTGCTTGGCTGGTGGCACTTTTGGGGGGGCTTTGGTGCCTGCAGCCTGTGCACGCCTGATGAGGTCTCTCTGGACGGCGATTTGGACGATGCATGTTTGCAGGTGGGTGGGAGGCACGCGAGCGTTGCACGAGTGTCACGAGTTAACACGTGGCTCGAGCCACAAGTCCAGCTATTGATAGCAGCACAGCAAGCTTGGCACTTGTCTCGGGGACCAGAGTGGCCCCGAAACGCTTGGAGTCACTGGACATTTAGGGATTTGGGTGCAGTCTTGTCCTACACCCACAGCTCAGGGGTATGCGGGTGGTGTGATACGCCCGGAGCGTATACCTACATATACACACACATATCTATATCAATTTTATATAATATATCTATCTCTAGATATATATAAATAAGGAAGTATGTACATCTTGCTCTCTAGGCTGTTGAATATACAGCTGAGATGCCCAGGACCATCTGTAAAGAAGGAGTTAGCTGGCTCAGCAGTGGTCTGCAGAAGCTCTCAATGGAGAGGGCTCTCCATAGCTTTGAGTAAAGGTCTTTCCCCCTTTGCCGCAGATCACGGCAGCACTCAGGCATAGTGCCGGCTGCATTTCTGAGCGCTGCCAGGCTGCGAACACCACAGCAGGAGGCAGATCTGCGCCCTCATTTCGCCCCAGTCCACCAGCATTTCAGGCTGGGGCCGGACGGTTGTACGCCAGCGGTGGGAGACGTGCGGAGAACGGATGGGCAGGATGTGGCAGCTCGTGACCGCGTTTTGTTCCTGGGCTGCCCAGAGGCGCTTGTCGTGGGTCCTCTGTGCTTTTTTGGATAGCCCTGGCCCCGGCAAGCTTGTGCTCTAGGCAGGACGAAACGGATGTGACTGGTCAAGGATGTGGCAGCAAAACGAGCTGTTGGTGCGGAAGAGAAATCTCAGCTCGCAGCTTTTCTCCCCTGGTACCGAGCAGCGTAGGGTATGTGGGGGCTTGGCTTTGCTGCAGCACCTTTTGTGCTCACGGCTGCTTTGCTTAGTGCCTCTAAGAAACCTGGATGCTTCAGTCCAGCTCCTGCAGGGCCGGTTACAAGCGCTGGAAGGGATGTTCCAAACAACAGGCACGGAGATACCGTTGCTGGTGTGTCGGAGGAACAGGCAGGCTGACCTCTAATCCCAGCATTGGCAGCATGCCTGCACCAGCTCTGCAAGTCTCTGCGCCCTCGTCCCCTCACCTGGAAATTAGGAATGTTGGAGGGGCCTGATGCCGGGATTGATTATGCCACGCTTTGAAATGAAAAGCTTTTATGTGGAGATGTGTTATCGCTGTAGGCATCCATTTTTTTTTGCTGCAGAGGTGAGACAGACTTTAAATGCTGTCCTGCCTTAGCCTGTGAGTAGCTTAAGCTAAGTCCTGGCCCTAAGACAGCAGCTTAGGGGACGCGGAAGTCAGCGTAGGTGGTGAAAAGGAGAAGCGTGGGTTCCTGGTGCATGGGAGATGGGTAAGGCTGGCATGGAGGGAGCTGTGGAAGTGTGCATGGGCATGCGTCCCTTCTCCACACCTTGGTGCACACAGCGGAGCAGCGCTGACCTCGAGGGATCGTCCATCAGTTTTCAAAAAGCTACTTCTGTGTCCCCTAGTTCCAGTCTCCTCAGAGCACTCGGACGGGGCTGAGAAAGATGATGTGCGTATGCAGCTGAAGAGGCATCAGACCCCCAGCCCGACCCAGTGCACCAAATCCTCCAAACGAGCCAAAATCAAGGTGACCATTGTCTCTCACGGAGATGCTGCTGGCGTGGGGAACGGAGCACCCCTCACCACCCAGGCAGAAAGTGAGTTGCGATTGCATAGCTGCTTTTTAACCGGAGAGCGGGGTCGTGGCTGTGCCCAGACCCCCTCCTCTGGGGCACGGCGTGGGGAGGGGAGGGGAGCTGTGATTTTTGTTATTTTTGGAGGAGTTAGCTGCAGAAAACAGACGGAGGCTCAAGGTGTGAGTGACTTGGGGATAGCTGGGGAAGCGTGGGGACTGGCAGCACGTAGGAGCTTGGCAGGATCCTCTGTTTGCCATAGCAGCTGGGATTGCACGCTCCAGCGAAATCCTCGACCGCAGCCTTGTGAGCTGCGAGGCGAATTTTACACCTTCCTCTGAGGCATCGAGCCGCTGCTGGAAGCGGGATGCCGGTCCTGGCGGACCCCTTGCTCCAAGTAGGTCGTGCGTGTCTCCGGTTCTGCTGCCTGCTCCTGCGACTCCTGCGCGAAGCTCTCGCCTGGAACGTGCTCCTGCTTTAGGGATGACAACGATGTTTCTCCCTCTGGAAGACCTTTGTGCGTTCAGACTTCACGAATCAGCCGAGTGCCCTGCTCTGCTGTTCCCCTTTGGGCCTGAAGTCTGGCACAATATGTGCTTGATACACGTATAAACAATCTCCAGCTCCTCTCCTGCCTCCGTGGCTGGGAAAACCCACTGCGACGAGCGTTGCAGAGGTCCCTGCAGTCCAAGAAGAGGTGATGCGCTCGGTCTTCTTCCCCTTGAGCCTTTGCAAGGAGGCCAGAAGCTTTGGCTACTGTCACCCCTGTGCCCGAAGGATGTTGCCTTGTCACTGCGCATGCTGGCGTATACGACTTCCTCACGTCAGAGTGCAGAGCCCCAGATACATAAAGCAGTCGCTCGTTATTAGCGTTAGCTCGATGCAATGCAGGGCTGAAAGGTCAGCGTCTCCATTCTGATAGGAAATCAGAGGTTTTCAAAGCTGAGAAATAATTCTGCTCCTTTGGAAGCATCTCTTGGTTAATTTAACAGTTGTTTTGAACTGTGAAAATGAACTAATAAATACACATCCTTTTTTAAGGTTACCGTTATCTTCTGGCAGCTTTGAAAATCTCTGGTTTCCGGAATCTTTTTTTTTAATTTTCCAAACTTTACTTCTTTTCACAGAAAGGAAATGAATTGCAGAAGTAAACATGAACCAAAACAAGAATTCCCTCTTACCGTGTGTGAGCAGGAGGAATGCGCAAGACAAACGCAGTTGTATCCCAAAATGCCGCAATAAACAAATATTGTGACTCGTCGCATCCCTGTGTATTTTGTAAAGTGTCTCTAAAGAATGCTTACAAAATCGATCGTTAGCGACCAGCCAGATCCGAATTAATCGGTTGAGGTGGTAGACCTGTGCCGTGATGGACTAGGAGGAGGGGATTAGTGGAGATGACGTTTAGGAGAGAGAAATGTATTTGGTGGTGAGGGCCTGAGATTTCACTGCTTACAGATTTTGAAGCTGATTCCTTCAATCCCGTCTGTCGTAACACTTCCACAACGGCAGCTTTCTGGTTTTTATTCACAACTCTGCTCTGTTTAATACTCCCAATCTCCTGTAGCGTGGTGGCTGGAGTGTGTGTTTATGGCTGCTGCGGAGGTTTCCCTGAGAAGATGCTTTGTGAGCAGGATGAGCCCGTGGCCTGCAGCCCTGTGTCTGTGGGTAGCTGTGTGAGAGAGGGGGAATCCCTGAAGACTCGTGGAGGAGAGTGAGTGAGGTTTCTTCTTTTTCTTTCGCAGTTGTCGCTGGAAAGCCGGTCCCCATGGCTGTCGGCCAGTCTGTGTCGGGCGCAAAGGAGCTGTCAGGACTGCTCACCACCCCCAAGTGAGTGCGACTTTGTTTTATATAAGCTGTGATCGTCTTGACAGGCCGCTGATGGGAAGCACCGCGACAGGGTGATTTCTGCATGTGGAGCTTCCTGGTATCTTGCTTATGACGGGAATTTTCTGAAGTGCAGGAGGCTCTTAGGCTCCTGAAAACCATTTGTCAACCAGCAGTCGAGTCTGAGAATGGCAGAAATGGGCAGAAGTAGAAGGTATTGTGGCTGTTGGGCTATATTTCTGTATGGTTTCCCAAATCCAAGTTTGCTTACCTCTGTCTTTTGAATGACCGTGGTGTCTTTGCCAGAAATTCAGTGTCGTCTTTAATCCTTCCCTTCATTCCCTCTAAGTCAAGCGTTTTTTTTTTTCCAAAGATAGGAGAAAGAAGCCTCAATATCAGTTCATGAAGTTGATTAACTGGCCATAGGGATTTCTGTTGGGGAATGAATCTGACATTGACATCTCACATCACTGTTTTCCCTTTTAATTCAAACCAAGCTTTGGAGAACCGGACTCTGACTGATCTGGGAGGGGAGAGGAAGAAGAGCTGTTCTCAAATAGAAAGTAGGTTTTAAACGGGAAATGTTTCACTGCAAGGTAGATTGCTTTTGTGTAGGGTGGCACAGCCCTTCCAGCACCTGGGTAGGCTCACACATGATAATAAGCTCACTTCCAATTTGGAAATACACAGATTTTGCCATAGGTGTTCCTTGTT
This sequence comes from Ciconia boyciana, assembly GCF_034638445.1. NCBI lineage: Eukaryota > Metazoa > Chordata > Aves > Ciconiiformes > Ciconiidae > Ciconia > Ciconia boyciana. Next base: position 1,324,515 of record NC_132958.1, on the reverse strand, counting down.
CTAGCTGCCGCAGTGGACACAGGGAAACTTCTCTTGCTTTGGGTTTTTGTAGCCCGTCAACTCCCTGCCTTGCGTTTCCAGGAGTCCCGCTTGGTTGTGTTAGGCCAGTGACAGCTTGCTGTCAAAGCCAACTCGCCTTGCCCTGTGCAGTTCATCGTTAACTGGAGTCTTTCTCTTCTGCTCGCTTTGTAGGCTGAGTTCAGCAGCAGAAGCCTCCTCCATGAGTCCTGCTCCGTCTGCCGTGATCCCCAGCAGCACGGCACCCAGCGCTTTCCATGCTCTGCAGAGCGGGCTGGTGGCTAGCAGTGCCCACTGCCTGCAGGCCCAGCCAGCCAGTACCCTCCAAGGTACCTGCCTCTCTCCATGTCTCTCTTGTGAATGTAAAAGGTAAACCAGGTTCAAAATCGTTTGGTGGATCCTCTTTCTTGCGTTCCCTGGTTGCTTTGGGTTTGCCTGAGGCAGCATTTGTAGTGCTTTGCTATTGCAGAGCCTGCAGAGATCCAGTGGGATGCTATAAAGTGAGGCTGAAGGCGCAGTAGGTGATCTGTTAATTGTGTCATTTGTATGTAACGATGCCTTGAGATACCAAAACCGACCTCCTCTTGTCTCCCGGGTATCATAGCTAACCTCGTTTGTAGCCGCAGCAATGAAATGCGTTGGACTGTGTGTGCCGAGTGGCTAGGAGGATCCCCGCCGACCTTGAGGCAGGCTGCTTGGGATGCTGCTCTTTAAAGAACAGTTTTGCAGACGCCTGCCGTATGACAGACCTGGAATTTCATGCTGGTGAATTCTCTAAGCCTGATTTCTTTATCATTTACTTCTTTAGGAGCAGCATCTGCCAGCAGCCTGCTGCAAGGGCTGAGCTTCAGCCTGCAGGACATCAGGACCAAGTCATCAGCCCTTCCTGCCAGCGTGGCTGCTGCTGGGCCGCCCGTGCAGGTATGCAGCCTGCAGACACCAGAGATCCCTCTCTGGAGGGAAGCTGTATGGAGGACAAAGCGGTAGGAGTCAGAGGGAACCTAGATAGGCCATGTTTGCTCCAGAATCAGAAGAGATGAGGGATGGTGGGTGTGAACTGCAGCTGAAATGATGCATCCAAGCCTTGGCGGTGTGCCGGGGGCTAATGGTTCCCCTAAGTGGCATGAGGTCTAGGAAACAGGGCTGTGGGAAGTTGTTTCTAGGCGGCCACCTAGAAAATGCTGAGTAGGAGTTGGAGAATGGACGGGGGGGGGATCAGTGATCTTTCTCTTTCTTTTTCTTTGTTCTTCTGGGAAAACGCATGCCTGTGACTTCCCAGGCAAGCTCCCCTCCCTGCAGTTTGAGGCAACCCCTTTCGGAACGGGTGGCTTCATTAGAAGCAGAGCCACAGTTTCTCCCAGTCATGCTTTCAAGTTGAAATGAGTACGTGCAGACTGGAAGGGACAAGTTTACTTGCCTTTAGACTTGCTTGTGGCCACCAGAATGAAGTGTGGAAACTCTGACCTTTAAAGACCTCTAGCTTCTGCGTGAGGGAGAGGCCATCCCCTTTCCTTCCAGGTACTCTGCTTCTGCTTCTCCTTCCAGACCTCAGCTGTGAAGACGCCCGCGCCTATCCAGAACCTGAGTGCCATAACTACCGGTACCGGCACAATTGTCCGCACCATCCCGGTTGCCACCTCTTTGTCTCTGGGAGCCTCAGCGAGCGGGAAGCCCACGGCCATTCACCAGCTGCTGACAAATGGGGGACTGGCGAAGCTGGCCAGCAGTCTCCCTGGCTTGGCTCAGATCTCCAACCAGGCAGCAGGTGAGGGAGAAGGGGGATGCGATGCGAGAACAGGCATGTGATGCAGGTGCCTGGAGCACCCCATCACCCCCAGACCAGCATTTCCAAAGCTTATTTTGCCTTTGAGCCGTAGCTACGGACAGCTGCGTGTGCTAGCAATTTCTGAGCAGCTTCCTTTAATGGGAAGAGGCTTCTGGTGCAGCCCCCGGTTGGTGAACGTGGCCTCTGCTGTCCCCGTGTCTCAGGGATGTCTCACTTGTGTGTTCTCTAGGCTTGAAGGCCCCAACGACCATTACTGTGACGCTGCGTGGGCAGCCCAGCCGCGTGACCACGCTTAGCCAGGCTGCGATGGGGACTGTCCAGCCCCAGCTCGAGGAACAGCCGATGCAGACGCAGGCACCTCAGGTAATTTTTGGCATCTTCTCTATAGAGAAAGTGCCTGCTGCTGCTCTTCCGAGCTTTTCCTGACCACCGTAGTCAAGGGCAGATATAGCTGTTGTGGGGAAAGTGTTCTTGGTCACATCTCTTGGGTGTGATGAGCTTTGTTGCTTTGCTGAGGCCACACAGAAAGGGGCCTTGCAAGGCAGTGGTTAAGAGGACCCAGTTCATCTTCACGTCTGTTAGTGGCAGGGTCGATTTGTGCTCGATATCACGCTAGTACTGTACCGAGGGAATCTCCGGCTAGACTTCGAAAGCTGGCATCAGCATGGAAATATTACTGAAGCTCCAGGCTTTCTTGGCAGTAACGGGTTTTGGTGGGAGGAGAAAAGCTGCTTGTAGAGTGTTCAGGCAGGAGAGTGGGCTGGCCATGGTGGCCGGAGCCGTATTCCTCTTGAAAATGCTGCTTCTGACTATTAGATGCCCTGATGTGAGGCTGGGCCCTGTGGGTGTTGGGGATATTGTCCTATTTCCTTCTGCAGGTCCCCAACTCCTGCTTTTTCTCACTGCCATGCTGTTGAAACCAATTTATGAAGTGCTGAATGTGTGCTCCAAGGTTGTACCTCTTCGATACAGATCTCCTTTTGGAAGTGGATCACTGACAGTAGGAAAAGCTCTTACTATTTGGACTCTCAACGTGTGCCAGGAACTGTCTCAAGGATCCTGCCTGCCTTCCTGCTTCCTAGCTGTTAATTCTTGGTGTGGTTGAGTTGAAAGCGCAAGATGCCAAGTTGGAGAGGGTTTTTTTTGTTGTTGTGAATGTAGTGGTCTTGGGTACTGTGATGTGGACCTCTCAACCCGAAATCCTGGAGGTAGCAAAAGGGGTGAATTTACTGCAGGTGTATCCTTGGGCTCCGTTCTAAACCACTGCTGATTTTGAGATGGATCCGTAAATGTGAGGGTGGAAAGGTTGGCTCTGACTCCCTGCACCAGACAGTTGGTCAGCGGTGGCTGTGATGTGCCATCAGCAAGGTTGACCCAAGCTCAGATGGCTTCCCCATGGTCTCAGCTCCGGCACTGTGCAACACTCATGTCTCTCCTGTAGATGCTTTCCTGGATGTGAGGATGTAGGAGAAAACAGGCAGCCCAGGCCTGTTGTCTGCCTCGCGGGACTGAAGGAGGCATTGCAGGAAAAGGGCTGCTGGTTGCCTGCGTATATACCGAGGGGTACAACTGACTGTCCAACCGGTCCTGACTGTAGTGATTTGAGGCAGGCATTTGCAGGGAGAAGGTAGTTCAAAGGGCAAGTCAACAAGCTCCCAGAATGATAAATTCTTGGGCAGTTGGACGAGAGTGGGATCAAGCTCCAGCGGGGATCAAGCTCCAGTTCCCAACAGGGATTAACAAACTGGCACTGAAGGCTGAGGATGCCAAGATCACTCCAGATTGACAGGGTTTGTTTGTTGTTTTTTTTTTTTTTCTCTTGCACGTGATTTTCTTACTTTTGATAGCACTAATGCAGGTCCCGGGCAGGTAAGCTGGTGTAGGAGAGAAAGAGCAATCTTCGCTCTGTAGATGAAGCTCTGTAGTTTTGGTCCCTGTTGCTGGGCTGGCTCGAGTTGTGGGCAGCATCGTGGAGGCAGGGAGCGTGCTTCTGCTCCTCGCTGCTGTCTGCAGAGGCTCTTTGAGGTTGCTGGAAGCCCTGAGATATATTTAGGGAGGCATTATCCTAAAGGTGAAGCCTTTGGATGGAAGTTGGGTAAGTATTAACGGCGGTAGCCATAAATCCTTAATTTGCCCTGTGCTGCTTTAGAGCTGGCATTGCACCCACCGTTGCCGGTAGTTTCCATGCAGAGTCCTGGTTTACTGCTGGTTGAAGCTCAGATTTGGGAGCATCCACGTCCTTCCTCCCTTGACTTTTCTGTGTTTCTTTCAGTCACTTCGCTAACAGGACAGAGCCTGCGAGCATCGGCAGAGCTGAGCTTAAAGCCGGCTAAGGTAGAGCTCGGAAACGCAGAGCTAGTGACGCTCAGTGCCGATCCCACCTAAGCAGCGCGTGAGTCGCTTTTGTAGGTCTCAAACTCTTCATCCGTGTTGGAGGCAGTTTTTGTGCTCTTCAAAGAAACCATTTGAACTGGCGTGCTTTCCTTTACATCCTTCGTTATGTTTGAGAGACCCTAAATACCCAGCAGAACAGTAACTCCACAGTGTAATGAAACGTGGTACAGATCAGATCGACTCTGGGATTAACGAGTTCATGTGCGGGTTAATGTTTTAAGGCGGTGGCACTTGGAACTGGATATTAAATTGTACGCTGTGACTTTTACTTTACAATGCTGAGCTTGTGTGTTCAAGGTATCGCTTCATTGTGTGGCCGGCTGCGAGAGTTGCTTCAAAAGCAAACTGAAAGCTGGCTTTTACAGGAAATGGAATGAGCTGTGTGTTTTCGTAACTAATTATAGCCCTTGACATCAGCTCCTGTGTACCTTTAGCACATAGGATTACGTAATCTAGCAGGGCTTCCTGTAAAAGAGCAAATTTACAAAAGGCTTTGGGGGATAACGCCGAGGGCTTAAACTCTTGTGTTTTCAGCAGTAGCCAAAGCTGCGGTCGGTCGGTTGGGTTCCCTTTGAAATTCCAGCTGACGGCTCCGCTGTGCCTGCGCAGGAAGCGTGAAGCCCACGCATCGGCTGTGCGCTGTGATTTTTAAACTCTGGGGGCCAGGGCGATGCCTGTAGCAGCTGAGATGCAGTTTGAGTGGGTAACTCTTTTCCTTCCCCCGTGGGCATTAAACGGGAGGTGGAAGACTGAGGAATCTCCCTGGGGAGTTTGGTGCAAATGCTTTCTGTGAGTAGCAGAGTAAGAAGGAGCAAGAGTGTTTGGGTGGCTTTAAAGTGAAAATACACGCAAGCTTCAGCTTCTCTTTTCAAGAAACTGCTCCACGGTGGTTTGAACATGGCTTTTTGTATCAGTTCCCCCCTGCAGCGTGGTTATAGCCTGACAGGAGCTCCATAAAGTGTGGAGTGATGCCGATGCTGGATGACGCTCTTGTTTTCTGCTTAGTGGCATGAAGATTTATGCTGCGATGACTGGAGCTGCAAGCTGGGGCGTGACGGTTTGTGCTTTGGGCAAGGGTCTCCCTCGGATGGCACGAGGAGAGCTCTGACTCCAGCCCTTGCCGCTGCCCAGAGCCAGCTGCTGGTGGCGGATGTGCTGGAAGCAGGCAGTAAACACCTTTCTTTTCCTGAAGTCTGACCCTTTCCACTCCCAGGGGCAGAAATATTAATTATAGCTAATGGAGCACCGTTAAATTGCTGCACAAGGCATGGAAAAGCAGGTCGTGACCTGCATGAGCATCGGGTAGGGGGGCCTCAGGCTTAAGCGGTGCTTGTCAGTGGTGGAGGAAAGCGAGCAAGTTGGGTCAGAGAAGTCTGACCGAAGAGGTGGGTGTCTGCTTTTGTAGCTGGAAAAGCTGCTTTGGAGCTTGATTTATGCCAGCTCAGGGCTGTGAGGGCTCCCAGGGAGAGCACAGGAGCCCATCCAGTCGTCTCTCTGCAGCATCAGATCGCAGATGCACCTGGACAGAGTTCAGGCAAGTGAAGCCGACCCAGAGGCGTTTGAAGAACCCCTCAAATGGGGGAATTTCCAGGTATTTCACTGAAGCTTGGTGCTCTCCAGGGTGTGCTGCCATCTGCCTTAGGACACAAATCCAAACTCCCCAGTTGTCCCAGTATTGGACATCTGTGGACATCTGGTGCTGTGTAACCAGCTGGTTCTTGTCAGAGGGGCTTGTATGTCTTCGTCAAGCAAGAGGGAAACTCTTCTGATGCAGAGGATGGTGTATGCTGTTCCAGTTTCCACTGGGCTTGCACTGGTGCTGCTGGTAATAGCACGTCGTTCTTGCGAGCGGGTCTGCACGATGCAGGAATCGTTCTTGAGCTCTTGGCTGTCGCTTTGCTATTGCTGTGGAGGAAACGAGAGCAGGACTGATTTCCCTGACACCCAGAGATGGGGATAGAGCCATCCCAGTCCGCTCCAGAGAAAGGCAACGAGTTTGTGCCAGTCTCAGCCCAAGCACCGACAGTGATGTTGATGCTGCAAATGACACCATCGCACTTTTAAAATACAGATCTCCGCAGTTTTTCTCTCATTACGCATTTTTCCTCGAACTTGGTAACGACTGGTCAGAGCAAGGGCAAGGCTAGAAGAAGCAGGGAGAGGGTGTGCTCTGATTATATTCCGTTTTTTTTAGGTGAGGGCTAGCACAGGTCACGAGGAATGGTTGCAGCCCCCCGCAGATGGTGTATCCTCGGCAGCGGGGCACTTCCAGTAGCTCTCCGTTACTTTAACCCTTCCAGGCTCCAGACGGTGCTGTTGGGAACCTGGCCGCCCCAGCTACCAGCGCCGCCTCTCCTGGCAAGCTGCTGTCTCAGATGGATCTCAGCAAAGCCCAGGCTGGCGCAGAGATGGCTCCCGCCGACCCCGCGGCACACCTGACCTCCGCCGCGGCAGCACCCGTAGGTGAGGCGCATGGCAGTCGTGGGGCGCGGGCAGCCAGCCTGGGGACCAGAACGGAGGCCGGGTTGGAGCCATGCTGCCGGGTGACGTGTGCGGAGTCACGCCGGGGGAATAGCTGCCTGAATGCTGCTTATTTTTAAGCCCGTTGCTTTTTTTTTTTTTTTGTCCCCCCACTTTAAGTTAGGTTTCCCCGTGGTTTCTTTGCACAAGGAGTTTTGGCTCAATGCAGCCGTTTTTGAGCAGTTGATGAAGAGCAGGGTGTTAAACTTGAGCCCAGACACAGAAGGGATTATCTGCAGTTTGTGTTTAGGGTCCCCGTCACGCGCTCGTAGCGCTAAGCACTCTCCCTGCTGCCTACATTTATTTACCTTGCCTGGGGAGAGCAGACCAATCCAATTACAACTAAATAAATATTGCAGAGCCGCTACCCAGCCAGTAGCCTCAGACTTTAAAAAAAAAAAAAACCCTACAAAAAGCAATGATGCAGTCCACTGCATCCTCAAAGGCTTCTGTACCAAAGAGCCCGCTGCCAGCTGAGCCAGGGTTTTCATTTTCCTTGGTCCAGCTGATTTCCAAGCAAGTGGCAGGGCGAGCAGGCAGCCAGCACTCAGGCCCAGATCTGGTGGATGAACTTCAGTGAGGCTGTGCCAGCTTCCCGAAGGGCAAACGAGGCAGCTCTGGAGCGTGTGTGTTTTACCACGCGAGTCTGTTTTCCTTGCAGGTGCTAAACCCAGCTAAGCGACCTCTGCAGACCCTCAAACTCCGCTCTTCTCCCCCAGGACTCAACATGGAGGTGCAGGAGCACTGGGCTTAGGTCGTCTTCTGTGTGTTTTTACGTGTTCCTTTTGTTATTTGTCATAGCTAGTGGATGGATGAAGCTAAATCTGTGGAGAACTTTACCTGCTTTCGCTGGAGGTTCAGCTTGGCTTTGCATCCAGCGGGGAGGACCAGTTCGTAGGAAAGCTGCTGGAGCAGCAGGGTGGACTGGGGTGTTAGCGCAGAAAATTTTCCAGACTCTCAGTTTTGTGGAGCGGTCGTTGCCGATGTCTTAACAGCATCATCGCGTGTCTATGCCACTTCCCCAGCCTGCGTAGGGGTGGCTGGAGTCGCCTGTCCCCGCCGTCCTCCTGCCCTTCCAGCCCCCCGATCCCCCCGGGATGGCGGGGTCGGTGATCCCATCGTGGTTAGTCGGTTGGCCGTCAGCCTTCACTCCGTGCCCTCCCTGCTCGAGGCACTTCATTTCGGAGAGTTCCACGCTGTGCCGGTGGTGTTTGTGCCATGCTGTCACCGCTGAGGAGTGCGAGGGACGCCGCGGTGCATCTTTGATGCCACTATATCAGAGAGATACGGTGCTGCGTGCCAGGTGACCCAGCGTGGCCGGCCGTGCCGCTTTCTGCTCCTCGGTGCGGGCTCCTGAGGGACGGAGCGAGTCGCAGCCGTGGGCGACTGCAGGGGCAAACCATGGGCTGCTCCAGGTTGGAGTCTTTCTGGCCAGCGTTGTCTTTAACCAGCAGTGGGTCTCCAGGCTTTTTCCCATCCCTTGAGCCCGTCTAAACCCAGTGATTAAATTTCAGTGAAGTCTCTCTCCCGTCGGTTGCTCTCTGGGCTGCGGCTATTGTAGATGTGGCTGGGGAACCGACTCGGATGGGGTTCACCACCACGATGCAAGCTCTGCCGTTGCCTTAGAGCACAGAGGGCTTCATTTCATAACGCCTAAAGTCTTTTAGCTGCCTCCTGGGGTGCAGTGTGATGAGGGTCTGAGCACCCTCAGCGCTGCTGGTGGGACGGAGCTGGAGATGCCAGAGATGAGCAAGAACTTGCCTCGAGCCGGGCCGCCGAGAGCAACGCGAGCTCGGTGTGGTCTGGGGCAGCTCGGCAGGTAGGATGGGGCAAGACGGAGCCTGCTCAGCTAAGGAAGAACCATGACGTCCTGTCCCAACGGGAGGGGACATTTGGGGGGAGAAGATCAGACACTGAAGGAAGAGAGAGGCTTCCTTGGGGGATCTGAGCGGTCTGGGAGGGGAGCGGTGCTGATGGTGCCTGAGTGTTGACTCTTGTGGTTTCCTTGCCCAGGTTGTGGCAGCGCTGGGGTTTGTTTTGGGGTCTCGCTCTGGAGAGCGGACAAGGCCGGGTCTTTCTGTTCAGTCTGAAACCCTGCGTCTCTGCCACCGCGGCGGGGGGCTGCAGCCCAGGGTGGGCGCCACGTCCCCACGGCTGCTGACCGCGCTTTCCCCTTCTCCGCAGTGACCACCACCAGCCCCATGAAGACGCTCTACGTCATGTCGGACGCCAAGCTGTCTGCGCTTACCAAGTCTGTGATGGGTGAGGCTACCTCTGTCCCCCTCAAACTGCCGGGCATCCAGCCTTCCTCCTCCTCCTCATCCGCCAGCTCTCCCACTGGCGCCGTCACCTTCGCCACCTCCCCCCTGGCCAGTGCCCCCAGCCCTCCCAGCAGCCTGGTACACTCAAAGGTGGGCCCTGTCCTGCAGACCGCTTCCAAGACCGTCATCCTGACCTCGACGCTGGCCACGATGAAGGGCGATGGACCCCTGGGACACATCGGGGAGAAGGTCAGCTTGACCAAGAGCGCCGCGGCCCTCGGCCACGCTCTGGGGGCAGTGGAGACCCTGGGGAGGGTTCCCTCCGTGGTGGACGACGGGAGCACCATCATCCACACCAGAGAGGCTCTGGCCAACAGACACTTGCTGCCCCAGGGCGTGCTGCCAGGAGGGGCCGGCACCACGCTCATAACGCTGGGCAGCAGCCTGGCCAGCTCCTCCATCATCGCCACGGCGGGGCCCACGCTCACCCAGAAGCCGTAGGGACCCCCGGGACCCTCGGCCGCAACCGGCACTTCGGGAAGCCTGAGCTCGGCTGCGGGGTGGGAGAGGAGCAGCCCCGCGGGCACGGGGGGCTGGTTCAGGCTGGAGCAAACTGGGGCGGGGGATGTTTTTCTGGTTTTGTTGCTGTTTAATAAAACTCTTTTTTGTTCTTCTTTACTGACTTCGTTGCCCAGGTCCCTTCCAAAAGCAGCTTTAGCTGCAGCCCAGCCCTCGACCGCTTTTGTCGAGGGCTGATTTCTTGTGCCGTGAAGGCGTGGAGGGACAAAGCAGCCTTGCGCAGGCGGGGAAGGATTCATGCTGTGGCTCCTGGGAGCGGCAACCAGGGCAGCTCCTCCTGCCTGTGCCATCTGCTGGTACGTCCCTCCTCTGGGGTGGAAGTTTCAACTGATTCCTCCTGCTATTGGGAATATTTACACACGCTGAAAAAGGCTCAGCTTTAATCTGCCCTGGGCCTTGACTTAATCTTTACACTTGTGTTTGCATCGGCAAGCAGGGGTAGCGCTGGGCACCCGGGCCAGCTGGTGCTTGAAATGAGGGGAGCAGCAGAAGGGGTGACACAAAGGTGCTGAGCCCCAAACTGGGTGCTGAGATGATGTGAGGCTGAGCTCGGCACCACCGAGGGTGGTTTGCCGGGGCTCAGGACAAGCGTTCCCCCCGCCCCAGGGCTGTCACTGGGCTCTGGGCCTTGTTTTCACAGGACGGAGCTTACGGCTGGGAATTGGTGGGTCTTTTTGTGGTCATTGGGGATAATCCCGATGCTCCATATGTCTCCATCTCGTGCTGCGGCTCTGCCGAGTCCTCGACCCTCGCTTCCCCGAAGGGAGGTAGGGCGCGATGCAACGTTTGCCAGCTGAGATGCTTTCGGGGAGCGTGAGTCTTGGCAGACGGAGACCCACGGAGCCGGGGCGGCCCCGCGCTCCCCCCGAGGGCAGGCACGTTTCCGAAATCTCCACTCACTTCCTCATCCTGCCGGCTCGTGAGAAGATCCCGATTTTGGCTCAGCTTGGCCGAGACAGCACACGCCACGGCAGAAGCAGGGTGTTTGTTACAGGGAGCCCGAAAACAGAGCAGGAGAATAACCGTTTTCCCCTTTGGCTCGTCCTGAGAAGGGGGAGATGCCAGGAGTCCCTTCCCACCCCTCCTGGGCTATACACGCGCTGCTCCCGGTGCCGTCCGGCTTTTGGGGACCGTCCCGCTTTGCCTTCGTAGCCTCTTGTGCACCGGACTTGGCACCGCCGCCACGGTGAGTAGCGGTCTGGAGGATGCGGAGCTTTGCCAGCACCCCAAGCCCTTTCTTCTCTTTTCCCTGGGGTTCTGTGGAAAAAAAAAAAAAAAACGGCAAGATTTTACTTTGCCAGCGATCTGGGTTCAGCCCGGGCAAAGTTTCCCGCAGGGAAGGCCGTGGGTGCAGGATGACCTTGAACCCCAAGGCCGAGCTAGCCCCTGGCGTAGGGGGTTTGCCGATGGGATGCCACTAAACGCGGCACCTTCTCCCCGAGCTGACAGCGACGGAAAAACAGCCGGGATGAACTTAGGCTCCGCTCTAGCATCCGTGGCACCCACGGACACGAGCGTGTCTGGTAAAAACGAGGGTCTGCTCTCGACCTGCAGTGTTTTTAAGCAGCTCAACTCTCTTTTCCAGGCCTGAAGTCACAGTTTCTCTGCTGCGGTAACAATAATAAGGCTGAGCCACCCTTAGGAACGTGGCATCTCCAGTGCCCTCGCTCCCAGGCGCGGAGGCAGCTCTTCGTGGGAAGACTCGAGCTCCGTGGCCACGTCCTCGCTCACAAACCGGGGTTAATGGGGTGTGTTTTGGCAGCGAAGCTCTTGGGGTAGAGCTGGGTCGGTCTGCAGTGCGTGTTACGCCTTTCCCGTGTCCAGGCTGGAGGATCCAGGAGTGGTAGGGTCAATGATGCCGCTCTTCTCAACGAGACTAACGCTGAAAGCATCACGGAGTGACCGGTGCTGCCTGGGGCTCCTTCTCCTTTTCCAATTTCTATGCCAAAGCTTTTTCCGTTCCATGGATATGGCAGAAATGGTCCTTAAATGCTGACTTAACTGCTCCTGCTCCACCTGAAGCCAGAACCCTCTCAGGGGACGAGCAAGTGCCACCGTCCCTCTGCCCTTTCCCCTTCCACGGCTCGTGGTGAGGCGCCCAGGACGGCGGTGAGCGGATGCGCTTGCGGGGAGCAGCCGGCACGAGAAATGCAAGTCCTGTACCTCCGACAAAGCCTTTAGGCCATTTGCAACAGCTTGACAGGAGCTCCTGGAGGCAAAAAGCACCCGGAGATGTTGCTGGGCTGGTTCGTACTTGGACACGTGGCTGCTCCACCAAACGGCTGCCGTTCCCCAAAACTGATGCAGAAAAGCACCTCCTTCCCCACGGCAGCGGGGCGGCCCCGGAGGTAGGTCTCAGCCCATCCCCACGGCATCACGCCACACCTCTGGGGCTCCGTGCTTAGGGTGAGGATCCCCCCCAAACCCTGCCCCGATCTGAGAAATCAAGGACACCCCAAACACCGCCAGGTCGGGACCATCCAGCCAGTTTTATTTCAGGCGCTGCCTCTGCAGCCAGCTCAGCCGCTGCGGCCGTCGGAGGTGCGGAGCAGCAGCGAGCGGAGCGGCCGGAGCGCTTTCTGGGCAGAGACCCCACGCAGCGGCCGCTCGCCTTGGTCCTAAACCCCTAAAAAAAAAAAAACCTCCGGAGCCCCGGACGGAGGCAATGTAATTAAAAACCAAAATTGAATCGCGTGGTGTGAGCCAGCCGGGGCCCTGGACTAGGGAGTCGCCGAGCATCCCGGGCACGGCGGGACGGGCGTAACCATCGACCGGCTCGGCCTCCTCGCCACATCGTGTGAAACCGTGCTGGGGCACGGCCTCTCCAGCAAAATTGAAACCTCCACAACTCATTTTGCTCCCTTTTTTTATGTGTGTATGTGTATATATATATAATATATATATATATAACCTTGTGATATTGGTAAAGTCACCGGCGTAACGATGTCGGATACAAACAGCTCTAAGATCAAGAGTAAAAATGACTCGGTCCAGATTGTCTCCTCTTAGTCCCCGTGCCGCAGGCTCTGAAGCGGTGACAGGCTCCGGCACGCGCCTCGCTGCCCGGCTCAGCCGCCGCGGCATCCCGGCTGGCTCCCTTCTCCGCAGGGAACGAGGCCGATCCGGAGCGGGATGGAAAGCGCTACAGCTTGGCATGACGGTGAAAGGCAGGCACGTGCGGCGAGGCGTAGGTGGGTTGGCTGTGCCATGTCGCTGCCGGGTAGAGCCGGTGCCGCATCGAGCTCTCGTAGGACGCCGGGTAGTGCCCGGGACCAGTCGCCAGCGGCCGGCACAGGTCGGAGGGCTGCGTGGAGGCGGCTACCAAAGGGCTGGGAAAGGCGGGGATGACGAAGGGGTTGACGGAGAGGGACGGTGCCACCGGCACCCCCTGGGTTTTGAGGTGCTCCAGCGGGTTGCTGAAGCTCACCGGGAAACGCAGCATGGCTCCCTTGTAAACGTCCGGGGCTTGCGGCAGCGGTGCGGCGTAGCCAGGGCTGGCCACCACGGCCTTGGGTTTGGCCAGCCCTTGCTGGCCCCCGGGCGAGCCGGTGCCCGTGTCCCTGCCATCGGCCTCCTTGACGAAGGGGGAGATGGCACGTAACTTCGCACCGGGGCCGAAAGCCGCCTCCTCCTCCCGGCCGCGCTTGCCCCTCGGCGGAGCAGGGGCGAAGCCGGCGCCGGGAGGCACCCAGCAGGCTTTGACAGCGGCGCAGGCGGCCGCTTGCCGGCTCTCCCCGCTCCACGACTGCCCCGCTTTGCTCCGCAGGTCTTGGGGCTGCTCCGGCTCCTCAGCTCGGGACGGGAAGGTGGAAGGTGGCTCCAAAAAATCCTTCAAGCTGGAGAAATACCCCCAGAGGGGATGGCAGCTGACGGGCTTCAGCACCTCGTTGCGGTAGGCGTGGAAGCAGCCGGTGAAGACGGTGGGTGCCGGACCCCCCTCCTCGGCCCGCGGCCAGGGCTGGCTGTCTCTCCCGCCGGGGGATGCGCTGGGGATGGGTCCCACCTCGCTCTTCACGCTCGGAGCTGTATCCTGAGCTCCCGATGGCTCCGGGCTCCTCTGCTCATCGGGGTGGGGGCCGGCGGCCGGCCGGGGGGGCTCGGGGCTGGGGCCGGGGCCGGCGTTGCTCACCGACCGCCGGCCCTCAGGGCAGTGGCGTTTGTGGCAGTGCAAGGACTCTGCCTTGCTCACCTGGGCCAGCAGCTTCTTCTTGGCCAGCGGAGACATGATGGGATGGTTGCCTTTGGAGTAGAAGCTGGAGAAAAGGCGCTTGTAGGTTTCGGTGTGGGACCTGCAGGTGCCGGGACACCCCCCCGAGGGGCTCGGGGTCGGGACCCCCGGACTGGAGCATCCCTCCGCCGCCCGGCCCCGCTCCGGGGCGTCCCTCGGGTCCTCCGTGCCGGCTGCCGCCTCCGGCTTCGCCTTGTCTGGAGGCATCTGCAAGCAAAGGGGATTCGGGGTGTGGGTGCCGGGCTCTGCCGCATCCCCGTGCCGGGGTCCCGGCTCCCCCCAGCCCCTCTCCCCATCTTCGGCTGCCCCCGAGCCCTCCGCTCTCCTCTTCCCCCAGCCACCCGCCTCCCTCCTTGCTCTTCCCTGGGCACCCCAACGGGTCCCCCAGGCGAGGGACAGACGTGGGGGCTGGCGCGGGGTCCCGGGGCTGCTCCCAAACCGGAGCCGCGTCAGCCGGGCTCTGGGGGAGCCGCGCACCTGCTCCCGGCCCTTCTCCTTCTTGGCCCTCTTGCTCTTCTCGCCCGTCTCGGCGCCCTTGGAGACCTTGTACTGCTTGCGGGGCTTGCTGGGGGGCAGAGGCTTGTCGTCCTCCCCCTTGAGATGCCGCACGTACGGGAGGACCAGCCTGCGGGGGGGGCGGCAGTGAGAACCGGCGCTGGGAGGGGAAACCGAGGCACGGAGCGGGACCCCCTGGCTCGTCCCCTACCTCTCGTAGTGCCGCCGGGTGCAGGTGGCCGCGCTGGTGCTGCCGGGGCTGCCCCCCAGCTCGTCGTAGACGTTCTTCCAGAGCCGTCGCCCCGTCACCTGCGGCGGGAGGGACAGGTTAGCCCCCCGGCGACATCGCGGCACCCAGGGGACACCCCGGCACCCAGGGGACGCTGCTTACCAGCTCGTAGGCTCCCAGCTTCTCCACGGCTTTGTAGATCTTCCAGAGGTTAACTGGAAACAAAGAGGAGATGCCGAGGGTCAGGGGGACGCGGTGCTCGCCGCAACCGCCGGCAGCTCCTCCCGGCCCCGGGGGGGACGTACTCTGCTTGAAGCCGAGGTGGGGGATCCTCTCGATGGGCGTGTGTCGGTCCTTCATGAACTTGTAGAGGCTGACGAGGAAGGCTTCCTCCTCCTCCTTCTCACCGCCGAGCGTTGCTTCTTCCACCGGCTTCTCCCGCTCGGAGCCATCCTCCGGGACCGGAGCCTCCTGCGGGACACGGGGGTGAGAAGGAGCCTAAGGGGAAACTGAGGCAGAGCAGAAGCACCCAACTCCCCCCTCAGCAGCCCCGGGGATGCTTTGCAACCCGAAGGCATTTAACGAGCTCTCCGTTCGTTAGCCGGCAGCCTGGGCTGCCGGCCAAGTTGGTCAAAGCGCTGGAACCGTGCGAGAACACGAGGAACGGCTTCCAGGAAAACAGACGGGCAGAAATTCATCCTCCACCCCCTCCCGCTGCCGCCTTTCTCAGCTAAAAATGTTTCTCGTTTGTTTGTTCTACATTTTCCGGAGTTATAAAACTTGTTGCTATTTTTGGGCAAAGCAGCTGCTCGGCTCCCAAGTACTTTATTTTATTATATTTTTTTTTTAAATTCTTCTTCTTTCTATTCTTTTAACCGCTTGTGACAGACGCGGTATTTTAACGGCTGAACTATTTTGAGGCTTTTTTTAAAAATAAAAAGCCGCTGGAGGGAAGGCGGGGGCGGGGGGGTCTGGCGTAGCAAAACCTACCCCCTCCCCCCAAATTATAAAAAAATAATTAGAAAAATTAGAAGCTGGGGGGGGGGCTCATTTCTCGGTGTAACAGGACCCCCAAAACCACCCTCTTTTGGGTACATTTTCCCCCCACCGCTGAGAAATTCACCCTCCTCTTCCTCATCCTTGCTTTTCCAGGTGGCAAAAGCGACTCTCGCCCTCTGAGCACCTCGTGTCCCCCCAAAATATTGGGGGGGGTCCAGCATCCTCACCCCTCCCCCCGAAGAAAATGTCGGGGTGCGGCACTCACCGCCGGGTTGGCGGCGGGGGCTCTTGGGGTCTTGTCGCTGTGCTTGGTTGGCCTCCATGGGGGGAAAGTCGTCGGCTTGGATTTTAGGAGGGGTCCTGCAAGGAAAAATAAAGGGGTGGGGGTGAGACACCCCAAATTGTTGCTTCCCCCTAAAATTAAGGGTAAATTGGGATGATTTGGGCCACGGCGTCGCCGCCAGGCACCGAAATCGGCTGGATGGCCGATTTCGGTGCCTGGCGGGCGACGCCGTGGCCCGAGGCTGCCCCCCCCCAAATTTAGGGCTCGGTACCCCTTGACACCCCAAATTCCCCTCCCTCCCCCGCCCACTTTTGGGGGGAAACCCTGGAAAAACGGGGGAAAAAAGGGGGTGCCAACCTGGGGAAACTGAGGAACGGGGTGGGGAGGACCCCCACTCCCTCCCGTGCCCCCCCTCACTCCCACGCGAGACCCTCTCCGCTCTGGTCGTGTCCCCCCCCCCCGTTTCCCCACGCCGATCGCGCTCACCCGCCGCCGCCGCGCCATGTGACTGCCCGCGGGGCGGTGCCGCCACGCCCCCTCTCCGTCTATTGGGAGGCGCAGCCACGCCCCCTCCACCTATTGGACAGCCGAGATGCTCGTCCCCACCACCCCCCCCGGCGAAGGGCATGCTGGGAGTTGTAGTTCCGCGGCGGGCGCGCTGCCGCTGTCTGTACTCGTGTGCACACGCGTGTGCAAGGGCGCGCGCGCGCGTGGGCGGAGGCGCGGGCACGCGTGGGCGCGCCTGTGCGTGTGCGTGCGTGGCTGCGGGTGAGCACGCGTGTTCGGGGCCTGTCGTGTGCGTGAGTGCGTGTCCAAGGGGGTGCACACGTATGCAGGCGTGTCCGCGGGGTCGCACGCGTGTCCACGCGTGTACGTGTACATGTATGTCCCCGTGTGCGTGCGGGTTCGTGTATTGCGGGGAAGGGGTGTGCGTGGGGGGGGGCACACGGGCGGGTAAATGCGTGTGCCAGGGTGGGCACGCGTGCCCAGGCGTGTTCATGGGGGCATCCACGTGCCGACATGCGTGTGCGTGCGAGTACAGGCGAGCACACGTGAGCCCAGGCGTACGCGCGTGGGTGCGGGCGAGCACGTACGTGCGGTTGTCCTCATGGGCAGGTGGGCACACGCGTGTGCACGCGGCCACACGCGTGTGGGTACGCGCCTCTGCATAGGGGTGCGCAGGTGTGGGTGCTGGTGGGCACCCGCGTGTGCGTGTGCATGCAGGTACACGCGTGTGCCGCAGGTACATGTGAAGTACACGCGTGTCCGTGCGTGCGTGGACCCCCCGTGTGCCCCGGCCGTGATTTCACCGGCTCAGATTTGGTTCCCGGCACTGTGAGCGCGGCGAAGCCGCTGACGCGATTTCCTCCCTTTCTGGTATTGCTACGAAAACGCAGGAAACCGGGGCGGGGGGGGGAGGACGATGGGGGCTTTTGGGGTGAAAAGCGGCCGATTTGGGGCTAAACAACTCCAGCTGGCCTGAACAAGCTGTGCTGCATCGAACCGGGCGGCGGGCGAGCTTTGTGCCGGTAATTTGGGTGGCCGAAGGTGACGGCTGGGCTGTAATTACGCGTTTAACGCGCCAATAATTAACGGCGCTTTCGCGGCGGGGGTGGCACTTTCCCGGCGCTGTCGAGAAACCGCAGCATCGCTCCGCGAAAGCTCGGCCGGAGCGGGCTGAGACCGGCCAAACTCATCCCACCCACCGCTCCGCCACACTTCCCACCACCTGCAAAGCCTTTGGTGTCCCTTCGGGGCTCGTCCTCGTTACCGAAATCACCCCGTTAACCCAAATTTTGGCTGTTTAGGCCCAAATTCCCGGTGAGTGGCGTCCCGGTGTTGCCGGCTGGCCCCGAGCGTGGCGGAGGTTGGAGCGAAGGGCCGAGCGTCACGGCTAGGAATAGCGCGGGAGCGGGGCCAAGCCATTACGGTGGGTGAGTAATGGGTTGAAGTCATCCCTTCCCCGGCCCGAGCCGCCACCGGGAGTGAAAATAACGCCCTTACATCACCCAACGCCGGGCGAAGGGACCCACCGGGTGCCGGGGGGGGTGGGAGAAGGGGTTTGGGGTAGGTGGGGATGGTCACGGGTGAGGGTGTCCCGGTGGGGTTGGGGTGGGTCCCTCTTTCTCCGTGGTTTCGGGATTCCCACCCGCCGACGGTTTCCCGGCCTTGCCGCCATGGCATGCGCCGAGTTCAGCCGGTCTCAGCTCGGCGGCAGCGGGACGGGGCGAGGCGGGGTGGCGAGGCGGGGTGACACGTGGCTCTCGGTGGGTGATAGGGCCCCCCTGAGACCCCCCGGTACTCACCGGCTCAGGAGGCGAAGGCCGGGCGACTCATCGGCGCGGCCGGAGGAAGAGCTCTGTGGTTTGCTGGTGTTACGGTACTGGGGATGACGGGCTGGGGGATGAGTCATCCCCCACTCAGGGAAGTGGCGTGTGCGTGTGCGTGTGCGAGTGTGTGTTTGTGTGCGCGATTGACTCTTTCGTTACCGGAACAGCCGGGCTTTTTGGGGTTCTCACCCAGAGGCAGCCCAGCACCACCGCGCTGAATGACTGTGCCGGACTTTCCAGCCCGAGCCCCCCCGGGGCTGGCGATGCGGCCACGGTGCCAACCGGCCCCCGGGGCTTTGGGGACACGGCTGGGTCCCGGTGGCCGGGATGCTCGTGGGGTCCTGGTCCTGGTCCTGGTCCCCCACGCCCCGAGGGTGGCTTTGCTGGGCATCATCCTGCAAACGGGGACGGAGCCACCGGTGTCCCCCGGGACTGGGCATCGTCCTGCAAAGAGGGACCGAGCCCCCAGCATTGCTCAGGCTCTTGGTGCCACTTTCCAGGGACACTGTCCCTTGTCCCCAGCTTGGGCATCCAAGTCCAATGGGACCGAAGGCACCCATAAGTGGGGGATGGTTGGGGCTGGACCAGGGGCTGCTGGAGAGCACCCATGGGTGCTCAGCTCCATAGCATCCCCCCCCCAAGAATCCCCCCCGCTGCTGGCTTGTGAAAGAGCCCCCAAAAAAAAAGAAAAATCCCCCGGTGACTCATTTTGGGCCAACAGCCGGAGAAAGCAGAAGCGGGGGGAGGTCAGGGGGGCACCTGGCTCCTGACCCCCCCCGGGGCTAGAAAAGGGGGTGAAGGAATCCGAGGGTGACATTAACCCTTTCATTCCAGGAATGCACCTGCCTTCTACTTAATAATAACGTGATTTAATGAAAAAGGGCAAAAAAAAACCAACAACAAAAAACCCCCACTTGGGTTTCTATTCCCGGCTTCGGTTTCTATTCGAGCAGAACCGGGGGGGGGGGTCTGAAGCTGGAGGGGGAGAGGGGGGACAGGCGGGGTCCCCTGCCTCAGTTTCCCCTTGCACGACAGCGGCCGTGTGCGTGGTCCAGCCTGCCGGGACTCACCGATGGCTCTGCTCACCTGGCTGGGAATATATTGAATTTCAGGCTCCTGGGGGGGAGCTGAGCACCCCTGGGGTGGGATCCGGCCCCTGCGGGGCTCCGCTCCAACAGGAGCGCAAGGAAAAGCTTCTCCCCGAGGAAGGGTTTATTTTTTAATCCCGTGGAAGAGATGCTGGAGGAAAAGGGGCATTATTGAAGTTGAAAGACGTCGCTGGGGTGATAGCGGCCATCGATGGACTGAAAGGCGTTGGGGCTCAGCCAGCGTGCAAAGCCCAGCGCCGGCTGCTGCCTGAAAGGGAAAAGAAGGAAAAGGAAGCGGAGAAGGAAATGGAGAAAGAGAAGAAGGAAAAGGAGAAGGAGATGGAGGAAAAGGAGAAGAAGAAGGAGAAGGAAAAAAAGAGCTGAAAAATGAAAGCCTGGCCACTGGGGACGGCGCCGGATTGGCAGCGCTGGCGGCACCCGCATCCCTTTGGGGCACAAAGTCCGGCGAGAGGGTTCGTTATCTCACGGGGGCTTGGGGGGGCTTCGGGGCTGCGGGAATCGCCAGCACCCTCCTGCCGAGGGTTAATCCCATCGGGTGCTGGTATAGGAATGCAGCTCTATTCTGAAGCCTGACGCTATAAATTATGAATATAAAGCCGTAAAATAACTCCCTGGATTTAATTACCCCATGATTAACCGATGTAATCACCGGGAAAACAACCTCCTCGGGGAGCACACGTGAGCTGAGCCCCCCCCCCAGCACCGGGGAGATGCTGCGCCCACACCAGCTCGGGGGGTTTATTATTTAGGAGGTAAAAACCGCCCTGATTTAGGGGAGCAGCCAGAGCCGGATGCTTTTGGGTGCTGCTGCAGCACCCTGGGTGCTGGGGGGCCTTTGGGTGCCCCCCATCGAGAGGGGACTGGGGGCTATAAAAGGAGGTGCCAGCCGCAGTACCAGCATCTTGCCCCTCTGCCAAAGCGGTGGCAGGGCTGAACACAGCCTGACTACGAGGGTCTTTCCAGGGAGAGTTAATTAGCGGGGCACTAATAAGGCTTAAGAGGTCACCTGGGGTGTCCCAACACCCATGGGACCTATTTAAGCTCAGCCCAGCCATGGAGCCTGTTGCTGCTGACCCCAGCCAGGGCTGTGCATGGACGTGCATGCGTGGGGATGCATAAATTCACGGGGCTGTGCACCTACATGAGTACCTGTGACCATAAAGAACCATATATCTGCAGCGGGATGCCCACGGACCCCTATATACCCCTGCCTGTGGTTTCGGCAGGGGTGCAGGCAGCACCTTTGGGTGAGCACGAACCCCTTCTCCCATCCTGAGAATACCCAAGGGTGGGACGCAGCAGGTGTGGAGCGAAGCATCTCCTTTTTGGCACCTCCATCTCGCAGCACATCCTGCGCGGCTGAGGCAGCGCTCAGCCCCTTCCTGCCCGCGGGGGAGGAAGAGCGAGGGCTGCGAAGGCCGTTGGTAGAGGAGCCCGAGCCCAGCTGCCCTGTTTTCTCTGCATGGAGGTGGCCCCATGGCTTTCCTCCGGCGGCTTTTTGGCTTTTTGGAAAAGAAGAGGCCGCCGAGGCGGTACGAGCACGTCAAGCGGGATGTCGACCCCGAGGAGGCCTGGCTGGTGCTGGGCGAGCTGGGTGACGGCGCCTTCGGCAAGGTCTTTAAGGTAGGAGAGCACCCCAAAACGCCGCTGGTGCCCGAGGGTTTTGCAAATGGGTTGGTTTTTTTTTTGGTGCTGCCTCGCATCGTGCAGCTTCCGGCATGCAAGAAGCTAAAAAGCCTCTAAACGGCCCCAAATTTCGAGCAGAGGATGGCAGAGTCCTCGCCTGGTGCTGGCTCAGGCCATCCCCAGCCTTCGGCACCGGCTCCTGGAGCCAGCCCGTTTGCCAGCAGGTGTTTGCCTCCTTGGTTGGAGCGAGGGGGTTGTGACAGGGATGTTTTTCTCTGAAACCACGGTGCAGAGCCTGAGCATGACAGGAAACCCAAATTTGCCGCTTGTCAGACCCACGGCAGCAGCCGCCTTCCGGGGCTGGTGGCACGCGGCAGTGATGGTCCTGGTCCCGGCTGGGCTTGCCCTGGCCAAACCCATCCCCTCTTCTCCGTCCGGCATTTTTGGGGCAGCTGAACGCCTCGGCATCGCTCACAGGATGGGGTTTCACTGTGGAACCACCAAAAGGTCCTTGGGGGGGAGGTTTGCGGAGCCCCCCGTGCCAATGCTCGCTGTGGCTGTGCCCATGGGAACTATATTGCATCCGTGGGAGGACATAGCTTGCCGGAGGGTTTTGGGATACAGCGGGATGCTCTGGGACCTGCGCATGGGGTGGCATGGCCACGCCGGGGCCACCTGCACATCCGCCCCATGCACGGGGCAGCCGTGCATCCCTCTCCTTCCCGGCTCTGGCGACAGTGAGATCCCCATGTCTGTCCTCGGCATTTGGCTCGGCGGCACCGAGCGCCTGGGGAGAGATGCAACGGATCCAAGCTTCCCCCTCGCTGAAAATTGTGGGGCCGCTCCGTTCGTACCCCACGAGCCCCCGCGAAACCTCTCCCCCAGGCGCAGAACAAGGTGACGGGGGCGTTGGCGGCCGCCAAGGTGATTGACACCCCGAGCGAGGAGGAGCTGGAGGACTACGTGGTGGAGATCGAGATCTTGGCTTGCTGCGACCACCCGAACATCACCAAGCTGCTGGATGCGCTCTACTGGGACGGGCGGCTCTGGGTGAGCTGCGGAGGGTGCTGGTCCCCCCCACCCCAGGCATGAACCAGGGTCCCACCGGCATCTCGGGGCTGGGGGACGCGGTCTGGAGGGGACGTGTTTGCAGACCGGGATAGGAAACCTCGACCATGCCCTCTCCCTGCAGATCCTGGTGGAGTTTTGTCCCGGAGGGGCTGTGGATGCAGCGATCTTGGGTAAATAAATGTTTTTTTTCCAGCTGGCGCACGGCTGTCGGAGGGTTTGGGGTGGGATTGCCAAATTTCACGGCGTGGAAGGGAGTCCTGGTCTTGTGCAGCATGTCCAGGAGGGAGGATGGGTTGGGGTGCATCTTCCTCCGGGTACCCCCCAGCTTTGCGGGGGGTGCTGGGCAGGAGGCATTGTTAGCGGCGGGGTTCGTTTGCGCTAACGGCAGAGCTGGAGAAAGGGTTGACAGAGGAGCAGATCCGAGTGGCTTGCAAGCAGCTGCTGCTGGCACTGCAGTACCTGCATGGCTGCAAGATCATCCACAGGGACGTGAAGGCTGGCAACGTCCTGCTCACCCTCGATGGGGATGTCAAGCTGGGTGAGTCCCAGGGGAATCGGGGCCCTGTGGGGCAGAGGGAGGCTGGGAGTGAAGTCCCAGGGATGCTTTGCCCCGGGGATCTTCTCTAACTGCTGCTTTCTGCTCTGCAGCTGATTTTGGTGTCTCGGCCAAAAACTCCAGCACCGTCCAGCGCCGGGTGTCCTTCATCGGCACCCCGTACTGGTAGGTGTGGGGCAGAAATCCCTGGGGATGGTGGGATTTGGGAGTGCGGGCAGGCAGGTATCCCAGGTATCCTGCTTCTCCTGTGGATGCTCGCAACCAGCTCCTCGACACCAGGAGCATGTCAAGAAACCAGATCTGTCCTCCTCCAGCCAACACGGGCTCCATTGTGGGCTTCTCAGTAGCATGAGACTGCGTATGGAGAGGACACGTGGGGTGCTGGTGGGTGCAAGCCCTCCTGGGGTAGCGTTGGAGGAGCTGGAGTTGAATCTCACCTCTTCTGCCTGTCGGGTTGTCTCTGGAGGGGATGGCACCTGGGTTTGGTTTCAGGGGGAGATACTAGCCCCCGGCCCAGGGCAGGCTGGACCTCTTCCCCTCTCTGCCACGTGCAGGATGGCCCCGGAGGTGGTGCAGTGTGAGACGTCCAAGGAGAACCCCTACGGCTACAAGGCTGACATCTGGTCACTGGGCATCACGCTGATTGAGATGGCTGAGATGGAGCCCCCCTACCACGAGCTGAACCCCCTCCGGGTGCTGCTGAAGATCGCCAAGTCCCAGCCACCCACACTGCGTCACCCCAAGAGGTGGTGAGTCCTTGTCACCCCAACGCCGGTGACGGGGGGAGAAGTTGTCCCATGGGGCAGCTCCTGCTCGAAGCCATGTCTGGGCAGCTGGGGTGGGCTCTTGGACCATAAGCGATGCTGGTTGTGATTCCTCCAAGCCCAGCTCCAGAGGTGCTGGTTTCCCATCCCTTTGCCTTCAGAAGGTGACACCAGTGGGCAGCACTGGGGTGGGGACCTCCTGCCAAGGTGCTAGCAGAGCCTGAGTGTCCCTAGTGTCACCCCAAGCTCTGTGGGGTCCACAGTGGGGGTGACAGGGAGCTTCTGGCCCTGTGCTCACAGGGACCATCCCATAGGTCTGAAGACTTCAAGGACTTCCTGAGGAAATCCTTGGAGAAGAGCCCCGAGGTGCGGTGGTCAGCCAGCCAGCTCCTGCAGGTAGGTAGCACCCATTGCCACCTGCGCGGGGTGGTGGGACCCATCCCCAGTGCTGGCCCTGCTCACCTCCCTCGCTCCCACCCAGCACCCCTTTGTGGCGGGCATCTCCGACAAGCGGCCGCTCCGGGAGCTGGTGGCCGAAGCCCGGGCTGATGTGCTGGAGGAAGAGGATGAGGAGGAAGGTCCGGTCCTCTTGGTGCGTGAGTAGCAGCCGGCTGGGGTGCAAGATCCCTCCAATCCTTTCCACGAGCTCGTTGGGCCTCACCTCTCCCCTGTTGTCCACCCCACAGCCTGGGCAGGAGCACGGAGAGTCCTCCTGCCCCCCGACGCCAGGGGGTCCCCTGGAGCATCAGCCCCTGGACACAGCAGGGGGAGTCAGCGAGGAGCTGGGCATCCCATCTGATGTCCAGGCAGCGGCAGAGCCCAGGACCAAGAGAAGGTCCGACTTTTTGAAGCAAATGAGGAGGAGGTCCGAGCCCACGGGCTCCATGAGGCTCCCTGCGAAGAGGCCGTCTGAGTTTCTGCAGCTGATGCGGCGCAGGTCGTTTTTTGGAGGGATGAAATCCCAAGAAACAGCTAAGGAGCAGTGCAGGGCAGAGCCAAGTGGGTTGGAGATTATGGCACTGGATGTTCCTCAAGGGACATCAGGCCCAGCAGAGGCAGGAGGGGAAGTTCAAGGGTGTCGAGAGGAGGAGACCAGCCCTCTGGGGACCCCCTGCAACGTGGCCGAACTGCCCTCGGGGCCGCAGCAGGCAGGAGACCTTGCTGAACTGCAAGAGCTGAAGGCAGAGCAGGTTGGACCCAAGGCAGAGCCCCAGGAGGAAAGCCAACGTGTCGATGCATCATTGGTGGCCGAAATGCCCGTGGAGGGACAGCTTGCAGCCCAACCGAGCCCCATTTCGACCCCCAAAAGTGATATAAAAAAGGAGTCAAGCAGAGACCCTACTTGTAACTCACTGGCCCTGCCTGCACCCACGGACGGGGACTGGTGCAGAGGCTCAGCTGTGGGGCAGCTGGTGGCAGCCCTGGACCTGTGGACCAGAGCGACCAAAACCCAGAGCTTCAAGTTGCTGGCAGAGCATCAGCATCGGGTTACTCGGTCGTTGCTAGACCTGAAGGTTGAGGTTGGCTCCACTAAGGCTGAAGATGGCCTTGGGAAGGATGGTGATGGAGCAGGGAGGGCACCCATGGGATCTGAGGGTGCTGGAAAGCCTGGGGAGACTGAGCTGGTGGAGGAGAGGGTGCCGCTGGGTGAAGAATCGCTGATGCCCAGTGTGACAGAGGAGGTAGTGGTGGGGTCAGATGTTCTCAAGGGGTGGCAGGAGCCTCCGGCCGGTCTGGGAGAGGCTGGAGAGAGGAACAACGGGGAGAGAAACTCAGTCGTGTGCGAGCCCATCACTGACCCCCTGGACCTGGTTGAGTGGGAGGTGGGGAGGAATGAGGAGGAAACCAGAGACGACAGTGAAACTGCAGTGGAAACTTCTCCCGAGGAAGCCCTGGTGCCAGAAGAAGTGAAATTGGAAGAGGATGTTGTGAAAGGGTGTTTGATTGGAGATCGTAAACCAGCAGGAGATGCAGCCAGCCTGGGGGAAGTGATGCTGGCAGGACAGGAACCGGAGGCAGCCTCTGCAGCATGTGCAGGAGAGGGACCTGCAAGTGAGGAGGCCCAAAATTCAGCAGAGGATTTGTCCCCCATGGAGATCCCAGGGCCTGTTGAAGAAGAAACAGAAGAGAAAGCGGAAAACAGCCCCAGAGACAACCAGCCAGGAGCTGCTCATGGGAATGGCTGGAAAGGACAAGATGGAAATGATGGAGAGCTTGGAGAAGACAGGGTGCAGGTTGCTCCAGCTCCTGAAGGGCCATCAAGGGATGGACCTGGAGAGGAGATGGGTGGCTTGGAGGGTCACGGAGCAGTGCCAGAGCCCCAGGAGGCCCTTGGTGGACATCCAAAGGCCACAAAGACTGTGAGATTTGACGCTGCCCTTGTCCGCACCTCTTCCCAGGCGCAGGCAGCATGGGAAGCAGCGAACACACCAGGTCCATCCATCACGTCAAAGCAAAGAGAAGAGCAATCCCCTGTGGAAAACCCTGCACAAGGTCCAAGTGCCTTCTCTGCAGCAGTGCAGCCTTTCCCCTCTGCTAGGGAAGCCCAGCAGGTGAGAAGCTTGCAGGTAACATGGCCACATGAAGCTGCCTCTCTTTGCATGGGCTCCCATGTTGGGTTTATGTAGTTTTTGGGTCATCTGAACTCAAACCATTGCTCCCGGTCACAGGAACCTGCCTCGCTCCAAAGGACGGTCAAGAAAACCCGGAGGTTTGTGGTGGATGGGGAGGAGGTGAGCGTGACGACTGCCGGGACCGTCGGCAAGGCTGGGGCAAAGGATGAGATGGTGCGCTCAGCTCGGTGAGTGATGCTGGCAGTGGAGGGGCCACCAGGCATCTCCCATCTGTTTCTGGACGTGGAGGACTAGAGGCAAAGGGGAGAGGGTGTGGGAGGGAGGATGGATCTATGGGTGCTTCACCTCTAGGCTTGGAAAACCCATCTGCCTCCCTGGCTGGGGTCTACTCCAGCAGGACAGCATGAGCAAGCCCTTCCCTGCATCCTCAGGGCTGTGCAGCAGGGACAATGAGGAGCCATAGCATTGCCCAGCCCCATATCTGGTGTGTCCAGCAGCCAGCTTAAGGAAAGAAGAGGGAAAGATCTTCTATCATAAGCTCTCACATCACCCAAGGAGAGTAGGAAAGGATGAAGGGGGAGATGGAGGGGCAGCGACATCAGCTGAGCTCGGCAGCATGGCCACCACGGACCCAACCGGTGTCCCATCTTCTTTCTTGCTGGAGAAAGTCTTCTCCGTGATGTTGCACCAGGGCTGAGTTTCTCCCTTGCTTTAGCCACCTACAAGTCAGTCATCCTGGGAGAGAGAGGTGCCTCCAGGGACACCTTCAGCCCCCTCTCACCCCGATTCCCCAAATCTTTAGGCGCCAGGAGCTCCGCGAGCTGCGAGTGTTGCAGAAGGAAGAGCAGCGAGCTCAGAGCCAGCTGGAGCAGAAGTTTCACCAGCAGCGGGAGCAGATGTTTCGTCACATCGAGCAGGAGATGACGGTAACCAGACCATTGTCCCTTGGTGCCATGATATGGTCAGAGATGGACACGTGCAAGGGGGTGGTGGGGTCCCACTGCAGGAGATGCCAGGGTCTGGAAGGGGGTTTGGTTGCTTTGGTGGCCACTTCTTCTGGTCCCTGCAGCCCCATTAACTATATCCACATGGCAGAGCAAGAAGGGGTTTTACGACCGGGAGGTGGAGAGCTTGGAGCGGCGCTACCAGCAGCTGAAGGAGCGCCAGGAGCTTGAGTACACAGTGAGGCTGCAAGACGAGGCCAAGCGCCTCAAGTCCCTCCAGGAGAAGGACTGCGGGAGGAGGATGCAAGAGCTGAAGGGCGATGGGAGAGAGGTGAGGGGCCGGGGCGGTGCTGGGTCCCCCAGCCACGCCACCAGGAGCCTGGGGACCATCTCCCTGGGCACGGGGATGAAGCCCCTCGGTTGCTCACCACAGGAGCAGCGGTTCCTGCAGCAGCAGCAGGAGGAACTCAACGCAGCCCTGCAGAGGGTCGTCCAGGAGCACAAGAAGAAGATGACATCCATCGACTGGGAGTGCATCAGCAAGATCCATAGCCTCAGGAGAGGTGGGCCCGGCTGGGATGAGGAGAAGGAGGATGGAGGGTTCTTGGGGAGGGGAGCAGGGGATCTGGCTGGGGGTTTTTGGAGGTGGTCATAGTGCTGTGGTCTTGCCCGGCAGCCCGCGAGTCGGTGGTGTGGAGCATGGAGCAAGGGCACCTGCAGGAGAAGTACCAGCTCTTCAGGCAGCAGGTGAAGGAGCAGCACGCACTGCAGAGGCAGCAGCTCCGCAAGTACCATGAGAAGGTGAGGTGGGAACTGGCGGCGATGCTCCCCCAGCCCTGCGGGCTCACGACCCCTCTCCTGGCTCACCCTCCTGCCCCTTTCCCAGGAAAGAGAGAGGATGAACCGCTTCCATCAGCTCTTGCTGGAGGATCTGAAGAGCCAGCAAGCACAGGAGCGGGCTCAGCTGCTGAAAAGCCAGCGCTGTGACGCCAAAATCCGCCTGGCCCTCTTCAAGGACAACCTGAAGATCCAGGAGGCTAATGGGGCCAAGCAGAGGGAGCAGGCCAAGCAGGTACAAGGACCTGTCTGGGGCCAATGAGGTTCCCCAGCACAAAGTATAGGGAAAGTCCCCAAAAAGCTGCAAGCGATGGTTTTTGGGGAAAGGGAGGGTGATGCGGGCTGTCCCCCACCACAGTTCGTGCAGCAGGAAGAGAGGCGGCAGCGAGCAGAAGCGCAGCAGCAGCAGGAGCAGCAGGCGCAGCAACTGCAGCAGCTGCAGCAGCAGCAGGCTGAGAGTCTGGCCGAGCTGGAGCAGATGCAGGTACTGGGGACCGCTGCAAAACTGCCCACCCCGGGGGCTTCCCGCAGCCCTGCTACCTCTCCTCAAGCACCTTCCTTCCCATTTCCACGTCCCCTCTCCCAGAGCGAGAAGATGCACCTCTTGGCAGAGCAGGAGAGGAGGCAGCTGGGGCGGCTGGACCAGGAGCATGCCATGGAGCTCAGTGAGTGGAAGCAGCGGCTGGCTGCCCGCAAGGAGGTGAGGGTCCTGCAGCCCAAAGCATGTCCTCCCCGTCTTGGCTCAGCTCACGGGATGCGATGGAGGGCTGCTCTCCCTGCTGCAAGCCCCTGCGACACGGGGCACAGGCACGGGATGTGGCAGCGCTGCTTCTCTCCTCCAGATGCTGGAGGAGGAACTGGGGAACTCGCTGCCGGTGCAGCGGCGAGGAGGGCTGCACGGTGCCCACAGCAGCAACAGGATCACCCGCTTCTTCCACCTCCTCTCCTGACACTACACCACAGATGACTGGGGAGCGAGAAGCAGGCAGCTGCCTGGGGACTGGTCCCACGGCTCTTCTGGGAGATGGGACTGAAGGATCCCGAAGACAGCGCGAGGGGCAGCTGGCCCAGGGATGCTGAGCCGTGGGGCTGAGCAGCCGGGCAGGATGTGGTACGGATCCTGGGGATGGCAGGCGTGGGTGTGTTCGAGCCCACCCTCGCCGTGCTGGAGGGGCTGGGGTGAAGCAGGCGCTGCAACCCCCAATGGTCCCCTGGGGAAGTCTCCCCCACTGGTCTCGAAGCTGTGGATACGTGGGAGTTGCCGGTGCTTCCCGTGCAGATCTCCCCTCAGCTGAACTGCAACTCATGGAAATAGATCCTTTCTTTGTTACGAAAGTCCCTGTTTGTGGCTATTTTACTTAAAAAGTCTTGCCTTGCGCCCCACCAGCATGTCCTGTACCCCCAACCTGCCCCCTCAGGCCAGCTCTCAGGGAGGGGGGGTCCCATGGCCAGCCTCTGGCCCAGAGATGCGCTCGGGGGCAGAGTTGGCAGCACAGGGCCAGCACTGCAGCCAGGTCTAGGCTCCACCACCCTGCACAGAGCTGTTCTCTGCCCACCTCCTCAGGGTCCTGAGGGTACTAATAAGCCCTAATGGCCTTGACCTGCACCCGTGGCCCAGAAGCTCCACCGAAGCTCAGCTCAAGGGCTTCAGTCCCTGCCTGAGCTGTGTTGGGAGTGCTGGTCTCCCTGCCTCATCACCTCGGACACAATCCTGACCTGCAGCCGGACTTCCCGGCTTGATCTTGGACCTGCCTCAGCACCATGAACTTGCCTGGTGATCTCAACTCTTAGTTGAACCTGGCCACCATCTCCGGATTGGTCCTGCTCACATGGCTCAGGTACTGGAGGACTGTGTCCTGGCTGGTGATGCTCTGCCGTGCGATCCCTCATGGCTCCCGGTTCGCCTTTCTTCAGGGAGCAGCCCTGCTTTTGCTGCTCCCCGACACTCATGTGTTTTTTAACCTCTCTCCTGTTTTGTAGACTCCTTCTTCCCCATCTCGAAGGCCCATCTACAAAGTCTGTAGCAATTTATTATCTTTAAGCTCAGTATAAAAGGTAAATCATTTCAGGGGATGAACAGGGACTACAGGTGGAATGTGAGACATGAGTAACAGTCAGTCTACGGCCTGGGAATTAGACAGTGAGTGACACAGAGGAGCCTTTTGGTAGCAGGCATGGGTGGTTCACAGTGAGATGGAGGAACTCTGCTACCCAGACTCTGGGAAGAGCTGATGGATCGAAGATGGCAGGAGCCAGGCAGGCTGAGCTGCAACTGTCCATCTGTACAGGTCCTATGTTTAGGTAGGACATCCTGGATTTAAAAGTCTTCCTGAGGTACAGAGACCAGTGGGATTTCTCAGCAATGGTGCTGGGAGGAGAAAAATCTGCCACTGATGAGATAGTCCAGAGCGAGCACCGGCCAGCTAGGAAGCTGAGCTCTGTCCTGTGGGTCAGCACCAGTGGTCTGCTCCACACAGGGCTCAGTTGCCTTGTTTCACCAGGACATCAGACAGGTCCTCTGTGCCCTCCAGCTTCAGATTCTGGGAATATAAAACAAAAGCTAAGTTAGACAAAGCCAGACTCTTCCCCTGAGTCTGAAGGCCTGGCATTAAAAAAACACACAAGGAAGGTTCAGAACAACCCCAGCCCCTTCTGTTGCCATCAGCGCACGCAAGACCAAGGCTTCCCATCGGCTGTTGCTTTGGAGTCTGAAACGCTCACAACGCTTATAACAACACTGAGCAACAAAGTGCTCACCCCTCTGCTGCCAGACCCACGGACAAGAAAGGACAGACAGCAGTTAGGCTGGAAGTGCTACAAGTGCTTAACCACAGGCTGTCGTTCCCAGTGCATCAGCCTGATTTATGTTCACTCTAAGCACGAAACAGGGACTTAAGTTGAGAAGTCCTGATGTAGCAAGAAAAGGTCCCGCTCCCCGTGCTTTTCACTGTGCGTTTCACCCGCTGCTCCGACTACATCTCCTGTGTGCATGCTGTGCTTACCTTCTCATTTGCCAAATGCAAGAGGCAGGCGAAGGCTAAAGGGACAGACAGATTGTTAGCCATCACAGAAGGCAGCCTACAAAAGAGAAGGGAGGAGGTTAGGGTGGCCAGAGCCTACAGAAACCCGATGGATGGAGCATGCCTGCAAGGACCAGGTTGCCAAAGATTAGCTCCTCCCCAGGGATCTGGTTTTCTCTACCTTTACCCTCCCACTAGCAAAGAATTTGCCAAGCTGAATGCAACCCATAGCTCCCCCAGGCAATCCCAGAGAGCAAGAGAAGAGATTTTTTTTTCCCCCATCAGGGTTCAGTTAGCAGGCTGTAACAGACACAGGAGGGGTCAGCGTTTGCCCAAGCTCAGCTGAAGTCTGTCCCCATCTTCAGTCCAACCTTTTTAGGGCCTCTCTACCTGTGAAGCAGTTCCTTTGTGATGCTGCTGAAGACCTTCTCGCCTGCTACCACTGACGTGTTGTTCTCTTTCTCTGCATCTTCCATCTGTTTAGCAAAAAGACAGACACTGCTGAGACAGATTTTGCTCCCCAGTACTCAGCCTTGTGTTCAGAGAAAAACCACTGCAAGTTACACTCAGTCCGTCCTTACCAACCATCCCATGAGAGCAAGACTACTAGAAAGGAATTGCTGCTAAACCTGCAGGACTGTCTCTGCAGGAGTTAAGCACAGTTACCTGCAGGGCATTCTCTTATCCTCAGGCCTATTGAGGTATCTGGCTCCCCCTGTGCTCACCTCTGCTACTGTTTCTTTCTTCTGTCTATCAGTCAAGAGGTCCCACATGTTTTTCTTCAACCTCTTCATGTCCATTTTCTTGGCTGTCTTTGCATACTGAATTGCTATCTTATTGACCTGAGGAAAAGAAGTCTAGGGTTAGCTGAGAGCAACTGAGCAGAAGCAGCAGCCCTATCCTCAGTCAGGAGCACAGGAACAATCAAAACATGGTTCTCCTTGGGAACAACAGTCAATGCTATCTTACTACTAAATCTTTGATTTTTAATTCAAAGGGTTCATCTGGGAATAAAGTGTCCAGTAGTAAACCCAGGAGATCCTGCACCGGGGAAACTGCTGTCTCAGGACTTCTAACCACCCAAGGTGTTGAGAGGCTTTGCTCCAGACCTGCCCAGTGAGCAGTTCACAGCTTGACAACAATAAAGGCCTTACCTTCTGGGGCTCAGCAATGAGGTTCAGCTCTCCATACACTGTGATATCAACATCGCCAACAACCCTGTTGAGCTCAGCGTCTTGACCCTCAGGGTGGGCGGTAAGGTTGAACTCCCCCATCTGGTCCATGAATTGAACAGGGTCATTATCATCATCGCTGTCTGCAGCCTGATCAAGAAGAGATATAGCAGTGAGGCCACCCAGAGACATCTTTGAGGAGCCAGAGATATCCGGCACTGAGATAACAAGAGCACCTGCCCCTCAGGAGGGTGGCGATACCTGCCCACCTTCCCCATGGAACATGTTCTTATTCAGCCTCTCCCCACGGCACTTAGGCTGGGCTAAGGCTAAACCCAAGGGAGATCTAGAGAGCAGAATATCAAAAGACTGTTCTACACAGAAAGATAACGGAGACGAGGGCTCTCCTGCCAGTGTGGGACCAGCCAGGACTTGTCACAAACACACTCAGGAGACAGCACTGGCCTGGCAGAAAGCTGAAGCTTTAGAAGAAATCTACTTCAACGGGAGCTCGAAACAGCTGGGAGCAAAGCTCTCTGTGTAGAGCATTTACTCCTACTTTAGGGCACA
This sequence comes from Ciconia boyciana, assembly GCF_034638445.1. Taxonomy (NCBI): domain Eukaryota; kingdom Metazoa; phylum Chordata; class Aves; order Ciconiiformes; family Ciconiidae; genus Ciconia; species Ciconia boyciana. The sequence continues at coordinate 1,292,151 of NC_132958.1, read as the reverse complement.
GGTGTATGGAAAAGGCTGGAGTGGAGTTTCTGCAGCAAACTGACTGGTGAACACTAAAGGCAGAGAGTTTAGTTGATGTCGTTAGAGTGAGGGGACGGGGTGCGCGCAGAGACTCCTGCAGCTTTGTCAGAATCTGCAGCTCCAATTCTTTTTCACTAGTAATTAATTCTGGACACAGATTCTTCCTAAATTATTCCCATCATATATCAGATATAGACAACAGAAAGAAATCTTCTTGTTCCAGTAACCTGCAATGCAGGGCAGAAATTGGAGGTGTCATTGGGGTTGTTGTAATCGTAGTCGCCGATCTCATCTTCGTGATACAATGAGCTGTCCGGCTCAGACGTCCTGCAGAGCTACAGAGACAAAACCAGGGGTCAGGAAAGGAAACTCTAAATACTTCCCCAAGCAATGCCTGTACCTTGTTCCTTCATCACCTCCCCTTTTCCCAGCCTGCTGGCTCTTCTCCCTCCTCCTCCTCGCATACCAAGCTCTCTAGCAAGCCCCTTGTACAGCACAACGGCTAAGCACAGCTGCTTTGGCATCCACAAGTGGGTCAGTTCAGTGAGAGATGTGCTGGCCCGTCTCCAGCCCTGAGGAGCATCCCGAAACACTTAAAGCATTTGGTCAAGAGTGGTTTTGTGCATGGAACCATTCCCAACAGGCTTTTAGAGAAGACTCTTACCTTAACAGCTGGTTTGAGGAACAGCTGGAGAATGTTGTTAGGGTCATAGTTGAAGTCTGTGGGAAGCGTGGTGCTCTTCACATTTTGGCTTTCCAGAATGGATTTGGCTAGAGTTACAGATGCCTGGGGAAGGTAATAAATACCATTACCCATAAGCTATCCACTCCTTGGAAGATTAATGCACAAATAAGTGCTTTGAACACAGGTCTTTGTCTGAAAGGGGGCAAGTTCTGAGATGCCTCCAAAGAGGAATTCCACACTGGTCCAGTCAGTGCACCCAGTGGCTTCTGCGCAGCATCCTGGGACACGCAGCTGGACCTGCAGGGTCTCTGTGACTGACAGGGTATAAGCCAGGAAGAATCCAGCCTGATTCTCCACCCCAAGGTTGGTAAAACTCTCTCCTTGTAACGTGACCTGGAGTCAGAAGACCCCGCACCAAGGAACATACATGATGTTGAGTTTACAGAGCCAGTTTCACAGGTGTGTGAGATGAGCCATTTGCATATGACAGTTCCAAGACACACTGATATAGCAAAAGAGAGCAGAAAGAGGCAGAAACTCAGCACGTACCTTGGTCTTACGGAAATACACCCCAAAGTCAATATCCTCATCAAAGTTAATTTCAAACACTTTCTTTGCATTCCTTTTCTTGGTCTCTTTTTCAGAGTCAGCATCTGCTGCAGAAAGGAAGGAAACTGTCGGTGCTTTGTGACAGAGTAAGGACAACAAGCTCACTCCTAACTTGAGCATCTGCTCCACACAGAAAGGTCACCTACAAGGACTTTTCCCTTTGTTAAGGGAAAGCAATAGGTGTTGTTCTCAGCTTCATGTTTTAAAGGGATCAGTATCTTTTTATAGAAGCAGAAAGTGTAATTTAATCTTTGGTTTTTATGCAGAAGGTGGGAAACAACAGCAGGAGCTGTATTAGTGCTAGTATCTCCTATTGCTGCAGTGAGAGACACCCCCTCAACTTTGAGCATCATTAACAAACCCAAACAATAGAGAATGCGTTAGACACTAAAGGATCCGCATGTGACCGAGAGCCTTCCTGGTGTCTGAACTCAGTACTGCTTCCCATCTGGCTAGAAAAGAGCCATGCAGGCTTGTCCCTTTCTTTACGGTCCCTACTTTATGACTCAGATGCCACCCATCTACAAAGGTAAGCAGGACCTGGCAGTAGCCGCGTCTGTAGCGTATGAGCCGCCATCTCTAAATACGTACATTTGTGTTGAGGTTTGAAACGCCAGTGCTCTGGGCCAGCCCACATTGACAGAGTTCGGGGACTGAAGTAGGAGTATTCCCCTGGTTTCATGGAGAGATGAAGGCACATGGTCCCAATGTCTCCCTCTCCAAAAGGAACTGCATCAGTTCTGGAAAGAGCACACATGCTGCTCAGTGAAACCATTCCTTTGGCACACAGCGGGCCTGAGCGTGCATTTAATATCCAGATCAGCTCCGTACAGACATCGCCCGCTCCCTCTGCCGGCATGTGCGCAGGACTCCCGCTCTTTAATCAGTGAACGGTACTGCGAGCGTTCACTGTCTGGAGTCCGTGAGGCTGCTGCAAAAACAGAGGTGGATTTGCCAAAGGACAGGCTGGAAACTGGGCAGCAGAGTGAGCAGACAAGCAATCACTCTGGGGAAATGTGACCATATGAAAAGGTCCTCTTGGAGGGAAGAGATATTATTACTGTAATGCATTCCTGGACGTACCCGAAACTTGAGCAGAAAGCAAGCTATAGCCAGATGGGAAACGTGTACGCAGTAAATTAAGGATTCCCCACAGAGCTGCCAGAAGTTGTCGCTTGCTATCAAAGCACAGCTATAGACTTTCAGTGACGACTCACCTCTTGCTCTTGCAGACTGTTCCAAAGGAGTTGAGGTTTTCTGTCAATTCCCCAGTCTTGTCTGCTACTCTACTCCTGGGGGAGTCAGAATTGAAGTCGTCACCTGGCAGGGTGGGAACACAGTCTTCCACATCGCTGTCTATCTCCGCATTGATATCAAACACTTGGTCGCTCTTCTTGAATTTATCCAACAGGGCTGACACTGACTGTAGGAGAAGAAAGTGCTCAAGGAAAAAACTGCAGGATATCAGCGGCCCTGCAGCACAACATCCCACTGCCCTGTGTATCACAGAGATCGCTTTGGAGGTCAGCACACAATACGGCTCAAGCATCCCACCCGGCTCAAGTGTCCCACCTGGCACAGAGCTAACAAACATACCTCATCATGGGATTCAGCATCCCACTTTGTAAACTGGAAACCAGCCAGCGAAGAGCAGATGGGGCGTTTTTCAATGCACTGTGCTAGCAGGGCTAGAGACAAGGAGAGCAAGGGGGAGAGATTAGATAGAAGATGAAACAGCCAGCACCTAAAACAAGTGCCAGGTATTAAATAATTCTTAAAGCCACATATGTAGGCAGCCCTTCTTGCATGTAGGGCAGCACAGGGCTCACTGCAAAAGCAGTCGGGCTCATTTCTCAGCAGAAAGGGAGAGTTCAGTTGCTACCCTAACTTGAGGGTGGGCACGACGCTGGGAATCTTATCAGAGCAGCAGGGTTTGGTAGTATGTACAGGCTCAAAAGATTCTAAGAAGGTCAGTCCTTAACCTGGAGCACACTAATCTCAAGTGCTGCACAGCTCAGACCACGTATACGTGCTGTGTGACAGATCTGCCAGAGGTTAAGCTACACGTAGCAATCTAAAACCTACAAAAGTCCTGTTTTTCCAGCAACCAGTCGCAACTTGAGCAGAATCAGAGCAATGGTGACACAGGGTAGCCAAGCAGTGAACAAAAGCACAAGTCAAGCTGGCTGAGACTAAAATGGGAGATGAAAAGGATCGAAAGGTCTGGATGGGCCCCTTTGCTTAGCAGGTACCGGCACTCACACTTTAAATCCGTCACTTTCACAGGATCAGAGTTTGGCAGCGTGAGCGTCTCTGAAGAAGGGAGAGGCACGATCTGCGAGTCAAAGAGGAGCTCACTGTGGCAGCTTTGGGTACGCAGCCCGGTGAGGAAAATGCCAGCTGTGCTGCATTCATCAAAAGATGCGGCTGTTTTCTGGAACATGGGATCAACCTACAGGTATGGAACGAAGCAGAGGATCAAGGAATGGAGTAGATGGAGGGGGTGAAGCAGGACTCTGCAGGCGGCTTTTAAGTACAGATCCGAAGGGAGAATGACCCACGCATCTTCTTCAGCGAGGAGAGAGCTCTCACAGCTGCCTCACACAGGAGGAATATACGTGACTAGGAACAATCTTGCTGTAACAGCAGAACTCACAGACATGCACGTGAATGTTAGAGCCCAAGAGAGGAATGCACAATAAGGAAAACAATAGAAATGAGAAAGATGAGGTGACATCTCCTTTCCCCCACCAGAACGCAGCTGCTACAGCAGCCCCCCTCCACCCACCTCACATCTGCGATTAGCTTCCGACACATTGATGTTATTCAAGTTCTGCTCGATGGTTTTGAATGAGTGCTTTTTCTTTTTCTGAACTGTCTTGACAGCCTCAGGAGCTGGTCCGTCTTCTAAAAGGAAAAGAAGAACAAGTTACACTTGGAAAACTTGCTAAAATACCCTACAGAGGGATAGCACAACTTTTACTTCAGTTTGTACGACAAACACACAAAAACCTAGTGGGCATGAAGTTACCCAGTTAGGTATCTATTACCATGAACCACCAATGTTTTATTGGCTGGATGCTGCATTTCTTTGTATCGACTCTATTTTATCTTAACAGCACATTTTCGTTTCAAAGCAAAGGACAGCAAAGAGTGGGGCACTTCATTTTTAATGTTTCAGATTAGGCCACCTTTGGTTTGCATTCAAATCTGACGGGCCAAATCGTTCGGTTTAAGGACTGAGCAACAGATTCAGGTTCTCATCTCAATCCTCCCTGCTCAAGCACCCAGCAAACTAATTCAGGATTTCCCAGACCTTGAAAAATGAAATTAGCGGTACTCTCCCAGATGTACAAAGCACTTCAATTCACAGGTCCTATGCAAGTACACTGTCATTTCTCTTACACGCAGGTGGAACGGGAACAGCTTAACAGAAAGCGAGTGAATGGCACACCTCCTTCTGGGCTGTCCGTGTTGTTTGTAGGTGCCACGTCCTTGCCCAAGCCTCCAAGAACTTTGTATGTATCTGCATGGACCGCATCCACGCGCACAGCGTAAATCTTCGCGCTGGCATCAAGCGTGCCAGCTGCTATCTGACAGGAGGAACAAAGGATGCCATTTTTGGTTAGAAAGGAAAAAGTCCCATCTGGAAGATGCAAACGCAGAAGACAAGCTGCAGACCTGAATTTCTGAATGCTCTGTATTACAAGCAAAATTGCGAACAACTGGAAAAGGATTTATCCTGAGACCTAGGTGCACAGCAGGGGTCAAGACGTGTCTTCCAAGGCAGAGCCTACAATTTACTTTATCAGGTCTTTTGGAAGGGATCACACAAAATACTTAAAAAGTTGCCAAGATTAAGCAATGGGGAGAAGCAGAAAGGTGCAGATTTGCATCTGCCAAGACACCTCTCTCTTCCACCTCTCCTTCATGCCTTCTTTTAGGTCATCCTCTTGGTATCATTCTATTTTTTGCAAATTATGAAGTCAAAAGAAGTGAACCGCAGGAGATGCCAAGTGCCCTTTTTGATCACAGACCGCCCCAGGAAGGTGAGGCGCCACCCACTGAAAACCTGTGCACTGTTTCCCGTCCCTTCCTGAGTTTCACCAACCATAAGACAGCTAGCTCAGGGGTTCCTTGAGGCCACGTTCAGAAGCCCTGCCATTTGTTCATTCATCCAAGAATTCAGTTCTCCTTCCTAGCATCAGTGAACTGTTATAGCGAGTAAGTCTTTGCCTAGGCAAGTTCTTATTCTGATCCATCCCGGATCAAAATTCGTCCGGGAGTTAGACTCACTAACTTCCTTTCTTTTACAGCCTTGTTTTGTTACTGGTTGTAACATCCAGTATTTACCTCGGAAGCCTCGCAAGTCTTACTTTTAAACAAGCTCTCCTTTTGAAAGACCGTAACTGAAAGAATTCAGCCTTTAATTTCTGTGGTACAAAAGGATTCAACAGTGTAAGCTTCTGCAAAAAGTGACTGTGCTGCCTCTACAGATATTTTTAGTGGAAGTAACCAGTTCAGTTACCTTCAGCATTATCTGAAGCTTGTTACTGACTAAACCTTAGGCTAAATGCCAGTCGGAGACAAAGCACCACCGTGACCAGGCAGCAATTCCTCTCACCTTGAAGTTGGTCAGTTCAGAGTCCTTCTGTTTCAGGATCTCCGTCATATAGTCTATCAGGTGTAAGCCAAAGGCATTCTTCGTGGTGATTTTCTGAAACAAAGCACAGCTCAGAACTAATCCCCTGGAAAATGACACCTGTCAAAGCTGTCTGAACCCTCATCCCACGGGGGTATTTACAGCAGGACCGAGGAGATACGGTCTGTGCCACGTTCTACTTTGTTACTGCTGGGAAGGCAGCAACAGAGACCCAGATATGGCCGTGGCTCGCATCGGGGACGGGGCTCAGAGGGCTTGGAAGCAGAATAACCGCGTAGCCAAGGCTCAAGGAGTTTAAAATCCCTCCCGGCCTTGCAACCACTGCCAGACAGAGGTGGTGTGAGAGGGGCCGGGAGCAGGAGCCCTCCCCGAGGCGGCCGACTCACGTTCTCGGTGGAGAGCTTGATGCAGGTGCTGTAGTGGTCCGAGATCTGAGCGTTGGTCCACTGGGGGAGGGTCGGCAGCCATGCCTCCGCCTGCCTGGGGGAGACACGGTGGTTGGGGGACCCTCCTCCTCCGCGTACCCCCCTCTCCCTCCCCACAGCTCCTCACACCGGGCCCGGCCGTACCTGGGCGCGGGTGAGGCGAGGCCCAGCGGCGAGTCTGTGCTGCCGAGCTGGAGGTCGGTGGCCCTCGAGCGCCGGCGTTGCCGCCTCTCCCGTTCATCGTCGTTACCGGGGCACTCGGCCAGCACGGGGGTGCCGGTGTTGCCGAGGGACCGCGGGGCGGGGGAGGCGGCCGGGCCCCGCCGGGGAGCGGGGGTGCTCATCCTCACGGCGGGGACGGGACGGGACGGGACGAGCCTCGCCGCCTCGGGCCCACCGCCGCCCCGCCCACTCCTCGCCTACGGCCCAATCGACGCGCGGCTCGGCCGGCCGACAACCAATCGGACGCGCGCTGCTCCGCCCTGCCCCCTCGGGTTTGAATCGCCGCGCGCGCCGGCAGCGCGCACGCGCCGGGCGCAACGGCCGCGGCGGGGGCGGGGCGCGGCCCCTCAGTCTGCCGGCGGGCGGCGGCGGGGGCGGTCGTGCTGCCCGCGGTTCCTGTCAGGGGTCGGCCGCCCGTGGGCTAGCCGCCTCCCGCCTCGCTGGCCCAGGGTTGCTCCTTGAGGGGTGCCATCTGCCGCCGGTGGTACCCGGGCCCCTCTCGCACCGGCGGAGCAGCGGTCAGCCGCGGGCAAAGCCCGCCTCGGAGGAGGAAGAGCCGCCAGAGCCGACCTGCTTAGGTACTGATCACCCCCCAGCCGCTGTCAGCCTTTCAGTGGTCCCCACGATCGTTGGTGCCGCCGTGCTGCCCTCCCTCGGAGGCCTCCGTTTGCCTGTCGTTGTCCCCCGGAGCCCCTGTCTGTGTGGAAGTGCCCCCAGGGCCATCAGCCTGACCCTTCGGTTTGCTCTGCAGGCCCCCCAGAGCACTCCAAGTGCCTTCTGGTGGTCCCTCAACTGCTCTGTGCACTGCTTGGTGTTCCCCAGAGCTCTCTGTGTTTGTTTCCATGCACCCCATGGCCCTCTAGGTGTTTTTTGGTGTGTCCTAGAAGCCCTCGGGGTGCCCTGAAGCCCTTCCTTCTTCAGCACTTTGTGAGTTTCTGGGTACATCAGAGGGTTGGCGGGGGGTCTTCGGGCTTTACAGTCTCAGGCTGGGCAGCACCCAGCAGCTCAGATGTCAGCCTGGTGTGGTGGGCTAGCAGATGGCTCAGGGCATCCTCCCTGGCTTCAGCTCTGGAGCCCTCCGTCCTGCCCAGCACAGCATCCTTCCTCCCAGTCTGGCCCAGGAAAGATGCTCAGCAGGAGCAGATCGCAGCTCCTGCTTTCACTGCAGTGCTGGAGGCAGAGAGGCTGGTAAGTGAGGAGCCAATAGTGCTTCCTAAAACCGATCCCTTCTGCTCTTGGTCTGACCCAAGGCAGCCTGTGTTTGTGTGCAGGACCCCATGAAGACAGGAAGGCTCCCCCATATCTCCACCTCTGCTTTTCACCTGTCTCCCCAGTTCTCAGCAGATGAGGCCAGGTTATCTGTATTGCTTTGGTTTCCCTGCACTTACTAGCAGGGAAGGCTTGCTGGGGAAAGCTGTTGTTCCTTAAATTTCCTTTTCCCAGCAGAGCTGTGGCCTGGTGTGCCGAATTCCAGCAGTCCTGCCTACGGCACAGTGCCTGGGCTGTAGGCAGAGGAGACCCGCTCCTTGCTTTAGTATGGAGAGCAGTCTGGGCTGAGGGCTGAGCTATGTGCCTGAGGCAAGGCTGCATGATGGGGTAAATAAAGCTGCGTATTTTATTGTTGTAGCATGTCCTGTGCTGTAGAAGCGTTAGCAGAAGGTTAGATGGTCAGATGGGCCAGACCTGCGCCTGCCTCCACCATCATCATGACCCTGTAGCTGAGGGGAAGAGCAGCTTCTCCAGTGCCACCACCTGGACGAGAAGCTTTTCCAGCCCTAGCAGGCCAGCATTCCTGGCTGTCATCCCCCCGAGGGGGGTGAAGCAGCAGCTGCCCCAGTCCTTCTTGGGGGATTTAGGTACTGGGGACTGCGACGTTGCTGCAATTTGATGTCCGAGTTCTTCCCGACTGCAAAGTGCTCTTCCAGCCTGAACCACTGGATGGGGCAGGAGGAAAAGATGTTTTGATCTCAACTATATTCCTCAGGAGCAGCAATCGAGAAAGACGCCGTGTTCCCTGCCGAGCCAACCCTGGCAGCAGTCCCCCTGCTCCCCACACAGAGCGGCCAAGGGATCGCTGTGCCATCAGCTGATTTCTGCACTGACTCCAGCCACCCCAAAAATGGCAAAAGAATAAACTTCTGGAGACTGGTGTCTACTTGTAAGCACAGCTTAAGTACCCTGGAAGCCCAGGGCACTTCTAAAAGCCACAAGAGACTAAGTAACTTTTGCAGGGGACAAAAACCCTGTAGGGCTTTTTCATCACCAAATAACTTGGGGTCTGAGCAAAGAGGTCTGGCCCCTTCGCTCAGCTGCTCCAGTTGGGCCGGACTAAAACAGAGAGGCTGTAAAAGCCAGGTTATGCTTTATGATGTGTCTTCTTACGAGCAGAAGCCTCATAACAAAGCTTTTAATGGCTGTTGTAAACAAATCAATATTTCCAGCTATATACCTGAAATGAAAGACGCTGAAGGAACTATGAAGGTTTTTAATGTCCAAATAAATTACTCCTGCTGTGGCAATAGCAATGTGTGGAGCATTTGATTATTCCCAGCCATTAGTGATGCTGGCGAGGACAGAAATATTCGTGCTCTGTATTTAACTGGAAATTAAGAGAATGCATCATTTGGTGACAGGAACTTTTACAAATGGCTGCTCCCCCTTTGATCAGCTCCCCTACTAATAAATCACTGGCAGGACTTTGGGAAACTTGATTTACAACTCGGACCCACTGCTGGGTGTTTGCTGGAGGATGCGTTCCCGCAAATCCCCCGGTAGATAGAGGTGTGCTGGGATTCTCCTGCTCTTGGAGGAATGCTGGAGGCTTATTTAGGCTTGCTTTGGGAGCTAGGAAGAATGACTTACAAGGGAAAGCCGGCTGTCCGCCCACCAGGCAGCAACTGCTGCCTGCTGTGCTGCTGGTACTTTTCCATGCGCCTGCCTGCACCATGCCAGGGCTGTGGGAAGCTTTGGGGTGACACTGAACACGGGGGATGTCTCCTAGCTGCAGGCAAGTGCTGGAGGGGGGTGGGAAGTTTAGGAGAAAAATAGGAAAGGGGGGAGCGGTCCTGTGTGACTGCCGCAGCTGCTGCGATGGACTTGAAACCTTGTCGGTCACATCCACAGGACTGCTGAGCTGCTCGGCGGGTCGCAGGGGTGGGATGCACCGACCGCTCCGGACCCACAACATGGGTAGTATAGCAACGGGAATCTTCCCTGGCTGCAAGGCTTAAAAATAGAGCCAGCGAGTGTCGAACTCGCAGCCGCCTGGGGTTACTGGGACATCTGCCCCCCGCGAGCATCAGACCTCGGCTCGACTCGGTGGATGCTTACCCGCAACGATGGGGCTGCTGGAGGTTTGGTTTCTGCGTGGGTCGGGGACGCTTCTGCATGCACCCATGTTCCCCAAGCGTCCAGGGACGCTGAGACTGTTGATGCCACACAAGCAGGGTCTCCTCTTGTTGAACTGGCGCACCCCTCTATAAATGACCTGTAAACTAAAGATTATCTGCTAATTTCCGTGTGCTGGAGCAGATGCTACCGGAGCATTTATTAACCCACTGGTACTATTCTTATGCAAACAACTGTAGCTCATCCCTAATAAAAGGTGATTTAATACCTGCTCGGCTGCTGACAGCGACTAGGAAGGTGCTTGGTTTTGGTTTTCAGTGCAGATCTTTTTTGCAGACAGACACCCTAGGGTCAGCCTCTCCGTCTGATTTTCCCTTCCAGAGCGTGCTGTCTGCTTTCAGCCTTGCTTGTTATTGCTGCAGAGCTACTTCTGGTCGTGCTCGTACCTCGGGGCACAAGGAAGAGGTTGAAACCTCAGAAGAGATAAATGGTGTTTGATTTCTCTAAGGTCTTATTAGGAAGGCCCATTCCCGAGCAGCCTTCCTGCGCCCTGGCTCAGCGCTATGTCTGAAAAGGGTTGTGCTAACACAGCTTGGATTTTTTTTTTTCTTCCCCTTAGTGTGGCTCTGAGTGGGAAGGCCCTGGAGGAGGCCAGAGTGTGCGAAGGACCATCCCACAGGGTTTCAGAGCTCAGGATGGCCTCACTGACTTCTCCCTTCGCAGGCGACTGGCTCATTTGCAATGAGCAGTGATGATCTGACCTTTTATGCTCTCATTTCTTCTGTTTTATTGGCAGATGAAGTACTTGTACTATAAAATCCAGGATTTCACAGACCTGGTAATGGCTGCGAAATCAAATTCAAAAATAACTCCTCAAGTGCAGCGATGTATAAATCATCAGTAGCACAGTCACAGCGCGGGCTCGCACTTCCACCTGAGGAAAAGTCCTCAAGGTCCCAATGGAGCAATCAAGATAAGATTGCAGGGTCGAAAGCAGATGAGGGATGTGATAAGCTGTAAATCCTCTGGAGCTGTTGGGGCAGGCAGCAGCAAGATGAGACTCTGCCTCTCCCCAGCTTTGGTCTGGCTGTGCCCACGCAAAGTCTCACGTTGTTCTTGGCGACTTTCCCTTACAAGCGAAGGGAAAAGAAATGGGTGAGCTGGTCCGGACGCAACTGCCAGCCTGCAGCCCCTGAGAATTACACCGGCAATCGTTTCTGACTGCAGGAACCTGCTGCAGAGATGCTAGATGGACTGGCTGGGTCGGTGGCTTGTTAATTCAGTTCAATTGATTTTGTAATTTAGGACTCTTAGCAGTTTGAAACGATCATTTTAAACTAGGTTGGTGCTTGTGAATGAGGGGCTTACAGCAGAGCCGAGTTCCTGCGGCTCTGTCTGCATGGGGGAGAGGAGAGGGGAACGGGTGTGCACGGGGGACCTGAATCCAAGGGGGCAAACTCAGCAATTCCCCACGTCCCAGGAGAAATCGGTGGGACTCTGAGTCCTTGCACAGGCTGCCAGCCGGACTGGTGTTTTCAGAGGAGCTAATGCCTTTGAGGGTGCTGCGGGTGCCTTGTGTGGGAAGAAAAGGAAGACAGTTTGCAGAGCAGGACAGCTTGTTTCGCCATGCTTCTCTGCTTGCTCAGAGCATGGGTGAAGTCCTCGGGGAGGATTTGTTGACAGATCTTGAGAGAACATCTCCGACTGGAGCTGCTCTGGAGGATGTTGTCTCCATCCCCTCCGAGCTCTATCCCTTGGGCATACCAAGTGACTCAGAAGTCCCTGGAGATGTGCCCAATGTGTGTTTCTGTTGTCAGTTTTGGTGGCCTTTTTTTTTTTTGTGCTGCTGATCAAATGTGTGGGTAGTGTCTGCCACTGTTGTCCGGGTGTCGAACACGAGGGGAGTTTTGGGGAGGAAGAGGTGGTAATGCTGACAACGTTAGTGCTGCAAGACAAAAATCTTAACACAAACCCATCTAATAGGAACTCTGCTCTCTGGAGGGTTATTGTTGCGGCGCGGTTTGGATGTGGACATCAATCGCATCTTTGAGAGACGCACGTCTTGGCGAAGGGCGGCAGGACAGGCTTCGGGACGTGGTTTGAAGTCACGCATGACTTTTGTCTTCCTCTGTCAAAGCTGTGAGATACCAGAAGTGTCACCCAAGGAGGCCTGCTCCTCTTTGGGGTATGGATTCCTAAATTTCTCAATTTAAATGCAAATTTGCAGCCGTTTGATTGTGCCATGCATCAGAGAAGCTTTTGGATGGTGAACAGCTTGTAATAATCAGCTACGCATCCCTCAATACAGATATTATCTGCTGTTGTGATATGGCTGCATGCCTCTGCAGAAAGCAGAGTGGTTCAGAACAACCCTACTTTTCCCTCTTTCTCCTTTCGCCTCCATTGAAAATTGCTCTCATTACCTCCCTGAAACCTTTTTAATCAACCTGGACGGCACAATCTGCTTTACAATAACAGGAATAATGTTTTTGGAGGTGCTTTGCATGGTAATGCTCTTCTGAGCCAGAAATGCTACTATGTAGAATGACTGCAGCTTCAGGAAGGGCTTGTATTTCTTCTTGACACCTTGGTCTTCTATAACGAGGATGTTTTTTGTTGTGAGGCTTATCATTGCCTGACTTATAACTTCCTTATAGGAGAAGGGAAGGGGAAAAGCAGGATTGGTGTGGCACAGGACTGGGTCCGTTAGTTGTGGCACGGCCCATGGGAAGCTCATCCTGGTTGCGATCTTTGTCTGGGGATATCTTCCAGGATGAAGCCCTGATCTGGTGTAGTGAGAGCACGGGTCACACAAGGATTTCCTAGACCCTTCTGCGACACACTTCCCTGCCCATCAAATTGCTCAAATTAATAATATTTGACTTTTAATCAAGTCCATTACAGTCGTTGCCACACTTGAGCATCCTAGTTAAGCAATCATCACTCTCACCCATTCCCTTCCTTTCCTTAGGAGCTTCTCAGGTATTTGCATCTCACTGATGTGAACAAGGGTCCTTCTGACGTGGTTATTTGGCACCAAGAATATGAAAACTGCAGTTAATCCTCATTTCACGCATGCAACAGGATTGGGTTGATTTTTGAATTGCTGCTGTGGGTTCTCAAATCTTTCATTAGCTACTACTTAATTCATTTAGTTCAGTAATAAAAAGTAATGGCTTGTCTGAACAACCAGATATCGCTTCTCTGTGGCCTGTAATTCTCTACCAAGTAGCCCTGTTTGCGGTGAGGAAACCAAAATCTGCTGCAATCTGCACAGAAATTGAAGTCAAATGAAGGATCTACTTTCCTCCGTACGCTTTAAACTCAAGTTGTTTCTCTTTAAGCTCTAAATTTGTCAGAATGATCTAACAGACCCTTTGGTGCTATGGAAACCCAGTTTACACACTGGTGCATAGCGGCAAGCAATTAACTATCTTTAATTTTCATTTTCTGGGGATATTTTTGACTTGTGTATTAAGCAAACATTTATGCAAAACACTGTGGAATCCATAAATGTTAATGAACTTGAACTTGTGTCTTTGCCATAGCAGATAATCAGATTGATGGGTTCACTGAAGTCTGCAAAACTTGCCGTGATGGCTGAGAGCAGCTCTAAAAAGCCACAACCACTCAGGTGACAACAAGGCTCTGCTCTTTGGGTGTCACCTTTAGGTGCTCGGGCTTGGTCCTGCTTTCACCTGGTGTGTCTTGGCTTGACCAGATGCAGATCCAGGTTTCGCCCTGTGAGTGACACCGGTGGGTTTTGCAGGCACAGTGTCAACTCTGCAAATGTGTCTTGCTTGCTGTGTGAGGGTACTGTGGCATGCAACAAGTGGCAAAGGCCTCAGCTAGGGGAGGAGGATGCTGGCAGTTAGAGAAGAGCTCTGCAGTACTTCACCAGGCTGCAAATGCAGGGAATAATCCCTTTGTCTGTCCCTCCCCTCCTTTGTAAAACAACCACCTTAAATTCTCCCCAGAGCCTCAGCCCTGACCCAAACCCACCAGGCAGTTCTTGATTTTGGGGGTTTTTGTATCGGGTTGCAGATGGGGGGAAAGGTGCAAACCAGGATGAACCGAGGCATGAGGAATTTGGATTGCCCCGTACCATTCCTGCAGCGGATTGCTGTGGTTGATGAGTATTTTTTATAACCAATAAGCACATTCTCATCGCTTTTATCTAGTGTGTGTGTAGGTGCATTTAGGAACAGGTATGAACCCTTCTGGGAAAAGTCATGCATTGATGCTGATAAGTAAAATGACCCCTCGTTTGGATCTGACACGCTGAATCCCGCTGTAAAGTAGGATCTGCTCTCAGGTTCCCGCTGCGGGGAAGCTTGGCTGGAAGCAGATGCCTGCACGAAGTACAGCACAGCAGCAGTCCATGACACTGTTTATTCCTCCTCTCCCTTTTGCATGATAAAATAACCCATGAAAATAAATAACAAGAGCTTAATGGGCACATGGGACAGGACTTTTGGCAGTGATGCCAATCAGCTGTGCCTCGGCAACGCTCCTCTAATTAAAAACTGCAAATTACAGCCGGCTGGAGCTGATTGCAAGAGCTGGCTGGGTTGGGGGCTTTGCTCTGAGAGGTGAAGGCATGGCTGGTTCCTCCTCACATTCACACTTTCTTTCCTATCAGGATGGTGAGGCCTCGGAAAGCCAAGGACTGTGATGTCCCGGTGCCTGCCCCAGTGGAGCAGTGGGGTTTGGGAAGTCCAAACCAGAGAGCGGAGCCAAGTGTGTTCGCTGCCTCGTCAAGGGAATCGCTCTGCGTTGCAGCCAGCTGAATAGGTGGAAATGCCGGCGCTGATGCATGATCCTCGAGTCGTGCGTCTGCTTCAGCTTCACACAGAGAAGCGAGTGGCTGGTAAGTCCTGCCCGTGTTCGAGGAGCGATTCGAGCCTTTCTCGTGCTTTGGGAATCGGTGACATGCGGCCGGTCCCAGCTTTGCAGATGCTTGAGTTTTGAGGGTTATGCTTTTTCTTGCTGTAGTTTTGAAATTTCAGAGCACACCCCTCACACCGAAGGTCCCCCCCCCCAAACCCCCCGGCTGCCTTTCACCCCTCTTTTCACCTAGTTTTGGCTTTGCCATGTTTCACCGCTTCTCCTCCTGCTCCCACCAAGCCACCAGTTGCCACCTGTCATCATTGTGGGCTCATTAATGGTTTGCAACATGATCTCACAAAAGAAACATTTATTTATGAAAATCCATTTGGACAAACCCAACGATCAGAGAGAGACCATTTTGGGGAGGAGGGTTGGACGACTTCTCTGTAGAGATGCTACTATGGGAAGAACTTCACGCAAAGCTCCTATCAGCTGCCCCGCACATCAAATACCAAACCCCAGACGTACGTCGCAGCCCATCTCGTCCCCTCGCTCCCCTCCTGGCCCCAACTGTATCGCATTGCACAGAATTAGGAGCCTTTTTGTCTGGGATGGAAAGTTTAAGGGCAGAGACACCCGAGAGTCATCTCTCATCCTCAGCTGCTCTTGAGACTCACTGTCCCTTCTCCAGGGTGCCGCGATTGCCGTGTTTAACTGATGAGTGTGATTTAGCTTCCAGCAGAGATGGTATTTTGGGTGGGTACGCCACAGGAAAAGGGGCTATTTGCGTGTTAAACTTTGTATTATAAGTGCTGTATTAATTATTCATCTGGAGACAGGTTTTTTGGGGCAGGATAGTGTGTTTAGTAGATTATTAACAGACTCCTGAAGCCTGAGAGGTATGGGTTTTTTTTAAAAATTATTATTATTATTTTGATGGTAAGCAAAAGCTAGGAGCTCTTGGGCTGGGCACTTTGGTTGTGTGATCTCACAGGAAGGCTCTGGCTGGGACACAGCAAGCTAAAAAGAAACCTGTCAGCCTTGCAGAAATACGCAGCAAATAGCGGATACTCTGCTTCCATCCCAAGTCGCTACCTGTTGGCAGATGCGGTGTGCTTGGCTGAGCCAAGCAGTGGCTGCATCCCTCTAGGGACAGCAAAATAAAAATAATAATAAAGAGAAGTGATGGGTGGGCAGCCTTTTGCCTGTCTACTGGCAATCCCTTACAAGCACTACAAACAACAGGGATCGGTACCGGCTCCTTTGCTTTGACTTCCACGTTTGCAAAGCTGCCTAATTTTTCTGGCAAGCAGGCTCTTGCTTGGCTTTTGCTGTTTTTTGTTTTGAGCCAGTGGGAGATAAATGATTACACATGAAACAGGGGGTAAATGTTGTATTTGGGAGCAACTGAGCAGAACTCAAGGTGTGTATGGAGACAGGGATTTGCTGCTCCATGCTCCCACAGGGAGCTAGGTGGGAAGAGCAATTTCTGAGTGCCAGGAAGCAAACCTGAGCTTATATCAATCCCCTGGGGGTAAGGAGACGGCTTCAGGCTGGGATTTGGGTTTCAGAGCTCCCTTCTGCAATGGTTTTGCCTTGGAGTGCATTGTAATTGGGCTTAGGCAGCTCCCCTTAATGATGGTGGGAGTTACCTGTGTGCCTCCAAGGAGGAGATGGCAAAGGGATGTGTGCAGACCTGCTGAGTGATTCTCTCCAGATGCTATTATTTTTGCATTTCAGAGAGCCAGGAAAGAGACAAATAAACTGTCTCGCTTTGCAATTGAATTTCTAATCAGAGATCTGCAAGCAAACCAGGGAAACAGGCTTAATAAACCAGAAAAAGCCTCTGTATTACAGCTGACCTGTTTGAAAGGAGAGCTGGAAATAGTGCAGAGGCTGGGCTCACCATATGGTTAGATGTCCCATCCCCAGGCCTGGGCAGGAGCATCTTGTTTTAGGCTTTTCAGTCTTCAAAAGACTTCTCTGTGGCTTTTGCATGCACAGAGCATCCCAAGGTTGGTGAAACCAGCTAATGTTGCCTGATGCATGTCATGTGCATGGGCACGGACCTGACCCAAACATCCCATCTTGCGGGTTGGCCTAGATCCTAAATGTGAAAAGAGCCTCATCCCTGTTCCTGCCTCCACTGATAAAATAACTTGGCACTTCGAGGGGGGTGAGGAAAACCTGGGTTTGGGTGTTGCACCCATTTACACAGAACATTTTGATTTTCCTGCATCAGTCTCCATCTGTTGAATGATCCCTTGACATGTTACCGTCAGCTTGGGTGTCCCAGGCAGGCTCCGCTGCGGTCGTTGGCACTATTTATAACAGGTGGGAATTTTTCCCACTTTATTTCAAGAGAGAGTTTTCCACAAGATGCACAAGAAGCATTTCAGGCTGTAAACTGTCAGCTTGAATTGAAGTCTCCATGTACCCTCTTGGGGTTATCCTGCATTTCAAGCTGAGCATTGCTTGTGAGAAGACAGTTGTCGTTTCTCTGCGCATCTCGTGATCGCAGCATCCTTGGGGCATAAAACATGGAGGACAAAAGGGCAGCGTGGTTATATATATATATATATATATACACACACACACACTTTTTTTTTTCCTTTTTTTGTTTTTTCTAAATGCTGACTTCTGTAGGCTCACAACCTGACACAAACCCTTGTGCGGGGGGTGTATGGAACAGGTCTCTGCTTGCCTTATTCGGCTCTCTAGACCATTTCGAGATATTTGGTTTCATTTTAATTTTGAATTTGGGTTGGCAGCTGGGAGTGAATCAGAATTTGACTCTGGTTTGTAGCACCTTCTCGTGTATTGGCAGCACAGCTCCTGTGGAGTTGGTGGGAAAAGTTTCCTAGTCCAACCCTTGCATTAAAACCCTTAGTATCGTCCATTCCTTCCATCGCTGCTGCCTGGGGCTGGTGGTTCTTTTGCAAAACCAAATCCCCAGGCAGGCTCACGCCATTTCCCCTTCTCCACGCTGCAGGGTCGTGGGAAGCAGCGGCAAAGGAATAAGTCTTAAAGTGACAAGAACAGTGAGAAGTGGAAGTTTAAGCAGGAAAAAAAATTAGCGTATTCCAGCATGTGCGTGAAGGACGCGGCAGTTTGTAATGTTGCGTAGTCGCAGGAGTCGGGGAAGAGCGTGGAAGTGGCTGGAAGAGCTGCTCCTCACTGATGGCACTTGGCAGGATTTTGGGTAAAAATGAAGATGATCATTCTTGTCAGTCTGGTTTTGCAGCCATTTTGTTGGTCTTGGATCCATCTATTTGCCCATTCATTTAATTGCTGCTGGAGTCATTGCTTAAATATGTGTATTTTTATCTCCAAGAACCATGGTGGCTGGGGATTTATTAATGACTGGATCTTCCAACAGCCAGTTTGGAGGCTGAATAGTTGAAAAGCTCCAAAAGTCATCACTGCTTTACTTCCAGAAACTGCTGTGTGCTCAGCAGGGTCTGATGTTTGGCTGCTTTAAAATGAATGAGCCATTTTCTTGCCCTGTGCGAATCTGTCATGCATCTCTCCAGCATTTCTATCTTGCAGTCTATCCATTTTAGGATTCTGATTTCTACACTGAAAGTGAGAGATTGGACCAGCAGCAAGGACCAGTCGATACAACTGCCCCCAAACTTGTGGGTTTGTTCCCAACAAGCCAAGTTTGCCCACTTGTCATTTTATTCACTTTTTTTTCCCCTTTGAGTATATGTTCATACATTTGCTGACCGAAGGAGCCCTTGGTATGAACAGCCTCAGTGAAGGTTATCCATCACAACAGGACTAAAATATTAGATATATCCATGCACACGTCATAAACTTAATGTTTTATGCAAAAGACAGGGGGATGAAAAGAAAAAAAGTTTCCCAGATTAAAACAAAATCCAGAAAGTGGAATTGAATCATTTCAACCCTCCTCTGAGGAAAAAATGTCTGCAAAATTCTTGTCTCCCTTCAAACCTTGTATGCTGGCAAAACTTTGTTTTTCTGATGGAATCCTACCATGCCCCTCTCTGTGCAGCTCTAGACATTTCCAGGTTGTGAAAAACA
Source organism: Ciconia boyciana (assembly GCF_034638445.1). Lineage (NCBI taxonomy): Eukaryota > Metazoa > Chordata > Aves > Ciconiiformes > Ciconiidae > Ciconia > Ciconia boyciana. The sequence continues at coordinate 1,273,298 of NC_132958.1, read as the reverse complement.
TTTCGGTATGGTCAGTCTCTTCTTCTCCAGACCTCCACAGGCTTCCAAAATCTATCCAAGAGACATCACCTTGGGCCTTTTAGGAAATCACAGTGATTGCTTTTGGCACATACGGTTGATTACCAGCAACCAAAGTCTGGCTCAATTCAGAAATCCTTTTTGAGAGCGCTGTTTCGATGAGCTGTGTTGTGGAGTGGCAACAGAAGACCATCGTGTGGAGGGATGCGGGTGCCAGAGATGAGTTGAGACTGTGCAGCAGTGCCTGGATCTGAGTTGAAGTGCCAAGTGGCCGGTGGTGCCCCATGGATACACAGGCTCCTGAAGTGGAAAACAGCATTTTTTTTCTGGATCTTTGAATTGAATATGGATATTCAACCAAGAGTGACAGGGAGAATGAAATTAAAGGTGGGAGGAGGCAAGTGCAAGACTGGTTCATCTTCCTGTGGGATAAGATGCACTGGGAGATCCCTGCTGCCTTGCAGAGAGCAGGGAAGTGCCTGCCAATGTTGTACTTATGGTTTAGGAGAAAAACCCAGCTCTGTCCCATTTCTGCATCCTGTCCACCCACCCAGTACGTAGTGGGTTGGACAGGCAGCGAGCAAGGCGGAGGCCAGCCAAACCTCCCTTGTGTTTGGACACAAGCCACGGTGGAGCACATGAAACTAATCCAAAGCTTTTGCTCTAAGGCTCACCCAAGGATGGCGAGCGAGCAACACAGCAAGAGACGGTAAAACAGCACAGAAAAAAGCCAGCACATCACAAACCGGGGTGATGATGCTGGGTAGATTGAGCGCTGGAGCATCCCAGTGAGGGAAGGGGGATGGCAGCACCCTTGTGAGTGGCCAACAGAGCCGGGGAGCCACTTAGGTGAGCGTGTTGGAGTAGAAGCTGAAGCTTTCGGAGACTGTTTTGGAGTCGCTGCGGGAGGAGCCGTTGGATGTCATGTCTACGGAGAGACGCTTGACCTTGCTGCTCTCCTCCAGCTCCTCTTCGGCCGCGCCAACCGCCGAGGAGACGGTGGTCTCTATCCGGCTGACCTTGTACATGCTGCTCTGTGTCTGCAGGTACCTGGCTGACTTCATTTCCAGGCCCTCGTACTCACCAGCGCTGACGAACGGGCACCACCGAAATGCGTGTTTGAACCCGACACGAAACCTGGGGGGACGGAAGAGATGGAGAAAAGCAGCGGTGAGGGATGTGGAGATGGCAAAAGGACCTCGCTAGGAGTGGAAGGACAGAGCTAAGCACTGCTAAACAACAACAAAAAATGCTACTTTTCACTAAGGGGAGGAAAAAACCACTGATAAATCCCAATTAGGAGTCGGGACTGTTTTGATACCTGCCCTCAGATCCCACAGGGGCTTTAGGAAAGATGTATTTAGACAAGTATCGTATCATCCCTGCATCTGCTGGAAGCAGCCCCTGGCAGAGGATGGGACAGAACCATCCTGGAAAAACTCTCCATCCATATTCTCCTCCATCAGACCCCTCTGTATCTCCCCCTCCTCCCCTCCCTGTTGCACCAAGATGCTGCCGAAAGTCACTCAAACCCCACCTGTCATTGAGGCAGCAGTAGATGATGGGGTTGTACATGGTGGAGCTCATGGCCAGCCACATGATAGCCAGGTAGACCTGCTGGATGAACTTCTGCAGGTACCACTCGTGGTTGAAATACTGCAGGGTGAAGTAGATGTGGTAGGGCAGCCAGCACAGCGCAAACGTGCATACCACAATGATCATCATCTTCACTACCTGTGAGGAGAAGAGAGGGCAGGGAAACAAAGTGATCCGTTGGACACTCCACAGGTGGGGCGTCACCCTCCAGAAGGGGCCATCTTTTTTCGCCTTGGAGACCTTTCCAACCAGGAACACGTGGTCAACATCTTGGTTAAACCATGCATGTTCATGGAGGACACACATCTGGAGGACACTCTCTGCTCCATTAGCAATAACCATGCAACAAGTCCTGACCTGTTTCCACCACTAATGAAGTATTTGTGACTGTGGTTAGTTGGGATTGAGCGTGAATTATGGCTCCAGCCGTGCTTGGAGCTCCTTACCTTCCGCTTAGCCGAGACCTGCTCGTGGTAGCGGTCGGAGTTGTCGCCGGGTATCTCGCTTGCCCAGAGGGTGATGCCGACCACAGTGTAGGCACATCCTATCACCAGAAGCGGCAAGAAGTAGATCAGGACGGTCATGCAGAAGTGATACCTAGAAAAAATGATGGTTGTCCTCTACCTATTCAGTCTTTTTCTTGCAAACTGAGCTTGAAGGCAAAGTGCTTCACAGGGGCAAAAAGAGTTTGGCACAATTCCTGCAGACGCATTGCCTGTAGAGCTCGGGCCGGGAAGGACTCCCTACTTTCACCCCAATCTTTTCCAAGCCTCTGCTGCCAGCCTTTGGCATCCTAGCACCCTCCTGGGACGGGAAGTAGAGGCCAGTGAAGAACTTGTGTTACCTTCATAAGGATGTCTTAGCTGAAGTGGCTCCACTCTCAATTCTACTCTATTTACACCCCAAATTATCCTAGAGATGAATGCTTGCTCTTATTGCACCTTTTATCTGGCAGTCCTGCAGGAGCAAATGTGGTTTTTTTTGACATATAAAGGATGGGTGTATTACGCTGAAGAAATAAAGGCTTTCCCTGCGGCACAAACACCGGGTCTTGGATGCAGCTTGCCTGAATCCTGGTCCACCATCAGTTTAGCTGGGCTCAGGTGGCACAAGACATAACCCCAGTCCCCAAAAACACAGCCTAAACCCTTGTCATGGAGGTTTATTAAAACTTTTCTGTGAATTCAGCTGCTGGGTCAGTTCTCTGTGCTCATGGAAAGGGCAGGATCTTTGTGTCTGTTTATAACAGGTATAAATAAGTGCAAAATTGAATGAGAGGGTCTGAATTAAACTGTTAGCATAGGCTTGAGACTGTTTTGTCATGAAGTCAGTGGAGTCGTGGCAGGTTGCAATACCCACTGGGATTGCAGTGGGTTCAGTGAAGGATTTGTGTTAAATAGTGGTTGGTTTAAAAAGGAAAAAATAATGCTGTTTTTAACAAACAGGATAGAGACGGACAGTTTGACCTTGCAGGTTCCTTCCTACCATCGTAGCTTGCAAAAACCTCTCTCCCCTGCTGAAAGATGAGCAATAGAAACAGAAATAGGTACAGAAACGCGTCTGGCTTGCACAGTGCTGGCTTCTAAAGCACCACACATCCCGCCAGGCCTGGAGGTAATTTTCTTCCGACAGCTTTAGGGTCTTTGTAGGCATTTTCGGGGTGCATGCCCAGCTCAAATGCAAGGTGCTGCATCTGTTCAAGGCGGTTCAGGCCCTGTAGCCACGCTCTGCTCTTGCACTCACTCGTCCTCCCGGGAGCTTTGATTGAATAATATCTCCAAAGTGTAACGAATGGGTCAGGCTCGTGCCTGGTTGGGCATGCAGGGAATGGGATTGGCCTCGGACCTGTGCTGCCATGCCATCTCCTCCTTGTTTTGTACCTGCAATCTCATTTGGCCTCCTCTTCGCCCAGTGCTAATCGCATTTGAGCTGGATTTTGTAGGGCTGTTTTCTATTTTGCTAATTAAAGAGGCGTCTCTGTGGCTCCGCAATGAAGACTTTGTTGTGGTTCCCATGTAATGCAGGGTTTTAAACCAGCTGCAAACAGCTGAGAGCGATGCAGAAATGCCCCAGAGGAGCTGTTAGATAACATAAGCAAGATGGACCCTTATTTTCAGAGCCTCCTGGGCATGGTAGGGACAGGGATTTCCAAAGAGCCCTGGGACATTTTTTTTGGACCCTGGGCGCTCAAAAACGGTCTCCATGTGAAACCATCCGTATGTTATTCTGTCTACAAGAATTGCAGGATCAGAGCACTTAGAGAAGCCTGGCTTTTCTAATGTAAAGGTTTTCGGTGTGGGGGTTTAGGGTCTTGTATAAGATGGAGGAGCCCGTAGGAGTTATGGGACAGCGATGTTGGAGGAGGGGGCTGCCATCTCCTTTTGCCTTGCAAAGCCCAGATGGTCACCGTGGGCTGTTACCTCCCAGAGAAGCCGGCGAGTGGAAGCGGCTTTTCCCCTTTCCTTAACAAACCGAAATGGCAGCTAATGAAATTGGAAGAGATCAGACATCTATTTCAAAACCAAAAGCGGGAGAGGGAATCGGTGGTTAGCGGCAGCAAGCAGCCGCTGTATTGAATCGAGCTGAATTGCCGGCTCTTGTTGCAGACGTATCTTGCCTGCGCCGAGGTCTTTGTCCGCTTCCCCTCATACAAGTGGTCTGAGAATGGGCACATTTTCACAGCGAAAAAAAACCTCATGTGCACATCCTGGTCTCTGATACCTCTGCATGCCAGGGTTGTGCTTTCTGGGCTCCATTTGCCAAGAGAAAGGACCCTCCGCTCTTGGGAAAAGTTCCTTATTTTCACTATGAACTAAAAAAATAATATTATTTTTCATCATGGCATTGCAAACAAGCCAGCTGCTGCCGGCGCCTTCCTTAAATAACTGCACCAAGGCCACGCGAGCAGGGGAGGATGTTTGACAGTGACCCAACCACCTGTCCCTGCAAAGTTATTTTGGAGCAGTAAAATAACATCTCGAGCTCTGCCGGGCTCTGCGCTGTGCGAGTGAGGTCACGCGATTTGGAAAGATGCTGCTGATGTGCAAGTTATTTTCAATCCCCACCAAATATTTAGGGTTTGGTTATTTAAAAGCTTCTGCTTAGTATCTGCTTTCCCAGCTTTCCTGGCTGCCTTCATCTGTCTGCAGAGCCCCTGGCTCGCTGAAGAGCATGGGATGCTCAGGCTTTGAAGCGGCGCCCAGCTTCCAGCGGCAAATCATTCATAGGTTAATGGTGGCATTTTTCTCTTGAATTAGCTATTTGAAAAAGCGACGGCCCCAGCGTACAGCTGAACAGCAAATGATCTGTCAAAGCCAGGCCCTGAGCTCGAACCGGTTGCTGCTTCGGTCCCAGGGGGGCTCAGCCCTATCCCGGCCATGTGGGCTGTCTAAGCCAGCAGCATTTCTTTGCGCTGGCTGTATTTATCGTGGTGGCCCGGAATAATTAAAGTTGGAAAACACCTTTGGAGATCAACTGGGCCAGCCCCAGCTTAGTTCTTGCCATACCTGCCTTGCAATGCAAATAAATAAGATAAATGATATAATAAATAAATAAGTATAATAAGTATAATAAATGACACTGTCCAGCTCTCTGCAACCCGCCACTCGCTGCTGACTGGCAAACTCATCTCATTTGTCTTGCAGAGAGACCTTCACCAGCCTTGGGTTGGCATTAAACACCTCTCCGTGCCTGTGTGTCCCCTGCTTTGGCTCCAGCACAACTTCACAGCCCTAATTCATTGCTCCATGGGACTGGAGATCAGGAATGCCTTTTCCCACCCCCCCTGCTTTTTTCCTTAACGCATGATGTGTAACTCACCGCATGACTCGCGGACTTCAAAGAGCAAACCACAGAGGACCGCTGCACTGGCAGACCAGCAGGGTTTCCCGGACCCTTTGGAAATGCCAGATTTAATTAGCCGGCACCTTAACGGGAAGGAAGCAGATTCCTGCGGAGCCTTCCTAGCCCAGCGTTTGCTTCCCAGCCTGAGCTGATGCCACAGAGTCCCTTTTTGTAGCTTGTTTTTTAAGCTGTTGAGTGAATTTTGGGGCATTTGGACTCAGTAAATCCCAGACCATTTTTTTTTCTGTTATTGCCTGGCCAAGATACCCGCCACCGGTAAAACCCTGTTTACCTCTTGCAGGAATAACTCTTGCTCCAGGAAGCCTTTAGAGATACGCGTTGTGGGAAAGGTGCTGCAAAAACCAGAGCCATACCTGCATGTATGAATAAACCCCTGGGGGCAATGCAGACCCCATCCCCACAGCCAAAATATTGCATCTTAGCAGTTCTACATGAGTTTTCCTCAAGGATGAGCATCCAAGAAGGGCAGGGAGCATGGCACAGCATGGAGCAATGTTTGGACTACGAGCAGCTTAATTAACCTTAATGTGCCCCAACATGATATGGATGGAGATTTTGCTACCATCAACTACATAGCACTGGCCCTCGCTAGGGTAGGGGGAGGATTTCCCCATTCCAAGGAGCTCTGAGCCATTCCCATCCTTCCTCGCTTCCTTTTTTTATACTATTTTTGTGTTTTTTCTGTACGGTGGCTTGTCCCCACTGCTGGAAATGTTCAACTCACGTTTTTCCATACACAGTGGTGCTGTGGTCTGGCCATGCCACCAGACACACCACCCGGCCTGGCAGCTTCTCCGTCACCGAGTAGTAACCCTGGGGGAAAGCCAGCAGGAAAGCCAGGAGCCAGATGACGCTGATGACCACCTTGGTGGCGGTGGCTGAGAGTCGGGGCTGCAGCGGGTGGATGATAGCCATGTACCTGCAAGGTGGGAAAAGGAGAAATCAAGGCTGGAAAGCCCCGATGTTGCGGCTTTTGGGGCTGTTTTAGGTCTCTCTTGCATGGGGGTCGTACTTTTGACACCCCCTTAATGCATCCTGGCAGCCCCTCACTCCACACACTGCAAACAGCATCAAATAATCCCTTTATGGAGGATTCCCCAGCCAATGCTCTAGTTCTCTTGCAGCATCTTACCCTTGAGATTTGAATCCCATTTGAGACACTCATTGACTTTTAGCTGAAAAACAGCTTTGCTAACGCAAGCAGCAATCGGCTGCTTCCGCAAAGACCAATTTGTACAAAGCCAGCCGTGATGCTGCCGTCTGGCAGCAGCCGCTTTGGCAGCGCCTGGTAGTTTTGCACCCACGCAAAATCATATTTCTACGGTAGATCACAGTGCCAAGTGTTACAGGAGGAGAACCAAAAATAAGAGTGCCGGTCCGGCGTGGGATGGGTGATCTGAGATGCTACCTATATCTGCCTGGCTCCTGGGCTCTTTCCCTCAAACATCAATTGTCATACTTAAGAAAAGCTCCAGTGGCAACGAGACAGATTGAATTTATCCCTCTGCAAATCTGGTTTTGCAAAGCTGGCAGCAGCCAGCAGCGCTGTAAGGATTAAGTGAGATCGTAGCAAATTTTTTGTTTTATTTCCCCCCTGCTCCATGTCAAGCTTGAGGAAGAGGAGAAACATTGCATCGCTCTGCATGTGTTATCATCCGAGGTGTTTGCAGCCTCCTCTATTTCTCCCTTCATCCCTTCTTTCAGAGGATGGACAGTTTTTTCTGTTGTTTTTTTCCTAGATGGCAAATACTTCCCATGTTGCATTTTTGGGTGGCCACATGCAGGGGCAAAGACATAGGGATTAATATATAAATACGCAGGAGGTACCACCGTCAGCTCTTCCTCTGCCCCAGGGTACCAGACCTTATCAGCTTTGTGCAGCTGAAAATCCACCTAATCCACCTGATAATTATCCCTTGAAAATCTGGTTGGTACTTGAAATTGAAGCTGATTAGAGAGAGCCAAGGCAATGGGTCTTAGTGCTGCTCTGGCACAGCGGCTGGTCATCAAGGTCTCCTGGTTTCTGCATCCATGTTTCTCATTTCTTACTTGCGATCGGCTTCGCGGGACCCTTCAAGGGCTCATCTCCTTCCTCTTCCTCATCCTTCAAATGGCTGGTGTTGGCTGAGCCCCTCGTTAGTGGGTTTGCTGAGCTGGATGAGGTTTGGGTGGGCTCATCCAGCGCAGCAAACCCAGGGGTCAATCACAGAGTTCAGAGCAGGTTACCCTCAGTTTATGCTCCCAAGCAGCAAGAACTCCACATGCCCAAGTTTGCTGCTGACGCTTGACCCAACGGTTCAAACTCAAGCATGCAAACAATGGAAAACAAGGGATTTCCACAAAAGTTGGGCCATTTCTATTGAAATACTTGCTTGGAGAAACATCTGAGGCTGAGAACTCCAGAAAGCAAAGCCAGCACTTGATTGCAACCAGCCAGAAATGCTGTTAAGTCTCCAACCTTGTTTTTGCCAGTGCATTTCAGAGGACTTTTGTCGTCGGTTTAAAGCACTTTACAGCTGCAGAAGCCCTTGCGGTTGATAAAACAGCCAAATAATCGCTGTAACGATTAACTAAACCCCAACCTCATTGCCTAGAGATCTTTCCAACCCATCGCCTTGTCTGCAATGCTGTCTCGTGGTGGAAAGGAGGTAGCAAAATTCATCCAACCACGCTGGCGTTGCAAGGACGGCCCAGGGAAGCAGGAGGGAGCAAGCTAGCCACGCTTTGGGGAAAACTGGCCCCAAATCCTATTTTTTGCCAGCAATTCCCGAACCATCAGTCCTGAGCGACCTCTGAAATACTCCCTTGGGGACGCTCTGGGTTCAGCCACCCATCAGGATTAAAAATGAGAATAATAACAGTTCTCCCAGACAGGGGCTCTGATGGGGAAGAAAAAGATGTAATAAAAAGGGTCTGGGCTGCTTGGAGGAGCTGGTATTACAGACCATAAAAATGCGGGAGATAGATGGAAATGTACAAACATCCTGAAAATAATTAGACCATTATTTCATATTAAAATATTGTATAATTATATAATTGTATCACTAAGCAGAAAATTGTCCTAACATTTTAATAACTGCTTCTTTTTTTTTTTTTCTTTCTTTTTTTTTTTCCTCTCTCCTTGACAAGAACATTTGATGCAAAATCAAACCGGAGAGAGGAGGGGAGCAGAGAATATGGTTTCATGGCCGCCTTAGCTCAGGTGACAGCTGCCGTCTTGCTTGTATTGGGGTGGAAAAGCATCGGTACAGGGAGCAAACCAGATAGGACAAGGGGTAATGGCTTTAAACTGAAAGAGGGTAGCTTTAGGTTAGATAAAAGGAAGAAATTCTTTACGGTGAGGTTGGGGAGGCACTGGCACAGGTTGCCCAGGGAAGCTGTGGATGCCCCATCCCTGGAAGTGTTCAAGGCCAGGCTGGACGGGGCTTTGAGCAACCTGGTTGAGTGGAAGGTGTCCCTGAGCATGGCGGGGGGGTCGGAACTAGATGATCTTTAAGGTCCCTTTCAACCCAAACCATTTATGATTCTTTTGCCTTCTTCCAGCGCTGGGTTCGTTGTGCTCAAATAACTCTCATCTCCTTTCAGACCGGTTGGACTTTCCATGTTTCTCTACCCAATAGGTTTCTGTGTATTCTTTGTCTTTGAATTTTAGGGGGTTTTTTGGGTTTTTTTTTTGGTGACCACTAGATCTTTTTTTGCATCCAGACCATGGGTCCCAAAAAGCCAGTTTGCTTTCTTGCAAATCTGCTCGGTTTTGAGCCAAAGCCTCCCCCATGGTGCATTTCTACGGCAGGGTTTTGGGTAACCTAAAATAAAACCTGCCTTCTGAGCAAGTGAACGCAAAGCAGAAAACCAACCCCGTGCTGCGGAGCCGTACCACGGGTACCTCCAGGTTGTCTTCTCCCCTCCACGTAGGTTTGATCTCCCAGGCAAGGCTGTGGTAGGTGCTGCAGCCAAACCTCCATCAATCACTTCTTAGCAGGGAAGAAAAATGACATGTCAATCGCGACTTTGCCTTTCAGCAAAAAAAGCTTGCTGATCTATTTATTTTTTTATTAATATGAACAAGTTTGCATCCCAATGGAAATGCAGAGCGCAGGCACAGGGTGCAGCTGCAATGTCCTGGGGTGTCTGCAAGGTGCTGGCTGGCGTTTGGCTCTGTGCATGGTTTTGCAGCACTGGGCACAAAAGGCATAAATCAGAGCTTAAGTGCCAGGAAGCCGCTGCCCTCCTTGGCTCGGCCACGCAGGTCCCGGCCGCGCCACCGAGAAGCGGGCTCTCGAAAGCAAGGCTAATGAGTTTATTAGCTCATATTTCTCCTCGCAAAGTGCCTCTGTGGCCCCACTCTGCCCATCTCCCTAAGATGCTGTATCCTATTAGAGAGATTTATTTTTTTTCTCTGCTGTTCAAGAGGGCAGTTTTCCCATCCATAAAAAAATTGGGTGTTGCAGTTTGCTAGGGATGGTCCTTTGCGGGAGGTGAGGAAGAGGAGCACGTCCCTACATAATCATCCTGCCCTCGCCGCTGCGACGGGTGACAAACCACTGTGGGGTCTTCAAGTCCTAATTTTTCATAGGGTCTGGCTTTGGTTGAGGATTTAAGGGCAGATTTCCTGCGTTAGGGAAAGGTTTTGTTCCCCATGCAGGCGGTGCATGGGGGTAGCACTGGGAACGGGGCCATTTGCTTGCAGAAGATGTTGGGTTGGGAAGATTTAGTGATACCTGTTCCTCAAAATAAAATGACCTGCAGTTGCTCTCCTTTCAGATGGCAGCACCGTGTTGAAGTGGAAACCATCATTAAGTTTTGCAAGCTCGGGGTTGCCCAACTCCTTGCAGGAAAGACCCGATGCCCATGCAGCTGCATTTTCCTTGCACCTTTCCCACCATGTTTAATGTTTTAAATCCACCATATTTAATAGGCTTGGCACTAAAGCACACAACTTTACACCAGATGCTATTCGATGACGTTGGTAATGCTGTTTGCTGTTGTTTAAATATTTTATTGTGGTTTGGGGGGGTGTTACCATGACGATACAATAGCATTTGAGTACAACGTTGTACCAGGGTAGCTCCGAGTGTATTGGTTATTAAATAGATACTGCATTCGAGGCAGTGTAGCCATCTATTAATTGCATCTGGAAATCTGGAGTCTGCCTGGATAGCTAACATTATACAATTGTTTCCACCCTCATGGAGAGGAGATTAATATCATAGCAAAAATTTATGAAGCGTCTTTCGTTCCAGAGTTTCCTTATCTGCTTCATTAAGTAATAAGGATAGGACAGATAAGAGGTGAGTAACCAAGAGGGTGCAACGTTTGTGCTGTGTGTTTTAATCGCACAATGATTTCCCATCCTGAGCAAAGAGGGTTTTAGTGCAGAGTCAGTCCCGGGGGAGTTTGCAACCAAATCAGAGCAGATACCCCGGATTGAGGTGGGTCAAATACCTCCAGCACGGCTCCAGGTCCTTCCTACCCAAGAAATGAAAAGCTTCTCTGCATAGAAAAACCTGCCTTTTTGCTTTCTGCGAGGATTGAGGTGGGTCAAATATCTCCAGCACGGCTCCGGGTCCTTCCTACCCAAGAAACGAAAAGCTTCTCCATAGAGAAAAACCTGCCTTTTTGCTTTCTGTGAGGATTGTGTCACAACAGCGTGGATGCAAAAATACCAGCCCTTGAGCAGGTTTGCATAGCGAAGCTTAGCCTTGTCGCACTGGCCCCAAATACCTCGTATCTGGATGACGGCTGAGGAGGCTAGCTGAGCCCTGCATGCTTGAAACACGACGCTGGGGACGAAGGCGCCGCAAGCAGCTGCTTCCTCCTATTTATTGCTTTGACATAAAACAGCAACCGTCCAAACTGAGTGTGTTCCTGCCCCGAGACCTGAGTGATGCTTAACGCTTGGCAAAGCGTCTTCATCAAGCAGGAGGCTGCAGGTTTCTCACCCGCATTTCCCTGGAGCACTCATATGGCACAGCATCTTTTCTTTTTGAAAGCAGTTTGGTATTTCCTTCGAGCACAATCGAAAAGGACGTGTTACCCACCACCAAACAGTGACCTGAGTTACACCGGCAGCTTTGCAAACTCCCCTGCCTTCTTGCGCAGCACCTCTCGCATTGCAAACCCCACGGTTTTAAAAAGCCAAATGCAGGTGAAACAGGATCAAACCCCAGTTAGTTGCAGCAGGCTGTTAAGGAAGCGTAGGGCTCCCTCCTGCATTCACTGCGTTTGCTGATGGAGCTGGGATGGAATGGGAGAGGAGGACCCAAAGCACAACCCAGCCGTACTGAGAGACTCTGCAGATGCCGTTATTCGAGGCATCAATATGACCTTATCAACCAATTAGTCCTGGCACTGGTTTATAGCTGGAGAGTGAAGGGGGAGAACAAAAATCACAGGAAATGCAGAGCTGGTGAGCCATGAGACCTGGAGCTCTTAGTGCATGGGTGGTTCCCACTGGGCCATTGAGGAATGAAGAATAAATTAAGGAATAAATTAAGAAAGCTATCGGATAAACCAAATATCTCACCAGGGGCCCCCAAACTCCTACGGTGGCTTGTGGCAGCGCTCAGCTTGTAGATGAGCACCATGATCACCCCAAAAGCATGTCTAAAACCTGAGTCTCCTGCATCTCCCAGCCACCAAACTGTTGCTAATTCATCTTAGTTCTGTAGTTATTGCCATAGGAATTTCAAGCCCCCTCTTCTTTCCAAAGGAAAGGGGGGAAAAGGGATGTAATTTATTTTCTCACAGGCTGAATTAATATCTCGTGGGTGTTGGGAGGGATTAATTCCAGTTAATACCCATCAGATCAGAGACTACTGCTGGGAGCAGGGGCATAAACCAGCCTTGATGAGTGACCCCTTACTAAGGCGTTCCCTTGTCCATCCCCGTCCCCCTGCTTTCTAACCCCAGCTGGGATCAATGCTTCGAGCCAGCTCCGTGCTGGGTCTCCAGAAGCTTCGTAGGGTTTTTGCTACTTTCAGTGATGCTTGATTTTTCGGGAATGCAAAAAGCTGCTGCGGTTATTGTCAGCTGGTGCGTAGGCAATGCCGCAGGGCAGCCGGTGCAGGGGCTGCTGGCCCTAAACCTGGGCTCCTTTCGCTTCCCTCTTGCTCTTCCATCTTCCAAATTACATCCCAGCAGAGCAAGATTACACAGTGCCGGGCGTAGATCAAAGTTCTGCTCTGCAAATCCCCGAAGTCCATTAAGTCAAGATTAAAAAAAAACCCTGGTGCTATATTAGGGTGTAAATGACTAATTAATCTGTCTGTGCACTGATGTAATTTGTCCTCTCTGGAGGGTTTCTTTCTGCAGTAATCACCTCTCGGGGAAGGCATGGGGTCACTGAGCTGACAAATATATTCCTGATATTCAGCTGGTTCATCCAACCTGGGAGCTCAAGCTTGCAAGCAGTAAATAATTTTCCAAGCCGGTTTTTCTGCTGCAAATAATATGGGGTTGGGGAGGTATTAACAGGTCTTGGCTGCAGACTAGCAATTTCAGGAGCCGCGGTGGTGAATGAAGGTTCGCAGATTTGATGTTTCTTCTGCAGCTCCTGCTAGCAAACTGATGGATCTTAAGACACCTAATATAATTTGATAACCCATTTGGAAATAAAAAAGGGGATATAAATAAGATCTCAGTTTGATTGCCCAGCCTTGCATGCTGGTCTGGCAGCGTTGGTGCTGGTGGAGGTCGGAGAAGGGGCTCTTTTAATGAGCAAAAGCAGCAAGCTGGTCTAGGAGTTGCAGGAGGTTAGTCCCACCGTGTGTCACTTTTATAGCTGCTTTAGAGCAGAGGACTCTGCAGAAAAAGGGAAATTGCTTTGTATTAAATAGCCCAAGTGCTGCACAGTCTGTCTTCACCCTGAGTTCATGGCAGGGCTCTCGCCCTTCTCATCAGTATTTGTTCAGTCTGCAGTGTTTTTGGCGTAGCTCACTTAAAGTTTTGAGATCAGAGATGATTTTTTTTCTGATTCTGCAAGTAATCCGGTATCTTCACCTTCAGCTGCGTTCCCAGTTGTCTGTCATCATGGAAACTCATTCCTCTGTCCGAAGTTTGCTAGCGGTGCGGGTGAGTGGTGGTGCTCAGAAATGAATCCAGGTCCCAGGGAAAGAGAAAATATCAACAGTTTATCTAACGATGCTCCATCCCATGTGCCATAGACATTGCAACTTAGGGATGTCCAGAGCTGGTTCTGGGTTTTTTTGGTTTTTTTTTCTCTAAGCGTGGCTGCAAATTAGCTCGGACTCACCGTGGGCACTGCTGGGCTCTCACTTTTCCTGGAAGATTGGAAAAACCCCAGGATTTTCTGTCTCTCTCTTTCAAGTGAATAAATTTGCAAGAATTTGAAGCCGGAAAGGGATATGTGATGCGCTCTGACACTGATATGCCCAAAAACAAAGGACATGGCAAATTTTGTAGTGCCAAAGTGAGCTGTTTGGCCCCCACTTCTGCAGGGTGCTGAGAAGCAGCATTATGGCTTTTCCTGAGCAGACTTTACCAGCTTGCCAGCCTCAACTCCTGAATTTCCTGCTATTGTTGCAGGGTTCAGAATAACACTCGCTGTAGGATTACCTTCTTTTTATTTTTTCAGAGTGGTTGTGCCCAGGCTGAAATAGGTCCTGGTGAAAGAGCAGATGGTCTAGCTTCAAGCGAAAGCTTTTTTTTTTTTCTTGCACAAACCCATGGCAGGTTCTGCAAAAAAAAAGCCATTGGGAGAATCAAACCCACTTCCCCACTTGTTCTCTCAGTGACTCTGGTACAGCTGTGCCGTGTCTTTCCAAGGCAGTTCTGTATCCCCCGGCGAGGATGTTCTGGAAATTGCGTGCAGAAAGCACAAGCGGAGATGATTTAGGGGAGCAATCTGCAGACTGACGCTCCTCCGAGCCTTCAGACTCCGTATCTAACGGCTCTGACAGATAGCTTAATACACTTTGGGAACACGAGGCACATTCAATTCTGCTCCCCTAGTTTTTGATGAAAATCAGAACTGCAGTCATGTTTGATTTCAGGTGCGTCCTGGCTGTGAATATAACCCATTTTGCTGAGCCTAGCTGGCTCTGCTGCTCCAAATTCGGGTACTTGCTTTCCTTGTTCCCACACGGCTTTTTGCTGCTTGCTAGGACAAATACTTCCCTTTTGGGTTCCTGGAACAAGTGCCTGCCTTTAATGCATTTAAGTTACTATTGTCAGGTCTCAGACACAGGAAAACAAGCAATTTTCCAGCACTTGGAGATGTGTGCTGCTTGCCTGGAGGGGCAGAGAATGGGCTTTGCTGCCTTCACCTTCCAAATTTCCCACCTCGCTGGAAATTTGGGGCCAAGAAATGCAGCAGGTAGCTCTGTGCAGGAGGTGTTTGCACACTGAGGCTGCAGCTTCTTTTGGCTCCTTCTTGGTGGGCGAGCCAAGCCTGCAAGCATGGGGTTTGCAGCCCAGCCATGGGAAAACCAAGCCTCCGTTAAGGGTTTGCAGATGTAAGAAGAAAGCTGGAAATACCAATTCCCCCCCAAAATTCAGCCCCAGGCTCCCAGACCTGCCTTTGCTCCCCACTTTACACATGCTTTTCCAGCTTCCCCTGGCAGATTTGCTTTTCTGGTTATTCCGGGGTGTGGACCGAAGGCTAAAAACCAAATTATAAAAAAAAAAAAAAATCATCTCTCTAATTCATCTTAACCTGAAAAGGCCTTGCCAGCTGATCCCCAATATCCTCAAAATGCAGATGCTCCTGAAACAGAGCCAGCAACACCATCGGACAGGGACAGAGCCATGCTAGTAGTATTCCTCTTTTTATTTATTATTGCCTTAATTCTCCCCACATCTCCAGTATGAGAGCTTGGCTATGTCTGATTTATTTTGGGAAGAGTAACCACTCCAGAGCGAAACAAAACCTGAGCCTGCTTTTAAGAAGTAGAGAGCATCATCCATCTCAGGCTCCATTTCCCAAGCTGTCAGTGCGTGAGTTGTGGCAGCACTATAATTTCTCATAGGGAAATATCCGTGCCAGTTTGTGCAGCACTTAGACATCAGCTCAAAATGTGCTGGCATACGGCAATGCAAATCTCCCCCCCCGCCCCTTCGCATGTATCCCCAGCCAAAATGTCTTTTACTCCCTAGGAAGAAGGTCCAAAAAGAGGTGTTGCAGAGCCGAGCTGTCTTCAGGAAATATGTTGTGTTGGAAAAATCTGTTGCGCTTGAAACACTGGTACTCAAGAGAGAATTGCAAAGCTGTTTGAGAGCCTTGATTTATCTCTAGCGCTGGTGTGAAAATGCCATCAAATAAAAGATTTCTTGGAGGGGGAGAGAAGAGAGGGGAGCTGCACACTGGAGGTGCTTGGTGCACGGCTATTTTGTGTCCCTCGACCCCGGCGCATCCCTCTGCGGTGAAAAAGGCAGCGTCCCCCGTGCCATCGGACCCCGCTGAGCGCTTGCTGAACTTTTGATCGCGGCAGAACGCAAGCGGGATCTCACTCTGCCGGCAGTCCCCAGCCATCGGGCAGCGCCGGCAGGAACCAGGCAGTGAAAAAAAAACAACTAAGGTGTGGTGGCTGCAGCCAAATGGGATAAATCCCTGGCACCTACCTCTTCCACTTGACCCCCACTAATAAAATCAAGGTGGGTTTGCTTGGGGGGGACACACCGGCACGCAACGCGACAACACACACCCACCAAGTCAAGATGCCTTTCCTGAGCTCGACCTTCTCTCTGAGGCTCCTTAGACGGTTCCCAACCCAGATCAAGCAACACAAACCAGGTCCTGCACCGCAGCAGAGGCACGTCCGACACAGGCGTGTATTTTATGTCATGAGGTGATGCCATTTTGTGCTAAATATCGAGTTTGCTTTTAAATGAGGAGGTTGGGGAAGGAATGGACGGCTCTGCAGAGGCGCTGGGAAGGGAGAGGACAGCGATGCTACAAATACACACCCAAGACACGCTACCGACATGCACGGGGGTTACAAAGCCTTTTCTCGAGCTCCTTTGGCAGAGCTGACAAAGGATGCCCAAAGCCACCTGCAACCTGCAGGGAGGTGGATTATTTCTAGCCCTCTTTTACAAAAATGAGCTTTATTTTAACTGCCATGTTCTCCCATGACCGGAGATCAGACGGAGCTGAGCGCAGCACCCAGGTGGAGGCAGACCTGGGTGCCGGGGTGGATTTGGGGTTTGACGCTCAGAGCTCACCTGTCCAGGGCGATGGCCATCATGGAGTAGATGCTGGCAAAGACGGCGGCGATGGGGAAGAAGTTGTGAAACTTGCAGTAGAGCAGCCCGTAGTACCACTCGTTGTGGATGGCGTAGGTGAAGTTCACCACCGTGTTGAAGGCGGACATAGAGGCTTCGGCGAAAGCCAGGTTCACCAAGAAGTAGTTGGTGACGGTGCGCATCCTCTTGTGAGCCAGGATGATCCACATCACTACCACATTCCCCACCACCGACACCACCACGATGAGGGCGTAGGCGACAGCCCACAGGGCCACCTGCCACGGGGGCTGCACGAACTGGTTCACGAAGGACTCGTTCAGGGAAGCGTTGAGCGGCGACTGGTGCTCCAGCCCCGCTTCCAGCAGCACAGCGTTATCCATCGCACCACGGTGCGGCCAGACCAGGCGCACGGATGCTTTGGGGTGCGGGTCCCTCCTGGTTAGGGCACAGCTGGATCAGGGTACAACAAGTTTGGGGCACACAGCTAGTTTGGGGTGCAGGTCTCTCCTGGTTCAGAGTGCAGCCATTTTGGGGTGCGTGACTGGTTCAGGGTGCAGGTACCTGCCGGTTTGGGGGACGGCTGCTTTGGGGCGCACAGGGCATAGGTCTCTCCTGGTTCAGGGTGCAGCCAGTTTGGGGTATAGGACCCCTCTGGTTCAGGGTGCAGCCAGTTTGGGATGCAGGGCTGGTTTGGGGTGCAGGTCCCTCCTGTCTCTGGGTGCAGCTGGAGCAGGGTGCCCGGCCATGTCAAGGCACACCGCTGGTTTGGGGTGCAGGTCCCGCCCGGTTCGGGCACAGCCGGCCTGGGATGCACAGCCGGGTCGGGGCGCGGGTCCCTCCGGGCTTGGCTGCAGCTGCACCGGGATGCAGATTCCTCCCGATTCAGGGTGCAGCTCGTTCGGGATGCGGCTTCCTCCCAGTTCAGGCCCGGTTCGGGATGCAGGTCCCTCCCGGTTCAGGACCGGAGAGGGATGCGGGTCCCTCCCGGTTCAGGGCGAAGCCGGTTCGGGATGCGGGTCCCTCCCGGTTCAGGAGCGGAGTAGGATGCGGGATGCAGGTGCCTCCCGGTTCGGGACCGGAGCGGGATGCGGGTCCCTCCCGGTTCGGGGTGCAGCCGGTTCGGGATGCGGGTCCCTCCCGGTTCAGGACCGGAGAGGGGCTCGGGGCGCAGCCGGTGCCGCGGAGCCGGCTGCGGCGGGCGAGGCACGACCGGGGCTTTTATAAGCGGCGCGGGCGGTGCCGGCGGGCGGTGGGCAGAGCCGGCACGGAGAGCCCTCCCCCGGCCCGCCCTCCCTCCCCCGGCCCCCCGGGCCCTCCCTCCTGCCCGGGGGGGCTCCGCTGGGGCCCGGAGCTGCAGTCCCCAACACCCCCCCGCCGCTCTTCCCAGCGGGCAGGAGCCCCCAGGTTGCCCCGTACCCCCTCGCCCCCCATTTCCACGCCTCCTCATCCCCTCTCCAACCTCTTGGCCCTCAAAACCGTCCTGTGCTTTGCATCCTTTTGGGGGGCTGATGGGCATCTGGACCAAACACGCTCTAAAAAGTCACCGGGAGTTTAAAACATGCTGATAATTGTAAAGCTTATATATTATATATATTATAAATTATAAAGCTTTCCAGTATAACAGCCGTGGGATTTCTCCAAATGCCTTTACGTTGCGGTCGGCGAGTGCTTTGCATCCCCGATGAGCAAAGCAAATGTTTGACTTCTCGAAGAAGGAAAAGGTCTTCCCGCTGCGGCGCAACCGGCTTCCTACCACTGCAAACAGGACGTTTCATTTTAGTGCCCCTTCGCTCATAAAGCAAACACAGCTCCTGTTGGGCTGGCGAAACCTTCTCCACTAAAGAGTCTTTTCTCCCATGAATAAGCTGTTGGAATCTAATTAAACTGCAAACAGAGATTTGCTCCTCCCCACAGTCTGGGTTTATAATACCTACCAGACAAGAGTGATTTTAACTTACTCTCCAGTGTTGTATATTGCCAAGTATGGGCAAAAAAACCCCTGTGGTGCTGCCTGCTAGGAGAGCTGGTTTTCCCTTGGGATGCACCAATAATGAGGAAAAAAATCGCCTTGGAAAGCTGAGCGCATCCCTCTGGTTTGCTAAAAGATGCTCCTAAATCACATTCTTGGGATGCAGCCTCCCAGATCGGTGGAAGAGGAGCACTGGGCTGGAGAAACCACTCCCAGGTAAAGCTGCAGCTCCCCGAAAACTGGGAGAAATTCGGGTTTGAGTTGCACAGCTGAGCGTTGTGGAGGGAGGATGCTCGGCTCTTACGCTGGAGCTAGCCCTTAGGGAAGCCTGAGGGACTGAAAATCTTCAGTCTTCAACACCAGGTCAGTTGTTAAAGCGAGACTGAGCTTTTTAATGCAAAGATGGGTGAAGGAGGAGATATATTTCAACCAGGGCCTCTGCGTTTCCAGCAGCCCAGGAAGCAGGGGCTGCCTGGGTGAGCGTAGAGGGGTCCAGGCCGGTGGCCAAGCGCTCTTCCCACATCCGGATGCTCCTGGACCACTCGATGGCAGCATTGCCTAAAAATGCAAGAGGAGGAATGGGTGAGCAGCCCGGGCTGGGCAAGGCTCGCTGGTGATGGCATTTCCAATTCCCCTCCCCTCGCCAGGCTGTTTTGGGGCATTGCTATAAATTTGGCAAAGGGCGAACCCCAAAGGAGGGGACACCCTGGCAGGTAGGGACAACGTTAGCAGCCATCTCGGCCCACCCCAGCAAATCCTCTCCCACTCCCTCCATCCCCAAATTGCTCCAAGCTGGTAGCATCACCCCAAGGACCACTGCAGGGCTGAGAGAGAGCACATCCCTGCCTCCTGCCTCAGTTTCCCCATTAGGAAAAGGGGGGCAATACCTTTGCACGCTCCTGGTAAAAAGAACCGGCTGTTTTTTTCCTGTGCTGCTGCCGTGCAAAGAATTGAAATGCAGCCTGATGTCTCGACCAAAGCAGGCTCTGGAAGGGGCATGTGTTTATCGGCATGTTCAGGCTGCTGAGCGTTGGGCGGTCTGGGGGGATTTCACCCAAAGGATATGTTTTCTTTCTTTTGGAAGAGATTGCATTAAAAAGAAAAAATCAATCAATCAATCCTAGGATAGAAAGCTGTGAGGGAGAACAGATATATTTATTGCCTGGCAAAAACAAACAGATTATTGCAAGCTTTTGACAACTAATTAATGCTTGTGGGTCCCCAGGAAGATGCCAGTGCTATTCTGGGCATGAACGCACTGGGCTATTCCAACAAGCCCCCTCCTTCCTTTCCCCGGGTACGCTCGTATACCTTCATGTATATCATCAGCCCTTTCAAAGCACAGAGAAAGGCTTTGTAACTGGCAGCTGGAGAAAACCTTGACTTTTCCTGTTGTGTTTTCCAGAAGGACAGGAACCTCTTATGCTTTAGGTTTCCCAGCAGAGTCCCTGGGGCCAGCGTAACATCAAGCGCATACAAAGCGTGGTTATCTGGGAGGAAAAACTGGCCTCATCCTTAAGGGAATCATCAGAGATGATGTTTTTCCAGCTTCTGAGGTTTCAGCTCCTCCATCCACCCTGGCTGGGGGTTGGACCCCATCTCCTCATCGTATAAAGCCGGGCGCAAGCAACACCAGGAACAGGTTCAAGATTTGTCACCTCCCCAAAACGTGGCTGCAGGTCCTAAACAACAAATATCCCTTGCAAGCTGCCAGCAGAGTTGTTTTCATGGCCTCTCACTTGGGTGAAGTAAGTGCAGGTAGATCAAGCTGTGCTTTAAATTTGGGGGATGGCACCAGTGGGGGACAGCAGCTTGCACCCAGCAAGGCAATAAAGTCTTTTCCTAAAACATCTGGATCCAGAAGGGAACATCTGCCCTGGTGCCTCCCTCAAGCAGAGCAGGGAAGCAGCTTGTCCTTGCACCCCTGTGCACGCAGAAGAGACAGGGAGGAGCCGCACAAGCCATTTTCCACAGCACCAAGCAGCACTTGGATGCTTAGCTATCCATCAGCAGAAAGAACTCATTTTGCCAAGCTGCTCCTCCTGATTAATTTGGAAATCATATAGTCTAAAAGCCCCAGAAACAAGCTGCCTCCTGCGAGGTGGGTTGCACAAGAGTGTGTGCAAGTGCACGCTACTCCAAACTCCCCACCTTCACCCCTACTGTTGCCTCGGCTTTAAATGGAGCGCAGCTGAGCTCTGCTTTGGGGGTTGCATTTTGCAGGTGGTTGGTGTTTCCCATGTTGGGGTGGTTTGTGAATTATTGAGTGCTCTTCCTGCTCCCAGGTAGCTTTGTGCTGTAGGTCCTTGTGCTTTGGAGACTCAAAAGCAGGGTGGATGGAGGTTGTGTGGTTCTGAACTGTGGTGTCTTTGCTAAATCTAAGTTTGCTTTATGTTTTTTAGCAGGAGGTGGGTGAAGCTTCCTTGTTGGGAGTGGCATGAGATGGGATTTATTTCCCTGGGGGGAAGCCTGTATTGTGCAAGGGGTGCTGAAGATCCTCTCTTTAGGGCAGTGCTGCAGTGGTATGAAATCTTTGCAAAGCCCTTTAGAGCAGTGGGTTTTTTTTTAAATTTCCTGACCTTGCAGAAGGAGTGTGTTAAATGGTTTCCTTAGAAATGAGGTTTCTGAGGATGTTTTGGTTGATTGTTTGCTCTGTAAGTCATCTCCTGCCCTGGTAAGAGCTGTTAGGTGGTGGCAATCAGCAATGTAACTCTTAAGCTGGTGAATAAGGGAGTGCTGTGTTTGCTGTATGCTGGTGTGGACCTTTGTAGGGAGGTGTGGGACCTAGGAGGTGTGGACCTCCTAGATCAAGGGAGCTCGTAAGTATGGATTTAAGCTCATATGTGAGCTTAAAGTGCCTAAAACTGTTGCATTGCAGCATCCCTGTCATAATAGGGTCCTTGTGTGACCGCAGCAGCTCTGGGCTGTAGAAGCAAGACAAGAGGGAGGATAAACTGGGGGGTTTCTTGCAGCTCTGCATCGCTGTGGAGCCCTGAGGCTGTAGGTAGTGATGGGCAAAACCCTATGAATTGTGCTAGAGATTTGTACAGCCACCAAAATCACAGCCTTAATAGATATAGCGATGGGGGAAGGGCCAGCAGAGAGTGGTGAATTTGGGGAGACGTGGTGGGAGCCTGAGATCTACCCCATGTTAAGTGACTTAGGATGGGGTTTTAAAATCCTGCCTTATAATTAAGTCAACCCACCAATACCGCTGTGATTCTGAAGCTGCCTGCAGCGGCAATGAGCTGCTGGAGGAGTCCTCGATTTTGGAGCGTGAGAGGAGAAAATAACTGGGATTATTTAAAAAAAAAAAAAAAGCAAAACCCACACTAGCAAAATAAAATGCAGGGTTGTGTTTGCTGCTATGCAATATGTGACACCAAGATAAGCAGGGGAAGGAAAATGCTGATCTAGGAGGGGCTGATAGCAGGTTCCTGAAGGAGCCATCCCAAACTTCTAGTGATGGGTTTGATCTAGCACCTGGCTGTGAGTGCTGAAATATCCTCTGCCTGAGCAGGAGCTGCTGAGCAGCCCTCTCCTGGCTGTAGGCAATTATTTGCTGATTTAATCCAGCTTGTGTTACTTTTGCTGTTTACTTTAAATGCAGGTTCTCACCAGAAACATTTGACTTGGCCCAAAGTGTTTCCTGCTGAAATTTCTTTTCAATTTAGCTTCCTACCTCCCTGAAAGATGCCTTGAGGGGGTTCATTGCAGGGTTCATTCCTCTCCATCTCCTCATTTGCTTGCTTTATTCTCCATGTCAGGTGGAAGAAGGCTCAAACCTAGGCTTAGCTTTAACTATTATTTTAGGCTTGGCATGCTCAACCTAAGCAAATGCTTTGCATGTGTGGATGAATAACCCATCTTTGTGCTCTTCAGAAGCCTTTGTGGAAGTTCAAAAGCCTTTTCCCCTGCCCCAGGCAAAATGTCTCTGCTTTGAACTTCAGAGCTGGCAGTGCAGCAGTTTGGTGGTCTGCAGAGTTTCGACTGTGGGCAGGATTTAGGATGTAAAGCATTTAGCCTGTACACAGGGGTGGCTGCTACTTGCCCTGTCCCCAATGTCTTGGCTCATTTTTTTTAAGCCTAACTGCCCAACAGTCATTACTAGGATGGGGATGAGCCTGGACCAGCTGTGACCTCTTGCAAGAAGAGCTGGGGCAGTTTGCTATGGAAATGGCAGTTTTGTCTCTTACTGGTGAGCTGCAGAGAGGAATCCAAAGGACCAGGAGAGGGAAGGGTTGCCCCTCTTCTCTCTCTGTTAACTGGTGGCACTGCTTAATGGGGGGGGAGAGGTTAATGAGATCAAAAATAGCTTGTGTGCAGGTGTAAGGGGTGAAGAAGGTGGAGCTGGTGCTGCTTTGGCAGATGCCCAAGTGTGCAGGGACTGGCCAGCCTCCTCCTGGGTCTTTTGCCCCAAATAGAAAGAGCAATTCCCAATGGAAAGGAGAAGTGGAGCTGGTGTTTGCATTGCCCTGAGTGCTGGGCTCCTCCAGGCAGGTTGCACTTCTCCCCGGCAGCTTGCTCCTTAATTTCTCCCTCCTTTTTTGGAGCCTCCTGCTGCTCTTTGACACATCTTCAGCCCGAAATCACTGAAGCCTGGTGCAGGTGTCCCAGCCTTGCAAGGGGTGGCTGGTGGTAAAGCAAAGCATGCAAAATCTGGCTGTGGGCACCCCAGAGCAGACGTGGCTTGGAGGTGTGTTTCAACCCTAGGGGAGATGCATTTCTTCCTCTTTCTCCCAAGAAAATCTTCTGGGAACTGATAGGTTTGGGCTTGTCCCACCTCTGTGTTGTTGCACTTGAAACATAGATTTGGCTTTGCCTCTCCAGCCCTGGGAAACGGCCTGCAGTGATGGGCAAGACCCTCTTGGGTTGTAAACATGGGGGTTTGGGCTTTAGCCTCTGTCACAGGAGTGACCAGCCACCGCAGCCGTGACATGGAGAGGTGAAGAGCCTTGGGTGACCAATGCAGTAGATGAAACCAGACTTGGTGTCTTCTGACCATGCTGTCTCTGGGTTCTTTGTGGTTGTCTTCCTCTTAGATGTTTTCCCGTGGTGTTGGATTCTAGTTGCTCTCTGTTTTGCATCTGAAAGCTGAGAACTGCAGGCTTTCTGGATGATTTAAACCCTGGTGTTTTCTCACCTCTTCTTCCCCTTCCACCCAGGTTTCCATGCTGAGGCCAACCTCAAATGCAGCACAGGGGTAGCTGCTCCAGAAGTGTCACCTTTTCCATGGAAGAACAGCCTAAGGGGCCTTGAAGGACCCACTCAGATATACATCAGTAGATGGATGGGCTGAATGACGATGTGATTGGTGGTGTCCAGCTCCAGGAAAGTTGCTTCCTGCTTTTCCTTGTGAGGACTGCAAACCATTTGGGTGGGAAAGGCTCTGGAGGACTCAAAGCTGCGCAAGCTTAGATGAGCTTGCGCAGGTCCATGCCTCAGTGGCTTTGAGCATCTCCAAGGATGGCAGTTCCCCACCACTCTGGGTCCCTGTTTGAGCACCCTCATGCTATTGGGGCTTGGGAAGTCCAATATCCTGTTGGACTTCCCAACTTTGCAACTGAGCTACCTGCTAGCTTGTTGTGACACCCAAGGGTTGCTTCTGGGCTGCGAAATTCGTGCAGCAGCCCATCGCCAGCCCAAAGCGCTGTGTTTTAGCAGGAAACCTGCCTGCAAAGCTTTGAAGCAGGTCATAGTGATGAAGGGCTCGGCCAGAGACTGGCAGTTTGCATGGGGAGAGGAAAGTTGGGGAGAAAAAGGTTTTTTTTCCCTAGCTGGAAGTGGTAACAGCAGCACCTAACCCAATGCCATGGAGCTGGGGTGGCACAAGGAGATCAGTTGAGAGCAAATGCTTGCAAATACTAAATAAAAATAGTTCAGTGTGAGTCTTGTGGCTCACTAGTAGCCACGAGTCTGATGACTCTTGTAAACTGGGTGAATTTAACAGCAGGGTTGTAAAGTTAATACTTCATGCCTGGGGCTGGCGAGCCCTGGCAGACTTGATCCAGATGATGGTTGCAGAGGAATTTGTTTTGCAAACACCTCTTGCAGCTCCAGTTATTGCTTGCCTTGTAAAAAAAGATGGCAGTGATGCTATCTTCATAATATTTGTGGTTACAAATTATTATCTCCTCCAGTAAAATCCGTTTTGCTAGCTCTCCCTAGCTGTCAATGAATTAATGAGCTGGGCCCTAGACCAAGCAGTAGCTAATTAAACTATTTTCAATTCCCAGAACCTCTTAATTCATCCTCTTTGCAAGGATGCAATATTAAGTGAGATTCAGATCGGCTTTTGCCAGAGGACTCGAGAGAGAGATGCTTCCTCGCAGAAGGCTATTTCTATACGAAACTTCAACCTTCTGACCCCAGGGGCTGGAGAGGGTGAGCTGTGCAAATAAAAGCCCTTCTTCCACAACAGGTCCATTGCCCACGTGTATTTTGTCTCCAGCTCGCTTGCCTGGCTGGGATTTCTCACCGTTATTTCACGGTGGAAATACTGAAGCTGCTGGGAAACAATCTTCCAGGAGATAAAGTGGGTATTTTATGCCGAGCTGTTAGGAAAGGGATGTTTGAGTGTGTGCATCCTCAGCTTGGAGGCGATAGGGGATGTGGGGATTTGTGTGGGAAGGATGCTGTCCTGAAACTAAGGCTAAACATCCTCAGATGCTGGGGCTCAAGGAAGACCAGAGCTTTGGGTGGGTTTGTGTTATGGAGCCTCTAATTGCAAAGACAGGAGGGCTGGAGGTGTAGCCCTGTGCTATCACGAATTTGGAGTGAACTAGTCGCAAAAGCTACATGTGGATGGGAAAGCCCTTCTCTCCAGCTGAGCCCTTCTCTCCACCTGGATAAATTGTAAAGAAAACTTGCCCAAAGTGTTTTAGCATGAGCTAAACTGCATCTTGCTCTCTAGCTGCTCAAAAAAAAAGTGGTTAATCTATTTTAGCTGTGGTTGTTCCCTTCTTTTCCCCCTCCCAAAATGCAATTTGTGCTGATGGCCATAAATAACTCCAGCTTGAAATTTGGTTGAGACTGTAGAAGCACAGCTAGAGATGTGTTGGCCAAATTGAATGAGAGGTGAGCAATTCGTTTGAGTATGAAAACTCTTCTGTTACAGCTTCAAAGTCAATAAAAGAGGGAAAGAGGAATAATTCTTGACAGCGGCTGATGGGGAGAGAGGAATTAGGAGGAATTAGCACTTGAATTGGCGATATGAAAAGGTGAGGAGCCACTGCTGGGCAGAAATGTGTCTTGAGGAGGAAAATCCAGTGGACTTTTGCTACTGGAAATTAAATTGTGGGGTTTTTCTTTCCTTTTTTTTTCTTTTTCTTCTCAAAATCACTTCTTGGAAGACATAAGAGAATTGAGGTGATGCTCGGAAAGGCAGAAGGGTCTGGTGCAGTAAATTAATTAATTAAGGAAAAAGGTATGCAGCTTGTACCAACGTTTGCCGCTATTTAATTAAAGTACAAAGCAGTGCTCAGTAGCTGGGGGGGACAGGTCTGCTCCAGATGCTCTACAGCTGCTTGTTTCTGGCATCTAAAGCCACGTGCGCAGTTGTCTCTGTGCTGACTGCCTCAATTATTTACTATTTTGTACCGAGAGCCGGGAGGAAATGCTTTTGGAGTACAAAGTTTAATGCAACGGCCAAATTAAGTGCACGATGTCCATGGACGTGGGGGGTTTGGGATGAAAAGGGTTGAGGATCACTCGGTGGCACGGGGTGCACGGGACGCGGCTGTTGGCAGGTTTGTGCAGGCTTTGCTGTTATTGCCGTTGCCTGCTGAGAAAGGCTTTTTTGGAGGTTACAATATACCGTGCTCCGAATGCCAGACTTGTAGTGTTTTGGGGATTTAGAGCATGCTCAGCAGCCCGATGGCTTTTGTTGTGTTTGGCACCCAATTAAGCTGCGCTTAACCCGAGCGATCCTGGGCTGGGTATAAGGCAAGGCTGACCATACCCCATTGGCGTTGTGCCACCTGAAGGAATAAATCCGGTTAAAATGGGGTTTGTTAGGGTATGTCAGGCTCCTGGGGCAAATTTTTTTGGCAAGTTAGCCAGCCTCCTTGTAGGAAAGAGTTGGTAGAATTAAGGAAAGAATAAGAAATGCATGATGTGATAATTTTTATTTATTTGCTGGCCCCTATTCCAACTTCTCTGTAAAGGAGAGACATCTCTGCAAATCCCTTTTCTCTTCCCCCTGCTCCCCTCTTGCAAGCTGTGGGCATCTTTGAGATGGGAACTTTTGGGACCTGATTTTGTCTTGGCTGTTGTCATCTTGATGAATTCAATAACTTGTAGAGGGTTGGGGGGGGAAAAAAAGCCCCTATTCCTGGAAGCAGCCTCTCAACCAAAGCTGCAAGATGCAGGAGCCCAAAGGTTCGGGTACTCTCGCTGGAGGTGGACGCACCTGCTAAGTCTTTGCTTCTGAGAAGCTTTTAATATCTCTCTTTTTTTTTTTCTTTTTTTTTTTTTGTCATGAGGGCTCTTGTGATAAGAAAGTGTAGGGTCCTTTTGAAAAGCTCGAAGCATTGCCGGCCACAACCTCTGTGCCGGTGTGCAGCAGCGTCTTTTCTTTTTTGTACTTAAAGAAATCTCGGGTCCTGTGGTCTTGGCAGCAAGAGCTATGGCAATGCAATCCCAGGCTGAGGACGGGTTTATTGATGTTTTCCCTGTACCAAATGCCCAGGCATGTCAGAGAGCATGCGGTGGGGAAGGTGATCTGTGGGATTTTGGGGGGATTGCTACAGCTTTAGCAAAGCTGCTCTTAATTCCTAGGAAAAGTACTTCAGAGGTTGCTCAGCACCTGATTTAACCCACCGCTGAGGCAGAGGAGGAGCAACAGACCTGAACAAGACCTGGGGAGGAAAACTTAATGGGTGCAAAAGCAGGATGTGGTGCAAGCTCATAGTCTCTAATGATGGCATTTTTATTGGGAGGTCACATCATCTTGCAAACTCCTGCTTTCAGCATTGACAGAAGGAAAAATCCCTCTGGTTTGGCTTCAGCCCCTTCGGCGGTTGGCTTGCAGCACACAAAGAAACAGCCGCGCGCCTCCGCCGCTCTTCTGCTTGCTATAACTCTTCGTTACGGTGAGAGCACCGTGCATTTCCAAGTGTTGGCCTTTTATTTATTAAATGACGGCTTTATTTCGACCTGGCAACATCTGCCAAAAGTGCTCTAAATGAAGAGCAGAGATTATCTGTAATGCAAACAGCCCCGCTCTCTAGGCTGTGCGCAAATGAAATGAAGTGGGCTAAATTGGATGATTGCTCTAAGCAATTTAAACCCCAATACATCTTGCTGGGGTTGCCTCTCTTCTTTCCTCCTCTTGTTTTTTTGGGCATTGACTTGTGTATTTGCAAGCCTGTGCCCTAAGATATTGTTTGTTTCTGGGTAATTAAAAGCTTGTTAAGGGATGTGCCTCACCTTGGCTCATTGCTGTGATGCTGGAGGGGTAGAGGGGAAACAGCATGGAGCTGGTGGGAGGATGTGGAGTCTCCTGGCCTTGCTGCAAGGGAAACTTAGGGATAATTTGAGGGAGGATTTTGGCATCTGGGCTCCGTGCAAATCTCCAGCTTCGTGCACGTCTTCCCTGAATGGTTTGCAGCTCGATTGCTAGTAATCCAGCAATTGCACTGCATGGTTTGGGTGTAGCAACCATTGCTTGGGTTGAGTAGAAATGTTCTGGGTGTTAAGCCGGACAGGGTTTGCTCACTGCTGGCCGGCATCCTGCCGGGAGCCTGCTGGCCCTGAATTCCCATAGAAAACTCCTGGGTTAGTTACGGCTTCCTGCAGCGTGATTGGGGTTTTTTTGGGCAGGTTATAAATAGCTGACTGGTGCAACTAAAGCCTGGGATTCCTTCCTTAAAAGCATTTCCTAAGGGCGTTTGAGTAATTGCCAAATTTTAAATGTGCTAGGTGTTGTCAGACGAGTGCTGTTATTTCCAGGCAGGTTGTGCTTTAATGTGCTTTGCTCTTAAAAGAGAAGGCGCTTGTTTTATTCCAAAGGGAAGTAGCGCCGAGATGCTGTCCTTGGAGATCCTGGCTGCGGGGTGGGGGACAGCAGAGATACCTATAGGTGAGTTTGCATTTTCCCCCTGGCTTCTTTTAGGGTTGTAACAAGTCCAAGAAACGAGATTGCGTCTTTGGTGGAAGCTTATGGGCTGAAGAAAAACAGCTTTAAGCCATGAATTTGCTGTTCTGGGGGGGGGGGGGAAGGTAAAAAAATCCCCTTGTGCATTGGGGCAGGGTGATGGTAAAAGGGTCCTGCCAGCACCTTGATGCCACTCAGGGAGCGCATGGGCTTTGCCTCCTCTCCTTGGTGCGTGCTGCCGGAGGAAGGGCTTGATTAGGTAATTGTATCATGAGCGGCTCCAACAACTGTCAGGATGGATAAAGCTCCTGAAGGCAAGAGATAGAAAAGACCTTAATTATTTCCATGGTTTTTGAACCTGGGAAAGGCTACTGGGAATGGGTAAAGATTGAAGGGGAGGCAGAAACGGCTGGGGGAGGGAGGCAGCGGGGGGGTGTTAGGAGTTGATTTGTAGGCAGACACAGTCATCTTTTTATGTTTTCCACTTAAATTTTGACTTCTGAGGAAGCACAGGTGGCGGATATTGCATTGATATTCGGATCCCTCAGTGCCGCACTGGGATTTTGGGCCAGCAGAGCTGCTCTGTCCTTGGCCAAAACTGCCTTTATTTCCTTTGTATGTGATTGTTTGGTGGGGTTTTTTTGTTTTGTTTGTTTTTTAATTGGGTTCCTCCCTGTGGCTGCTGGTTTTCCTGCAACAGATGAGTCATTTGTGCAATGAGTTCAAGCTGAGACTGGTGCTGGAAGAAATACCTTTAGGGCAAAATATCATTGTAAAAGGAAACTACCGCTGGACCACCTGATCCAGCACCCGTTCAGGATTAGGCAGGGATGCTAAAATTAATGCCAATCCTTATTTTTCTTTTGAAAAAGAGGTTTTTGTCATGCCAGGCATCTCGTACACAGAGCCGCCCTCGCAGCTGTGCAGTGCTGAGCTCGGCGGCTGTGTTTTATCCAGCAAGGTTTGATTAGTGCTGACATAGATGACTTGCAGCTCTAATTTATCTTAGTAGCTGGAGTTTTTGTCTGGCTGGTCATTAATGGCAATTAATACTTGCCCTGGGTACCTTTGATGGCATTCCCCCACAGATAAACCTCTATTTAATGCTAAACAGTATTTTTCTATCTAGAACCCACTTTTCTTATTGGGGATTTAATCTCTGACAATATGGCTAAACATATGTTTGGTGTGTTTGTCCAGAGGCTTATCAGGATTTGATGTCTCTTGGCTTATGCAAGAACTAGGGATTTATAAAACCTTCAGTGCTTTTATTATTCCAAAACCCAAATAGAAGCGGTGGCTCTTGGTTACGGGTGCTATCGATCCATACTGGGTTGCAATGGGGAACGCTGGTGGAAAGGCTGCTTGAGTGACTCATTTTGTGTTCGGCGTTTCTGCCTTGGATGTTAAATGTTTCTAAAGGTCTGTCTGAGAGTTATTTAGTCCGTATTTTCCCAGCTGCATGAGGTCTGTACTTGCGTCGATCAAGTGAGCAACGCCGACTGCCGCGGGGATGCAGAGCGGTGAAGCTGTTGCTAAAGCAGCTGGTGCAATTGTTTTGGGGCGTAAGAGGAAAAAAGCCATAAAGAAATGAAATGTAGTTTAATATTTTGAGGCTGAAATTCAGATCTGGGTGATATTCAAGTGTTAAGGGGAGGAGTGAGGCTGGAAGGTGGCTCTAGCTCTTGCAGTCCCCCCTGCTCCCTATTCTTTAGGCGTGGAAGGTCCAAAGGCTTGCGGGCAGCAGGACTGCTGTCAACAGAATAAATAGTGGGGGGTTTTTTTGCCTGATTTCATTGCTCATGCGTTATCCTCTGGCACAGACTCTCTGCAGCTTGTGTGAGCCCACCCGACCACCTCTGCAGAAGGGGGACGGAGACCAAATGCTTCTCCCCTGCATGAACTTCAATCTGCAATAGGAACCGGTGCCCTTTGGAGACCTTCTGCTAGCAAGCAGCTGAACTAAACTTGTGGATGCCACAAAAATGGTTTTAAAATAGCAAATTGGTGTGATCTGGGGGGGCTTGTCCCTCCCTGGAGCCAGTGCAGGACAGAGGCTGCAGGAAGGTGACTTTCAAGGGAGTATGACTATTTTTAGCAATAAACTCTTCAGTCCAAATTTTCTCACACTTGGCCTGAAAATATCTTGTAGCGTGACTGACACACCTAAGGAAGCAGCAACTGAAGGATTAAAAAAAAAAGCATGCATTTACTGTAGAGAAATTGGAGTTGGCTGTTGGCCTACGCTCAGTGCATAGATACTGGGCATCTTCACGTGCTTTCTGCGCTCCCGAGGACGTGCGCGGTGGTAACACGACGTCGTTGTTTATCTGGGGCCTGGGTACACACAAATGTGCCTTTTGGCATCCCCTCAGAGCTTCCCATTTATTTTGGGGGCTCCAAAACTTATGTGAACAACACTAAATAGGAGTTAAAAGGCACTGAGAAGTGAGATGATCCTTTATTGTGCCTTTTTTTTTTTTTTACTGCTCTGCTGTCTCTGAGCAGGTTTTGGTCCGTGACCACCAGCAAAAGCAACATTTTGGAGGTGGAGTAGGTGTTATCCATTTATTTGGCCAACAGAGATTCTCTTATTTCCCCTGATTTATTTTTCTTTCCGCCCCCCCCTCCCCCCAGATGTTATGAGACGTTTCTGGCTGTAAGTCCTTTCTCTCGCCAGGATATCAAATGAGTGGATCCTGCTACTACTTGGTGCAAAGAGGAGCTGTTGGGAGGTGGTATTGCCTGGCTTTGTGCTGGCTTTTAACAACGTGTATGGAGAGAAACAGCAACTTTGGCAGAACAGCATCACACCAAGATTACGATCTTGCGACGAGGTGGTAGCCAGTAACCCCTATAGGTCTGTGGCATGCAAAGATTTTGGGTCTGCAGGTAAAGTCTGGCTTATTTGATTTATAAGCATTTCACATTTGCAACTTGTACCAAAATATATCTGTCCTACTCATGGCTGGGATTGTTTTCCATCGTGAGATGATGGCTTTTCTCTCCCCGGTGTGGTTGAGTAGGGTGTTTAATGCTGCGGTTGCAGAGGATTAAGGTTCCTTTCTGTGCTGCTCGGGTTGAAGTTTGGCTTTTGGCTCTTTAGGACAACTTAGCAAAGGGACTGGCTTTGTCCCTATTAGTCGTACTTTCCCCGCTGATTCTGCCAAGCCTGTTCCCTTGGCTGTGGTTTCGCTGGATAGTAGGTAGGGACAGTGGGAATCTCGTTCATGCACATCGCTAATTAGATGACAAGGCATTTGGCTATTTATCGAACATATATAAAATTATACAAGTTCCTTTTCTGGGTTAAGTAAAGGTGGCCCATCCACCTAGGTAAAGACTGGTGATTAATGTCTTTTGGCAGGATAGATGACGCATCACGATTCCAAGCCCATAACATCCCTTCATGCTAATAATACCCTAACACAAGCTTTTGTCACCCTCGGCAGCTTTTGTCACCCTTTTTTGTCACCATTGGCACTCCTGGGGGTGTCTGGCTCCTGGCTTAGAGAGATAGAAAGAATCAGTTTATTAACAGTTCATTAAATGATACAATTACAATTCAATAATCCATTAAGATCTTACAATAGTCTGGACTTGACTAACAAATATATGTACAATGTCTGCTGAAGAAAACAGCGCCCGATTTGATAAATGGCGAACAACCTTTTCCTGTTGGGAAGCGGAGAGTCCCAATTCTGTTAACAACTCGTAATTGCCTTGATACCATTTTCCACGTGCCCCTAATGGAAATCCTATACATTTGATAGTATTGGTATTCGTCAATTCTTGAATTTGATCTTTTAGGTGTTGATATTTCTTAACTTCCTCTGCTGCTGCATCAGCCAGCGATGCTGGTTTACTCTCATACCTAGTAGTGATGTCAGCTACTAGGGCCTGATCCTCCTTAACAAATACTAAGTCTGGCTTATGTAATTCGTTTTGTTCGTCTTTCAACAGCGGCTCCTGGAATACAATCCATTCCTTCGTTTTGGCCTCATCTGCCAATAGTTCACGTAATTGATTATGTCTTTGGACCCTAGCATCCGGTACTGCTGGACAATATCCAATAATGTGCAAACAGGTCTCATTCTCCACCTGGCAATGTCAGCACAATTTAATTTGAGTCTCGTCTTCCCCTTGCTAAAAATTATCTTGTGGGGTAGACGTTAGCTCTCGTCTGTAATGCCGTGATGAGCTTTCTGTGGGGAATGCCTCTGTAAAGTTCCAGCCAGTTGTTACCGATCTTATCCTTCTCAAAGCTGGCAATTCCACGGCCCTGGGAAACCAACTTGGTCCAGTTCACAAATTCGTGTCTTTGCCAGTTACAGGGTCTCGGAAAGATGACTTTTGGAGCGGGCATCTCCTATTCCGAGACTGGTTTCTCATCACCTAGTCGCTCACCATAACTGCTTTTGGGTCCCATATGGATGGAATTTTATCCTTATCTCTTCCTGCTGCAAGGATGGTCCTCCAAGGTGTGTTAAAGGATCTGGTGCGGCTACAAGTGGGAGCTGAAGCTGGGAGGATTCTGTAGTGGGAGGCAATGGGCTTTTTAACACTTATGTCTTGCAACGACCTGAGGCGTAAAAGCTTTTAAATCCACCTAAGAAACATGTTTTTCAGGGACAATAGTCAGCGATGGGTTGATTTCAGCCATTGCATGGTTCTAACTTTGTGCCAAAGCTCCATAAGGATTAATATCCAGTTCAGATCTGTTTTTCCCTGGTCTCCATCCATACTTAGGGCTGAGTTATCATCATCATGATCACATCCAAGACATAAGGCTCAGCTCCGGAAGGTGGAAAAGACCTAAAAAGACTTTTTCTTAAGCTGTTGAAGTAGCATTTCTGCTTCAAGGTCTCAAGTGCCTAGGAAATAGCTAAGCCTGGGAGGCTTTTGAGTAGAGATGAGTGATAAAGCAGAGCTGCATTATTACAGGAACATAAATGAATTTACTCCATGGTTATAGCCCCTGGGGCTGTGCATCACCTCTGTGAAACATATTGCTTCCTTGAGACCTATAGAGGAAAACCCAGCCCTGAAGCCCTGGGTGTGGAGAAGACCATTAAACGGGCAAATCACTGGGCTCTGCTGAACCCAACCTCCTGCTCCAGCATGTGTTTTTTCAAGAGGAAAAAAAGCCAGTTTCCACATTTTTATTTGAGGTGCTCAGCAAGCGAGGACAAGCTTTTCTGGGTGTGCACAGGTAGTGATTTTTAAATTTCTCCTATAGGTTCTTGCTCTCCCTATATAGCATCCTCTACTGTCAATGGTGGCTTTGGGCAGCAAGTCCTTATTGCTAGTGCTGGGCACTAATCCCGAGCTACCTGGACCCCGATATCCTCAGGAGGGTGTTTTTCAGCTCCCTAATTGAAAGCCTGGGAATGAGAGCAGGGTTGTACGGCTGGGCTAAGCAACACTTATTTATCATCAGGGCTGTAAATCAGGCTTGTGTGGCTGGGGAAAAACCAGAAGCCGCTCTGGCATTTGAGCCAGAGGCTCAAAATTGAGGGTTTTTATTGCATTAGAGGCTTTGGTTTTCTCTGTTGCCATAGGATGGTGTGTGTTGGTCCAGGGTTGGTTGCATGTTGGTGGGAAGGAGTTTGGAAAGAGCCTGTATGTCTCCTTACAAGCCGTGGCCTTGATGGATTTTTCTCAGATTCCGGGCAATACGTTAGCAGTTTAACCGTGCATCGAGCATCTGAGTTGCCAAATATCTCTGCGATATCTGCTGTGACTTACTGTGGAAAGGTGCAGCTCCCTCTGCAACGTTGGTTGACGTCAGATCTATTGTACCCGTCGTGACAGCGCGGTCGATCCTGCCACAGAGTTTTTGCTGGAAAAAGCCAAGCAAATCGCATGAGGAACGTTTGCTGGGGATGAAATTACGGGTGGTTGATTGCAGTGGCTCCCATTCTGGGCAAATTGTAACAAGCTTGGGGACTTCCAAGAAGTTCTTGATTTTAAAAAAGAAAATATGCACAATTAAGGGCGGGGGGGGGGGGGGAAACAAACAAGGAAAATACATGCTCAGAATAATTTGTGCATAACTAAACCCATCTGACTCCTTGAGAGTGGAGGGGGAAAGTTGTTTTTTCCCCAAACTGGAGCCCAAGCTGCTGGATAACTTCTGCAGCCCCATGGCTTTATTATTTAGCATATTTAGCCAGGTATCTCGCAGCAATGGATTAAATATCCGTGGCAGAGACTAAATCTTAGCACAGGAGTGAGAAATGGCTATAAGGAAAACTGCAGCACCTCTGTCCGCATTTCCCAGGCGGAGACCTAGGTCTGGACCCCACACAGACCGTGAGGTCAAGGTAAAGCGGGGTTATTTTTAGTTTTGAGTTATTTTTAGTGTTGGGAACCCATGTAATGAGTTTGTTTGTTGCGGGTTAATTAGCGAGGCTTATTAATGGAGAGAACTGCGGTGACTCAGTGTTTTGGAAAGAGTCTTTGGGGCTGTGGCTTCCCAGTGGGTTTTACCCAGCGCCGCAGGGAGCATAGCTTGCATAGAAAATGGAATCAAATTCCTGTTTTCCTGAGTTTTATGAACTAATAAATAATCTTAAAAAAAAAAGACAGGAAAAGGCAAAGCTGCCAACTATGAGCTACAACTTCATCTTTGTTTTGCAATTATAACTTCTCTGCTGGAAAAAACTGATTTCTTGGGGCTATAAGCCTGGCAGTCTCTGTACCCTTTGGCATGTACTAGCCCAAATTATAAGCGATATTTTGCTGAAGCAGTATCTGTCAGATGTCCCACTGTGTCTGTGTGGGTGTTTTTTTTTTTAACCCAGCTAAGCTCTGTGCATTTGCATCCACCTGCACAGCTCCAGCACTGAGGCTCAGCAGAGCAACCGGCCAGAAAGGAGACACCAAGACAGTTAAAAAGTAGGGGAACAGGGGGAAAAAAAAAGAAGTGACCCCAGTGAATGGGGTCTTTAGGATCTGCAAGGAAGGAAGGCGGCAGAAACTCTGGGCACATATGAACCTTGCAAATACCCAGCGGAAGGCAATGCTGTCCCACCTTCTCTAATTAAATTGCAGGGCTTTGAGCTGCAGAGGCCGGGAGTATCAGTCACTTCCCAAGGGGATAATAACGCAGGTTGGTGGAGGACTGCTCTGTCCCATGCTATTAAAAGTGATGCTCTGCAGACCGATACTGACCCAGGAAGATGCTTGAGTGCAATTGAACCGCAGGAGCGAGCGACTCCTCTTCTCCACATTGCTTTTATGGCGTGGGCACGGTGGCTGCAGCGTGACGCTGGGCTTGGCACCTCCAAGCCCCGCTTCCTATCCTCTTCATGTAATTGTTGTGTTTTACAAATCAGAAAATTGCACATTAATGCTTTGGTTTTATTCCTGCTCATCATCTTCCAGCATTGCTTGCTTATTATCTTAACTCCTCGGAGTGATTTCTCCTCCCACCCCCCTGCTGCTCACTTTGTTCTTTATAGCTGCTGTGCTCATGGTCGTAGCAAACCAGCTGTGCTGTGGTTTGCAGCAGCACAGATTAACATTTTCCACTTTAATCACTGCCTGGGAAAAAAAATACAGGCCAAGTTGTCATTCGAGTAATGCGATTGCACCATGGAAGGTCTTTTCATTTGTTGCTGTGTTTGTTAAACAGGTTGGCGCTTTCAGCTGCTGCAGGAGGGGGTAGCGAAGCCGAGGGAAGCGCGTAACATGGGATCTGGTGCTTAAATATAGCTTGGACTTGGAGTGCAACATGTAGGATTTCATTTGGAAACTGGCAACTTGGCTTATTCACGGCCCAATAAAGAGAAACAACTCCTGTGCGTGGCTCGAGCTTCGGGTGTAAACAGTGTTCGGCTAATTTTTTTCCAGCAGGACAGATGCAGGGTTGGAAAGACCTGGGAGAAGGAGGGAATGGGACTTGCTATTGCCCATGAAGATGGAAAAACTAGCCTTGAGAGTATATCTGGGGAGAAAAATAAAGGCACAGGGCTTATCTTCTCATTAAATAAGGAATTCTTACTAGTGTGGAGTTTTGCAACAACAGAGATGACAGTGCTGAAAGGCACAGGCAAAAGTGGTCAGTTAAAGCCTTAGAAATCCCACATCAAAGCTTGCAACTGGGGTTAAGATTAGCACAAATATTTGCTAATGAAGTCGCAGGGATGAGTAAAACTCTTGCTTTCCACGGTTCTGGTATGATAGGGAGTAAAACCAAACTCTGCATCAGCAAAGGGGATGTAATATGGTTTGACAGCCTGATGCTGAGGGAGGTGAGCAGGGAGTTTGCTGTTTAAGCCCATTTTACTGTTCATCTGCAAAACTTTTTCCCATGTAGGATGTTCAGCGTGGCTTGCTCGCAAAAGGAGCGCAGATGAGAGCTGCAGCAGCACCGCTTTACATGGAATTAAATGTTAAATTAGTTGGCAGTAACTATAATTTGGGTGCTCTCGTGTCCGTCTGAAGAAGGATGGAGCGAGGCTGTGGTGTGCAGCCGTTTCCCTGGCTCGGAGAGGGTAGGATGGATCCCATCCCTGCAGCATGTCCGTGTGGGCAGCCCTGAGCTTGCCTGGGCTGAAGTGCTAAACCTTAAATTAGCACTTTCTAGTCCTAACTTGGCTCTAGGGAATTGCAGCAGGATCCTATGAAAAGCCTCACTAATTAATTTATGCAACGGGCATCATTAAGGCAGCGAACCCAGGCACCAAAGCAGCAAACACTGGCTGCTCCCTTAGCACTTCTAGCTGCGACGTGGCCATTCCTATCCCATTTAAATGAGTTTTGGGGCTGCTAAGGAGTTTTTTGGCTGACCTGCTCCTGGGTGCAGCTGAGGAACCCCAGGCTGCCCAGCTTGGGCCAGAGGTTGGAGCTGGGGCCAGGTGAGGAGCAGGCAGCCTGCAGCAGCC
Organism: Ciconia boyciana; assembly: GCF_034638445.1. Lineage (NCBI taxonomy): Eukaryota > Metazoa > Chordata > Aves > Ciconiiformes > Ciconiidae > Ciconia > Ciconia boyciana. The sequence continues at coordinate 1,235,659 of NC_132958.1, read as the reverse complement.
ACTTCCATCTAGCAGCTTAGCAAAATCATTGTGTGGATCTCCACCAGGCCCCTGATCTAGTTTTTTGACCATGAAACCTATCCTAAAAGCTCCCCAAGCCCCTTCTTCCCCTCTGGCTGCTTGCGCAGGGCTCATCTCTGCTTGTGCGTGGGACTCCCCTTGCACCCAGCAAAGCCCCGTTCCCCTGCATCCCCTCCTTACCCGAAAGCACCACCAAATCCTGCTTAAGGTCCTCTCTGTGTTTCTGGGGGGCAAAATTTAATCTGCAAAGGTAAAGCTGGCAAAGTTGAGTGGCAGTTGGGTGCCTGGGCTTGTCAAGCTCGCTGTGCCAGCGATTTGCAATTAATATGCTGGGGAGCCCCACTCGGGGAAAGAAGTAGCATCTTTATTGAAGGCGCTTGGTATGCTGGCTGCATGCAGAGCTGACTGAAGCACCACCGAGGGCACATTAATAGCACGGCTTGGCCCCTCGGAGGGTTTAGCGTGTTTTCCTGCAGCCTCGGTTTTTTGTTTTACTGGATTATTATAGGAAACTTGCTGCCTGTAAAGCCTGGGGTGATTTGTGGGGTGGGAAGGGAATCCCCATCCTCCAGGCATTGGAGGGGGACAGGGCTTTGCCAGTGGAAAATCTCCCTCCAGCAGCAGCATCACCCCCTCAAATGGCTCCAAGCCCCCAAATTTTGGCCACTGGTTGACGTCCAGCGGTTTGAACGGTCCCTGTTGGTCCCGAGCATTAAATGCCGGCTGAGTCATTTCTTCCAGCAGTTAATGATTGCCTGGGCCTGATGCTGCCAGAAGCGGTGTCGTGTTAATGATTAAAACCCATAAATAAGGGCTTGCTCATTCCCCATGTGCGAAGCCACTCTACGACCTTCCCCCAGCTCCAGCAGCATTGCCAGAGGGGAAAAAATATTCAGGAATAAAACTCACTCTGTTCTCATCGCCCTTCCCCGCTCCCTCCGTACCCCGAGAGCATTGTGCCAGAGCGATGTTAAATAGAGCAAAGTTTCAAGTCCTGTTTAAATTTGAACTGCAGAATTTATTGCACTCAACATTAAGCTTTTTAAAAGCTACGTCTGCCTCTCCGTCGTATCCAGCAGGGCTTGTGCATCGTCTATCCATTACGGTAATGTTAGTATAAATAAATGGATGATTTAAGGTTGGCTCCTGTCTACTCATCTCTGAGTGCATCTCTATAGATGTAAGCAGCAAAGCACCCGTATGCGTTTGTGCTGCCAGAAGAGCGTTTATTCTTTATCATCTCTTTTGCAGAAAGGAAAGCACAGTATAAAATTTTATTTGCTTGGGAAAAAAAAAAAAGAAGTAAAATTTAAAGATCTCTGGACATCTGGTGAAGAGGTTTGAGCTTTCTGGGGAAAATGCTGAATTCCTGCTCATGCACGTGAGAGTGGGAGCTGGGAGAGGGACCTGCTGCTGCTTTTGCAGGTGTGCTTTCATTTAAATTAAGGAATTTTTAAGAGAAATAAAAATCATTCCTGATTCGCATGTGGGACTGCTGTGCCCCTGCACCAGCAATCCTCCCTGGGCCGAGGTCCGGGTGACAGCAAAATTCAGCGCCAAGGAAATCAAATCTCTCCTTTCTTGAGTGCATTAATGGAGTTGTGCAGAAGTAGCCAGAGTTTTATTGCTGTTCCCATCCCCGCAGGCACAAATCTGGTTTTTTAGCAATGAGTTGTACGGCATAATTAACCGCTTGTGGAATATCGGGTGTTAATTACTGGCTGATGGGGAAATGGTGCTGGGGAAGTGCTCGCAATGTTCTGGCCTGATTTATACTGCTGGAGGTTTGGGATTTGCCTGTGATTCAGTGGAGAAGGGGAGAGAGCATGAAATTACTGCTAAAACCTAGAACGAACCAAAGTTTTACCGTGAATCGTTCTCTTAAATGTGGCTTCGAATTAACGTGGAAATTTTAGGCAGTGTTGAGCATTGTCTATGGACCTGATGGTTTAAGTCTGGTTTAAATCTGCTGCTTGAGCCATCCCTTAGCTGTGCGACAGCCTGGTTTTGTAGGGAAATACTGTTTTTCCCTTGCTCTTTTGCACACTAAGTTGACTTCTGAATTAAAGTGAAGAAAGCATATTATATAAATAGGTGAATGCACAGAGGGTTAGTCACCAAGCACCAAGATTTCTCTGTGCAACGAGTTGAAAATAAGCCCTGCGATCCCTGCACTGGTGCACAGTCAAACCGGATGGAAAGAGGTTAGAAAACCATGAGAAAAGTCACGGGGGCAAGTGGGTATTTCTTTTTAATTGACTGTTCTCCTGGCTGCAGCATCCTTCAAAAAGGAAAGAAAAGGTGGAGGAAATACATCGTGCATCTCCCCAAATGACTCTTGCTCAGTGCTGGGTGTTGGGGTTTCTTATTCCAAGGAGAAGAAATTCACAGCGCTAGCTTTATTGGGTGTGAGCAAAATGGAAAGCGCTGGTATAAACCAGGCTCCAACACACTGAATGTTCATTTTAGATTAGTTTTTAAAAAACGGGGAGAAAAGTTGACTGCTCTCTTTGCTCGTTCAGCCTGATCACAGCCAGCCGTAGCTAAATCATGTCCAGAAATGTCATTTTTAGGACGTATTTCATCCTGTTATCATATCCGGAGGTGTAATATCCTCAGCGTTTGGGTTCTGCTGGCCGTTGATAATCGTGTAACTCTCATCCCATCTTTGCTCTCACCCTTGCAGCTTATATACTAAAAGGAAAGGGATACGATCTCTTCTGCTGCACTGAATTACTCTACGTCTGCTAAGGGCCGGGTAACTACAGCTCCCACGTCTTTGGGTGCAGCCCTGAGTCACTGTTATTTCTTCAAACCTTGTTTTAAATTCACCATTTGGCTACCCCAGAGGGAAGCAGCATCTTCCTCCCAAGAGCTGGGGTTTTTCAATATTTCCCAGGCCATGAGCCACATCGCAGATGATGCTCTTTTTCCTCCCATCTCTGATCCGCACTGAGTCAGGCTGGGTGCTCCTCTTTGCTGGGTGCTCCTCTTTGCTGGGTGCTCCTCTGCATCGTCGGAGACCAACTGCAGACGCAGCTTTTCCAAGCTCCTCTTTTTGCTCTTTTTATTAAACATCAGTTTTACGCTCTCTAGTACTATGTTTGTACAGCCATACAAACGCTTCCAGGAGCTGTGCGGTCTCCTGAAGCTGGTTTCTTGCTCCCCACACCTTTTCTTTCAAGTGTTAAACCTCACCGACCCTGGTTGTAATAATTTCTCTTTCCTTCTTTCTATTCACGTAAGCGCCGGGCAGCTCAAAGTAGTGTTGAAAGGGAGGTGTTGCACGCAGTAGCAAGCTACAACAGGTAAATCTGGACATCGCTCTCCCGTCCTGGGCTCCGAGCAACTGCATGGGGGGCATCTGTCCCTGTTCTTGCTAAATTTTGGGTGCTTCTTCACCCTTTGCTGCTGCAGGAGAGCTCCTGGGATGGCTGCAGGATTGCAACGGGCTCTTTCAGCACACCGGCAAGGGCAGGAGGCCACGATTACAACACGTTTGCTGTTAAAAACTTGCTAGAGATCCACCCGTGCACCAATTTTTGAAATAATTGTTGGAGTAAATCCACTTAAACAGAGCTTTGCTGTTGCTCCCAGCAGCAAAACCAAGCCACAAACTCAGTAAAGGGTTAACGCCGGCCGCTTGTGCCGCTGCTGCCTTCCCTCTAATTGCTCTCTGCTCCTGCCAGGCGGAAGTCGAGGGAGCAGTTCAAGTTCAAGGCTTGCCTGTGTGCATGTGTATGCTTTTGCTGCTCGGAGGCGGAGGGCAGGAGCTGGCCGGAGCAGGGAGGGTCCGGCGGGCAGCAAGCAAACCCCTCTCGCCGGAGCTGCAAGGATGGCTCAAGCCTCCGAGTGCCGAAATTCCCACCTCTATTACTACAGCATCAAATTTGCTCTGTCCACCTATGCCACCCTCTTCTCGGTAGGTGCTCCGGTTGCTTTTCTGTGCTTCCTGGTGTTTCCCCCCACCATACCACCCCTGTGGGTCAGATTTTACTTTTCAGTGTCAAAATTTCCCCTTCCAAGGCATCACATCCTTGCGGTAGAATCAGATGCCGCGAAGCCCCTTGTGCTTGGTGCCAGCTGGGTCCAAAATGGGCAATCTTAGGCGAAACCACGGGTTTTGGTGGATTTAAGAGCACCTCCCTGGGACTGCGCATCCCCAGAGCCGCTCTTGCAAATCCCTTGTGGCAGTAAGTAGCGTTTCAAGGCATTTGGAGTGTAAACATGGAAATTTAACGTTTTCACCACATAAGCACCCGTTGGGCGGTGTTGCCAGCCTCCTGCCCGTCTCGGCTGTTGCATTTACATCGTTCAATAGGGACAAGGCATGAAAGCAGACATCGAGTGGTGGGTATTTTAGCCAGGTTGGTTATTTTAAGAGGAAAAAATAAAGCTTGTTTGTAAGCAGTTTTGAATCATTGAGGCAGCTACAGACGGGGCAGGGCTTCCCCAGCACCTGGGAGGTGCAAGCACATGTCAGAGCAGGGGAGGGGGAAGCAAGAAATTTTCCGTCCCTTTAGGGTCTGTGCATCCTCAGTTAATGCACGAGATATGAAGTTAGCCCCTTCCTGGGGTTAATCCTGCAGAATCCAGTCCATATTTACAGATATTTCCTCCTGAGGTCTAATTAATCCTCTGCTCCGTGCACGGCTGCCTGCTGGGCGTGTATAGTGGTATGCATATCTCATTGTATAGGTGTAATTGCAGAAATATCTGCGTGAGTTCCCAGGCAGGCTGTGAATGGTAAACAGGGTTACAAGCAGAGTTTGAAAATGCTTTTTATTTCCTTTTTTCTTTTTTTTTTTTTTTTTTTTAGTGAATGAACTCATTGGGAGGGCAGCGCTCGCCCTCGCTAGCCGGGAATGGCAAAGCCCATTGTCTCACTGCGCCGAATGACTTGTGCCCACCCCAGCGCATGAATGAGAATAAGAAAAAAGGGGGGTTTTTGTAGAATATTTCACTGGTCTCCTTGTGCCCTGCTGGGTAGGAAGGCGCCCGAGGGGAGAGGAGACTCGAGTATCTCCCGCGGGGTGGCCAGGACTCTCATGGGACTCCAGCTGCACCCAGCGAGACCAAAAAAATCCAGATTTCTTAACCTGTTTCTGGCTGCCGGTTTGAGGTTTTGGGTAGGGATAGTACAATATTTTTGCTTGCAAAATTAATCTGCAGGAAAACCTGTCACTGTGGTTTTGGTTTCTCTAAAGAGCTGAGTTTTGCTCAGTTTGAGGTTTCCCCAAATGCCTTTAAGCAGCTGTAGGGATGGGGAGGAGGTGCAGGTTTTTTTCTCCCAACTAATCTGAACCCAGGTCGGGGCTGCGCTTTGCAAACGTAGATTAACAATGGGATGAACCAGCACAATCTCGATGCTAGATGCTTATTAATTGTTGGGGCATTCTGGGGGGCTCAGTGGAGCATCCTGGTGAGTCCGCCAGCAAGAAGAGACTCAATAATCTCCCAGCGACCGGAAAATAGCTGCAAAAATGCCACTTTGAATCGCTCCGACCCAGCCTGCCTTCAACCCTGGGATGGTCCTCGCATGGGGACGTTGCCCCATTGAATCCATACGGATCGCGCAGCTCCTGCGAGCTTTTCAGCCGCCTGACCTACTTCTGGCCTCATTTGCACATGTCGCCGCCGTATTAATTCAACGGCGCTGCTGAACCCTTCAAAACCTCGTTAACCAGACGTGACTGAGGCTGGGTTTTGCTCTGGCCAAATACACTCGATAAAAAATGATTGTGTAGGAACTTCTCGCTCGCATTACATGAGGGCTTCAAAAATTTAACCCCTCTGGGTAAAAATTCAGTGGAATAAGACTGGAGTTGGTTCACCATGAAGGATCGAGGAGGCTTGGGGTGAGAACAATCACGGTTTTCTAGCGTAGGGTTGTCCCAGCCTGCAGAAAACTGGATCTAGTGCTGCTAGATCCTTTCCAGGGCTTTCCTGTAATGAAAGCACTTATTTATAGGTGAGAAAATCAGTAAAGGAGCGTGGAATAAGCCGGAGAGTGGCTTTAAACCGAATATGGAGTGAACGTCAGGGAGGTTTGAGCATTGCGGGTTGGACTGTCTGGTTTTATACAGGTGAATTTAATCCTCGTTGTCAAGGATTCAGCGGAGCATAGATTTGAAGTTTTCTTTTCAAAAAGAAGCGCTTCTTTCCTTTTCTTACTTTGCCCATAAAATTGAAAACTGCTATTTTAATTGACCCTTATAAAAGTATATTTTTTTACATTCCTACGTACCATCAGCAGTTAAGCATTATACGATGTATTTAATCACCGTATTATTAATTCCGTGATTCTATCTTTTAATGACTAAAAGCATTTAGCACTTCCTATATCGCGGTTTCTCGCCTGCACATTACAATAAAACCTTCTGAGGAGGAGCAGGAGTGCCCTGTCTGCTAATTTGAAGGTAGATGGGTCTTCAAAAGCTGGGAAGAACGATTCTGCTGTGAGACGGGGATTTGAAAAACAAGAGTTTTGCCCTTAGTTTTGCACCTCTGGTCATCTTGGATGGAGAATGAAGCGATGCCCCATTCCCTCTGCTCCTCCCCAGACCAGTGCTCTGACACGTAATCTGGCTGCTGGGGTCTGCGTGGGCTTGAAGCCACCGTCATCGTGACTTTTTGGTGTTCCCCAATAAGGAGAAGTTACTGCCTCGCGTTAGCACGGCGTTGACTCATCCATTTAATGCCGTTCACCCTGGAACGGGCCATGTCTGCCGCTTGGCCCTTGGCAGGCTTCGAGGTTGCGCTGCTTCGGTCGTGTTAACATCCCCTTGTATTCGTGGTACCCGTTTGCTCTGAGTGTGGCTGAGAGTAACTCTCGTTACTCGGGTCTTTTGGGTCTTGGACAAGGGGAATGTGGCTTCTTTTAGGTATTTAGTGAGATTTTTAGGACAGGGTAGGACCGTTGAATTCTTGTTAGCACTGGTAGGACCACACACATCTCCTGTTAGCATCGGGTAGCTGCCTCTGTGCCAAAGCCAAATCATGCAAGGATGGAGAAGCAATCGCAAGCACCAGAGAGCCCATAGCTCGAAGAGGGTTTTGCAAACTGCCTGTCTCACCTGTGGGTTAGCTGTGAGCTCAAGCCACCCGTTTGGCACCCCCCAAACCCTGCCAGCATTATCAGAGCTGTGTATTATTTTATTTTATGTTCATTAATTGCCTTTCATCCCACTTCTTGACCTCCAGATCTCTAAATGACTCTGCGATCAGTGGGGCAGGGATTTCCACCAGGGATTTCCACCTTTAACTCTTCTTCCCAGGTCCCCAACTCCCCCCCCCACTAGCTCTTTCCTTGCCATTAGATGGAGAAATGCCTGGAGAGGAAAACCAGCATCTCTGTTATCCCACTAAGACGAGACGAGGTTGGAGCGAAACAACTTTGGAAATGGGCTGCAAAGGTGGGGAAGGGTTGGTCATAGCAACTTGTATTGGGCTGAGAAATTCAACTTCGCAATTTTATCCATCCAGGAGTATGGGGGGAAGGGAGGAGAGGACGTCACAGGGGTCCTTTTTGGGGTGGGAATGGAGGTTGAACACGCCAGGCGGCTGCTCGCTGCCCTCCGTCTCCTGTCTACTCAGCTCCTACAAACTCCAAGAAGCACTAAAATCAAGCAGGGCTGAAATTAAAACCAAAGGTGATTTCTTCCCAGCTTATACAAGGAGAATTGATGCAGGACGCCTTCACCGCAAGGTCTGGCGGAGTTGCAGCCACCCCCTTGGCTTTCGCCGCGGTGACGGTTCGATCGTGTGGTTATTATCATATAGAAACAGGGTAATCATCCTCTCCTTAGAGGGTAAGTGCAGATTTGCTTTTTCTCTTGGATGCATTGCAGAGCAGTTGTAATTACCAGCTGCTGCCTATCCTGGTGTTTGCACTGTATTAAGGTGATCACCAGGCAATTAATATGTAACTACAGAGGATTTACCAGCAAACTTAATGATGTGCCTTACCATGTTATCGAGTGTGGGTGGTAGAAAAGGGTTGTGATACCAGGAATCAAAAATATCTGTGCTGATTGAATTCGTATGGCAAACCCCCCCCCCCCCCCCCGAGAAACCCAGTGATAGAAACCAAAGCAGCCAGGCTTTGCAAGGAGTGACACAAACTTTTCCTGCTGCTTTTGATGCTCATCTCCAGAAAAAGGGGGATGGGATGATCAGGTTTTCGATTAAATACATGGTTATTTCCCTTACAGTTTTTTACAGTCCTGCATAGGTCCTGGCAAAGACTTTGATGTTGCTGGTTTGCTCCAAATCCATCATTTTTTCACTGAAACCCCGTTTTTCAGGGAATGCTGGTCTTTCTCCCCAGCTCTTTTCCATCCAAATCCCTTTGCCACCCACCTTGCAACAGCATCGCTCCCTGCTCGTCCTTCCAAAACTCATTATATTCAAGCAAGCTTTCCTTTGCAATCTGCCTTTGCTGGGAGATGTGCCAGTATATCCATTCCCTTCCTCGAGGTGTGTGTTGCTTTGCAAGATGCTTTCTTGTGCTTTAAGCTGCTTTGAGTAGAAGCAACTCTTTTTTTTTTTTTAATAAATCAGAGGGTGCTTTTTAGCTGGTGGGGTGTGGAGATGGGCTGGGGTCCAGCCTGCAGCGCTAACCCTTAGCAAAGCAGGTTGCAAGGGGCTGGGTGACCTTTTAAACTAGGAGCTAAGCAGGGAGAGAGCCAAGAAATTCAGGTGGATCAGCTTGATATTTGCTTGTTAGTCCCAGGGATTAGTTTGAGTTGCTTGGGCATCAAAGCACGCAGCCTTTTCGAAGCTGTGGAACTCAAAAAAAGCCGTGCAGGTGGCTTGGGTTGCCAGCAGTATCTCCCGTGCCGTGCAGCGCCTTTTCCCCGTTGCACTTGCATTTCCCCATTGCATTTGCATGGCAAATAAGCGGTGCGTGCTCCCCTCCAAAAAAGAGGGGTGTTACGCATGGCACTGGCGGGGAATTTCCCTGCCAAAGGGATGGCCGTGGCGATGCTGGGAAGGAAGGCAGCACCGCTCTGCAGCAGCCTCATGCATGCCATGTGCTTTAAATTTTTCAAGGATACTTTCAGCCCTGGAAAAGCTATTTTTAAGCGATGCACGTGTCCATCCTGAAAACCCTCCGCAGTTTCTCTCCCTTGCTAGCAGGTGAAACCCATCCCGTGCACGCTGCTTCCTCCGCCCCTCGAGCAGCCAGCCCTCGAACCCCCTCCCGGGTTTGCTCCATGTACTTTCCATGATCTCCTTCCTCACTCGCATTGCAGATGGATTAATTAAAACGGAAAAAGTCGTTCTGATTGGCACGCGGGAGGAACGGTGGGCATTAGCGGGGGACGCATGGTGTGCGTTAATGTCTACCCCCCACCTTCAAATCCAAATGTATTTCCTGGGACACCGTATAAGAGAGAAACATTAAATCAAACCTAATCCCAATGCACCAATCTGACGCTTAAAATAGAGCGTAAAGATGAAACTGTGATTAAAGGCCTGTTATCAGAAATAGGTCTGCCTGTTTAGTTTCAAAAAACTAAAATGTCGGTAAAATATCACGAGTCTAAATTTCACTTTCTGAGAAATTTCAATTCCTTTATAGATGAGATGGTGCCTGGAAGCGGACAGTGATTGATAGACATAAACTAACTACAAAACCACACCAGGAGTAGTGTCCAGGCAGAGTAGAGAAGAAAAAAATCAACTCCCCAAAAAAGCAAAGATTGTGCATGAAAATTAAGGGTTGAATTGTCGGCATAAATTAGCAGGAAGAGTTTGAGCAAACTCATTAGGAGCAATGAAGCCTTTTGGAAAGGTGAAAGCAATGGAAAAGGAGCAAAAAAGGGAGTTTTTTTCTCCTCTTTGGAGATGTAGGTTTTTGAGTGTGGGTGCCTGCAGCCGGGGGCTTTCCCCCAGGAGCCTCCTGCTCCGATTTGGGATGGGGAGGGCTGCACAAAGCAGCGTGAAAAGGGCTCTGGATGCTCCTTGGTTTCCTCGCTGACCTTTTCAGGTGTCAGCTCAGAGCCGGCTGAGAAGCCGCTCGCCTCTGGCTGTGCCGCAGGGCCGACGGGCGCAATGCGGACGGCTCCTGACAGCACGAAACGCTTGGGATCGCGTTGCTGGCTTTGATGTTGAAGGAGCTGAAGGGATGCAAACAGCCCTTTTTGGAGCCCTGCTTTATCCCGGCATCGTTAGGCTCTCTTCTTCAATTAAGGCTGTTTCATTGAAAGGGGAGAGAGGGGAGGAAGGTTGTCATAAATAATCCGTTGCTTTTCTTTATGGCACTTTTCATCCAGGGATCAAAAGCGCTTTGTAACAGTACAGTGAGCTTCGTTTGTAATTGTTGGTGCTGGCACGCGAAGAGAGGGCAAGCGGCTCACTGTGGCTTTGGGTGCAAGTCGGTGCTCGAGCCAGGTGTAAAAAAGATGGCGTGAAATGAGTCGTTTTGGGGATCGTGCTGTCTAAGGGTGGAGTTTGGGAGGGTGGGCTGTTGGTGTTAATGACTATCAGCCTCTGGGTCTGTCAAACCCAAGGCAAGGGCCAAGCTGTGCATCCAGACAGACTGTAAAGATACGGGCAGAAAGGGGAGAGGAAAAACCTAGCAAAACCTAGCTTAAAGGTGTCCAGCTAGATTGATCGTGCTGCAATGATACATCCCCTTCCCAGCCAGAGGAAGAGTAGCCCAGCCTTGAACAAAAGGGATGTGGCGAGTGCTGACGGCACCGTTTGGGATTGGAGTTAAATGTCCCGGGGTTGGGTCGGTTTTCCTTGGCCGTCTGGGACATGTTCCTCTCCCTCGAAGCCTCTGCTTTTTCCTTGTTGGCGTCTGAATCCCATCCCATGCTTCCCTTGCAGATCCTCGGCCTTGTGATCCTGTGCGTTGGGATTTACGCTGAAGTGGAGAGGCAAAAGCACAAAACCTTGGAAGGGATCTTCCTGGCTCCGGCCATCATCCTCCTCCTGCTGGGCTTCACCATGTTCGGCGTCTCCTTCATCGGCATGGTGGGGAGCCTCAGGGACAACCGGACGCTGCTGAAGACGGTAAGGCCGTTACCACGCTCTCAGTGCAGCTCTCGGGATGGTCTGGGTGATCTCAAGGAGGAAAATTAATGTATCCTAACGAGTCACCACCACAACTTACAGCAACAGTGTGCCCCTTCCTGGATTTAAATGCTTGCGTGACGTGACTGCTCGGTGTTTTCAGCTCAGCCATGAAGCCAGCGGAGGCGTAACAGGGAGAGGATATATTTAAATTGCAGAGCTGGCACCCTAATTTCCCTATTATCCGTGGCTGAACGCCTCCCTACATCTGCGGGAAGCACTGCTGCCTTCCTCCTGAGGTAACAAGGGAGTTATTTTTGGGACTGAGATCCCATCTCTGGTGGAGCAAAGTCTCCACTGTTAAGTTTATTTTAGCCGTGATGATGCCAATAGAAAATAGCTTTGTTTCCTTTTGCAAGGGAGTTCTTAGCAGAGGGAAAAATTACCTTTGAAGTCCAAACTGGAAGAGATCCAGGACGCTAGTGCAAAGCTGTTCACTCCTAACCTGCTTTCCAGGGGTTTTGTCAGTGCGCTGAGGGTCCGACCACCCGTCCTCCCTGCAGCTCATTGCCTGCCCTTGCTCTGGGGTAACACCTCTGTCTCCAGCGAGGAGCAGGAGGCTGCAGGGATTTATAAACTGAATTATAATCCATTCCCTCCATTCAGATGGGGGCAAAGCTCTTCTCTCACCCTCAGCCAGGGCCAACGTCCATCAACAAGCTCCATGACAGCTCTTTTGGCTCTTCGGCTGTATCTGACGCTCCGTTGGTGAGGAAGTTGCTTTTGGATGAATAATCCATGCTGGTCCACGGAGCCTTCCTGCCGGCACGCGCGTGCCTTACATGCTAACGGTTTGCATAACGTCTTCATCTCCCACTGGTTTGGGTTGATTGGTTTATTAAAATCAAACGCTCTGGGTAGCTAGTGCTCACTTGTACTGGCTTGCAATATTGTTTTTAAAAATTGCTCAGCATTTGCATTTCCAATTAATACAGATGGGAGCCCAAATTGGAAAACCAATATTGTCTTTGCTTCTGCATGAGCAGATGAAATTATCATTGCTTTTCGATACATCTGGTTTTGTGCCACCTGCGATAGGTGGTTGCGTGCGTTGCACTTAAAAAGGTTGCGGGGATCAAAGCTGTGCAGTGAGCGAGCAGCAGAGGAGGTTTCCCATCAGATCGCTTTGCAGTGAGATACCCTCGGCTCTGTTCGAGAGCTGCCTCCTGACCCCGGGGGTTGAAGCAGTCTCTACGTGAGTGGCCAGAGACATTCCGTCCAGGTGATGCTTGTGGTGTTTAAACAGCCCTGATAGCTTACTTGCTTAAAAATTAATTTTTAATTAATTCCCTATCAACTGACTTTTTTCTTTCTGTTTGGATGCTAAGTTATAACAGTGGGCATTTGCCTGGACTCAGTTATACCTCTAACATATAACCCTCTTTTTCCTGTCCATCCAAGCAACTGGGAAAGCTCTGTATTTCTTTACGGTCTAAGCCTAGACAATATTTTTCTGCCAAAGCTGAAGTTACGTTGCTTGTGGAGAGCATTTAATCTTCTTTTTCGTTTGTCTGCTTTTAGAGCTATACAGTATTGTGTTAATTCTATCTAGGCTTATTCCAAAGAAGCATAAGTACTTCAAATTTCTGATAATATTTTTACTTCTGTGCTTATACTCATGAATCACAGCTAATACTCTGTTTCCACAACCCAGCCCGAATTTGGAAGTGGAGAATTGACACATCAGAGGGTAGGAAATCTCATCCTTGGAGCAACCTAGGGCTACAGAAACCCAAGCTCATTAACTGTATCTCACAGGTTGTCGGCCAAATCAATTCTGCAACGGGCACAGCTGAGAAAAAGAAATAATCCTGCCCATTTGGGTTAGCTTTTTCTCCCCGTGGATATAAGCAGCTTCACGCCTGCCATGTGGAATAAATAAAGCAATATCCGTGCAAGTCATCACGCACAATAACACTTGCATCCCTTTTGGCTAGGATATAAGAAAGGGGATGTTTGTCTCATGTCAAAATACATTGTATTTCTGGGTGTGGGTTTTTAGGGTTACTGAGGGCTCCTTGCCTGCCTTTAGGTGGCTGCAGAGCAGCACAATTGGCCTAATACTACATTTATTATCTGTTTTCTGGGAGCAGATAAATGAAGTGATATTTCATTTGTCTTATATTTCATATAAGTGATTTTAGGTTGGAAAGGACCTTTAAGATCATCGAGTCCAACTGTTAACCTAACACTGCCAAGCCCACCACTAAACCATGGATCCACTAAACCACTATCCAGTTCTGATAATGGATCCAGCCTAATTCCCAGTCTTGGAGCTGAAACACTGTTTCCCCCATGGAGATATTCAGTTTGATGGGCAGCAGCACGAGGAGGAGAGCAGTGAAGCGTTTTGGAAATGCTCTCGATGACGAGATAAATAAGGGCGTCCCTTGCGCAGGCATTGCACAGTCGCACAAATATGGGAGGTATTTGTGGTCTGCACGGAGGCGAAAACCGTAATGCTGCCTCTTCGTGTAGGAAAGAGCATTGCAAGCTCATAGCAGACAAAAAATACACTTAAAGAGCGTCTCTAGGAGCCCAGGCCACGAGCACGGGTTTGCATGTTCACCTCTGGCTTGCTCTGCCACCTTGGATGAGCCATGGAGGACTTGCCCACTCAAAGGGATTTGCAGGTCTGTGTGGGAGCAACCTTGGATTAGTGTTTCCTGGTGGAGCTGCAGCTTATCCCAGCAAAAGTCTTTTATCTCAGTATCTTAAAACAGTTCCCCAGGGAGACTGGGCTGCACTGGAAAGACCGTTGCTGCTGGCATGGTTTTACGGCGCTGAATCACTTGATGCTTTCTTGTGCTCTTACCTGCTCACGGTCATATTGGCAAAACCATGTGGCCAAGCCTGGATTTCTCCATTGTGTTTATGTTGGAATTGTCTGTGAAATGCATTAGCATTTCCATCCATCAGCCAAAAGTGGGTGCTCATACCAGGAATTCATGGGGGGTTTCACTGCAGGACGTCCTCTCTCGTGCAGCAGCCTCTCGAGGCATGGGAGACTGGGGGTTGCTTTCATTTGTAGAAGTTGTTTCACACTGGTTTTCTGCTGAATTTTACCAGGAAAATGCTTGAAAATACATTATTGGTTAGTGGGTTTTGTAATCTGTTCATCTTGAGGGGAATCCAGTGGTGCAGGGGCCACGGAGGAGAGAGCTCTGCCCTATGAGCCCCAAAAACAGACTCAGAACAGACCCTGGAGATTGTATCATGAGACAGCATAAAAATGCATATATTGATGCTGATGGAAAATCGATGCGTGAATCCCTTTGGGCTCTTAGGAGATTGTGTGTGCAGATGTACTGCAGCTGCTCGAATGCCTGCACATGCGTTTTCAGGGAGCCCAAGCTAGCGATGAGCACAAAACCACCCTGAACTTCAAATCGCTAATAAAAATTGACTTGTCTCCTCATCTGAAAATATGCCTTGTTAATCTGGAGGGCAGGCAATAAATTCCTCTCTATTTAGGAGAAAATATTTCAATGCCCTACAAAAATTCATCAGATAGCACTTGACATTGATAACCATTTTTTTTTACATGACATGCGGTGCGTGTAGGTGCGGGTGTGTACGTGCTTGTTAAATCCTCATTCATCTCAGTCGCTTGCTGCTGACAGATGGATTTTTATTTTCTTTAGCCCCCAGGACAAAAATCGACCACCATTTCTCTCAGGCAAAACAGTTACGAAAGCCACCCAGGTCCTAAATCTGCTGCTTGATATATCATTCCAATATCCCCCCTGCAAGGTACCAGAAATTACATTTGGGTTTTAATCTTTTCCTTATCAATCTTATCCTCTCCAGTCATTACCTGTAATTGTCATGCACAACCACACAACTCTTACCCATGTGTAAGCCAGATTATTAAGTCTTTAATGACTTCTCTAATAACCCGAGCAAAGCCTATTCAATAAAGCCACCGCCTGCTTGCAATTCTCAAATTTATTAGAAAAAATTACAGGCAAGAGCTGGGGATTTTAGCTGCTGGCGTATGTAATCGGTCTTATGAAGACTTGTATTTAATAGATGGGTTAAAATTTTCTGTTTGGAAATCAAGTTTCTTCTGTCACCTATAACATTTGCAAGATTTGAAGAACTGCAAATTGTCTGATGAAGATGGCTTGCCTTTGCTTTTAGGGAGTTCAGGGTGATTTAGTGAATAGACTGTAAAAATCAATATTTTTTTGTGCTCAATTAGATGGCTGGGGGAGCTGGGATGGTTTGTTTTAGAAACTAGAGAGGCAGTGGGACAGGCTGCTCCGGCAATCGGGTTTTGCAGTTGAATATGCCCAAATTGGCTCCTCTTCATGGTGTTTTTAGAGCTGTTTTAGCTAGAAACGTATCATTTCTTACTCAGCGTCTCTTACCTGGGGGCTTGGGACCTGTGTGTTCATCCCATGGATATTTTAGCTTCCAGGAAGTCAGCAAAGCCCTGAATTTTCAGAGTCGGTTTCAATGGAGTTGGTTTTATTTTATGCAGAACGGAAGAGAGATGAGGGTCCAGGCAGGCCAAGAAATCCAACTTTCCAATTTTTGTTTTCCATTTGGTGAGCTGTTTGGGTTCCGCCTTTCCTGCCTTGGGTTTGCCCAAATTTATCACCCAAAGCAGGATTTGATCTTGGCTTTGTGGCAGCGAGAGATGAGCTGCTGCAGCAGTTCTTTTGGCCTCTTGCAGGTGCTATATATAAATATGTAACCAACATAAATATATGTATATATAAACACTTATATATACATAAACGTATATTTATATCTATACTGCTATTTCCAAATGTCAGCAACAGCGAGATGCGAAAAGCAAACTCCGGCGACCACCACCACCAGCTTCGCCACTTATTTTATTTGCACTTTTGTATTTTTACTCTCAAGGTCGACCCACGATGCAACTTCCTGAGCTGGGCTTGAAATGTGCCTTCCCCTCCCTCTCCAGCCCTTGATTGTACGTGTAAATAGAGGCATTAAACACTGGAAAATGGCAGATATGTCAGGTTTGAAGAGGGGAGCGAGTACGGCTGCAGGGAAATGGTTGGCAATCACAGAGCTATTGTGTGGATGGAGAATTGTCCTTCTCCTGGGAAGATAAATTCCCCCTCAAAAAGAGTCAGCTACTACAGTGATTTGAAGCTTGGGGGCCCTGAATAAAAGCAATCAGAATAACGCACGTGTGAAGGAGCACTTTGAGGTCTGAGCTGGTCCAAGCAGCTGGGTTTTTTTCCGATTGTGCGGAAAAAGGGGCAAAAATTACGTGGAAAACCTCTATTACAGCGGTGCCGTATAAAGCATCCTTCTGCCACATTGCCAGCGCTAATTCATTACCCTATAGCAGCCACTTAAAATCGGTTTTAAATCAGAGGAGGTGAAAGTACCAGTAAGTAGCACCTTCCCCTTATTTTTCTTCTGTGTTCGGAAGAATTGGGTGAAATAGTTTAAAAGAGTTAATGTTTTGGGGGTGCATTGCTTGCACTTAAACCACTTGGATATTTGACTCAGGCGAATTCCTCGTGGTTTCACGGTGCTGGAAAACCTCTTGGTTGAAAGCAGAGGATTTGCGTGGGGTATCCAGCTCATCCATTTACCCCCGGGGTGTGCTCACCTCCAGGCCAGCAAAAAAGAAATAGTCCCTTGAATATTTGCAGCAAAGAGGCAAATTTCTAAGACCAGCGGGCTTGGAAAAGACGTTGGGATGAACCAAAAGGCTCGGCGTGATCCCCTGAGCATGGTGACCTCGGTGGTTGGAGGAATTTGGGGTGAATTTGGGCTGGCCTGGGTTTGCAAAGTTTGCAGCCAATGGCTGGAGGTGGGTTTTTCTGTCCCTGCAAAATAAATGAGGGAGAACCAGGTGGTTTACGATGCAGCGGAAAAAATGGGGTATTTATGGGCAATATGAAGATTCCCTTCCAGAAAAAATTAAAGCAATTTCCAGCTGAAATGGGATTTGACCAGCATCTCCTTTAGGCTGTTTTTTGGCTATTTCTGCCCTCTTAGGGGATGAAGAAGGGGAAAGAGCTGTCCCTTCTGCTCTAGCGACAGCAAGAGACCCTGCTGCGTCATTTTTCCGATCGGTGAGATGCAGCTGTTGAGAAGGGGTGAGAAGGGGTGCATCGGTGAGAAGGGGTTACAGGTTTTGGTTGCAAAAGATGCAGGGTTTGGAGGCAGGTGCATCCGACCTCCTCCAAAGTGCGGCGTATTATAAATCAGGGCAGCATCGATCGCTGGGGTGGCAGCCCTCGGTGGCTCCGGCAGTGCGGTGTGGAAAACTTGATCAATAAGAGGCTCCTTCTGCTTACACGTTTGCATGAGAAATGAAGCTGCGTTTCTGTGTTTGAACTCATCTGAGGTTATAACTGCTGCTGCGAGGGAGGTCACCAGCCACTTTTCCACTTGCTTTTGTCTGTTTGCAGGGAAATTTTAGGTTAATTAGAGGATGCTTTGTGCAAAGCATCACTGCAAAACCCCATTTCTCTTTATGCTTCCTGGGGACCAGGTTGGGGTCCGGGGTCCACTGCCCTGGGAGGGCTCAGCTCCCTGCGTCCGCAATGAAGAGTTTTCTCTGGATATTCCAATATCAGCAGGTTTCGATGGTGCTGCTTTAACTCTCCAAAAAACAAATCCCTGATAATTAGCACACAAATAGAGCCTGCTGGAAAAAAGTGATTGAAGAAACTCCTTCCTGCAGAGTTTTGCTCGGGGATCTGCATATATTTCTTTTTTCTTCCTAAGCCTGCTGATTATATAGCGCACTCTGATTGCAGGCTCTCTAAACAAAAACACCACTTTCTTGATTTTTTTTCAGCTTAGCTGCACAGAGGGGTGTGTAAATGAGGAGGGTCTGACATTTGCGTAGCAGCGAGCGTTCAGGATTGCCGGGGGAGCTGAAAACATCCCGGACCCGGGAGCAAAGGCTTCGAGCGAAAGGAGGAGAGCCCCAGCTTTGTGTTAGGGACCGGATCCCATGCGAAAGGGCTTTGGAGCAGGCAGGTACCGACGCTTCCCATGGGCAGCCTTTCATGCTGCCTGTTTGCATAACGGGCATCCGCAGCCTTCTCCTGGGCGGGATGGACCTGCAAACCCTCTAACACCCAAATGCCCCCAAAATACAGTGAGAAAAAACCTTGCAGGGACCCTCCAGCACTTTTTACCCAGCTCTCTGCATCTAATTTGTTCTCCTTTAAATCTGTGGTTTTCAACCCTTTTTAATTATTATTATTTCGTTTGCTTGAGACAAAGTAGGAAACCCCAGGGCGGCAGAAGGAGCTTTGTGCAAGAAATTGTGGCCCATCTCCTCCGTTAAGGGTTGCTCACCTCTCGGCTGGGGCTTTTTAATCACCGCAACGTGTTTAAACAGGGATTTGCTTGGCCCAGGTTTGGCTCTGAGGGAGAAGAGAGGGGGCTGGAGCCCTGGGGGAGTTAACGATTCTTTTGCCACGCTAATTATTGGCACTTTCACACTGAATTTCTTGCAGTGTCCCCATTCACCATCTTTCTAGGAGCAATTTGGGAAGGTTTTGCGAGCAGCAAAAAGCATACTTTATTATTCCTGAGCTTCATACGCTGAGCATCGCCAGCAAACTCCCAGCATGTTGCATTTCTTTCCTTGGTGCTCGCCCCTTTCTTTTTTAATCTCATCACTAAATTAGCCCTTGCAATAATAACAGCCATCCTTGCAGTGAATTGGTGGGGCTTCACAGCTTCTGGAAAGCCCAGTGAAGGGCTGTTGTTACAAAATCCTTCCAAAAATCCTCCGAGTGTGGATTATTTATGGACACCTTTGGAGTTACTTACCTTCTCGATATGAATTTTTAATAAATAAAGGATATCTCGTGCTGCATTTTCACTCCCTAAAGAGAACTGCTGATGGTTCCCCAGCATCCCTCAAAGTCGATGCTACCCATTGCACGATGAAGGGATGCTGGTGAGCACCCAAATAAGGCTGAGGAGAAGTTTTTTTGCAAAATCTGAGATGTTATTAATAGCATCCAAGTGGTTTAATCTGTATTAGGAGTTTCCAGTGAATTGCCTGGTGCTCGTTAAAGGATTGAGCCGATTGCGCTGTTGAAATATTTTTTCCTTATTGGGGGGGACAGCAACAGGTACAGAGATCTTTAGAAAGAGGTGAAATTTGATTGCTTGGCCCTCAAACTCTGAAATAAATTAGATTTGAAAGGAGCCATTGCTCATGGAACAAGATGGAGGCGGGTCCAAGAGGCGACATCCATCCCTGGTCATAAAAACCTCCTTTTCTTTGGGTTTTTGGGAAGATGAGCATGTTCTAGCTGCTGCATCCGTCCTGGTCTTGAGATGGGAGCAGAGGGTAGCAGGGCTATGGCCAAGGAAGGGTTAACAGCAGCTGAAAATGGACCCAGCTGCAGGCTATAAAAGCCCAAAGGGGGGGAAAGGGGGGTTTCTGGCAGGTCTGGGGAGCAGATTTGGTCTTCAAAGGGGCAGAGCAGATGCCCCTGCTCTGATGCCCTCTCATCTGATGCCCCTGCTCTGATGCCCTTTCATCAGAGCAGATGATAGGACGAGAGGAAATGGCCTCGAGTTGCACCAGGGAAGGTTTAGACTGGATAATAGGAAATTTTACTTCACTGAAAGGGTTATCAAGCGTTGGAACAGGCTGCCCAGGGCAGTGGTTGGGTCGCCATCCCTGGAGGTGTTTAAAAGCCGTTTGGATGAGGTGCTCGGGGACATGGGGTAGTGGTGGGCTTGGCAGTGTTAGGTTTACGGTTGGACTCGATGATCTTAAAGGTCTTTTCCAACCTATACGATTCTGTGATTCTGAGCAGGCATCTGTGGGACTTGGTGGAGGTAGGGCTGGTACCTGCGGTGTGGAGGACGGACTACACTGCGTGCCTGGGGCTCTCAGGGCATCCCAGTCGATTATTTGCAAGGCTACTGGCTCTTTTGGGATTAAAACCAGGCTTCTTGGTTATTTAGCTTGTGAAGCATAAAGGAAATGTGTATTTTGACGCAAGGCTTGGCAAATGCATGCATGAAACCCAGAGAGGGGTAATGAGCCCCAGCCGGGGTGGATGGGCAGGAGGGGCGTGTTGCATGCCCCCTAAATAAAATAACGTGGTTTGCATGAATAAAATCGTGTCCTGCGCAGGGAGGGTTATTGCTGTATTGCTAAAACAGAAGATGATCTGCAAAGTCTCTTCATCTGGGCTTTGTTGTCTTTGTTTAATCTGTGTAGGAGACATTCCTGACAGATTTTGGGGATTTTTTTTTTTTTTTTTTTGCTTCAAAGCAACTATGAAAGCTGTTTCTATGTGGGAATAAACAATTATTTCAGAGGAAGGGCTGCATGCAAGTGTCTTTCAGAAAAAAAGCAAACCCTTAGAAAGGGCCACTCTGCGTGGGAGAAAGCTCTAACATGTCGTTAGGAAGAAACGGTTCTTTAAAAGCATTACTTAAAGTTTCAATTTGGGGATAAAAGCAACCGGATTCATGTTTCTGTGCTCACGTGAAACCCTGGACTCCTCCGTGGCTGGTCTCAAGGACGGCAGAGGAGGCGGCAGGCGCTTGCTAAGGGGATGATTTAGTGGCCTCCCAGGTAGAGTGAAAGATTTATTTATTGCACGCCTCTGCATCGGGTGCGTTCCACGCAGCTGCACGTTCAATCTGTTCCCGTGCATCAAGAGGGAACAACCAGTTCTCTCTCCGGATGCCCAAAAATACGGCGGAACCTGGGGACCACCATCCTTTAAACTCCTGTGCATGCAAAACCAGGGGGATTCATGCTTTATAGGAAGAGAACTTAAATTGCACAAGTTTCTTTTCATCTTGGGGATAGGAAATTCAGATTTTCCATCCCTTGATGGCCTGTCACCACTTTTATATTAATAGGTCCAAACCCTTTTCTTGCATTGGCTTCAATGGGGCTGACAGCTCCTTCACTGGAGAAGCAGCTATAGACATGGATAAAAATAAAATATTGGGGGGATTACTTGCATGAATGCAGAATGTACCTGTTCCCACAGGGGTTTAATGGTGACTGTAGAACCTGGAACAAGGATAAAATTATCTCTACCCTTCGTAGAGGAGGTTCAAACCCCTCTATTGCTCCTCCATTTGCTTCTGTAGGGTCTCATTGTATGGGGCTTGTAGAGTCTTTTCTTTTAAGTATGACCAGTAACTTTTTTCTCAGCAAAAAACCCACTTGATTTCTTAAATTAGGCAGCTGTTTATGATCTATCTGTACTATTTTAATGTTAAGTTCATCAAGAGGGCAGAAGGATTCAAGAGCAGCATCTTCAGCCTCAGCTTTCCCACTGTCCTACTGCAAAGTACCCAGAAATCTATTTATAGGTTGATTTCTTTTCTTTTTGGCTTGTGTCATGGGCTCTCTAGAAATTAGCATCCTTGTTATTGCTCTTATTATCTTGTCCTTTCCTGTGACTGCGCTGAAGTAGGAAATAGATCATCAAGAAGCAAATATTTTCCCTTATCAGCCCTCGGGTGCCTCATGGGAAACTCCTGGCGCCGGGTGGAAAGGAAGGATTTTTGGAGATTTTTTTTTTTTTTGGCAGCAATTTTTCGCAGACAGAGATTGCTCATATTAAATAAACATATCAGATTTCTCTGGTGCTTTCACATTGCTCCAGGAGCTCCTCCATCCTACTGGCTGCTTCTCCTCCTTTCCCTGCCTCATCCCTGGCAAACAAAGCATCCCTCTCCCATCCCAAATCCCATTGTGGATTTCTGCCGTAGGTGTCTCGAGTGCATCTGAGCTCAGGAGTGATGCTCAGCCTCTATCCATGGCTCAAGGCTCCTTCCCTGGGCCGGCTCCCAAATAAATCCCTGCGTGGTTTATTCATCCCTCAGCTTCGGTGCCTCCAACCCATCCCTGGCCTGTGTTCATCCTTGCTGCCTGGTGAGGACACGTTCGAGCTGGAAATTGGAGGCGGCTGCACGCTGCTTGTGGTCTGGAAATGAAGCGGCAGCAGGTTTGCACCCCTCTATCAGCCAGACCCACGGCTGGAAGCATTTACTCTGGACCAACTCAGTATTTCAGGTGTTTTTTAAGCTTCTGGGAGATTAAACTTGACAGCAAGACATCCTATCTGGCATACGGAGGTGGCAGAAAACCAAACACCCAGAGGACGTATGGGAAGGGATCGCTCTAGGCGACCTATATATTGCTTATGTAAAATGGCCCTAAAGAAGGGGGTTATTCCCCAAACTGGAAGGAGACCTGTCTTTAAACCTGAGGCAGAGCACGGTCCCCGGGCGCTTTCCTTCTGTGCTCCTTTGGGCTTCGGGAGAGATTAACGATGAATGAAATAGCACTGGAGACTTGTTAGAGGAGGGAAGGAGCAGCTCGGAGCTCTGCTGATCATGGGAACGGGGGTGATTAATCTTTTTGTCAAGGTATTTGAGGGAAAGCAGTATAATTTATTGTGAACTTCTGTATTGATGAGCTCTTTAAAGGGAGCTGGCTGCGGCGAGTGTTAATTTAATAAGAATTGAGCAACTTTTCCCCAATCCAGCTGTCTCGAGCAAGATGAAGGCTTTATTAGGGAGTTTCTCTCTGCGAAAGCTGGGCTTTGCTTTGTGCTTTGTGCTTTTTGGGCGAGATCCTCGTGCACCTTCCTGGTCCCTCTTCCACAGCGTTTGCCTCCTCTCGTGGATGCGAGCAGTGGAGCCCCAGCTGGACAGTCACGCTGCGGAGGCACGGCCGCTCACTCGCATGCCACCACTTCCATGCAGACGGTGAATTTTTTGCAAAAATTGGGGGAAAAACCAGCTCCTTGCCACGCTGCTTTGTGATTTTTTATTTTTTTTTTACTTTATGATTTTGAACTTGCTACAAACTTACAGCAGCTCAGGCAGGATTAAATGCTGTTTAATGTGGATTTTTGCTCTTTATTTTGCTTCTGGAGTCTTTTTAAGGAAGAAAATGCTGATTTATTCATGCCCAGTCTGGTAGATAGCAAGGGCTGCAATGCACTAGTTGGAAGGAATGATCATGGATGTTGCCAGCAGTTTCGCCCCTAAACGTGCATTACAGTTACCAGTGGTTGTTGCAATCCTTGTGAATGCAAAAAAGGTGCCACTTTCTGCTATGTCCGTGCAGCCAGTGAGGGTTTGCATGCTCCGTTTGGCTGTTATTTGGGGGAGGAAGAGCTGGTTTTTGCTTGGGCTACACATTTGCAAGGCTTGCACTGGAGACCTGGGTTTGGGGTTGCTTTTCTTGCAAATCCTCTATAAATTATAGGGGAAACTGTGGGCTTTCTGAAGGCGAGGTTATGTGTTGTAGAGTGTCCGGGGGGAGCTGGGCATCACCTATGTGACTTCCCAGGCTTGGAGTTTCCCTCTTGCAGGGAATTGCAATCGGCATCTGCCGTGTCTTTCTTCCCCATTAATACTGGCACTTTTCCCCCATTTATAAAGACCATAAGCTAAGCTCTTTTTGGGCTCGCTCTCTTGGAAATGGCGGGTTTTTGCTACCTCATCTGATGGAGCATTTGAAAGTCCCATTCAGTCATCATTTTTCTAATAGCCAGGTACAGCTGGCATCCCATGGACTTCTGCACAACACGCCCACGTTTGTTTATAAATCAGATGTCAAACCTGGATATTAAATATTAGCCTTGATTTCGATATGCATGGAGCAGGCTGAGTTGTATTGCATAAACCTTGCCTTTTATATCTTGACTTGACAAGCTGTACGGCAGAAATTGAGACCGAAAGGAGTGGGAGATGAAATCGGTGCATGGTGTGCAATGGCCAAAGCGCTAGAAAGAGCAGAAAAACTGTTTACCAACCCGCACGAGGGGTCTCTTGGGTTAAAATTCTTGGTTTCTGGGAAGAGCTGCAGGGTTGGTCCTTTCAGAGGAGCTTCTCATTGGTTTGGCAAGAGGAAAGGCTCTGCGTACCGCATCCTGCTGATTTTTAGGCGTTTCTTGGTGCACTGGTCTGACCATGAACACAGCGGTGGTCCTCACTTGGACTTCGAAGCCACGGTCTTTTGTCTCTGCTCACAATGGGATTGGTAAGAATTTGCCTTTTTTCCTGGTAAACGGAGGACAGAGCTCTCAATTTTTTTTCTTGGGTTTTAACTAAGGTTGAAGAACAAAAACCTTTCCAAAATTGAATTTCTCTTTCTTGCTGCAGCGTTGCGAGACCTAGACATGCCCAGCTTGGTAAAACCATGAACCGCGCTGCCTGGGGCTGCCTCCCGAAGCAACCCCTTTTTATATCAGTTTAGATGCGTGCAGCATTTTGCATGTCGTCTCTGCCTGTGAGATAACAGGTGCTTGGTTAATTGTATTCCTTAATTATGGGATTCCTTGCCTAATTATACCTGGCCCGTTATGAGCTGATTTAGCTGGTGATGAAAGTGGTGCTACTCCTCCAGTGGGACCGTGCTAGCTGGCTCTTAGCAGATAAGCACGGTGCAAAACTCATTGGTGGGTGGCTAATTAAAAACCTCGATGGTTTGGGGCATGAAGTGGTGTTTTGCTGCAACGGCGCTTTGGTTTTGCCAAGCTTGGGAAATAATTTCTGGGCTAGATCCCTGCGCTAGCTGTTCTAATAAACCAGTGGTCAAAGTGAGTATCGTGGTAATAAATTACTTCTCTCCCCCTTTTTTTTAACTTGCTTTTGGATTTTTAGCTAGTTACCATGGTAACTTTCCACCTTCCTTTTTTCTGGCGAGTCTCCACAGCCGCTGATGGAGGTAGCCTTGGGGAGACAAGTGTGAGCTGAGCAGAGCTTTGTTTTCCATCCTCTGCGGAGTCGGATGCGATGCCCGATGGGACCTCTCAGATAGGGACCAAAGCATTAGGAGACTGATGGGTGTGGGCTGCAAGAACATCGGACCTTCTAGTTTAAGTCGTTCGCTCCATCAGAACATTGATTTCCAGCCTAAATTTGTTGCCACAATCATTTCTGGCAGAGGCATGAGTTATTGCCCGTACTCTGGGGGATGGATGATCCTCCATTGGATGCTCAGCTTGGAAACATCGATGTTCCACCAAGCACCAGCACCCCATCACAGAGGGATGCTGCACACCTATATCTACCCAGAGATAATATTTGCTCCCACGGCATCCATTTTACCTGTTTCCCCATGCAGAATTTGGCCATTCAGATTGCATCTGGTTTCTTTTTTCAATCATCCTTCCCTCCTTCCTTCCTTCCTTCCTGCCATGCTTTCTACAAGGGAGCAAACTGCTTTCCCTGCTAGGACTGAGACCTTTGGAAGAGATTTGCAGCTCCCTGGGGAGCTCGTAATGAAATGATCTGATTTCTAAGTGTTTCAAAGCAGCTCTCGGTTTCCAGGTCTCCCTTGTTGCGGTTAACCACTGACAGACGACACGGCCTGACTTGGAGCAGGGCTAATCCTTCCCTTTCTCTTTTCAGTTCTTCTGGGTTCTTCTGGTGATCTTCCTCACGGAGCTGCTGCTGATATTCATCGAAATCATCTTTGAAAACAAGGTGGGTGCAATCAGGAGGCTTTTGGATGCTGCACGGCGACAAACCGCAGCCCCACATGTCATCGGGGAGGAAAATCCTCAAGTATCTGTTGGCGTCCGCCCTGAAAATGGAAGGTTTTCATTGCTCTTGCTCTTCTGGGGCTGTCTGTTGTGCTCCAGAGCTTCGATGGATCGCCAGCACCACCCAGAGCCCCCGCCGCAGCCGCAGCTCCCTGTGCAGACTCTCAGCAAAAAACCTGTTGTGTTTTTTTTTTTTTTGCTTGAGGACTCATTAAGCTCCTCGCCTCAATTACGTTAACTGCTGGCTTGCATTTGCAAGGACGGGTTTGAGTTATAGCTGAGCCGGTGAGATGGTAAATGCTTCCAACGGATGTCCTTTCTGGCCGCACGCCTTCTGCTATAGAAACCCTGCCATTTTCAATTTAATCTTACCCTTGCAATTGATCAAACAATTAAATAGAGAATCTTGATCTCTGCTGGCTCAATGAATGCACAAGGCAGGAGAACAACATCTGAGATACCTACTTACAGGCTCTAAAAATCAATTCGCCTTTCACAAATAGCTTGATGCTTTCAAACCCGTCAAGGTTGTGCTTGGTGAGCCCCAAAGACAGGCTGAGGTTGGGAGTTATGTGCTTGGTGAGCCCCAAAGTTGAAGGGAGGCAGTGGAGGAGGACGTTGCCTTTTGGATGCTGCAGCCAACTCCATCCAGCAGCTTCCCAGAGCTCTCCAAAACCCTCTGATCCCTGAAAAACGTGGTGCACCGGTGGAGCGATGTGCTTCTCGGAGGAAAATCAGATTGCTTGAGTCCTTCCCACGTATCGAAAATCAATATGTGCTGCCACGTCGAGGCTGTATTTTTCTGAAATTCAGCATGAAATCCTTTGCTTTGCTTCACCTTTGAGGTTCGATGATGGTGCTCAGCACCATCCTGCACTGCAGGGATGCAACGGGGAAACGCTGGTACCATCAGGAGAGGGGATTGCAGCCTCGTGATTAAACTCCTGTATCAAGTAGAAACCATTAGTGCCTAAATTGTCCCTTAATTTAAATTTAACGGGCAATATCAAAACCTAATTAAAAATGAAACAATGCAGGAGAGAGAAAAGAGAGATCTGACAAGCGATGAATCCATTTGACCTAAAATTGTTCGGAGGCACAAATCTGCATTTGGAACAATGGTTGTTTATTAAACTTGTTAAAAACATATTTAATTGGATTTTGTATTAAATAAGCAGGGACAAAGAACAAATTCAGTGGCCTCGAAGCTACTGAACATTGAAATGGGCTCTGTTGATATGCAAATGGGTTTTTGGAGATCATCAGAGATAACGGGTTTGGCGTCCTTGAAGGGAAGGGAGTGGAGAGATCTCATAACCAGAATTTAATGATTTAACCCTGTGACATTTATCTCTCACCTTAGAATCAAGATTTAATTACAGAGGCTGCCTCCGGGCTGATATCCTCTTGGAGGGCAATAGGATCATGGGGTGAGCCTATCTGGGGGAAAACAAGCAGAAAACGGTGAAACCCGGGTGTTGCCCATTGTGTTGGTCTTGGTGGTGGGCAAACCGGGAATTAACATTTTAATAAACTTCCACATGAGCAATTTCTTAAAGGTTTTTTCAGATCCCCTTGCCTGATCCCTCGCTGTCGGCAGGCTTTGTTTGCTGCTCTGACGTGCCTTCATTTCTCTTTTTTTCATGTTCTTCTCCCCGTTCCCAGTTTGCCCAACCTCTAATTTTCATGTCAGAGTGAATTATGAAAAACAATGTTTTCTTCCCCCCGCCCTTTCCCCTGCTTCTAACTCAGAAAAAAGTTCCTTTTTCCTTCATTAATACTTCTGCTTGGCGGTTTGTCAGAAGTCAAACCACAAACCTGCGTCAGGTTTTGCATAGGACATTTCAAGCCTCCACTCCCAGCTCACTAATAAGCTTCCCGGGCATCCGTAAAATACATTTTCGATTCAATTAGTGTTTAATGCGAAGTGCCTGATGTGTCAAAGTGTCCTCGGAGATACGGCTGGAGAGGCAGCAGGGAGAGCCCCAGCCCGGCTGCACCGTTCCCTTTCGAGGCGTGATTGAATTGCTGAATGATTTGTTGGGATTAGGAGTGATTGAGGGCTCTGAGGTCTCTGCTCCTGCACGTCGCTCATCCCATGGATAAATCACCGTGCAGCCGGCAGTGCTGGCTGTCACAGCCCATTTCACCTCCTCCAGCCCCCTCCTCATGCAGCAGAAACCCCCCTGCCAGTGGTTAAAGTCCTGTTAGTCAATGGGATTGGAGAGCTTGAGGGAGCTTTCGAAGAAGTCACCCTAATAATTAAATTTAATATGCAGCATATAGGAAAAATCAGGTGGGTAAAGGTGCGTGGGTCTGCTTGCATGTGCAAGAAAGGGAGAGGTGCTATGGGATGCTGCTAACCCCGAGAGCTCAAAAATGATGAGTTTTGCCCCAAGAAATAGGCTTGTGTCAGCACGCGGGTTAAATTCTTACCCCAGGTAACAGCTGGCAACGCTTGCTATGAAAAAAATTTTCATATTTTGCAATATTTTCCCGGTGCCTTTTCCCCGTGTGAGCCGTGTTTTTATTTTTTTCTGTTCCCAGATGAATGCAGTTTTCCACTCCAACATCCAGGAGGGCATCAGACACTATTACGATGACCTTGACTTCAAGAACATCTTGGATTTTGTACAAGAAAAGGTTTGTCTTTGGAGGGGGTGGCATCGAGGAGGTCTGGTTGTGAAGTTTTTCGAGGAGTGGTTAACTTTGTGCCTCGTTGAAGCAGAAGCATTAGTTTTCCCTGTACTTTTAGAGTTTATTCCCATCCCTAGGGTGCCTTACTTGATCTGTCTTGAATATCTCGATCTTTCTTGGTTTGCACTGCTCTTTTTGCACAGTTTTGCGTTGTGCTGCTCTCCAAGCCCACCCCACAGGGGGTTTTGGTGAGTTATTCTGTCGTTTGTGTGCCCTGCAAAGCGCATCTTCTGCTCCACACCACCTCATGGACCATGCCAGGATGTTTGTATTTCCCAATCTTGATGGGAAACCGGTGCCTAACGCCTGAAAGCTTTTTGATAGCTACCCCAACCTGCATAGAGAGAGGTGGAGGAATAAAATAACGTGTGCTAAAGCTGTTTCAGGGCTGCAGTGACCCTTAGATAGGCCACCTTAGGTATGTCTCTTTACTCAAGGTGTCATCAGTAGCTGGCCAAGCCCTTGACTCAACAGGAAAATTGCAGATAAGGTGTTTTCATGCGGTAGCTGGAAGGAGAGAAGAGCTCCAGCATCTCTATGGGTAACACCGGGGGCAAGCTGCTCCTGGGACTGGCAAGAGCTATGTCCAGTCCGATATTGGGGGTTGACATAGTCTGCTTGAACTTTTTTAGGCGTGTGGTTGCATATGCTGTCTCATATCTAATGCTTAGAGCCTGCCAGGAGTTGGCAGGGTCCGTCTCCTATCCTCAAGCCAACCTGCAGGTCGATAAAACCATCCTCACAACTCTTACTGATTTTAAACAAACTTTTGATATGCTGCTGCTCTTGCCTTGTATTTTATGCACCATGTAGTTTGTTTGAGGTACTAAGTATTAAATTAAGTATTAAATTAAAATGCCTTCCTAATTCCTGCCATTGACCCCCAGCTAGATGTGTTTCCTTTTTGTCTCTCAAAACCCAAGGTAGCTGCGCTTCAGCAAAGCAATGATGCATCCCCCCCAGGTACATCAAAAAGCCAAATAAAGTCAGGATTTGAAGTTATTATCCACGCTGTTAAGCATATGGCCAGTCCGGACAAGCTTGGTTGGCTCTAATGCAACACTTGGTTTTTCCAGTACTGGTGAGAAGCCGTTCCTGGGAATTTAGGGGTTGTAGGTTTGCTCATGTTTTGAGTGAGGATATGTGGTTTACCCATTATTTGTGTTATTGCGGGAGGGAAGCACTTGGCTCGAAGCATTTAGCGAATGAAAAAAAGTGGAAAAAACCCAAAAACTTGAGATCTAGGAGAGAAATCGCAGTGATGTTCCGTCTCCTGGCTTGGTTTCAAGAGCAGAGTCAGGCTTTGCCAGCAAAGCTGCTTTCAGATGAACTTTGAATGTTCTCACCTCGGCCTGATTTTTCTCCTTTCATTATGGGTTGAAGCACCATAAATACGTGAATCTTATCTCTCGCTTTGAAGAAAAGGAGACTGTGGAGCTCCTTCTTCTTTGATGTAGCTGGAATTTAAGGCCGGTGGTGCCCTCCATGCTCCCCTCTCTTGACTTAAATACCTGCTTTTGGCTCTTGGAGTCATCGTTGCTCAGCCAAGAGCATTAATAAGTCGGGGAGCCCTCTGAAGGTCTCAAGACACAACTGATTTTGAGAAAGATCTGAACCTTTTTCAAGTTTTACTCCACCCTCTCTAAGAGGATGCTATAATTCAGACCTCTGTGTATGAATGGTAAATGGGTGCCGCCGCGAGCAGTCGGAAAGGCCAAGCTGGAGCCATCCTCAACGAGCCTTGGCAAGGAGTTTAGACCACAAATCTCCAGATAAAGCAGATGTATTTGCGGGAAGGTTTCTGTATCTCCAAACAAGCGAGGATCAGGCACTTATAATCTCACCCCATTTTTACAACATTTTTCCCCGTCTACTTCTTCACTTGACTTTTAATAAAAAGTTTTCAGGGGCAGATCTTCATCTCAAAGTCTCTCTCTGTACTAAAAGCAGTTGTGGCCAGTTATAGTGTTGCTGATAAGTCTTTAACATCTGCACGTTATCCCGTAGCGAGAGAAAGAGCTTTGCAAAAATGTGCGGCTCATTGCTGTGAGCTTTTATATTAGCTTATGATTTCCAAACCAGGAACAGCAGCAATGTCAGCGATTGAAATGCAGAGTTGCTTTGTCCTGAGGGTAGGACCGGGGAGAAGCAATGCAGAGGAATAAGTGCTTTTAAGAGAAGGGATATTGGTTTTACGGGACCTGAGCAGCCTGGTTCACTTTGAGAGGATGGAAAGTTGCAGTCAGTTTGGAAGGATTGCACCCAGACCTGCTTTTTTGATAAAACACAAGCTCAGAGCAGCCTGTTATCATCATTCAGTGGTTATTCTTGCCATTTTCCTTATTAAAAACATTGTCTATGCATAGGTTAGCTGGCACGTGGCTTATTTAGGTCAGGCAAAACCACACTGCGCTCCTTAGGATTTGAATTTTACTTAAACCCTCTCCCAAGTGATGCTTTAAACTAGAGCCAACTGCTTTCACACACTTAAACCAGCAGCATACAGTAAAAATAACAAGTAATTATGGTCCGAAGTGCCAGACATTAATATTTTACATTACCAGGATGCTGGTGCAAATAATGTGGTTTTACCTGTTGACACCTACTCGATCTGGCTGCCTGTGAGCAAGTAGATATGGAAATAAATTGCCCTAAAGAAAATAATACTGATATGTTTTTAACACTCATTTTTGCTGAACTGCTGCCCTTTGCAGCTCTTGGACGTGAGGCTGGAGACAACGATGACTCAAAAGCCCGTGTTTGCCCCAAGACACGAACTGCAGCTATCTGCCACTCCTCGCTTTATCTTTTTTTAATGGTTTGCTGAGTACAGGTGGAAGAGGAGAGTTCAAACCGCTTTGCTGAGCACAGGATTTGAATTTCAAAGAGCTGCCAGGGCTGCGGTTCTTGCTCAAACCCGAGTGGCTCCAAACTCAAAGTAAGGCTCGGAGGGATGAGGGTGTTGCGCTTGCAAACCTCCTCCTTTCTTCTTGGGGAAGATTAAAGGCAGCTTTCACCGGCGTGGCTTGTTCGAGCGTTGTTGCTTCAGGGGCGATGGTTTTAGCCGTAATGAGCCCTCATCTTGCGGGTGGCAGCAGCGGTCCTCGACACGGAGAGCTCCTCAGATGCGACCTGTGAGGCTCTTTCTATGGGCTCTCTTTGGTTTTTCTGCTTGTTATGCTTCTCTGAGTTCCAGGAGCCTGCGTGAAGGTAAAACCCACACCGAAGTCTGTCTCAGCTTATGAGAAATAAATCCAGGTTTAGTTTGGGCTAAACCTTTCTTTGCAAAGAAGAAAACACCCCGGTGAGGCTTCCCAGCAGCTAGTAAGCCTCATTATAAGGATTTTATACCAATTTTTGCACGGTTATAAAAGCAAATGGAAAAAACTTCTTTGCAGCATGGGGCTATCAAACGGGTAGCAATAGCCAATATCCCTTTAGGTGTTTTTCTCCCCCTCTTTCCAGGCAACTTTTGCAAGCTGGTGTCCCTCACTGATACAGGTAGGATTAAAAGCAATGGAGGAATTAAAGGTAGGAAGTTAGAAATCAGTTGTAAGTCTGTGGGTTGGCTGCTTCTGGCCATATCTGCCTATTTTGGCATGGGAGGAGGCCACAAAGACCCCAAGAGCTGATGTCTTTTCTGACTCCCGTTGGCCGAGCATTGCCACCAGCCCACAGCAGGAGGGGGAGCAGGTGCTCACAGGGATAAACCTCTCCCAAAAACTGCTCCTTGAAGAGTGTGGTGCTTAAAGAAATGGGGGAAACCCCTTTTTTTCTGTCTGATCAAGCACACACACCTCTCCTGCCCACTTCAGGTTTTTCTTTCTGGGGAGATAATGTAAAGATTCAAGCTTGTTTACCAAGAGAAGGGACGACTCTGTATATAATAAGCCCACTTTTATTCTGTGGAGAACAGAAAATGACTTTCATTAAACTTTTTTTTTTTCTTCATTGTGCGAACAGAAGAAAAAAGAAGCTTTTTTCCTTTGTAGCTGTAGCATTTGATCTCTAATTTAACTTGACGGGAAGAGAAATCCCTGTTAGACTGCAGAGCCTTATTAGCATTTTGTCGAATGGCACCAACTAGGCGAGCTGCCTTCAAGAGCCAAGAAATACATTCATTCAAGGTGCTGAAAGAGCCATCTCTCCTGCATGCCCCAGGAATAGGATGGATTAGTCGCCTGTAATTAAATCAGTGAAACATGAATGAGCCTGATCTTTCCTGGGCTTGTGAAAGCAAGGGTGCCTCCAATACACGCGTGTACGCATCTATAACTGCCGCACACCTCTAAAATGGGGCTAAGTGGGGCTAAAAATCCACTTTTCTTTTTTTACACGGTGTCTTCAACTTCGTATTTAGGGTCCTGGAAAGCAGAAAATAATCGGGGCTCTCAATGTTGGCGTTGCAAAGCAGCATTGGAAATGCAGGGCAAGGCTGGAGGGCAGATGCGTTGGTGAGCTAGAGATGTCGAGGTTTGTTCAGCCGCACGTCTCATCCTCTCCTTTTCTTCTTTCTGCAGTTTTCTTGCTGCGGTGGTGATGAGTACCGAGACTGGGAGGTTAACCAGTACCACTCCTGCAACGGCAGCGGGCCGCTGGCGTGCGGGGTGCCCTACACGTGCTGTATCAGGAAGGTAAGGCAGCCGAGGCATGGAAAGTGCCTTTATTTCAGTCAATATTTCAGCAAAACACACTCTTCCAGCTGGTTATTACTGCATATTTGCACGCTATAGGGTTTCTTGTAAACTGTATTGCCATCTTGCAAAGCGGTTTGAGACGGCATCAGCGTGAAACGCTAAAGAAACTAAAAAAATATATATATGGGCTACACCGTATTTTAGTAGGCTCTGCTGTTTTAACATCTAATACCAAAGCACTGGGCTATTAATTGCATTCATATCATGCCGAGGAGTTGTTAGAAATGCCAAGTTCCTGTTTTTCAACCTTATGTGTGAGATAAAATGGTTTGGAGGATCGCTTTGCAAAGAAATAGCAGCATCTTAAAAGGACTTGGCTGCATCTCAGCATGGATCCGAAGGAGCTGTTGTCCTCTGCTTTCCTGTCCAAGAGAACACGTTTCTGAGCTGGCCACTGTGGGGTTTAGCGGTATATGGGGATCATGGTTGCTGGTGTCTCCTCCTAATGAGGAGGTTTTTGAGGGTTTTGCTGAAAATGGGGCCGGGAGAGGTATTTGGCTAAAGAGCCACCCCTGTGCCATGGAATAAGAAAAGTCTCGTGAGCAACTGCCCTTGCAAGGCTGCATTTCTGACACACTGCGAGTTGGGTCAACGGAGATGGAGAGAGGGGGGAGTGGATTTGCAGAGCCCTTAGGGTCTCCTGTGCTGATTTTCAGAGCTGAAAATCAAGACACCCACCCCCCAAGCAGCGCTTTTCTGCTGAGACTAAGCTAAGTGCTCTGACACCGTCCTGTTTAATACAACCGTCCACCTCGCTGCAATCAATCTAACACATGCTGTGGATAAAATGTCAGGAGCTGGGCCATGGCTGGGGAAAAAAGTGCAAATATCCCTGGTTGCTGTGGCCAGAAATGCTATAAACATTGCTAAAAAGGATTCGCTAAGCATAATCCTGGTAGCAAAACCTCCTCGAGGTTCAGAGCATCAGGAGTGTCGGCGTTGCCTCTGAACCCTGGCTGTGCCCCAGGCTTTACGAATTGCACAAGGGAAATGTATCATCAGTCTAGTATTATTGTTGGATTTTTAATGGAAAAAGAGGGAAATCTGAAGTGTCTTAATTATCAGTGGAAGCCTGACATGCAAATCAGCTGCAAAAATAATTGTCGTTTCTAATCAGGGCGTTGATTAAGAATCTTAAAGCTCCTGAAGGTGGAATCAGAAATTCATGTGTTGTCCTTTTGTATTACAAGTGAGGATGTGTTGGAGAGAGTCAAGTGCATTTTTCAGTATTTTTACACTCCCCACAGTTTTGGGTGACAACTTGGCAAACAAAAGACCTCAGCGGAGCAGGCAGTATTGGAGGTACGAGAAATCACAGATGATTAATATAGTAGGGTAAGAAATAAGGCAACTTTTTGGCTTCCTATTGCAATGAGCTGGGTCTGGAGGATGCTCTAGCGAAGGACTGGAGCAGCCAGGCCCTGGGAGGGGAAGACCACAGTAAATCCTCTACATTTTTTTTGAGAATTAAAGCCCATGAATGTGGCTCTGACAGCCGGAGCAGTTTTATGGGAAGCGAGACCTCACCAAATGCATCTAAGTCTTCATGAGAAATGAAACCCGTTCTTGGGGAGAAGAGTAACCAGGTAGATAGATGTAGCCTTGTTCTTCAGAGATTTGATTTTTGGCACTGCAGGGCACTTTTGCTTAAGAAATCAGCCTGACGCAGTATCAATAGTACATGAAATGGATTGAGAGAGCCAGCTCCCTTGGGAGTTTTCTGCTGTCTGCGACATAAAACAAGCTAATAAAAATTTAGTTTAAACCACAGAGTGAAACCCCACGTAATTGCATTTACTGTAAGCTCCAGCACATCTATTCATAGCTATTTGCTGAAATTACAAAGTTGTTGTGGGGGTTTTCCTTGCGGGCTGAGAAGGTGGGAGAAGCACCTCTGCACCTCGGGATGAAGAAGGTACCTGTGTGTGATACTTGGACATACCTGGTTGGGTCTTAGCGACGTGCAGGTCCCGCTGAAAAACCTTTCCACCAAAATATGTTACTTGAGAGCGGAAAAGAAGATCTTGCGTTGGCCATGCAGCTGGAGAGATAACCAGGGACCACCCAGGCACGTGTATGAATTCTTCTGCATTGGGCAGAGGTGAACACAATGGTCTCTCCACTGTAAATAACCTTTTTATCAACCGGCTTGTAGGGCAAGAAACCCTTCTCTTCTTGTGTCCTTCTTCTCTATTTGTGCCTTCATGAATGAAAGATGAAGAATGAAGCGTCCTTTTGTCTTAGAGGACCTTTGAGATTTAAGTAGAGAGGTACCAGAAGATGTCATTTGGAAATGTAATATTGTGGAAAGAATGAAAGATGCTGATAGAAGCGAGCTTGTCTGAAGGAAGGAGCGTGAAACATGGATTAGGGGGTTGATTGCAACATGTTTTCAACTTGTCATTAAATACCACCAGAAAACCATCCTGTTTTCCAAGAAAAGACTTTTTCTATTACAAGACCCTCCAGGAGCTTTGTGTTGCATCCCCTGGGGCATCTTCCAGGGCAGGCCGAGTTGCAGGAACAAGAGCAGGCATCCTCCAAAAATGCTCTGGCTATTTTGAAGAGTCTCATCTCTGCAGTCATAGACCTTAAAGTCTTCCCAGGAAGAAGGAACGGGCAAGTATGCACCTACTTGAGGGTGTGAGACTGGATCCTCATCTCTAAGTGCTTTTCTAAATGGTTTTCCAAGGCACTTGTGCCTTCTCCCGGGAGGCGGCAGCGTAGCTGTGCCTCTGCCAAGCGCAGTGGCTCTGAACCCCTTGTGAAGTGTCACTGCTGACATTTGGCACTGATTTCTGGGGGAAAAGCAGTTGGTTAAATAAAAAGTGCACGGATTGCAGTCTTCTGCCCTCGGTGGGTTTTAAACATCTGTGTGTGCTGCTCTTTTGTGATCCCTGAAGGCATCAAAATGCATTCTGGAAGAATAAAGGCTTCTGCTTGGTTTTATGTTAGAAATTTCAATTCAGCTCTGACCTTCTCTTCCATGCAAGACCTTCACAAAAGTCAATCAAGGTTAAAACGTCACTTTTCTATCTTCCACGCTTCTCCCAAATACGAGGTGTTGGGGGAATTACTCAAAGAGATGGGCAGGACTGGAGACGATTGAGAAACCCTTGGTTATTTAATGCAAGAAGGAAGAAAAGTAGTGATGAATTTGTGCTGTAGGCAGATGCGTTCAGATGATGAGCCCGATAGAAAGCAATGGTGTTTCACTAGCAAGGGTCCTGTGATGTCCACAAAAGCAAGTCTGAAAAGCAAGGACAACTGAAAGCTGTCAAGAAAAATGGTTTATTTTTTTAATGTAAACCAAATAGATGGATCCTTGGCCATGCACAGGTTCCTTTATACCACTACAGGCGACAGCATTTACCTTCAGAGCGTTGCAAATTCCCCTTATGCTGAAGGCTTCCCATTTCATGGTCCCAACCCTGGATGAGATCTCTCTTATCGACCCTGATGGCTGCTTTGCTGCTGATGTCCAGATTTCCCTGCAAGTCTTTCATATGCACAGGGACTAATTAGTCTCCTTAACTATGCCCAGTTTGTAAATAGTGTCTTGTAGTGGTGAGAGATGGGATTTTTGATAGCACTATGAGTAATGTGGTAGGTAGAGAAGCTCTTGGTAGGGTAGCGCTGGAATAATTTCCCTGCCAATTGCAGGAGGAACAAGCTGCAGCTTTATGTCTGGAGTCTGTCCGGAGGTGCACATTTCTTTTACGCTGTGTCTTGGAGGAAAGCATAATTTACACCTAAATGTGCACATTTCTCTTTTTCATCTCTGTGCCTCCGAAGCATGGGATGTTTTTGTTTTGTTGTCCAGGAGCTTTTACTGGTTGTCAAAGCCATCTTTCTGAAAGCGTAATAATTTCAGCACGTTATTATTTTATGGGCACAAGGCCCCTTGAAAAATACCTGGTGTTATGGAAGCTGCTGTTTGATCCATGAAACAAGCCAAAAAACCCCCCCCATCAGAACATCAATCCCAAGATGTGCAAAGTACCCAACTAGCTCAGGATGTGCCGGAGCTACTCTCTGGCTTTGCTTTTTTTGGGATGACCAAGAACCAGTTTTGTAACCCAAAATGTCCTGTTTTCCATCCTGACAGAAGCAGAGGAATTAGGTTTGATTTTATTTTATAAAGGTCCTGAATAGCAGCATTTGGCAGGGATTTCTCTCATTAGCTGTAGCTCTTGAAACATTTTTGTTGGCCAACAAAGATCTAAGCCTTGGGGATGTCTAAAATCCTTATGTTTCTCCCTAAAGTGCTGGGAGACTTTGCGGAAATTCCCGCTTGATTTTGGGACAGCCCAATATATTTAATCCCTGTGAAATTCCCTTTATTATGAAGGAGAGACACAACTGAAGATGTTAGAAAAGGTGGCCGGAATGAAACAAGGAGAAAATCAAGGGAACATTTTGAAAGAGCTGCTTTGCTAAATTTTCACGTGACGTGGAGGTGGTCCTGGCTCAAATCACTGGAAAAGCGTTGGGGGGACCTGGGCATCCTCTGAAACGGGATAAACCAGAGAGAAAAGTGGTTTAAAAAAAAAATAATTTAAAAACGCAACAACTTATTACCGACATGCGTGGTTTCAGCATTGCATTTGGGCAAAAAGGAGCCTGCAGTAGCAAAGCGAGGTTTGAGGGTAGCTGCTACGCTGAATGGCCAAGGCAACTTGGTAAGCTCTTCTATTTCTTTATTTTTTTATTCTTATTTCTTATATTTCGCTTTTGGCTTTCTCTGAGCTAAGTCTGTTCACTAATTCTCTGTTCACAGGTCCCTGGAGAAGTCATTAACACCCTGTGTGGATACCGGACGCTCGATAAAGAGGTAACGTTGGCTTTTTCCTTCGTATGTACAAGACTTGCTTCTCCTTCCCCAGCCCCCCTAGAATGGACTGGTTATCTGCAGGTAAGCTCTTCCCCACCAAGGATGGCTCTCACTGCAGCTGTATATAAATTCATTTTTATTGCTTTTCCCTAGCGTCCCAGGGTGTTGCTCAGCCTCGCAGAGCATGGGCAGGCTCGTGACACGTTTGGGTAGTCCCTGCAAGCTTTGGCGTGGCCTTTCTGAGAGCAATGAGGTCTCTCCTGGATCAGCCCTGGGAAATGCTGGTCCTGAGTTGTGTTTTGAGGCTTGGTGGTAGGAGAGAAGCTGATTTTGAGACGTTCAGATGTGACCGCGGGGCTGTATCGCAGCAGAGAGCTGCAGTATCTCCGTGCATATGGTTCGTAGCTCCCAGGCACGTTTTTTTGGCAAGAAAATCCAGGGAGAAGTCCAATCCAAGAAATCAATTCCCAAACACTTCTCATGCAACACTTCTTTGGCTTGCAAGAAGGAGCAAACACAAGAAATAACATCTCCCACCTAAACTCAACGTCTCAATGAAAACTGTGATGCTTCTCTTCACTCTGCTTCCAGCGCCTGGAGCTGCTCAACATCATCCACGTGCGAGGCTGCATCCACGCTGTCGGGCTCTGGCTCAAAGACAACTTCGAGGCCACTTTGGGCATCGTTTGCTCCCTGCTGCTTCCACAGGTACGTGGTAGATCCGGTCGGTGTCCTCTTGGCTTCTTTCACTGTGCTGGAGGAGGAAAATAATTCATTTTTAGGTTCTTCTTTTTCCCTCCTCCATTTGAGATCTGTGTCTTGGGTGGGGAAAGTCACAGCGCTTTCTAGAGCATCCTTAGCAAAATTAACAGTTTACGATTGTGGTGCTGGCTGTCTCATAACGTACTCCTGAAATCTAATTATCGATCAAGTAATAGCATCTAAAAGCGAGGCACGCGTACGTTAGCACAGCGAATCCTTTTACATTTGTTTTTACAGCTCTCTCCAAACGGAGCATAAGTATTAACCAAAATAAACCATAATCGTAAATTTAGCAGGATTTGCCATGCATCATGAAATCCATTTCCCATTAGTGATGCCTGAGGATCCAAGCAACTTTCCCGCACAGGTAATTAAGCTCTCCATGCTCAATATGGAGAGAAATTTTGGGTTGCAGCTTTGCAACACTGTTGGCACTGTGCTAGCAAGGAGGTGAATATCTCCCTTAGATCTTTCCAGAATTATTTCTGACAAAACTTTGATGATTTAGGCTTGATTTGATCCTTTTTTTTAAATTCCTTTCGAGGCTCACAAGTGAAAGCTTTCTTTTTACCTCATTGGATGTAACATTGGGTTTACCACTGGAGGTATTTGGTGATGCTTTCCAGATATGGCGTTTTATCTAAATGGGAATGGAATTATTTTATGTTTTACTGCTTTATTTTATGTGTTTCTGCTTGCAGTGAAAGGTAGAATAGTGGGTGAATAAAGCAGAAGCTGTTGGGGAAATATGTGGTGCATTGAGCTAATTTTTCAAAGGATGGACTTTCCTCTTGAGCTCTCAGATGGTCCAGACGAAAAACCAAGACCAGGGGAGCAGTTTGTGCCCAATCCTACCTGTGATGCTCCACGTTTCTAAAGTGCTTTCTCCAAAGCATGCAGATGAGCAATGGACTTCTGCTGTGCTACCACCAGGAAATGTAACGGGCACAGAAATGGGGTGAGAAAGTGCCGTAATAGAGGCAACCGCTTCCATCTGCCTCGCAGGATGTCGAAAGGCCATTACAGGAGCCGCCTGTTGCGTTACCCATTAACCTGCCAACATGATGCTCTTAATTGGGAAGGATGGGGAGAAAAACCAGAGATGGCAATAAGGATTGCTGAGCCTTGATGAATATCAAGTGCTTTTGAGCAAGCGTTGTGATTTTTCTGGCGTGTCGTTAAATGCTCTTCAGATGAAGAACCTCGTTCTTCCCATCTGCTCACGATTTCCAGGTTTTAAATATAAATCAGATTTGATTCTGTCAGGTTTTGGAGGGAATTAAGTTATAAATGGCCATCTGTGTTGCCAGGAGCTGTCAGCCCAGAAACAGCTTCATCCCCAGCAGCTGCCAGCAGAAAGCTGGTGTGAGAATATTGTCCTTGAATTGCCGATCCGAGGGGGAAGGGGTTGGCGCTGTTGATGTGGGGAGGTGACAGTGCCTTGAACTTTGGGAAGAGTGAACATATTGACCTGTCCCATCTTTGGCCCGTGGGTATTTGCCATGTCCCACACAGGACACGTGCCTCACCATGGAACTGCAAAGCACCTTGGTGGAAAACTTGCAGGATGCTGAGGAGAAGGTTGGGACCGTGATGTACGTCCCAAGTCCAGCTTTGGGGTGTGCCCAATTTTCCTCAAAGTGTTGCTCTTCCTTAGGATCCAACCTCAGCCTCGTCTGTGATGACGAGCAGCTCGAGGGCTCGAAGGTTGGGGATTGGAGCTCGGCTGATATTCATCATCCGAGTGCCCAAGATTTGTGCTTGGATTTGGGGTAAGCAACCGTCTCTTCTTGTGCAGAAAGAAGGACCTAAGAAAAATTTTGGCTGACGTAGAGCGCCCACGGAGAGTGGGCAATTATCGCAGTGTTGTCTTTCCATCATGCGCAGATGCGGGAAACCATCAAATTTTGGCTTTCCATCACACGGGAGGTTACTGAATTTTTAGTTTTCTCTGCTTTTCCCCAAATATCTGTGCGAGAGGCCAAGGGCACAGGGCAGGCTGCTTGGCTTTGCTTTCTCATGCACGCGGGCGTCTGTCTAATTGGGTTTGGGGGAAGCTGTAAATCTGCTGGGTCCTGTTGGGTGTTGAACTGATTGAACGGGTGAGGAGGCAGGGAAAAATCCTGCCTGGGTATGTCACCGCATGGCAGCCAGCCTCTCTCCTGGCCGGTGCCAGGCAGAGGGAGTTTGTAATTTTATGATTGCTCTTAAATCATGAATGTCTCTGCCCTTTTTAAGTAAGCCATCAAGCAATGGGAAAAAAAAATTCCCATTTTAGGAGTGGGGAAGTGCTTGTGTTCATTTGTCTTACTTCATTCAGAGCAAAGCATAAATGTACCAACTCAATTATTTTTCTGCCTTTGCAGAGTACCTTTAATTCTTTTTTTTTCCCCTGTGTTTCATTCTCCAGTAACAATCCCATCTCCTTGCCCTTCTTCTCAGCCAAGCTGCAGATGGAGGCCAAACCGTGATGCATTTTGTATCGCTCTCAAAAAGATGTTTTAATTTAGTCACTGGCAGTGAATGGCAGATTCACGTTGTGGCCTTGTACTAGTTGTGCTTAATTATGAAGCAACCCCAGATCTTTCATCAGGTGCAGCAAAGCACATAAATTTGTTTTGTATTGGCTACCTTCCCTGCCTCTAGCAAGATTATCCAAGGCGTTTACAGCGTGCATAAAATGCGTTTATAGTTAAAATAAGCCAAATAACCTTGTGCATTGCTCTTTCCTCTTTCCCATGCCCAGGTGCTCTTTCAGCAACTTTTATATTGACCTCAGGAAAAGCATCTCCAACTTTTCCATCCCCGTGTCTTTGCAGGGGATGTTTTCTGATGGTATTTCATCCTCCTCAGCAAGGTGAAGACATAGCTACTGCAGTAAGGTAGAAACAAATGCATAAAGAAACCTTTTCGACCCCTTTTTCTCCATCCTAAAGAAGCAGAAAGTGGCACAAGTCCAATTAAAAAGAAAAAACACTCTGAAAGGTCACTGCCAAGCGTTAATATCTCTCGACTCCGCCGCACAGCTGACTCACAGTAAATTGCTGCTGCCACTGTTTCGCTTTGATATTTCATCAGTCGCCAAAGCTCTACATTGGGAGCAGCTACAGAGTAATAGGGCATCAGTGTAGAGGCAGATATTCCCTCCTAAGAGTGTAAATCCAGAAGATCAACCATTTCAATCCTCAAAAATGCAGCATTAGACTTGCAACGTGCATTTTGCAGGTTGGCGTCTTCGTCTCTTGGCGACAGTAATGTTAAATGTTTCCTTGTGTAAAGGGCTTTGTATTGCCAAAGTTCCCTTTTTCTTTGCAAGATTAATTTGTATTTTGTTCGCTTTTTAATATCTTAGTTGCTTCAGGGGCTGGAAGGCAGTATATTCTCAAGCGGCTGACACGTGCTTAATGTAGTAGAAAAGGGGAATAAAAGGGATTTTTCCATCTGCAGTCCATGACCTCTACGAGACCCTGGTCTATAAATATCAATTTGTGGAAGGAAAAGCTAATAAAAGATAAATCCTTGCTTTTTACTTGATTAGCTCTGGGAAAGCTTGAAATGATTCAACTCTTCTGTTTAGCAGGATCCAGCTTTACAGCCACCCAAATGGCCAAGGACCTCCAGAGCTGGTCCACACTTGCGTAGCAGCTGGTGACGGTTGCATAGAAAAGGGTTTTCTTGCAGGAAGTTTTACTTGCAGAAGCCTCTCGTTGGGCTGATGGATTGTTTTCTCCATGGGCAGAGTTGGTTTTGTCGGGACCGTGGTGCAGCGGGATGCGGTTAATCGTGCTGTCACCCTGCTGTCACTCTTGAGCATCGTTTTGTTGCTATTTTGCATCCTTAATTTTTGCCCTTGTTAAGCAAAAGCCAAATTGAGCCTTGCATGCTTGCTTGCCCAGGAAAATGCAACTGGAGGAGCTGAGCTCCTTACGAGTGCCCTGCAAGGGCCCAAAATGCAACCTTTCCCCCCTGAATCGAGCCACCGATCACATGCACACATGGATACGCACACCCCTAAGGGAAAGCAGCTGTGGTTTTCCAGACCTTTTTCTCGTATAATAATGTGAAAATGAGCATTTGAGCCCTTTCCTTCTTTGCTTCCAAAAATGTTCCTGACTCCGAGCGTGCTTCCTTTTGCCAGACAAGCCATCAATCAACGAGCATTTCCCAGTGAGGAGGATGTTGCAGTTAGACCTTGGCCATCTCAGCCCCGTTGAGACCTATTCCTAAGGCAAAACTGTTTAATCTGAAAGAACAAGTGGAGCCACTATGAGACATTGAGCAGAGCTGGGGCTTGGCAAGGATGGAGCTGAGCACAAAAGAGCCTCATAATAAATCTTACAGCGCTTATGTGGGAGACAGAAATACGTGGCTTATGTCTAGCAGAAGGCTCTGCGCTGCACCAGAGCGTAGCCTCGAATACTTGTATATATTTTGCTTCCTCAAGTGCCGGAAGAGAAGGAATAACCATTAGTTGCATTAAAGTATGCGAAACTTCCATATTAATCTCATTTTGGTCTTGTGATGTTGGTAGGAAATTGGTAATTAGGACCGATGCTGTCTTGTTTGAAATGGTTTAAGAAGGACTTCGCTGGCTGCTGTCAGCTCCAAGAGGAAAGAGACCTTTGGGCTTTGAAGGAGAGAGCAAGCGTTGATCCCAAGAAGTACGATATTAGGGTTTATCTGAGACGGATTGCACTGGAGAACCAGGAGGCTTCACTGCCAGCACAAAAAAAGAGTGGAGAACAGGCGCTGAAACCACCGGACCATGTATTTCCAATCTCTTCTGGATATCTCTTGTAATATAAAGATGACTCTTCATGCCTTGGAGTAACAACAGTGGATGAAGTGAGACATTTGCTGTGTCGGGGGCAATAACTATTTTATTTCTGGAGCGATGAGTTGGGAACAGCAGCAGGATGGTGTCCTTGCTCAGCCAGACAGGCCAACACCCATAGCTTAATTGTGATACAGCACCCGGTTATAATTAGTGTCACTGTTCTAAGTTGGCTAGAAATAATTGCAAGTTCAGGAACAAAATAACGGGGTTTTAATTTGCTTTTGGAGCTTTTGCTGTTTTGTATGGAGAAAACTCAAGGGTCTTTCAGTAGCAGGGACTTGCAGACATCCATGGGAACCTTCTGGGATTAAATGAGCATTTATAATTGAGGCTTAAAACAGAAAAATAATCAGACTGCCCTTGCCTGGCTGCGTGTCCCCGCATGGTTTTGCTGGGGCAGGGAGGTCCCTTTCCCGGGGACTCGCGGGGACAGGAGAAATACAAAGGAGGGGTTTGATTAAGCGGTGCGGGAGGATATGAAAAGCTGCAAGTGATGAATGGTTTTTATTTCCCCGTCCTCCCAGGTGGCTCGTAAGCATCATACAGCCCCTGGGAGTCTAAGACAAAATCCCTGAGGATTCGTGCTTTGGAGCACTTTTTTTTTTTTTTCTCTGATGGACATAAATTTTTTCTAGCGGGTTGGATGGGAGAATTTATGGCTGGCCCTCGCTGACAGCAGACATTCCACTCACCCTTTTGCTGGTTGCAAATGAAGACGCAGAAGTTCCTTACCCTAAATTGGATGGGTTTGGGGCAGATTTCAGCTGTGGCTTTCCAGGGGAGTCCCACGGCACTGCTGAGAGATGGAGATGAAGGTCTTCAGCTCCAGTTGGTCTTCAGTGCAAAATGCCAGTTTGGACCTGCTTGAGGCCACCGAGCTGCTACTGGGAGGAGCTGGAGAGGTGGGAAATGGCACCAGACATCTGCCCCCCATTCTGTTTTGCTGTGCATTTATATATTTAACTTTTTCTTAAAAAAAAAAAAAAAAAAAAAGCAACAGGATATCTCCTTCCTGTGTGCTTAGTGAGTTAAAATGTGATAATCCAGGTATCTGCATGGCCATAGCGATTATCGTTGTTTCTAACGGTGACCCTTTGGTTTTGCAAAGTTCCCCTTCTCGATTCGTGCTCAAGGTGGCCGGGGAGCAGAGGGTGAGGTGGGCAGCATGCCCCAGCGGGGAGGAAAACACGCGTGAAGGGAAGGATTGCAGGGAGGATACGCCTGTGCAAGCCTTTGCACGCTCCCTCCTGCAGTGTCCGGACGGGAAGCGAGGCAGTAATTGTCAAATAATGTCATCTGCGGGGTGGTTTTTTCCATGGCTGTCACACAGGGGATCCTTGACTTTGGGTGCCACCAAATTACAAATAGCATCATCAATGCAAATTGCAATAAGT
Source organism: Ciconia boyciana (assembly GCF_034638445.1). Classification (NCBI taxonomy): domain Eukaryota; kingdom Metazoa; phylum Chordata; class Aves; order Ciconiiformes; family Ciconiidae; genus Ciconia; species Ciconia boyciana. Next base: position 1,190,822 of record NC_132958.1, on the reverse strand, counting down.
ATATATTGCAATATGTATATATTGCAATTGCTATTGCAATATCATTGCAAAAATTTTATAAAAATATATATATATATTTATATATATAAAATCATATTGTGCCTTCCCGGTGGGTCTGCACGCTTTATTGATTCCCTTGATATGCAAAGGTCTCTGGATTTATTTTATGCACGCAACTGCTCTTGCACGCTGTAAGAGCAGCTACTCAGTGATCTTGTACCCCTGTGCAAATCCTGTGCATTTAAATCCCCAGCAAAAAGCTCAGAGAGCGGCAGACTAGAGACCTCCCGAGGCAGCGGTGGTTTCTGTACTTCGCTAAATGCCAGCCGGGAAGAACAGGCAATTTTCTAACTTTAAATGACCCGCAAGCGGTAACTCCCAAGCAGTTCTCCCCTCGCTCGCTGGCGACTACCATCACAGGGAGGGGAAGTCAGGGAGAAAAGCAGCTTTTTAATTTTTTTAGCCTCACACTTGATACATTTTGTTAACATGCTCCTCTGCTATAACGTCTTCCTTCACATTGCAATGCAATAAAATCAGTGCTCACGTTAGAAGTCTCTTTACTTCTGGAAAACATGGTGCCCTTGGTGCCAGGGATATTGAATGCATCTATATTCCTGACAGCTTTTTCTGTTTTCATTAAGTGAAAGAGGATATTTAGAGGCGAGCTGGAATGGAAGTTGGTTCATAACTCAGAGGAGAGCGAAGGCTGTGGGATGTAGGCTGCTGATTTAGGACTCGGGGTAATTTTATTCCGTTCAAGAAATCCCCAGTTTAACCGGGATGCTGCGTCCTGCGGTACCTTGGACGTCACATTGCCGTCGGGAGGAGAGGAGCAGGAGGGATGATGTCCCCGAACGTTGCTGGTTTTGCAGAATTGGATCCATTTGCATTAAATTTATTGTAAACACAAATCTTTTCTGAATTACTGTTTGGTTTAGGGAGGAAGAAATTACATGCTTGCCTTAAAATTTGTCATTTCAAAGGGTTCTGCTTGCCTGGTCCTTTCACTGTATCAGCAGTGGATTTTAATCTGCCCAGTGACGACATGCTAATAGAAGTAAATAATGCTGAAGCTTGACATACATTTAAATATTATTTAAAAACTTTTTAAATCCTTAAAGGCTCTGCTGTAGATATGGATTAGCACAATCTTATTATCTGGATCCATGTGGGAGCAGTTGCTCTGGGCTCTCCCTGCAGTTCACGGAGAGACGGAGCCATCTCCAAGCATCGTCCAACCAGCCTTGGCCTCCTGCATCCCTGCCTGGAGGTTTCTGCAGCTTTTGGGGACAAAAGAGGGGACAGATATGGGATAGGAGAGCACGACCCCGGCTGGTGTTTCCATGACAAAGTCTTTGGGTTTGTTATTTTTGCTTCGCTGCCGAAAGCAAGCTCCATCCCAGGTGACCACGAGGTTGCACAGCCCAGTTTTGGTCCTGTGCCTGTTCTCGGGGAGCGCATGCATCTTGCACAGCTTGAGTCGGAGATGAATGCCATCTCTGAACACAGGCTGAAATAATTTCGTAGAGTATTTGGGAAGGAGTTGCCTGCTGAGATGGATATATAATGTGCAGCGCGGGAGTGAATATTTTGAGGGCAGCGGGGAGCTACGCAGATACATACACAAAAGTTACCGGGGCTGTAAGACAACCTGATTTCAGGCCATTTGGATAACAAAAGGAGATGCTCAGATGTTTCCAGACTTCGGTTTTTCTTTCAGCACCTGCAGTCGTCTTTCCCAGCAAAGAACCCTAATGGCACAAACCCAGTATTTCTGTAGTTCCCACAGTCGGGAAAGCCCTGCTAGCTGTAACCACGCAGCAGCCTCCGGCACCTCGTCTGGTCTTTCAGTGATTAATCCTGTTATCAGTAATTAGGTGGAACGTCAAATAAGCAGGATGCTCTCTGAGGATCGATGGGTGCAATTCGGAAAGTGGGAACGGGGCAAGCTCCAACTGAGGACTTCAAGGAAGGACTCTCCGTGTTGGGAAAGCATCTCAAAGGACGTGGACTTCTGCTTCTTCTGACTTGTTGAAGGAAGAGCTGTCGATCCAGGGGGTCTCCTTGGGATCCACCTCCAGGTGAATTTGGGAGGGAAAAATAAATATTGAACTGTTTTGGGGTGGCTTCTGTGCAAGGTGCAAGCTGCTCGCGCAGATGGCGGAGTATTTCTCCGTCTCTGAAAGGCAAATTAATAAACCCCGGTGATGTTTGCGTTTGCCTGTTTGCTTCCAGCTTGCTGGGTGAACACTTAATCTGATTTTCTTTTTCCCTGTGGAGTTTTTGCCTCCATTTTCTGCAGCCTCCTCTGGGCAAACGCTTTTCCCTTTCCACTATGGGATAAAATGGTCCCTAATTTAAGATGCGTTACAACCTTTTGCTCTTATCCCCATTTATCTTTCTCTTAATGTTCCCGCTTTCCAGACTACTTAATGGATCGATCAGGACCCAGAGAAATGATTAATAACATTTTTCAGCTCCAAAACCAATGCGCCGCAATAGTACAGGAGATTCCAGCTGATGGATGGTACAGGTGCAACCGGGTTATTTATTGGCTCTTTGTTGCAAGGAATGGTTATGCAGAAAAACATGTTAACTACTAGCCTCAAGCTTGAGAGGAAAAGCCCTGAGGCTCAAGATGGTCTCATCCTTCTCCATCCCCTCTCGTGCATTGAAAATATCTATAAAGCTGCACTGTTTGTATCCCGGTGCCGATCCCGGAGCATCTGGGGCTTATAGGGAATAAACCTTATTTCTAAGGATCAGCAGTCAAGGTGGGTAAAGGGTTAGTAGGAAATATGCAGCCTGTGCTGAAAATGCTCCGATTGCCACCGTGCCCCTCGTCAGCGCCTGGTCTGCAAATAGCTCCTCGTGACGGCTTATCGCCTAATCCGCGCCCTCGCTGGCATCTTGTTGGTAGCCACCGCAGCGTAGCACCACAAAGGAAACATCAGGTGAAATCAAAGCAATGTGCTTGAAATCTTGTGCTGATGAAAATCCTTTTTTGTCTCTTCTCCTAAAGATTTAAAGCTTTTTTTTTTTTTTATTCACTGACAGCCAGCAGGGAAATGGGAAATAACCTGTGTGGCACCACGCTTGCAGCAATATCTTAAATTTAGCAATAGCCTGGACCTCTGGTGCTCTCTTTGCAATGCTCGTGGTGACGTTCAACTGATCCGCATCCCGCTGTCAGGGCTGATGTGGGAAGTCGTGAGATGGACGTGGCCATTAATGAGTTTAGCAACGGGCCTGTTGCTTTGGCATAAGATTTTCCTGGATCTTGTCCTCTCTTGTCTCGTGGCCAGGTTTGGAGGTTCAGGTGACAGCATCCCTTTCATGAGAAGACCTTCAGGAAGGGTTTGCCTGACTACAGTGGCCTTAACGCTCGTATTTTGCAGGTGATCGGCCTCGTGATGGCTTGGCTGTATTGGCAGAAGCTCAACGAGATCTACTCCAAGCTGGACACCGTTGACTTCAAGCTCCTGGAGATGCGGGATTTCAGCTTCGGGGCGGTGGATCTGAGCGGCGCGGGCTGGTGCTGGTGCTTGCCCAAGGAAGGGGGCTACATTCCCGTCAATGCTGAGGATGAGGAAGACGAGGAGGAGGAAGGCGCCGTCTGCCACAGCAAAGTGTGAGAAGGTGGAGGACTGAAAGGCAGCTTGGAGCAAAGCTCTTAGGGAGGCGGCGGATGCTGAATGTGGAAATAATGCAATTTATCTTCTCAGGTTCAGAAGATACTTTGGGGGAAACTGTAAAGTAACACTGGAAGGTTATAAAAAATGCAATGCACTGTGCGGGCACGTGAGCTCCCCAGGGTCCTTTTGCTACCTTGGCGTTTTGAAGCGTTTGTACATCTCCTTATTGGGGTTTGGGGTTTTTTTTTACACAATAAATGTGACTTCTGTTGCGTTTTGCAAAGTGGCTTCCACTCGCTCCACGCCGGTCGGGCTATCGGGGAGGGAAGTGGCACCGTTGTCATTGCACTGCGGGGTATCTTTATAGTTATATTAAGCCTGATCTCCTGAAAAATAGCGGCTTTGTGGTAGATCCCCAGATGTGCCCAGACCCCAGGTGTGCCCAGGCCCCAGAAAGACATAGCTAAAGGAAAAAACAGAGCAGCTTGCTCTGCAGAGCATTTCTAAAGGGCTTTTCCAGGAATAAAATCCCCAGGGAGGCACAACTTCCACCTCCTGGAGCAGGGTGGATGTTTGGGCAAGGCTTGCACAGGGGGAAAACACCCATTTCTGAAGGTTTCCAGCTCTTGCCCATGAAATGCGGCTTCAGTTTTTATCCCCAGGCAAGGAAAAGGAGAGCCCAGCGATTTTAAAAAAGAAGACGGCTTTATTGTGGCAACGTGCTGCCTCTGGGGATGGTGGTAACTCCCCTCTGCTGGAGACCAACCTCTAACGACCAGGTAAGGAGTTAGCTTTTATAATATTTATTTTTTAGCACAACAACTTGGTGATCAAGGCGGCAATTCCCTCCCGCATCACTCGGGATATAGGAATTAAATAGCCGGCGTGTGTTGCATCCAACCCTGGACCGGTAAGTTGAGCCACGTTGGGAAACAGGCTCACAGAGGGAAACCTCAAGCGAGATGAATTGCAAAAAGACGAGTGTGTTTTTATTAAAAAAAACCACAGTGAAGCCCTCTGCAAAGCTCCCTGCGCTGCTCTGGTGCGGGCTTAGCCATAACCTACTGATGGCAAAGCTTCCCCCAGCAGCCGTAAGTCAACGCAGAGGAGGGAGTGCAGAGCAGGAACCTGTTTTCTCTCCAAATGTACCAAAATCCCGGGGGTACCCCGGGGCGGCTGTAGTTGCTGCATCTATCAAGCGAGAGGATTAATCTCAAAAGCTAAATGCAAAGGAAAAAAAAAAGTCTATTTTTCAAAAGAGCAATGTGTCTGGAGCACCGCTCAGCGAAAGAAACACTGGCTTTGTTAGTGGCGCTTTTTATTAATAAGGGTATTTTGGAAGCCGGAGGCTGGCTTCGTTTATTTGGATGCCCAAGCAGGAAAAGGTGTGGAGAGCTGGTGTGCGACTGCCGGACTCTGTCTCCCTCTTCTGACTGTTTCCAGGCTTTATTTTTTAACAAAACAAGAAACAATCCCCAGCGCAGGCCTGAAAAAAACCACTTTTTGAACCCTTTTTTTTCTGCAAATCCCGTTGAAAATGGAGCTGTGAACCCCAAGAGCTGAGCAGTGGGGTTATTGAATTTTTTTAAAACAGTATGGCCAAAATTTGGGGGGGGGCGGGGGGGGCTGCAAGTGAAGAGAAGGTAAAACCTGCAGCCCAGGGGAATCGAGTAAGCACGATCCTTTAAGGAATAACAGGGGGGCTGCCTTCACCCAAGCAGCTCACGGGCTCCAGGGATTTTGCTTTTCTTCCTCCTTCCCCCTCTCTCCAGGAGGTGTTCAGTAAAACCTTAAGAAATACAAGCTGATAAATTCAACCCACTCTTTGTATTTCCATGTATTTGGAGAGAGAAAGTTCATTTCTGTTGTTTTTCTCTTTATTACAGGACAAGCCACCACCACCGTCATTTTCCTGGCTGGGCAGAGCCTGCCGCTGCTGGACCCCAGCACAGGCGGCATTTAAGGGGTCGGGTGCAAGGAGGTTTTCCTGCCTGGAGTAACGCTGTTTTTCGGCAGGCGGCGAGCGATGGGGAGAAGTCGATTCATGCCTCAGCTTGGGCACCCGGCTCCCCTTTTTGCACGGAGCATTGCTCTGCGAATGCCTGGAAAAAACAGGAAAGGTAGATTTAAGCAGGAGCATGATATCATAAGTCCACTTTGCAAAAGCTTTTCTCCCCACTTCCAAACATGCCTCATAACTCTAAAGAAAGGGGGTGCCAATAATATTCTCTAATTCACCCTAAATTTTGCATCTTGAAATCGCTGCTGCCTCGCTCCAGACTTGACCCTGCTACACGTGGAAGAGCAACTGTAAGCAAAACAGGAGCTGGGAAGAAAATGGGAGCAGGGATAAGGTGTCAAACAGGTTTTGCTTTGCTTCTGCTGAGGCTCCGGATCATTCATCGAATAATCTCCCCAGAGGCGAGAGAAAAGCCCCGTTACCAGATGACCTTAAAGCACAAAGTCTGATTTCCCATTCCTCATTTTTTTGCTTAACGACAAGGCCGGCCGTGACGAAGTGCTGGGTGCCGCTTTGATGCGGATTTATTGATACCCCTGTTAAAAGGCTAAGTGGAGGCGAGCAAGCCGGGCGTTAAATAGAAGCGGACAGGTCGGGAAGCAAAGCGGGCACGCTCGTGTGACTGAGAGCTTGGTTTTCATGAAATCAAACTTACGGATGTTCAACACATTGAAAGCAAAATGTGGAAATTGCAAAATGTTTCGGTGTGCAACCCTCATCAAACCCACCCCTCCGCCCAAACTGTGTTTGATGGCCCAGGGGCTGATCCTGTCGTCCCCAGGGGTTTCAGGAGCTTTCTCACGGATGGTGACGCTTCTCTGCACCTCCCCGAAGAATTTCCTCCCGTTCCTTAATATCAGACGTACATGATATTGCACAGAGCAAAATAATAAAAGCAGTTGCCCTCCCAAATCCCTAGCGATCGAGCCAAAACTGGTGCAACCCCCCCCAACAACCCCAGAAGATGCACATTCTGCAAGCTGGGGATGGACAAGTTGAATTTTCCTACGTCCCGGTGGTCTGATATCTAGAGACCGTCGCCGCGCAAGACCAGGTCTCCGCTGGCTTGAATGTCCCATCCTCTCCAGAGCTCTAGCTGCATCCCGTGATGCCTTTCTGCTCCCAAAGTCAATCAGCGTTGCCCAAAATACATTTTAACCTGGGAGCTACAGAGCGTTTGGCAGTAGGCGTCGATACGATGGTTGCAAGAGCAGCTTTATCTCAAGGCAGTCAGGGCTCCCGCACCCACCAACACCCGTGACTTTACTCCGTGGCCCTGTCCTCCGATTTCTGAGCATTTTGGGGGAGCTCAAGGTGAGTTTATTAACGGTAAAACTTGTTTTTGTGGAACTGAGAGCTGGTGGGGGTAGTGGGGTTTAATTGGCAAAGGTAACAGCGCTCTTCTTTTCCTCCCCTTATTTCAGTGCGCTTACAGTCGTGTTTTCCAACAATTCTAGTCTGTGTCATGCTTGTGTTTGTATGCAAGGATTTGGGGGCAAAAAGCTTTATATGTAAAAAATTAGAGGAAAAAATCCCAGGCTAGGTGACTCTCATAAATCAGCCATCATCAACCAAGACCTTTCATTTATCAGTGGATCTAACAAAGCGTGGGTTTATCAGATGGGTTGTTTTTGCTGCCCAACAGAGCTGTGGCAGAGCTCTCACCAGCCAAGCTAGATTGCAAAAAAAGTCCTATTTCTTCCCAGTGTAGACCCAGCTGACGGGTTGTGTATCCCCATCCGTCATCTGGGGACCCTGACCTAGCGCTGAAGCTCGTGGGGAAATCTCTTGGGGGGTTTGTGGCACTTCATCTGTTAGAAGGTACCAGCTCATTTTTAAAGCAAAAATATTTATGCCTGCAGCTGGGTGGGTACTTTGCTGTTTCTCCTGCCAGCACCAGCTTCCTAAAATCCTCAGAATTAGAATCCTCATAATGTTATTCCCAGGAAACCAAGGCTTGTGACTGATGTTATCCCTTAATAGGCCCAGGTTTGGGGCACGGTTGTCCATCCAGGGGTGTTTGCCCCTAAAATAAATTGGTTCCTGCACCTGTGCGAAAAGTGTTGGGTTAATGCAGTCAAAAAAAAAAAAAAGAAAATCCCAAATCTGTTAAATCAAGAGGTGTCTTCAAATAGCAACTGGGTTAAGGTTGGAGCCTGTATCGGTCTTTGCCTTGGGGGAAAATGGGTCAGTAATTCGGCAACCCAAGCAGAGCCGACCTGGCCAGCCCTGCACCCTTCCAGCTATTTAGGTGCACACCCTTTCGCTTTATATTTTTAATCTATTTGGCTTGAATTGAGATTTTTCTTCCCTAAAATAGATGGATAATGATGTGATATTGCCATGGATGCAAGCAGCTGGAACGGGGGACGCGGAGAGGCTGGCTCTCCAGCCGCTCTCAAAGTGACTTTGGGAGGCATCGACCGGGCTGCCATGAATAGTAACTGTTCTCCCATCCAAGTCAAGTGTGAAAGGCAATCACCGGAGGTCAGATAATTAGGAGATTAATTAGCATCCATGGCAAGATCCAAAGAAACTCGTATGGGGAATAAAACAGCAGGTTTGAAGGAAGATATCTGGAAGCGGCAGCGTGTGTGTGGTGTAAAATCTGTGCTTAGGAGATGGGGAAAAACAAACTTTGCTTCTGCAAAACCCCTTTTATCTGTGCAGGTCCCCCTCCAAAATTAAACAGGGGCTTATTGCCAGCAAGCAACCCCTGTTAACTGAGCTTGTGTCCATAATCGTACCAGCAAATCTCTGTAATAATCTCTTACGCTTCACTTACGCCTTCCTTTGAGCCGTAGAAATAAAAGACCGGAGACGTAACCCCGGTGAAATTTATCCGGATTTTCTTAAATATGGGGAGAGCGGAGGTGGAGCACGGGCAGGGGTGGTGCAGAGCGAAGCAGGGCTGAGAGCTCGCCGAGGCGAGACGCGGGCGCTTGCAGGAGGTGCCGGAGGGTCCTCGGTGCATCCGCAGGGGAGGTCCCGGCTTCCCGGTGCATCCTCGCCCCATCCGGGAAGGACCCTGTGATTTTGCCAGGGCCACGTGTGAAGGATTCCCATAGCAGGGAGCACCCAGCGGGCGTGCAAAGAGGCTGTTCCCCTGCCCAGCACCCTTTAAAATCTCTCTCCTTTCTCCTCCCCGTGGCTGAGCTCTCTCCAAGCAGCGGGACCATGCTGGAGGATGAGGATGGGATGAGCGAGAGGGGGCTCAGCAGCTCGAGGAGGAGATACGACGATGAGGAAGGTGAGCAAAACCCTGGGGATGCCCCAAATGGCAGTGGGGTCTTCCCTGCCAGCTGGTGCCTCAGATCTCCCAGCGCTCAGCTCAGCACATCCCATGCACGACATGGGAAAAGCTCCTGTGGATGTTTTAAGCCTGATGGGAAGAAGGCAAATATCTCCCTGGCCTTTTTTTTTTGTTTTTTTTGCAAGTGAGAAACACCCAGCTCTGCTCTCTAAAGCTTCTCTCCCCCCCACCCCCCCCCAGATTACCACTCCATCTACATCGGGGTGCCGGTGCCCCGCGGCTACCGGAGGAAACGGCGTCGGCGAAGATCTGCTTCCAGCCGGGACAGGACGAGCGAGAGCGAGCGGCACTATGAGCGCCAGGATCGCTCCGACACCGACGACGGTGGTCACGGCTGCTACGAGAGCGGCAACGACAATGCCAGCAGGACCAGTGAGTCATCCTCGGGCTTCCTAAAAAAGCAGGAGGGGTTTTGCAGCGTCATTTAATCCAGGATTAAATCATCCCCGTGTACCTAGCCACGTTGCTTGCTCCGGTGTTTGCATTTGGCACTGCTTTTCCCAATGCTTCCCAGGTTTATTTTTCCCCGTGGATGTCTCTGAGAGCCAGGCACAGGGGGTGAAATGGGATTTGAGGCTACTTAGGTGATGGGTGGGCTAAAAAGAGGTTGCCTTTGCCCTTCGGAGGTTGCCCTTGCCCTTGGGAGGTTTCTAATGAGGAAATTGGGGTACAGAGGGGTCCTGGGGGCGCAGGCACCCTCCGGGCATCACACCTTGTTCCCGACAGGCTTTTGCCCAGGGCTTTGCCCGCTCTCGTTAAATCTCCTTGGCGAAGATTAACATTTTGCACAGCAAAGTAGCTGTCAATCTCTTGGGTTGTTTTTTTTTTCCATCCCCCTTATAGAAATTTGCATTTGGGTTTATGTCGAGCAGACCACGTCGCGGCTCAGCAGAGCGGGCAGGGGCTCGGCTTTGCTTCTCCCTACAGAGGGGAAAGTTTTCCAGGTTTTTTTTGCATGGGGAGAGGTTTTTTATTTGCAGCGGGCTTTGCTCACAGCTCTTTCATATGCCTTTGGTTGCGGCGTGAGCAGGACCACGTCCCCTCCTTTATGCAGGCGGTAAATGCTACCGGCATATAACACTGGGCTGGTTTTGGGGGGCCAAAGTCATTTTATGGAGTAAAAACACCCCAAAAAGCCTCAACTCTGCAGCAGCCCTGCTTTCTCCCAGGAAATCTCCCTCATTTGGATGTTTTTTCCCCCCTAACATCTCTGCCCTGGGCTTGGAGGGGGTTTTCCCACCTCGCTCCAGGTGGGAAACAAAACCCCTTCACAAAATAACCCCAAACCTTTGTTTTCTGTCCTCCCACCTCTCCCTCCCTCCCCTTTCTCGCTCACTCCATCCCGCTGCCACCCCAAACGCTCACCTCTCTCTCCTACACGCATCCCGTTTGATTTGGTAACTTCCCGTCATGAGAGCCGAAGGGAGAGGAAAGTGCTTTCTATTCTCTATAATCTGCTCCTTAAGCCTTGGGAGTTTAACAAGCCTGAGTGGATAAAGGACGAAGTTTGGGGGTTTGGGGTTTTTTTTGTACCGTGCAGTGAAGGTTTGGTTTAGCCAGGAAGAAATGGGGGAAAAAATGGAAACGATTCCAGGTAGGTTATTTCCATCGCTCTTTGGCGTCCGCGGTGGGGGGAGCAGGAGGGGAAGAAAAGCTCCATTTTTTTTTTCAGCTTTGCTTTTCCCCTGTAAAAGCAACTTGGGAGCCTGCGTGGGGTTGGGTTGAGTGCCCACTCAGGGCACCAAGCTCCAACGTTCACCCCAAAAATATAAGGGGGGGGATGACTGTATCAGCTTCCGCTGCTCCCCAGCAGTGGGGAAGCAGACAAGATGATATTTGGAAGGAGAAGAGTCTCCCAGACCTGGGGGTTTCTCGAACTGGAATGGAGCATCTAATCCCATGGGATGTGCACCCCAGTCTCCTCTTTTTTTTGGGGGGAGGGGACCCTTCTGAGCCATGAAACCCTGGGGAAAGGCTGTCCCGTGTTCAAAAAGACCACGACAGCGGATGGTTAACGTGCCGGCACCTTAAATAAGGCTTAGTCCCTCTGCCCAGCTGGATTGCAAACCCCAGGCAGCACCGCATTCCCCCGTCCCCCATTTTATCACCTTTTTTATTGTACCTAAAGCCAGAGCAGGATTTTTGGTTTGGAAAAGCATCGCTAGGTGAGGTTTTACTGCTGGATCAAAGTTGGGGTGTGAAGGGCTCTGTGCACCTCAAATTAAAGGAGGTACAAATCAGTGCAACTGGTCCATCCTGTCGGATTACCCACGGAAACGTAGGCTCTTGTGTACGTCAAATTATCCTATATTATCACCAGTGTTAATGCTCAGCTAATTCTGCAGCTGTGGGCTCGATTCGGATCCACTGTGGCTGAAATCACGGTGGAGGTTTGATGGGTGTAAAGCAGGAATGGCAGCTGTGAGTGTTTTCCCATCGTAAAAGCTGGTTCAGGGAGGTACGGCTCTGCTCCGGGCACCCGTTGAACTGTGTCTTGCAAGGAATAGGTGCCGATTTTGGGGTGGCTTTGTGGCTTTTGGCTAGTGACGTTGCAGCAGTTTTACTCTTGCGTTCCCCGGCGGTGCCAAGCCCTAGACGCTGCTATTCCGTATATCCTCCAAAGCTAATACCTGCTGCTTCCCAGGATTAATTTAGGTGCTGGATCAAATTTCCAGGAGGAAAAAAAAAAATTACCAAGAGCTGGGTTGTAACCAGATGCCGGGCTGGGTGCTTTCCCAGGCACGAAAGGGTCCTCCAGGTGAATAAACCCCGTGAATTTTGGCTGTGTGGCAAAGCCCCGGTGCTGTTGGTTTAGCAACCGGCTCTGTGTTCGGGTCAGCGAGCAGTGGGGAGAGGAGGCGGCCGCTGCCGGGAAGCACACGTTCTGCATCGAGAGATGGGTTTATTCCTTAAACTGGGGGAGAACAGGGAAAAAAGCTCCAAACACCCCAAAAAGCTCTTTATGTGCAAGATTTCCTTTGTCTTTTGTGCTTTCCAGCAGCTAAAGTGTGTCACAGCCCCGATGCCCCAAAACGAGTCGCTGGGGGGACCCTCTGGCAGGTCGAAGCAGGAGGAACCTGTTCTCGAGCACACAGGGGGGGAATTTGGGCAGAGTGGGAGCAGCAACCACCGAGTCGAGGATTTGCAAAGCTCTAACCCCTCTGCCCCCCCCTGCAAAATTCCAAATCCCCTTTTTTTTACAAATGCATCCGGGGATCCCGCCCAAGACAAGTATTTCCAGCAAACTCCTTTTGCCGCCATCCGGCTCTTTGCATTTGGCGTGAATTTGGGGGTTTGCAGGAAATTTAAGGTTTGGGCTGCAGAGCAAAGCAGACGGCGTGAGGCCGAGGGCGGTTGCCAGTATTGCACTGATTTCATCCCCTCTTACGCGAACAGCACTTAGGCTTAAAGAGCCTGAAGCCCTCCAGGCATGTAGCCCAGCTCTAAAATTAACGGGAATATTAATAATCATAATAATGAAGCTTATGGAAGTGGAAGGAGGACTTGACAACAGGGCTTTAGTCCTGGTGGTGGGGCTTAAAGGGCTTAAGCGGTTAAGCAGGCTCAGCCTAGAGCGCAAGGGACATCCTATTCTTTCATGGCCACCGCGACTTGGGTTTTGTCTGCTTTGGTGGGAGGACGGGGCAATATTTCTGGTTTTTCCTCCACTCGCACACGGCAATTTCATTACCTGCTTTTTTCGGTACCCTATTACCCGACTTTCTTATTCCCAGGGTTGAGAACAGGAGGATTCTGCTAACAAAGACATTTTCCGAGTTGGATTAACTCCTGCTGCATTAGGAGAGGGCTAAGCCCAAGATTTTAATAAAAATACACCATTTCCATGGAGCCTGGCGTAGGGCTGATTTTAACCTCTTGTTTGAATAACGGCGCAACTGGGGAGCAGTCCCATCCATGCCACGTCCAGGTTCATACCCACGTGTTTGATTCCTCCTTGCAACCCAGCTTATGAGGCTTTGCTAGAAAAGCACGTGAAGATGGAGAGGGTTAAAAGAAAGCCCAGCCTGGCTTTTTTTTGAGAGGAGAGGGCAGGTCCGTCACCCTCCCGTGGCCGCGGGGAATGCACCAAAGATGAAAAACCCTTTTCCCATCAGTCAGGAGGTTTGCGGGCTGGTGACGTGTTGCCGCTCCCCTTCCCGAAACACACCACGGGGAGCAGGAGGCAATAGGTGTCCTCCCCAGCCTGGCCGGTTATTTGCAGCAAGAAGCTGGATTTTTCCTGCAGAAATGGTAAATTTGTATTATTCCCCTTGAATGATACACGTTCCCCTTGGGAATCCAGCGGGAAAACGTGTGCCGAGCACTCGTGCGTCCCAATGCACAGTGCCGGAGACCGTAAGGGGGATGGGGATTTGGTTGCTGATGGCAGGTGACTCTCACCTGGTAAAAACAGGCTCTGTGGTAGGGAAAAATGTGGGATACCCCACGGAAATGGGGCGCATAATGCTCCTGGAAGGGGAATTTGACTATATTGTATATAGGGGTGGCCGCGTTCCTCGATTCCCAGCGGGACCTATCTATTCTCCTCCTGGCTGCTACGCAGCCTCCGCTCATCCTTTCCACCAGCATCCCAGATGTCTTTGCACAGGGATTTTGGGACAGGGTTACTTAGAGTTTCCCCACTCCTGAATGTCTCTCACCTTAAACATTTCCCTCAAAACCTCCTTTTTTTACCCCAGGAGCCTAAATATCCCTATAGATCCCTCTTTACCCCGCCAGGGCTTTCCATATGGGAATGGTGCATGATCATCTCGTCTCCGGCTGATGGTAAACCTCTTTTTTTCCCCACCCTGGCAGTGTCACCAGCTGCCGAACGCCTCCGCTACATCTTGGGGGAAGACGATGAGCCTCCCAACCCCACGCTCTTCACGGAGATGGACACGCTGCAGCACGACGGCGAGGAGATGGAGTGGAAAGAGTCGGCCAGGTGAGGGGCAGGGAGATGCTTTGGGTTGCAAAATGTGTCGGGTAAAGATCACCCCCTAAATACCCTTGGGTGGAAACGGGTTCAGGGAATGAGCATCACTTTTATTGAGGTTAAAAAAGCCATGCCTGAATTAGGGAAATGCAGAAAACACGGCGTTTTCGGGGTCTTTGCATGGGGCTGCAGCCTGCCGAGGAGGAGGAGGAAGGGAGGAAGATTTCCCATCTTCTCCCACATCTCCCCAGGTTGGATCAACCCCAGAGCCAGGGTTTTTCCCATTCGCAGTTGCAGCATGAGAGCAAAGCCCTGCAGAAAGGGCTGGGAGGGTGAAAAAAACGGGGTAACGTGCTGGGAAACTGGAGAGTTCGAGCAGAGAGCTGGGAAATGGGAATAGGTGACATAAAGAACATTTTCCCAGGTCTTTGCCCCACACACACTTTTGCTGCCCAGACCAAGAGTCAAAATTCTACCTCTCAAGCAATGATAGTAATAAAAACCCACCCACTACATCTTTAATAAAAGTATTAGAGGAGTTGCAAGTGGCGTTCTCTTTATTGAACTAGGAGCTTATCCAAGGGAAAAATCTCAAATCCAAGTGGGATTTTCTCTTCCTAGCCTCACCTGTGTAAGGGCTAGTAGGGTTGGGGTTTTTTGGGGCGCTTTGGGAAGGGAGTCAGGGGTGCTGATGGCATCCCAAGCCCTTTCCTCTCAGTAGCACATGCGGGACTTCCGAGTCCATGTGCGGAGGTTCGCCCGAGGGATGGGGAAGAGAGCAGGATCAGGCCCTGCAGGTGCTCGTCCCATCTCTTGGGCTGGTTATTGGCATCACCAAAAATTTGGAAAGCTCTTAAGCATCCTCCTGGTTGCCATCCCTGCTCAAAATGCAGCAGCACAAGGATTGCTAAAATCCTTTATTTCCCCCTACACAATTTTGCATAGCTCTGTATCTACTCATCCCTCCCCGCTCCCCAAAAAGCTTGGAAGGCAAAAAATCAGCGCTTGCATTGGGATTTTCATCAGGGAGGGCTTGAGATGGAGGTTTCCAAATTCCCCCCAGGAGGATGGAGGTTTCTCAAGTCCCGGACTTCCGCTCTCCGGCGAGAAGTGGTTCAGCCTCTTTAGCCGCAGGAGAGCAGCTCGTTGGTGGGAGCAGCGCTACCTGCGGCTAAATCCGCAATAAATGGAAATAAATGGAAATAAAGAAGCTGAGCGCAGCAGGGAGATGGGGTTTTGCTGTAGCCTTGGCGAAAGCACCACGGGATGCCGGTCCCGGGGCAAAGGCGCCGCTGGAAACGTGCCTCAAGTCCCACACGCTGCCCAAGCTGCCGCCCCGTGTGCATGCTAACCCACTTTCGGCAGGAAAACGAGGCAAAAAAGAAACAAAAAGCGACCTAATCGGCTTTGGGCGAGTGCCGGCAGGGCTTAGCAGGTGCTATGGCGGGAAGCTTGAATTTCCTCTCAATAAAAGCAGTGTTGTTTGAAGGGCTGGAGAAGGGGTTTCTGCAAAGAAATCAGGGTGGGGAGCTTTGGACTGATGGGCACTAGGGCCACATTTTATATTTTTGGATGCTCTGGGGTTTGGTCCCTAGCGCAGACCATTCCTGGTACTCCCGGAGAATATTTTGGGGCTTTTTTAATAGGGACACCCACTATTTTCTCTTTGCAGCAGCATTTTAATGCACCCCCCTGCAGCCGATGCAATCCCGGGCTCTCCCCACCCTTCCCCTGCAGCGTTCAGGAGCCATCAGATATTTCCAAAAACCCTTCTCCTCCTACATCCTTTTTGTCTGTTCCCTCTGCGGCGGCAGGAGCCCAAATCCCAGTTGTACCAGTTAAAAGTTGTAAGGTTAAGCCCTGCGAAGGCTAATCCACGGAGCCTGCAAACCTCCTGTACAGGAAAAGCAGCTTTCTTCCCCAAATCGACGTCTTGCTGAGAGCCGCCTGCCCTCCCTGGAGCCAGAGCCCCATTCCCGGGGAGCTGGGAGAAATCAGCCACTATTCCCGAATTTGCTCTGAAGTCTTTGGTTTTTAAAATTAAGGAAAAACAAGGAGGTGGAAGGGCTGATTTCCAAGGGCTTGCAAACCCTCTCGTCTCCCACCGTGGGAATGAAGCGCCCAGGTTGCAGTCTGAGCATTGCTAAGGAATTAAAAAGACATTTACAATGCCCTGGTTTTTGCTTTCCTGCGTGCACGGCTGGTCCGTGCGGGTGCGGATCCTGGCAAGGTCAGCTCCATGGGAAAACCTCCCAAATCTTGCAGGAGCAGTTTGAGGAGGGTCACATCCGCAGGGTTGAGTTCAGTGGTGGAGCCAAGAGGTTTTGCTCCGCTCTGCAACCATGCAAGCAGCACTTTGTCTAATAATGTTACTTGATTTCTCCATTCCCATCCTGAATAACAAGCAAAAACTTTGCAGGGTGAATTAATTCAGACTTGCAAAGCCTCCTGCAGAAGGGAAACAGGAAAAGCAATTCTCTTAGTCTCTTCTCGTACACCATCCCCACTCCGTGCCCGTCCCCATGGCTGCCGCTGTCGTTTCAGGTGGATAAAGTTTGAAGAAAAGGTGGAGGAAGGCGGGGAGAGGTGGAGCAAGCCCCACGTGTCCACGTTGTCTTTGCACAGCCTGTTTGAGCTACGGACGTGTCTACAGACTGGAACGGTGCTCCTGGACTTAGATGGCTACTCTTTGCCCCAGATCATAGGTACGAGCGGGTATCAGTGGCTTCAGATGGATTTTTCCCCATGTCCTAAAGTTCTGGGAACAGATTTAAATGCATTTACTTGCTGCACGCAAATATAAACCAACTTGCATGGGAATAAGCAAAGACGGGAGTTGAGAGCCATCAACCCCATTCAATAAGTGTTGTTGCCTTGAGCTTTCTGGGATGGTTTGCAGTGGGGTAACCTGTGCACCTCCCTCGTTTGATGCTTGCAGACGATGTCATTGAGAAGCAGATCGAGGATGGTCTGCTCAAGCCAGAGCTGCGAGAGAAGATAAGCTACGTGCTCCTCAGGAAGCACCGTCACCAAACCAAGAAGCCAATCCACCGGTCCTTGGCTGACATCGGAAAGTCCGTCTCCTCCAACACAAGTGAGTCCTTGGGTTCCAACCTGCACCTGGTTGCATCCTCGAGTTTTCGGTGAGCAAGCCTGGGGGGAGGAAGATCTTAGGAGAAGGAAAGGGGGAAACCCAACCATTTGGGGCACCCAACGATTTACTGCATCGAGAAAGACCCCAAAAGCTCTGCCACTGGTGGCTTTAAGGGTGGGAGGTCACTGGGAGCCAGAAGCCAAGGAGATGTCTGCTGAGATGGACAACGGCGTTGTGTGATGGACAACGGCTTTGGCAGTCGCTTGGCCAAGGGGCTTTCTGGCAGAGCAGCCTACAGACAAATCCAGTCTGCTCCGTGGTTGAACCTGCCTATTTTTGAGCCATTATAAAAGGGGATTTGTTTGTTTTCACACTAGATTATTTACTTAGGTTTAAACAGAGGTCATTTGGTGGAGCCTGGGATTTGCCAGGCTTCAACTGCTCCCTGGGTAGACAGAAACAGCAGCGCCCAAGCTCAAAGTGCACATGGAAGAGGCCATCAATAAGCAATATTCCCACCCCCTGGGCATCCCCAGGTTTCAAAGCAGCCATCATCCATGTCGGAGGACTAGATATTTGAGCTAACATTTGCCCAGAAGCTCTCAAAACGGAGCACAACTTGGAAATGTTGTGGTGAGTCCCTGTAGTTATGGAAAACAGGGGCATCTTTTGTTTTTCTAGTTCCTTGCTGAGACGATGGCGTCACTTTGAGTTTGCAAATAGGGACACCAAGGAAAAGATGGTTGCTGGCAGGAGCAGGGGGTCCCTTCGTTTCTTGTGCCAACGGCAACTCCGTGATACTGGAATAAATACCGCTGGCACATTGAAAATAGGGTCATGCCCAGTGGGAACTTCTTTGTTATTTTTAGTGGATTTAACAAAAAAAATTTAGGCTAGGTGCTGTGGTTGCAGCTGGTGTTTCAGAGAGATGCAGAGCAACAAAACTGCTCCAGATGGTTTTTCCCACAGAAAACACAGATTTGGGGATTCAGGAGGTTTTCTGAGAAAATGCTGGGCTTAACACAGAAAACGCATGGGAGGAAATCACGAGTTTAGGGAGGAGAAACGTTCACATGAAACTTGGTGGTGGCCAGCGTAAATATTTTGAAGTGTGAAGTTCATGGCAAATTTCAAGTATAGGTTTCTTTGGAGAATTAGGAGACTAAAAAGCCAAATAACGTGTTGGGTCTTCCTAAGTAACAGAAATTGCACTTCTGAACCCATTTATAACCTCAAAGAGAGCATTGGTGGGGCGTGGGGTGGTGCAGGCTCCTTGCACGGAGCCTCTGCAGCGGGGAGACTTGGGTTAAGGCAGTTTATTCTTTGCTAATGGGAAAATCACGACGGGTGGGATAAAAGTGCAAATGAGGGTGTGAGGGAAAAGCAAATTGCTGCTGTATCAGCGCTGGAAGGGTCACGTCTGTGCCAGGCAGCTGATTTTCAGCCCGGGTTCTTGCCTTCAGCATCACCCAATGGTTCCCCATGGCACCTGCATCTCCTCTAACGTGGCTCCTTTCCCGCAGCCCGCAGCCCCGTCCGGAGCCCAGCCACCGGTGCCACCTTCCACCGCTCCACCGAGGACCTGCGGATGCGGCAGAGCGCGAGCTACGGCCGCCTGCGTAAGCCGGGGAGGGCGGTGGGGAGGCTGAAACGGTCCTAAAAGAAGCAGGGGGGAAAAAAAAAAATCAAGTTGCAATATGAGAGCGGGCAATTGCAATCACAAGGGGATCCCACCACAGCTATAAATGAGGTGTGGTTTATGTAGCCCCAGGGTGACTGATATCAGAAAAACTCATATTCTTGGGCTTTCATCTTATTGCACCTGGTTTGAAAGCCCAGCTATAATAAATAATGTTTTTTTAATTTGCACTGAAGTCCTCCCGCCGTGTTTTCTCCTTGCATGTGGGGCTGAAATTGGGCTGTGCATCACGGGGCGGTTTTCTCACCTTCTCTCTCTTATCGCCATCAGGTCACGCGCAGAGTCGAAGCATGAACGACATCTCGGACACACCGAGCACCGACCAGGTAATCGTCCCCGAAAACATTAGTGCGACGCTGTGGGGAGCATCTCCGACACAAACCGCGATGGGGCCGGGGCTCTGTGGTTGTTAAGGTCCATGTGAGCCTTGTGCAGCTTCGCTCGGTCAATAACCACACAAATTCCTAATTAGGGAAATTAAAATACACGTATTGATCCCTGCTAACTCATGGGGAAACTGTCCCAGAACTAATACCTGTGCTTGCAAGTTGAACACAGAATTAGGGACATGCAAGGATGCTGATGTAGCTTGAGATCCTTAGGGTGGAGAAAAGAATTCCTTAAAATCTTTCGGTAGGAAAGGAAAGGAAAGGTGCTTGGAAGAGTGCAGGGACCCTAAAAGAGCCTTTGCTTGGCTGGGTAAGGGCAGGTTGCAGGGGCTAAATCCCAACCAAGCACTTGGGTCTGCAAACATGCACACAGCTCTCGAGATAAGTCTGTAAATAGAGGCGGGTTCTGTTTTTCGCACCGTGATGGACGTGGGCTTCTTAATACAAAGCTCAGCCGAGAGTCCGTCAGGGGCTTTTCTTCCCCTGGTTTGCTGGGAAGGAGGTCAGGCTGCTCCGGCAGTTCTTGGGCAGATCTCTGCTCGGCGATGCGATGGATCAGCAGGGGTTTGTGCCGTTCTTTTGCTGGACGTCCCGTCCCCATCCTGGCATCGAGGCTATTTAAGCTGAGAACTGTTGATGCATGATATGGGCTTTGCTTTGTTTCTGTTTGTGCGTGATTTCAGCATAAACCTAAGGGAAAACTAAACATAACGCAGGTTTGTAGGGGACAGTACGGGATAACAGCTTGCTTTTCCCCAGGGATGTCCTCGCTGGGCTTACCTGGGGTGATGCAATTTAGGGGGAAGCGAAGGACGTAAATTCATGAGTTGCTGGGAGCCACGGGACAGGGATGCCACGATATCAGGGAGGCAGCAGGTTTCCAGGGCACCTTCCTAAATTAGAGCTGCAATAAAGCAAGCCAACTGCCCACTAACGAACCCCAAATATCAGCCTCCAGCAGTGGGGTGCGGAGGGTTAATCCCAAAATATGCAAAGCATTTAGATTTAATCGCCCTATTAGGCCCACTACAAAGGGACTTTTTAAGTGTTACTTGAAGCTTAGTGGTCACTGTTAACTCCTGCTCTTGCTTATTCCAAGCTGCGTTGGAGGAGTTGCTTTATTATTATTATTTTTTTTCCATTTGGGTTTAAAAGATTAGAAAGGGGAGAGCTTGCTGCCTGGCTCACATGCCTCCCCTCATGCTGGCATATAGATTATAATAACACCCTGCCTGGGTTGGTATTGAACCCTTTTAGACTAATAATGAAAGAGCTGCAGGGGAGAAGAGACCCGGGGAATAAATCCATGAACGAGGTTTCCTACTTCCATTATTTGTTCCTGCTCCGAGGATGAGACTGGGGGAAAATGAGCTACAAAAACATGCCCCATGCACGGCACCAAGCGGTGTTTCTGCATTATATAGGGTCTCAGGGGAGCCCAGGGCTGCAGGCCTGCAAATAGGCTTGCAAAAATGCATGCTGGCTTGCTCCAGGATCCGTATTTTTTGGCTCAGATTTTCTGCAGGGGGATTGCATGGGGTTTTCCTTGCGTAGACCCCAGCGCAGCAAAGCGCCTTTTGCAAACCGCCCAGTTGCACGTTGTATTAGGGAGCCCCGAGCGTGTGGTTTCAAGTTAATCTCAGGCTTAGTGATGGTTTTGAGTAACGAAGAAATTCAGCTTTATGAATTCTTGCTGGTTTATTCTTGGATATGGTTCTTGAATCCCCACCTCTGGGAGTCCTGGGACCTTCAGAGATGAAGAGGTTTGACCCTGCGGCTTCAGCTTTTGCATTCGGGGTGTGGAAAAGAGGAGAGAAAAACCAAATTTTGGCAACTGCTCCCTTCCCCACCCTCATCTTTCCGACAGCTGAAGAACAAGTTCATCAAGAAGATCCCCAAGGATGCGGAGGCCTCCAATGTGCTGGTGGGAGAAGTGGAGTTCCTGGAGAAGCCCTTCGTGGCTTTCGTGCGGCTCCTCCAGGCGACGATGCTGGGAGGTGTGACGGAGGTGCCCGTCCCCACCAGGTGAGCACAATTCCTTCGAGTCCAAAGCACCGAGTGGTCTCACGACACGGATGCCAGTGGTCCGAGGTTGCCAACACAGCGCCTTTCCCTTCCCAGGTTCCTTTTTATTCTCCTTGGTCCTGCGGGAAAAGCCAAATCCTACAACGAGATCGGCAGAGCCATCGCAACCCTCATGGTGGATGATGTGAGTAGGTGCAACACCCGGTCCTTGCTGGGAGCCCCCTTGCTCAGAGCCAAGAAAAAAAAGCAATTTTCATCCTATCGCCCAAACGAATGAGCTTTAAAATCCCATAACGACATGGGACATGTGCGTGCTGGACGCTGTTCTCAGGCTGACACCTCTCCTCTCTTGACCCCCAGCTCTTCAGCGACGTTGCCTACAAAGCCCGGGATAGAGAAGACCTGATCGCCGGCATAGACGAGTTTTTGGATGAAGTCATCGTCCTGCCACCCGGCGAGTGGGACCCCAACATTAGGATTGAGCCACCCAAAAAAGTGCCCTCGGCTGAGAAGAGGTAGGTGGGAGACGTGGGGCTGGTCCCAGCCCTGTGGCCATCCCCATCTCTCCTGTTTTGGAGATGCTGGAGGAGGACAGCAGCTTCGCTTGCCTTCATCCCTAGAAATAATCTCTGCAAATTTTCCAGAAATGCTGCTTGATTTCAGCAGTTTTTGCCCCCAGATCAGCTCAGAGCTGTCTCCACTCTGCAAAATCTGCGTTACCCCCCTGGGTTGAGCAAATCCAGCTCTTGATCTTTCCGAATTCACCCCAAAACCCAAGCTCTAGTGCAGGCGGAGAGCTACACCATGGCCTTGGTTGTGGTCCCTCCATCAGGACTGGCTTGGTAGGGCAGGCGCTGTGGCCGACGCTGGTGACTCTCTCCCGCAGGAAATCAGTTTTCTCGCTGAACGAAGTGGGGCAGATGAATGGCACGGCCGGTGGGGCAGGCGCCGGGGGCGGTGGAGGAGGCAGCGACGATGGGGAGATGCCCGAAGTTCATGAAATTGGGGAAGAGCTTGCATGGACTGGCAGGTGAGCAAGCACCCCACCACCCAAAAAACTTCAGAGGGTGCCAGCACCCATCAGCATCTCCTGCTGGCTCACCCCGTGGTCTTCTGGGGCACGGAGGTGTGAAATCCTTTTGGGCACAGGTTTTTGCGCAGCACCCTATCTATTTTGGTGGAAAGCCCATGCATCTGGTCCTCGGTGGTGTCTCCCCAGGTTTTGCGGTGGCCTCTATTTGGATATCAAGAGGAAGCTGCCCTGGTTCCCGAGTGACTTCTATGAAGGCTTTCATATCCAGTCCATCTCTGCCATCTTGTTCATCTACCTGGGCTGCATCACCAATGCCATCACGTTTGGGGGCTTGCTTGGGGATGCTACGGACAACTACCAGGTCGAGTCCAAGGAGGGGGGTCACTTTGGCTTGGGGACAGCAAGCAGGGACGGGACAGGATGGGATGGGATGGGACAGGATGGGATGGGATGGGACAGAATGAGATTTACCCCCCTTGTGCCATGCCAAGCTTTAATGCTGGGGATGGAAATTCATTGCCAAGTGGGACTGGCAGTCCTGAAATACCTGCAGGATGGGAAAACCCGTCTCAATGGCAATGCCAGGAGCAAGAGGACGTGGCCCCAACCATCCTATATGGGTCCAAGCAGAGGTCGTTAATTCCCATCTCCATCCGGGCTGCCCGTGGGAATGTAACATGGCCCAGCATCACCATAACGCTGGGTTTGATCCATCCCCAGGGCGTCATGGAGAGCTTCCTCGGCACGGCAATGGCAGGCTCCATGTTTTGCCTCTTCGCCGGGCAGCCGCTCATCATCCTCAGCAGCACTGGCCCCATCCTCATCTTTGAGAAGCTGCTCTTCGACTTCAGCAAGTAGGTGCTGGGTGATGCCAGGGGGAACCGGGACCCATCTGTACCGGGCTGGGAGCTGTCCTCCAGCCCACGGCGCGCTCTCACGGGGCTGCTCTCGCCTTGTCCCTGCTTTCAGAGGCAACGGCATCGACTACATGGAGTTTCGCCTCTGGATCGGCTTGCACTCTGCTGTACAGTGCCTTATCCTGGTGGCCACCGACGCCAGCTTCATTATAAAGTACATCACCCGCTTCACAGAGGAAGGCTTCTCCACCCTCATCAGCTTCATCTTCATCTACGACGCCATCAAGAAGATGATCGGAGCTTTTAAGTACTACCCCATCAATTCAGACTTCAAGCCGGACTACGTGACCATGTACAAGTGCGAGTGCATCGCTCCCGACCCAGGTGAGTACACATCTTTTTCGGCGCCGGATGGGGAAGATGAAGGGGATGGGGGGATCCCGCCGTGGATAAGTCCCGCTGGATCATTGGCCGAGGACATGGAAGGAGGCAGCTACCCAGTCAGCGTGGGGTGGAGAGACCTCGTTCTCCTCCTCTGAGAGTGATTTTGGGCAAGATGGAAGTACAGCCTTGTCCCCCATGGATGAGCACGTCGGTGCTTGCCAGGACACGGCGAATGGTTCCAGAGAGCCGAGGCCTCAGCCTCACCAGCCAGACCTGGATGGATAAAAAGGAAATGTGGGGAAAAAGAAAAAAAAAGATATTTTAGGTCACTAATTCCAGCCTGCTGCCGATGGAAACTTATTCTCCAAAAAATACACCGGAGAGGTTTTGTCCTCTCCGCTGTCTGGGACGCCCTGGGATGTCCTGGTTCAATGTGGAAACCTCCTTGGACTGTTTTTTCTCCTCTTTCTTACTCCTTTTCAAAAAGGAGAGGCCATCGGGCTCTGAGCAGACGGTCTTTTGATGGCTCCGCTGGTTTTGCTCTTGGTTAGACGTACCTGATGATTCCCAGTCCGAATCGTGCAGCTCAAATGCTCCCACGGCCACCTGGAAGGGAGCAGAGATCTTCAGTTTGGGCTAATGCCAGCGACCGCCTGCTCTCAGATGAGCTGAGTTTATTTAAAAAGTCTAAATGCTAACAATTTTGGGGAGTATCAGCTGCGGATAGAGGAGGCAGAGAGGTGTGATGGCGAAGCTCTCCCCAGAAATACAAGCATCCAAGACTGCCATGCAACGTGTTCCTAATACATCTGTCATTGCAAGAAGAGCTCTCACCTGCCGCGACGGAAATAACATTTATTGGGTATAATTTTGTATTTTTCCTCAATTTCTGTTTATCAACCACCTGCTGAGGAGTGACCCGATCCCGTTGGATTTTGAAAGCCCTGCGTGCAGTGGGGAGCACTTGCAGATGACACAATCCTTTCCAAACCAAAAGCCTCCCACATTTGACCTGCAGGAAAGCGAAGCCTGATGGCCGACGCAATCCCCGGGGGGCTGAAATATCCCGAACGGGACCGTGACTACCTCCATCCACCCGCATGTGCCGGCATCTGCCCGGCAGCGCCCGCCACCACGGCTTAATGCAGGAGGAAGGCGAAGCCTTTAGCCTCCGGGGAGGTCTCCCCCGTTTCGAAGCCCCCGTCCCAAGCAAACCCCGGGTGGCCGAGAGGCATTTGCACCCCAAAAACCTTAAGCCTCTTTGCAGCCCAGCCCCATTCCTCGCCCTCGCTGCCCCGGGCACCCAAGGCAGCGGTGGCCACACTGGATTTTCCATTCCTCTAGATATTGAGAAATTATGTTTATTCCCCCCTACATCCTTTTTTTTAATCTTTTTTTTTATTAGTTCTGATTTTTGATTATTATAACTGATTTGTACCATATTTGTCTCTGCTGCACACATCAATTTGGGCTGATTTCAATCTCAAGTGAGTATCGCCTTCTAAATATTAAAACTATTTTAACATTTGATACTCTTCCCCTGTGGGGGTTTTGTTGTTATTTTTTTCCATGTATTTTACTTTTCTTTCTGGTCTGATAAAAGGGTTTATGTAGAGCCCTTCGGGGTCCTCTCTTAAGATGCCACCGGTGGTATGCTACCCTTTAAGTTGTAGAAATCACAAATAAGGCCGGTTTCTGGAAAAATAGAAGGTTATGGAGGAAAAAATAATAATAATAATGTTTTTAATGCTGGGTTTGCCAGCGCCGTTTCCTGGAGCCCGGTTTCGGCAGCCCCCGGGTCTCTGCTTCTAACCCAGCAATCGCTTCTCCTTCATTAATCCTCGGTGCCGGGGATGGAGGCAGCAGGTTGGGGCAGCTGAAATTCCCGCTTGGCACAGGAAGAGGATGGACCGGAGGGAAGAGGGGGGCAGAGCGGTCCTGGACCCTGCTTAGGGGCACCCATAAAGAACATGGGTGCTCCTGAAGCCGCGGAGCTGCGTCGCCCGAAGAGCCGAGCAGAGCTGCTTTTTGCACTGGAGGAGAAGGTGCCAGGGGCTAGAAAGGATGGATTTTTTTGCTGTGAGACACCAAAACACCCCTAAAATATAAAAAAAAAATAATAAAAAAAACCCAAACAAAACAAACAAACAAAAAAAAGCAATTTGGGCATAGAATCATAGAATGGTTTGGGTTGGAAAGGACCTTTAAAGGTCATCTAGAGCCACCTCTCCAAAAGTAACAGGCTGCTTTTTCAGTCTTCTACCCCGTGGTTTTAAGACGCAGGTGTTGGGATGCTCGACTCCACAGCCAGCAGCTTCCCCGGGAAGCTCCTAAAAATTTTAGGAGCTGGGAAGCTCCTAAAAATACCTCCCCCCCGGCACTCACCAGCCCCAGAGGGAGAAGCTGCCGAAGGAGAAGCCGTGTTCTCTGCCAGCACGTGGGATTAATCAGGGAGAAGTCACTGCGGGGTTAGAAATGGGTGGTTTTCTCCCCAAATCCTGGTCCGCCCTCGGGATGCCGATCCCCACATGGCTCTTGGAGGACGTGCTCGACCCCGCGTTTGCTTTTATGCCAGCTGGGCTGAGCTGTGCCTCTCTGGGTGAAGCCTGGCTGCTTTTAATACAGAAACCTCGATATTAGCCAAAAACCTCAATAACAAACTCCTTTCCCGCAGCCAACGCGACCTTGTTCGATGCTTCAGCTCCAGTGGCACCAAACACCACTAACGTTTCTCTGGTAAGCGGCTTCGCTCATCCCGATGAGAAATTTGGGACAAGGGAGGGCAAATCCCAGGGACTTTTGCACCGGGGGAGCGATGTGCACCAGCTCGGAGCGAGGGAAGCACGGGATTTGCATTGGTTTGGGTTCATGGTTGGGCTTGGCGGCACCAAATCCCCACTTTTTTGCCCAAATTAATAGCAGCTCCAGGGTTTTCCCGTGGTTATGGGGCTCTCGGCAGCAGCAGCCCTGGGAAATACCCCTTTCCTTGCACGCTGCAATTACTTAAACTGCTAATTTTGCTTTTTTTGGCCAGGAAATACCCCTTTCCTTGCACACTGCAATTGCTTAAAATACTGATTTTGCCTTTTGGCTGGGTAATACCCTTTTCCTTGCATGCTGCAATTACTTAAAATGCTATTTTTGCTTTTTTGGCCAGGAAATACCCTTTTCCTTGGGTGCTGCTATTCCTTACGATGCTAATTTTGCTTTTCTGGGGGGGTTTCTCCCCAGTACAATGCTATTAACCTAACAGCTCTGGACTGGACTCAGCTGAGTAAGAAGGAGTGTCTCAAATACGGCGGCAGCTTAGTGGGGAAATCCTGTAAATTCGTGCCCGACCTGGCCCTTATGTCCTTCATCCTCTTCTTCGGGACCTACTCCATGACTCTGACCCTGAAAAAATTCAAATTCAGCCGCTATTTCCCCACCAAGGTAAGGAAAGCGCCGGGTTTTACCTTCCCCTTTTCCAAAACGTAGGAAAATCAGGAGCTGTCGGTCTCTTTGCTGGATGTAAAGAGCTCCAGGAAAATAAATCTATATTTCTAGGAGATGTCGGAAGTTGCTATTTCTAGCAATTAGGAGACTCCTCCCCGAGCTTTTAGCCGCTGATTTGGCTCTTGCACGCTGAATAACCCATCACCTTGCGATGCAAAGGGGAAAAAAATCTGCATTTTGAGGGTTGTGCCCGTGGGTGAGCAGAGCTGGAAAGCCCCAGGGAAGGATGCCGAAGCAGGAGCAAACCTCTCCATCCCATTAATTAGCCTCTCCATCCCGTTCATTAGCCTCTCCATCCCATTAATTACCCTTTCCACCCCCGTTTCCCCATCTTGCCTCCAGGTCAGGGCTTTCATTGCTGATTTTTCCAATGTCTTCTCCATCCTCCTCTTCTGCGGAGTGGATGCCTGTTTCGGACTGGACACCCCTAAGCTCCATATCCCCAGTATCATCAAGGTTCGGCTGCACCGGGAGGGACCCCTCACTTCTCCGCCCGTGCTCTCCTTCCAGCTCCTCACCGGTTTTCAGGGAAAATCGCAGCTCCTGCGGTGTCCGGGCACCTTCTTAAAAGCTACTTTGTCTTTTCTGGGGGAATATTCTAATTCTGTGACTTTTTTTTCCTTCCTTTTTTTGTTGTTTTTTTTCCCCCTTTTCTCTTTTCTCACTCCTGGCAGCTGCGTAAACTTATTAGCGATTTCTCTATCTTTATGTCCATACTAATGTTTGTGGGGCTGGATGTGCTTTTCGGACTCAACACCCCAAAGCTCCAAGTGCCTACTGATTTTAAGGTAAAAAAAAAAAAAAGCAATAAAATGCCTTTCTGGAAGCGTTGCCAAAAATTTGCCTTCCCCCTATCCAGGGTATCGCTGTCAGTGGTGTGGGGAGTCCCAGTGAGCATCTGGGGAAAATCTGGGGTCGAGGCATGTGGATGCCGGGGGTGGTTTGGGTACCGACGCGTGGTGGTGGGATTCAGGGATGGATATGGGATAGGATGGTGTTTGGAGGAAATGGGGTTCAGGGGTGCTGCGGGACTTCCCAAAATGTCAGCGCTTGGGTTTTTCCCCCTCTCTGACCCGTGCCCAGGCTTGGCTGCGGTGTCCAAACCCTCTCTTTCCCCCCCCCAGCCCACCCGTGTGGACCGAGGGTGGTTCGTGTTTCCCTTCGGGAAGAACCCGTGGTGGGTTTACCTGGCGAGCGCCCTGCCCGCCCTCCTCGTCACCATCCTCATCTTCATGGACCAGCAGATCACGGCCGTCATCGTCAACAGGAAGGAGCACAAGCTGCGGGTGAGCCCAGACCCGTCCCACGCTCGGGGGCACAGCATCGCGTCGGGTACCGCCTGCATCCCTGCCAGCACCCGCTTTTGGGGTGCGGATCGGGTGCTGCTGCAAGGCACGGGGGGGTTCGCCCCAGCTTGGCACACTGTGCAAAGCAGGGGCTCGCCCTTTCCTTTGCAAGCTGTATTTTTGGGGTGACAGCGCCTCCGGGGTGTTAAATTCACCCAATGCTGTAGGTAGCGGGGTGCAGCGGGGTGATGTTGGGTGCCCTGCAGCAACGGTGGGTGCAGGAAGGTGATGCAGGGTGTAGTGTGGGGGATGGGGGGTGCAGCGTGGCCATGTGGGGTGCATCAGGGCGATGCAGTGTGTATGAGCAATGCGGGGTGCATCAGGGGGATGCGGGGTGCTTCAGGGGGGTGCAGGGTGCACCACGGCAAAGCAGGGTGCACTGTGGCAACGTGGGGTGCATCAGCGCAATGTGGGGTGCACTGCAGCAATGATGGGCGATGCAGGGTGGACTGTGGGGGATGCAGGGTGTACCGTGGCAAAGTGGGGTGCATGGGGGTGATGCGGGGTGCTTCAGGATGATGTGGGGTGATGCAGGGTACACTGTGGCAATGTGGGGTGCATGGGGGTGATGCGGGGTGCTTCAGGATGATGCGGGGTGATGCAGGGTATATCACAGCAAAGTGGGGTGCATGAGGGTGATGCAGGGTGCTTCAGGATGATGTGGGGTGATGCAGGGTATATCACAGCAAAGTGGGGTGCATGAGGGCGATGCAGGGTGCACCAGGGCGATGCGGGGTGCACCAGGGCGATGCGGGGTGCATCAGGGTGATGCGGGGTGCCCCATGGCGATGCAGGGTGCACTATGGCAACGTGAGGTGCATCGGTGCGATGTGGGGTGCACCGCAGCAACGAGGGGTGTACGAGGGTGATGCAGGGTGCACTGTGGCGATGCGGGGTGCTTCAGGGCGATGCAGGGTGCACCACGGCGGTGTGGGGTGCTTCAGGGGTGCATCGGGGGGTTGCAGCAGGGTGCGTCCCGGGAGAAACCTCGCCTTGCTGGGCCCTGGGGTGAATATAGGAACAGCTTCACGAGTCGTGTTGCCCCCCCGACCCTCCTGGGTGCTGTGTTGCAGAAAGCAGCGGGCTACCACCTGGACCTGTTCTGGGTGGGCATCCTCATGGCCGTCTGCTCCTTCATGGGGCTGCCCTGGTACGTGGCAGCCACCGTCATCTCCATCGCCCACATCGACAGCTTGAAGATGGAGACGGAGACCAGCGCCCCGGGGGAGCAGCCCCAATTCCTGGGTGTCAGGTGAGGAAGGCTTGGCCGCGCTCTTCCTCGGGGTGGGGTGGGGAATCCAGACGCAGCAGCCGGCACGGCCTCATCCTGCTTCTCTCGCTGTTCCAGGGAGCAGAGAGTGACCGGCATCATCGTCTTTGTGCTGACGGGGATTTCTGTCTTCCTGGCCCCTATCCTGAAGGTAAAACATTCCCGTTCCTCCATCCCCGCTCCCTCCCTGCAGATATTTGGGGACCTGGGAAGAAAAAGCTGGATTTCCCCCCCTCCATGGCCCCCAGCCTTGGTCCCCGTCCCCGGGAAAGAGCTGCCGCCTTCCTTGGGGTAAGCGCCATGTTTTTCCCATGTCCCTAGTACATCCCCATGCCGGTGCTCTACGGCGTCTTTCTGTACATGGGCGTTGCATCGCTGAACGGCATCCAGGTAAGCGCTCCTCATTCTCCTCCTCCTCCTCCTCCTCCTCCTCATCCTCATCCTCCTTAATGGCCATGAAGGGGTCCTATGCCAGGGCAAAAAGGGGGATTTTCACCCCCAAATTTGCATGCATCCAACATTTCCAGCTGCGTGGGACAGCAGATATCCAAAACCCTCTGAGAAACACACAAAAGCCCCAAATTCCCCATTTTGGGGACTAAAAGAGGGTTTATCTGGGCAACCTGGGGAGTGGGGCCAAGGGGTAACACCAGCCTTCATCCCACCGCAGTTTTGGGACCGCTGCAAGCTCTTCCTCATGCCGGCCAAGCACCAACCCGACTACGTCTTCCTCCGGCATGTGCCGCTGCGCCGCATCCACCTCTTCACGCTGGTGCAGATCGTCTGCCTGGCCGTCCTCTGGATCCTCAAATCCACCGTGGCCGCTATCATCTTCCCCGTCATGGTAAGGCCATCCCCTGGACTGCTATTGCAGCCTCCTTTACAAGATTTTTTTTTGAGATTTAAGGAAATTTTGGCTTGGTCCTGTGGTGCTCCCCACGTCTTGGGATGAGAGATGCTCTTGTAGATCCCGCTCTCGCGTCTCTCCCCTCCTAGATTTTAGCCCTGATCCTGGTGAGGCGGCTTCTGGATTTTGTCTTCTCCCAACACGACCTGGCCTGGATTGACAACATCATCCCCGAGAAGGAGAAGAAGAAGGAGGATGACAAGAAGAAGAAGAAAAAAGGCAACAAAGGAGATAGCAGCAGCGATGAGGAGGTGGGTGCGGGGTGGGTGGGGGGGCTCCCATGGACGGCGGGGGCATCCCAGACTGGCTGGGGAGGGAAAGGTCCCACCGAAACCTCCAGGCTGGGTTTGGGATGAAGGTCTTTGATTCATGGAGGGGTTTCACTGTGTATATAGGACCAGTTGATTGAGGGGCTTTAAGTGATGCTTAGGGGCTGGCCGGAGGCTCCAGGGGATGCTCAAAGTGTCCCAAAAGCTGGAGAATCGTGGCAAAAATGAAATCCTTAGGGAAAAGAGCCAAAATCCCATGGCTGAGTGTACGGCACCTGTCGTACAGTGGCAAAGCATCATTAACCCATGCAACTCCCTGCGGCAGACCCTTTCCCGGGCAGAAGGGCTGAGAGTTTATTTGGGAAGCGGAAGGCAAAGCCGCCGCCTCCTCCTGCATCCACCTCTGGAGGTTTTGGGTCCCTTTGGGTGCTCCAGGTGGTCTCGGAGCCCACCCAGGCGCTGCCTTCACCGAATTTCCCCACTTTCTTCCCCAGTTCCCACCTCCCTCAGTCATTAAGATCCCCATGGAGCCCCTGCCATCGCAGCCCCGAAACGGGGGTCCCCATTGCCTCAGCCGTAAGTAAAGAGCTCAGGAGCCTCTTTCGCATTCCCTACCGCTTCCTAACCCCCCCCGCAACGGGATCCACTCGGCCACCGATGGCACTAACCCCGCTAAAAGGCGCAGCCTGGATCTGTCCCGCCGAAGTGGGGAGGAGGGTTTGCTGTATTTAAAGCAGGTTTGAGAGGATGCAGCAGGCTCGGTGCTGCTAATAATTTTGTATTCCAAGTGGCTGGGAAGCCAGGACTCTCCTGGGTCTCCCCCCTGAGCCGATGCTGATGGGGATTTTTTTTTTTTTTTTAAATATATATTTGGGAAGGTTTTGAGCCCTCAAAAGCAGGGAATGCGGAGCTTGTGGCGGCGTTACCCCGGCTGCGAAAGAGCAGATGTGTTCAATTTGGCTCAACCTTCTGCCCAAAACATCGTACGTGAGCTGGTGCAAAGCCAGCCATGACCAAAAAAATTCAGAATAAATCTGGGTGAGTGTATTCCAGCTCAGCACCAGGTTGCATCATGATGCCAGCAAGTTTTAACACGATAATTCATTGACTCTGTCCTCAAGCTGCTGCTAGCAGGGGCTGGTGGGGCCTTTCTCTTTCTCTGATCACCCCAAAAATCAGCATTTCTCGGGAGTTTCTCCTCCTCCCACCGTCTGGAGGATGCTGGACCCAGCAGCAGGTTGGAGGGAGGGGATGAGTGATTTTTTGGGGGGCTCCTTCCTCACCTGGGAAGTGTTTTACCTCTCTGTCCCCCCAGGAAAGAGGTCCTCCACCTGGAGCTTTGCGTTCTGATTCCTCCCCGAACGGTTCAGACCTGGATCGCAGGTAAACGGCACCGAACAGGCTCCGCCACCCACTCCCCCATCCCCAGGGGACCAGCAGCCGCCATGGAAAACATTTTCGGGGTCACCGGCCGATGCTCCTGGCTGAGCATTGCTCGCTCGAGCCGGTTGCCATCATCCTTGGGCATTTCTGAAATAGCTGGGTATATTTTCGCAGCATCCCTCTGTATTTTGGGTGCTTTCGTTTGCCGGCCCCGGCTATCGGGTTGTTGGGAGCGGGGCTGCGTGGGATGACGCATCCCAAGCCTGGCATGAGAGGGTTTAGAGCAATAAAAATGCCGCTGGGTGACAGCCACAGAGATTTTTAGGATTGGGATGTACATCTGAATCCTGAAAGCTTGGGATTATTCTCCACCTGCAGCTGCGAATTCTGCAGATTGTACATATTAAAGGCAAAATATCATATTTTTATCCATTTTTACTGATTTAGCATCATCTGGAGCCCTTTGCTGGGGTGGTTCTGGGGTGTGGGTACCCATGCCCGGATGCTCACTTCCCTGTCTCCTCCTCCTCCTCAGTATTACGCTTCACCTGAAGATTTCATGCCCGTCGTCTCCTGCATTTAACTACTCCCGAAACCCCATCTGCGCCGTGCCCCAGGTGAAGATAGAGATGGAGTCAGACTACGAGGACACCGACACCGAAAAACCACCTCGGGACATGGGCAGTGAGACCACACTATAGTCCTGTGCAGCGCTTCCTCTGCAATTTATATATATATATAGATATTTATATATTCATATATATATATAAAGCAAATTGGGCTTATTTTTCTATGTGAGATGGAGGAGACCAGTGGCCCCAGGGGTCCGGTAGTTTTTAGCGTCACGAGTTAAACGCATTGTTGAATTTTCTCCCTTTCTGCTGGGCGAAGGCGTCGCTGCTGGTGACGCAATGGGGCTGAAAAGGTGGAACTGGTGATTTTGGCCTCTGCTCGCCCCGGAGCCGCTGCTGGGCTGGAGAGGCTGAAGGTGGCCGGGGCTGTGGGAGCAGCTGGGATGCTGACGGGGCTGATGAGGAAGGGGACTGCGCCGGGGTGATGTTTTTGAGGGGGATTTTTGGGGTGGGGAGGAGGTTTGCATGGCTGAGAAGGAAGGGGGAGCATGCGTCCCTGCTCCCCAACCCCTGAAATCACAATGCGACTCTCGGGGAGTCTCGTTTCGTGAAGGGAATGGTGCATCAGGCTTTGTGTGTTGGCAGGAGGACGCCAGTCCAAGGCCACGGCAGCGGGAGTCCCTTCTTGCGGTACAGCATCCCAGGCATGGCGGTGGGGATGCAGGAGGGACCCACCGGGCCGTGGAGGGACCCAGCTCTGCTCGCCCCAGGGTGGATGTGTAGGAGGGGACGAGGAGGCCATGGCAGGGTTGTAAAGGAGCCGGTGGCCTGGAGCGGTGCCCCGGGAAGGGACGGAGGAACGGCAGCTCTGGTTTAAGGGCAACAGCAGCCGGGATGCGGCGGGAGAGCAGAGCAGGGAATGGGGAATGGTTTCTGCAGGCAGCAGGGCACAGTTTCTACCGGGCAACGGGAACGGTTGCTGCAGCGAAGCCGTTTGGTCACCCGTCCCCATGT
This sequence comes from Ciconia boyciana, assembly GCF_034638445.1. Taxonomy (NCBI): domain Eukaryota; kingdom Metazoa; phylum Chordata; class Aves; order Ciconiiformes; family Ciconiidae; genus Ciconia; species Ciconia boyciana. The sequence goes on along the minus strand of NC_132958.1, from coordinate 1,157,175 downwards.
CCTCACCCGCAGCTCTCCCAGGGCCACCCTGGGGTTGGTGACAGCCCTGTCTCTCCCTCCGGATGGGAGCGAGAGGTGCCCGAGCCGTTACCTCGCTGGAGGAGCCTGCTCTGCCTGCCCAGCCCCTGGGCGAGGGGCTCTGCACCCACTTTAGCTCCTCAATCCTGGTTATTCACACGTAGTTTAACAGCAAGCGGCTGGTAACAGGGGGGGGGAGAGCAAGCGTGTCCCCCCGCTACGCACCCATCCGTGCTTTCAGGCTCGCATCCAGCAGCTCCCTGCTTGGTCTCCGTCAGTGTTTCGGCTCCGCAAAGGGCTCTTCCCACCCGCCGCTGCCTTTGGGTCCTCCGGGAAAGGAAGGGAAGGGAGCGGGTTAGGAGCCGGCGTGGGCACCGAGCTCAGTTTGCCTCTGCCCAGCTCTCACCACCTTTTTTTCCAGCAGCGCTGGGATGGCAATGAGGCTTTTAAAGGGGTTTTTTTCCTTCCATGGGCTAAGCCCACCTGCAGTTTAGAAACACTGGTCTGAAGCAACCCTCCCAAGTCGGTTTCTTTTACTCATTTTTGCTACATGGATTCTTTTTTTTTTCCCCCCTCTATTTCAAGCCTCACAGAGCCCCAACCCCTCCCCTGAGCAGAAACAGCCTACCTGCTCTTTGTACCAGCCGTACGGGGGTTTCTGGGACACCAGTTAAATATTGCAACTGGTCTGAACCTTTGTGTGGGACAGATCCCAGTTCTCTGTAAATAGTCGAGTCCAACAGAAAGACTTGAATGCAGTTTCCTATTTATAGCTATTTTTTCTGGTTCAAGTACACCTGGGGAAACGGGGTGAGATAAATAACAGTATTACTCCCGTCACCACTTAAGCGAGAGCCACGTAGCTTGACGTTAACATTAAGAACTATTTCAACTTGAACGCATCGTGTCTATTTTGTAGCGTTTTGTACCGATCTCCTGTGTGGTAGCTGAAGTGTGGTGCAGGTAGGCTTATGATTTTAATCAAACAGGTTCACTTGCTTTATCCAGTACATCAGCTCTACTACGCAACACCCCCGGAAAGGCTTTGTGGACTCTGGTAGATGTTTCATAGGGCAGAGCTGAAGCCACTCTAGCATCCAGCTTGTTTTAACTAAATTGGTCCATTTTGCAAGGTTCACACATGGTTTATACTTTTTTGTATACAAAAACAGTGGAGCATCTCAGATTTGCCACCTCCATTACAGTACTACTTTAGCCATTTTGTATTTATCGGTGATACAACCCAATAAACCTTGTTTCAATGAGTCTCAGCTCCTAGTGTGTTTCTGGTGCAGAGTCCTTAAACCTCAGCTTTCCTTCCCCCTTGTTCAGTGTTTTTATAAGCGCTCTCTCCTCCAGGAGAGAGCCATGAATGTGGGGTTAGTGCTGACTCCCCACGTGCCTCCAGCAACAGCCCTTTAGCATCACAACAAACCTTTCCTGGGATCAGTCTTTCCAGGGAATATGCAGAGAGGAAGGAGTCCAAGACTTACCTCGCTGCCCAGGAACAACACTGCGTGTAAGTTTTTCCATCCTGCCCAAGGCATCACAACCTCAGGTAAGGTTAATGTTCAATGAATAATTAGAGCTTGCAAACTCATTAGAGGAGGAGGTTTATACTGTCTTGTTGATGGAGGAAGCTGAACAGGTTTTCTTCAGGCATGAAAGTAAGAGACCATCTTACTTCTAAGCTGAGCCAGTGATACATGTAGCAGTTGTGGCTTAGCTAAACTCAGGGAGAAAGCCAGACCTAACCCTGCTCTGCAGGGACAAAAGGGAGTTCATATCACAAGCGCTTTAATAAACTACTACTGAGGGCAGCTCTGCTTCTCTGGGAGAAGTGAAAAAACTTTATTTAGAGTTAGCCTGCATTAGTCACTAAGTACTTGCATGCTTTACCATACAGCCCAGGAAGCCTCCTGTGTGCCCCATGCAGACACCACAGCCCCCCTATTGTTCTTTGGTTAGAAAAAAAGGCTTTTAAAAAAGTCACCATCCAAATAGCAAAAAAAACAGCTTCGCAGCACGCTAGAAGATTATGTTACAACAGATCCGCCACTGTCCAGGGCCCCAGACAGGCTGAGAACAGACATAGGGCTTTTTTCAAGTAACTTCTTCTACAGAAGAGCTTAACTCAAACTAGGCATCCAGCATTGAGTAGAAGACTTCAGCACGAGTCAAACGCAAGCAGTCTGGGCAGACTGAGCACCTGTGAGAACAGAACCATGAAGGCCATTGCTTTTGTACCGTGGAGCAGCGCTCTACCTCCCACGGGATTGCTAACGCCACACCGAGCTCCCAGGGAGCTGCACACCCAGGATCCCAACTGCTTCCTAGTCCCTGCAAGAGCAGGGCCAGCTTCCTAGATGAGCTGGCTTAAACATAAAGCAGCTTTGCTAGCATGAGTAGGCCAGGAGTGTGGGTGCTTACACCTTAGTACAACTAATGTGCATATGCTTCAGCTTCAAATAAATAGCTATGACCTCAGAATAGGAAATTCCACTTCCAATACAATAAATAAAAATATTGCATTTTCTATCGGCCTGTTTGGGAGTCAGTTTGGAATGTCGTTTTCAGTGCTAAAGAGAGTCCCACGTTAAGCGGTTAATGCTTCCAGCTCTTTGGGTTTCAGCAGCTTCTTGGCAGCAATGATGGTGTTCTTCATCAGCATGGCAACTGTCATGGGCCCAACTCCCCCAGGGACCGGAGTGATGTAGCTGGCTTTCTTCTTCACCCCTGCAGGAAGGAAAGCTAGAGCTTAGCATGCAAGTCAAGAGCAGCAACACTTACCAAGCTGGCTGCCCAGTATGAAGCTGCAACCAGTCTAACACTGCTCAAATTCCTTCAAGATTACCAGCTAAGGAATAGTAGGTTCTCAGGGTGGCCTTCCCCCCGCCCCCGTTAGCTGGGGCAGGGGAGAGCACACTGTAGTCCGTCCATCCCGCTACTGAGCGAGCTTAACTGCAAAGCCCAAGCTGGGGGAAAAGCAGAAAGCGAGGTCTAATAGCTAGACTTAGAACACAGAAACATCAAGTCCAAGACTAGATGTGGGCTTCACACGTGCTCTTGAGGGCGGCCACAATAAAGTACAAACAGTCTGAACATTTGCCCTCTTTCTTCCAGGAGGCGGCTCCAGTGTCTTTCACCAGGCACCCAGAGGTGCAGAGCTCATCGCAAGAGCCCGTCTGGGCACCGTTGCAGCCAAGTGGTGAGCAAGGGCAGTGAATAGCAAGCCAGAAGGTAAGTTCTGCATGTTTTTATTTAAAAGCAGGAGTATGAGTGATGAATTGGAGTAGAGGCAAAGCAACCTAACTGCTTAGGCTCAGGGCGAGTCTCCTCTGCCTTGCAGCAAACGGCTTTCCCGTGGCATATTACAGGAAGGCTGCACCCTTGCATATGGTACAATATTGGATGCACCAAGCAAGAGAACATAAGCATGGGTCTGCATCCGCTCAGTTGCGTGAGCCAGGACTGTCTCCTCCCCTTCTCAGCCACCCTTGATGTTTAATGCTCAAGGAACCAGGCACAGAGCCTTTCCATACCTTCGAAGTCCACATCCCCAACCAGCCTCGATTTGGCAGTGACAGGATCCTGCACTCTCGTTATCCCCACATCAATAACAGCAGCTCCTTCTTTGATCATATCAGCTGTAATCAGGTTGGGTATGCCTGCAAGAAGAAAACAGAACCACACGCTCATGGTGGTCCCCCTCACCCCATCTTCACATTACATTTTGACCCACCTGGGCCTTCCTGCCTCACAAAGCGGCTGGACTCAATCTTAAGGGTCTTTTCCAACCCAAATGATCCTATGAAATGCAAATCTACCCACAGTTGCACAATCCAGCACTACTGATGTTCAGCTCAATCAGGAATTTGAGTGGTTTACTGATACCTCAGAGTGTAAAGAGCTGGAATCCACCCCCAGAGAGTTCTGCAAAGCAGCTGGGACCAAAGCATCCTCTCCATGTTGAAACCTTAAAATTCCATTTGAAGTCTGTGGCTGTGTTTGTTCACGCAGCTCCAGCAACATTTTTGCACCCACGCTAAGTCAGCAAGCTAGAGCAGTGCCCGAGACCGCCGCAGCCCAGCTTGGCAGAGGCACTGGCTTCACCCAGGGGCTCCAAAACTCCCAGCACGGCACGACAGGGCGAGAGGGGTGGGGAGCAGCAGCCTGGGGCTAAGCCACCCTTTCAGGGCGGGGTGCATTTGTCTGGTTCTGCCAGATACTGCCGCCTCAGTTGACTGTGCCGAGGAACTCATTCCCACCCTCTGCTTAATTAACTCTTTCATGCAAGCCTTCCTCTGGTCTGCTGACACCCTTTGGCAATTGGTGTCTTATCTGCCAGCAGCACTTCTGCCATCATTACATGCACTAACACCTTCACCACCACTTCTAATCTTTCTAGCGCCTTGTCTCTTTATACCCCATATCCAACCCACATTTTCTCTCCTCCCTCCCACAGGCTCACACCCAGCTTCTGCTGCCAAACACACACCCCAAATCAGCTCAACTCCTCTGCTGAGGAACTACCTCCATGCCAAGGGTACAGCCTGGAGAAGAGCACACCTCCGAGTGATTCCTTCTGCTCTAAAGATGATGGCACTGCAGCTGCCCCTCAGCATTTTGACTGTCTCTAGGTAAGCAGATGCTATCTTGGTATTTTTTTCTCCTCCTCATACAAATACAGAACTGTCTGCGTGTCTAACAGCCTGTCTGTAGCTGTTCTCTAGATGTGATCAGGTGCTCGCTGGCATACCAAGCCCTCCTGCCAGATGTTATTTTACATTTCAAAGGCAGAGCTCTGCTAGTAAGATCAAGTATGTGGCTCCTAGGCTTAGTCACAGGATTAACTGGCTGGCTCAAACAGCCCTGCACCCACAGTCCTAGCCCTCACCTAGGACAGCTGCCAACAGCCACAAGAGCACCAGACTCTCCTTCCCTTCAGACAGGGAGGCCCCTGGACATTCAATACCAACAGCATTGCCTCCTGCAAGCAAGGATTCTCATCAGAAACACCGCACAAGCTGCGGTGTGGCACCCTCTGTGCACCTTGCCCGTGCTGTTGGAGTCAGGTCTTACCTGCTGCTGCTACCACAATATCAGCACGGATCGTGTGTTGCTTCAGCTGCTCCTTGGGAGTGTAGCGGTGAGATATTGTGACTGTGGCATCGCCTGCAAGAGCGGTTACATGGAGCTTTAATTCACATGTACTACCCAAACCCAGCCACTTGTCTCAATTTTCCCCCTTCAAAACCACCCGCCTATCAGGAACATCAGAGCCTGACGACAAACCCCAGGGAACAGCCTACAAAGTCAGAGGGAAGGATCTGGGATGGAAGAGGACATGCATTGACAAAGGCTCTGAAATGTTACAAGACTGATTATGTGCAGAGTTAACTCCTCAGCCTTGACCACAGCCCATGTGATGGGCCCGAGTGCCTAAGGCGCTCCTGGGACTAGTTTAGGAGCCTAAAGAGGCGAGTAGGACAGGCAGAGGGTTTCCTTCTGCAGCTGCCTGGCATGCAGGCTCCGAGGCCACCAAGCCCCTACCTCCCGGGCGCTCGTGCCTGCCGTCCGTATGCAGCAACATGGCGATGGGCATGCCCACGTTCTTCGACCTGCCAGCCACCACCACGTTCTTCCCCAGCGTTGGGATGCCTGCAGAGGACAAGATGGAGTCTTAAAACAAAAAGAAGCTGGAGTTATGCCAGATGGCAGCCAAATACTGCAGCAGCAGCTTACCAGTTCTCTTAATGATCTCCCACACCCCCCACGGGGTAGCCGGCAGCATGGAGTACTGGTCAAGGCACATGCGCCCCACGTTTATCACATGAAAGCCATCAACATCTTTGTCTGGAGTCACAGCGTTGCAAATCTTGCGCTCATCAATATGTTCTGGAAGAGAATAAAAAGCTTTGACCCTAGGGATCAGCCAAAAACCTGCTCTTTGCTGTCAGCCAGAGCCCTGACCTGCTGTGCCAGCCCCTTCAGAGTTTGGAAGCTTGAAGCTACTCAAGACTTCCAGCAAGCTCAAGGCCAATGGCTCCCAGCAGAAGGGGACCAGAACCACTTTGGGACTACAGCGTCACTAATGCCAAGAGGGTATTTTTAGGCAGCTTCAGTATCACAACCGAGTTCAAGCTTCTGGCTCTGGAAGCTGATACTCCCTACAAAACAGATTTCTGTGACCCCCAGCAATTTAACTCATACAGGCAGCTGGGTGAGGCAGTAGCTGCAACAACTTCTTTAAGCTGCATCCTGGCAGGATGCCACCTCTCATGTCACAGCATAGCTCTTGTGCTACTCCTCCTTCTGGCACATACAAACCCTTAAAAGCTTTATGTAAAAAGGAAACAGATGGAAATCTAGCTACTCACCAGGTAAAGGAAGCTGTACTAACAGGCCATCCACATTGGCATCATTATTGAGTTCACTGATCAAATCCAGTAGCTCCTTTTCAGTAATAGAAGCTGGCCTGAGGATGGTTTCACTGCTGATTCCTGCGCAATCATTGAGAGCGCTGCATTAGAGCCACATGTACACAAGTGGGAGAGCAACTTTCTTAATCCATGTGGATTTAAGCTGCCCTGTTTCATTGCTCTACCAAATCCGATAGGCACACACCAAGGATTGTACGCTTCATGTAACGACGCGCACCTGCTGGGCTGGAGACCTTCACAAGCCTTGCGAGTTATGGTTAAGTTACAGATCATATCGGTCTAATGGCCTGGGAAAGACTATTTGAAAGCAGAGACCCTCCGAGCACAGGGAGGGCTTGGAGAAACCTAACCAAAGTGTGCTACGATGAAGATGCAACCACACGTCCTGTGGTCCCTCTTGACACAGTAAGAAGGGGAGGTTAGCCTAAAAATCTCAGCTCCAAAGGTGGCTTCGGCAGCACGGAACCCAAGGAGAAATTAAATCATTTATTGCCCCCTAGCCCCTTTCAGCACATTTTCTCCAGGAGCATACTTGGCTGAACACCGAGCAGGACCTCGGCTTGCAAGATTGGAAGGAGTCGCAGGGTAGCAAGGCTGCTGAACGATGATTGCATCTCAGGCAGTTGAGGAAAGAAAACAAATCAGAGCCCTGTCTGTGCTTTACATGGCCCTAGGAAGACCGCAAATCCAAACTACAGAGCCTGATGTTGCCCTAAAGGATTCGAATGGCACAATGCACACCTGGACTGTGTCTGTTAGCTACATCCCAGTACAACGAAGGCAGCCAAAAGAGTCACAGCAAATGCTGGGGCAAACATGGACTGCCATGCAGCTGAGGTGAAAAGCTGCCAGATGGATGCATCCCAAAAAGCTTCCCCCAGCCTCCAGCATAGAGGACTCCCAACTAAAGCAAGATAAAACAGGCACTTGCTCCACTGTTTTGGAACAGAGCACAAGACATACCGACATCAGCCGCCGCTTTGGTTTTGTTCAGTACGTAGGAGTGACTTGCTGGATTTTCACCGACAAGAACAACGCTGAGGTGAGGTCTCTTGTTTCCAGCCGCTACCCACTGCTCAACCTCGTGACGGGCTTCCTGCCTGATCTGCCGGGCCAGCTTCCTTCCAGAAATCACAACCGCATCATTTCTGCAACAGAGAAAGCGTTACCAAAGCAGTCAGCATCATTAGGATCATCAAATCCAAGCTCTGTGCAACAGATCAGGAAAAACAGATGCCAACCACAAGCCAGGGCAGAAAAGGCTCTTTTACTCGAGCTCTGTACAAGCCTATTGCACCTTTACTCCAAGTCATGGGAAGCAGCATATTTCAGTCTTTGTTTAGAGCTTTGCTACTCAAAGCCAGGATCAGCTGGCTGGCCGACAAGACTACCGGAGAGACCAACTTAATTGTGCAGCCTGAGAAAGCGTACGCACTATTCTTCTCTGCAAGGCCAAGAGTCTGCGTGTATTGTTCGCCTGGCGCATGTTTCAAGCTAAGATACTATTAGCTTCCATTTTTAGAAAGCCGGTCACCCATTCCTTGCAACAGGCATAACAGTTTTGCTACAAAGGACTTACACGAAGCAGAACTCACTCCACTTAAGCGGAGCTTCCACCAAAGAGGTCTATCGAGTAATTCTGGCTCGTTGGACACAGTGTGGGAGGCACAGCGTGCCATGCTTCTGTACCAAGTGCTGTTCCCAGAGATCCTCACCCCCCCCAAATTCCTCGGTGAGACTGTCGGCCCGTCTAGCACAGCACGCACCTTGGGCAAGCCAATCCCATGCCCTCCCCTGCTCAAGTAATTGCTGCCACAGTTGTATCTTCAGGCTGTTAAGCTGGGCTGGGGGTACACAGTTTCACCCCCTCTGACACACTCTGACATCTAGCTGGAGTAGAAGGGACATTTGCCCACTCAAACCACGTCAAAACAGCTCCTCGCTTACATTTCTGGTCTAAATTGGTAACGGGAATGTCCATTCACTGCCAAATGCATTCCAGGCAGCTGGACACCCTGCAGTATGTAGAAAGGCTGGCTTGACCTACAGCTAGCTGGGAGGCCACGGCTGCCAGTCCCCGCTCACAACAGGCTGTCCACACTGCTCACGCTCAGGCGTTTTTCTTCAGGTTATCACTATAACTCTCACTATAACGTCATTCTCATTCACTAATCCCTTTGTGAGAGGATTCACCTTTACAAGCTTCGCTTCTAGACTTTGCTACAGCATTTAAGTCTTGCCTTGCTGCCAGGCCTCATGATGAGCACCTTGCTCACTTGACCAATTATTCCCAGCTCTGAGCATGAGCAGGCACAGATGCTCCCCACAGCGTTACTGTCACCTATGGTGCCTCCCCAAATCGCAAGGACGAGCCCGTTTCTGAAGCAATATGCATCACGACTCCACAAGTACTCAACTTGCCACAGGAATCCAGGAGACGACTGACCCACGGGAGAAAGCCCGACAGCACCAACCGCCATTTCCAACCCTCCCTGCACCACACCATGTAACCGGAACAAGAAGAATTGCTGCAGTTTCTCCTCAAATCCATCAGCTGCCTGGTATACAGACCTTCTCCTACCAGGATCCCACTTTAAGTCCAACACTGCTGTTTTCTGACCTTCTCTAGGTATAATCCTGATCCTGGAGCTCTGGGGACAGCTGCCACCAGGGAAGAACCACCACGAGAGCTGCTCCAGACGCATGCCTGCACAGGACAGCCACAAGGTACCATCCCAGGTAGGAAATCCTTTTGCCTAAATGCTTATTTAGAGAAGCAGAGGATCTTTTGTGCTTTCTTAATCCCTGACCTACTCAAATATGTAGGTTTTTCCCCCTGCTTACTGGGAATTAAATGTTACTTCATCCTTAACAGCAATCACCCAGTCAACCCATTTAGCAATAACCAGTAAAAACCAATCCCAGACCAGCTCAGGCCAGTGGCCCTCTAATTCTTATTTTAATTTCAGAGCTAAACCTGCGCTAAACTACTGTCCATCCACTTAGCTATAAGAGGAATTATTATTAGTGCCTGGCAAGCTAGGGAAAGAAGAATGCATTAAGTCAGAGACACCTCATGCCAAGAACCTACCCAAATCTTCCCCTTACATAAGCCTGAGGCCAGGGTGCCCAGCCTGGGCTCCCAGGGGATGGGGACCACCCCCAGCAGCCCCCCTGTGAGCTCCAGGGAAGCCAAAATAAGAGCTCAGAGCCCTGTTTAGAGCAGGGCACAGCAGTGAAACCAAAGCCCCCGAGCAGCAGCAGCTCCCTCCAGGGCTGCTTCGGTGCATAAGAGCAAAATCCACGGGGGTGATGCAGAAATGGAAGGGGAAAGGCACTTGGGGCACAGCCTGAGCCACGGGCGGGATGCTCGGGGGTCTCTGGTCCCTCTCACACCGCTTAAATGCGGGGTGAGGCCGGACCCTGGGGCCCGAAAGGCCCCTCTGGGGGTGCGGGGAGGGCCCGGTGCCCCCTGCCCGGAGAGAGGGGGGAGCCCGGCACACGCCATGCAAGGTGGGAGCGGGATTTCATCAGCCTGCACCTCCCGGGGCGGCCGCTGGGGGCCCGCCTCATTCATTGCCGGTACCGGCAGCGGAGGGCCGGGCTTACCCCGGCCCGGTGGGTGAAGGGGAGGCCGGGCCAGGCCTCCCCCTCCTCAGCCCAGCCTGCGCCGGGATTGGGGGGTGAGGGGGAGGCGGGCCCCACTTTCCCCCCACATAAACCCCCCGCCCGGGGCGGGCCGGGCCGTACCTGGCAGCGCTGAGGTGGAGGCGGCGGCCGCGGGAGCGCAGCGCGGTGCGGGCGAGGGTGCGGAGCGGGCAGAGCGCGGTTGCCATGGCAGCGGCGAGGCGACGGCGGGCGGCAAGGGACACACGGCGGGAAGCGACAGTGCGACCCTCCGCGCCGCCCGCCGCCTTATATAGCGCGGAGGGTCCGGCCCTTCCCCGCCTCGCGGCAGGAAGCAGCCAATCGCCGCGGCGAGCGGCGCGGGGGGGAGAGTTGAATGGCGGCGGGGAGCGAGGGGGCGGGACGGAGCGGGCGCTGCCCGGCTGCGATTGGGGGAGAGGGAGAGACGTGCTCGGGAGAGGGGTGGGCGGGGCAGAAGGAGAAGGGGGTTGTGATTGGTGGAGAGGGGCGGGGCTTCTCCTCCCTAATTGGGCACGGCGGCGCTCATTGGCTGGGCCCCGAGGGGCAAGAGGGGCTGCAAGAGGGGCTGCGGGTTGCGTGAGACAGGGGCGGGGCTGGGGCGGGGTCAGGGTTGGGTCTAGGGCTGGGCTTGGGGTTAGGCCGGTGTCAGGGCTGGGCTTGGGGTCGGGATTAGGGCTGGGCTGGGGGTCAGGGCTGGGGCTGGGGTTGGGGTCGGGATTAGGGCTGGGCTGGGGGTCAGGGCTGGGGTTGGGGTCGGGATTAGGGCTGGGCTGGGCTGGGGGTCAGGGCTGGGGTTGGGGTCGGATTAGGTCAGGGCTGGGGTTGGGGTCGGGTCAGGGCTGGGATTCGCGTTTAAGGCTGCGATTTGGGTTGGGATTAGGGCTGAGAGGGAGAATGGGACTGGGATTAGGGCTGGGATTGGGGCTGGGACTAGAGTTAGGGCTAAATATGTGGTTAGGGCTGGGGTTGGGACTGGAGCTACAGCTAGGCTTGAGTCTGGGATTGGGATGAGATTAAGCACGGGACCATGAGTACGTCTAAAACTGGACTGAGATTAGGATTAGGGTTAGGGTTGGGACTAAACGTACGTATGCTAGGATAGGTGCTTTAGCTGCTAAAAATAGGGCAGATTTTCACTGCTGGAGGTCGCTGGTATTGTCCCACCCCTCCTCGAGCATCGCAAAGCCTGAGGTTGAGCCGGGCACTCTGGGCGCTCCCAGCTCGGAGCGATCCCGGCACAGCGGGCCGGGAAGCCGGACCCCACACCCGAGCAGGCGCGGAGCGGCCATCCCTCGGCATCCGTCGATCCGTTCCTCACCGTTTGCATTTCTCCACCCCTTCTGGCTGGTGGAAAAATTAAACGCTTTCGTACAAAACTAAATACCATTAATTCATTTTTTTAACAGACCCGCGTGGCATCTGCCGGCCCACGGCACCGGATCGGGTCGGGTGTGAACGATGCTCCCCGGTGTCGCAGAGAAGCAAGCAAGAAACCCGCACGGAGAAGAGGTAGAAGGAGTCTGTAAGTCCTGGGGAACCCGTGCTGAGCGAGTTTAGCCGTCCCCCGCATGTTTATTTTCCTTATCTTTGCCCTACGTACCCCTCGAGTTGTGAAAGGCGGCCTTGGAGGTTTATCCCAAGGTCACTGAGGTGCTTGGTAAAGCCTGGGGAGGTTTTTATGTCTCCCTGAGCATCAAATAAATACTGAGGATCACCAGCCGCCATCGCTGTGATGTGCCGTAGTGGAGCCGGCTCCACACTGTGCCGTTTGTGAGAGCCGTGAGCTAAAATAGCCTCATGGTGTTTATTTTAGTTTTTAACTTCTTTAGAGCGGCCACAGTCGCTCCCTGGTTTTAAAAGTAATTTTTTAGGTCGATAACAGCAGCGCCTTGCTAAGACAAGGGCTGGATGATCGTGTAGCTGCAAAAAAGGGTGAAAACCTGTAGAAATCAGCCCTGGGAAAAGGGTTTGACAAACTTTAGGATGTTTGGGGGGAATTTCAGCCTGTGAAGTTGGTCTGGGGCGCTGGATGGGGCATACGGGTCCGGCCTGGTGCGACGCTGAACAGGAGGCACTGAAATAGGATGGTGGTGGTTGGGGGGAGGGTTGGGGGGGACCCAAGGGGAGGAAGGTCCATGGTGGGGGGTGCGCAGGCCCATGAGGAAGCGTCTCTGGGGATGCCCAGGCCCATGGGGGGTGCCCAGATCCATGAAGAGGGGGCTCGGGAGGTGCCCAGGGCCATTGGGAGGGTCTTTGGGAGTGTCCAGACTCATGGAGGGGCTGCGCAGGCCCTTTCGGAGGAGGCTCTGGGGCTGCCCAGGCCCATGGGGAGGAGCTTTAGGGGTGCCCAGGCTCATGGGGAAACGGCTTTGAGGGTGCCCAGGCCCATAGGAGGGTGCCGAGGTCCACGAGGAGGGGGCTCTGGGGGTGCCCAGGCCCATGGGGAGGAGCTTTAGGGGTGCCCAAGCCCATGGAGGGGTGCCCAGGCCCATGGGGAGGGGGCTCTGGGGGTGCCCAGGCCTACGGGCGGTGCCCAGGTCCATGAAGAGGGGGCTTGGGATGTGCCCAGGCCCACGGGGAGGGTCTTGGGGAGTGTCCAGACTCATGGGGGGGCTGCCCAGGCCCATGGCGAGGAGCTTTAAGGGTGCCCGGGCCCATGGGGAGGGGGCTCTGGGGGTGCCCAGGCCTATGGGGGGTCCCCAGGCCCACGGGGAGGGGGCCGAGGCCGGCACAGACCCACCTGGACCTCGGCCCAGGGGCTGTTGCCATGGTGATGGCGCCGTGCAGAGGCACCGCCTCCCTCAGCATGAAGCCCCGCCCCTTTCCTGAGCTCTCGCGAGAGTTGGCGGCGGGGCGGGGCAGGGCAGGGCAGGGCGGGCGCTGCCCGCCAGGAGCTGGGGCCGCGCGCGAGCAGCCGCCGGCGCCGCTTTCGCCTCAGCCCGGCCCGGCGCCTCAGCCCCGGCCCCGCTCGCCATGAGCTTCCTCTTGTGAGTGCCCGGGCCCCGCGGGGTGCCTTGGGGGAGGCCCCGAGGGAGCAGGGTGGCGTCGAGGGGCTTCGGCAGGGGGGAGAAAGGCCTTTGGGGAGGGGCCGTGTGAGAGGCTTTGCTGGGGAAGGACTCTGGGGAGGGGGTCTGTGAGGGGCTTTGGTCTTCGGAGAGGCTCTGTGAGGGGCTGGGGGGGACACTAGGGCTTGGTTTGTGAGAGGTATTGGGGGGGCTTGAGGGCTGGGTCTGTGAGGGGCTTTGGGGGGAGGAAGGCTTTTGGGGAGGCCTTGGGGGGGTTCCCGGGGTGCGGGGTGCTGAGGGAGGCCTTGCAGGGAGGTGCTGGCGGGGTTTGGGAGCTTGAGAAAGGTGTCGTGGGGACGGGTCCTGAGGGAAGTGCTGGGCCTCGAGGAAGGCTTTTGGGGGTCGGAGGCCCCAGCGGTGCCCGGGAGGTTGAGGAGGGCCTTGTGGTGGGGCATGGGAGGGCTCCTGAGGGAAGTTTTAAGGGGAAGCCCTGAGTGGCTTTGGGCAGAGGCTCTGTGGGGGCTCACAAGGGGCTTGAGGAGGGCTTTGGGGGGGCCCTGGGCGTGTATGGAGGTGGGAAGGCTTTGAAAAGAGTCCCCAGGGATGTACGAGGAGTGGCTGAGGAAGACTTTGGGAGGAGGCCCTGGAGGGCAGAGTGTAGTCCTGCGGATGTAGTGCCTTTTTGGGAGGAAGCTGTGGAGGAAGGCGGGGTGAGAGAGGGTGCTGTGCAGGGGTAGGGTCCCAGGTCGGGATGTGGAGGGGGTGGCAGCGGGAGTGGGGTGGCCCTGGAGCGTGCCCATGTTGGGCCAGTGCCATGGCGGGGGGTGCTTTGGGGGGTGTATGAGGGGATGGGAGGCCTTTCGGGGGGCAGTCTTAGAGGGAGGGCTCTGAGAAGGGGTTGCCTTGTGAGGGTTAATCCCTCCCAGGTGGGGAGAATTTGAGGGGTTGGTTGGTCTTCCAGGGGGATTGGGGGAGGCCCTGAGGGGGTGGGGGTGTCTGCGGGGATGCTCTGCCTTAGTGGGAGGCCCTGGGAGTTGGGAGGGGGCTTTGGGGGTGTGGGGTGAGGCGGAAAAGATGAGGCCCTAGTCCCGTGGGTGTGGGGCTTCGGGTGGGCCTTATCCTGTATCTGTGGGCAAGTGCCAATGTAGTGCAAAGGGTGTTGGCTGGTGTTTGTGTCAGGGGCTGCCCTCATGTGAGGTGGGGCAGGCCTGATTGCAGAGGAAATGGTGTTAATTTGGTAAACCTACAGGCATGTGGTGTAAAAAAAATGCATCTTAAACGAGCTACGGGGGAGGGCTGTTGCATACCTGTGTTGTAGATGTGAAGGCTTGTAAAGTGTGAGACAGTTTCTGGCTCTTAAGGCCTGGTAGGTGCTGTGGATGAGGACTGGAGGCATTTTGTGGCGTGAGAAGGGGCTGGGGAGCCTCTTCCTAGGGTTGACAATGCACTGGGTCTGCCTTTTGGGACCCTCTGCCTCAGGTCAGCGATGTGCTGGGCCTGCGTTTTGGCCGCAGCAGGAGGCAGTGGCTCGGTTTAAGACCGAGCTAGATCTAAAGGTCTTTTATGTCCGTGCTGAGCATTGCACCTAAACAGAATGTGCAAAGCTGCAAGGTTGCACCAAGAAGCTGCCGTGAGGCACGTGCCGGCCGAACGTGTCCGGTTGTGTGCAATGGGGGCAGGACGCCAGCGATGCTGAGCGGCGCACACCGGAGAAGCCCGTTTCCCCCGAGCCGTGCTTTGCCCCCGGCCATCCTGTTGTTTGCGTCACCCTTGCTTGGAAGCAGAGAGCTGGCGGGGTCTGAAAGTTAATGTTTTGTGGTTGAGAGGTATCGAAACTCATCCAGTTTTTGGCAGCGCTGGCTGTTCGGGGAGAGGCTGCGGTACTGCTGGCCCCGTTGGAGGGATGGGGGGAGTTTGGCGAGGAGTTGTGCGATGGCTCAGCTGCTGAGCACAGCTGTCAGTACGACACAGCAAGGGAAGATTACGATGATGATTTGCATTTTAGGGCTGGAGTCTATTAAATCGCTATTTTTAGCAAGCTGTTTCCTACGGTGCATTTGAGTGCTGAGTGTCTCATTTTTGCTGCTGTCAAACTGACCTAGTGGCAGTCGGCAGGTTGTTTCGTTCCCTGGTGGAGTTAGGTCGTCTTTTCTTTCCGTGATCGAAAGCAACTGTGGCTTGAATGAGTCTTTGGGCCTTTGCACCGAATGTTTGTGATTTTTAAAAAGGGTAGGTGAAAGAGGGAAGCGTGTGGGTGGCTTTTTTGTGACACTGTCAGAAACGCTTCGGCTTGCACGTAGGATCTGTGTGCCCCGACGGTGGGGGAAATGGGGAAGGGCTGGCATCACCCCAGTTTGAAGTGCTGGATGGCGAGGGGTAATACAGGAAATGTTTCTGGGAAGGGAACGCTGTTAAAGGACTAACTGGAGACATTCTTTTCTCTTGTTAGTGGGAGCCGATCTTCGAAAACATTCAAACCCAAGAAGAACATTCCCGAAGGTTCCCATCAGTATGAACTCTTGAAACATGCAGAAGCAACTCTGGGGAGCGGTAACCTTAGACAAGCAGTTATGTTGCCGGAAGGAGAGGACCTTAACGAGTGGATCGCCGTTAACAGTAAGCCCTATGAAAGAGGGATCTGCCAGAGCGTGGAGGTGGAGTGGGAAAACAAAAAACCTTTGGTTTTTATCCTTAGAAGAACCCAGAACTTCCTCAAATGCAATTCTTATCCCAGATATGCTTTGTTTAGATAACGGAGTTGGGATAAAAGGAAAGCAAGCGGTGTGACGTGCTGACGGGTCTTGCGTTGAAGGGGTGTTGCGCTCCGGAAGCAGGCAAAAAGCAAGAAACGAACCTGTGCCGTTGTGGTTTCGGGGTGGGTTTTTTTGAGTTCAGACTTGCAAAGGCGATTAGGTTTGTGAATGGTTATTTTTGTACTGGGGAGTAAGCCTGGAGTATTGAAATTTGAAATTATAAAGTTAGCGTTGTCAGCTGCAAGAATGGTGACAGCAAGTAGTCCAGGGAAAAAGTGGAACCACTAAACTCTGTGTTTGTGGAGTTTCTTTTTTGTTTTCTATTTTCATTTTATTACTGTTGGGTGCACAGTTTAAAAAGCCAAATACTACGAATTTATTTTGCTTTTAGCAGTTGCTTTCCCTGGCCTTGAACTTTGTTTCTTTGGAGGTTAGAGGAGAAAGAAGTAGTTCTGAGCAATGGAAAGCAGTAAGTCAGGCCACAAGAGTTCAACCTAAGGAAGGTCTCCTGTATTATCAAAATCAATTGGGGTTTTGAGGTGCTGTAATTTTTAAAAGGTGCCTGGAACCTAAAGCAGTCATTTCTAAAGTACGGAAAGCTAAGTAGAGCTTCATGCCGTACAGCCTGGCTAGGGGCAGTAGCCGGAGGGTGAAAAATTGATGGAGCAATTCAAATCCGTAGATAGTCAAAATGTCTCGAAGCCATCGGCCGTGTGACATCATACGGAAGGGGGATGTTTTGTTTTCACTGAGACCTTTGTGGCACGTTCACCCTCGTGACAGTGATCCTCAGAGGCTGCGTCAGCTGAATGAGAGCGAACCGGTGCTCCGGTCCGCTTTGTGTTTGTGCTTTGAGTAAACTTGATGCATTTCCTTTCCAGCGGTGGATTTCTTCAACCAAATCAACATGCTGTACGGGACCATTACGGAGTTCTGCACGGAGGCGAGCTGTCCGGTCATGTCCGCAGGACCAAGGCAAGAAGTTTACTGCAATCTACGGCCCCAGTTTAAATGTGGGAAAGTAGGCGGGTGCGTGGGTTGCTCGAGCATGTGTAAAAAGAAGCTAAAAAGAGGATGGGACCTGTCCAGATTGGGTCGAGGCACAGCATCGTGCTCCTCCAGTGTTGTTTACCTGCACGCAAAGCCACGCTGTCTGTTAGGGAGGCTGTGTGGTGTTGGTGCCTGTCGGTTTGTCTGGCATGTCAAACATCTGTCCGGGGGAAGCATGCGTGGGGATCTCTTTTTTTTTTTTCCTGTCAATCAGGTCCCTGTGTTGTTTGGAAGCTGAAAAGATGTGTTGTTGATCTAGAGAGATATAACTTGACTGGAAGCATCTGGTCTTGCTGTCAAAGTCTTACAGTAACCTCTCGCAGAGCCGATGCTCGGAGAGGCCGTAGTGTAGTTTTTCTGAGCACGAGCGATTCTAAAGATGCTGCTGCCGGCACGGGGCAGGACGTGAGGCAGGCGAACGCTCAGGTGGGGTTACTGTACAGTGCGTGCAATGGCCATGCGGGGAGGAGAGGGCAGCCTGACGCCATCGTTGTTGCGGAGAGTTAAAGCTGGGAAGGGAGCCTAACACTTGTAGGGAATGGCAAGTGTCTCCCGGGTCCTGCTGATCCCGGTATCATCTGAAGTATGCTTATCCTGGCGCAGGCCGTGAAAGGGCGTGAAGCGTGTGTTGTCCTGAGGCGGTTTTAGGGGCTGTTGTCCCTCGATTCGTGGGCGGTGGTTTTCAGGAGGCGTGTTTAGTTAGCTGACATAGTATAACTGCTTCATAGGAGGAGGTCGGGGCATGATGGAACGTGGAAAGGAAAAAGCGAAGGTGTATTTGGGGCGCCTCGTTGTTTTTAGGAAGTGTGAATACCCGTGGGGAGAAGATTACATGTTGTTTCTGCAGTTGTGTATTTTGTGGAGGTGAAGCTGCAGCAGGGTATCTTGTTTGCAAGGTTCCTCGAGCCCCTTTGTTTTTCAGGGCAGCAGTGTGGAGTCTGGCTGGTGGGCAGTATTTGTAGGGTGCCGTGTAACATCCTGCCCCGCTTTTCTACCCCGAAGTATCTCGATTGCAAGTTCCTCTTTCTATATTTGGGGACATTTCCTGTAATGACTTCCTGTTTAAATGGCACAGTTTGTTTTCACTTGTCGTCGGTCAAGAGGCGACAGTCGAAACGTGGGGGGGTTTTCCCCCTGCTTTTGAAGGATTTTGCAGAAGATGGCAGAGGAAGCAGGTTATGTTGTTGTGTAGCATTAGAGTCAACGTCTGCCCCAGTTCAGAGGAGCTGCGGGATCGATAAGCACACGTGTCGATTTGAGACGGCGGCTTCCAAAAGCCTTTGGCTAATGTGCGGCCCCAGGGACAGTCTCTCGGGGAAGTTGGTCTTGTGTGAGAGGAGAGGGAGCGCTGAATTCCGGGAGGGTGTCTGAAGGCTGTAGGTGAATTCATTCAGATGGTGGGCAACAGCCCTGACGCTTCCCCTTTGGCCAGTTTCAGTCTCGTTTTAAGGAAACGTTGATGTCTGAGGAGGTTGCCACCAAGCTGAAGTTCACTTTTGAGGGCGATTGCTGCAGTGGTCGGGTGGAGGTGTTAACTCTGACTCTATTGTGTTGCACTTGAGAAATTCGGAAAGGCAAAGTGCTGCTCTTGTTGCTTCTGAGGAGTATGAGCATTGCAGTGTCACTCCTTACTGAGATAAGGAGGAAGCTGCGGGGCCTGAAAATGCAATTTTTCCTCTTAGAGCAACGAGTGTATTTTCCTTCCCTCTCCCCACAGGTACGAGTACCACTGGGCGGATGGCACCAACATAAAGAAGCCGATCAAGTGCTCGGCTCCAAAGTATATCGATTACTTGATGACGTGGGTGCAGGACCAGCTGGATGACGAAACGCTCTTCCCTTCAAAGATCGGTAAGCACAGCTGCGTGATGCAATGGGCCTCACGTATGGGACAGAGACACTGCCGGAAGGTCTCGCTTTGGTCCTTCAGACCAAACTGAAGGACTTATCCGTGCACACTGGTGCGTTTCAGGCGTTCCTTTTCCCAAGAACTTCATGTCGGTGGCCAAGACGATCCTGAAGCGGCTGTTCCGTGTGTACGCCCACATCTACCACCAGCACTTCGATTCGGTCATGCGGCTGCAGGAGGAGGCCCACCTCAACACCTCCTTCAAGCACTTTATCTTCTTTGTGCAGGTGAGTTGCAAAACAGCGGCCAGTCGCCTGCCTCTGGGGTTCCTTGTTCCTGTTTGCTTTTAAAGGGAGTTGGATTTTAAGCACCTCCTCGCTCTCTGAAGATCTACAGCCATGTGCTGGAAGATACGCTTGGCTCCCACCCTCTGTACCTTGCGAAGCATGCAGCTGTGGCGTTGCGGGTTTAATTTTTTTTGTTGCAGGAAGCGTGGCCGAGTTGGCTGTAAATGCTTGAACTTCCCTCTCAGGTTTTAGCTATTGGCCTGCAGCAAAAGAAACCAGGCTTAGAGGAGAACTTGGGGGTTTTGTAGCTCAAGAATCGACTCAGAAATAGCAGCAGCACCTTTTTTTTTCTTTTTTTTTTTCCCTTGCCTGTATTTTAACAGCCTGTTCTGTGACCGCACATGCGACTCGTTGTGCAGAGCAGCATGGTACTTCTTGGCGACATGGCAGAAAAAGTTTTATTGTATTGAAATGCTAGAATTTCTCCGCAGAGAAATGGGAGAGGCGGCTGCTGCAGTAATGCCCGTTTGGTGGTTCTGTTGGGAGCCGGCACGCATTGGCATGGCGAGTTCCCAGCACGCGTACGGTGGTCGGACGTGTTTTCCAGCAGCTCTTTGAGAGGTGCCTTTAGTTTTTGTGGTGTTTCTTTTTTTCCCTGCCAGGAATTCAACTTGATCGACAGGCGGGAGTTGGCTCCTCTGCAGGAACTGATTGAGAAGCTGGGCTCCAAGGACAGATAAACTTTCCCCGGGAGGACCCTTTTGGCCGCTCCTTTCCGCTTTGTACGCCAGCCACTTCTCCGCTTCGCCTTCAGCGATGCAAGCCCCGAGAGGCATCGGTCTCAGAGGCCAAGCATCGCTTCTACTGTGCAGCAGCCGCAGCCGGCGTTGTTTCAGAAGTTGCTGGCTGCGCTGTGGTGACTTGCCCCATGTAGTCCACTTGGTTTTTATGTGCTCGAGTCTGGCAGGAACTGCAGTCCGCTTGAGGACGGGACTCGGACTTGTTTCCCGCAGGCTTGAAGTTCAAGTTCCTGCTGCTTTCTACTCCCAGAGGCAAAGTTTTCCTCTGGCCCCCATGGACACAGCGCTTGGCCTGTGCCAAGCCCAGGGTGTGCTTCCCCTGGGCCAGAGCAGAGCGGCTCAGCTTATTTTTGGAAGTGCTTTTTTTGGATGAGGTGCGCTCAGAGCCTTAAGCTCCCCCTTGGCAGGTGGCGGCAGGAAAAAGAAGTGCCTGGCCCAAGGGGTGCCTGTCCCCAAAGAGCAGCTCTGCTGTTCCCAGCATGGTGGGGGGGGGGACCCTACTGTGTGGCAAAGCAATAATAAAGTTTCTCCTTCCTGCTCTTCTCTCGGAGGAAGAGGGGGGTGTCTCTTCTTCTTCCCTCCCCTCCCCTTCCAGCCCCCCAACCCAGGTGCCTAATTGAAAATGCAGCACTTGGGGAGGCGGCAGCCTCATAGTCATCAGCCCGGAGCCCTGCAGGCACTGCTGAGAGCATCTTTATTGACCGGTCGGCAACGCAGGCATCAAGGCTTGGGGGTGGAGGTGAAGATGCGCAGTCCGTGCATGCTCTTGATCTCCTCGCTCAGTGCCTGCAACAGACCAGCACTGCCACTGCTGCGCTTGAACCTCACCGTAGACCACTGCGGCCACAGCCAGCGCTTTTGGGGCTAAATGCTGCACCCAGCTACGCTCTTATCACGCTTGCACATACACACAGAGTGTGACTGTGGAGTGCTGCACAATCTGTTAGGGCTGTGATGTTTATTATTGGGGAGGGGAAAAAAAAAAAAAAAGGAAGGGTGACACTTAAGACGCTCACACTGTGTGCAGGCCGCAGCACGCTGGGTGTGCTCATGCATGCACAGTGCCCCAAGCAGAGCGCCCCGCTGTATTGCTACAGGCAGACAGCTCTGCTGCCTCGGGATGAGGGACACGAGGAAGGGCAGGCGCTGCTGTTGAGACACTTGTAGGGGCTGTGGGCGCAGCAATTAATGCTCTGGTATGTGGGCGCAGCACTTTGATGGGGGGGTGTACACGCCGGAGTGCCCAACGAGGCAGTGCTGTACGCGCAGCGACGCTGCTGAGCGTTCGCGTAGCGCTCCCTTCCTCCCTGTTGGTATGGGGAAGGCGGGAAAACGCTACTTAGGGAGGGAAGGGCTACGCTGTTAAGACACGCTGGGTGCAGGTACAGCACTGAATCCTCACGCTGTGCGTGCAGCACTTCACCGTGGGTGCGGGCGCCCAGTTCGGCGCCCAGCTGCGCCTGTGCAGGCACGCGAGCGCCAAGCTGTCAGCGCTGGGTGTACGCGCACGCGCTGCCCTGCTGTCAGCGCTACAGGCAGAGCGCCCTGCTAAAGCGCCGCACGCGCACGCAGCCACCCTGTTTATTGGGACGGAAGAGCCGTGCCGCTCGGACGCTCGCGCTGCCTGTCTGCGCAGCGCTTGATGCTCGCTCTGCGCGTGCAGCGCCTGCAGCTGAGCGCTCTGCCTGCAGCGCTTCAGCCAGGCGCTGCGTATGTGCAGCGCTTGATGCGTGCGCGCACGGCGATGAGCACCGCGCACGTACGCGCGGCCAGCGTGCCCAGCTACACGCGCACAGCGCCCGACTCGGGTGAAGCGCTGCCGGCAGCGTGCTCAGCTACAAGCGCTGCGCGCGCACACACACCGCAAGCATCAAGCGGAGTGCCCGGCCGTAAGCGCTGCGCACGCTCGCGCGCACGCTTGCTCGCGCACACAGACTGGGCCCGAGCGCAACGGCCGCCGGCCGGGCTGCAGCCCCCCTCACCTGGTTAACCATCTGGTGCTGCTGCACCGTTCGCTTCTCTTTGAAGTCCTCCGACTCGATGTGAATTTCGTACATGGCGCCGCAGCCGCCTAGAAAAATAAAAGCAGCGGCAACCGCTTGAGCAAAGACCTGAGTCCTTTGTGCCCACACGTTCCTCACCCATTTGGGGGGGTCCCCACAGTGGGGAGGGGGTCTGGGGATAGACTCGCCTCCTCCGTCACAAAGCGCGTGGATGGTTTGGGGGCGAGGAGGAAAGGAAAGAGCTTTGTCTGTACCTGATATATCCACGACTTTGATGGCGGAAGCGCGGGGGAACTTCTCCCGCAGGACCCGGGTCACTCGGGCCTCCCCGTCCGTCTGCGAGGCGAAGCTTCGCCAGGTGCCGCGGCGCAGGAAGAGCTGGGGGGGGTAAAAACACCCCTGAGGAACCTTCTGGGGCTGGGGACCCCCCACCCCGGCGGGCTGGGGGGAGGCGGCCTTCACCGGCACCCGGAGAGGGAGGGGAGGCACCGAGGGGGAGGGAGGCGGCCTTCACCGGCATGGGGGGGGGGGGATGTGGGACGGGACGCGACGCTGCCGGCACCGGGCGGGGGGAGGGACGGGACGGGACGGGACGGGGGGAGGTGACCTTCACCGGCCCCGGGGGAGGAGGGACACTTACCGTGAGGGTGGAGGACACGTCCACCGTTACCGGGGGGGGACTTACCGTGAGGAGGCGCAGGCCGCACTTACCGTTACCGGTCCCGTTACAAAGGGGAACACAGAGGGAGGCGCGGGAAGACGGACAAACACCTCCCCCTCCCCCCGAAAAAAACTGGAAGGGGAGGGGTCCCGGACAACGGACAAAGCGCCCCCGCCCCCTACCCCCGGGCTGGGAGGGGGGCGCGGACAGAGGGAGGGACGGACACGGACGGACAGACAGCGGACACGCACCGGCCCGCGGCCCAGCAGCCCCGCCGCGGCGGCCATACTGGGCGGCGCGCGCCCGGTGCCGGACGCGGAGCCACGCCCCGGGGTCACCCGCCGCCCAGCCAATGGCAGCGTGCTTCGCAGCAGGGGGCGGGGCTGGGGATGCACCGCCTCCGCCGCCGCGACCCCTAGCGGCTCGGAGGACCTTGGCGGGGACTAAGCCCGACACCCACTGCCGGCGGAGGGGGAGGGGGGAGGCGATCCTGCCCCCCCCATCCAACACAGGGCCCCATCTTCCATCCCCTCATCCCACAGACAGGGCCCCATCCTGCCGCCGCTTTCCAACCCCAGGGCCCCATCCTGACACCCCGCCCCCCCAAGAAGGCCCCATCCTGACCCCCCAATAGACATGGCTCCATCCTGCCCCCCATCCCATACCCTGAGCCCCATCCTGCCCCCCCAAGAAGGCCCCATCCTGACACACCCCCCTCCAATAGACATGGCCCCATCCTGCCCCCCCATCCCATACCCTGAGCCCCATCCTGCCCCCCCAAGAAGGCCCCATCCTGACACCCCCCCCCCAATAGGCATGGCCCCATCCTGACCCCCCATCCCGTCCCCAGGGCCCCATCCTTCCCCCCTTCCCATAAAGAAGGCCCCATCCTGACCCCCAATAGACAGGGACCCATCCTGCCCGCCCCCCTTCCAGCCCCTCCAGCAGGAAACAGAACGCCAGGGGCCGCGTGTTGAGTGCAAAAAATAAATATAAAATTTATTAAAACACCCACAATATTTTAAAGATATCAGGAATAATACATTTCGCGGCCCGGCCGGCCGCGCGTAACTTAGAATAAAATACAAATTAAAAAAAAAAAAAAAACCAACAACAAAACAAAAAACAAAAACCAAAACCGGAGAAGGAAAGGGGGAGGATCCAAACTTGCAATTTTTAGGCATCCTAAAAAATAAATTTACCAAAAACACTGGGGGAAAGGAAGAAAGAAAAGGGTGTTAAAGGGGGAAAAAAAACCACAAAGAGGGGGGGAAAAAGAAAAAGGGAAAATTATACAAAATAAAATTATCAGCATAAATTTACTGTCCTAGAAGTATCTACAGTTTAATACACATTAATCCTATTGCCTTGAGACATGGGAAAAAAATCTACCGGTCCTCGATCCGCCCCGGAAAAAAACTTCATTTCAAGTAACCACAGTCCCGAGCCGACCAAGAAATCTTCAAGTGTGAATTTTTCGGAGCCGCCGGGACACCCCCGCGGTGCCCCCCCCCGCCTGCCGCTGTCCCACCTCCCCTCCTCAATTATCCCAAAAAAAAAACCCCAACAAAAATGCCAAAAACAAACCCCCCGCCTCTGACCGAATTCCCGAATCCGAGAAGAAACGGCGCTTTAGTTTTAAATTTTGGATTATTACCTCTTTTTTTTTTTTTTTTTTTTTTTTTTTGCGCCGCGGTGCAAAAACCCACTGGCAAAAAAAAAAGAAAAAAAAAACCTGCTCCTGGAATAAAACTGAGGCTGAAATTACGGCGGTTGGTAATCCCTGAAGGATGCGGGAAAATGAGGAAAAAACCTGGGCGGAAAGGGATAAAGGAGGGGGGGAAAAAACCCTAAGGAAGAAACACCGCTGCGAAAGGATCCCTGATTTCGGAAAGATTCACCCCGCTTTCGCTCGCCTTCGCTGCCGCGACGCTGCGGGGGGCTGGGGGGGTTGAGGTATTTGCCTTGGTTTTTGGGGCGCGGGGGAGCTGCTACCCCGGCGCTGACGGGAAGCCGAAGGGGAAGAAAGTAGCACCAATAAAACCCCAAAAAAATGGAAAAAAAGGGGGGGGGGAAGGGGAAAAGAAAGAGACAGGCAGAAGCGGGATGCCTGGCTGAGCCCTCGCCGCGGGGGAGACACCGGTGATTTGGGGAGAGGAACGAGCCCGAGGGAGCTGGGGGGAACGCGGTGCCGAGCGTGGTGCTGAGCGCCGGTGGGCACGGGGCCTGGGTGCCGCAGCGGGGTACGGTGCCGGGAGGGCGGCCCTGCAGCGGGCACCGGCACCGCGCGACGGGCTCGTGCAGGGGGTCTTTGCACCGTGCGCCGTGCGTGTGCACCGTGCTCCGGCACCACGGTGAAGCACTGTGGTGAAGCACCGTGCCCAAGCACCATGGGGGTGGCACGGTGCCCAAGCGCCACATCTGTGCCAAGGCACCGTGCCCGAGCACCGTGTCCGTGCACGGTGGGTGAGCACCGTGCCCAAGCACCACGGCCAAGCACCGTGCCCGTGCATGGTGAGCGAGCACCGTGCCCGAGCGCCGTATCTGTGGAGCATGCCCAAGCACCGTGCCCAAGTACCACGTCCATGCACCATGCCCTTGCACCGTGCCCGAGCACCCTCTCCGTGCCCATGCACCCTGTTCAAGCACCGTGTCTGTGCACCGTCCCCGAGCACCGTGGCCATGCACCACGGCTTTGCGCCGTACCCGAGCGCCGTGTCTGCGCACCATGGTCATGCACGGTGCCGGAGCACCATGGCCGTGCACAGTGCCTGAGCACCGTACCCACACACCATGCCCTTGCACTGTGCCTGTGCGCCGTGCACGTGCACCGTGCATGCACAACACACCCATGCACCGGGGCTGAGCACCCTGCCCGAGCACCGTGTCCACGCACCGTGTCCGAGCACCGTGTCCGAGCACTGCGCTGAGCACTGTGACCGAGCACCACGTTCACACACCCTGGCTGAGCACCACATCCACACACCATGGCCGAGCACCACGGCCGAGCACCATGTTCACACATTGCGGCTGAGCACCATGTCCACGCACCATGTCTGAGCGCCGCTGCCAAGCACCGTGACCGAGCACCGCAGCCAAGCACCACGTTCACGCACCCTGGCTGAGCACCATGTCCACACACCGTGTCCGAGCGCCGCGGTCAAGCACCATCTTCACGCATCGTGGCTGAGCACCACGTCCATGCACCATGTCCACGGCGCGTGGCCAAGCACTGTGCCCGAGCACCATGTCCGAGCACCGCGGTTGAGCACCGTGCCTGAGCACCATGTCCACACACCACATCCAAGCACCGTGCCTGAGCACCATGTCCACGGTGCATGGCCGAGCACCGTGCCCGAGCACCATGTCCATGCACCATGTCCAAGCACCACAGCAGAGCACCGTGCCCGAGCACCATGTCCATGCACCATGTCCAAGCACCGCAGTCGAGCACCACGTTCACACACCACGTTCGGGCATCGTGCCCAAGCACCATGTCCACGATGCGTGGCTGAGCACCATGCCTGGGCACCATGTCCGGGCACCATGTCCACAATGCGTGGCCGAGCACCGTGCCCAAGCACCATGTCCACGCACCGTGTCCAAGCACCGCGGTCGAGCACCATGTTCACACACCCTGGCCGAGCACAGTGTCCACGCACCACATCCGAGCACCACGTCCACGATGTGTGGCCGAGCACCGTTCCCGAGCGCTTTGTCCATGATGCGTGGCCGAGCACCGTGCCCGAGCACCATGTCCACGCACCGTGTCCAAGCACCGCGGTCGAGCACCATGTTCACACACCCTGGCTGAGCACCGCGTCCACGCACCACGTCTGAGCACCACGTCCACGATGTGTGGCCGAGCACCATGCCCGAGCGCTTTGTCCATGATGCGTGGCCGAGCACCGTGCCCGAGCACCATGTCCACGCACCGCGTCCAAGCACCGCAGTCGAGCACCACGTTCACACACCCTGGCCGAGCACCGCGTCCACGCACCACGTCCGAGCACCACGTCCACGACATGTGGCTGAGCACCGTGCCCAAGCATCGCAGCTGAGCACCTCGTCCGAGCGCCACATCCACACACGGCTCTCCCGCCGGCACCCTGGCCCCGCACCGGAGGGGAACGGCTCCACCGTGAGCCCAGTTGGCGGGACACTTCCGACACGGCACCGATTTCAGTTTGCATAAACCCAACCGGCTCCCGGCACGCTTCGAGCTGTCGCTCCGGAAAAGTAAACTTCCTTCTCAACGACATTGCTTTTTTTTTTTTTTCTTGGTTCCCTAGTTTCGTATATACATTAGTAGCACCTCAGCGAGATGGAATCAGGCAGAAGCGTGATACAGTTTGTTAAAACACCATAGCACCGTTTTTATTAGAAGATTTCATTTAATAAAAATATGCCTTATAGAGCCCACAAAGCATACTCCAGTATTAAAAGGAAAAATCAGCAATTGAGGCACCTCAGGGATTCTGGTTTCCTTCTCCTTCCCGTGCCTCGTCCCGAGAGCGTCGAGATGGGGAGGGGGGACCCCCGAAATGTGTCCCCCGGTCCCCGCCCGAGGCAAAGCATCGCGGCCGGAAAAACCGAAGCGGGGTGGCAGGAGCCCGTCGGGGCTCCCTGCGCCGAGCTCTCCCCAGGCTTTCTACCGCGGGCGTTGTCCTAGCGCCATTGTGGCCGCGACCTGCTGCAAAATTAGGTCCCCATCCCACCCCGAAGCGATTAAAAACATCCCCCCCCCCCCCGGCCCCAGCGAGTCCCCCTTAACGCCGCGACCCCCCTGGCTTCGGCGCAGGTGGGATGAGCACGGCCGCC
Organism: Ciconia boyciana; assembly: GCF_034638445.1. NCBI lineage: Eukaryota > Metazoa > Chordata > Aves > Ciconiiformes > Ciconiidae > Ciconia > Ciconia boyciana. The sequence continues at coordinate 1,129,837 of NC_132958.1, read as the reverse complement.
GGGACGGGTAAAGGAAAAGATTTTGCTTGAAAAACAGCCTCTCAGCAGCAAGGGGTAAAGAGCTGTGCATAGATTTCTAGTTTTCGTAGAAGAAGTCTGAAGCGTGCTAATTTTTAATGACTGAGATTTGAGGTAGGTTAGACATTATGTAGTGTAAAAACGTGAGACTGCAGCAGTTCTTGCTCCCCGACCCGCAGCGCCGGCATCTCCCCGCTTAACCGGGTTGAACCCGCCGGAGCCAACGCCGCGCCGGACCGAACCCCCTCCCTGCACCAAAAAAAACCTCCGAGGAAGCAGGACTTAGACAGGTTACACGGACCCTCGCCTTTTCCGAACGCACCCCTTTTCCTCCCGACTCTAAACGCATCCAGGCGAAGCTCGCAAGGCACCCCCGCCACGACAGTCAGACCAGACCCCGGGCGACGCGAACCGGGGCCGGCACCCGAATCCGGCCCCGCCGAATGCCACTGGCGGGCATCAGCCGGGTCCCCTTTTCGCCCTCCGAACCACATCGACACACCGGGTCCCCGCGCTGGAACCGGCATTGCCCGCGGGCATCCCTAAAATCTGACTTGCCATCGACTCTTACAATCCTGATATGCTATTGGGTATTTATAAGAAAAGCGGTAATAGCTCGTTGAGTTTCCTTGTCAAATATACGCGACTTTACAGATTACGGTTAAAAAAAAAAAAAATTAATTATGAAGGACGGACAAAGCATGTTAAATATTCTGCCAGTATTTACAGTTCTCCCACAATAATCTTGTTTAAAACATACTGCTTTCAAGTTGTTGGGGGGGGGAGGAAAGAGGGGAGTTGTTTTTTAAGTTTCGCTTTTGTTTTTAAATCTAGGTGAAAGTGCTTTTAAAAAAATTCTTTCCCTATTTACAGGTTTAAAATCAGACCACGTAAATGTTCAGGCTGTTTTACCGAGATCCTGCTGATCTGTGCCAGTGCGCAAGGAAGGAGGGTGACAGTAAACACAAGGTGATTTCTGCACGGTGACGGCGTCGGCGCTGGCTCGCTGGCTCTCCAAAAGGCACCTGAAAGTGCAAAAGCAACGACCCCGGGGACGCCGGCACCCGGATTCGGCCACGCCGCCCTCCCGGCGAGCCGCGGGGGAGCTCGCCCACCCGCCCGTCCATCCCGGCACGGCTTCGGCATCGGGGACGGGCGGAAAGTCTCGACTGAGATTGTTCGAAAAGCACCACGCGGTTGTTGTCGTCGTTGGGTTATGTGTTGGGGTTTTTTTGCGGGAAGAACGGCGATCCGTAGGAAGGAGGGATGGCACCCGGGGAGAGAAAAAGCACCGAGCCCCGGCGGCGCTCGCCACCGCACTGGCTCGCCGGCACCAGCGGGGAAGGCAGACCGGCGGGGATTTTGGCCAGCCAAGCCTTGGGATTCGCTCTTCCCAGAGCCGATCGCACGGAGAAAGTCCCCCGGAGACGGAAAGCACCAGACTTTAGCAACAGTGATGTACAGAGAGCAACACTAGCTATTCACAGTTTGGGGTTGGTTTGTGTTTTTTTCCTGTTTTTGTATTATTTTTTTTCTTTCTGTTTTTGTCCTGTCGGCTCCTTTAGAGACGCCGCTGCTGTCGCTCTCCCCGGGGCCGCCGGCAAAGGAGCCCCCAAGTCCGAGCCCGAGTGCGGCACCCCAGCAGCGGCAGTCCCCAGCCCGGACGTGTCCTGAGGTCTCCGGCGCCGGGAAAGACGCCGGCTCGCTCCGTCCCGGCGGAGCCGATCCCGCCGATGGCGAGGAGCCGAGTGAAGACGCGCCGTCCCAGGACATCCCGCTCGCGAGCGGGTCTCCTGTCGCTGTAAGAAAGGACTCCTCGAGTTGCAAAATAGGTATTTTTAGGTCCTTGGGAAAAAAAATAATTGGATGTTCAGCGTGTCCAGCTGACGGTAAAGCACACGATGCCGCCAGCCCCCACGCATTGGAGCTGGAGGGAGTCACCTCTTGCATTTAAGCTGGTTTGGTGTTCAGGTTGTTTTTTTATTTGTGTTTAGGGGTTTTTTTTTCGATGTTGGCTTCTTTTTCGAAGATCGGCTTCGTCTTGTCGTCAGAGTAAAAAATAAAATAAAATAAAATCCAATAAATAGGTATTTTTAAGTGGAATTAAAAACCTCTCCTTTGCGAAAGGACGCTATAAACTTCTCCCTCCGTTCGCACGGCGCACGAGGCTAGATTAAAAAAACGTGGAGATATAAATATGAGATTACCGAAATGCGTCAAACAGCATCGTTCCTCTTTTTTTTTTTTTTTCAATCAAGTTTTGCTTTGTTTGCCAACTCCTCGCCAAGCGCAGCTCTCCGACGGCGTGCGCCCGCGCCGGCTCCACTGTTTCCGAGCGTGCGTGTTGGGTTCGCTTTCTGTGGGTTGGGTTTTTTTTTTGTTGTTGTTGTTGTGTTTTGCTTCGTTTTTGCCTTTTTTTTTTTTTCTTCTCCCCCACGCCCGAGGAGAAAGCACCACGAAGCAACGCCGGGCTCCGGCGCTGCCGAGGGTTGAGGTAAGATGGGGCCGCGGCGGTTGCCTCCGTCTCAGATCCAGCGGCTGTAAGGGCCCGTCACCTTGGTGTAGGCGTAGGAGGACACAGTGATGGCGGAGTTGGTGGGGATGGCCACCGCCTGCCGCGTGGGGACCGAGTCCCTCCTCTCCTTGCTGGGCGCCTCGGTGGCCAACGCGCCGCCCCACTTGCGTTTCTTGGCGAAGGCTTTGGCGTCCGGCGGGAGACCCAGGCGTGCCGCCTCCTCTTGCCGGGCCCGAGCCCGCTCCGCCAGCTGCTTCATCTTGGCCTCCCACAGCGCCAGGCCGTGGTTGGGCTGGTTCAAGTTCTTGTGTTGGTAGAAGACCAGGGAGATGCGGGTGGGGTGGCAGCGGTTGGGTTTCTTCAGCGGGGTGGTGGCGTGGAGCTCACGGCGGGCGCACTCGATGAGGATGGAGCCGTGGGCAGGTGCCACGGCCACCCCGCCGATGTTCTCGTCCAGGAAGTTGTGCTCGCTGTCGGACCACTCCTCCTCCTCTTCCTCCTCGTCCTCTTCATCCTCCTCCTCCTCCTCCTTCACCGCCTTCTCTGGCAGATCCTCCTCCAGGCCAAAGGGGTCCCACGGCTTCTCCCGGTGGGGCCCCACCACCCCCTTCTCACCCACCACCGCCTCCCATGGCTTCTCCGGCAGACCCGGGCTGGGTGCCGGTGTCCTCCGCTCCTCCGCCTTCACCGAGCCCCACGGCTCCTCGGGGAAGCTGGGCAGCCCCGGTAAGGCCGAGCTGAAACCCAGCGGCCCCAGCAGGCTCGAGGTGCCCGTGCCGGCCAGCGCCGCCTCCCCCAGCTTGCAGGGACTCCATGGTTTCGGCAGCAAGCCCGAGCTGTGTGCCGCTGCCGCCTCTCCTGCCAGGACGTTGGGCCACTGCTTCTCCGGCGGCGGCAAGCGCATGGCAGCGTCAAAGGCGCTCGGCTTCTCCCGCCCACCCGAGCTCGGCGCCAGGGCGCTCCACGAGCCCTCCGCCGTGCTAGTCCTCTCGGGGGAAGACGTGCCCCGGGACGCTTTGAAGGGGCTCCACCGCTGCTCCGGCCCCCCGCCACGCACCGGGATGGCCGGCAGGGCTAAGCTGGCGCCGGGCACGGCCACTGCGCCAGGAAGGGGCTCAATGGTGGGCGGAGGGTCCGGGGGCTCCTGCTTGATGGGCCGGCTGCCAAAACAGTTCTGTGCAAACGGCAGTGCCTCCTCCGAGCCCGAGCTAGTCCTGTGCGCCCCGGCCACCGCTGCTTTCTGCTGGCTGGCGTAGCGGTTAGCCCGCTCATAGGTGCGCTGGTGATGGTTTTTGCTCCGGACGCTGTGCGGGATGGGCTCGGGGAAATCGGCGTTCCCATAGGTGTGGTTGAGGTTCTCCTGCAACACCGGGACGTCAGGCTTCTTCTCGTAGCCGTTGCTCACCCAGCTGCTTCCGCTCCTCTCGGGCGCCCCGTAATTCAGAAACTGCGAGGGGAACACGTGGTTGCTGGAAAAGCCGTAATACCCGAAGGAGGGAAGCGCGAACTTGGAGTGAAACCCGTTCACGGAAGGCAGATTGGGCTGTGCATAGTAGGAATGGTAAGAGTAAACACTGTTCATGCTGTACGGGTCGGAGGGCCGGCAGCTCCCCAGCACCGAGTAGCTCTCCACCACCGCGTTGCCGTTGTACTTGAAGGCGTTGTAATGGCTCTGCGGCTCCACCTTGATGGAAGGTTTCAGCGGCTGCGGGGGCAGCCCGCTTTTCAACGCCATACCTGCAGGCACAGCACACACACAGCCCCTGTGACCCGCCGGCCGAGGAAACTGCCGGTGGGGAGCAAGGACCCCCAAAACTCGGCCAGACTTGAAAATCCCACGGTGATGGGCTCACCGGCCAGGCGCAGAGGTCAGCATTGCCCATCATTGCCTGGTGCGCTGGCACCGATTCGCACCCACGCTCCGGGCTGCGGCGAGAGCTCCCCACTGCACCGCGGTACGGGGAAAAACCCAGGTGCCACAGAAATGCCATCCTGCACCCCGACAAGCCGAGCGCTCAATGCTGCCAGCCCGAGAAAGCCCCCAGCCACATCCCTGTCCCCTCACGCGCTTTCCGGACGGCTCGGGGCGGCAGGACCTCGGCTCTGCCCCCGTTACCTGCATTTTGCTGGAGCGTGGGGAGCTCGAGCGCTTCCTGCTTGATCTTCTCCGGCGTCATCAGCTTCTCTTTCTGCAGCTTCTTCTTCTCCGCAGCGGCTTTCTTCGCTTCCAGCTGCCTCTGCCGGCAGGACTTGGCGGGCTCGGGCAGCTTGCGGACCTCGCGGGGGAAGGACGTGAGCACCTGGATGGCCCCACTGCCCACCTTGGCATTTTGGTTCTCCTCGCTGCCGAACTCATCCGTGCTGGACATCTTGTAGAGGGGGAGGACGTGCAGTTGCTCATCTTCGGGGATCTTCCCCACCACGCGATTGTCTTCCTTCGTCAGCGTGCAGACCTGGGGGAGCGCAGGGTGCCATCAGCGGGATGCTGATGGATGCGGCCCGTGCAGGACAGGGACAAAACCTCCTCCTTATTCCCCCCATCGATGTGAAGCCACGCCAGCCTGGCATCCCCCGCAGCCCACACCGGTTCCCAGCAGCATTCAGAAACCTCCCACGGGGTTTAGGTCAGACAAAAGCAAACGCACGGTCCCCTAGCTGGACCTAGTTTTCATCTAGCTGGGGTGGCTTCAGCACCCCACAGACCTGAATGGTTTAATTTGAGGTGTGCAAACACTGCAGACCAGCCACTGGAGTCATGCAGGTAGGACGGCTGGGGACAGCGGGGACCGAGTGGCTCAAAAAGGAGCAACCTGAAACAGGGAGGGGGGGGGCATCCCAAGAAGTCCCGCCGGCCGCCTGCTTACCACTGTGCAGCCGTTGTAGAGGTTATGCTGATCTTTGTGAGCATGAGCGCAGAAGTCCATGCACGCCGTCACTCCAGAAAACGGCCTCCCCTCCTTCAAGCCCAGCCGGCAGTCTATCGCTACGTCCTCGTTGGTAACCTGGCAGAAGGAGGAGAGGGCTCCAGTTATCTGAAATCTCCTACGCGTCGCCACCCCGCACCCGTTTCTGCCGGCCACCGGGCCGGCATGCTCCGCAGGGGACGAGCGGGTGGCCAGTACCTGGTTTTGGTAGGCTTGCGGTGCCAGCCTCTTGTAAAGCGGAGCAACCTCAGTGGCCAAGTCCTGAAAGCTTTTCCGGAGCAGCTCTTCCTGCGGTAGGGAAAAGAGCAGGACGTCACCCAGAGGTTTCGGCAGCAGAGCCCGCACAACGCCATACAGCATCCGACCCGTCCCACGATGTCCCTCACCACACAAAGCACGTGGCTTAAATCCCTGGTGAGGTTTTGGCTGTTCAACCTCCAGCCTCAGCGTCTGTTGTGCTTTCGCTTGCTCGACCTGCGAGCCCCCTGGCATCTTCCCTGGGGTTTCTAGAGAGACCCCGTTTGTGCCACCCCATACCGGCACTTGCTGTCACACCAAAAGTCCTGGCTCTGGGATGCCAAGGCGAGCCTGCCCTCTGGTTTCACCAGGTTGGCTTTCTTTCCCCCATCTCCCTAATTCATCAAAAATCCCACAGGGAATCCTATTTTCAGGCTTCCTCCCTGCAAAACTTGGAGCTGGGGGTACAAGGAGGTCCAAACCCACAGCCCTGCCGGTGCTGCCCGGCTCCGCCCACGTCACCCACCTCTTTGGGATTGTCCCCCACCAGCCTGAACTTGCGGGGAGTTTTGCTCCGGGCGTATTTGCAGCCATTAAAATACATGCTCCAAGAGCAGCCGAAGGAGAAGGAAGCGCCGCAGGTGTTGGGGTCCTTGCCTTGGCACGCGCAGGTCCGGCTGCGGGAGGGACACCACAGAGGAGCATCAGCCACCGGCGCGGTGATGGCAGCTCCGAAAACAGGGGGGACCCCTGCATCCCCTTCCCACCCCATTTCCCCAAACCGGACCGGTGGCGTGCTGCAACTTACTCGTCGTTCAAGCCGCAGCGGCGGCTGGTGGGGTTGCCGTACTTGGTGAGGGTGTCGGTGAGCTCCTGGTACAGCGTGTCACCCAGCGTGCGCGGGATGCCCTCCCAGGCCAGGATCAGGATGATGATGACGGCGTTCTGGCAGTGGTGGCCGGCCCGGTGCCGCACCAGGCACAGCAGCTTCTCCTCTTGGTTGTGTCTCCGGATCACCTGGAAAACAGAGGGGCCAAGTCAGACCACTCCAATGGCAAACACCTCCCGGGATGGGGAGGACCCCAAAAGCGGGTCCTGGCTGCCTTCCACAGCGCCCCGTGGGGATCTGGGGGGACAGAGCTGTGGGGGCTCCCATGGTTGCATTCACCCCCATGGGCTTTGGGAAACCGAGGGGGGAACATGCCCGGCTCTGGGGCTGCAGGCACGGACGTGCCGTTCGGCGAGTGCCAAGGGTGGGAAACCCCGTGGAGTTTCCCCGGGGGTGGCTGCTCTCGCTTTCTCCTTGTCAGCCGCAGATGAAGCATCCCGCCCCTGCCCGCTGCAGCCACCGCTGGCGGGGGACCTCCTCGTCCCCAGGCAGGGAGGGGACGGGCAGGAGGGTTACCCCAGGGAGGGGTCCGAGGGCAGACGAGAGCCAGGGCGCAGGCACTCACCCACTTGGCGATGGGGCAGCCCCGGGAGCTCTTTCCCTCCTTCCCCGTGTAGATGACCTTCTCGATGCGGATGGCCTTGCCCTTCTCGCCGTACCTGCCCGGGGACGGGCATCAGCGCCGCTCGCCCCCACCATGCTCACGAGGCCCCCGCTCGCCTCACGGGACCCCACTCACCCCCACTGGACCCCACTCGCCCTCATGGGACCCTGCTTGCCCTCATGGGACCCCTCATGAGCCCCTACTCACCCTCAGAGGATGCCACTCTCCTTCATGGAACTCCACGGGACCCCACTCACCCTCATGAGCCCCCGCTCATCCTCATGGGACACCATTCGCCCTCATGGGACCCTATCTACCTTCATGGGACCCCACGGGACCCCACTCGCCCTCACAGGACCCCGCTCACCCTCACAAGCCCCAGCTTGCCCTCATGGGTCCCCACTCACCCTCACGGGATCCCTCATAGACCCCACCCACCCTCACAGGACCCCTCACAAGCCCCTGTTCTCCCTCATGGGCTCCCACTCGCCCTCACAAGCCCCCCCTCACCCTCATGGGCCCCCACTCACCCTCATGGGCCTCTACTTGCCCTCATGGGACCCCTGATAGGCCCCCGTTCGCTCCCACAGGCCCCCACTCACCCTCACAAGCCCCATCTCACCCTCACGGCCCCCCAGGATGGGACGGTATGGGGCGAGGGCCCTTACCGCTCCTCCATGAGCTCCCTGATGGATGCCACGGTGGGCCCCGAGCCCAAGTGGGTGTAATACGGCCCCTCGTCCTTCTCCACGATTTGCTCTGCAGAGGCAGGAGGGGGGGGACAGAGATTTTGGGGTTTGCACCTCCACCGGCTGCCCCGAAGGATGCCAAACCCCCAAATTCCCTCAAATTGAGCACTTTTGTGCCAAAAACCAAAGGTTCCTCAACGGCGTTTCCCCCTAAGAGCACCGGGGAAGGGAAGCCGCAATTAGGGGTTCCTTAAACAGCCCAGCAGCTCCTCTTCATTTTCTGCTCCCAGCACGAAAACGCTGCTGGGGAACACGGGGACAGATGCTCAGACCCACACCCTTCGGGGATCCAAAAACCTCCCCGAGGGGCCACAGCCCCTCCAAGCATCCCGGCAGCAACTGCGGCCCCATCCCGGCACGGGGGATTTGTGCCGGCCGCTCGAGTGCGGTGCATTTTGATGAGCTCTGCCAAGGAGAAGCGATTAGCAGCAGCGGGTGATTCGGCATACAACTCCCCCCAGCCCCTCTGCTCCCCGCCAGCTCCCACCCTGGGCACCCATCTGGCCCTGCTCACCGGGACCAGCCCAGCTGGACGCTGCCAAAACCATCACAGGATGATTTTGGGGCTGAAAACTGCTGCTGCCTGCTTTTAGGCTTGCCCGGAGGATTTGGGGATGCTCACAGGATGCCCCAAGCTGGCTGAGCCCGTGCAAGGAAGGAGCTGCTGCATGGGAGACAGGCTGAAGGATGCTGGGGCTACGGGAGGAGGATGCTGGGGCTACGGGAGGAGGATGCTGGGGCTACGGGAGAAGGAGGCTGGGGCTACGAGAGGAGGATGCTGGGGCTACGAGAGAAGGATGCTGGGGCTACGGGAGGAGGATGCTGGGGCTACGGGAGGAGGATGCTGGGGCTACGGGAGGAGGATGCTGGGGCTACGGGAGGAGGATGCTGGGGCTACGAGAGAAGGATGCTGGGGCTACGGGAGGAGAAGGCTGGGGCTACGGGAGGAGAAGGCTGGGGCTACGGGAGGAGAAGGCTGGGGCTACAGGAGGAGAAGGCTGGGGCTACGAGAGAAGGATGCTGGGGCTACGGGAGAAGGAGGCTGGGGCTACGGGAGAAGGAGGTTGGGGCTACAGGAGAAGGATACTGGGGCTACGGGAGGAGGATGCTGGGGCTACGGGAGGAGGATGCTGGGGCTACGGGGGGAGAAGGCTGGGGCTACAGGAGGATGATGCTGGGGCTACGGGAGGAGAAGTCTGGGGCTACGGGAGGAGGATGCTGGGGCTACGGGAGGAGGATGCTGGGGCTACAGGAGGAGGATGCTGGGGCTACAGGAGGAGGAGGCTGGGGCTACGGGAGGAGAAGGCTGGGGCTACGGGAGGAGAAGGCTGGGGCTACAGGAGGAGAAGGCTGGGGCTACGAGAGAAGGATGCTGGGGCTACGGGAGAAGGAGGCTGGGGCTCCGGGAGAAGGATACTGGGGCTAGGGGAGGAGGATGCTGGGGCTACGGGAGGAGGATGCTGGTGCTACGGGGGAGGATGCTGGGGCTACGGGAGAAGGAGGCTGGGGCTACGGGAGGAGAAGTCTGGGGCTACGGGAGGAGGATGCTGGGGCTACAGGAGGAGGATGCTGGGGCTACAGGAGGAGGAGGCTGGGGCTATGGGAGGAGGATGCTGGGGCTACGGGAATAGGATACTGGGGCTACGGGGGAGAAGGCTGGGGCTACAGGAGGAGGATGCTGGGGCTACGGGAGAAGGAGGCTGGGGCTACGGGAGGAGGATACTGGGGCTACGGGAGGAGGATGCTGGGGCTACAGGAGGAGGATGCTGGGGCTATGGGAGGAGAAGGCTGGGGTTACGGGAGGAGGATACTGGGGCTACGGGAGAAGGAGGCTGGGGCTACGGGAGAAGGAGGCTGGGGCTACAGGAGGAGGATGCTGGGGCTATGGGAGAAGGAGGCTGGGGCTACGGGAGGAGGATGCTGGGGCTATGGGAGAAGGAGGCTGGGGCTACGGGAGGAGGAGGCTGGGGCTACAGGAGGAGGATACTGGGGCTACGGGAGGAGGATGCTGGGGCTACGGGAGGAGGATGCTGGGGCTACAGGAGGAGGATGCTGGGGCTACGGGAGAAGGAGGCTGGGGCTATGGGAGAAGGAGGCTGGGGCTACGGGAGGAGGATGCTGGGGCTATGGGAGAAGGAGGCTGGGGCTACGGGAGGAGAAGGCTGGGGTTACGGGAGAAGGATGCTGGGGCTACGGGAGAAGGAGGCTGGGGCTACGGGAGAAGGAGGCTGGGGCTACGGGAGGAGGAGGCTGGGGCTACGGGAGGAGAAGGCTGGGGCTACGGGAGGAGAAGGCTGGGGCTACGGGAGGAGGAGGCTGGGGCTATGGGAGAAGGAGGCTGGGGCTACGGGAGGAGGAGGCTGGGGCTACAGCCCTGCAAGCAACACACCCCCCACAGCAGCAAACCCCTCGGGGCTTTTAGGGCATGAAGGTGCCGGCGTGGGAAGCAAAGGATGCTCCGGGCAGGCACGGTGGCACAGGGGTTGATCCCTGGCACGCAGGGATGCTCGAACGCCACCGGGTGGGATGCATCCGGCGCGAAGGCCGGGTCTGATCTGCCCTTCCATCTCTCTGCTCTCATCGCCCTGATTTTCATTCCTGTCATGTCTAACTGGCTGGGTGCCAGGGCGAGGAGAAAGCCGGGCTCAGCTGGGCTGCAGCTGTCCAGACAGAGATCAATACGGGACACGCAGCGAAGGCTGATTTTATTACAGCGTCTAACAGCACAGGCACCTAATAAAGCACCGAGCCCCGACTCCTACTTAATTGCTTTCTCTCACTGCTTTTCCTTGAGAAAATGGAGAGAGGTGGCAGGGGGGGAATCCCCCCTCTCCCAGCCCCTAAACCACGCTGCAAAAGAAAAAGCAACCCAAATCTTTTCCTGGCAACGCAGGGCGAAACTCCGAGATCAGTTCGAGCGGCTCCAGAAAAGCCTTTCATTCGCTCGGTGCCGTTTGGGCTAATTACTGCTGCCATTTACAAGCAAATAAAGAAATAATCATGAGCCCCACTAATAAAGTGCAGCTTGGGCTTGGGCCGAGGCCACCTCTCCCAGCAGCATGGGGCTTTGTTTTTCCGGCTGGATGCCCCAAATCCTCACCCTGCTCCTCCCAGCTCCCGTCTAAATTTTGGGGAGGGAAGATCCAGCTCCCAGTGCTTGGATGGAGTTGGACCGTGGGGACCACATGGGAAATCTCTAGCACTTGTGCAAAGTCTAACAAATGCCAACACACACAAAAAAAAAAACCAAAAAAACCCCCAAATCCAAGAGTTTGGAGCCTTTTCAATGCATCCTGGTGGGATCAGCCACCGAACAACCCAGCATCCCGGCAGCAAATACGGCTCCAGGCATAAACACACACGCTGAGTCATAGTTTGGGTTACTTGGAGTAACCCAAACCAGCTAATTTGTCTTAAAATAGCAGGAATAACCAGGCAAGTTGGGTTTTAGGCGGGTTTCGGCGCTGGGACAACCATGGGCCCCTCTATGGGATTTAGCTGAGTGGTTAAGCAGAGGGAAAACCCAACAGCCCTTTGGTTTTGCAGCTCTTCCAACCCACGCCAGCACAGCCAGGTCGGCGTCAGTGCCACCCCCACGGTGACGCGGCGATCGCTCAGCGTTTGCTGTCTGACCGTAAAAATAAGAGAGGAAAAAGAGAAAGCAAAAGCGGGCTCTGCAGCATCGGGGTTTCGCCATGCAAGCGCCGCATCTCCCCAAAAAGCGGGGGCTTTGCCAGTGCCGCGGCATCGCTCCGTTATTTATCCAGGGCAATCCCACCCGGCAAAGCCACCTCCACAAAATGCCACTCCAGGGCTCGCTGCCACCCCGGTAATCCCCCGGCACGGCCGCTCGCTCACCAACACAGTCGCAGGTGGGGAACTCTGCTTGCGCCCGCTTAGCCGGGGTGTCCAGGAGGCTTTTGGTTGGCGTGTCCAGATATTTCAGCGGTGACTCCAAAAAGCCGCTCAGGGTTGGTGTCAGCGGCACCTCGTCCTTGGTGGGTGTCCCGTCGGCATCATCCGCGTCCGGGTTTTGGCTTTCCTCGGAGTAAAAGCACGTGGTCGACACCACGGTGATAGCACCAGAAGACTCGATTTTGATCTGTTTGGGGGACCGGGCGGTGAAGGGGGGCTCTGAAAGCGGACCTTTCCCCGGTGAAAATGAAAAGCTTTTGGGTCCGGCTTGGGGAGTGCTGCTTGAAGCCGGGGTGGCGGCGGCGGTGGTGGCGGGCACTTGTGGGGTTGGCGCCGGTCCCCCCAGTAGCTCGGCAGCCCCGGAGGCGAGCGGGGCGGGCGTCTCGGGGGGCTGCAGGTTGAAATTCTCCCCGAATTCCGCTTCGAATTGCCGGATGAGCTCTTCCAGCTTGTCATCCACCACAATGGGGGTCGGGGTGGCTGATGGGGGGGCGGCCGGTGCTTCCTCTGAGCTGGTCGAGCCCGCCGGCACCGGGTGAATTTGGGGGCCCCCCCCGGGGGCACCCCTTTCCTGAGAGTCGGGAGCCGGGGGGCCGCCGTCGAGGGGGTTCGGTGGCGGGGGGCGGGCGGGGGGTAGGGGTAGTGCAAGAGGCTGGAGCGGGAAGGCAGGCGGCGGCGGCTGCGGTTCAGTTTGCATCTCTTCGGCGGGGGGTTCGGCGGGCGTCCGAAACCCCTCCAGGCTGATCTGCCAGAGGGGCAGGAAGAGCGGCTGCGAGTCCTTCTGCTTCGCCTTCTTGATCTGCACTTGCTTACGGAGCGGTTTGGCCGGGGGGGGCTTTTCGGGCGGTGTTTTCTTCTTTTTCTCTTTGGCCTGCTTTTCGAAGGGCTTGGGGGGCACGGCCGGGGCACCGGGAGCCCACCAGCCGCTCGGCCGATCCAGGGGTGCCGCCGCCGCCGCCAGGCTTTGCTCGAGGAAGAGGCTGCGCTTGTGGTGGAGATGCTGCTGCAGGACCAGCTGCGTCTTCTTGTGCAGGTCGGGCTCCGGCGGTGCCGGCGGCAAACGGGGGCCGCCCAGCGCATCCTTGCCGGGCACTCGTTCGGGGGGTTCCGTTTTAGGCGCAGTCACTTTGCCGGCCGTCGCTTCGGGTCTCTTGAAAGCTGCCTTGATGTAGTCGTCGGTGTTACCCAGCAGCTGCTCCAGCTCCGCCATGGGGTCTCCGGCCCCCGCTGCCCCCTCCGCCTCCAGCCCCCACGCCGCCGCAAAGCCCCCCCGGGGAGGTGCTGCACCAAAAAACGGCTCCGGCGCTGCTCCCGGCTCTGGAGGATAACGGGGCTCGTCCCCTCGCTGCCACGCAGCCCCCGGCGGGGCAAGGGGGCCGGGGCCGAAGGGGGCGGCAGGGGGCGGTGGGGGCGGCGGTGGCGGGGGCTGGCCATCGCCGGCGGGCTGGGGGAGAGCGGCTGAGAGCTGCGTCAGGGCTTCGATGGCTATGGCGGTCTGCAGGCTGATGTTCTTCTCCTTGGCGATGGTCAACGCGTTTTGGGAAAAGGGGAGGCCGTCGGGCGGGCACGGCTCAACGGTCTCAGGCACCGGCTGGGGGTTGATAGCACCTTCCTGGGGGGGTGGCGGGGGGTTGGGGGCAGTGGCACGGGGCCTCGGTGATGCCGGCTCTTCGCCGAGAGCCGTCTTGATTTTCTGCTCCAGCCATTCCAGGTAGTCAGGGCACTCGGGGCCATCGCAGTTGCAGTTGGGGGGCTTCACGCCGTGCTTGGCCAAAGCCAGGGCAGCCTTGAGGGCGTGCAGGTCCTCTCCCCGCGGCACGCCGTCCGCCGCGCTCAGCCCACCCCGGCTCATGTCCGAGTCGAACTTCTCGTACAGCAGCGAGGGCGAACCCGGGGGCAGTAGCCGGTAGGAGGAAACGGCTTCGGCCACCGCCGAAAAGGCCACCAGGTTCCTGACGTCTTCCAGATGGGCTTTACCAGCGGCGGGCGGCTGGCCCGGTGACCAGCCGCTCGGCTCCATCAGCGTGCTGCCCCCCGCCTCCGGCCGGCCCCCATTCGCCAGGCTGAGCCTGCTGCCCTCGTTCAGCCGCCTTTCTTCGACATAATTAATTGGCCCTTCTTCCATTTGGCTTCTGCTGGGTCCATCAACCGGGTCGCCCGCTGAACCTGTCTGCGAGGAGGGAGAGAGGAGAGACATCAGCATCCCCCACCACAACCCACGTGCCATCATCCCCCACCCTATTTCTCCCTCTTTTTTTTTTATCCTCCCCTTTCCCCATCTCTTTTTCTGACCTGGATGATGAAGACGCAAACGAGCCACGCGAAAAAATAATCACCACTGGCAAAACCACGCGGGTTTTGCCCTGCTGCGTAAGGAGCAGCTCGGCTCAAAAGGCGGATGGTTTCCACCACGCTGGCCCCGCGCCGCCCACGTCCCCACCCCGCCACCGGCTTTCGAAATTGCTCACAGGACGGTTTGGGATTTCCATCGCCCGCCGAGAGCAAGACACAGCGGGGTGGGACGATGAGGGCGTCCCCGGCTCTGGCGACACAGTTTACACTGGCGAAGGAAGTGGCACGGGGAGAAAAGGGGGGTTTTTTTGGACCCATGCCCGAAGCAAACATCCTGGCTGGGAGCAGCCGTCCTTCGCCGGGGGCCGCGGCACGGCAGGAAGCCGCCGAGTTGGCTACGCCGGTGCCAGGGGCGGCGCGGGGATGCTTTCACCTCGAATAACCCAGCGTCTGTATCAACACGGCCGGCCGGGGCCCCCGGCAACGCCGAGCTACAGCACCAGCGTCCAGAAAACCGGCCGCGTGCCAAGAAGAGACCAAAACCATTAGAGCCTTCATGTCGACACGAGGCAGCGGCACCCAGGGAGCCCGTCACCCTGGCGTCTGGGCTCAGGCACCCTGGTTAAGACCCTCCAAGGGGTTTTGCCAGGGATAGGAGGGCTCTTTCTGTGCTCTGTGGCTCTCTCCCCCCTCAAAGGCGGGGATTTTAGTGCTCCGGCGGCCAGGGGTGCTGGGCACTGGCAGCGTATTTAGCAGTTTGCTGATAACCAGGGGAGCTTCCTGCAAGCTAAAAATACAGCAAAGTTTGCTGGAAAAAAATATGACAAAGCAAGCAAAGGCTGTGGGCAGAGCTTCCTGCCTCTGGACGGTGCCGACACCGGCTCGCGGGAAGGATCCGCAGCCCAGAAGACTCGCGGGAGACCCTGAGTTACGGCTAGGTGCACGAGCAAGCTGTCAGTGTGCGGTTGTTGGTGGTGGAGCCGCGTTTAACCCTTCAGCCACCAGCCCCACGGCTTCAGCACGGGCGTCCTTCGGGGCAAGAGGGCGAGCGAAGCCGCACGTTTGAGCGTGGCTGGTTTCTACACCGGAGATAAGCACGCTGCTGACTGCAGTGAAACCCCGCTGAAACTGGAGAGGAACAACTCCCGGCACGATTATATCCCAAAAATCCCCCCTCCCCGGGGGTGAAAACTCCCAGGGGAGCACAGCACCGGTACAAATCACCGTGGCCCCACTCCGGCACAGGGCTCACCCTGATGCTGCTGCAGCTTTACAGGGGCTCCGGCTTCAGTCCCTTCGCGGCATCCCCGGAGCCAAGCGACGGAGCTGCGAGCAATGGGACCGGTCCATCAGGTCTGGGGAGCAAGTGCTTCGCCGCCAGTTTGTGCCACGTGCTGGCAAAACAGCAGCCTGGGCAGGGTGGGGACAACATGCCGCCTCCGCTCTCCTTTGCAAACCAAGGAAGAAACAGCCTCGCCCGTCCTTCCTACACCATCATCTTCCTCCTCCTCCTCCCCAGCCAAAAGGGTTTTACCAAGCAGCGCACGGTGGCAGGGAGAAAAACGCCCCAAGCCCCTTCTCCAAGTCCTCGAGGGGACACACTCGTACCCAGAAGCGTCTCCAGCATCGCGGTGGAGATGCCAGCCCGGAGAAACGATGACAAATATGTTTTGCTCCGAGTGGGGAGTGGATGCTGGCCCCAAGGGTTTACTTGGGGTGGGGAGGGGAACCTGCTGGGTAAGGGCAGGGGAAACCCCAAAAATCAGCCGCCGGGCTGGGGTGGCACCTTGGGCTGCTCCATCCCATAAACTGGGTTATCGACGCAGGCTGGGGATGCAGGAAAATAGTTCACCCTGCGAACGCAAGGCAGGAGCAAGCATCCCCCGCTGCTCCTAAAGGGTTAATCCGAAAGCTACAGCCTTCCCCAAATCAGTGGGGGGAAAAAAAAAAATATATATATATATAAAAAATATAATTATTTTTATCCTGGCGCTCTCATCCAGCTCCTTTTGTTCCCAGCCCTGCAGGCTGGGAGATGGAAAGACCTCGTGGCTTCTCCCCAAAAATCGATCCCCCGCCCCCCCATCCCGACTCGCTCCAGCAGCATCCGCAGAAATCCCTCCATCACCGCCGTGGGCACCTATTCCTCCGTGCCTCGGCCCGTTTTCCCCAGAAAAAGCGCTGCCTGCCCAAACCTCCTTCCATTTGCCCCGGGAAGGAATAAAAGCTGGGGAGGGGGGAGGGAAATAAATTAAAATAAGGACAAAACCAAGTGCTTTGGTTCGGGTTAGCTCAGCTGCTTGGCTCCTGCATGGTCCCTTCTGCATCCTCCGTGTGCTGTAAAAGGGGAAAAATCCCCCTGAGGATGAAAACATTTATTTTTTTAATCTGTTTTTCCTCTTTTTTTTTATTTTTTCCCCCGTTTTAAATGCCTTAAACAGAGGGAAGGGAGGGGAAAAAAAAATAACCACACACGCAGAGCCCAGCTTGGAGGGTTTCCAGCCTGGGCTGCGCTCCCTGGGAATAGTCCGGAGCTGTTTATAACCCGGCGAGTGCCGGGGGGGAGCCCCGGTAGGGGCACGGTGCCGGATTTGGGTATGGCTCTGGCCGGGCAGCACTTACGTGTGCGGGGCGGGAGGCGAAGCCGGAGGCAACGGCGGGACCGTCCGGGAAGGAAAGACGAAACGAGTTGTTCAAGCCTCAGCCACCCCGGCCCTCCCCGCCCCCTGCAAAACCAGCTGGAGGAGCCATTAGCCCCAGCGCCGCGCGCACGTAGGGACGGACGGACGGACAGCGGAGCTCGCCGGCGCTGGCTGGGCCCCAAAAGGCGCCTCGACACCCCGCGGGGGGACACGGGGGGGACCCCGGCCCCGCGAGCTGGCGGGGAGGGATGGCCACAGCTCCGCTGGCTCCGGCGGGGAACCGCAGCCCCCGCCGGTGGTGGCCCTATAGATCCTGCTGCCCTATAGATCCTGCTGCCCTATAGATCCCGCTGCCCTATAGATACAGTGACCCATATATCCAGCAACCTGCATATTCAGCAATCTTATATATCCAGCAACCCTGTATATCCAGCAACCCTATATAATCGGCAACTTACATATCCAGCAATCTTACATATTCAACACCCCTGTATATCTAGCAGCCCTATATTTATCCAGCAACCCTGTATAATCAGCTACCCTATATATCCACCAATCTTCTATATTCAACAGCCCTATATATCCAGCAGCCTATATAATCAGCAATCTTATACATCCAGCAGCCGTATACATCCAGCAGCCCTATACGTCCAACAACCCTGTATATGCAGCAATACACTATACCCAGCAACTTAGATATTCTGCAATCCCATATATCCAGCAGACCTATATATCCAGCAACCCCAAACACTCAGCAACCCTAAATACCCAAGTTCTATATACCCAGCGACCTCTACATCCAACAACCCTATATAGCCAGCAGTCTATATAACCAGTAACCCTACACATCTAGCAGTCTATATATCCAGCAGCCCTATATAATCAGCAATCTTATACATCCAGCAGCCTTATATATCCAGTAACCCTATATATCCAGCAACTCTTTATATCCAGGAACTTATATATTCTACAATCCATACAGCCAGCAGACCTATATATCCAGCAACCCTATATGGCCAGTAGTCTCTATACCCTATAGTCTGTATATCTTATTTCAAATGATTACTTTCAACCTCTCCACTGGGCTGTAAGAAAAATGAACTAAACCCACCCAAAGCCAAGAGGGGAACAGGTTTTACATCCCTCGTCCTCCAAAACCACCCGCTCGCCCCCACCGGGGCCCCCAAAATTCCCCCGTATAAATATTTTGGGGGTTTATTAAATCCCTTGGCAGGAGCCAAATGGCTCAGCTGCAGAGAACGGAGTAACTCGGTACACGCAAAGCAGCTTGAAAGACGTCGTTTGGTGTCATCCCGCTGCAAAAAATGCTCAATTTTATTCAAAGTGCAGAATTTGGGAGCCGGAGGAAAGCGGAGGAAGGCTGGGCCGCACTGGCGGGGATGCTGAGCCCTTCCCGGTGGCATCTGGGCGGCAGGGGGAGGATACAACGCCGTGTGCCGGGGCTGCGGCGAGGGCACGGCGGGGTGTTTGGGAGGTCAACGGCTGCTGCTGCCAGCCAGCGGCACGGGCCGGCCAAGAGGCAGGAGGCAGCTTGGCTGCCGGCCCCGTGCCGCGCCGGTGGAGCACGGCCAGCCCCGGCACTCGGCTTGTGGTTTTCCTCCTCTGGCAACAGCCCCGGGGATCCTCCGCCGGGACGGCGGCTTGGGGGGCACCGCCGGGGGGAAGCCCCGAGCATCCCTGAGCACGGGAGACCCTACAATAACGAACCGCCTGGCCGGTGCCACCGAAGGGATTTGCCGGGGAAGGAGATGCTACTGAAATCACACGCACACCCCCCCCCGCCCTGGGGATTGATGCTCCTGGGGGGCACCGCCTCGCCTCGCCGGAGCCCGAGAGCTGGAAAAACCACCCTCCCGGTCCCAAACCACCACCCCAGTCCCCAGGTACCGGTGGGGGGGATGCCGGAGAGCAGCTGAATGGCGCGGATGCCCTAAATCCACGCTGAATGCCCCCAGAAATGGAAAACAAAGGAAATCTGGGAAGCCCAAGCACCGAGCCGGACCCACGACAGCCCCCGGCTCCCCCCTGGCCGGGGTACCCACCACGCCGGCTCACGGCCCCGCTGCCTCCCGGCGCCGCAGGCAGCCGCGGCTGCCTCTCCCGCCTTGTTTTCCAAGCTGTTTCCATGGCCCCGGCTGACCCCGGCGCTGGGTCTGAGCTGCTCGCTCCTGTCCTCATTTAGCCCGGAGAAAAGCCGGAATAGCGCCGATGCCAAGGGAGTTGAGCTGATTTACGCCACGGGAAGCCCAGCTCTGCTTTACACGAGCCCCGAGAGCACTTTCGGGGACCCCCGTAGCCATAACCCCGCTCTGGATGGTGCTGGGGCAATTATTTCACCCCCTTTTCCTTCTCACCAGGCTACAATGAGCCAGTTGAACGCGATATAGTCCTGCTCCTGGCTCCTACACCGGCATCCCACCAGTGCCAGGAGCTTCCGAGGGAGATGGGGGATTTTTTTTCCAGGTGGAAAAAAATTTGTTCCCATCTCCAGCTTCCTTGTTTCCTTCAGAAAAACGGTTTTCCTTTTTGGAGGGGCCACAGCTCAGGGCAGGGAT
Source organism: Ciconia boyciana (assembly GCF_034638445.1). Taxonomy (NCBI): domain Eukaryota; kingdom Metazoa; phylum Chordata; class Aves; order Ciconiiformes; family Ciconiidae; genus Ciconia; species Ciconia boyciana. The sequence goes on along the minus strand of NC_132958.1, from coordinate 1,110,476 downwards.
GTTTGGGATGGGGATGCTCGGGTGAAGATGGTCGGGGTCGGGATGCTCAGAGCGGGAATGTTCAGAGCAGGGATGCTCAGGTGAAGATGCTCGGGGAAGGGATGCTCAGAGCAGGGATGTTCAGCACCGGGGCGACGCGAGCAATGCCCCAGCGGATGCTCCCACCGGAGCAGCTTTTTGGGAAGCAAGCTGCCGCGGCCAAGCCACGGCGTGCGTTCCCACTACGGCGTGCCTTCCCACCGCGGCGCGGAGCCGAGCCGGGAGCCGCCAGTTGGCGCAGGCAGAGGGAAAGGCTTGGCACGGCACAGAGCCGCGTCAGGCTGCCGGCTCCGGCCGGGCAGGGAGGGAGCTGAGCTCTTGAAAGGGAAAAGAAGGAGGAAAAAAAAAAAAAAAAACAAAAACGTGGCGCTATTTTTGTTTCTTGGAGCAGTTTTTTCCTCAAACACAGCTGGCTCCTCTCGTGCCGGCGCTCGGCTACCAGATTGGCGCCGGGGCTGGCTGGGCAAAGCCAAATCACCGGCTGGAGGAGAGCGGCGGCTCAGCAGGGAGCTGGGCCTGCTCTGCGGGAAGGAAGGAGGGGATGGGGAGGAAGGGGAAGAGGAAGAGGAAGGGGAAGAAGGTGAAGAGGAAGAAAGGGATAGGGAGGAAGGGAAAGGGGAAGAATGGGAACAGGAAAGGGAAAAGGAAGAGGTAGAGGAAGGGGAAGAAGGGGAAGAGGAAGGGGAAGGAGAAAAGGAAGGGGAAGAAGGGCATGGGGAAGATGGGGATGGAGAGGGGAAGGGGATGGGGATGGCGAAGGGGAAAGTGAGGAAGGGGAAGAAGGGGAGGGGGAGAAATAGGGAGAAAGGGGAAGAAGGGAAGAAAGGGGGTGGGGAAGGAGGGGAAGAAGAGGAAGGGGACGAGGAGGAAGGGGACAGGGTCAGGGAGGAAAAAGGACCCACCCAGGAAGGAAGAAGGAAGGGGGAAGCGTGTGGGCCACAGGAGAACGGCCTGGGGCCTCGCCTCGCCTCTCGCCCGGCCCCAGCCCAGCCGCCCCCGCGGTGCTGGGCCGGATTTCACAGCCCCGCTGGCAGCGTCCCCAGCGGGACCCAGCTTGGTCCCCTCCTGGCCCCACCGCCCCCCCGGTGGGGACGTTGCCACCCTGCCCGCCTGCTTTGCATTGCAAATGGGGGGGAAAAGCCAGTTTTTGGGGAGCGAGGAGGAAAGCCCTGCATGCATGCACTAGACAAACTGCACCCTAATTTTCAAGGCTTTGCCTCCCCAGTTCAGGGGGGGGGGTCCCACACCCCCCTGGCCCCCAGGTCAAGTTGGGGATGTGCCACCCAGCACCCATGGGTGCTCGGCTCCCCTGCAGCCCATCCCTGTCCCGTCATACCTGGGGGATGCCGCGGTCTTCCCCCCGGGACGTGGGGGCTCCTCGCACCACCGCTGCCGCCGCCGTGCCGCACAGCCCGACCTTTCGGCAGAGGAGGAGGAGGAGGAGGAGAACCATGTGCGCCACCGCCCTCCCGCCCGGCAAGCACGGACAAGTCAGTGGTGCGATGGCCGGCGGGCAGGAGCCCGGAGATGAGTGGGAGCCTGGCCCTGCCCCGTCTGGGAGAAGGGAAAACGCCGGCTCTGCCAAACCCGGAGCTGGTTTCACCACCACGACCCGTCCCCGTGGGGAAAAGCATCTTGCGGCAGGTGGGAGACGCGACCCCTCTGGATGAAATCCTTTTTCCGAAGGCCAGAGGGAGACGCACAGGGTGGAAAACGCATGCTGGCAGCACGAACACCAGCTCGGCACTGGCAAAACCATTTTGCAGCATGCTGTACAAAAAAGAACCCTTTTTCTCCCCCAAAACTGAAAGCGCCCCCCCCATCCCGGCTGCCTCCCCCGGGCCGGTGCTGCTGAGTCAGCACCGGCGCTGCTGAGTCACCAGAGCCACCTCAGCCCCGACGTCAACCGGCTCGGTGATGAGCTCAGCCGCGGGGGCTTCGGCACCTCCACGCTCACCGGCAGCTGCGGCACTGGCACTGCTGGGCCCCAGGGAGCTGCACGGCGAGGCTTTTGCCAGCACCTCTGCCAACATTTTGGGGTCTCACTGGCTTTTCCTCCCCCTGAAACCTCACCCATCCCCAAAACTGCACCGATCAGCATCGCCCTGAATCCAAGGCTACCGAAACACGGCCACCAGCTGGGCGAGGAAGCCAGCAGCGTTCCAGCTCTCCCACCCTCCGACCGGTGCTGCGATCCTCTCCAAAAACACCCCATCGTGGACCACCCATGAGCTGGGACGGCCATCGCAGTCGCCATCTGCATCCTCCCCATCTCGCTCGCCAAAAGAGGAACGAGAATGATAAAAAAAGGGGGAAAAAAATCTAATTTTGCTTTTTTTCCCCCCAGTGGGGTCATCAACGCTGTGGGGGATGCGCCGACGCCGCCTCCGGCTTCCCTGGCCCGGTGACGGGGTTGATGACTCACGGGGAAGGAGGGGGGGGAAGCGGCGCGTGCACGGGGCCGTCATGTTTGTAAACCTAAAAAAAGCCATGTGCGGGCAGGCAGCGTGCTCCGGCCGGCAGCACCGGCTGCCAGCGGCTGCAGGCGAAGAGCACGGGGACGGGCAAGGGACAGGCAGCAGCTGCCTTCACGCTAGCATCCCGACCGGGGAAGGCTCGGCGAGGCACCCAGCGTGGGTGGGAGAAGTCGGCCCCGCTGCAAGGGCTTGTGTTGTGATGGCTTTAATTGGTGCGGCTTTATGTGCAAAGGCTTTAACTGCAACGGCTTTAATTGGTGCGGCTTTAAGTGCAAGGGCTTTAAATGCAACGGCGTTAAGTGCAATGGCGTCAAGTGCAACGGCTTAAATGCAACGGCCTTAAATGCAATGGTGTTAGATGCAACACCAACTTGGATTTCTAAGAGGTTCAGGGTCTTTAAAGCCCCTCACCCTGTTGCTGCTCATCCCCCTCCTGCACCCCATCGCCGTCCAGCACAGCGTTTGCAACGGGCCGCAGCTCCCGGGATGCTCCCACCCATTTCAGCCAGGCTCGGAAGCGGGGGGCTGCGATGACCAGGGCCATGCCACCAGCAGCCACCAGCTCTGCGGTGACGAACCCTCCAGCCATTACACAGCATCCCCCAGCCTCTGTGCTGATGACTGCAGCAATTACAACTTGCTCCAATCCATTTTTTTTTACAGCATTTTCAGAGCTTGGGGTGGTTCAGGTTTTTTTTTTCCCCTCATTTGGCTGCGATGGAAATTGCAGGCTCGGGAGCTTCCAGTCCCCAGCTCCCCCGTTCGACAGCAAAATCTCATTTAATCAAAAGATGTGGTGACTGGATGTGCAGAAGCACTTCTCTCTCTTTTTTTTTTCCCCTTAAGAACTGCCATTTTAGCTGTAGCAAACAAACACGCCGCATTGTCCCCACGACACGACTACCTCCGACAACCCGGCAGAACCCTGCCTGCAAATCCCTGCTGCCTGCGCGCTGCCAGCCCTGTCCCGCCACTGCCGAGCATCCCAGCTCCCGGGGAAAGGGGGTTTTGGCCCTGGGAGAGAGGAGAAAACTGGGGTTGAGCTCGGTTTGCGGGGCTGGCAGCGGCGTGGCGGGCAGATGTGGAGCAGGGACGGAGCCGATCGCAGCTGTTTCACCTCCAGCCTCTTCCCGTTTCATTTCATCTCCCCTTGGATGCTGGCCCGGGGAGGGGGGGAGATAAAAAAAAAAAAAAAAAGCTCTTTCATCCTCAAAAATGGTCTGGCACCCTCTTGCACCGAGCTCAAAGCAACAAGATTAAAGAGCTGGCAGAGGAGGGGAGAGGGGGGACCGGTCCCCAGGAGGGCTGGGTCTGGGGTGCATCGCTCTCCTCCCAGCCCACAACCCGAGTCGCGGTGGGGACAGCAAGGGGACGGGGACAGGGAGCTTCCGTGCTGGCCCCTTAGCTGCCATCCCGTTAGAAAGGCTCCCCGCACGCACGTGGAGCGAGGGACACAGCGGGGACCCCGGCATGTGCAGGCAGGGAATGGGGACCCCATTGCCATAGGAACGGGGACCAGGGATGCCGGCACATGCAGGCAGGGGACCAAGGACCCCAGTGTCACAGGGACAAGGACAAGGGAGGCCAGCACATGCAGGTAGGGGACTGGGGACCCTGATGGCATGGGGATGGGGACTAGGGACCCCGGCACATGCAGGGAGGGGAGCAGCGACCCCAACACTGCAGAAACAAGGAGCAGCGACCCCAGCATGCACAGGCAGGGGACAAGGGACACCATTGCCATAGGGATGGGGACACTGGCGCACACGAGCAGGGGACCAAGGACCCTGATGCAGTGGGGATGGGGACTGGGGAACTCCGGCACACGTAGGCAGGGGGTTGGGAACCCCGATGCTACGGGGACAGGGACACAGAATGCCATAGGGACAGGGGACCCTGGCACACATAGGCAGGGGACTGAGGACTCCCATGCCACATGGATGGGGACCAGAGACCCCAGCAGACACAGGCAGGGGACCAGGAACCCTGGCACATGCAGGCAGGAATCCAAACATCCCGATGCCACGGGGACAGGGACCGGGGACCCCAGCACATGCAAACAGGGGACTGGGGACACTGATACCATGAGGACAGGGACCGGGGACCCCAGCACATGCAAACAGGGGACTGGGGACCCCGGTGCCGTGAGGACAGTCCACTCCCAGCGTGCCAGCACCGGGGACACCCCGGGAAAGGCTTTTTGGGACACAGACCCGCAGCACAACCACGCATCCCAGAGGCACCGCGTCACCGCTTCGCTGTCCCCATCCCCAGCGGGGCCAGCAAAGCCCCACCAGGAAAGGCCAAAGTAGGCAGGGGACATTTTGCTTTCCCAAGGTCCCATCGGCTCCTCCTCCGAGCCACCTCTCCCCTTAATTACCTGCGATAAAGGGTCCAGGTCGCTAATCCGAAAAACAAACCTCGTCACAGCTAATTAGGTGCCAAAGGCCAAGAGCGGGGCTCGTTTATGGGGCCACCGTAACAACCTGCGAGGACTCTGCTCCGGCACTGCCCATCCCTCCCCAGCATGATGCAACCGCGGGGCCGCACCGGCGCTCGCCGCATCTCAGCACCCTGCGGTACCCGGCACCCCGGCACCTATGAAAGGGTCTTATTTTGCAAAGCATCTGCGGATCCGGAGGCGGCTCCGGCGTTGGTGGGCAGGCGGGTGCACGCGCCGGCGCATCTCGGGTGCGAGATCTGAAGCATCCCCGTCCCTCGAAAACACGTGGTGCCAAAGTCGCTCACCGCGGACTCAAAACTTCGGGGCGGCCACGCGTTTCGGCACGCTCTCCCTGACCTCGGGGACGTCCCCTGGTGCCACCAGCATCTGCAGCCGCTTCGATCCTGCCCGCTGCCAAACCACACCGCTCTTGGCACCGGGATAACCCAAATCGCCGCCTTGGATGGCGAATGAGACCCCCCCGAGGAGGACAAGCCGCCTTTTCTCCCCACCGCCATCCTACCCCCGTTATCCTCAGCGTGACGAAAAGCAGGGGGCCGACCTCGCCGGACCCCGTGTCCTCGTCACGGCGAGGGATGACAGCTGCCAGCGGCCGGGTTACGTCAGGGTGACGTCACGCCAGGGGAGCCTCATCGCCCTTGTTAGCATCACCCGCCGTACCTCTGAGCTCAGCACATTGAGGGGATGGAGGGAGGGGAGGATTAATAAAAATAATGATTTTTTTTTTTAAAGCTGAAAAGCAATGGGGTAATAAAGATGGAAAAGGGGGTCATGTTAGGGCTTATTCCCCCCCCCCAACCCCCATCTGCCCCCCCCCCACCCCCACCCCAGCTGCTGGAGAGAAAGAAAAGGGCTGAAAGAGGGCAAATAGGCAAAAATCTCCCCCCAGGGGAGCGGGGCTGAGCCGGGGCCCGGCCGGGCGGTGCGTGTCCCCCCCGGCCCCGCCGCTTTGTCCTCCCGGCCCCGCCGCGCCTCCGCGCCCGCCGCTGCTCCTCCGCGCCCGCGGAGCCACAAACACGCGCAAACACCGCGGGGGGTGGGGGGCTTCACCCCCTCCCCCCCCCCCCCTCCCCCCACCAGCCCGCCCGCGGGGTTGCACGTCCGTGGGGGGGAGGGCTGTGCACGGGGGGATGCGGGGGGATGCAGGAGGGGGTGCAGGGGGTGTATTTGGGGGGTTCTTACCTCGCCGCTCCCCCGCCGCTGCCCCCTCGCAGCCCCCGCCGGGCCCCGGCACGGATCCGGCCCTCAGGAGGAAGCCATCTTGTCTCCCTCTCCTCCGCGCTCCCTCACCGCCGCCCTGCTGCAGCCGGGGGGGTGTTTGACCGGCGCATCTCTTCTTCCCCCCCTCTCCTTCTCCTCCTCCTCCTCCTCCTCCTTCTCCTCTTCCTCCTCCTCCTTCCCCCTCCGTGCAGCTCCCCCCCCCCACCCGCAAACCCCCCCCCCCCACGCAGCGCGACACCGCCCGCCCGCTCCCCCCGCCGGGGCCGCGAGCCGATCCCGGCCGCTGCGCAGGAGCGGGGGCGGGGGGGGGGGGACGGGGGACGGGACACGACACACGCACGGACACGGACACGCAGGGGAGGCGCCTCCCCCCCACGCCGCGCCTCCCCCCGGCCCCGCCGCTGCCCCCACACCCCAAAAATTGGGTAACAGGACCCCAAACCCCGGTCGTGTCCCCCCCGCCCGGGGAAACTGAGGCAGCTGCCCACGCTGGGGAGTGGGAAGAGCAACACGCAGGGGCCGGACCCCCTATAGCAGCCGGGGGATCCCCAAAACCACGCTTTGCCCCCTCCCCAAATATTTTCCTGCCGTTAAACCCCCGGCACGCTTGTTAATTTGTGGACGTCGTTAATTTGGGGATGTCGTTAATTTGGGGATGTCGTTAATTTGGGGATGTCGTTAATCGGGGGACGGCAGAGCTTCGGAAGGCTTAAATCCCACACGAGAACCCCCGCGTCAGCCGGCTGCCCCCTTCTCCCCAAAATCCAGGCCCCGGTGAGAAAAGGGGGGGACGGGACATTTTCCCATGGGAAGAGCAGTGGGAATGGGCCGGCGAAAGGGTTAAGCCAGGGCTGGAGTCCTTAAAACAGCCCTGATGGGATCAGCTCCAGCTTTTCCAACCCCTGTCCAGAGGGAGCTGGATGCACGCGTGTATTTTGGCGCCGGGGGGGAAGGCAAAAGGGGAGCGGGAAAGCAAATTCCCCCAAAGCCTTCCCCATCCAGGGCTTAGAGGTGACGCTCCTGGGATGCTCCAGGTTTGGAGCTTTCCAAGCCTATTCCCGGCCGAATCGCCGGCAAAACTTCTACAAACTCAAAGGTCCCAAAGGTTTCCCAGGAGCATCCCGGTGAAAAACGTTTTCCAAAGGGATTTGCAGCAGAAGGAGCGATGCAAGGAGCCCCGGGCCCGTGTAATGCCCGGTGGGACGGATAAACCAGATGCCGAGGCCAGGCGGAAAATGCAATCACGCATCCGACATCCCCGTCCCTGTGATATTTGCTCGAGCTCGTCCCTTCCCGAAAAGGCCACGCGTGAGCCGAGAGCCCTATTGCAACGCCAAGCTGGAGCCCACCGGGATCCGACCTTTGCTCCGAGCAACGTGACTCCCACGGGAATAAATAGGAGGAACTGGTGCCGGGAACTGGTTTTCCCCCCCAGTTTCCAACCTTGCACGACAGCACTGCAGGCTGCAAACCCCTTTTGCCTGGCCAAGCTCGGCACCGCCGTGCAACAGGTTGCTTCAAAAAACACAGGGGGGATTTAATTAATGCAGACGCCTCCTTCCTCCCATCCTCCTCCTCCTCCGGCCGGACAGGGCAGCGCGTCCGCCAGCATCCACCCGGCACTTTTCTCCCAAGTCATTTTAGCTGTTAACATCACAGCCGAGATCTGAAATATTTTCAGCGGAGGCATGGTAACGGCGAGCATCGTTCCGGATTAACCGAGGCCATCCCCCCGACAGGCGGGTGACGGTCCTTCGGGTGACACCGGGATGCGCCGGCCGAAAATGAGACAAACCCGGCCAGCCCTTCATCCCATCCATCACCCCGATGCTTTTTTGGAGATGCCAGACCTGGTTTGGGGCGATTTCATGCTGGTGAAAAAAAAAACCACCCCAACCCACCGGGAAACCCCTCGAGATGGACAAATTTAGTAACTTTTTATTAGTAATGCTTTAAATGAGATTATCCCTAATCTCCAGCGTTTGGCACCGAGACAGCCTGCCAAATTCAGTTAGGGGCTTTCATTTCCCAATGCTGGGGACACGCTGGGGACGTTCCAGGGACACCTTGAGCTGCATCACGTCCCGCTGGTACCCGGCAAAGGGGTTTTGGGGTCCCGGTGTAACCGTTCCTGCTGGGAATGGAGTTTCCCGTGGGGTTTATTTAAGGTTTGTGTCCCCCCAGGCTGGGGGAGATGGGTCAGAGCACCCTCCCCGATCTTTGCCGGGAGGTTTGGGTGGCTCTTGTTGGAAACCGGCAGCTCCCCGGTGTTGAGCGAGGCTTTGCCATATATTTTGCTGTGGCGGTAACGAGCGGGTTCCCAAGACGTTGATTAGTTATGCAAATGGCAAAGGCATCGAGAGCCGCCCGGGGAGAGCGGGAGAGAGCCCGTCGGTGCTGCGGGTCGGGGAGCGGAGCGAAACCTCGACCTCCGGCGTTTTCCCTCCTCCTCCTCCTCCTCTTCTCCCAAAACCCTCGTGGATGGGGACGCATCGCCCGGCGTGGAAATCGAAACCCCAAGGGAGACAGCACGAGTGCGGCTGCAGCGACGGAGGTGCGAGGGGACATGCCGGCTTTCCCAGGCCTGGCCAAGCTGGAGGAACGGGCAGAACTGGTGCCGGGGAAAGGAGCTGGCTCCCTGGCTCGCTTCGTCTGCCAAACCACCCCGGGAAAGGCGCCGGGACGTGGGAACCGCGGCACACCCCTCGCTCGGCTGCCGGCACCACCAGGACCAGCCCGGGGTGGGCAGGGACCCGCCGGCGCTTGGGTTCCCGGGGGAATCCCACCACTGCCGACCCCGGCTCCAGCAGCATCTTTATAAGTCATCTTTTTTAGCACGCCCACCCCGGAAAAGTGCCCGGGCTCAAATCCCCGCCGTCGGACGTTTTCACCGGCACTTTGCCAAGGGCAAAGTCCTTCCTCCTGCCCTGCCATGTGCCAAGCGCCGGCCGAGCCAACCGCCACGTCCCCGCCACCCCGTCCCATCGTCCCACCAGCCATCCCAAGAGCAAAACCTACCGGATACAACTCAGAGGCGCGAAGCGGCCGTTCACACCCCAATACCCCAAAAAAGCAAAGCAGCAGCAATTTGGGGGGGGGGGCAAAGTCCTAAAAATAACCCCCCAGCCGGAGCAGCCTCCCCCGTCCCCCTGCCTGCTTGGGCATGATGGGTGCGATATTAGAAATCCCGGTTACAACCACCCTGGCCGGTAAAACCAGAAGCGCCGCAGGAAGGCGTTGTAATTTTTGGTGAAGGAAATGCCGCGACTTGTTTGCTTGGTGATGCTCCCCCCGGGCACGGCTCTGCCCTCCTCACATGCCTCCTTTCTTGCCACCCCCTTCGTTTTGGGGACACCCCCCCTCCCCCCCGACGGCGCCCGGGTGGGTTTTGTGCAGTGTTTTGCTCTTTTATACCAAGAAATTCAAAGAAATTCAATTTAAAGGTGAGTTTTGTCCCATGCATCCTGCTGCCACCCACCCTACGGCGGTGTTTTGGGGATGCCCCAGGGACGAGCTGAGATTTGGGGGGGGGGGGTTTAAGGCATCAAAGCGGCTTTTAAGGTAGCAGAAGGTCCCATTTCCCATGGAAATACCCTTAAAAAAATAAAACCATCAACCAACCAAGAAGGGGCTTTCCCTGCCCACCCCGACGAGCCCCCCTACAAGTTACAGTGACGTTACAACCGACCCAAAGAAGCCACAAATGACCCCAAAAAGGTGAAGGTGTCCCAGGAAGGAGGGGAAACGGATGGGTTGGGCGGCTGGGGGAGCACTCACCTCCCGGCAAAGCCCCTCGCACCTCTCCATCTCGCTCCTGGGGCGAACGTTAGATTTCGGGGCTCCCCCCAGCTGCGGCAGAGCGGGGGGAACCGGCGGCTGGACTGGGCTGGCAGACGAACCGGGTGCCCGGCGAGAGGGACATAACGCCGTCACCGTCCCCCCCGCCGTGGGGACGCTGGTGACTTCTGTGGGGACAGAGACGAAACCGAGTGAAGCGCCCGGCTGACGCGAAGTCACCCCGACTTTTAATTTCCATGCCGTTTCCACCCCGGGGGTGACCTCGCTGACTCCCCACCCCTCCTTCCCCCACACTCCCACCCAAAACAGGGTGGGTGTGTCCCCCCCCCAATCTCACCCCCATATTTTTTCCAACCCCATTTTGCTTTTTATTTTTCTTTTTCCCTTAAAAACACGCGGCTTCGCACAACTTCACCCCGCCGCTGCACAACTTCAGCCGCACGCTGGCAACTTTCCACACCCCCCCGCCCCCCATTTAGATATAAAGAGCATTACCGGAAAAAAGGGGTACGGCACCCCCTTGGAAACGGGGGGCCGGGTGGGTTCGACCCGGAGCTAAGTGCATGCACGGCGGTGTGGGATGTTGGGGGGAAGGAAAAGTGGGGTTGAAATGTGGCTGCAAATTGGGGGCCCCCCCCCACACCCTGGGTGGGTGTTGCAGCGGGGCTGCACGTTGTTGCTGCTGCTGCTGCTGCTGCTTCTCCTGCTTCTCCTGCTCCTGCTGCTGCTGCTGCTTCCTTTGTTCTGCAGGCGCCCGCTCGGGGGGACCCGCGGCCGGCCGGGGGGCTCAAGGCCAGCGCCCTGCGCCACCCCCCACAATGCTTTGCAGCAAGCAAGGGTGGGGGGGTCACCCAGACCCTCTAGGGGTTGGGGTGGGGGATGCGGGGGTGCACCCCGGTGGTGTTGGAGGGTTTTAAGGGAAGCGCGGGGGGGTGGAGTTGTGAGTTGGGGAGGGGGTTGGGGGGTTGTTATTGTAGGGTCGCGGGACGCGGGGGTGTAGCGGGTTGTTGTTGTAGGGTTGTTAGATGTGGGGGTGCACCGGATTGTTATTGTAGGGCTGTCAGCTGTGGGTCCGTACCAGGTTGTTATTGTAGGGTCGTCGGACATGGGTCCATGCCGGGTTGTTATTGTAGGGTCGCTGGAGAAAACCCCGGGGGTCGCAACCCGGCTCCTGTGCCCTCCCCCTCCCCAGCCCCCGCCCTATATCCTGCCCCACAGGCCCCCCCGAATCCTCCCTCCCCCCAGACCCTGCCCCACAGCCCCCATCCCAGCCCCACAGCCCCCCGCTGCCCCCGGTACCTCCGGGGCAGGTGCCCCTCACACGTGCTCGGCCCCGCCCCCGCCGGCCCCGCCCCGCCCGTGTTTATGTAGGGCCGCTCACGCCGCCGCAGCCTCCCGTAAAGGCGGAGGGGGCCGGGCCACCATCCCCGGCCACCCTGGGGAGATCGCCCCCAGCCCAAGGGGTCCCCCTGAAGAGCCAAGCCCCTCCCCAGCAAAAACCACCCAGCGGGTGCCAAAGCCCCACGGTTTTCCCCCAAACCCAGCCCAGCCTGACCCACGCCTGGGAGGGCCTGGGGCACCGGCCCCCCACCTCCACGGGGTCACCCCCGCTCCCCAGCCGCAAACACCCCAAAATTGGAGGAACAACGTCCCCCGCGGGACAGCACCCACTGGAGCCCACCCCCCCGACCCCGTGCTCCCCCTGCCCATGGTTCAAGACCCAGGAGACCTCGACATCGCTTTGTTTTTAATTTAAGGGAAAAAAATACATAGATAAAATAATAAAATATGGGGGTTGGTGTAACTTAAACATGAGCCACGATGATTTTCCGTTGGAATTTAACCAGCGCGTTAAATCCACCTTACGGAGCATCCTCGGCTCCGGCATCCCTGGCTGGGGAGCCCGACAGATGGGGAGGGGGTCGTGGTGGCGACCTGGTCCCCCAAGCACGCGGGGGAGCACGGGGAGCGTGCCATGCCCCCCCGAAGCTCATCACACGGCTGCGCCTCCAATTATTTGCCTTAAAACCATCCCGTACTATCAGTGCCTTAAATACACCCCTCGCCCAAAGTAAAAGGGCCGAGGGGGACAGTTGGGGACCAGGACTTGTCCCTTGTCCTTGCTGTTGGGATCTTCGGCTGGAGCTCACGGCGGTGATGCCCCTTTCCCGGCTCCGCCACTCGGCGCGGGTACCGGTGGGCAGGGATGCTGCCGCCGCCACTCAGCGAGCGTCGGGGTGCGATGGCAAAGCTTCGGCTCGCAGCGCTGTCACAAAAGCCTCCACCTGCAAGGAGAAGCCGATTGAGAGCGTGGCACCGGGACAGTGCCGGGATGGCACCAGGATGGCCAAGGTTTAAACCAGCTTGGACTGAGGGTGTGGAAATTATTTTTTCCATGGAAAAATGAAGATGAGGTGGAGGCTTGGAGGTCAGCACGACTCCGACCGCAGTCCCGGCGCTCCCGGCAGCGGGATGCTGGCAAGCCGTGCCGCCCCGGCCGTGCCCACCTGCGCCATGAGGACGCCCTGCATGGGCGCGTCATGCTCGAAGTCCTTGTCCACATCCAGCACCAGGACGGGTGCGTCCTTCACATCCGGAAAGTGGACCCTGAAGAAGGGAGGGAGAGAAGGGGTTCAACCAAATAAACCCCGAAATCAGGGGGGTCACCCCAAAACCACGGCTGGCCTGGGTGCCAGCGGAGACCGCGGCGGGGACAGATTTGGACTCACTCTGTGGTCTTCTCCACCAGCCAGCGCTCGTGCTGGGCGTGGAGCTGCTGCAGGTAGCCCAGCTGGATCCCCCCCTCCTCGCTCCTCGCCCTCCGCCGCAGCCGCTCCAGGCACGTCTGCACCCGCACGGGAGACGGGAGGTTAACGGGAGAGACGGGAGAGACGGGAGGTTAACGGGAGAGACGGGAGGTTAACGGGATGCAGGAGACGGGAGGTTAACGGGAGGTTAACAGGAGAGACGGGAGACGGGAGGTTAACGGGATGCAGGAGACGGGAGGTTAACGGGAGAGACGGGAGAGACGGGAGGTTAACGGGATGCAGGGAGGTTAACAGGATGCGGGAGACGGGAGGGTAACGGGATGCCAGCATCCGGAAAAGCAGCCCCGGGGGAGCGACTGCAGCTGGGCGTCCCCAAAGATGCTGCAGCCCTCCCTTCCCAAAATCCGTAGGATCCGTAGCAAAACTCCCACCAACATTCCCATGGGAACAGAAGCGGGCCCCGCTCCTCCGGACCAGTGATTTATGGTTAAAACTCAACATTCTGGCAATTCCGGGAGCTCACCGGGCTCCGAGCCGAGCTGAACGCCTGCCGCATCCCCCTCCCCGCTGAACGCGGGGGCTCTCGCCAGCACCCACCTGCGGCGTCGCCCGCAGGTAGAGGAAGCCGTGGAGGGTGGCGCGGGGCTCCAGCTGCCGCAGGAGGAAGCCGTGCCAGTCCTGGTAAATGGCCCACTCCAGCGGCTGCAGGTGTCCGGCCTCAAAGAGGTTCTTGGCAAAGACGTACCTGGGAAGGGACGGAGAGAGGGGACAGGGCAGCCGGCACTGCCGGCATCGCGACCTCCAAGCCATCCCCACGCCCAGGCGGCTTCACAGCCATTTTTTCACCTTTTTTGCACCAACTGGGAACCACGCGTGTTTAATTAAGGCACAAATCCTTAATTTGGGGCTGAGTGATGCTGAGGGACACGCAGCCGCCCAGCGCGGGTCACCGCAACCAAGCCCATCCATCGCCCGAGGGATTTGGAGCGGGTGAGGATGGGGCAGCTGCGAGCAAAAATTATTTGGCGTATAACAAAGTCCCAAATTATCCAACAAGCACATTTCTATAATTAAGCATCACGCCGGGCTTTGCTGGGCACAGCCGCGGGCTCTGCTCACCCTGGGCGTCCCAGGGGACACAACCCGGGCGGCGGGGATGCTCGTTAGCCCATTTAATCCCTTCATCCCTCTTCTTTCCTATTTTAATCTGGGGCTGCTGGGTACCTGTCGCTGTAGACGGAGCGCTCGAAGACCCGCACGGGGTGGGGGGTCCCGGGGAGCCGCTCGGGTGGTGGCTCCAGCATCGCCTTCAGCCGGCTGATGCAGGAGAAGGTCTGGAAGGTGTAGGACCACCGGGCCGGCTCCTGGTACATCATCTGGAGAAGGTTGGTGGAGCCCACGGACGCCTACGAAGGAAGAGATGGGGGATGAGGTTGTCCCACCGCGGCGTGGTGCCAAACGGTGCCACGACGCAGCCGGTACCCGCCGTTACCTCTGCTGCGCTGCCGGCCGGCACCTTTCGCCACTGCGCCACGGGTTCGGTCGCCAAGTGCCAGGCGGGGAAGGTGGCACCCAGCAGCTTCAGGAAGGTCGATTTCCCCACGGCTGGGGGGGGGGGGGGGGGCAGCGCAGGGTGAGCCTGTGTGCCCCCTGCCCCGGCTCCTGCCGTGGGGTAACGCCGGTTTTCTGGGTGCCCCCCCCCCCCAAGGCGGGCGGCAAGATTAATTAATTACAGACATTAAATTGGACCCCGAGAGCCTTCAGGCTGCGCCCTCCCCAAGCACCCCAAATCCCCCCACCTCCATCGCACCCCAAATCCTCCTGCCCCCCAGCCCCTTCCCCGGCAGACCCCCCACCCCAAACTGCTCCCCCTCCCCCAAAGCCACCGCCCGTCCCCTTGTCACCGGGGTCCCCGTTGCCCCCCCCCGGTACCGATGTTCCCCTCCAGGGCCAGGCGCAGGGCGGCCCCGCACCGCCCCATCCCGCCACCGCTTCCGCCTTCCCGCGTCATATGCTAATGACATGGTAACGAGCGGCGCGCGCTGCCGCCCCGTGACGTCAACACGTGGGAAGGCGGAGGGGAGGGGAAAGGGGGGAGGGGAAACGGCCGCGGAAGCGGCAGCTGGAGGCGCGCGCAGCGCTGGGGGGTGGTATGGTAATTTATGCAAATGTGACTCCGCCCACGGCATGTTCCCGGCAGCGCTAGAGAGGGGACAGGGCGGGGCACCAGTATGAGGTCAGGGGCACCAGTGTGGGGTCAAGGGCATCACCGTGACATTGGGGGCACCAGCATGAGGTCAAGGGCATCGATACAGGGTTGGGGACATCAACATGAGGTCAAGGGCATTGACATGGGGTTGGGGACATCAACACATGAGGTTGGGGACATCAAAATGGTTGGGGGCATCAACATGAGGCCAAGGGCATCAACATGGGGTTGGGGACATCAACATGAGGTCAAGGGCATTGACATGGGGTTGGAGGCATCAGCATGGGGTTAGGGGCATCAACATGGGGTCAGGTGTGTCGACTTGGGGTTGGGGACATCGACATGGCATTGAGGGCATCAGTGTGACATTGGGGGCACCAACATGGGGTCAGGGGCATCAAAATGGGGTCAGGGGCACCAACGCAACGTTGGGGGCACCTACATGGGGTCAAGGGCATCGACATGGGGTTCAAGGCAACAACATGAGGTCAAGGGCATCAACACAAGTTTGGAGGCATCAGCATGGGGTCAGGGGCCACAACATGGGGTCAAAGGCATCGACATGGTGATGGTGTCATCAAGGCAGGGTTGAGGGCATCAGCATGACATCAGGGGCACCAACATGGGATTCAGGGGCACCAATATGAGGTCAGGGGTTCCTGTTCCCTCCCCGCGTTACCCTCAGCCCCCCTCAACCTCTCCCACCTCCCAATGCCCCAAAATCTCCCAGAAAAGGGGCAGAGCCTGGAGAAAAGGCTTTAATGCGCAGTGGGCGGTGGGGAGGAGCAGCGGGGACCGAGGAGGAGCGGGGTGCCCCAGCCTGGGCCGGGGGGGCCGCCGCGGGGCAGGGAGGGGGCTTAGAAGCATTTTCGGTGGACGATGGAGGGTCCGGCCTCGTCGTACTCGGGTTTGCTGATCCACATCTGCTGGAAGGTGGAGAGGGACGCCAGGATGGAGCCACCGATCCACACCGAGTACTTCCGCTCCGGCGGGGCGATGATCTGCCGAGACATGAGCCGTTAGGATGCACCCCTTGGTCCTCCCCTCCCCCCCATATCTGCACCGGGAGAGGATTTGGGGTGTTGGTGGCCATGGTTTGCTCTCCCTCCACACCTACTTTGATCTTCATGGTGCTGGGAGCCAGCGCTGTGATTTCCTTCTGCATGCGGTCGGCGATGCCGGGGTACATGGTGGTGCCGCCGGACAACACGTTGTTGGCGTAGAGGTCCTTGCGGATGTCGATGTCGCACTTCATGATGGAGTTGTAGGTCGTCTCATGGATGCCGGCTGACTCCATGCCTGGGGTGGAAGGGGGCTGTCAGCACCCTGACCCCCACCCATGCCTCCTCAGGGCTTCCCAAAAGAGCCACGGAGTCACCCATGGGTTTGTCCTCCCCGTTTGGGGTGCAAAGCGCTTGGGGGAGCCCTGAAACACCTCTGTGGGGCACCCATGGGAGCTGGTTGCCTGCTGGTGGGGCGGTGGGGATGGGGGGCAACCACCTATGGGACAGCCAGGACAATTCGGGGTGGGCTCACCGATGAAGGAGGGCTGGAAGAGGGTCTCAGGGCAGCGGAAACGCTCGTTCCCGATGGTGATGACCTGCCCGTCGGGGAGCTCGTAGCTCTTCTCCAGCGAGGAGGAGGAGGCGGCCGTGGCCATCTCGTTCTCGAAGTCGAGGGCCACGTAGCAGAGCTTCTCCTTGATGTCGCGCACAATTTCCCGCTCGGCTACGTGAGACGATGGCGAACAGGCTCAACCCGGTGCCGTGGTGGCACCGCGGGGTCCCCCGTCACCCCATACCTCCCTCCCTGACCCCGTACCGGTGGTGACGAAGGAGTAGCCCCTCTCGGTGAGGATCTTCATGAGGTAGTCGGTGAGGTCGCGGCCAGCCAAGTCGAGACGCATGATGGCGTGGGGCAGAGCGTAGCCCTCGTAGATGGGCACGTTGTGGGTGACGCCGTCCCCGGAGTCAAGGACGATGCCTGGGAAGGGGAGGGAAGGTGAGGGAGGGGGCTTGAAGCCGGCTTGATCCCTTTCCCACCACGGATGGTCCCCGGGTGGTAGATGCTGCGTGTCCTACTCACCGGTCGTGCGGCCAGAGGCGTAGAGGGAGAGGACGGCTTGGATGGCGACGTACATGGCGGGGACGTTAAAGGTTTCGAACATGATCTGGGAGGGAGGGCGAGAGGGGCAGCAGGTTTGGGGGGGAGCACGGGGGTCCCCAGTGCCGTCCCACCCCAACCCACGGGGGCCGTGCCTTCCCGGAGAGACAGGTCCGGGCATTGCATGGAAAAAGAAGTGGATCATTGCATTGCACGGAAAAATAGGCGGATCGTTGCATTGCACAGAAAAATAAGCGGATCGTTGCATTGCACGGACACGTGGGTCAATGCATCGCACACAACAACACATGGATGGCTGCGTTGCACTGAAAAACACGTGGGCCAGTGCGTCGCATGGAAAAACGTGGGTCAATGCATCGCATGGAAACGTGAGTCATTGCATTGCGCAGAAAATCACGTGGGGCCGTGCACTGCATGGAAAAAACGTGGGCAAACCCGCGGGTCCAGGCAAGCACGCCGCCGAGAGCTCTGCCCTTATCAAAGCACCAAGCTTCGCCCCACCGCCTGCCCCTCCACCCCACGCCGGCCCCTCCTGGCCCCCAAATCCCCCAGCCCTTCCTGTGGTTTCGGAGGGTCCATCCCCATCTCCAGGGGTTCCGCAGCGCCTTACCTGGGTCATCTTCTCCCGGTTGGCCTTGGGGTTGAGGGGTGCCTCGGTGAGCAGGGTTGGGTGCTCCTCGGGGGCCACGCGCAGCTCGTTGTAGAAGGAGTGGTGCCAGATCTAAGGCGGGCAAGGGAGAATTGGGGTCTTACCCCAAACCGATGCCGGGGCCAGCACCCGCTCCCCGGCCCGGGGCGGGGGTCTCACCTTCTCCATGTCATCCCAGTTGGTGATGATGCCGTGCTCGATGGGGTACTTGAGTGTGAGGATACCCCTCTTGCTCTGCGCCTCGTCGCCCACGTAGCTGTCTTTCTGCCCCATGCCTACCATGACACCCTAATGTCGGCGAGAGAGACGGCCTCATTAGCCTCGTTTCGGTGATTAAAGCAGGGTTGGGGGTGGCTGGGGGCTGTCGCTTGCCGCCCCTGGGTACCCACCTGGTGCCGGGGCCGCCCCACGATGGAGGGGAAGACGGCACGGGGGGCATCGTCGCCGGCAAAGCCTGCTTTGCAGAGGCCGGAGCCGTTGTCGCAGACCAGGGCAGTGGTCTCCTCCTCGCACATGGTGGGGCCGGGAGTGGTTGGCGTTCAGGGGGACCTGGGGGAAAAGCGGGGGCAAGGGGGGAAAACAGCGTTAAAGGGTGGGAGGGGGACAGGGTTACGCCATGCCACCGCGTCCGGCTTTGGGTGTTGTAAGGGTCGGAGTCCTTGGGGATGCACGGCCCCGCAAAATCCTCCGCGGGCCCTGCCGAGGGGCGGCCGCTGGGTCCGGCCCCGGTGCGGTGATGTGGGGGCGGGGTGATGCTCATCCTCCACGGGTGCTGCTCCACGCCGATGCTGCTTCTCCATCCTTCGCCAGCCGGTGCCCGACACGGGTGCCAAAGCCTCCTGCCAGCGCTTGCCCGGCAGCAGCGCTCCCCGGGGAGCTCCAGCGTCGCCGTCCCCGGCCGGTGCCCCCCAAGTGGGCAGGGGGAAGGCAGGCGATGCCTCCTCATCGGTCCTGTCTCGGCAGCCCCTTGGCTGCTCTACCCTCGCATCCTTTCCCAAAAATGGGAAAAAAATAGCCCTTCCCGGGGATTGCCCCCCTCCGCCAGCAGATGCGCTCCCGAATCCAGAGGGAAGCAGGCGAAAACCTCGCAGGAGCCCAAAACCAAAAAAAACACAAAATCATGGGGATTTCTGGAAGAGCACGACCCGCTTTGGCCGCAGCCCAGCTCGTCGCCTCCACGGAAGCCCCCGGCTGCAGGGTCCTGCCAGGGTTGGCACCCCCGGTGCCGTGCAAAGCGAGCTGGGGCCACCCCATAAGCGCTGGGGCACCCCGAAACCCCCCCAAGGTGCTTTTCCTTCCCGCTCTTGCTGCAAGCAAAAGGGAAACCAGGGCTGGGCAGTACTCACCGCGGACGCGAGAGCTCCTTTCCTCTGGGACCGAGTCCCGATGCGCCTTTGGTATAAATACCAGCGAGCCCGTGAAACCTCAGAGGCGGATCCTCTCTAAACAAAGACCCTAAATAGGCTAAATGATGGTGTGTTAGCCATATGGCCATATAAGGTGTTTTATTTCATTAAATTGACCTTGGACTGATGGTAGGACCCAGCACGGTTAATTATTGTAAGAAAAATGTATGCAGGGATGCTTGGGAGGCAACATCCCATTTGTGAGTCTGTTCCTTTTACGCTCCGCTCCGATAAACAAGTGAGACACAAGTCCTTATAAGCGACGGTCTCGGCAAAAAGGAGGTGGAAGCATCTCTAGTTCCCGGGGAGAGTGTGGAGAAACCCCACCCGGGTGGAGGTGGGTGCTGGGGCTCTGCCGTGGGGACACCCTGGGGCCGGGATGGGAATTTGGCATCACCGAGACACTGGAAGTGCACCAGGTTGGGGCGATTCCTCCCGGCCTCGGTTCCCCCGTGTCTCCCCGGCATCTGGCACCTTTAGGATGCCTCTCCCTGGGGTTTTCTCTCTCCACCCCCATTTTTGGGCTTTCAGTGCCCCAAAGCCCCTCGTCCCCCAAATCCTCGGCTCGAGCAGGGCCGGGACTGGTGGGTCCAATGCCCAGCCCTGTGTCGTGGGTGCACCCAGCTCTCGCCCTCTCCCCGGGAGGATTTTGGAGGCAGGATGAGCCTGGACCCCCCAAGAGGCAACGGGGGTGCTGTCCTCTGATCCCCCTGCCCCAGTGCAGCACAGAGGGGCCGGAGCCACCCCGGCCCTCTGGATGCAGCCTTGGCAGGCGTTGAGCGGAGCCACAGCAGCCCGCGGCCTTCGCAGAGGCCAACCAGCGGCTGCCAAACTCCCGGCTGCCTTTTTAAGGGCAACGGTCCCGCAGCGGGGAATCTCCCCGAGCACCCGGGGCAGGGGGGAGGCAGGACAGATGCCCCAGAGCCACCACCCAGAGCTATGGGGACTTGGGTTGCAGATGGGGAAACTGAGGCACGGGGTGCCTGGGCTGCCTCCTGCTTTGCTTTGTGGGGTCCCAAGCCGTGCTCAGGGCAGGGACATGAAGGCACCGGTGCAGCAATAAGGACCAAGAGTTGCAGGGTCCCACCACCACCAGAAGGGACCCAAGGGTCCTGGTGTCCCCCCGCCGGCCCTGAAGGGAGGGAGTGGACTCCGGGTTGTCACCCTGCGGGGCAGGACACGGACACGGTGTCTCCCCATCACCGCCAGCCCACTCGCACCTCCAACGATGTTCCCAGTTAGTGGCTCTACCCCAGTTATCCCCTTCCTCTGGGAAAACCTCAGCACACGGGGGCTGGATTTGTCCCCTGGGTCCCCTGGCCGTGCACTTGTCGGTGTCCCCACCGTACGCCCCGAGCCCTGGGGACCTGCCGCCGCCTTGCGTCCCAGCCCGGTTCCCTTGGTCCACCGCCAAACATGAGGTCACCGAGGCAAAAGGTTGCCATATATGACATGCTGAAAAAAAAAAAAAAAAAATTAACCCCAAACCCAGCAGAGAGTGGGGAGAGAAAAAAAAAGGGGGGGGTCAGACGGAGGCAGCAGCCTGTGCCGGTGCTGGGAGAGCCCCGCACGGAGGAAGCACGGCCGTGCCGGGGGGCTGCATGGAGCCATCGGCAGGACCCTGTCCCACCCCAGGGTGGGGGGGGGCTGTGCCCAAAGCCACAGAGACACCCCTGAACCCCGGGCTGGTGCAACCTGCGGGGTGCCAACCCAAGACCCCGCTCTGCAGCACCAAGTTGCATCGCTTTTCTATCCCCGGCCTTTGCCCGGGGACGGGCGGGCCGGTTCCAAGCTCCCCATCCCCGCAGGATCCCCAAACCACCCCGGCCCACAGCACCGCAGCCAGCCGGGACGGGAAACCTCGGCACGGCCAGTTTGAAACTGGGACTGCGGCGGCAAAGCCCCAAGCCGGAGCAGGCATGCAGCCTAAAAAGGAAAGGTTCGGCCACCGCAGCCAATCCAGCTGCCGGCTCTTGGCGGCCGTGGGGAGGGTGGCCAGCGGCCCTGGGATGCTCGCAGGAACGCCAAGCATCCCCCGGCACAGGCGAGGCTGGCCTGGGCTGAATGCAGGATGAGGAGGGGGGCAATCCCCGGTTTGCCGTGGGATTTCAAAACTCCCGGTGCGCAGGCTGGCCCTCGGCACCTCCGTATAAGGGTAACGTTTGCGCTTTAAACCTCTCGGGCTGCCGCCGAGGATGGACAAACCGGCGACGAGAGCTTGGGCAGGGATTTGGGTCTGTTCCCATCCCCGAGGCAGAGATAAGCATCGCTCCCTGCCTGCGGGAAACACCCCCAAAACATGCAACCCACATTGTTGCAGAAAATAAATCAATCCTGCAAAGCATGGTTTCTTTATGGTTTAGCTCCTACCAAGTTCAACCTGCCCGTTTTGAGCGATTTTAAGGTATAATGGTCACATCTGGTGCAGCTGGACAGAGGGGGTGGGTTAGTGGGACACAGGGAGCAGCGCCAGGATATCAGCATTCATCCTGACGCACAAACTGATGACTCAGTGACTTTAAGTGAAAAAATGTGATTAAAAAGCTGCCAGCTCAGACAGCAGGGCTGAGCGCGAGGCAGCAGCTGGGCGCTGACATGAGAAACGCCCTTGTGTACGGCCACGCTGCGAGGTATTTGAAAAATTCTCCACGAGGGTTTATCGGTCACTGGGACGACTTATGAAGGAAGCAGTGATTTGCCACCGGCTCCTCTCCCCGGCTGGTGCGCTCTGCTCGATGCTGGGGTCAGCTCCAACCCAAGACCTGCAGGGATGGGGAGCTGAGATAAATTGTTTGTGATATTCACTACTGATTTGAAGGAATCGCTGCTTTGCAAGATGGGCTTTCACACCTTGTGTCCCCGCGGCGCTCTGGGGGAGCCGTCAGGGTGAAGAACAGACTTCTCCCTTCTGTGTAGGGCTGTGGGATGAACACCCCTACGCAGAGGCTGCAAAACCCAGCCCTGAGCACGGTTTCAATAAATTAGGGCTGAAAGTTAGTTCCCAGAGATGCCCTGAAGTCCCCTTGCTTCCCTCCCACTGCCAAGGGTAGCCTGTTTCCAAAACCGACTGCAAAAATGATGGCAGCAGCAGTTTGTCACGCAGGAATCGAGGAGGCGGCTGTCGCAAATAAACACAACCCCTAAATAAATCTATTCCCTCCCCCTTCTCAGCCACGCTGGACCCCTCCAACCCAAGTTAGCTCAAAGAAAACAAGTGGCAAAAGAAACCCAGCCAAGCTAATACAATCCATCTGTGTTAAACTGTACACCAAAGAATTTTGCATGTAGAAGTACAAGGACATGACATATAGAACACGTATGTATGCGTGCCAGGTGGGAAGACAACTCCAGCCTTCTTCCCCTCCCTGCACAGCCATGTGCCGATCATCACAGCATCCTGCCAGAGGATGTGGAGATGGTGTGGGTCACGCTCAGCCCTTTGAGGCCAGATGCCTTCCACCTTTCAATACTGCTTCTTCCCATTTCAATGCCGGCAGAGGCGAGGGCGGAGGCTCAGCACAGATAGCGCAGGGAAGGAAAATCGCTGCTTGACGTCCGATGAGAGTAATTCGCAGGAGGTCCCTGGCTGGTGTAACGCATAACGGCGACGTCACGGAGCGCTTGTTTTTGGCAAGGACAGACTTCATACTGCTTTGAGAAGCGCAGAGGCAATGGGGGGTGCTGATCTTTGAGGATCGAAGCAGCACGAGCTGCTGGAGTCCCGTCTCAGAGAGGAGATGGCCTTGCAGAGCCTTCACGTGACAGCACTGCAGCCAAGAGACCGAGAGCCTCCTCCACGGTGACACCAGCAGCAAGCCAAACCCAAGCCCTTGCCAGGCAGAATCCCCCATCTGGGCCAGAGCGAATCCCCCATCCAGACACCCCTCCCCACTGCTGGAATGAAGCAGCTCGTGCAAAGCGGTGCCACATCCAGGCACCTTCTCCCCTGAAACGCTGAAATAAGGGTTCCCAAAGGAGGTTGGGCCCCTTTCTTACCTCACCAGGCAAAGACCTGAGTACCGGCAAGCAGGACTTGCTCCAGCTCAGCGGCGATAAGCTCTTGCATGGGGTGAGAGGGGTTAGGAAGGTTTAATCCTGAACTATAGCAAAGACTCATCTACTCCAGCCAGCTGCACTGAGACCACAAAAACCCAGAGAGAGGCAAAACAAAGCATGGGTTAATTTGGGCAAGTCCCGCTTTGGAAAGCACTTGAAGAAGTTTCCACACTTCACGGCTGCAGCAAATCACAGGGATCCCCCCCTCAAGAAGCCGTTCAAGCCGTAGATTAGAGTATTAAACAATTACTTCAGTGTTAGTTTCTGTCTTTGAACTTCCAGTTAGCTTTTCCCCACACCTTGAACCTCAGCACCACTTTGCCAGCCCAATGTCAGGCACTGAGGTTTCACGTGCTCCCACTGAGGTCAAGGTAGTGATTTCACCGTGGTTATTGGGGGAGGAAGGGGAAGGATCACTACACGGTAGAAATCATCTGCTACAGGAGGAAAAAAAAAATTCCTTAGGCCTAGAAGGAAGGTAGATGGCTTTCTGTAAACGGTTTAAGGCAAGAGGCCTATCGGAGATCCATCAGGACCACGTCTCTCTCGACTACTGACACGTGATTGCAGGTCTGGAAGAGAACGGAAGAGAAAGAGGGGACGGGGTGTTATTCAAATGTTCGCACAGCTCAGGTGAGTCTCCTCTACCTCCTGAGACAACCTGCACCCAGCGTCCTTCGCAGAACAGCCCTCTCGGACCAGGAACTAGTGCCTTGCCCAGTGCCACACAGAGACCATAGCAGGACACAAATACGAATCTCTCTCTCTCTCTCAAATTCAAGCCTTTGCTGCTGCCTTGACCTGTTTCTGCAGAGAAGTGCTCTGCATTGCACCTCCAACACATGCTAACAAGTTAGAAAGCTTTTGCATCTTAACTCTAGGAAGAGACAAGCCCCTGCCAGGCTGACCCTCCTGTCCTGGGTCACAGCCTAGCACCTCGACACAGATATAAATTCAAGTGAAGTGTCCAATATGCTGACTCACGGTCCTACAGCCCCCACTGCCTCGTGGGGTGACTTACAGTGAAGAGAGGGGGATCTTTGGAGTGTGGGTGGAATCCTTTCTGCCGGCAGGAAGAGATCTCCTCCAGGCCATGCTCTGTCAGCTTGAAAAACCCCGTCCTAGAGCAAATAAACACAAGCTCTGTGTAGCTCAAGCCTCTGCAAATAGAAGCACCTCCTTCTGTGTCTGAAGGAGCACACTTGAGTCTGCTCCTCTCGAGCAAGAGCAGAGATGCATGCTGTGGGATGCTCCTCTGCCCGGGACGCTCCTCTCCCCAGTTCTACGGCTGCAGACAGGTCTCCTTTCACGAGTGGGCAACCACAGCCCAGATACGACCCCCCCGAACCAGCTCAGAAGAGCTGTCGAATCACACGTACTCTTCCAGCCTCCTTTGGCAAAACTTTCATTGTGTCACTTGACTTTATTCCACACCAGGAATCTGATAGAGGAATGGTCCTGGTAAACAGCCCTTCGATACCTTCTGAAGAGGCCAGACCTCCTGCCCAACCTTTTGGCTGGGCAGCACAGGCGGAGGGAA
Source organism: Ciconia boyciana (assembly GCF_034638445.1). Classification (NCBI taxonomy): domain Eukaryota; kingdom Metazoa; phylum Chordata; class Aves; order Ciconiiformes; family Ciconiidae; genus Ciconia; species Ciconia boyciana. The sequence goes on along the minus strand of NC_132958.1, from coordinate 1,085,725 downwards.
AGGCCTTACCTACCCCACGTCCGTACTTACTCCTGGTATTTTGGAGAACACACAATAGCAATGGACTCTGGCAACATCATCTGGTAGGAGCAGTGCGTGTGCAGGTCAACGCTGGAGAGGAAGGCTGTCTGCGTGGGGTGAGTCTGAAACACAAGGCAACATAAAAGAGAGGAAGTTACAGCAGGGTCGGAGGACTAGTCCAAAGGGACTGTGTCTGCCAAGAGAAGGTTGTAATAGAGAAGAGACACGGCTCCTTGGATGGCACAGAGGACATGCTTGCACACTGAAAATGGTTTTGGATCATCCCAAAACATCTGCTCCTCTTTTCCGTTTGGAATAAGTACAGGAGGAGCTCTACATTTCTGGCCATATCCCACGGAAAGTCACACTTTAAGGCACAACACTGTCCTTGCTTTCATGCATGCCTCCCTGCAGGGCACTTCACATGTTTCTGACGTGCAGCTACCCCTGGGGCACAGCATCACTAGGCACGTAACATACTGCCAAGGCACTTCAAGATATCGCATTCGACCAAGACAGCTGTGGGTTGTACGATCACAGACAACCACTACCTTACCCAGCTCTGGCTGACAGATTTCACAGCCTAACTCTTGCTGAAAGATCTTTCCCCTTTTGCTGTTAGGTTTTTGTTGCCCAGACCAGCAGAAAGGTCAAAGGGATTCTTGAGGGTCCCTGGATGTTGCAGGGCCGTCACTGAAGAGTTAAGACCAAAAGCAGACACCCTGCACATATCAGGCACACGCAGCAGGCATTTATTTGTCAAAGCCTACGAGGCAGCTGCTGCTTTCGAGAGATTACTCAGCAGCACCAAACATTTTGCTTGGCACCAATCCGACTGCCAAAGGCTCCGCGGGGACAGGCAGCAGGGCAGCGCCGAAGCCAGCGGAGGAATCTGGAACTGGCACATCCCGCGGCAGAGCAGCACACAGCTGTCTGCAAAAAGCAGCGCTACTACAGGGATGCATCACGAGAGCGGCCCTGCGCTGACAGCAGGAGCTCGGGATGCCCCGGCAGTGCCTCTGGAGTCAGCTTTTAGTTGGATGAAGCATGAGCTTCATGCCCAATATCCCACTCTCAAAGGACCTGGTGCTTTAGAAAGGGACCCAAACTTAAAACAGGCCTGGAGTTCTCCAGCAGTGTGAGTAGCAACTGAGACTGCACTAAAAGGAGAAATCCGACTGGAGGATGCTGCCTGCTCCATGCCATCTCCAGTAAATTCTCCTCCGCCAGCCCCGCTCCACACACCCCTTCCCCTCCTGGCTGAATGCAAGGCCAGTTGGGAAGTGAAACAGGAACGAGAGACTCACATGGATCCAGCCTAGCGTAACAAGGCCGTGCTGATCCTGGATCACAAAGAGCTCCTCCTCATTCTCCGTGTTGCAATAATCGGGGCCTCCGTACTGCTTGGGAACGATGACGTGGGTTATCGTGAACTCGTTCCTCATCTGCAAGGCAGCACAGGGAGGCTGTTATCCACCGGACACCCCCCAAGCAGGAAACGCTGCTGCCGCCCACTGGTGCAAAGGTAATTTCCTAAGCTTTGGGAACGCAGTACTTCTGCATTCATCACTCAGGGGCCCAGCCAGGGGAAGAGCAGCTCTGGAAATAAGCCCACGGATGCATCTACCGTCCATTTATAGGTCACAGAAATGGTAACTGCAAATTACTGACAAAGGAGTCGCAGGATTTTCTGGGTCTGAGCATGACCCACAGCTTTCTATTTCATTTTCCCTGCCATGCAGAGCACCCACAAGAGCTCAGAGAAGTCCTGGACACCCACTGAAGTGAATCTCTCCACTCACTGGGAGATGATGCCTCATAATTAAATAATCACCAAGTGTCTGGAAGCAGCTGGGTTGCAAAAAGTTGCTACATCAAACAACTTCATTTCTGCAAGCAAAGCAGCCCCAAGCGACTCGGGGGAGACAGGCTGGAGCTGCTAATGGAAACCTGTGCACGCAGACTCTTTGGGGGAGAACTAACTGTCTCCAGTCGATGTTTGCACAGCCTTGTCTTGGTGAGGGTCCCAGTTCACAGCTGGGACACCTCAGTCCTGCTGGTACCAAAAGGACAAGCCACCGGAGCTGCCTGTCACCAGCAACATGGCGGTGCTTGAAGCAGGTACCCAGCAGAGAGTCTTCAACAGGAGAGAGGAAGCTGAATACCCATTGGGACTTGATGGCCAGCACCTCATTCAGTGCGAGGAAATCCTAACATAAAAGGGAGGAAAAGGAGAGGCAGATCATCCCTTACACTCACATGAAGCCCTAGTCATCGGTGAAACTGCACTACAGCCTTCCGTGGCAAACATCGGGGCCCTCTAGCCATTTTCAAAGCTATCGCACACCTTGACAAAAGGCCTCTGCGCCACTTCCAGGGTCTTAATTAGGATTACCACCTTACCAGCTTACCGCAGAGGATCCCACACGTCTCCACACCCCGGATCGTGTTGGCATCAGCCAGCTGGAGGAATTTCTGGCAGAGCTCCCTAGGGACGATGACCTGGCGAAGGACATCCATACTTGCATCTGTGGGGAGAACGGGAGCACAATGAGTAATGACAGTCGGGGGATGCTGGAGAAATGTTCCCTCAGGTCAGTATCTGAAGGGACTAGACTGAGAAAATTCAGCCTGGAAACATTAACTGCTCTAATGTCTACCCTTCCAACAGCAATCACAGATAAATGAAGTCACTGTGACACTTCATAAAGGACACTCGTTACCTCTTTCAAAATAGAAACACGTAGAGAGAAAAAGACTTTTAGCAGTGTGTCAAAACCCAAGTATTTTGTTAAAGAAAATGAAACCACAAACACAAAATGTCATTTAAAGAAAGATGCGTCACTGGGCAAGAACCAGTCATTTGGAAGTGTCCAAATCAGTATTTTGGAGCCATATTTCACAGAAGAGGAGAATTTGGTCAGCCTAACCAGGAACTCAACCCCAATCTCCAACAAGTATTTGGATCTAGGAAAGCCAAATAGGCTGTAGACTCTAGATCAGCAGAGAGATGGGGCTGGAGAAGTATGGGGGGCCGATTCCCACAAGGAGACAGTTCTCCCCAGCCCTGCAAGCCTTTACTGGACAATGGGGAGAACATCCAGTGACTTGGAAGGCCAAAACCCCAGAAGGGATGGAGCCACGAGCAGATACTTTCAAGAGCCTCCCAGACAAATCAGCTCCTCTGCTGCATTTGGCTCAGCCCCAGCAAGGGAGAAGGGTGCACTGAGAGGTACTAACTGTTTTCCGTGCTCCCCAAAGCACTAGGTTTCAAAGATCGGTCCACAACAGGAGGTTTGGATGAGACAGTCCCCACTGACGGACTTGCAGGGTGAACTGGAGAGATGGGAACCTTTGGGATTAAATCAGTTGGGGGCTTTTCCACGCCAGGGATGAGGGGTCCGTCCAGAGACTCGGGACGGGGCTCTGGCTTTCCAAATTCCTGCACTATCCTTAGACGTTCCTTCTCCAGCTCCTGTCGTCGAATCATCTCCTCAAAGGCATGAAACTGCTCTTGCTCTGCCTGCTGCTGCTTCATCAGGGCTACCCGATTTCTCTCCTCTTCCAGCTGCTGCTGCAAGGCCAAATTGCGTGCAAATTCCTCTTCCTCCTCCTTCTGCAGGGAAAAATACGCCAAGGGACATCAGCAGACAAGGGAACACTAGTCCGAGGCAGAAAACGAAGCCTATGCACTGCAGACCCTCAGCAATCCCAGACTACTTCTAAAGGGTCTGCAAAAGGTAACCAGCAAACAGCACTCCCTGCACAGAAGCTTCAGCTTGCAAAACAGAGATCTGCTCTTCCATCAGGAGAGACAGCTAGACCAGGGCAGTAAAACTGCTGCCTTACCCTCCCTCTTCCACAGAAATATAATTCCAGGTTGATTTCCCTCTATCCTCTCTCTAAAATTGCACTTGTCTGCAGCAAAACTGACCGTGGAGTTTTCTGCTTTGCCCACAGAACCCTTGCCCATGCTGCTACCACCTGCCTGCTGAGTTTCTGGATCATAAGACCTAGACCTCACAACTGGGACAAAGAGAAAAAACAACCAAACAACAGTCCCAGCTCAGACTGCCTCCAGGATGCAGGGACACCTGTGACAGATTCATCTACATAATGGCAGCAGAGACATGATTGGGACAGCCCTGTGCTGCAGGTGACAAGGCTGGACCCTGCAAGCTGGGTCTACCCAGACGTCACATTTCAGAGCACCCAGGGAGCCCTGGAGACCTGCCCTCTTCCAAACCCTTTGTGGCTGAGGGTCTTCTGGGGAGCACAGGCCTCCAGTCTCCTCTCACTCACCTTCTGCTCCTCGTACTTAGCATAGTCCTTGGCGTACCTCTTTAATAGCTCCTTCTTGAGCTCTTCAGCTCTGGGGAAGGCTACTTCTTTCAGTTTCTGAAGGGAGGAAACAGAGTCATAAGAGTGTGATAGCTCCAAGGCAAGAAAAACAAGACCTGAACAGATGCAAGAATCAACAGACACGTAGCACCCAGAGATTATAAACCATCTGCTTGTTCACGAGGCAGGAAGGGCTGAGCAGCTCCACCACCACGTGTGGACAGGCTACAGACAGGCACATTGTAGCCGGGTGGCACAGACAGCACTGCCAACAACACTGAGCAAGAGCTTAGGCAGCACTGTCCTTTGCTCTTCTGGTCAATGTTGAACAGAGGAGCGGTAGCTTCTTGTGGCTGTGAGCAACCTCCAAGGATCTGCTGGCAAATCCCTTGAGGACTATCACATTGAGCATCCAGCCACCATGGAAAAGCCACGTGGTCTTTAAAAAGCAGGGAGTTTAACAGGAAAGAAAGGACTCAACAGAAAGTAAATTCAGATTAGCAAATGTGACACCCATCTTCAAGAAGGGCCGGAAGGAGGACCCGGGGAACTACAGGCCTGTCAGCCTGACCTCGGTACCGGGGAAGCTCATGGAGCAGATCATCCTGAGTGCTATCACACGGCATGTAGAGAATAACCAGGGATCAAGCCCAGCCAGCATGGGTTCAGGAAAGGCAGGTCCTGCTTCACCAACCTGATCTCCTACGACAAGGTGACCTGCCTTGTGGATGAGGGGAAGGCTGTGGATGTTGTCTATCTAGACTTCAGTAAAGCCTTCGACATGGTTTCTCACAGCATTCTCCTGGAGAAACTGGCTGCTCATGGCTTGGACGGGTGTACTCTTCGCTGGGTAAAGAACTGGCAGGATGGCCGGGCCCAAAGAGTGGTGGTGAATGGAGTTTACTCCAGTTGGCAGCCGGTCACAAGCGGTGTTCCCCAGGGCTCTGTGCTGGGGCCAGTCCTGTTTAATATCTTTATCAATGATCTGGACGAAGGGATCGAGTGCACCCTCAGTCAGTTTGCAGATGACACCAAGTTGTGCAGGAGTGTTGATCTGCTTGAGGGTAGGAAGGCTCTGCAGAGGGACCTGGACAGGCTGGATCGATGGGCCGAGGTCAATTGTATGAGGTTTAACAAGGCTGAGTGCAAGGTCCTGCACTTGGGCCACACCAACCCCATGCAACGCTGCAGGCTTGGGGAAGAGTGGCTGGAAAGCTGCCCGGTGGAAAAGGACCTGGGCGTGTTGGTTGACAGCCGCCTGAATATGAGCCAGCAGTGTGCCCAGGTGGCCAAGAAAGCCAATGGCATCCTGGCTCATATCAGAAATAGTGTGGCCAGCAGGACTAGGGCAGTGATCGTGCCGCTGTACTCGGCACTGGTGAGGCCGCACCTCGAATGCTGTGTTCAGTGTTGGGCCCCTCACTCCAAGAGAGACATTGAGGGGCTGGAGCGTGTCCAGAGAAGGGCAACGGAGCTGGGGAAGGGTCTGGAGCACAAGGCTGATGGGGAGCGGCTGAGGGACCTGGGGTTGTTCAGCCTGGAGAAAAGGAGGCTGAGGGGAGACCTCATCGCTCTCTACAACTGCCTGAAAGGAGGCTGTAGAGAGGTGGGGGTCGGTCTCTTCTCCCAGGTAACAAGTGATAGGACGAGAGGAAATGGCCTCAAGTTGCACCAGGGAAGGTTTAGACTGGATATTAGGAAATTTTACTTCACTGAAAGGGTTATCAAGCATTGGAACAGGCTGCCCAGGGCAGTGGTTGAGTTGCCATCCCTGGAGGTGTTTAAAAGCCGTTTGGATGAGGTGCTTAGGGACATAGTGTAGTGGTGGGCTTGGCAGTGTTAGGTTTACGGTTGGACTCGATGATCTTAAAGGTCTTTTCCAACCTATACGATTTTGTGATTCTGTAAATTTGACAACCACAGCCAGCCCAGTGCAAGTACACCAGGAAGAACCCAAACCATAACTCCCAAGGGCTCAGGACTACCTGGTCAAGCCAAGGCTTCTCAGCGTTTGTGTGGATCACTCATCCCAGAGCCATGAAAACCTAAGGTCGATGACCCCAAAACATTTCCGACAGCAGCCATTAAAGACTTGGCAATGCTACTACTTACTTTCATTGTCTCCCTCTTTTCAGGTATGACAGCAGTTTTGTAATCACGGTGCTGTGGCAGCTTCTCAATGAAGAGCCTGTAAACACAGGAGAGAAACTGCATTTCTGAATTGCAGCAGAAAGGGAAAACACAAGACAGTAAGTGGCATTTTGGGGGAACGGATCATTCCCTTCCAGCACTGTCCCCTTGCTCCACCACCTCCTATGCTCCCCACAATCAGGACAGTCATCTGCCTTTCTGCAGGAAACCCTCCACCATCTAATGGCCTTCTGAGCTCTTCACGGCACACAGATCTCATTCAGTCCCAGGGGAGCACCTCACACGGGAGATTTTTCTTCCACCTGGACTTTGGAGATGATCCTCAGGGATAAATACATTTGGTTTGAACAGAAACATTAATAAGCCTGTCTAAAATACCGAGGACGCTGGCAGCAATTCAGGAAGGTCCTTGGGCACCTGTCTACACCTCTGCGAGCATTCAAGAGGATTACACACAAGCTCAAGGACTTGGCTGACTCAGTGCTCACACCGTCCTTCTGTATGGGGGAACAAACAGTTTGTGCAAGAGATGGGGAAATTAACTCAGACCTTGAAAAGAGAAAACTTGCAGGTAAGCTAAAAGCAAGTTCGCAACATCCCCAGCTGCTGCATCGGGAGCCTTTTGGCTCTCTGGCCTGACCAGCCCAGAAGGTCAGGGCAATATTTCAGGCAGCAGGGCTATTTCTGTGCAGACTTCTGGGAGGGAAATCAAGACTGAGCTCAACATCACCCCGCTCCCAGCATGACTACGAACACGTTAATCTTTGGCTTCTCTACAAATAGGATAAGTCTTCCCCCTGCTTGCAGGGAGCTCTGCAGGACACAGTGATGAAGATGCAGAGAAAGAGTACCACAAGCACTAGAAGAAGGAAAAAAGCCCACAAACATGGGGCAATTCACTCTGGCTTAGCTCTGTGAGGCTCCCCAGCCTTGAGACATCCCTGAGTTATCTCTGTGAACAAGTTCCCCATGGCACACTACCTGACCGCATGCTCAGGGTGAGCTCACGGAGAGCTTAGCTGGGTCCTTGTCTCCTGCAAGTAGAGCTGTGCTTGCTCTGAGCGTCCACAAAGCCTGTGGGCATAACGCAAAAAACCCTGCCCTCCTTTGTGGCTCTTTGCTCCACCATTTCAGCATCTAAAGAAGGATGCTCTCCAGCTCCTTTAGAGAGCAGCCTCGTGGCCAGGCACAAGGAATAAGGGTAGTGAGGAGCAAACTGTGCCCCAGGGAGCAGCACAAACCAAGCAGAGCCAAGCACTAAAAATTCAGGGGGGACAGAGTGAGAATGCTCTTCACGCTGAGAAGCCTCTGTGTGTGCAGTAAATAAACCCAGCTGCTTCAAAACCTCAGTCCTCTGGGAAAAGGAAGGACTTTTTGCAACCCCGAATGCTCCTGGTTGCCACAGAGAGCGTGAGGATGCTCTCACCAGAGACCACAGGATCAGCATAACCATGTCACAGCCTGGAGCCACGGAGAAGCCGTTGCTCCATCCGAAACGCCCAGCAAGGTCCCCACTCCCGGCTGGTGGTTGCAAAGTAGGTCACTGTGTCGAGGAGACAAAACAAGGCTGTGATCATTGCCAACAGCTAGCAGATTAAAATGGAAGGGATTAATTAAGAAGGATTAAGAGCAGATGCTGGCCTGGGGAGGACAAAAAAACCAGCAGAGACAGCTGGGTTTCCACAAGTCAGGAAGGAGGGGAAAAAAGTGGGCAGCAGGATGAGAGGAGGACTCAGGCAGCCAGAGGAAAACTCTGGGGCAAGACCAGGCAGTGGCAGGCTGGGGATGGAGGCAGAGGAAGGGCAGGAATGGTTCATGTTTCCTATCGACAGCCCAGCTGAGGCTTGGCAAGACTGAAACCTGCAGCTCCCATCGCCAGGAGTTTTGGGTTTGTTCATACCTCCGCCTGCTCCCGAGTCCACTATGAGCAGCAGCTGTTTGGCACTGAGCAGCCACATCACAGGCTATTTTTAAGCACTGCTACAGCATGCACGCCAAGCCGGCATCTCTCAAGTCCCTTGCAACACCCCACACAAACCCCTGGAGCCAACCCTAGCAGCTCACAGCCACGCAGGCAAACCAGGAGCCCAAACACCACAGAAAATTAATGTCTTTTTTATTTTCTTTCTTATTTGGCTCTAGCAAAAATCAAACCTAGTGTGCCTGATGGCAATTCAAGGAAAACATCCACTCAGATCAACGCAGAAGAAGCTGTTCAAGAAGACAAGCAAGCAGATGTCTTACAAGGTGACAAGATGCACGTGTTAAAAGTCCAGCCTGGTTATTCTTAGAGATAGCCATGCCACCCTCCTGCCCCCCATGAGGAAGGCTAGGCAACAAACTTCATTTCTGCATGGGAAATAGAGGTGCTGTGCAGCCAAACGGCCTGCACGAGATCAAGCAGGTGGCTGGAGGCCAAGCAGGGAACTGGCTGCCTCAATGGGAATCTCAGTGCGGATCTGTCTCGAGATTACCCCATGTCTAGACAAGATTGCCTCAAAACCAATGGCTCTCCAAATCAGGCACCACAACACAGATCTCATAGTATAATTCAGGCCTTGAGATCAACCTTTGGGAGTGCTGTATAGAGAAATAAAGAGAAATCCAGCCTCCTAAAGCCACACAGACCACACTTCGCTCCCAAGGACAATGTGCTCACTCCCACCAAACACACCAAACTAAGAGCATCCCTCATGTAGTTCTCAGGGCTGGAGTCCTCCCCTTCCCGAAGGCACAGCCTGATGGGGAAAGCACCTGCACTAGGCCATACACTCCGGCAGGGAGCTGGGCTCTGAGAAAGGACAGCCACAGCACTGACTGCAGATGTGGGCTGAAGCACTGGGGGAAGAATTTGGATCCCGTTTCTAGAAAGGGGAGAGCAGAGCAAGTCCTGTGAGAGGCTCCAATTACCAGCGCCTCGCTCTTGCCTTTTGAATCACGGCCCTGGGAAAGGGCATCTAGAAAACACTTCATCAAGCCTACCGCTTGAGCTACAGCTTCACATCTTTGTTTAAAGAAATGAGACGGTGACATTAAGTTCGTATCTTCAGACAATCCAGGGCAGAAGCTCATATTCATCAGCACTGGAGAAATCACACCACTGAGGGAGAGTTTTTACACCTTCCTGGCAGCCCAGCAGCCAGGCTAACGTAAATGCCATGAGCGTTTGAAAACTGCTGGAGAGAAAACACGCTAGCACCTATCATTGCTATAATGAAACAGTGAAGGTGCTTTTAGTTCATTTGTTTAGTTAAAGAGTTTCTCCTTCGGCCTCAGCTACGTAACCAGCCTGGAAAGCTTCCCGAGGGCTTTACACTTCCCAGCTCCCTGTACAGCCTCCCAGGGCACTCGCTACAATGCCCATAAAAGCTCAGGAAGTGCAAGGCGGGAAGAAAAGCTAATCAGAGAAAAATGTGTTGGATTTAAGGGGCAGGAATCCTGCGCACAGGAGCAGGGAGAGAAGATGCCCACGGAGGTGCCAACCACATTCTGGATAAGCGGGTAACGTGGGCACAGCAGAGACCATATCAGAGTGGCACTGGGCGAAAGTGGGAGGGACAGGCTTTTGGCCAAAAAGCCTGTGGGAACAGGACACTCCATGCCATTGGGATATTTTCTGACGATCAGAGTTTTCAGCCCTTTAAACACCGACAGGCATAGCTACACAGAGGTGCACGTTTGCTCTGCTTGTATTCCGGGCTGCTCAGACACAATCCAGATCCGACACCACGTCACCGTGTTAGCACGGCATACGCTCCGGCTCGGCAGCGGGGTTTCGGACCCAAGATGGCTCGTTTCTGGCCAGCTGCGGAGATGATGGTAAGAATATGTGGCTCTGCACTTGTCTACGCAGTCAGCCCCTACAGCTGGAGACCCAGCAGCTGAAACCCCAAACAGGGTCTTGGCTGAGTTTATATATGATCTGGGGCGTTCTAGAAGGGTGCTCAGTACCCAAGAACCTCACCAGTTGATTTGGATCAGGTTCTTTGGACCCAGAACTCTTCCCCATGTCCCTCCTGAGAAGGGCTTGAGTGTATGCGTGCGTGTTTGGCGGGGGCGGATTATAGTCTTTCTGAGATATAAAACTAAACCTACAACTGGTCCCTGCACCTGAAGAAGGAACTCACTGCCTGCTGTAAAAGGCTGTAGTAACTTAAGTGTAAAACAGGCTTCTCCTCCAAAGCTGGTTTATTAGAGAAACCGCCAACCAGCCTAGATCCTTTCCAGGTAGATACTCGATACCGAGATCCTTCACCTTGCCAATCCATATGATGTCACAGCCAACCTAGCGACAATCGAGGCCAATCTAGCCACTCCGCAGTGATAAAACACCAGGAAGCTTCAACACACAGGGAGCCAAAACCTCCCTCCTGCTGACAGGAGTCTCCACTAGCAAAGGGACAGAGGAATACGCAATCAGCCTGGTTTCAGAGGGAACTTTCACAAACCTCCTGCAAAGAGGTGAGCAACGTTTGTGGGCTTGCGCCTCACACCTTTACGACATCTCCTGGTCAGTCTAACCAGCTGTATTCCTCACCTCTGCGGTAAGTGAAATTCAAAAGGAGCAGAGCTCTGGACAGAACCCAGTTCTTCCAGCTCAGCAAGGCCTCACAGTGTTTAGACACGCTCAAAATACGCAACACCAAACCCACAACCCCTTGTATCGACACGGGTTACTTGCAAACGAAGCAACGCTGCTCTTACGTGATGTATTTGTTGTACAAAATAAAGGCATGCTCGATATTGCCTTCCTCCGAGTAAATGGTCGCCATGCGGAGCATTTCCACTCCGGAGCGGTAGTAGCGTCGTGGCGGGACATCCTCGTTCACTTCCACGGCACTTCCCACCTGGATCAGTCTTCGGACTCGCTCCTCCGGCGGGAGGCTGACGTTGGCGTGGTCAGGCATAACAACACACATCAAAGCTATCGCGAGGCTGACGAACTCTGTGGTGGGAGGAAAGTCAAGTGCATCAAAACCAGCGTAAACCAGGCAACTCATCCAGTTTCCTCAGGACTGTCTTTCCCCGATAGAAATCATCCCCCCTCAGCAGAAAAGCGTCTAATACATGGGCCAAGTTAGGTCCCGAGGGAAGAATCTGGGAGAAGCCCAGCTCTTTTTGGGCACAATGCTTGGATATTTACCTTTATGACCTGAAAGGCAGCGACAAATTCAAGATCAGTCCTTGGTAATTGATTTCAAGCTAGAGTTTGACGCATCCAAATCCTACCCAAAGTAATGCTTCCTTCCCAATTGTCTCTCCACACAACAAAACTAGTGCCAGTCACTAGTCTGGGGGGAGATGACCAAAGCGTTTCATTCAGACTCGAGCAGAAGTGGCTTTACACAGGGTTTCAACACTGCAGCATTCACCATTTTGCTTACACAGCAGTGAGACGAGGACGGAGCTGAAGGCTATCCTTCCAGCCACTGCTGCTCAGCAGATCCGTCCCTACCCAACAAGCTCGATCCCAAATTGCTCTCGCCCAGGCACAGTCGCAATCCCTCTTCTCCCTTGTGCTGTGGGAGGCACACCCGTCACCCCAGGAATGCACCTCGACCTGATCTGTGCGTCTGCCTCCTGCTTGGCTCCGACAAACCCCTTCTCACCCACAGCCCCATGGCACAAGCCAATACATTCGAAGCTGAGGAAGCACCAAGAATGTTTGAGGGGCAGCGAGCCCAGAAATCCTCCGCAATGCTCTTCCTCCTACACCAAAAGCAGTTTCCCCCTGGAAAAGCCACCCCGGACCAGCATAAGGGTTAAACTGCCTATGAAATCACAGCGCTGAATCCAGAGTGCCTTGCAAGCCTTCCAGCAATGTGACTGCCACACACACGACATCGTGATTTACTGCGGCTTCTTCCTAAATGGGGAAAGGTCCTGAGCTGAGCTAAGCACCGCCTGAGGATCCCAACCGGCAGAGGAGTTGCCTTTCTGGGGTTACCTCAGAGCAGAAGCCCCTTTTTAAGGTAGGCAGGCCCACGTTTCTCAGCCCCCAGCCTGGAGGGGCCTCCACAGGCCTCTTGCCCTAAATAAGGGCTGTGGGATTCGGTCCTGCCAGAGCCTGCTGTCCCAAAGTGCTCACTTATGGGGTGTGACAGAGCCACAGCTCAGAGTGGGCTTCAGCTTCTCCTCCTTGCTGGTGCTTCTGCCGGGGGGGGGGTGAGTTCAGTTGTTCCCCCCAAGCCAGAGCTCTCAGTCACCTCCCCCAACCAAAGCTCCCCTGCCAAGCCCCACAGTCCTTCTCCCCCAAGAAAGAACAGACACCACTCACACACCATAACTCCTGGTGCCCCCAACCCAGAGCTCCCCCTCTAATTCCCACAGCACCTCGCAAGCTAAACAAAGTACCCAAAAGTGCCCAAACCACCCCCCCTCCAGCTGCTAGCTCCCAAACTACAGACCACCCCCCAGCCACTGCCCACCAAGAGAGAGGAAGACGCCTCCCTCCCCCAAATCAGAGGCCTCCAGAACTCCCACAGCCCTTCCCCTGCAAGGGAGAGCAGAGGAGCCCCCCAGGACTGCCTGTCCCTCCCAGAAGAGCCTGCCCCTGCCTTTCTCCTCTAAAAAAAGAGTAGGGGAACCCCCAACCAAAGCCCCCCACGGGCTCCCAGCCCCTCACAATAGAGCAAGAGGAGCCCCAAACCGGATGTTCCTTCCTAAGGGGAAAGATACCCGCAGCCAGAGCCCCCTGTCCGGAGCCCCACGAAGGGAACCCCGAGACGAGACGCAACCCCCTCCCCAACCGGAGCCCGCCCGGCCCGGCCCCCCAGGAGAGAAAGGGACGACCCCGACCGGCGCCCCAAACCAGACCCTGGCCCTGGCCCCTCAAGCGAGGAAGGGACCGCCCGCAGCCCCAGTGCCCGGGTCCAGCCCTGACCTGCCGCCGCCACCCGCCGCCTCTCCTCAGCGCTTCCGGGTTGTTGCCGAAACGCCGACAGCCCCTCCCCGCCTCGCTTTCATCAGCCAATCAGGAGCCGCCGCAACATCCGGGCACGCTGCAGCCCCCTCCCACTTCCGCCCGGCCGAGGGGCCGCTTCCCTTCCCTCAGCAGCATGCCGCCAGCAACCGGCCCTGAACCTTAAAGGGGCACCACCCCGAAAACACCCGTTCTCACCCCAAAATGGCCCGGTCGCGAGGCCCAGAGCCCACTGCCCAACAACCCTGCGCTCGGGTGAGGGCCGAAGCGCGGATCCTGCAGGCTCATCAGGCCCATCCAGGGGGAAATAACTGCTCCCCAAGCGGGGCTCGAGGTTTACGCACCAGGGGAATTCACTTTAGCAAAAGTGGGTGAAAAGGGAAAAAAAAAAAGATCTAGTTTCAGGCCGAATCCTATTTCTTGTTATGTATTGAGAAAATCAAGCAAAAAGCCCTTCTTGTTGAAGGTTAAAGGGATGCTCCTGAGGATGTTTCTTTAGGGTAATTCCAGCTCCGTTTGGGTCGACGTTTATTCTCCACATCCCTCAAGGAGCAGAGCTATGACTCCGGTACCATGTAGGATTAAAAAATTTCTGTGAGATTTGTAAAAGTACCAGGGCCAGGGAGGGGAGGGGAATTAAAAACAAAAGAGCTGTGTTAAAATTAAGAACATCTGCATTTGCAGTTCCCGACTGCAAAGCCGCTCATTCATGTGGTGAGAGACCCATCTCCTCCGGGGCGAAGACGCAGCCCTGGATGGGCTTTCGTCACGTACAACGTTCCCTACTCCGTCACAACAGCTTTCCTACGCCGGCGCCTGCGTTTCCTGGCCGCTTGCCTCTCCTGGGGCGGGCAGAGGTGGGGGCTCTGAGGGGGAAAGCACAGTCCATTGCCTCGCTCATTAGCAGGCAATGAAACCCGACAGTTCCTCGCTGCCAAACTGCATTGCTGCCTTTGCTCCGTCGCCCCGTGCTCATGTGCCAGCTCCTGGTGTCGTGCCTGCGCCTTGGCGGCTCGCTTGCGGTTCTTCTTGGCGTTGCTGGAGTTTCTGGAAGAAAATTCAGGAGTCAGTAGCAGGAGAAGTCACGGTCCCGTTCAGTCTCTCTGTACGCAGAGCCCGAAAGGGCTGGTGGTGAATCTCCTTGGCCCCTCTGGGTTTACCCGGTCCCTTTTGCTTCAGCCTGAACGCTGCGACACCCAGGAAGAACGCCCAGCTAGCAGCTCATTTCCTACACGCTGATTTCTTACAGTAAGGGAAGTTTTCAGCAGGACACATGAAGAGCGGGGCTGAACGAGCCACTGCTCTGCCAGAAGCAGGCACTGGCTACCACGCGTCTGCTCCTGAGATGGTTTCGGAGCTCCCCCACAGCTCGGAGCTGCCAGAGGTCATCTCCCATCTAGGACATGTGCCCCAGGTCAAGAGGAAGCTCTTTACCTGCATTCACTGTTCCCCTGCCATCCCTGCTGAGACGGGAGGAGCCTAGGAACAGAAAGAGAGTTACTACTTCACTCTCAGGGAAGAGCTGCTACCTCACTTGGTGCCCGATTCAAAATCCTCTTGTCCCTGAAATCTCTTAGACAGCTTGAGAACGTTCCAGCCCCCCCGGGAACTAGCACCACCACTGTCAGTTACGTTATTCCGCACCTACAAGCACAAGTGCGTTACTCAGAGGCAAAGAGCTTTGCTGCTGTAGATACAAGGAACACTTCCACCTTGATATGCAGGCTCTAGACAAGTTTCAGGGAGGTTTTTTTCCCCACTGCAGAGCTGGCAAGGCAATGGGTGCTCTCTTGCGTGAGTTGCAGCTTGTAAAAATCCAAGTTTAAGTTTCTTGAAAATGAGAAAGCAGCTCTTTTTGTTCTGTCTGCTCAGCTGTACAGCACGCACAGAGGCAAGAAGCAAAAACCTACCTGGGCACTGCTAGGGAGGATTGGTCCGAGCGGTGTGGATGATGTTTGGCCATCTGCTTTTTAGTGTTTGGTGTAGCACCGGCTTTTTCTCTCAGCGGGCCCGAGCCCGACTTCTTTAGTCCGCAGTTCCTTAAAAAGAATTCTGTAAGCCTTGACTGTGTCCACAAACCATTTACCAAGTGACCACAACAGCTCTGTTACACTTAAAAACCCCACCCCTTTGCATCACTGCTCCCCGGAAAAAAGGAAGGGCAGCAGGCCTGTGGAGATCTTTAAACCCAGGTCTCCCAACTGCCCACCTTCCTCCTTACCCACTGGCCCATTCTAGCTCCCTTCCTAGGAGCTAGTCATGTTCAACATCTGTTGCTTGACAGCAGCTCTCTCCCTGGGCACGTGCACTTGCTCATGCACACAAAAAGACTTACTTTTTTACAGATCTCTTCCGAAGATCTTGGATATAGTTGATTCTCTCTATAGGATGCCCTCGAGCCCTGTTGAACACTGGAGAGAGACAGGTCTGAGTTACAACAACACTCTGTACAAGTCATCTTTGGGGCTGCAGAGCACTTAAGCCCTTTAGCATTTTAACATTTTTAGCATTTTAACCCCTTCAACCAATACTTCCAAACTCAAGTCACATAAGGTGACTCCACTCAGCGTACTGCCCTTCGCACGACAGCCCGTGACAAGGCAGAGCTGCAGCACGGCACTATCCGACCAGCACTCAGTGCCCTCCAGGTTCACTCCATCCTGGTTAGCTCCACAGTCAGGCCATAAACTTAATTCCTTCTTTCCAATTACTTCGCAGAACCCCCAACACGCCTCCAGCTCCCATTCTACACAACAGGAAAACACACATGTACATATAACTAAAACACAGTTACCTCCCTGGAGTAGCCCAAACCTTTTGGCCATCTAAAACCACAAGCCCATGATCAACATTTCACATCCGAACAAGAACACACACATACGTACGCTCTATTGCAGTATTTGGCTCCATGCCTTCAACATCGATCAGGTACCTGAACAGATCAGCAAGAAAGCTCTAATTACACAATTAACTATGGAAACGTTGACAGGTCAGTGAAGATTCAAAAAAGAAAGAATACCTGGGGAGTGTTTAGAGTTTCTATTTACATGCCAGAATGGAATATCAACATTGGGTCTGCTGAAATTGGGGATAAAAAGTGCCCCCTAACAACAGCTTTCCTGAAGCTGAAAAGTTTTAAATCCTTGCAAGCCTGGGATCCCGCAGGTCACTTGACTCTTGTTTTACTGGGGCAACACTAGTTGCTCCCGGAGCAACAAGAAGCTGGCAATGCCACCACTTAACTCAGTTTGACTAAGGACAACTCACCTACAAACCAGGTAGCCAGTTCTGTTTAAGCCATGCGTGCAATGAACTCCGATGAGTTTATCTGTAACATAGAACAATCAGGTTACATTTAAGAGTTCTTTCTCCAAAACCCAAGCAGAACAAGCCCATTTGCATTCGTCCTCCAGCAGCGACACCAACGTAAACAAACAGAAATGACCACGCAACAACATCACCATATTTATGTCTAGTTAGTGCTACTGATTCAGCTCATTAGGCCATTTAATTCTGTGAGCTCATCTGCGTGGTCACACAGCTCACTGCAGGGAAGATTTATTTAAAAGCTCCCCAAAAAGCCATCCCACATTTCCCGGGCACTAACAGCTTGCTGCTTACACTGCTCCCAAAAAGCAATCAGTATTTACAGCCAGTCTAAAGATGCAGTCTCAAACTCAATTAAAGCTCAACTCGCTGCCAAATTATCAGAGAGCCAGCATGAATTCCTTTACCATAACAAAGCCATCTTACTACCTTGACATTCAAATGACAAGAGAAGGAAAAGAAATTCGTGCTGTTCATTAAAACATCACTGGCCTCCAAGTCTGCAGTGCCCTTCCCAACAGCAGCAACGTACGGGAAATCCACACTTACCGTTGTCTTTGTTGTCTCTCAAAAACTTTTTTACGACACACTTGAATTGAAAAATGGTGTGCTTGTTTGGTATTTCATGTCCCATTGTCAAGATCTTTGAGTAGCAGAGTGTGGCTGGGAGCTCCTACAAGAAAGTCAGTCAATAATTTCCAGAAAAAGCACAAGGATTCTTATCAATTAGGGAACCGTAGACTGTAAGCCAGAAGAAGCTGAGCTCTTCAACTAAGGCCAAAAGAGCAGCAACACACTTTTAGGTAAGAAAACTTCTGCTTCACTCTCTTAATATAATACCAATATTCCAGAGCAGCCTGTTTGCATTTTTATTTCTCGTGCCTTTGCTCTGTCCTCCCTGGGGAGGATGAAGCATACGCAGAGCACGGAACACCTTTCCAAGCAAGTATTTGATATATTTGATACCACAAGCCAAAGCTGGTTGTAATCAGCTCTTCACTCAGGAGAGCCTATAAAAACCAGCTTTAGGGTATCCCAGAGCTTGTGCTGGTTAGTACAAAGAAGATCTGCACAATGGGGGTCGAAGACCCCAGGCCTGTATTTGATCAAGGACGAAGACCCCATCCTGATGGGCCTGCAATGCTTCACCTCATCCCCCTGCCAAAGGATTTGAGCGCCTCACACTCTTTAAAGTTATCTTCTTGCAAGAAATATCTTCCACTTTATCAGCAATATCAGGGCTTACCCAGAGCTTCAGTTCCCCAACAGTAAGACCAAGACTGACCTCTGGCCCGTAGTAGCGAGTTGTGTACGTCAGGTCAATGATCAGGCCCAGTTCTTCCTTCTGCTCTTTGATTTTCTTAATAAGGTCATGAGGCGAAAATCTCTCCTCTGGAGGAAGCTTCCGATCAAAGCTCTGAGGGGAAATAACGTTTAAGAGCAGACATTAAACTCGGGTGCGTTGAGACTGGTGGGAAGAGGTTCATGCTCCAGAACCTCCCAAAGATCATCCCTTCAAAGAGAAAGACACAAGCGATGAGCAAAGGCAGACACAGACTGACACAAAAGTTACACTGAGCCAAACCAGAACGCGCCGAGGCCCTCGCTGCTTTGAGACTGTTCAGCTGAGGGTTTCCAGGAGTGACTGGAGACTTTATACTGTGTCAGAACACTGCAGCGTGACAAACACACCCAGAAACTGAAGCTTTCGTTTGGTGAAAGCTGTAAAATAGGCCTTCAGCTCAAACAGGTGAGCAAACACCACTGCTCCCCACCATGAGCTCCGCAATCCCCAGGGACGTGACCCAGTGTTTGTTTTAGGTGTAACTGCTGCTGCGCTCAAACCCCTCTGGAGCAGAGCTCACCCCAGCACACAGCAGCAGGGTCCTCCAGGCACCGTCGGGCGGGCAGCAGCACCACCACGCCGACTCCTCAAAGCCTCCGCTCCCAAAACTCAGCTCTGGCACCGTGTTCATCGGGCTGCACGGCCCCCGGGCAGCTGGCAGCGCCGGCAGGAGCTGCCCGCAGCATCCCTCCTGCCCTAACGGAGCCGGCCCGGACAGACCTCCTTGTGTTTGGGGTGCCCAGGTGGTGCTGCCGGCCCCCAGAAAGCTGCCAACCCCCCGAAGCCGCTCCTGGTCACCCCCATGCTGTGAACACCACCATGATCCCATCACACGCTCTGACTGGTCAAACAGCAGTGACCGCGCTGCGCTCCTCTCTCTCCCGGCTTATAACCCGCTTCCCAAAAATAAACAACAAAATGACCTACTGACGCTCTTTCTCACTTTTTTGAAGGAATTTACTCATTGATTCTCTGCAAAGCGACACTTTCCCGCAGCCACTTTCCACCCTGAACAGGCCCAGGGCATCGGCAGGCGCTTACCTTCTTCAGGGGGACCTTGAAGGCGATGAAGCGGGTGCCCGGCATCCTCCTGCCCAGCGGGAGATAGTCGGTCCACCTAAACCCCGCAGCACGGAAGCGTGAAACCGCTGACCCGGGGATCCGGCCCCGCGCTCCCCCCGGCCCGGGGACCCTCAAAACCCCCAGGCCCGGAGACCCTGACCCCCCCCACCCCGCGACGCCCCCCGGCTCTAAGCTACGGCTCCCCGCTGTCCGGGCCCTGCGATACGTCAAATGTAACGGGCCAGCGCCGCCGGCGTCAGGGCCCGGCCGGGCCCCGCAGCTCCCGGCAGCACCGGGCCGCGCGCCGCCGCAGCGCCCCGGGAGACCCCAGGCCGGGAGGAAGCCGCGGAGCTGCGTGAGGAGAAGGCGGGGAAGACGCACTCACCGCTGCGGCACGCGGGAGGCCCCTCTGCCCACCATGATGGCGATGGCGATGGCGCCGGCACCCAGCCCGTCGAGCGTCACTTCCGCTTCCGCCGCCTTGACCCCGCGCGGCCGCCGTCCGCGCCGGCAAACGCACGTTGAGGCCCCGCCCCATAGAGGAAACCACGCCCCCCGGCGAGACCACGCCCACTGCCTGGCGTCGCCTGAAGCTGTGGCGCCGCCTAGCGGTCACAAATGGGCACAACCCCGGAACCAGCATCGCCGTCACCGCCCCAGCACCAGCATCACCTTCCCAGTACCAGCATCACCTTCCCAGCACCAGCATCACCTTCCCAGTACCAGCATCACCTTCCCAGCACCAGCATCACTGTCCCAGTACCAGCATCACCACCCCAGCACCAGCATCACCTTCCCAGTACCAGCATCACCTTCCCAGCACCAGCATCACCTTCCCAGTACCAGCATCACTGTCCCAGTACCAGCATCACCTTCCCAGTACCAGCATCACCTTCCCAGCACCAGCATCACCTTCCCAGCACCAGCATCACTGTCCCAGTACCAGCATCACCGCCCCAGCACCAGCATCACCTTCCCAGTACCAGCATCACCTTCCCAGCACCAGCATCACCTTCCCAGCACCAGCATCACCCCTCCAGTACCAGCATCACCTTCCCAGCACCAGCATCACCCCTCCAGTACCAGCATCACCTTCCCAGTACCAGCATCACCTTCCCAGTACCAGCATCACCCTTCCAGTACCAGCATCACCTTCCCAGCACCAGCATCACCTTCCCAGTACCAGCATCACCTTCCCAGCACCAGCATCACCCCTCCAGTACCAGCATCACCTTCCCAGTACCAGCATCACTGTCCCAGTACCAGCATCACCACCCCAGCACCAGCATCACCTTCCCAGTACCAGCATCACCTTCCCAGTACCAGCATCACTGTCCCAGTACCAGCATCACCACCCCAGTACCAGCATCACCTTCCCAGCACCAGCATCACCTTCCCAGTACCAGCATCACCTTCCCAGCACCAGCATCACCCCTCCAGTACCAGCATCACCTTCCCAGTACCAGCATCACCTTCCCAGTACCAGCATCACCCTTCCAGTACCAGCATCACCACCCCAGTACCAGCATCACCTTCCCAGTACCAGCATCACCTTCCCAGCACCAGCATCACCTTCCCAGTACCAGCATCACCCTTCCAGTACCAGCATCACCTTCCCAGCACCAGCATCACTGTCCCAGTACCAGCATCACTTTCCCAGCACCAGCATCACCACCCCAGCACCAGCATCACCTTCCCAGTACCAGCATCACCTTCCCAGCACCAGCATCACCTTCCCAGTACCAGCATCACTGTCCCAGTACCAGTATCACTTTCCCAGCACCAGCATCACCTTCCCAGCACCAGCATCACCTTCCCAGTACCAGCATCACTGTCCCAGCACCAGCATCACCGTCCCAGTACCAGCATCACCTTCTCAGTACCAGCATCACCTTCCCAGCACCAGCATCACTGTCCCAGTACCAGCATCACCACCCCAGCACCAGCATCACCTTCCCAGTACCAGCATCACCTTCCCAGTACCAGCATCACCCTCTCAGTACCAGCATCACCGTCCCAGTACCAGCATCACTGTCCCAGTACCAGCATCACCACCCCAGCACCAGCATCACCTTCCCAGTACCAGCATCACCTTCCCAGCACCAGCATCACCTTCCCAGTACCAGCATCACTGTCTCAGTACCAGCATCACCGTCCCAGTACCAGCATCACTGTCCCAGCACCAGCATCACCGTCCCAGTACCAGCATCACCTTCTCAGTACCAGCATCACCTTCCCAGCACCAGCATCACTGTCCCAGTACCAGCATCACCACCCCAGCACCAGCATCACCTTCCCAGTACCAGCATCACCTTCCCAGTACCAGCATCACCCTCTCAGTACCAGCATCACCGTCCCAGTACCAGCATCACTGTCCCAGTACCAGCATCACCACCCCAGCACCAGCATCACCTTCCCAGTACCAGCATCACCTTCCCAGTACCAGCATCACAGTCCCAGCACCAGCACCCTGGTTCACCCCAGCACCAGCATCAAAGACCCTGTACTGGCATCCCCACACTGTGCCAGCACTGGTACCAGCGTCCCTGCCTTGGTACCAGCATCCCCAGTACTGGTATCCCCACCCCATGCTGGTACTGGCACTCCCAGTCCCATCCTGATGCCAACATCCCTGGTACCAGCATCTCTACCCCATCCTGGTACTGACCTGCCCAGTACCATCGCCCCCAGTACCGGTGTCCTCCATCCCACTAGGAGCAACCCCCACCTGGGGACCCCCACAAAGGGCCACCCCACGGGCTCCCCATCACGGCCACACAGTACCAGGACGGTTCAGCCGCAGTTGGGAGCAGCAGTTGCCCCTCGGGGCAGAGAGAGGGAGGACAAAAACAACCCAAAGGAGCCCAAAACCCCTCCATCCCCACCACCGGGGCAGGGCGGGGCAGCACACACGTGTCAGCGTTGCAGGGTTACCAGTGCTGGCCCCATCCCTTCCCCTCGGACATGAAAATCACCTCCAAAAAAAAAAAAAAATCATCGTTGGGATGGGAAATTGTTGGCATGGGAAACCATCGCGGGGATGGGAAACCATCACCAGCATCACCATCACCGCCCCAGTACCAGTGCGAGCGGCTGGGGCTCCTTTGCCATATGCAGACACATATACATATATGTATATGTACCCTGCACGTAATCACTCTTCAGACTCCACGCTTTCCTGGCCCTGGGAGTTTTGTCCTGGGACGAGGACTCAGCCAAGCCAGAGCAGGATTTTCCAGTCCGCGGCATCTCATTCCCAAGAGGGTGGTGGGGAGCAGCACCCTTTGCCCAGCATGCAAAGGTGCTGCCAGCATCTCCAGCTGGGAGAAAAGCCCCTTTTCCAGAGGGAGGAAAACCACATGGATTAGCATCAACGCCGGGAGGACAGAGGCGTCAGCAGCCGGTGGCAGGGAAGGGCTGGCTCGACTCGCCCAGCCGAGCAGGGGGCCCAGCTCTGGGGTTGCCCCGCGGCCATCTGGGCACACGGGGGCTGCTCCCCCCACGCTGGGGAAATCAGGTTGAACCTCCCTCGTTTCCAGCCAACCTTGTAATTAGTGCTTGGCCCATGTTAGTGAGCAGGATCCGGCCCCGGGAAGGAGCCATGGCTGCCTCGGGGTGTGAGGCAGGGACTGGCTGAGCTCGGAAAACTCATCTCACACCTGGCTGGCGAGCAGGCATCGCTGGCCGGGGCTCGCCATCCATCTCCATGCGTTCCCTCTGTTTTCCCTTCTCCTTCCCAGCCCATTGCACGCGGTGCTGCCCCAGGGTTCGGGATGCTTTTGCAAAGGGCGATTCAGCCCCGTGGGGACCCCATCTGCAGGCACGGGTCCACCCGCAAGGGCTCTTCCACCCCCCCTGAGTGATGCCCACATCCCAGATCCCTCCTTCTAAGGTGGCTGCGGTGGGAACGAGCACCCTCCAGCCCGAGGACAGGGGGTTCACCGTCACCAGACCCTCTCCCCAAAACCCTGCGGAGGCTTTGCCACCCTTTCTGGGAACGGCCGTGACCGTGGGGATCCCGCAGCAGTGACTCAGGGATGCTGGGGGTTGGGAAACAGGCCTGGGATGGTTTGGGAGACGCCTCCACACAGCCCCGCCAAGCCCAGCCGCCCCGGGGAGCCCGTCAGAGGAACAAGCCACGGCAGCGTCTGGGCTTTGCGCGGTGGCCGACCCGTCAGGCAGGTTTCCCGGAGCAGTGAGACGAGCTGGAGAGAGCTATCCGGGGCCAGGCATGCCCCTCCGCCAGCTCACAGGCTGACGGAGACCCCCGGCTCTCTCCTCGCCGACGAAGCCATGGGGGTGGCCGGGTTGCTGCTGGCTTGGGCGCTGCTGCATCCCGCCGACACCCAGCAATGCCACCTCACCGGCCCCAGCGGTGTCTTGCGCTTCACCGACATGCACGACGAGATTCGGGTGCCGGCACTGCACCGGGTACCCAGCTCGCTCGATCCCCTCTACGGCCTCGTCCGGCGCTGCCTGGACCTCATCCAGCAAAACCCCCTGCCCACAGGTGAGCCCTGAGCCGGGGAGCTGGGACCCCACCGCCACAGGTGCCGGGACCGCTGGGGTTTTGCCGGCCGCAATCCCCATGTCCGGAGCTGCTCTGGGGGGTCTGAGCTGCTTCACGGAGGGGGATGCTGCCTCTGTCCCGGCCCCGCTGCCCAGGGAGGTTTGGGGGTGCATTGGGTGGGACCTCTTTTACCGGCACCGTGGTTTCTGTTGCAGAGCTGCTCAGGGCGGCCCTGAACGACCCCGGCTCGGTGCGGACGTCACAGGTGAGCCAGGATGAGGGGATCCCACGGGGATGGCACCCACCTGGGATGGGGCACCTGGGCACACGGAGCACCCCAAAAGCTGGGTGCATCGGTGCTGACCGGGCTCTCCCCTCACGTAGGTGGTGCAGTATGAGCTGGGCTACGTCGTCTGTGCCGCGGTGGCTCTGCTCTTCACCGTGGCCATGCCGGTGGCTGGGATGTGTTTCTGCTACTGCCGGAGCCGCCGGCGGTGCGGGGGCCGTCTGCGTGCCCACCGGCGCTCGCTGGGCTGCCGCCGCCACTGCCTGCTGGCCTGCCTGTCCCTCACCTCCCTCGTCATCCTGTGAGTCCCCCTCACCCCAGGGTGGGGGGAACCGTGTCCCATGGGGACGGGGCTGGGAGGCTCTACCGGGCAGCCCTGTCACCGCCTGCTTGTCCCCGGCAGGACCAGCGTCATCTGCGCCTTCGTCACCAGCCAGCAGGTGAAGGGGCAGATGGAGCCGGGGCTGGGGGCCGTGCCGGCCACCCTGCGCACCCTGAGGCAGCACATCGCCAACGTCCCCCAGGTGGGTCCCCGAGCAGCCTCCCCCGGCATGGTGTGCAGCCCAGGGACGGCTGCGTTTCCCTCACGGAGTAGTTTGGGAGGCGAGAGGAGGTGGCGCGGCTGCATTAAAAATGTATTTTGAATGGCAATGTGGGGCATCCCTCCCCTCCCGGTGGCTGCTATTCCCGGCCAACCGGCTCCTCTCTCCTGGCAGGGGGTGCAGATGGTGGTAGACCAGTTCAAGGTGCCCCGACAGCAGATAATCTCCGATCTGGGTGGTAAGCACTGCACCGGGCACTGGCAGGCCCCATCCTGAGCTTCTCTCTGGGGTGAGATGCTGACGGGGTGCCCGGTACCTTGTAGGGCTCAGCCAGAGCGTGGGGCTCTCCATCCATGCGCAGCTGAAGGCGATGACCTACGCAGCGCTGGCGGACCTGCAGGACAGGGCTGGAGGTACGGTCGAGCACGGCTCTCCCCGGGGCTGGTGCCGAAGCCTCGCCGGAGAGCCGGGGCGGCCGAGCGGAGCAGCGTGAACTAGCCCTGGGCTTTCTCTTTAAGACCTACAGACCTCGCTGCACCATTTACAGATTCTCGACAAGACGGCGCGGGCGCTGGCATCGGCGCGGGCCGAGCTGGAGCCGGCGCTGCGGGAACAGCGTCGGCGTGTGGTCACGCTGCTGGACGACCCGCGCTGCACCTCCTGCGCCAGCGTCCTGGGCAGGGCACAGAGCCTGGAGCTGGGTGCCGACTACAGCAAGGTGGGACGGGGTGCTGGTCCCCCACCATCACCACCGCCACCCCTTCGGCAGCCCCGAGGCTCACGGGTTGCTTCTTCCACCCCAAGGTGCCGTCAGTGGAGAAGGTTTTGAAGGCGCTGGCTGGTCTGCCCCGAAGCGACTTTGCGGAGATGATTCGCCAGGTTGGGGGGGTTGGTGTGCAGCGGGGGGGTCTGGCACCCACGGGCAGCCCCGATCGAGCCGCTCAGCACCCCCTCTTTCCTCGCAGGGCAATGGCACCTTCAACTCCATCCCGGAGCTGGCCGTGGAGAGGATGGCGCAGGTCATCCAGGGTGAGTGGGACGGCCGGACCGAGCGGGGACACCCTCCGTGGGGCAAGTCCCAGTTTGGGGACATAGGGTGGGATGCAGGGACCATCCACCCCTCCAGCATGGCCTTGGACCCGCAGATCTGCGGGACGAGATGGCCCGCATGCCGGAGAAGGTTCAGTCCATCGCCAACAGCTTCCCCCTCCCTGACTACACCCGGCCCGTCAGCGAAGCCCTGGTGAAGGCGGAGGACAGGAGCCAGCCATACCTCCGGGAGGTGGAGCGCTTCGAGAAGTACAGGTGACAGCAGGGAGCACGAAGGGGTGCAGGGGGTGTTGCAGAGATGGGTGCTGAGCTCCCCTCCGAGCCCCAGCTGGTGCATGAGCCCCATATCTCGAGGCCCTGCGCTGCTGCTCTTTCCTCCAGGTGGATTGCGGGCACGGTGCTGTGCTCCATCATCCTCCTCATCCTCGCCTGCAACGTGACAGGGATGGCCCTGGGGGCATACGGGCTCTCCAAGCGGGAGGACCCGAGCGACTACGAGTGCCGAGGAGAAGCTGGCGCAAAGTTTCTCCTGGTGTAAGCATCTCTCCGGGTGCTTGGGGGGGCTGTTGCCATCTTCCCCCCCCCCAAAAGACAGAGGGGCTAAAGCCAAGGGAGGGACCGGGAGGCGGCTGAGCAGAAAGCCTTTTGAAAACCCTCCTGCGCCGGCGGGTTTGGGAGAAGCCAATCCTCCCTGGGAGCTGGCAGCTCCAGCGCCCTGGCCCCGCTGCCCGGCACACCCCGCTCCTGCGGGCCCTTCCCAGGCAAGCTGACGTGCCCGGGCACGGGAGGGAGCCGCGGGGCTGCAGCCAGCCGGGCAGGTCCCCGCAAGCCTTTCTGCCCGCTCGGGTCTGCAAAGCTGCCGCCGGCGCCTCCTCTCCCTCTTTCAGCGGCGTGGGCCTGGCTTTCCTGTTCTCCTGGCTCCTCGTCCTCCTGGTTTTCGCCACCTTCCTGGTTGGGGGCAACATCCAGACGCTGGTTTGCAGGAATTGGGTCAACCAGGAGATTTATAAGGTGGGTGGCCACCCATCCACTTATCACCCCACAAATATCTGCTTGTGTGCACCAAAATGCCTCCAAATGCTCTGTGTCCTCCCCCTAAACCCGTCCAGAAAAGCCCCATCCTAAACCAGAAGATTAAGTTTAGGATTAGGCCCTTGGATTTGCATCAGCAGCGGGGAATTGCCCTTGTGCTGTTAATTTGCTCGAGGCAAGGATGCTCCTACCCGCAGGACCCCTGTCCTCCCGTCGTTCGGGGATCCCTGGGGTGCTCGGGGCCGGCAGCACGCTGTGACGGGGCTGGGAGCAGGGTTGGGAACGGGATCAGGGCTCGTCCTGCGGCCGTGCACACACGGGCAGGTCCCTGCACGGGGCTGTCTGCTGCTTTCCCTCCGAACACCGCCCAGCAAAGCTCTGCAATGGGGATCATACAAATAAAGGCAAGACTAGCTCTGGCTGGGATGGGGTACCCCAGGATGCACCTGCGAGGGCAGAGTACCCCCAAAATCATTGCGGGGAATGCCTGCGCCTGACTCTGACCTCTTTTTCCTCCCGTTTGGCCCAGTTCATCGACACCCCTGGGAACCTGCCTCCATCCATGAACCTCACCCGCCAGCTCAACCTCCGGAGGGACTCCAACCTCAGCGCCACGTACCGGTGGGTGCTGCAGGAGCCCAGCTCTGCTCCTATACATTGGAGGGCTAATTTGGGGTCATGCCACCCACGTCCCTTTGCCTTCCAGGGAGTGCAAGAGCGGCGCGGGGCTGTGGGAGGTGCTGCAACTCGAGAGGTCCTACAACCTGGATGAGCATCTAAAAACCCCTAAGGTGAGGGCTGGCTGCAGCCAGAGCTTCTGGTAACAGTGCGAGGATGCACGAGATTTCCTGGGGTTAGTGGGATGGAGATGCCTGGCCCCAAAACCCCACAGCATCCCCCGCGTCTCACCCCCGCAGTACACGGCCGATTTCCAAAAACGCCTGGGTGACTTCACGGCACACCTGGGCGATGTGCGGCTCCTCCGCAGCGAGGGCAGGCAGGACCTGGAGACCTTTGCCCGCAGTGGGATGGACGAGGTGGATTACGGGCGCTTCCAGGAAGAGGTGAGGGGATGCTCGCGGGGAGCTGGTCCCCACTGCTGTGGGCAGGATACGGCCCAGCCACGCCGGGGCCAGCTTCCAGGGTTGGATTTCGGGCAGCTGCCAACTCCATCTTCCCCCAGATGAAAAACCCCGTGGTGCAGACCAGCCTCCCTGGCTTGGCGAGAAGCCTTGAGGGGCTGCAGAAAATGCAGGTGAGCGGTGGGGTGGGCAGCGGGGGCTGCCTGCGTGCCCACGGGGACGTCCTCACCCTGCTGTCCCCCCACAGAGGAACGGCACGGTGGCAGGGCGGCTGGCCGCCGAGGCCCGGGCCCTGTGGCAGATGCAAAACTCCACAGTGCAATCGCAGGAAGCTTTGGTGGTGAGTCCGCGCTGGGCTGGTGGCTTGCGGTGCTGCCGGTATTTGCCCAGTGGTGTCCCCGTGAAAGGGGCAATGGGGCTTTCACACACTTCTTACCTCCCTGTCCCGCAGGCAAAGCTGGGGGAAAGCGTCCAGTTCCTCTCCCGCTTGGCACCACACCTCCAGGTATTCGCGCGGCTTCTTTCAGCTCCAAAAAATACGTGGTGCCCTATGGGTCCCGTCTGCCAGGGCCCCAAAAAGCCAGTTACAGGGTGATGGGAGAGCCAGGAAAAATGCCATCTGGGGAGGATCGGTCTCCTTTAGTGATTAGATTTGCCGCTGCAAATCAGAAATCCCCCTGCAGCACTCAGGGCATTTCAGCGCCCCTGGCAGAGCTGTCCCACGGCGTTTCATCTCGCCCGCTCCCTACGAGGGGGCTTCTCTGCTCGGGGCAGGTCCCTCTTTCCCTGCCCTCCAGCAACCAGACCTAATTTGAAGCTTGGCACATGCACGGTGCTGCACACCCTGCTCCCAGCACCCCCAGGGCACCCATCCTGCTGCTCAGTGCTCTAAGGATGCTCTGCCCTTCCCATGCTTCCCCAGGAGCGGGTGAAGACGACACTGGCCACCACAGCCTCAGTGGAAGCCCGGCTGCCTGTGCAAGCCCAGCAGATCCTCCGGCAGGTGAGCAAGGGCTGGATTAGCCCTTGTGGGGTACAAAATTCCCCCACAGCCAGAAAGAAAGAGTGAGAATGGGGTGCTAGGGGCACCTGAAGCCTCCAGCCTTTGTTTCCAAGCCGACATTAGTCCAGAGCTGGTAGAAGCGGGGCTGGAGCTGTGCTGGGAACCACGGCGCCTGCCCTCCATGCTGCCTTCCCTCTGCCCAGGAGATCGGCTGCTTCACGAGGAAGGAGCTGCGGTACTTCACGCAGTACCTGAACTGGGTCGGGCAGACGGTAGGTGCTCGCCTTCACTGCAGGGGAATTCTTTAGGGCCAGGAGCCCCCACGGATGCTGCATGCAAGCCCCGAGCCGAGCCGAGGCAGCAAAATGCATCCCTCTGAGACAAGATCGGATTTATGCCTTGTCTCCGCTTCTTGTTCCAGCTGAGGGAGGACGTGGCTTCATGCCAGCCACTCGCCACGGCCCTGGACAACGGGCGGGTGATCCTGTGCGACCGCATCACTGACCCCTGGGTAAGGATCCCGACCCCATCCCTCTGCAGGGGTCCAGTGGGGACCTGTGTGGTGCAGCATCCCACCACCACCCAACACGAATTCGGGGCAGCCAGGGCCGACAGCAGCCCTGACACCCCCACACCACCAGGCCCAGCCCCCACAAGGCTCCCCAAACCCCTCCAGAGCCTGGGGGCTGCCTCTCCCTGTGCAGCTCAGCAGGGACCCACATGCTCTCTCCTTGCAGAACGCTTTCTGGTTCAGCCTGGGATGCTGCACCTTCTTCCTCATACCCAACATCATCTTCGCCATCAGGCTCACCAAACACTTCCGCCCCATCCGCAACCGGCTCATGTAAGCGGCAGGCACAGGGTGGGCAAGCAGGCTGCCTGGGGTGGGACGATGCAGGGAGGGGAGATGTGGGCTCCTCGACCCCCTGATGTTTTCTCCTCCTTCTGCAGCTCTACGGGTTCAGAGGAGACCTGTCCCTTCCACATACCCCGTGTCACGGCACTCAAGCTCTAGAACAGGGATCTGCCGGGTGCGGTGGCATGCCCCGCACCCCAGGAATTCCCATCAAACCTGTGCCCAAGCATTGCAGGGTTCTGGGTCCCTCCGACATCTTGCAGGGCTCCAGGTCCCTCCGATGTCTTGCAGGGCTCCGGGTCCCTCCGATGTCTTGCAGGGCTCCGGGTCCCTCCGATGTCTTGCAGGGCCCCAGGTCCCTCCGACGTCTTGCAGGGCCCCGGGTCCCTCCGACGTCTTGCAGGGCTCTGGGTCCCTCTGACATCTTGCAGGGCTCTGGGTCCCTCCGACGTCTTGCAGGGCCCCAGGTCCCTCCGACGTCTTGCAGGGCCCCAGGTCCCTCTGATGTCTCTTCCTCGGTGCCCTTCAGGGTCTGAGCATCCTTCCCGGGCACGGGGCACTCATCTCCATGCGCCATGGGGCTCCAGATCTTTCTGATGTCTCCTCCTTGGCCACGTTCGGGGTCTGAGCACCTGTCAGGGATGCTCCCGGAGCCCGGCTGATCCAGGGCGCAGGGGAAGGTTCCCCGCAGCTCCCGCTAACCACCGGCGTACCCCTCGCAGACCCTGCAGGGAAGGACGCCCACCCGCTGCCCCACGACGCTTCCCCGCACCCGGGACCCCCGGGCAGTGGGCACATTAAAGTCCTCCCCAGCCAAACCTGCCACTGCCTGCTTTGTTTCACGGCCACCATCTCCCCCGTTTTCCACAGGGAACCCATTCAGGCCCGGGGGGTGGGTGGCAGCCCCGAGGGGGAGCAGGCCCGGCCCGGCCCACCCGCTCCCGCAGGAGGCCTCCAAGGCGCCGGGGTCGGGGCGAGGGCCGGGGCCGGGGAGCGGGGCCTCCCCTGCGGGCCGGGCCAGGCCGGGCCGGGCCTGGCCTTCCCCGGGCGGGGGCAAGGCCGCGGCCGAGGGGGGCCGGGGCCGGGACGGCGCTGGGAGACTGAGGAGGCCCCGGGGCGGTCGCTGAGGGGCCGCCGGGGCCGGGCGGGCTGCAGGCCCGGCGGGGCTGAGGGGAGGCCGCGGGTGGAGGGACTGTGGGGCCGGGGGAGGCCCCGGGGCGGCGGCTGAGAGGCCAGCGGGACCGGGCGGGCTCCAGGCCCGGCGGGGCTGAGGGGAGGCCGCGGCTGGGGAGCTCCGGGGCCTGGGGGAGCTCCGGGGCCGGGCCCTGAGGAGGCGGCTGAGCCGGGGCTCTGCTATCGGGTCGGGGCCCGCAGGACCGCCATCTCCAGCCCCCCAGAGACCCAGCAGACATAACCCCGCTCCCACCACAGGGCTGGGGGGCCCTTCTGGCTCTCAGGGTGCTGTTAATTAGAGCTTAATTAGAGGTGGGGTCTCAGGAGCAAACCTGCAGGTTAAGGGGGTACGCTGCAGGTAGTTTCTGGCTCTTCTCTCCCTCCCAAGGAAGCCCAGGCAGGGCCTTTGACTCCCAGTTTATAGCATCGATGGCTTTATGGTGTGAAAGGCCTCTTTTCATTCATATCCTTCATCCCCTGATTTCAAAGCGCTTTGTCCAACTAGCAAATTATTGACAAAATCTATACAGGAGTTAGCAGATCAGCTCCTTCCAAACAAATCGAGGATTTCCCTCACCAAAGTACCTCTGTTTGCTAACCAACAGAGAAATGCCCCATTTTTATGCATTATTAAAAGGCTATTGCTACCCACAGCCAGCACTAATGCGTAAAATACCTGTTTTATGCATTATTTAGGTTATTGCTGCCTAGAGCCAGCTGGTTTTATGCAGTATTTGCCTGCAGAGGTCAGCATTGCAAAGGCTTTTTGCAAAAGGGATTTGGGGAGCTGAAGCCCAAAGAAGGATTTCTGCAGGACCCCCCATGCCCAGGGATGTCCTCAGCCCATCTGGAAACTATCCGGTGGTGTCATCTGCAAAAATCAGCTTTAAAAATTGAGTATTTTGTGGTCAGAGGAAGGTTGGTGGTGGGGAGAAGTGGTGTTGGTACCGGGGATTCAATCAGAAAATACGTCCGTGACTTCTGCTCCCACCTGGGTATATTTTGAAGGCTTACAATCATGAAATTCTGCGATAATTAAAAGGGAAAGGTCTGCCTCATTTTTATAAGCCCTTCTCAACACTAGCACTACATTTTAAATAAAATAATACCCACTATGTGGTGCGGAAGAGCAAAGGGATTATCTACTTTAAATGGTAAGTCACATAAATGCAATAGTATTTGTTTAGCTGATCCATTGATTAAAAAATTACACAGGTTTGCAAACAAATGAGCCAAATTCAGCTGGCTCTTCTTCCTAAAGTTATTTCATGTAGCTGGGTCACAATAAATAGCAGATAAGCACACAGATAAGCAATGAATAACAGAGGAATTCACCCCAAAATGGATGTGTATTATAAATACGCGTGGTCACCACTGCCATATCTCTGTCCCTGCCTGGGAGGCAGATGGATTAAAAATGTGAGCAGTTGCATCTCTGAGTAAATAGTAAATCACCAAAAAATAATCCAGAAAATTGTCCTAAACCAACTGGAGGGCACTTTAATTTTTAGGGGAGAGAAAAATAAAAACAAGGACAAGCTGGACAATGATTCCTCACCCAAAGCAAGGTCACAGTTTATGATTAACTTCCGATCCCTCCCCAAAGGGACACCCTTGCATAGGCCGGCGAACTTTTCCTCTGGTTCATTACTTGTATTGATAAATTAAAGACTGAAATTAGCTCATTTCCAGCTCCTGGATGTGGTATTGTTCTACAAAAAGTCGGTATCTCCTCCATCAGAGGGTTTTTTTCCTATCTCAGTTTGTCTGGGGTCCGTGTTCTGTGCGCTTACGAGGACTTAACTAAACTGGTGTTGATTGAACCACTTCCCTTCTCATATCTTCCTCTCTTGAAATTCAACTCTTGCGGCACCTCCCCTGGCACACCTTCCTCGTGCTCAACCTACTGACCCTGAGAAGCGTCTATAATTAATATGAGTAAGATCAATAATTCAAAGGGCTGGAGGGCAGCGGCATTGTCGGCTCTGTCTCGCTGGGTTGGGTCTGTGGCAGAGATCCAGGAGTTCTGCTCAGCCCAGGTGCGGTTCCCCACCAACACCTATTTCAAGACATAAATCTCTCTTCTCTGTTCCCGGAACGATGGAGAAATACAGGAAAAGCGCTTGCAGCCAATTCTGCCAGAATCAGCCTATTTCTGGAATTAAAATAGTATCCAGGTTTACTATTGTTATTTCATTTCCCCCTTTTTTTTTCCTCCCCATTTTTCAAGGAACACCGACCTCCTTTTTTCTCTAGAGAAAGGATCCATGACCTCGTCCATCTGTTTTTCCCATCATTCCCTGAAAACAACTCAGAAAACGTAGATACAAAACAGCTGCCACGAAGAGTTGTTCAAAACTTCGTTCCCGTCCCAGTCCCCAAAAATGTTCCTTTTGAAGCTATTTGTGCGGGAAAGCTCCGGTGATTAGTGAGGGAGCAATAAGACCCCAATTCTCAGCTTTATTTCATTTAATCTCAGCTGAGGAGTTGACATAATTATATCAAACTTTCCTTTTCTTCGGGCAATGGATGACCTAATGAATCCGTAGCAGAATAAGCCAAGCTCCCAAACAGGCTAAGCTTTGTGAGAAATCAAGTCCCAGAGGCTTTGCTCCAGCTTCCTTTATTTTTAACGTGACAAGCTCCTTGGATTACTGATAGCATAAAAATATTTTGGACGGCACAGATGTTTCAGGCCAGAATACGGACAAGAAAACACCCTGAGAAAAATAAACTCTGTTGTATTATTAGTGCTAGTTTTTATTTGCTATTTAACGGCTGCGGATGGGGCTTTGTTTGCGGGAAGCCTCCTTGCGCCGAGCCGGGTGTGAACGATTTGCCCAGTGTCCCCCCAGCTCAGGATAAACAGCTGCTCCCGACCCGCCACTGTAAATGCAAAACTAATTTCCTCCGGTTTCTGTACTTTGATCATTATTCCCTCCCTAGAGCCTCTCTGGGCTTGCTGAGAAATGTGCTGAAAAACAAGCCGGGGGCTGAGGTCACCGGAGCTGCTGGGAAAAGGGCACGTTAGAGTTGTGTAGTTCAACCAGACGCAGCTTTAGGAATAATTATATGTAGAAAAAAAAAGTCTCTGCCCATCACTGGAGCAAAACACCAAGCTGGGGTTTGTCCTCCGGTGCTGCTCCCACATGTGGACTCAGACCAAGGTTTATGTTCATCATCTTATAAACCATTTTCCTCCGTCCTCTCGAAGCATCGCTAGATAAAATGCTGCCTGTGCTTGACACCTCTGGTTTTTGCTCTCAGTGGCATGGAGATCGCAGCAACTCCAAGCCCTGAAAAGCCTGTGGGCTTCTTCCCTTGTCATTCAAGCCCTCTGCACAGATTTAACATGACTTTTATTGTCCCAGCTTTCTCCGCGCAGGCTGCAAGCCACGGTGTTCGCACTGCGTCGGGAGTTGTTTTGGAAAAGTTAAGGAGATAAAATTAAGGAGAAATCCTTTAGGGGAGTTGTTGGCTCTGGCATCTCCGCTCAGCCCCTAAAGCTAGCACATCTCAGCTCCAGACTGTATTAATTAGATGTTCCTATTGTGCATAATCTTTGCTGTTGTTACAAAAAAAATTGCTAGCTGGGGGAAAAAACCTCGTTTCAAAATGCTTCCTTCTCCACACCCTGGTCAAAACTCAGCTTCCTACACAGCTTTATTTCTTAGGCTGGCCATTCCCATAGCATAATCTTGGGTCAGAAGCAGGAATATTATCTGCGTTTTTCGATCGTGTTGGCTAAGGGCAAGTAAATAACCTGAGCCTCATCTGAGTACATCATGGACTTGTACCCCCGTGCGTCCACTGTAGAAATATCTTAGGGGAGATGCTACAAACCTCAGTTTTTCATAAAAAAAACCATCTGCAATCTCAGCTGCCTTCAAGTTCCGGCTAAAAACCAGCCGTCATCCCTGGAGATAAACCTCTTGGATGATCCCGAGCATTACTTATTTACACCAGCCGAGAGAGAGCGAGCAGCATTTAAGCTAACAACGCCTTTCCTACATCGTTTGCATCCCCTCTGCTCGGCGCCGAGGTAGCCATGGAGATGACTACAGAGAGTGTCGTGCCCATGACAACTCTGCATGAGCATCTTGAGCATCTTCGGAGCAGCCTTGTCGCTC
This sequence comes from Ciconia boyciana, assembly GCF_034638445.1. Classification (NCBI taxonomy): domain Eukaryota; kingdom Metazoa; phylum Chordata; class Aves; order Ciconiiformes; family Ciconiidae; genus Ciconia; species Ciconia boyciana. Next base: position 1,050,892 of record NC_132958.1, on the reverse strand, counting down.
CCTGGGCTTTCTCTCGCTCCAGACGGCGATTATTGGCTTGTTCTTGCTCCCACGCAGGTGATGGGAAAGCTTTCCCCCATCAGCAGCTCCCCTTCCAAGATAAAAGGGCAGAGAATTAAACAAAGGGAGCAGATTTGGCATATAATGCCTGAATGTTTGGTATATAATGTCTCTTTGGTATATAATGTCAGCCTGATCCTCAGCATAAGCTTCATAAAGAGCCTTTAATTTGTTGCTTTAGGGGAAAGAAAAGCTATGGACTAAGTCACGTGCGGCCTTGGGTCAACATCCCAGCTGGAAGATGCTCCAAAATGGATGGAAAGGTGCACATCACCAGGAAAATGTTTCAATAGATTAAAACCCCTAATGGCTAAAAATCTGGCCCGATTTCCCCCATGGGCATGCATTTCCCAGTTCGTCTTTGCTTATTCTCATTTACACCCAGAGAAACAAGGGGTGAAACCCGGGCCCTGGGAACCCTTTATATGGAGGGAGAGGGGAAAAATCAGGGTGGAAACGTACTCAAGGCTCAGCTAAGAGGATTTGCGCGACTATTTTGTGAGTGAGTTGGGTTTAATCATCTCATCCTTGCCGAGTGCGTGAGTTAGAAACCAGGCCATGGGATGTGAAAGCTCGATTCGTTCTCACGTGAATAAGCAAGGCGAAGACCTGGACCAAAATTATGTGTATAAAAGAAAAACATATAGCTAAGAGAAAAATGTAACGGTTCTTTTAAATATTTCTCCATCTCCAACCTGGTCCTTGTTTCAGTCTATTGCTTGACTTTTTTTTTAAAATTAAAAATCAAACAATTGTCTGTATTTCCTGAGGTTCAGCTTTCCCCATCTCAGCCCACAGCCCCTTTTCCCACTGGGAAAACTGATTTCTCTTGCCCCTTTCCCAACGTGACCCAGCCAGGAATCAACAGGGAGCCCCATGGACCCTGGCGTGATCCCTCCACCCATCACACCTCTGAAAGAAGATGCTCCTGCTCACAGCTCCGCTTGGGGAATACAACATTTAAATACATCAGCCGGGATTTCGGCACGCTCCTGCAAGCTCTCGGCACGCAGCTGACGCATTCTGGGATAGCAGCGATTCCCCAGAGCGGGATCCGAGGCTGGCACGGATGATTGATGTTAAAACGATGAAAATGGGAGCACCTTTGCCCATCCCGGGTGTGCCCTGGTTTATTTTTAAGAAGGTGACCTCAGCGCAGCCATGTTATGTCACGCAACGTGCTTACGCCGCTGCTCTGATCTCGGAAAGTCTTCCGAGGGGATTGCAAGCTAAAAATAAATGGGAGAGAGGCAAAGGAAAGCCTCCTGGTGAGTCATATATTACAAGCCCTACTGCGAGGAAAAAAAAATACAGATATTCAGCTTTTCCTGCGAAGGAGCCAGCTGGTGGGTATTGCACCACTCGGGGAAGTTTAAGGGAAGCTGGATTAGAGCATTGCTGGCAAAGTATTTGTTCCTGCAGCTTTATGGAGGGGCATCATGTTTTAAAAGAGCCCGAACGCTGGGCTGTCCTCATCTGTCTGAAAAACAGGAGATTTATTGATACGAAAGGACATAAGGAACCCTTTCTGCGAAGGGTTACGGCTCTTCCCCTCGCTCATTCTCCCAGACACAGCAGCGAATTGTTCAGCCCGGAGGCACAGACCCGGTGTGTCCCCAGCGGCTGCTCCCAAGGCACAGGGACAAGTTATTTTGAAACCAAATGCTGGGCTGAAACCAAATCAGACAGCAAACGTCTTCCTTGAACAAGCGTGACTTACTTTTCCCATTTCCCACAAATTAATCCAGCTGGCAGCAGGGGGGCTCAAATACCCAAACTTGATTTTTTTTTTTTCCCCTCCTTCAAAGCACTTTTATTATCAGTGCTTATTCCAAAATGAAAAAGTATTTCCAAAAAAGGTTTGGTTTGGTTTTGTTTTTTAATAAAAGCTGTTATTTTTACCTCCTAGCGCACCTGGGTGATGCCGCCAACCCTGGGAGGGGTTGAAGGCACATTTTTGGGAGCTGTGTCCCATGCAGGTTATCTTCTAAAGACGCAGTGCATCATTGAGAAGGCATCAGCCTGCGGCCAGGGAGGGTCCCATCTGTAAGGAGCTTACGTGTGTCCCTGCCTGGAATAGCAGCTAGCACACGGGCAGAGGTTATTACACTCCTAATCAGTTTGTGGCAGCTGGATGAACATTTATAGCCTTTTTACGACGCTTGTCTAATAACAAAGGGAAGGAGGGTGCGTGCAGCCTTCAATATTTTATATTTCAGTTGCTGCTCCTTGCGGAAGAGAAATTCATATTAAATTAATATGGCTAATCTGCTTCCCCAAGGATCTGGCTTTGTCTTTGAAACACAACAAGAAGAAGACTTGCCTTATTTGCTGCTTTCTTCCCCCCCAAACCACCTCTCACTGGTCCCTCACTGGAGCCTCCCACCAGCCGGCAGGCGCCTGCAGGATCCTCTTGCCTGAGTCACATCTGCCCGTAGATCACGTTGCAAAAAGACATCACCGGTAAGCAGATCAACACGGCGGGGGACAACAAACTCCTCCCCAGCATCACGGCTGCAATGAGTCCCATTTACTAGACCAGTCATAAACTGATTTGTTTTTTCCATGCTAGCTTTGCACTCCTTGGCTTTGCAACAGAGCTGCATCTGTCCAAAAATGAAAAAAAAAAAACCCTTCTGGAAGCAGTGCGAGATGTTGCATGGAAGGTTTGGGTTGCTCACTATTCCCCCTCGATGGATTCTGTCCTGGCACGTTGTTCGCACCCTTTACGTGCCTCTGGGATTAGGGACTCGCTGGGACTTCTCCTCCCCACCATCATGGGTTGCATAACTGCGTGCTGATGACACTCTGGAATTCCGTGTATTTAATGTCCTGCTCCTGCCAGTTTTGCTTCCTGGCCTGTTCCCATCTTCGGCAAAAGGCTAAAACTTTAAATAGTACTTTTATCTTATTTATTTTTTTTCTTTTTACAGGAAAACTATGGTTGTCAAGAGCAAAGGAGAAATGCCATCCATGAGCTGCGCTTTCCTCTCATGCAGTTTAATACAGAATAATGGTGCAGGTAAAGATTTCTATGCGGCGCATGGAAAACCCCTTCTTCTACTAAAAATGGGCCAAAAATGACATGTCTTTTCTCTCGGAGGGGAGCTGCCCTTCCTGGGGTCTGCAGGGCTGCGAGCCTCAGCGTAACTTTACTCCCTGCATGCAATTAAGCCCTCGCCGCCAAAGAAAATGAAAACTACCCTAATAAGGCTTAAATTTTGTAATTACACACTGACACGGGAAAATAACAGCCTGATGGAGCAGCATCTTTCCTTTTTGCTGGGACGCAAGTGCTCCCAGCGCTTCCCTTCCCTGCGCCCCTGTTTATTCCCCAAATTGCATTTTCTCTGCTCTCAGCCAGGCAGGAGCCGCGTATTACTGAGACATCTGGTTCCCAAGAAAAATCCAACGTAGAGCATTTTAACTTAAAAGAGGCTATTCTGTGGTGAGACCAGAAAATAAACCAAGTTCTGCAAAATGCAGTTCGTTAACCCTCCGAACACAGCACTTCTTTCCGCTTATTTTTGCCTTTGGAGGGTTTAAAGATGTTTCCCAAAGAGCTAAGCATGAGTTGAGATGGGGTGAGCTTGAGCCCAGATTTTTTACCGTCTCCAGGGAGTGATGGTGGGATGGAGACAGGCTGTGGGACTTCATCCCTACCTCCAAACCCCATCAAATTACCCCCAAACCCCAGTAAATCTCCCACAAACCATTTTAATGCCTTCCCCTGCCTTTGAAAGCTGCGGCTAATTCTCCAAGCAAGTCCAGATTTATGTGAATAAAAGTGTTTTGCATGAATTAAAGCAAAAAAAAAAAAAAAATTCAATGAGAAGCAATGAAGCAGGGTCAGATGAACCCGGGTCCTCTCCCAGCTCATTGTTAAACCAAAGTCAGCATTTTCCATTTGTTACGAGAAAAACCCCATCCCATTAATGCTTTCTAACCTGGCGCGAACCCCCGTGGCACTTAACATCCCATTATTTCCTCCGTCCCCCGTCGCTGCCTGAGCTGCGGCTGAAGAAGAGCCAAACCTCCAGCGGAGATCGATGCAGCTCTTGGCTTGCTGCCGGGAGAAATTTTACCCAGAGATGCTAAAGAAACTGTGTGGCACATGGCTCCGCTAAACAGATGCTGTGGATATACTGGTTTGGGTGATTTTAGCACTGGTAGCTTCCACAATAAATTAAAGATTAATTAAAAGTCAGTAGGCTGCTCCTGCTTGATTTGCAGCTGGGATCTGACAGAGTTTCTATATTTCCCCAAACAAGACCAGAACGTCCTCTGAAGTATATTATTATGAAAAAATCTTGATTTTTAGAAACCACGGATGAATTCAACCCAATCATCCTGTTCCCGGAGCTGTATTTCTTTCTTTTCCTGGCTTTGGATTTTCGATAGCTCACTGAAGAGTATTTAAACCAAAACCAGGGAATCAGGAGCCATCTGTGCATTCACATGAGGAATAAATATGCCCATGTATTGTAGGAAAGAGCTTCAACAGGCTCGCTGACCTTAATCCTGCCCCAGTTATTTAATTTTCTCCTTCAGAAATTAATACGGATGTCTCCCCGGCACAGCCAAAGCACCCAGCTCAACCCATTTCCCTCCCAGACAGAAATTATTATTTTTTAACATAATCTGGCCAGACAGATAAATAAGCGTATGGAGCACTGGGGTGGAAATCCTCTTTACGGCCAGATGTGCTCCACGGTCCAGGGGTGGGAGCACCGCTGGGACGGCCGTACCTGGCCCGGCTATTTCAGGCAGCAAAACCTCGGTAGGGTTTTGGCTCTATCGCGTGGTCATGCCAAAATCAGTCTCAATGCAATTAATTTCAGGCTTCATTTGCATCTCCCAACCACCATGCAAGCGTCCCGGGTTGCTCTGGACTCAAGCCGTTTATTATAGCCCATCCTAACCCCAAAGGACGGGAATAACTCCCCATCCTGCTCTTTAGGTCTCTATAGCCATACGTACCCTTACCCTCCAAAAGTGCTGTAAAAGCCCCAGCTTGTTGTGAACATCCCATGCAATTTTTAATTGCCTTCTGTGGCGTTTCTCCCATTAAATATCAGGGTACCTCAACATAAAGCACAACCGCTCTGCGCAGGAGTGAGTTTTACTGCTCTGGAGCGAGACAAACTCAGAAGACAGATTAATCCTTTCCCCTGTAGGTCTGAGCCTATTTTATTTTCTATCCATCAATCCGCAGAGCATCTCTCTGTTTCACAGGATAATGGATTTGGAGCTGCAGCCGCAACCGCTAAAAGCATCCTTTCCTCTCCCAGAACCCTGACCCCGAGATTTCCAAACCAGCCCCAAACCCTGCCAATCCCATCGATATTTCTTGAGTAACCCATCCAAATGCTGCAATTTTCCAGCCACCTTTTTGGTCGCCGGCGTTGCCTCCCATGCCCGTATCTGCCAGGAGGGATAGTGGGGGGTTGAACCCAAATTTTGCAGGATGCTGGCCGCGCTTTTCCCTAGGGAAGGCGGATGGATGCTGGCCAGGCTGGCAGGCCTGGGCTGCGCAGGAGCCAGCTCCTCCCTCTCGCTATTTATTCCTCCCCGTGGCTCTGCGACCGAGGCTGAATCACCCCGAACCGAGCAAGCAACGGGTGAGTGTCGGGGAAAATGGGACGCGGGGGCTTTGGGTGGGATAAATCCAGAGGCGAGGGGGCTTTTAACACCGAGCAGCATCACAGGGGATGGGGGGCTGCCTCCTCTCCCCGCCATCGCCGCCTAAAAATAGACAGTGCCAGCTCCGAAGGCGAGCGTCCTCCTTCAAAGACAGAGCTCTGCTTCTCGCTGCTGCTTGTTTATTCAAGGCTGATTCAAAGCTGATGCTGGGGGGAAATTTCTCTCCCCCCCCGTCCCCAGCTACCTGGAGGGTTTTGTTCTTTCCCGCGGCTCCCAGCTGCACAGGACTGTGCTCCTCCATTATTTGGGGCGTTAAAAAAAAGAAAGGGGGGGGGATTTCTAAAAACTAGGGGTGGTGTTTTCAGAAAGCAAACTGCCAGCCTCCATCCCCTTTCCCCATAGCCCCAGGCCTGATTTTTCACCCCGGCATCGCCAGGAGGGTCCGGACACCCCCGTTCCCGAGCATCTTCCCACCCTCCTCGCCGCATCGCTCCTCCACCTTCCCCACCTCCCTTCGTTTCTTCTCTTCCCCTGGGCACCTTAACAAGGTTATTTCCACAGTTATTTTGGCACCAGGGTGTTGGTTTTCCTCTCCCAACCCAAAGCCGCCTTCTTGCCAGCCCTGTGCGCGTAATTGCTGGTTGCGATTGCTCCTCGCATCCTCCATTTTCCGCTTCCCCCTCTGCCCTTAAGGAGGGCCGGGTTTCCTCCGGTTCTCCAACACAAGCGCAGATATAAATCGCTCCGATATAAATCACCCGAATTAATTTCTACATTGCCTACGTTCGCCTGCAGAGAAGGAAAACTGGGGAAGGAAGGTTAAAAAGAGCCAGGGAAAAAATACCTGCGAAGCCATTCGATAATATAATTTAATAATAATATTATGGTCACACTGTAAATATTATTTCCAAGCAGAGGGAACCCAGCTCCGAGCCTGAGGAAGCAGCTCCCTGGTCCCCATCGCACACAGGGGGTTTGTGCCAGCGACCGCGTTTATTCGGGGTGAAGCTCAGCTGCCCAAGGAGCTCAGTAATTACCAGCGCAAACACAAACGAGCCTTTGCCCTGTTTATCAGAGCTCGTCTCTGCGAAGGCAATTAGAGAACAGGTAGGTGCTGCCAGGCTGGAATATCCTCCAGGGCTTTGCCATAACCTGTTTTAATCCAGGGTTGATTTTTTTCCTCCCTTGCAACTCGCTGCAGGCAGTCGCACCTTAAAAAAAAAAATAAAATTAAAACTTGCCAATTTGCTGCTTTTTTCCCCTATTTCCTTTTTTTTTTTTTTTTTTTTTTTTGAGTGCCCGAGGAGCGTTCGCCCATCCAAGTTTTTGCCGTGTCTTTCAGCTATTTTTAAAGCCCCGATCTCATCGTTGGTCCCAGTGGGTGGGTGCTGCGGGGCAAGGAAGCAGCGAACCTGCGCGAAAGCAGACTGCTTGCACCCGATTTTTGTACAAGATGGTGCTGAGCAGGCAGCGTGAGCCTGGCTTTCCTCCCCATCGCAAGGGACAGGCTCTTGCATCTTCCCTGCTCTTTTAATTAAGCCTTTTGCTAATGATCCCAACCAAAATGCTGCCATTAAAGGACCTTAATTCAAGACCAGATTTTTTTTTTTGAGGTGGTGGGGGGAGAAAGAGCATAATTATCTGAACCCAAAGAGGGATTAATTTGCTTTTTATGGACCGTAAACCCATAGCTAACGTGCAACAGAATTTCTGGCTTAAACAAGGGTTTGTCCTGGCTGTTTGTGCTGTTAAGGGCAATATCTCCCAAGAGACCATAATCTCTTATCTGCATTAAACTTATCTCTGGGTTGAGTGGTGACTCTTATGGAAGCCAGTCCATTAGTTTCTGAAATAAAAACCCCACTCAGGACGCAAACCATAATTGTTTCTTGCTGTAACGTGAGCCAGCAAGCGCATCCAAAGCACCCAAGGATGCTGCAAAATGCCCACCCATGCTTTGCTGGGAATGCTTCACTCTCCCTCCCAGCATCCTGGCATGCATGGGGGTATTTTGGGGGAGAGCTCAGCCTTGAGCAGGACGGAAAAACCCTTTGCTATTGCTGGACTCGCATATTAAATACGAGGGTAACAGCAATTGTTTGGTGAGCAGCAATTTGCTGCTCCTTGGCGTTGCGGGGAGACATCCGAAGGGATTTTGCAGCTTGGGAGGTGTTTTCCAAAGGTCTTTCCAAAGGATTTGCAGACCTGGTGTGTCTTATACGGGCTGGATTATACACAGGGAGAGAAACAGCTTGTTAAAATGGGATTTCATCCTCGCCAGCCCACCAGCTAACATAGGAGACGCCTGGCATGACCCTGGGATGCCAACAGCAAAACACTGAGTAAGCAGATATTTGCAAACACATTAAACTAGAAAAATGCTGTTTTCAGTTAAGGCCAGTTGCACATAAACAAGGACTTGGGCAAAACACGCTGAATTTTGTTCTTTGGGAAAAAAACCTCCAGGGCAAGGCTGGGCGCTGCCCTCCTTGCAGCCCCAAGTACCCAAAAGCTTTGAGATTGGGATGAATCTATTTTAGCCATCAATGCTTGCACATCAGAGATCTCATTTATATCACCTGATTGGATAGAGCAGGTTTGATAAGTGGATTTTTACCTCCCAACCAAGTGAAGCATTTTTCCCAAAAGCTTTTCTTCTACTGCTTAAAATTGCCATTACTAGCAGAGGACCTGTTGAAGAGGTGGGATATGTATATAAATATATATATATTTTAAAAATGTTTTAAAATAGATATTAAAAAATCAGGGGTTTGGGGGAGGGATAAATATGCATTTAAGTCCAGAGCTGTTTATTCTGCAGCTGGATTAAAGGGGACGATATGTGTTTTATATGATGGATAAGGAAGGGAGCCTAAAGCCTGCGATGCTTGCCGTGGTGCGGATGCAGGGGCTGCGGGGTCTCTACCTCCTGCCTGTAACACTGCCTGTCCTTGTGTCCCGCAGCCATGGCCAGGCTCCTCGTCACCTGCTGCCTGGTGGCCCTGCTCCTCGGCGCCTGGACCGACGTCGCCTTCTCCAAGAAGAACAAAGGCAAACCCAGCGGAGGCGGCTGGGGCACGGGGAGCCACCGCCAGCCCAGCTACCCCCGCCAGCCCGGCTACCCCCAAAATCCCGGCTATCCCCATAATCCGGGGTACCCCCACAACCCTGGCTACCCCCACAACCCGGGGTACCCCCACAACCCGGGGTGGGGACAGGGTTACAACCCATCCAGCGGAGGAAGCTACCACAACCAAAAGCCATGGAAACCTCCCAAATCCAAGACCAACTTCAAGCACATGGCCGGGGCGGCAGCAGCAGGCGCCGTGGTGGGAGGCTTGGGGGGCTACGCCATGGGACGCGTCATGTCGGGGATGCACTATCACTTCGACAGCCCTGATGAGTACCGATGGTGGAACGAAAATTCGGCGCGTTACCCCAACCAGGTTTACTACCGGGATTACAGCAGCCCCGTCTCACAGGATGTCTTTGTCGCCGACTGCTTTAACATCACGGTGACCGAACACAACATTGGACCCGCCGCCAAGAAGAACGTGTCGGAGGCTGGTGCAGCAGTGAACCAAACGGAGACAGAGCTGGAGACCAAGGTGGTGACGAAGGTGATCCGGGAGATGTGCATCCAGCAGTACCGCGAGTACCGCCTGGCCTCCGGCATCCGGCTGCACCTCGCCGACGCCTCCCTCGCCGCCCTCCTCGTCCTCACCGTCTTCGCCATGCACTGATGTGTCCCAGATCCCACGGCTTCGAGATGTCACCCGTGTCCCTGTGGGGACCCCCCGAGCCCCCCAGTTCTTGCTTGCGGTCATCTTTGGTGAAGAGCCCTTGGGGCGCACGGGCACCGACGCTCCCCATCACCTCCCTGGAGACTCTGGTTTAGGCAACAGGATGAAAATTTCCTTCTCCACCCCAAACACGTTCCCGTCGTGGCAGGACAGTGATGGAGCTGGATGCCCAAAAAATGGCCTTCACCACCTCCTCCTCCTCCTCGGGGCCACCCCGAGAGGGACCGGGCAGAGAGGAGCTCACCCGGTCCTTGGCATCCCTGCAAGGGCATTTCCAAAAATCCTCTTTGCTAACAAGCAGGGTTTTACCTAATCCTCTTAGTCCCAAAACCCCTTTCCCCAGGCACGCTGCAGCATTGCACCCGAGCACCTATATACCCCAGAGGGGTTTTAGGAGGATCGGATATGGGTTTTTCAAGTAACAAGCTGCCGGATTGCAATTTTAACCCTTTAATCCTAAAAACCACTTTTTCTTGTGTACATACAGACCAGCCCGCTCCGCACCTTGCATGCTGCAAACACCTCCTGCAGCAATACACAAAAATAAAGTGATTTTTTTTTTGGTCCCTGCAGCAAGGCTGAAGCCCCAGCCGTGTTTCGGTTGACCCCGGCGCCACTTTGCTTTCGGTTGAGCCTCGCTGTCTTTCTTAGCCTGTCTAAAGGCAAAAAGTGCTGCTGAATGCCCCCCAAAACCCCAAAGCAGTAACGCTTGGTGTGTTACAGCCCGAGAAAAAGCTATTTGGGATGCGCTATAGGTGACAAGTCACACTCATACTTCAGCACCTTGACCTAAAGGACGTTAAAATACAGCAAAAAGGATGCTCAGGGGGGTCAAGCACGTAGCAAGAGACTTAAATCAGCTAAATCGGACGGTTACAGCAAACAGCATCAGGAAGACCAAGCCTGAGGGATGGGAGATGCTAAAAAAAAAACCCAAACCCCACCTTTTGCAAGTAATTTGTGGAAGTGGCGGGTGAAATTCTTGCTTCTTGTGTTTGGGTCGATGCTGGGTTGTATATAACCTGTAGCATCTGTAAAGTTGCGCTTGTTGAACTGGTCGCCCCGAGTTATATATAATAGCTCTTGTGTTTTGTTTTTTTTTTGCAAGGCACTGAATGACACCGTCCTAAATGATTTTTCGCATCGGTGTAAGCTAAGTGGAGTTATACATATATATATATATATAAAAAAAAATATAGAGAAAAGAAATCTTTCAGGATATTCACCGGAAAAGCAGGGCTTTGAGGTAACCCGTACTTTGTCATACGCGAATGTTTTGTAAATCCGTAACGGTGCATGCACAAAATTTGCCGTTCCAATACTTTTCTAAGTGTTCGACGTCTGGTACAAATTAAAACGGATAAAGCCAAGATGCACGTCAGCCTCCTTCATGGCAAACAGCTCTCGCCCATCCCTGCAGCGCCGCAGACAGAAGCGGCTTTTTTCGCCCTGTCTGTCCCTGCCCCCCAGTCTGTGGGCGCCTTTGTTCCCTTTCAGCACTAAATTTGGCCTAAACCCCACAATTTCAGTTAACCTTTTCTCCTCCCCTGCTCCCACTAACGGTATCGCTACCATCCAACAAATATTTTCTAATAAAGCCAATGCGCTGGTTGGGGCCAGGGATTTTTTCTCCCCGTAGAAAGCCAACACCCATTTATACCTTGTATTTACTCCATCTATTTTCTGTCTAATAAAAGAGTTTTTACATTTGCTGTTTCAGTGGCGTTAAGCCCAAACAACTTCACGTGAAACCCCAAGCCCTACTTAATGTTGCCAGAAATCCACATCTCCCCGGTACCTAAACCAGCATCACCGTTAGATGACTTAGACTATAGCAAAGGTTACAAATTACAAACAAAAAAGATGGAAGATTTTGGACCCTTCAGCTGGACGATGCTTTAATTTTAAGCTCAAGACCAAGCCTTGGACCAGTTTGGTTTGAACCTACGCAGGATGCGATTTATTGCGCTGCAAACCTCCTTGCCCACAAGGATGCTAAAGAATTTGGTCTTTAAGTGGTGCTCCAGCTAAACCCCAAATGTGACTCTTTTTCATACTTTTGGCGGAAAAATAAAGAAAAAAAACCTATTCAGCACTAAATAGGTGATTATTCCTGCGTGCAAGCAGCTTGCTCCCAAAGAGGAAACCGTAAGGGATCCATAACAGGGATCCAGAGCTCCCCTACGTGCTTGGAAAGAGCAAAATAAAAGGGGTTTTTGCTTGAAATTGGCTACTGGGCATCACCACGTTATCTCTGAATATTGGTAAGTGGAGCAGCAAACGGGGAGCGGGGCAAAAAAAAAATAAAATAGATGGCAGGCAGGGTTTAATATTGGAGCTAGTTTCCAAAATGAGGAAAATAAAAATAAAACGTCAGGATCCCACCCTTCATATCTTCCCTGGGCAAAACCAATTTAAAAAATGGTGATGGAAAGGAAGATTTGGGGAATAAAAAGCCCCCGTGAGGTTATTGGGTCTGTCCTAAGCATCCCTACGGCTGCTGCTCATCCTACACCAACTCGGCATCCGACTGCTTAACGCATCCCAAAAGCTCTCCAGCTCCAGACTTTACCAGGACATTTTATTTAGGGTGTTATTTTGTCCTAAATACTCAAAACTGAATAGCTCAGACTTTTCCCCATGTCATTTAAAGGGGAGGCAAATAAATACAAGACCCCCAAAGCCCCCAACTCTGCTGCCCTGCAGGGAAAACTCCTTCACTGGTCCCCAAGCTACAGGGGGGACCCTGCTGATCAGGGCCACGGGGAGGTTTATACGACCCTTCTTATTAATTAAGATTTTTCAAGGTAAAACGAGAGCAATTTCAAGCTTAAAAGAGAAAGAGGTAGCGACGAAGATACGGTCCTTCAGTGATGGGCTCGGAGGACTCATCTCCTAATAGACCTTGCACTGGCGAGCTGCAGCCCAGCGGCAGGAGGAAGAAAAACCCCAACAAAGAAGGGAAAAAAAAAACCCAAACAAACAACAAAGAAGGAAATCCCCCCCCAACAAAGAAGGGGGGTGGAGGGTGGGGTGGAAAAACCCAAAAGAAGGAAAACCACCTATTTCCTGAGGTGAGCACATGAATATTGCCAGGAAGGGGCTGGCAGCGCCTGCACGGCAAACTCCGCTGAGGAGGGTTTGACCTCAGCAGGCAGCAATAGAAAATGCTAATTTTTATCCCCCCAAAATCCCCGTCGTCCCTGCCCTTCACCCCAGCATGGGGAAGCTGCCCCAACCACCCCAACCAGCACTGACGTCGCCAATGCTCAGACGAGCTCAAAAAAACCCATTTCTCCCCTCTCTGCACGCACAGCACCCGATTTTTTCTAAGCAGCACGGGGTCCTGCGTGGGTAATTGGGTTTTATGGTGATGATCGGAGCCGTTTGCTCACTGCTGCGGGGTCGGTGGAGAATATCGGAGCTTTCCTGGTGCCGGGAGCCCTTGAGCAGGACACGGGGACGTGGTCCGAGCCCTCGCGTCCTTTAAGGACGGTTGGATCCAATAACCCCGGAGCCCTCTTGGCCCCTCGGAATGGTCTGTTGAACTAGATAAATTAATTGCTCTGTATTAACTAGCTAAATACTCCGCATCCTGCAGTGCAGGCAGGAGCCTTGCTGCCAAGGGAGGACGGGAAGCATTTTCGATTTACCAGGCTGGTAATAAATACACCCCAAAGTACAAATGCAATAAAATTTTGGGGGTTGGCTTTTTATACTCTCCTCTAAATCACCCATCCCACGGCGCTTTGCGTCCCTCATCTCCACAAATAAGCATCCCCCATGCAGGCAGAGCAACCGAATATATTTTTCTTGCCTGAAAATAACTGCAAAAAGAGGATTTTTGGTGCACGGCTGGACAGTTTGCAGAGAGCTGGAGGAGGAAGAGTCTTATTTGGAGGCTTGAAGTGCAAAGCAAGTGCCCAGACCTCATCTGGGGCTGATTTTATCCCTGCATCGGATCCGGTGTGGGGGATTAGAGGAGCCGCATCGCTGAGCGAACAGCACCATCTCCCGTCTGAGCCCAGCCCCGTCTCCCAGGATCAACGCTGGGGATGGTTTTGCAAGGCTGGGTCTCCCAAAGAACCCTCCAAAATTAGGCTGAGCTTTGCAGCCGGCCGCTCTGGAGGCCAGCGCTTGCTCAGTTGCTGTTTCAGAGCAAAATGCATGAAAACGCCTTGACTTTGCCCGCAACCGCTCGCCTAGAAAAACACGTCTCCGAGGGATCTCGGCATCGGAGGTTGCTCAAGAGCAGCCCTGCTCCCCCGTCCGAACACGCAACCCCAAAACTCCCCAGCACAAGGCGATTAACGAGGACGTTAATAGCTTTTAAGGCTTTTTCCTGCAGCGCAGCCCTTGGCAAGGGCTGGAAATTAAATTGAGGGGGAGATCAGAGCATGTCCCTTTGTATTGCACGCCAGCGGGAGGGAAGAAGCAAGAAAAATTTGGGAATGCGATGTAGGAAGTGGGGGATCACCCCTGCGGCGTTTCTGAACTCAGGCTGCAAATTAGGGCTGTGAGCGGAGGGTGCTCGGGACTGGGTCCAGACGTTGGAGCACAACCCGGGCAGGTCTGGATGCAAAATAGATGCTGGAAAAATGCAAATTTGAGCTGTGGCTGGAGTTTCTGCTGGGTTTATTGTTTATTTTCAACAAGCACATTAAAAAAAATAACCCCTCAGTGCATTATAGGAATAGTTGGATTTGTTCAACTTAAAAGCCATCCTCTAAGCCGGGGGAGAGACCATTTGAGAGGCGATTTTGACAGCCATAAGAGCATCGGCCTCAGGTGCATCTCATGCTCACCTGCTGCGAAACACTATTAAATCCCTCAGGAGCCAAATGACTTCTGTAAAATTTAAGAAAGTATTGTAAAAGAGTCCAGAAAACCAATGTACACCAGCCAGGGCTCCTTCCACCCCTCAATAGAGGCAAGACCCGACTCAACAGCTCTCCTGGGGAGAGAATAAGGATATTCATACCCCCCAAAACCCCACTAATTCCAAGGGGAGATGACTGGCTCACAGACATCCAGGCTCAAAAATACTTCGGTGGGGGACTTACCTGCTGGAAGGCGGTGATTGCGGCTGCCCACGGGTTCCTTGGGGATCCCCAATATTTCACTTGGCGCCTCTTTATATTCTTTGCTCACAGCAATAGTTGAGCTGCTGCAGCTAAACCGGGTTTAGGGAAGGTTTAACCACCCAAGACAGGGACTAGAGAAGAAAATGCAGATGCTAAAAGGGAAAGCATCCCTCACCGCTCCTTCCAAGCTCTTCCCAGGCAGGATTTGCATCCTCTCTGCCAAACATGAAGCACCTGAGGGAGGGTCAGTCCCACAGCTGGGTGTGTTTTGGGCTGGGGATGGTAAAGACTGGGACATGTTTGATCGTATCAAACCCAGAGGGATGGGATGGGGGCGTTTGTCCCTGAGCATCATGCTCACCCCACCCTGCCACCCTCCCCGCAGCATCCCTCGACGATGGGGCTCTTCCTCGGGTTGTGACCGGTGCTAAACACGCTGGATTTGGTTAAAAAAAGAGAGGATGTCTCAAGGCCAAACTTTATTGCAAGGCAGAGGGGTCTGTTTTCAAGCCCCGCGTTCCCTCCCCCCACCAAGTCCCAGTGCTCTTTTGGGGGGAAAGGAGCGTTTTTTGGTAAAGCCGTGTAATGGGAAACCAGAGCCGAGCGCTGGCAGGGCTGATCCAGCATCTCTCCAGGTGCAAATATCCGCACGGCCTTTCAGGGCTGGATTTGCTCACGTACGTGCTCTTGCAGATGGGGGTTTGCAGGATCCGGCCGGCTCCCGGCTGGCCCCGTGAGCACAGGGATGGCTGCCCAGCTCCGGCTGCTGGCGCAGGGTCCCGTCGTGCCGGCGGGGGGAAACTGAGGCAGCGGCGGAGCATCTCTTCCACCTCCCCAAGCCACATCTAATCTCCCAGGAAAGTCATTCACTAAGAAATCCCAGCGGGCTCGGCCGGCCGGGGGTCACCCAGGGTGCCCTCCCCGTGCTCAGCGCTGCAGCCTGTGGCTGACGAAGCAGACGGTGGGTGCCAGCAGCAGAGCGGGGCCGATGCCGCCACGCCGGTCCCCGGGGGCTCGGCTGGGGGGTCCCCGCTTGGCACCCACGTCCGGCCAACTCGGGGCGTGAAAGCCACCCGCTGGCGGGGGCTGCCGGGCTGCCGGGATGCCATGACCCAGGCGGGACGGTCGCGGGCGCCCCAAAAGCCCCATGCCATACCCTGCGGCAGCACCGGCTGCGATGGCCCCTGCCACCTTAGAGCTGCGGCCGGGGGTGCCACCACTGCGGGAGACGGCCCGAAAGCCCCCGCGCAGCCCTCCGCTGCCGCCGCCGCCACCTCCTCGCCCGCTGGTTCTCCCGCCAGCACCGCGGCGGCCACCGGTGACATCGCTGAAGAGGGCGAGCAGCAGCATCGCCACCCAGCACCAGGCATCGCGGGGCCTCATCCTGCCCGACCTGCGAAAGGGGCACAAGGAGGGACGGTGAGCACAGGGATCCTGGCTCCGTGCACCATGTGGTTTGCCTTAGGCTCAGGCCAACCTACATTTAATATAGTTAATAATTTAATGTATTATTGTACATATTTACCATACTCTATATATTTAATAAATACGGAGGGTGGGCACCGCCGGTGTGGTGGAATGCAAATGCTCCCGACTTCCCGAGCAAAGTTGCGCCTTCATTTTTCCACCCCGCTGCAAAGTACCGGAGCATCACGATGCAATTTTCCCCCCGTCCCCCACCCTGCAACCCCTCCGGCCGATGGCTGAGCAAACAGGCTCATTGTACCGAAGCTGCTGAGCCATCGAGGCCCCAAAATCATCCCAAAAATAGCAGGAGCCGTGTTGACAAAAGCCTTTTGAAAAAGCAGAGCCCCCCTGGCCGGCCGCCCCAGCCGCAGCATCCCTGTGTCAGCGTTTCCCTCCCGTGGCCCTCGCTAGAAGGTGCCAGGCCTGACCCCCCCCGCTTTGAAACCCAGTGCTTCACAAAAAAAAAAATAGGGCTTGATTAATTTAATTTGCCTTGTTTCGCTACCCTGCTCCTCCAACTAATGGGGTTTATTTTAATGAAAGCCCGGAGAAGCGCACGTCCCCCTTCCAGCTGTTTGCAGCTGCATCGCCATGGCTGGAAAAGCCGCAAACCCGAGCGGCAAACCCCGTAAAAGTTAAGACATGGGGTTTTTTTCCTTCCTATTTTTTCCCCTCTTTATTTCCCCTGCAGCATCCAAGCTTATGGATCACAACCCAGGGAAAAACCCGGTGCGGAAGCGGGCGGGCAGGGTGCAGTGCCTCCCCGGGCTGCTCTCCCCATCCCAACCTCCAGCTCAGGTGCGTGCCAAAACCCAACACTTTTCACCTTGCTCTCTACCCAATTCTTTCTCTTTTTATCCCTCAACTCCGTGCCAAGGATGCTGCCCTTACCCGTGCACCCGGGGCCGCACCGGCGATGGTTCTTCCCGTCTGCGCCCGCCGGGCTCAACTCACGTTGGACTTTTCCCGGCGGATAAAGCTTCAATAAGCGGAGCCGACGTCACTTGTATCCCCCTCCTGCGCGGGGAGGGATAAATGGGCTTCAATGGGCTGGATGACGCGGGGCCGGCGGCTACGGGGAGAAAGCAAAGCGTGGCTGGGGATAACCTTGGGGATGCAGAGAGCTCAGCCTCGAGGAGGAGGAAAAAAACGGAATAGATCAGGTTTAAAAACTCAGTGTGTTTAAAACAAGGCTAAGCAATGCAGAGGTTTTCTTCTAGAGGTGAGTTTTACCTTCTGGAAGGGAAATATCCAGAGGACGGAGCCCGCTGACCACATCGCATGGGGATAAATAGTCTCTAAGGGCTGAATAAACCCTCAACAGCCCCCAAAATCCTCCGGCGATTTTGTTGCGAGTCCCCAAAACTGCAGGGCAGGAGCATTTCTCCTTGGGAAACTTCTCTGCCAGGATTCAGGCAGGTTTTGCTCTTCTGCCTCATCGCTCCCAGCCCACGCGGAGCACATTTCAGCAGCGTTTCTATCAGCAAAGTGCTTTATTGTGAACAAACCAGGCTCTAACTTGGGGGTTTTCATTCTGTATTAAGTTGCTACATATTTTGTTTTCTTGTTAATCAACGAAGCAATGCCACAGTCATCCTTCAAATACATAAAAAGCTTTTCTCACTGTACAATACTTGCCCTAAGACATGTTAAAGGTGGAAAAGGTACCATCAACATTTTAAAAAATTACAAAGGTACATTGCAAAAACTCAAGGGAGGGAGAAAGTCAGAGTTTTAGTTCACATCGAGGTATACAATCGATATTGCTGGTTTAGCCCGGGAGGAAAGAGGTTTTTCCAGGTGTGACGGTGATAACGGAGCCAGTCCTGGTCCTGGTTTCACTGGGACGATGTGCCGGCACCGCTGCAAACCCGATTTGCAAAATAAACCCCTCTTTATTTCTGCCTCTCCCTCCTCCTGCCGTCCCCCCGCTTTCCGTACAGCATCCCTTGCGAGATGCTCAGTGCCATAAACTAGTCCTGGGAGGGCTATTTGGCACGCGGCGGCTACCAGAGAGGTTTGACATCGTGGTTTGTTTTGTTTTTTTTTTTTTAAATCCCTAAAATTAGTGCAAATTAGAAACAGGGGAAGGAGGGAGTTATGCGACCAGATGCAGGTTAAGGGAACGCGCCAGAAAAAAGTGATTTACTCTTTCGCTATAAATCCAACCGTCAGTCCCCAGGTTTGCTTTTGGCAGCAAAAGTGTTAAAAACCCCCCAATTCTCAGCCGACCCTTATCGATTTACAAAAGCTTCCCGTCACCTGCAAATTATTGCAATAGAAGTGTGCTTTTTTTTTTTTTTTTAGGAAAAAAGAGGAATTATTTGTGCTCTCTTGCCACCGAGCAGTGGATCCTCTGCCGGGAGCCATGTGCGGGCACCGCTGCAGTGAACGTCTTCAAACCGAGCCCAAATTCTTGCTGTCGAACACTTGCAGCCCTCGCTCGGCCCTGTCCTCCGTGGCTTCACCCTGCTCACGGATTTCCTCTTTTTTTTTTTTTTCCCGTTATTTCCAGGGATTTGAGGTTTTTGGCCGAAGCTGCCGCCGGCCAGAGCCTTGCTGGAAAAAAACCCATTTGCAGAGGCGGAACCCCCCGAGGATGCTGCGCAGATGAAGGCGCGGGAGGATGGGTTGGCTCAGAGCCGGAGCGATCCGGGTGGACACCGGGAGCGCTCCGGGAACGACGGGGGTTTGGGATCGGTACAGTACATCCTGCGGGCAAACGGCTCTTCGTGCGATGCAACCCGGAGCCAGGGTGCCAGCGAAGCTTTTCACATCGCCGTCGGACCTTCGGAAATCTCCTCCAGCCTTTGCTCGATCATCAGCCGGAGGATGGAATATCTGCAGAGGCGAAGGACAAGGAAAAGAGGATTTTTGCAGCATCAAGTTGGGCTTTTAACCCAAATTGCCAAGAAAACCCTGGAATAATGCAAAACTCAGTGGCTCATGCATGCCTTAGGGATGCAAGGGTGTGCAAAGGAATTTTCTGCACCAAAACAACCCCTGACAATGTCCTTAACTCTCAGCACCTCCCCTCAATGCCACCGAGCCCGGCGTACTTGCGCATTAGCTTCTTCACTTCGCGATCCTCCTCTTCCTCCAGCTTCTGGATGAAGCTCCTGAGGACGGGCATCTCGAATTTGATGTACTGAGCAACCTGGGTGGGAGAGAAATGCCAAGCCGGGCGATGAAGAGGATGATGCACCGACCCCGTGAGGCTGAAGGTGACCTTGCAGGAAATCAAGGACCTCTCCGATTTTTGCAACGAACCCTAAAAAACGCCATGTTTCCTCTGCACGGCATGAACATCAGCTTGTGCAAACAAGCGCTAGCTAATTATTGGGGAAAAAATCCACCTAAGGTTTATTTTATTTTACCCACTGGCTGCAAGACTTGGCTGCTTCATATGGAGAGCCCTGCACATCCCCAGTGTGTCACTGAGT
The DNA here is from genome assembly GCF_034638445.1 of Ciconia boyciana. Lineage (NCBI taxonomy): Eukaryota > Metazoa > Chordata > Aves > Ciconiiformes > Ciconiidae > Ciconia > Ciconia boyciana. Next base: position 1,031,392 of record NC_132958.1, on the reverse strand, counting down.
GCTGTTTAAGCCCAAATATACCCCAAAAGCACCTCATCTGTCCTCTGATTTAAGAGCAGAGCCGCACCGGGGCAGGAGGAGCCGGCAGATGGCATAAACGAGCCTTTCCCACCCGCAGCGCTTTCCCCGGCTGGAAAAAAATCTCAATTACACCAAAGGATGTGCAGCAATCGCTCTTCTGCGATCAGATTTGGGATGGCAAAATAGGGCCAGGGGGGGTTTGCTCTCGGTTGCAGTTTAAAGATGCTCTTTAAGCACAGAACAAGGTTTTTCCCATAAGATGGGGAGTTTTCACGGGGAGACGTGGGAGCAAAGCAAAGCAATTCCTGCATCCCCAGCATGGAGACATCCCTCCGGTTTTCCAGCCCCAGCTGCATCCCGAGCCCATCCAAAAGTGACGAGCATCCTGTGCCGGCAAACTCACGTCGTAGGTGACTTCTTCCACCTGGTCCTTCTCCATGAGGAAGACCTTGGAGACCTGCTCGCAGGGGCCCTGCAGGATGCGGGCAATCAGGGGGTAGTCGCTGGCTCGCAGCTTCTGCTTCTCTGCAATGCCAAAATCACCGGTGTTTGGCCCGGCAGACAATGGGGCTTTGCCACGGCCGACCCGCCGGCTGTGCCGGGGAGGGTTTTTTTGCAGACTCACCTCCGCTGGTGTGGACGATGTACAGCGCAAACTCCTCCGCCGAGTTTTCAATCTGAATGGAGACATAAATGACTATTAAAGGTCCGCGTTTCTACCCTAGACTTTCCCAGCAATTAAAAAAAAATCCCATTGTTTCACTCCGTCGTTGCATTTTATATCCGTGGGGTATAAATTCCCCGTGCAGAGCAAGCCAGGAGCGCAGCGGGGGGATATCTAACGTACCTTGAATTTATTGAGCAGCAGTTTGAGGACCTGTGGGGTTGTCATCGTGCTGTTTATCCGGACGTTGGTGATGGAGCCGTATGCCGGCGTGAACACAGACGTCTACGGGGTGTAAAGTCCATTTAAACCCCACTCTGGATTGCCCCACCGGGAGAGGTTTTGGGGAGTCGGCGAGGTTCGGGGCTCACCTTATGGTTGTAGAAGTGCCCGTTGATGGAGAAGCGGTGACGGCGGATGCGCCGCTGCTCGCTGGGGGTGCGGGCGCTGCCCCGGCGCCGTACGCCCACATCGCTCCGTGTCCGCATCAGCTGCGGCGTCTCCTCTGGCTGTGATTTGGCGGCTGGAAAAGACCCAGTGGAAGGACGGGGCTGAGGACCGGGGGCAAGCGAGAACCCCCCGGGGTCCTACCCCAGCATCTCCCTGCTGCAAAATAGCTCCTGCGAGTCCCCCCATGGATGTAAAAGTCCCCATCCCAGAAATACAGCCCTACAAACTCCCCAGGACAGATTTAACCCACCAGTTTAAACCACAGCAGCTACTGGTTTATTCTCTCCCAGCTCCTGAAGGAGGCTATTAATTCAGAATTAACTGCATAAATCCAGGCTGCTACCTGGATAAAGCCTCTTCTCCCGGGGACTCGAGCATCTTTACTCGCTTTTTCATAATTTAACTTTTTTTTTTTTTTCTCCTTTCCTTTAATGAGAACAGGCAAACAAGGCCAGCGCTTCAGATCTCTGTGTGAAAACTGGCCTGGGTCCAGATTATTATAAACTAGCTCTTCATCCATTTTTAATGAACCTCTCGGGCTCGAGCTTGGATGTTTTAATTCAAAGCATGTCTGCAGCAAGAAAAATCTCTGGTGTGCGCTGCTCCAGATGCACGCCACGGGCCATGGTGACTAAGCACTCACGAGGAGCTGTGCACGCACGTTATGCACTGATTTTTACAGGCTTTTGGAGAAAAATATAATAAAAGACTTCTTTCTTATGTGCTGGCAAAGGATTAACATCATATGGCTGGCTGAAATAGCTGCTGGATTATTTCTATGGTGCGATGCGTTGCGGCTATCGCCTGGGCAAGCTTTCATTAAGGGGAAAAAAAAACAGTGTCATGCGTGAGGAGATGAAAAAGAGAAAGGGGAAAAGCTGGAGGATCAAGGACGGGGCAAAGGGTTTCATGTATCAATGAGTTTTGCAAGTGCTCAGCTCCTCCCTGAGCCGGAAAGTGGATGAGCATCCCGAAGCCGAAAGGATTAGCTGGTTCTTCTCTGCCTCCAGTGTATTTCCATGAACCCCCCCCCCAAAAAAAAAGCCAGGAACATCTGCAAAATGCCCCGATTGAATGAGAAAAATGCATAAAGCAGGTTTTTCCAGTGGGAATTGCCGGTGGGACAGTTTGTGTCCCGTTCATCGCTGCCTCGTGCTAAAAACAAGGGGTTAACGAAGAGCTGGGGCGGATGAGCTCTTCCCCCTCTCTACAGAGGAAAAACCAGGGAGAGGAAAAAAAACGTTGCAGAAATGTTGACTTCCCTGTGGCAACAGCACTTCCCAACGGCGCCTATTCTTCTTCCCTAAAAGCGGAGCCGCCGGGAAGGGGAAGCACCGACATCCTTTTCCCTACGATCCCACGAGGCTCTTTGCTCCATCCCCCTATTTCTGTCCAAGCTCCTCGTCACCATGTGCCACCGTGGCCCTTTGCCCGAGCAAAAGCCCTTAGGAAGGGTTTCGGGCCATCGGGGCTAAGATTTTCTTGCTGCAATTCAATAAATTAAATATAGGCGCTTTGGAAATTTGGCTTTAAGTAACCCGGAGCAAGATGGAAACACCGATTTCTACAGAAAAAAAGCCTGTTTTATATTTTTCTCAAATCAAACTTATATTTTCTCAAATCATAAGGCAGCTGCTCCCAACCACCCAGCCAAATCCAACCGGCTCCGAGCCCGGCTCACCTGCGCCGCTCCCGGGAGCCTCCGCATTTGGCACGGCCTCCGCATCCGTAACCTGGATGTCCGGCAAGGTGCTGGGCTTCAGCACGGACCTGGCAATAAAAAAACCCAGGGTGCCCTGTTAGCGTGCAGCCGCAGAGGGAACGATAACCAGGATAATCTCCTCTCCGCGCCCCCACGTTGCTATTTCCAGGATGGGAAGCAGCCCATTCTCCCTGCGGATTTGGCAGATAACCATCCCTGTAGGGTCGCAGTACGGGCTATTTGCAATATAAATCCTGAATCTCATCCTGTCCCGCTCCCAAAAACCGTGTGGAGGGTCTTAGCCCAGCTGCCCCCTTCCCAGAAAGGGATGCCGAAGCCTGAAACAGCCTTTTTGCGAGCTCCAGCACACGACCTGCACAAGCAAAGCTGAACCTGCCCCTTTTTTTCTCTTTGCAGACATCTAAAAAGCCACGCAAAAACCAGGCGGACCCCACCACGGCCGGGACAACCCACGGACTTGCTGCTCCGGGGCACTTGAGGACCAAGCTGCAGCCCAGGGTCCCGCGGGTGTTCGCAGAGGGCGGCTGGGAAGCGGCTGTCCGGGGGGAATTACTCGGGCCCGGAGCAACATCCAGCATTGAACTTGTATTAAAGTTAAACCCCAGGCTGGTTTGGGAAGGAGCTTCTTGCAGGCAAAGGGGTCTTTGCAAAAGAGGGGGTTCTTTGCAAAAGAGGGGGGGGGGTGTAAAAGGGGGGCGTTCTTTGCAAAAAGGGGGGGTTTGCAAAAAGAGGAGGTCTTTGCAAAAAGGGGGGGTCTTTGCAAAGAGAGGGAGTCTTTGCAAAAAGCGGTCTTTGCAAAAAGCAGGGGTAGCAAAAAGGGGGAATCTGCAAAAAGGGGGGGTCCTTGGAAAAGAGGGGGCCTTTGCACAGTGAAACCAAGCTACTTTATTTTGGACTTGCCTTCTTCAGGGTGACACACGTTGGAAAAATAAGAACCCAGCCAAGGCAGCTGGGGTTGCAACCCAGCAAACGCTGCCTTGGGGGGCAGGGGGGGCCTTCCTTTCCCTCCACTCACCCGTGGGCTCCCAGGTTGCAGCCGGAGTGCCAGGAGGAGGAGGAGGGCGGAGGGCGGATGCGCTGGTTGTCGTCCTGCATCTGCAGGCGGATGGGTCGCCGCAAGCCCCAGGAGATGTTCAGCAGCCCCTCCACGATGAGCTCGCCTTCCTCCTGCGCGAGAGGTGGGCAGCTCAATATCCGAAATACAAATAGCCATGAGTATTACTAAAAGGCATTTTTTTTATTGGACCTCACAGATCTGAATCAAACCCTATTTCCTTTTTTTTTTCTCTGCTGCCAGAGATAAGTTGGGTGCCTGCCCCGGGGGTTTCTTACCTCCCGGTGCCGCAGCTGCAAATTTTGCCCTTCGTAGTAGATGTTGTATGTCTTCAAGTGTAAGAGCAGCTCATTTCTGGAAAAAAATGGGAAAGATGCTGAGAAGAGATGCGAGGAGCGAGGGGGGACGCTGCAGGCACTGCTCAGTACCCGGCGTGGTACCCCCTGAGCCGGCCAGGGGCAAATTTGGGGGGATCTGGGAGAAAGCAGGAATTGCTTCCCGGGGTCAGGCTGGGTGATGAACCTGCTACACTGCTGGGGGACCCAAACCAGCTTCAGCTGGGGCAAATTTGGGTCTTTTTCTGCCTCTAGACCTCCCTCGTTGAGGATATCTGCTGTGGGTTCAACCAGGGGTTGCCCTTTACAACCATGATTGGGGGGGACAAGCTCCCTGCAACCGTGCCCTCCATAAGCCGAGCAAAAAGATGCAAGAAAACCCACCAGACCTTGGTGGAGTCGGTCACAAGGCTGAAAAACAAGGAAATTTTCAGAGTGCTCAAGCACCGGGTCATGCTGGAGTCACAAGTTATCACAGGCGAGTTTATCATGTCAGCTTGTCGCTCCAGACCCTGACCTCAAGCTCAAATTAAAAGTCTGAGCCCTGCTCCAGTTGCAAATGAAAAATAAAAATAAAAATATAAAAAAATAAAAATAAAAATTAAAAAAACAACCAACCCAGGCTGTCTAAGCACAGCTATGAATCACGGGGAAGCAATGCCTCTGGCATTAATTCATAAAGCTGTCATTAATTCAGCTGGCTGATGGAGTTTAAGGATGCTCGGCACCATCAGACTAGTATAAAGAAGCACGAATCATGGGGATTTGGGGTTAGGAGAAAGAAAAAAGGGGGGAAAAATATCACATATATGCTTTATCTCCTCCAAAATCTTCCTTGAAACTTAAGAATTCTTTTCCTTCCTTCCCAAGGCATAAAAGAGCAATTACTAATCGGGACCTTTTTCAGCAAAACCTGTATTTCATGAAAGTTTATAGAGCATTTTGCCACACTCCTAAGAAAAAAATTGCGAAATCCCATCAACGACCTTTCTTTCTTTTAAAGGAAGTTGCCGTTTCTTGCCCCAGAATGGCTTTTTCTTTCCAAATCCAACCGAACCAAGTTAAAACCCAGGGTCACTCCCCTCCTCCCAGCTCGAAGACAAAAACCCTCGGGAATATCACAAATAACTCCCCAGCTACCAGCGCCAACTGTATTTCTGCATTACAGCCCTGCCGAGCATCTTACTTGGAGATGTATTTGTCTTTTCCGCAGGGGACCAGGTACTCGCAGCCGCCGTAATCCATCCTCCCGCTCTCCTTTCGTGGGAGCTGAATTGCAAAGAGAGAGGAGAGAAAAGCATCGGCGTGAACTGCCCCGTTATTGCATCCCTGGTACGCACCCCCCGATAATGGGGAAAAAATAAATTTGCTTGGATTTGGAAGAGCTCTTGGGAAAAGGCTCCAGCGGGTGCAGCCGTGGGTAAAGTTTGATGCGGCTGCTCCGGGAAAACCGATGGGGAGGGAGGGGAAATCAGATAAGGGGAGAAGCGTTGTAAACTCACTGAAAATTTAATACCAGCAGAGATACGCTTACGCTAACATTTGCATTTTGAGCACCCACAGCCTGCCCCGGTGATGCCAGACCCAGAGGTGCAAGGGTTATAAGCAGGATTTGCTCCTTTTCTCCATTTATTTTACTAGAGTTTTGCTACAAAACTTCGGACACGCAGGTCTGGATCCGGCTTGATGCTTCCTCGTGCCGCCCTGAAACCAGGCAGCGGGCACGAGGGCTGACTTCCGCAAGCAGCGAGAGACACTGGGCTGGTTCCTTTATCTTTTTTTTTACAATGCCAGTTAAATTTTTGTGCGTTCCCCCCAGTGCCAAAACATCTCCATCGCTCTCATGCAAACTCATAAAAAAAAAAAATCCCACCTTTGGAGCAGCCCCGGCTTAAAGCACGAGAGTGATTTTTGGATGCTACAAAGCGGAATTAAAATGAGTTTTAGGGTGAAGCCCTCAGGGTCGCTCATGGGCTTGGAGCACTTTGGAAATCAGGCACTGGAGAGACCTTGAAGTGCAATGTCGGGGCGGTTTTGAGCGACGAGAAAGGACTTCTCGGGTCATGCTTTTCCTCAGGTGTTTGTGCAAACTCTCCTACAGACGGGCTTTCATTTTTCCAGGGTCTCTCCCCTCCCTTCCCTTGTCCAGAAAGAGAAACCGAGGTGAGAAAAGAGCATTGATCCACAAACCGCTGTTTTCTTCCACCTCCCGCATCGCCATGTGCTTCCTCCCAATCCCCTGGGAAACAAACCCATTCTCCTGCCAAAAAAAAACAACCAAACAACCCACGACGAAATCCAGGTGGATAAATGACTCAACTAAGGCCTTGCAGTAAAACTTGTGTCGGAGGACAGACCTGCCCCTAAAACCTCAGCACAGCAGCAAATCCCACTTCTTACCCCACACATTGGGATATATTCTAGACAATAAATTATATGCAACAGCAAAATATTCTGCATTGCAGAGAAGATGTTGCAAAAGCAAAGCCTGCCTTTAAGCAGGCAGAAACAGGCAGGGGAAGGGCAGGAAGCTGGCCCGGCCCTCGGGGCTCCAGCTCTGCCTGAAGAAAGCAGAAGAGAAACCCGCCACCGAAAAATCACACGTCGCAACGGAAAAGCTGACAAAGCTTCGGGTTTCCTGACAAACCGAGGAGCCGTGCGAGCATCCCGGCAAAGCCTGGCAGCAACCCTCCTCCGGCAGCCACCTCTCCCGCATCCATCCATCCTCCCACGGAGAATAAACCAGTAATAATCCTATTTATCCCTCAAAAATGATATCGGGAGGGGATTTTGCAGCCGGCTTTGTGGCTTTGGGATAAACGTCGGTGCGGCGGCCGCACGGCACCTGCACCAGCAGGGACTCCAGTTTGGGGGTTACCCAGCCCGCAGGCAGCTGCCGGATATGGGGACGGTAGAAATAAGCATCTGGCTTGTGGGTGTCCCCTGAACGCGGATGAAAAAGCTTTGGGGAAGTCACCGCTAAGGCATGGTTGCACGGAGGGAGGGTGAAATGACACGGCTGCTTGGCCCATGCAAAAACGTTGCCAAAAATACCAAAGTGGCTGAACCCCCGTGCCAGCGGCGCAGCCCGGGGTGGAAACTTTGGTATCGCAGGGAGTTTCGCTCCGTGGCATCGCAGCCATACGAAGGGGCGAAGCCAAAGCCCCGGTTCCCTCAAAGGGGACACTGTGGTGAACTCCAGCCAAAAAAAATACTCATTTTGGGATGGAAGGGGAGCCCTAAAATGCCGGTTCATCCCTCTGCGCCGAGGAGCTCGGTTTCCTGTTTACTGGCCCGGCGCTGCCACCTTCGCTTCCGTCATCACATCCCCTTCCGAACAAGCGAGGGGCAAATTCTTCCTTTTTTGGGTCTCAAGAGCGCTGGGCTGTGGGTGGAAGGAATCCCCAAATGGAGACCTGCCACCGCCGCCCCCCCGATTTTCTGCCGTGGCTTTGGTGAAAGGCTGGAAATCGCCAAAATAAAAGGGCTGGCAATGTGCAAATTGCCCAACCGGTTGCTCAACCTTGGCAGCTCAGTGCTGTCTTCATTTCAAGGCACCCCCGTGCCTCAGTTTCCCCACTCCGAGCCGAAGTATTTCCTTCGCGCCCGCTGTGGGCTGAGGTTTCGCTGCTGTCTTGCAAAGCGCTTTTAAAACAACATCAGATCAATCAATTCCCCCTGCACATGTGGCAGGGGGTTTTCAGCCTTCTCTGCTTTCCAACACGAGCCGTCGACTGCTCCCGCAGTCAGGCCTGATGGACCCCAGCCTTATTCCCCTCCCTAAAGATAACCTTCCTAAGACCCTTCCCCGCGTCCCTACAGCCCCATCTGTCCTGCGGTGCAGAGGGAGCCTGGCCACGCTTGCAGCCCCTCGCGTGGAGCGGGGATGAGCTCTCACTTTTGCAGAGCTTCCAGGGAGATACACAGCTCAACTACAACAAAAAAAAAAGGAAAAAAAATAGAAAAAAAACCCCAAAGATCATGTTTTCAGCAGGAGAGGGGTAGTCTTCCTTGCTCTTGCAAAGAAAGGAGCATTTTTGGGGGGGGTTTTGCTTTCTCAGTCCCCTCCCGTGGCACGCAGATGCTTCGGCAGCATCCCCACTGCCACTTCGGCATCTCCCCGCTCAGGCAGGAGACGTGGTCTCGGCGCAGCTGAGGCTTTCCCCCGGCCGTGCAAGGGATTGTGGGAATATCCCACTCCCCGGGGAGGCCGCGATGCTCCCTCCTGCACAAACCCTGCTGCTTCCCTGCAGCCCAGGGCGGCTTTTAACCAGCCCAATGGCACATCGATCCCGATGCAATCGGTAGCAAAGCATCATCCGGAGGCGACAATTCCTCCCTCGTAGGCACCGAAAGCCTCTAAAAGCCGCTTTGCTCAGCGGTGGGATATGACTGGGTGCTCTCACCCCGTCCTGGCAGATCCTTTGCTCGGCCGATGGTGCTCGGTGGACGGCTCCCACGAGCCGGTGCAATGGTGGCTCTGGCCCAGGCGCTATTTTGGAGCCGGGATTTCTTCCGAGCGTCCGTCCGGCGTCCCTAAGCGCGAAGGTGCGGCAGCTCCATTGTTTTCCAGCGCTGCTATTGTTCGCCAGCCCAACTGCTCAGCCCCGTCCTGCAAAGGGGAAAGGAGGGGAGTGGTGAGCGGTGGCAGAGCCACCGGCGGGTGATGCCATCGGGGTGCCGGCTCGCTTGGGGACAGGTGAGGGGACCCATTGGCCACACTCAGCAGGTCAGACCCTCCGAGCAGAGCTGGTGGCCATCAACGGCTTGTTGTGGGCTACGGGAAAGGAGCTGGTGGGTCTCCACCCCGGGCGCGATGGGGGCCACACCGAAGGTGTCGTGACCAGGCTGGGGAGCCGCGGGTGCTTGTGGCTCCCTTCCAGCCTGCGAGAGCAGCCAGCCCCAAAGGAGAGGGTGACGCCGAGGATACTCGTTGGGTGCAGAGGTGCCAACCCTCGGACGTGGGGGCCGGGTCCCCCCTCCCCGGGGGTGGGCGCAGCCTTCGCCTTCTACTCACCGCGGATGGGGCTCCGGGGTAGCTCCGGCTCAGCCCCGGGGCTGCTCCCCCGCCGCGCCGGGGATGGGGACGAGGATGGAGGTGGAGAGGGGGACGAGGATGAGGATGAGGATGAGGCTGGGGCTGGGGCTGCCGCGTCCCGCCCGCACTCACCCGGTCCCGCTCCGCGCCGCTCCGCGCCGCAGCCGGTGCCCCCCGGAGGGCCGGCCCTCGGCGGGGCGGGGCGGGGCGGGGCGGGGCGGGGCGGGGCTGCGGGAACTGGGCTTGAAAGCCCGGGGGACACCCCTCCTCTCCGGCCCCAGGGTCACCCCGGCCCCGGGATCCCAAGGGACGCCCCTTACCGGGTGCCAGGACTAGGGATCCCCCAAAGGATGCCCCACCTCGGCACCCAGTTTGTACCCCCTGGGAGCGGGATCCCAAAGGATGCTCCATCTCAGAGCCCTGGCTCAGGCTCTGGGATCGAGTTCCCAAAAGACATTCTGTTTCTGGCACCCAGGTTGCACCCTAGGACCAGGATCCCAGAGGATGCCCCATCCCCGGTGCCAGGACCAGGATCCCAAAGGATGCCCCATCCCACGCACCGGGGCTGGAAACACTCTTACAATCGGCTCCAGCTCCATGCAGGACTCCCGAAGGAAGCCTTGCAGGCTGCATCACCCAGGCTGAAGTGGTTATTTCTGCCTTAAAACACCCCAAACCCTGTGATACTCAGCACCGGAGCCATGCAGGCATTGCGCTTTGCTGTTCTGCTTTCGGGACGGTGCAACAGGGCCGTGTGCTGGCGGCAACCAGCTCCCAGCCACAGCCGTGGGATCCCGTCTGGATCCAAAACCGCCCCCGAAAAGGGGATTGAAGAGGAAATAAATTAAAAAAAAAAACCTGCCTGGAAGCAGATGTTGCAGCTTGGGGTCATGGTTACCTCTGAAATGGCGCTCAGCCTCCAGCCTCTGCTCCCAGGCTGCGGGTCCCATCCTGCCCGTGCACCCCGCGTCGCTGCGGGGAGGGTTTGGGGGAGCACGGAGGTATTAAGTATTCCAGAAGAGCGGCAGCGTGTGGCCACGTCCCTCCGCCTTTGTCTGCTCCTGACCTTTCCCAGTGCTTTGCGGCTTCTCCAGGCTTTTTTTCTTTTTAAGGAATTTGCCTAGAAACAGCCCACACGAAGGGAAAAAAACCCGAAAACAAAAACAAAGAAATAATCTAAACAGCTGCTTTAGCAAAACAAGCAAGTCTTTACAACCAGGGATTGTAATCGGCCCTTTTTTTTTTCTATTTTTTTTTATTTGTATGTAAAATATGAGAAGTTCAGGAGGAGCCATCTGGCTTGGGGAAACACTGACTCGGCAAAAGCGAGCGGGGATGGGGGTTAGTATTTATATTCCAGCAGCATCTTCGAGGGCTGGCGGAGATGAGAGGCCCTTTGTCGCGGGAAGAGCCCGGCTGCGCTGCACAATGGAGCAGAGCCGGCCCCAGCCGCCCGCGCTGAGCAAACCCCAGCCCCAAAACCCAGGGATTTAGCCCCAAAGAGAGGGAAAGCTTCTACCATACCTCCCAGCTTGCAGGGTGGATGCAATCTGAGCAAAAGGGGAAAAAAAAAAAAAAAAGAGGGCTTTCCTGTGGGCACCTGCACGAGCACAAGAAGGAACTTGGTTGCAGAACTGGGGTTAAATCCTGATTTTGCAACATCCTGCTCGTTGCCTTCAATGCACACGTGGTGGGTCGGGAAGGATGGAGCCTGGACGGAGGCATTTATTTACCAAATAAAAGGAATTTGACCCGCTCCTGCAACCTGTGAGGCTGGGACAGGCTGCCAGCTCCTCCTTACCCGCACAGCAGCCGTGAGCACGAACCCAAGAGGAACCAGACCCATGGAGAAGGAGACCAAAACTTCTGCCCTGCCAGCGCCCGAGCACCCCTCCCGTCTGCCGAAAATCTCCCGGGAGAAGGATGCTCTGAAATCAGAGCCTGCATTTTGCGGCACAGGGATGTTACAGCACCTGTTTTGCAGGTTAAATCAGCGTTTCTGTGCTAAATGCCACGCAGGGAATGTGGTTGATGCCTTTTAAACCGTTGGCTTCAGTGGATTTACTTCTGTTTCTGCTCCCATAGCTGAGCCTGGAGGTCAGGGACCTCAGTCAGACCCAGGCATAAGGCACCAGCTCCAAACTTCTCCAAAAGTCAAGTATTTCCCCCCAGACTGAGCAAGCATCCAGACTCCCTTTTTTCACACCCTGGCAGCTTCCCATTATTTCAACTTTAAGACCCCCAAGCTAATTGTCAGCAAATACCAGACAATATTACGCATTTGGATACACGTTAGCTTAAGAGCATCTGTTAGCCGTTACGCAGCCTCCGGGAACCAGATGGGAAGAGACACGGCTCTTGAAAAGGCCTTTGCTCGTACCTAATATGTGTCCGAAACATGGGCGTTGTCCCCGTTTGAGGATGGTTCAGTCATTCTGAAAATCCTCAGGTTTTGAGATTCTGCCTGGGGTAAAGCCCTTCTTATTGGGTTGATGCAGCTGATGCTGAATTTCGATTTGGGCAAGACGCACGGAGAAAACTCAATTATTTCCAGAGCTCTGACCCAGTAGCACAAAGGATTAATCGGGATTAAGATCAGAGCCATTTTCATCAGGGACCCAAACCCAGCCCGGCTCAGGAACGATTAGAAATCCCTCGCCCTGGTCAAACAGCTGCTCCACCAGCTTTGATACCAGATCTACTTTCACCCCCTCTCGCTGCCGATTTAGGTGGCTTTTTGCCATTTTTCTTCCCCATCTGACTACACTAGTCACGGTTGGCTACGCTTAAGTTAAGAAAGGTACTTGGGTGTCTTAATTCCCCTTAAAATCAATAGTAGCTCAGATACCTTGAAGGCTGACAGATGCCTAAAGGTGCTCTGTATCCTCAGCCAGACATTTCCAGGTCCTAATTCATTGCAGGCAGCTACCGCCCATCACTGGTGCTCCAGGCTAACATCAGGAATTTCATATTACCGCTCCAGATACAACAAATGAGTTCATTAAATGGTTGGGGACAAGGCAAGGTGCTAGTCAGGGTTTTTCTTTCAGCGCCGGTGACGAGGCAAGGCGATACTCAGCCAGTTTTATCTTTACACGCTGCCCAAGAGGAGCAACAAGCCATCTCCAAATACACCGTGCCCCGCGGCACGCTTTGGGCATGCAGCAGCCCTACCAAGGGGCCCAAAAGACTTCGCTTTGGCTACAGATTGCCAAAGGCAGGGCAAGAATTTAGATAAATTCCCAATCCTAAGGCTTTACACTAAACCAGATGTGATTTCTGTCGGTATACTCTTGCTGCTCATACTCTTAACTGGACAGAACTCAAAGCCTCTGCTCAGTGGAAATTACTAAGAGAACTTGAAGGTTGGTTTTTATTTTAATTAGGAAATTAGTCACTGAGGTTTTGCTGCATGGACATTGCTCAGAAACCCAGCAGTGCTGACCGTGCAGTTGCTTTTACAGGGAGTTTTGCTGCTCCTTGGCTGCCCGAGAGGTTGGGAGCTGCGAGGGGAGAGGGTGGCGGAGGGGGGACAGGTCCCCATGCCGCAGCCAGCAGCTCCTCGGAGGGAGATCTCGGAGGTGCCTCAACTGAAAGCAGGGACAGACAGCAAATGATATACAGACAGTAAGCAGTGCTTCTTCCAAATAAATCACGGAAATTTAATGCGTCTTTGTGGTACGAGCTGCGGGCTGAGAGCTGGAAGTGTTGGGAAGGGGTCTGGGGGTTGTATTTTTGGGTGGCACTTGCTACAAAGAGATGCTTGGTCTTCACATCACCTGCGTTGCCAAAAGGTCGATTCTCCTTCGAAGGGGATGTTTAAAAGGAAGTGTAACACCACGCTGCCAAGTTGCATCTATGCCCGCGTTTATTTATACTGAACAGCTTTAAAAATACAGAATAAAATAGCTTTATCTACTATTATTCACAACATCTGGTCCAAATATTACATTTTTAAATATTTAATTGTTTAATGAAGCAATGTTAGAAAAAAATACGAAATAAAAAAACCTCCATAAAAGAATTACACATCTCAGAACAACAAAAAAAAAGAAACAAAACAAAAAACCTCTTGCTGTTTAACAAAAAAGTTTTACAGCCAAAGTCAGTCACGAAGTCATGAAAAAAAAAAAATTATCCCCACTGCCTAAGAACAGTCAATAGTTTGTTACGCCGAAGGTTGTTATAAACAGACAAAGTACAATAATTTGGACTGGCAGCAAGATGATTTACCTGGAAAGATGTCGTAAATGCCAGATAGTACACAAGGCAATTCTAAATATATCTCTCATATCAATATGTACGGATGACAATGCACAGCCACAGTCAAATTAGAACTAGACAGGAATATTTTGGATGGCTCTGAACACGGATCCCCAATACTTAAAAGCAGCCCAGCACTAAGCTGTATAGACTCATGAGCAGAAGCGAAACACTGGCAAACTCGTGGCCTCCTCCAATACTGCAATGACCTACCGCAGCTATATAAACGTGAGAGCAGAGAGTACCTGTCACCCCACGGCCAAAAAGGCCATTAGCCTTAAGAAATACTAAGAAACATGCACCAAGTGGGACATTTTCTGCCAGAATGAGTGACCCGCCACTCCCCCCCGCCCCTTAAAAAAGAGGAGGAAAAAAAAAAAAGGGAAAAAGAAAAGTCGCTTTGGGTTTAAGAAGGCCACGTAAAAGAAACACCGTAGGTTGTGCTGGTCTGTCACACATGCATTTTCTACATCGATATACAAATTATGTTAAGCACAGGTTGTTTTAGATTGCGTGTAAGCATCCAATGGCTCACTCAAACCATTAGAAGCCGGCTATTTTAAACCACGTGTGCCTGGAGTGCTGTTTATACCACAAATGATGTGATTTTCAACACTTTTTATTAAGGATGCGATGCTATAAATGACCGGTCGCGCTCACTGATGCTCCTTGTGGTATAAATAGTACTGAGGATTTCAGTTTGCAAGTGCCAATTCTGCATCGGGAGTACCAAGATCTCAGTAGGGAGATGAACAATAAAGAAACCCTTTAGTTTTTGGTAGGAACATAAACATGGGTAAATAAAGTATACACAACTACTATAGATTCGTCAATGAAGAAATTCTAGCATCACATGACATTGTCATGACAATCATACCACTCCCTCCCAGGAAAACCGCGATCATTATCCTGAGTGGAAATGTTATTTTTAATATATGGAAATAAAATACTGCAATATTCATGTACAAACCAAGTTGCCATATTTCAAGTCAGTACTAAAAGGCATAAAGCAAATTCTGGGTTTAAGTTTGAACTTTCTGAGCGAGGTACCTGATTTAGTTCCTCCGCCAATGCACTCTAATATGACAACATGAATCCGTCATAGCTGTTAGCTATGAAACTTACATTTCTATAGGTACAATTTGCAAGTATTTGCTTTAGAAAACGTGTTTCAACATGTTAGCAAGAATTCTTAATTTAACCTAAAAAAAAATACAATAGAATATCAATTACAAAAGTCCCAAGTTATTTTGTTTTGCATACATTGATACCATCTTTGATATGACAAAATGATATTTCTACCATGAATATTTGCCCTTCCGTCTTAAAGTTTGGTTGAAACATCTCATCGCCTCTTAACTCATCTCTCAGGTGTCGCCTTCCCTATGTGGTTTTGTTTAGTTCAGCTGTTTGAAAGGCAGGCAATAACATATTATAGGAGAAATACAGTATTGCATTTACAGTCAGATTTCTATATCCAGCCACCGTTACACATCAAAGCCTGGATGTAACCAGCAAACACGAAGTATTTAAATGCTTTTCAAAACTCCAAGTTATTCCTCTGCAATACATCTGCCAGCAGCTGCTGCACAGCAGCTCAGGCTGCGCACCGTGCTCCCCCTGGCCCGGGCATTCCATGACAGCCACTAAAACCCCGATGTAGAAAAGCAGACGTGGGAGAAGAATTTAAGGTTCACCATTGCCTGCCACAACTGCACAAAACCGGGGGCAACTCAGTTATTTCCCTCACAAAGAAAAGCAATGCATCTTCTTTGACTGGCAGATGGGATGGTTTCAGGCACATCGGAAAGAGAAAGGGGAGCTTCTCTTTCCAAGGCACCCGTGCATCAGCTCCATCCTTTGCTCACCTCTCAGCGCTGGGGAGACGCACGCTTTAATAGCAATATGCCGGCTGCAGCAGCTGCATGCCCTGCACGTTCAAGGTCCTGCCAACGACTCCACCATAACCCCTCGCTATACATTACTGGCGCGTCAGTGGATTTCCTTTGCAAAACTGAGGCTCATCTTTTAACCATTCATGTTCGTCATAAGATGGAGAGAGTTGTTACATATACAAATTTGGTTACAAAAATGACTGCTAACTACAACTACTTATTTTAGTGTTACCAAGGTAAGTTGCTAGAAAAGCAAACATGCCGGCTGAACGCTACTGCACTTCTCTCAGCCAGTCAACAGAATCGGCACGATAGGACCCAAAGTCATGAAAAGAATTAAATCCAACAGTTAAACAGAGTAATCGGACTTCACCTATTCAGAGAGTCTTTCCTACGCTGCAAGAAAGGAGTGGTGTTCTGCTCCGGGGAGAAGAAAAACATATCCTTGGATTCGTTGCCCTGTAATTTGACTGAAGGGTCTTGGCAATTCTCAAGTGAAGGCAATACAGAACACGCACAGCTTTACTTCAGCCAAAGGTGAGAGAAGACAAACGCTATTTCTCATCGCCTCGTCTCTTGACTGCCTAAGCACATCAAGAGAATATCTGGGGGGAGAAGTTAGAAAAGCCTTGGGACACAGGCGTCACTGCTGCGCTCCGTGCCCAGCAGCATCACTGAACTTGACATTTCTGTATTTCCAAGGTGGCACTGTTTTCAATAAAAAACTTTTGCCTCCCTTTCTCAACATTTACAAGATAACCACCTTTGGCATTTTACATCATTACAACCACTGTACATAGGTGGCTTTTTTTTTTCCTTTCATATATATATATATAAAATTTAACTCCCCCATGTCTCCTACACATCTTTGGTTGCACATAAAGTTGGGAAATTTGGAAGCTTCGTGCCACTGAGTAGAGGTCTCCGCACTCAAAACTATCTGCAAGTGGATGTGGAAATCTAACACCTCACTACCTGAAGACGAAAAATTTAAAAACGATAAAAATGACTTTGTTTCACAGGCAAACTAACCTTGTCTACTACACAATAACTCTTCTGACCAGCTTTCGAGATAGTCCAATTGACACCAAGACTGCAAACTACTGAAAGTTCCCTGAAGCAGGAACAAACACATGCTTTGTTATGGAAAAAGCAGTATAAAATAGTTTCTGGAAACAGCCATGGCATGCTGAGAACGATATCAATGGAATCATTCCGACTCTACACTATTCAGCACTGATCCGTTAAGCTCTTTCCTTCCCCTCCCCACCCCAACCCTTCCATGCTTCAATAACCAATAACAAATTCACCTGGAAGTAGACTCAGAGAAAACAGAGTTCCTGCGCTCCTCTCCAGTAGTCAAACTTTGATAAATAGATTAGTGAATTACAGGATCTACTGTTATGCTTTTTCCAGGAATACAAAACGCAAGCACCGTAGAGCATACTGGCCTTGAAATTACATTACACTACATTTCCCTGATGATCTCCACAGCTTAAAAATGCTTTTGGGGCCACACTGAAGTCTAAAACTAACTTGCAATAGTAAGAACATTAAACATGAATAAAACTTTTAATTATGAATGCATGATGAGCATGAACACCCACATAACATCAGAGCTGAGACTATTCCAGGAAAAAAAAAAAAATCTGAATGGTGCCCTGATTGGACCCAATACCCGTTAAACCATCCAGTGGATGAGGACGTCAAATGTAGTGTCTCTGCCGTTCAAGATCACCTCCACAGCAGTAACGAGCTTTTGCAGAAGCCCCACAAAGAGAGAAGAAAAAGAGGCAATGCAACATAAGCTGCTCGTAGGCAGCATCGGGTCTCGATATCCGATCAAGAAAATTCTGCACAGATCCAAACCAGCAAATGCCGGCAGCGTTTTGACCGTGTGGCTTTCCCTGTAGGGAAAGCTGCATGGATACAGATGTTAATTGCTTAGAACTGCCCAACAAATTAGCATTTTTGTCCAGGAAATGTCTTGCTGGATACAGGCACTGCACTGTAAAAACTGTTATTGGGTCCTGTCTGGAAGTGAAAAGTTTCCCATCTCTGTAAAACTCAAGCTGCATGTGTCCCTTTAAAGAAAACCTGCACCTGGACACTATAATTAGGTGGTTAAATGCCAGGCAGAAAAAGAAAATGTTTTAAAATGTGAACCCACATGAAATGAGTGGTTCCTTCTACAGCACTAAGCTATCAGAAGTCGGTCATAGTTTCCGTCGGCAAAGTTATTACAGAAACTTTCTGTCTTAACACTGGACATCTGACTGAACTATCGGTAATTCAAAAAAATACTCTCATGATTTGCCAGTATCAGCTAAGTCTGGTTTCCAGGGGGCTGAAAATACGGAATGTGCAAATCAGTGAGTAGAAAACAATATATATGGGATTTGACATAACTAGAAGTAAATTCTCCCCCCCACCCTTCTCAGAGGATTCAAATTTTCTGGCGTAACTAACATTGCCAGCAATGAACGCGCCAAAAATGCCAGCATCAATGACTTAAATAAAATCATCATAAAAAGTAACTTTTTTCAATAGCACCTACATACTTCTGGAACCTAAGCCCCATTTAAAATAAATAGACTCGGGTGCACAGGTATCTATAGCTTTTGAAAATCAAACAGAGGAGCATTTGCAAATTTGACCCAGAGACACTAGATCTGGCTACCACCACCCACAACAGGAAAGCTTTTTTTTTTTTTTTTTTTTAAATCCGTCTCAGCTCTGGTTCCAGAATTTAAATGCAGATATACAAAACATATATTTTAATGCTTCTTAATCAGCAAGAAACTGCAAATACATCTTTTACTACAACTAGATAATATAATTTCAACTAAGGCTATACTGTAGCTTCTGAGTCTTCATCTGAACTCCTGCAGTTACTGCTTTTCCTGAAGCCTTTCCACGTGTAACCCATGAAGGTAGGGCTGATGGGCAGGAAGCTGAAACACCTGTATTTTTTAATAAAGTTCATGCCAAAAGGCAAATCGTATGTTTCCATGCCATCCAGTGACTTGCTTCCTTTACCAACCCCCTTCTTCCATTTCCGTATTCCCCTTTCTTCAGGGCTTCCTAGAAGTCAAAATAAAAGAAGGAAAAAAAAAAAAAAGATATATACATGAATATCTTCATGTAAACACACACATATATAGTAGAGGTTAAGAGAAGAAAGAAAACCCCAAGTCTCAGACACCACATTCAGCAAAGCACTGGAAAGATCTTCTAGGCTCCTCAAAGAGGCAGGAAGAGGGAAAAAAAAAGTTTATTGGAAATGGCTATTATCTGTTTTAGTTTGTAACTGGAAGTTGAGGCAAATTTTTGCTCTTAAACAAATGGAAGCAGGTTTGGATCTTAAAATATTTTTACTCTGTGTCCTGAAGATGACTATTCTGGTTTGAATTTTATCAGATATTTTGTATGTTTAATAGGATGGAGACCATAACCTGAAAAAGATTCAAAGCGTTCTCAAGGAAACTGAGGCACACAGGTGTTAAGCAGTCTGCTCTAGGTGTTAAAGAAGTCAACAACAAAAGTAGTAATCTCTTCCTCCTCTCCTGCCTCCATGAAATGCTATGCTATCTTCATTCAGAAAGGCAGTTATTATTTCAGATAAAATGACAAGTTCACATGCTGACCTGGAATGGTATTATCCAAAATAAATGCAACACAGCCACCCACAAACATGGCTGTAGTGAGAAGAACGTTTAATACTTGATCAATGCCCGCTATTCCTAGAAGAACAGAAAAAAAATATTTAGAATTTGAATCTTTATTGTACACATACACGTCCTACTGATTTACATGCAGGTCAACTGGGAAAACTTGCTACTGAGTTCACTGAGGAATTTGTTCAAATAGGACTCTTAAAACCATGTGGGAATAGATGCAGAGGAACGCTCAGCTAATGTAGTACACCATGGGGCCCCCTTCTTTCCCAAAACCTAACTCCATGAACTTTCATTTGCTTATAAAAATGTCATGAAATGGCATTTTAGTTTCTACTGCAGACACAACTGCTTAACTTAAACTAAATAGAAAACTACAAAATGGAAAAGAAGAAATGTCCATAGTGTAAAATCATGTGGACTGAAATAATTCCTATTATAAACCTTTTCCTTTTTAAAAGGGCAAGACTTAATAGCACAAATTCACGGAAGAACACTGTATTAATATATCATCACCTAACTCTGCTTGAATGATCTACTTTTCTGAACAACTCAGTGGGTTAGATATGCTCCTAAATCTGGTTCTGAAGCGAAAGCTATAAAAAGTTAGTTAATCTCTCCTTTAAAAAAATAAAAATAAAATTAAAAAGTAAAAAATCAAGTTAAGTATTCCTGTAAAGAGTCTTCCTTTGCTGACATACACTGCCATGACCACTATTGAGAAGGTAGTATTAGAACAGAAAACCTTCTCTGTGAATTCACCAAAACTATATAGTTTGGCTAACAGTCTGAAACTGAGTTCATTAAAATTCAGATTCAGAACATGTCTGCAGTGGCAAAAAATCTCAAAACCCAAAACGAACTCCTAGCTTCCAAGCTCTGCCATGGTATTTCTCCTTGTTCTTTTAACATCATTTAGAACTCAGATTCACCCTTTCAGTCTTTCTTCCAGTCCAACTGGCAATCACTTCCTTCCATTGCTCTACAATCATACCCTGAGAAAGCAGGACAACTTCAGATGTATCCCACTGAAACATTCAATTCAGGTCTCAACATCTCAATTAAATCCCTCTGAACACACCTGCTTTCTTATCTATAGCTTTTATTGTCTCCATAATACTTCCTTTTTTCTCTTATTTAGCCTTTCCATTACTTTGTACTTGTATGTACTTTGCCTGTAAGTACAAGGTAAAGTATGCTTCATGTAAGCGAGCAGAAACACATACCTGTAACCAGTGGATTTTGTTTGAGATAGCTTGGAAGGACAAGTCCAAAGAAAATGGAAAATCCAAGTACAAACAGGTTACGAGAAGAATTTAAATCTATGAACTGGAGGTTAGACAGACCCACGGCTGTAATCATCCCTAAATAAAAAATAAAACAAGTCTCAGCTTTTATATAACCTCCTTCTTCAAAAAAATAGCAACGTACATATAAACACAGCACTAGAGTAAAAAGAGAGCGCCACACAGTACACAAAGAGGAGCAAGAAAACATACGTTACCAAAGAGAGTGCAGAAGAGGGCACCAAGCACGGGGTCAGGCAGCGATGCAAAGAGAGCACTGAACTTGCCAACCATCCCAAGCAAGAGCATGAAGGCTGCCCCATACTGAATAACCCTGCGACTTCCAACCTGCAGGAGAACAAAAAGGAAAGGACACTGGAAAAAGTCCGCGCTTAGTCCAACTTCATGCCTTGCATTTTATTTTATTACTCTCTTTCGCATTTAAAACTTCTTTTCAAGCTACCACGCGTATTTTTTTGTGGTGTTAAAACACAGGCTGCAGAGCATACAAATGTCTGGGAGGGCTCAGCTGTAACATGGCTGTGCTCCAATTCTAACATAACTTTGTTTGATTTTGTTTTGTTAACATTAAGTCATCTTTAAAACCATCTGTAACTGCTATAGCCACAATAACCGTGAAATGTGGCACAGTCCCATCTACAATAAAGAAAACAAATAGACCATAACTAGGAGAGATGGCAAATAGATCAAGTGTAATGCAAACAAACAAAAAATTAAAAATCCATGTGTTGCTGCCCCTTTACACAAGAATATATGTATTAGTTACCGATCATGCAGTTCACTTGAAGGACATGCAGGCTTTCTAGATAGAGACTATCAAGTGATTTTATAACACCCCTCTTTGAGATCAGAACTGAATTCACTTCATATGCAAATCATGGCTGTGCTAACACTGTGAAACCAAGTGCCTGCACTTCCTTCTCATTTTTATTTTAAGCATTCAAACTTCAGGGCAGTATTTCTCTGGCACTATGTTGCAGTGGTAGCTGATAAACCTGAATGTTCAGTATTTTTATAGTGTTATACTTGCATAAGAGGTGTGCCAGGTACAAAAAAAGCCCTGTTAGGCTGGTAAGGTGGTTTCTAGCAAAGCCCTTTGCCCTGTCACAGAGCATTAAGCTTCAGAGAGAAGTAGATATTAATTTGTTAATCATGTGTGACTGAGCTAAATGAGTGAAATGAGAAAAAAAGATACAGTAGGCATGTTTACGGTAACAGTACTTCTTTCCCCCGTATTCTTCACTGCTTAACTGTTAGGTGAGGTGTGTTCACCTACAAATAGAAGCTAGACCAGTAAATTAGGGTGTTCACTAGAGTAACAACAGAAGTTAGCCTGCACCTTTCTCTATTTTTTATCAAGATATTCTTTTCCTTAGGACCACCAATATCTTGCTCTAAAATTATCTTCCTGCATGAAATAGGCAGATTCTTTAAAAAACCCACACTGTAGCAACTTTTATTTATGCAAATGCTCAATCACTACAAGGCAAACAAATTAAGCTCCTTTTGAAAGCAACCTGGTCAGCATTTAGCTCAAACTACGTATTTATTCCCAGGCACTCATATACACACTTTATGTGATTATTTTGGAGTGCATGATATGGTACCTAATACCTCACTGGAGTATCCATTTCATCACCAACATTATAGCATAAGCTGCCTATACTTTTGCTCCAACTAATTAGATTTAATTGATTCTCCTCTCATCAAATAAAACTCGCTCACAGACTAGCTCAAAGACTTTGCAGTATCTACATCCAGTTGAAGCCTCAAATTTAAATTCTAAGTGTAATCACATGCTGATTTCAAGGGAGGTAAATGCCGTTTCAAATGTTGCACTGCTATAACGGAATCACCAGGACTATGTCGCCTTTACTCATGAGCACTAAAGATTTCCTCTCCCAAATAAACAGCAGAGTATCTACGTGCCAAAAATCTATTTTGATATAAATCGAAGCTGAAAAACTATTAGTTTTGTAGGAATGCGTATGCAGACAGGAAAAAAAGACAAAACACTGGAGCACGGCCATCCAGCTGTGCCATTCTGGATAAGGCATATTCACTCATCTATCATGGCCTGAACAGACCTAACTGTAGTTAACTCTGTTCCCTGTAACAGCTGCCAGTTTAACATTCATTTTTCGCTGTTCCAAAGCAAAATGTACACTCATTTCGGTGGACTGTTAATAAAAAAAGTGCTGTTAATTCATATCAACTTCTATGAAGTAACAACAGAAAGGGAGCAGAACAGAATAAACCTTTCTTTAAGGATTCTTCTAACCAAAATTTCTTCTAGGAAATTTCCATCAGCAGCTGAATGGAAGACTTATACAGACAGCAGATGGTGCTATTAGTATTGATATTCCAACCTAAAACCCAACAGAATCATCCTTTGTGCAGAAAAAAAAATGGCTGAAGATAAATTCATCATCTATATTGGATTAAGTCAGAGGGATGAGTTATTTTAAGTGGAGAGCATACATTTTCTATCTTGTACACATGAAGGAGATTTATAGCTTCCAAGTGAAATACGCAACAAGATGTGCGTATTTACAACATAAATTACTCTTACCAATTTTGCTGATATTTCTTAACAAGGTTAAATTAACAATATCAAGCAAATCTATCTGCAGTCCAAGGTCTCCCTGTTCAGCAAGGCATTCAAGCACACATCCAGTTCCACATGTGAACAAAGGACTCTCTCAAGTGCTTTTATATTTTCCTGAGTAACACCCCCAAAAATACGTAATCCTCTAAGCATGCTCACTGCCTTAAAAACTTATGATGGAAACAAGTATTTAGGGTACATTTAATTTTGAATTACCAATTTAATGCAGCTCCTGTTCTAGCTGTGTCAGCCTAACGTCCTAGTACAAACGTAGATAAGACCCAAGGACCTCAAGCTGCATTTAATTGTGTGTTCAAGTGAGACATTAAAAATAGTCAGTTCTCCAGCAATGCTTTCAGAGCCAAGACATCCAAAAGTGTATCTGTTTCTATACAGTTTACAGTGTTTATGCCTCAACTCAAAACACCCTTGAGCCCTGGAATGCCTTTTTGGTTTTCAAAGGGATAGCTTATCTAGCATCACCTGCTTTATGTAGGTTTTCTAACTGCCCTTTACTCTGAATAAAAATAAGATTTTGGGGGTCCTTATCTAGAGTGCATTTCCATTAGACAGTAGCTGGTACAGACAAGTTATGTAAATTCAGAATGCTGTGTAAAGTTTGTCTGCACAAAGTACTAAGTAGTATGGTTTCTTGGAAGAGGATCATGCTGTGAAACCTGAAAATAGCATAAGCCATCAACCGGAGTAGATAAAATACTCAGGTCACTGAGCAAGCAAGGTAAAGCACGTACCTTTGTGATGCCCAAGACACCAATGTTGGGGCTGGAAGAAGTGGATCCATTCCCTGTCCCAAATACTCCATCCAGAACACAGGAGAGACCCTCAATAAAAATCCCTCTGTAAATCACAATCAGAAAAACACAAACTTGTATTAGCATAGACTCACTTCAGATGGTGCTTTATGACTGCATGCTACGTGGGGGCCTGTTAAGGCATCTGTCCCACATGAATTATTATAATTCCTGTTTCAAGCTCCAACACACCTGGAAAACCAACTTCAGTTCTGTTTTCTGTGTCTTAGATACCCACACTCTGAAACTGAGGAAATTACAAAATAATTCAAGTCAAACTTAGAGCTGCTCTTTCTTTCTAAAATTGCATTTCAGGTGAATTTGACAAGCTACCCCGATTCCAGAACCGATTTAGAGTTCTGTCCCTATGGAAACTGTACTATTAACTTCCACGGACTCCAGCAGGAATAGAACTAGGTTTCCAATGCTACATTTGCAACACAATAATTTAACATGACAGTTGCATCTTATATTTCAGATCCTTGGCCCTTGTGTTTGACCAAATTGTAACATTTAATCTCAGAACACATTCCTGTCCTATCCCAAGGAAAAAAAAAAAGGGGGGGGGGGGGGAAAGAGTAGCTTAAGAGACTGAAAAGTATTTCTTTTTTTGACATACCTGTTTATTGCATGAATAGGTGGAGGAGGAGCGCAAGACAACCTGGCACAGGCATAGTAATCTCCTATTGATTCAATAATGCTAGCAACAACCGCACTAAGCATTCCTATTACTCCAGCGGCTGAAATTGTTGGCAGTCCCCACTGAACTGTGAAGAAAAGAAAACTGAAATCTCTCATGCCACAGAAAACAATTTAGATATCAAAACATACAGCAATTTATTCATCTTTAATGGAATCAACAGACTCCCTTCACAGTAACACAGTCTGGCAAGTTCAAGTAGATGAAAGGAGCAAAGGAAAAAACGCCTAACCAACTGCTTTGATCATGCTTGGAAAAAACCCAAAAAACCCTAAACCCCACCAAAAAAATTCCTCCTGTTCAGAAGGAAGGAATTTGAACTACTGCTTGTGAAAAAACAATACTGATCAGTGAGGCAAATGCCACTTAATTATTATTGCTCTGAAAACTCAGTCTTTGGTTACAAGTTTAGTCTACCGAAGAGAATGGCCAACAACCAGCTACAATCACTGCACAAACACCCTCCGATTCCAAATTTTTGTAGAAGAGAAAATAAGATTAATTTAAGCCTGTAGAAAAGCTTGGCAGGTTTTCCACAGTAATTGCCTTGATGTTTTTATCTCTTTGAAATAGATGAGCCTCTCGCAACAAAAGGAACTTTAAGTCACACAAACGTGAATTCACAAATAAGAAAGGTCTAATCAGGGTGGAGAAGTTTTCTTCTTTCCCAAAAGCTATTCTATTACACATCTTGCAAGTACTGCTTTAGAAGTGGTTTCTTTTAAGAACTAATCAGAACCAAAGCATAAGGAAAACCACAACGATGCTGCCTCATTACAATGTAGTGGTATTCCTAACAATTTCTACTATTCTATTCTAGTAGAATATTATTCTATTATTACCCCATTAATTTCTGAGTAGCACAAGGGTCAACCAGTTGTGCAACTCCATCTCATGCCATAAGAAACAACTTTCAACAGCTTTAAACTTAGAGGTGGTCATCAAAAGAATACAAACATCCAAGGTGCTGTGGAAAGTGTTTTGTGCTCTCTTATAAATATTTTTCTGTCCTTTGGTAAGCATTGACTGGCATTCTTTGGCTTGCCCATCAGCCCAATTCCAATGCCGCTTCTGCAAGTCAGGACATTTTTGTGTAGTTAACATTTGTGCTAATTCAAGAATGGGTGTGTTTGGGGCAGGGAAGTGGATTAAGCTGGAAAAAACGCCACTACTGATTCTTTAGATAACGAGAATCAATGACTTCAGTAGCTCTACAGGAGTTGTAATAACCCATCCTTATTATTGTATAACATTAACAGCAGCTGACCACAGTATCGACAAGTACAGATAAATCAACCATTCCCTGAAAATCCATGTTATATATACAGTCACACCATGTTACTAGAAGTCAAGAGTTACCTACATAAACCCTGCAAGTGCCTTCTACAAATTCAAGTTTCAGAGACTCGGTCTTTCTTGGGTAAGACATTAAGGTATCAAATTAAAGAGGAAAACAAGAAAAAACAAACATCATCCCCACCTACAACGTTTTTAGGTCAGTGCATGCTGAAGTGCATCAGAATAGAGTACTGAGAAAAAAACAGCAATGCTTCTGAAAACAACAGAAATTATATTCACAGGCATATTATTAGAAAAACAGCCCTTAAAACCAGACATACTTACAAGGATAAGGAACCTTGAACCACGGAGCTACCAATAGCACTCCTCGTCGGGCATCTGTGCGAGCGTAGAAGCCATACTTCGAACTGTCAGGGGGAAAGACATCTGTCACAGTGAAGATGAAGCAAAGCAACCATGACACCAAAATAGCTAAAATAATCTGTGAAAGAGGAGAAGAAAAAAGCTGTTTAAAATAAACTATCATTGGCAATATTCATCAACAGCAAACAGTTCCTGCACAGAATATCTATTACACACATATCTGGGTGTGATCTTAAGTGATACTTTAAGTCCGAACAAGCAGTAAATCCTGTAATAGATCTGTTAGGTGTTTCCCCCCGGCCCCTAAATAAGGTGCTGTTACAAAAGCTTTAGAATTAGAGCAAGCCTCTCCTCTCCCCTAACAAATGGGAAAGTCTCCAAATGGGCACTTAAACAAACTCGTGAATTAGTCTCAACTTTACCAGAGAAATAAAAAGAAGTCTTTCACATGGGGAAATGGAGTATTGCTTTCATAATACTAGAAGATAATGATCTTGCCATCCCTTTTTGGAGGGCTCAGTTTAGGCTTTCACTGCATGCATAAACATACCTTCTTCTCTACCCCCTTCCCTCCCCTCTATGATCTTCATCACTCCAATGACTCTTCATCAGAGATGGATACCAGAATGGGATCTGGCAAGACTACAATATGAGACTATTTCTTGTGGCAAATGAGCCATTTAGTTAAGTTTCCCATAAGCCCATTTAAGCTTTTAACTCACCTTTGTGATCTATTGTATTATTAAGAAAAATCAAAACCAAGAAAAAAACCCCCCAAAACACAAATTAGGGTTTTTTTTGCCAACTGAAGAACAAGTTCAACTACTTACAGGGAACATCTTGAAAAGTTGCAGCCTGTATGCTGTCCATCCTTTCTTAGATTTGTAAATGGGTAAGGGAAATTTGACATTTCTGGCATACTGAGAAAACAACAATACTAGGAAAATAGTCCTGAGAAATAAGGAGGAGGAGGGTGGGACAAGAGAGACATGTAATTAGCACCAATATGTTAAAAATCCTTCTCAGCACAAACCTGTTCAGGCTCTTCAGACACAGAATATAAATGTGCATTTTAAATTTAGCACAAGACAAAGCATCAAAAGAGAATATATTTTAAATAAATTATTATTCCACGAAAGCCAAAACAACATGATTTGTATTCTAACGTGCTGCAACAACAGCCAGCAGCAAACAGGTAAATGAAACCAGGAAAATGAATCAGACTAGAGAAAGATCTTCAGAGCTAAGCAGCCATTAGCAAAGAGCTATGCTGTGCTGCTTGCTTCTTTTCGACTCAAACTCTATTTGTGTGTCCAGGTCTGCTCTCCGTATGAAGCACAACGGTTGCTGCTAGCAAATGGGAAGAAACAGGAAAACCGGAGGCCAGTATACAGCAATTGTTACATTTCAAAATTTGCATAAACCTCTGAAGCACTTGAAAAATTTCTCTCCAGGGAAATCCCTTCTTCAATTCTTAAGAATCCCAATTTTTTTTTGTATACGCATCTTTCACTAAACAGCTGTAAATCAAGCAGAATAGAGCCCAAAAAAAGCAACATTCCATTCAACTGCAGTTCACCAGTAACCCAGTTTATTACAGTTGTTAGACGCCTCAAGTAGTATGCATCTTCCCCCCTCATCAAAACTGCTAAGCTCCTCTATACGATACAAATTAATTCAACTCTACGGCTAAAATAAGTATCCACCGCAATGAAAAATAAAAAGCCAGGGCAGGTTGCTCAATTCTGAAATAGCCAAAACCAGTTTTGCTATAAAAAGGCTACACAAAGAGTCAAGCTGTCTGAAGCAGCACAGCTTTTCTGAAATTTGAGATTATGTTTTTATCAGCTGACTTAAAAAAAAAAAAGCTGATTTTAAGCTTCCCTCCCTTTTCTGTCCAAGATCAGTTTCAGTCTGTAAGAAACAAAACAGAGCTTTATTCTCCCTCAACCTCCAGGAACAAAGAGCTCTGCACAAGAAGGGTGTCATTTATAGCCTTTACCCCCAACTAGAGTCGAATGATAAAAGCACCCTCTCCTTGCATTCAGGAAACGTTTTGGCATCTCTCCCAAAGCCCATTATGGAAAGATGGGCTCCACTCCCTAACAGCAGCTATCCTGCCATGCTAGCCCTAAGGACAGGTGGCTTTGTATTTTGATTTATTTAGCATAGAGGTGTAAATAATGTAGTAATGTTATATTATTGTAAATAATATTATATTGGCTACATGGCAGGGGGACTTCCTGCCATTCTGTAAAATATTACCAAATCTTTAAGTGCCCAGAGAAACAGTTTTGTTCACCAGATATACAGGCAAAGACCAATTGAGGCATAATTCCCCTTTTTACAGATCACAACATGATGTGTTTTATGGATTAAATTATTTCAGCCTGGCAGCCGCAGACCAAGTGAGGTCAGAAAACTGTTTGGGAAACTGAAAATCTTGTCAAATAGCATCTGCAGCTAATAGAGGATAACGGCTCTTACACATTCTGCTGCGCCAGATAGCAATACAGTATTTTTACCTCATCAGAACAGTCACGGCAATTTCAAGTGCCACATCTTGTAGAGCTCAAGTAACTTTTGAGTGACTCTGGATGGCTATGGAGTTATTTTCAACAACCTAGTGCACATTTTTGTGTGGCAGAAGCCAGAAATACTTATTGACTGGGTAATATTTAAATCCTATTCCTAAATTGATTTATTTTTTTCCATCTGCAAAACGTCAACTTTAATTACACGTTTCCATGTCCAATTCACCAAAGGTCTGCTTGATTGATTTAACATTAGTCCCAACTTCCACAGAATTTGTTTTACAGGAAAATAAAACGTTCCTTTGGGTCAGCTGCTTAACATAATAGAATTACAAAAATATTCATGATGCTAACATCCGAGATAAAAGAGAATTAAACAGCCCTCTTAATCATAAGCTGCACTTACAGAATACACGTTCAAAGTACTGTGCAAACAGATTAGTCAGATCAGAATCTGATCTCATCAAGTCATTCCTTCTGCTTCCAGAGCCAGCAGAAAGTTGATCGCTATACACTGCATATAGCAACTGCTTTGGCCAATTTCCTTCTCCCTAAAATGTGGCTTCCATCCTTATTTGGCTAGTTATCCACAGCGTCTCACAGAAAGCTTTTGTCCTCTCTTCATCCCATTTTTCTCAGTTACTCCCTTTCATACAACTTATCTCAATTCTTTAATTTCCCTGGCACCTATACCTACAGAAGCACACACATCATGCCCTGAAATTCACTCTAAAAGCCTTTTTATCTACTAAACAGAAAGCTGTCTACTTATGCCTCATCAACTGATGGCATTCACGGAAATACACATGTTCTCTGTTATCACACAAATTTCTCTTGGCTATAGATAAGCAAACCAGTAATAATGACAAATGGACCACTACTACTAATGGTATTTGCTTGCTTTTGCAGAATAAGAAACATGCACAATAGCATCGTAAAAACAGAAACATAAATTGTTCACTAATCTCTCTGGTGTTTTGCTAAATCATCTTTCCTATAGCACTGAATTAGACCCAGCCAATGGCTGCCAGACCAACTACTGTTTTATAAAATTCTCTGTTCTCCACACCTCGCTTTCAGCCGTTGTCCTTTCCCTCCTCCTCCTCTTGCGTTGCTGCTGTCCTTATTCCCCCATTGCCAGCTGACCCTATCCAGACCCACTCACATTCCTGCACATGGTATTTCTCCATGCTGGGAGCACTGCAGTGCTACCTTTGCCAGCCGAGCAGACTCTGGCTTTTCCTTGGCACTCCAAAATTCCTGCGTGACGACTTACCAACTGGGACACCCTGACCTAAGCCAAGAACACCCAGGAGTACTTACAACATAGCGATACCCCAGTGTTTGCCTGCTCTTTCTCCAGCAGCTTGGAAACCCGAGAGGCCGATGAGAGCAACAGTTGGCGTGATGGTCAGAGGTCCAATGTACCGCAACAGGGCGCCGGGAAGGCCGAGCAAACCGATCACCACTTCTATCAAGGAGGACATGATAATAGCACCTTGGATCTGAACACACAAGAACGGGAAAGAGACAGTTCAGTCAAATCTTAAAAGCAAACCCAAAACGTTTCTTTTTCTGCTCTGGATTACAAACTGCAGTTAAAAGAATTCAGTGACACAGAAGAACTCAGCAAATTTTTCGTCATAAAACAGCTCATTATGTTTAAGTGACTTATTGCTTAAGCATAACACTTATGGTTTTCTCCACAAAACTATTACACAACAGACCAGTGGGCCAGTCTGGTAGTTGTGTGGATAGCACATCACACTGTCAGACAGGAGACCTGGGTTCCAGGCTAACCTTTAAGCTCTCAGATCGAACCGGCAAGGGTTGGTGGCGCCACGGAGGTGATGCTCCTAGCTCCTAGGGGCAGAGTGTATGCTGCATTGTTCACAAGTGCTCCTTAGAAGCTGGTATAGAGCAGCGTTGTGGTCTCAGGAGACTGTCAGCCCTCTTGGCTGCAGGGCTCTTGGCAGGATGTAGCTATGGTTTGAACATGGGGAAGAGAGAGGGGTTGTTTTTAATTAAGAAAAAGTTTGCAGCCCAAAGCAACGGGATGGGAGATAAATTCCATGACACACGCCTTAATTTGGACTACGCTATCTACCACTCTAGTGCGATGCCTGGGCACAACCCTCATCCTGGGCTCTGCAGAGCATGATGAAGTTCAGACTGCAGTGCTGCGAGTGGAGAAGGAGTTTGATATATTTCAGCAAGTTTCTTGGGAGAATCAACGTCTGATCAGAATAGTCTCCAACTTAAGACACCTAGGGATGAACAGATTTGCTAACTGCATATTTACCTTCCACGGGACAGCCTACTGAACAGACTGACAGCAGGCAAGTGGTCTGGTAGCAGCTGAACTGCTAGCAGCAAGCACAAATCGCAAAGTGTTACAAGAAGAGTATTCGTCCTGCTTGTGCATTTTACTGCGCATCTTTTGGAATGTGGTAACTAACTCCTTGTATTTGCTGTCCAGCAATGAACGAGTTGAAAAGATGAAGACTTCCATGAAATGAGTACAGGGATATATTCAAATGAAATCGCAGTGAAAGAAGAAATTACCAACTTAAAGGAGAGAACACACAGATGGTTAGGCGAGAAACTGAACTGGAATCGGACAGATCAACAGCTAAAGGCTACTCCTACATTACCTCTCGTATTCTGGGATACCAGATGTGCTCAGTGTGAAGCAGTTCTGCCGTTCCATTTGTAACTGTTATATCTTACAAAAAGAAGACAAGAAAAAACACAGGGATTTATTCCTCGGCCACTTTGCCATCACTTAATACAAAATAAATCTCTCCTTAAGCTGTGTCTGACAAATGAGCCTTGATTTCCACAGAATAGTTCCGCAATGCTACAAATCAAGTAATAACATGCTTACGTTCCCCAAGAGCTACCCACTAATCTTACCCACTGTACCAAAGTGGAACAAAATCATAACTTTCAGAAAGAAAGGTCAATTAGGGATTCTTTTCCCACTCCAGTGAACGGATGAATGGAGAATTACTCAACTGCACACTAGGAATCAAGTACTCCAACGTTTGTTGTTCACCAATTTAGGTCACTCACTGAATGATGAATTGACCCATGGTTACAAGCCTATCTGACACCTTTTGAAGGTTAAAAGGTTCAAGAGCAAGGTGCAGCAAAGGCTCTTTCTGAACAGCTGAAGCAGCAGAAAAATTGCTTTGCCATCAAAGGTTATCAGACGGTATTTTCTTTCAACAAGGTGTGTATTAGGATACTGGCACAGAAGTATCCAACACAGCTAGCACTACTAAAGCACACCACAGCTTGCCTTTACATCTTGGGCACTGAAACCCCCGTGCTATTTCCCAGTAGTTAAATCTGACTCCGCCAGTGAGAAAATGTGAATGCTCAAAGTTAAGTTTTCTATAGAAAAAACATCAGGAAAACGAATTAGATGGTCGTAAGTGAATCAAAAGAGATGTATAAACATGTAAATAATATAAATGATTAGAAAATCAAAAGGCCCCCCGGGAAGAACTTTAGTTAGAAGCAAGCAGCCTGCTTCTCTGTACTGCTGTCATGCACTGCCCACGGCCTTATTACAGAACCACCACACCCCATTAAAAAGAAAACTGCCAGAGCTGTTTCCACTTCAGTTTTCTAACCTAAGTTACAGAAAAAGCCCCTTACCCAACCAGTTTTACTGCACATTTTCACTCTAAATAAATTCAAAACCTTTCAGAATCATGAAGCTAGCAAGGAAAAAGTTAAAATGAACATCCAAATATTGTCAAAGCTTGCTCAGCAAAACCTGTCAGGTATGAGTTAAACAGGTAAAAATACCGGGCTTGAGGTGATGCTCAACATTGCTCAAACTTACTACTACTCAACTTAAAAGGACTCAATTGGACTTACTATTTCTAAATACCGGAAAGGAACATTTAAGGAATCCTTCTGCCTTTCTCTACACTGTTAACAAAAGAATTGTTTTATCCTACTGCTAGATTTGTCAACATTTTTTATATTAAAAGAAAAAAAACCCAGAAACAGAATTCCACAAGGGCATTTTTAGGAATCTTTTTCCAAGGCACAAAGTTTTACCACTGTTAAAGGAGAGAATTTTTCATATTCCTTGCTCATTACTTCCAGTTTCCATATCAAAAGGTTTGGCAGTCGCACTGTCTGTGATCTGGGCCATTTGTCACTTAAACCTGAACAAGCATAAATGACAGTTACCTGTATTATTACATTTCCACTTCTCCAGGGAGAGTATTGCTCTAGCAGGTGCTAAGAATGCAAAAGCACTCGCTTGAAACAAGGGTAACCTGGTGGAAAGGGAAAGAAGAGATGCTGACATTTCTCGGTGTTATGGTACTGTGTCAGGATACCAACTGCAGCTAGGTGGTTACCCATCCTCAAAACCATCCTTTATTGGGGGTTATTAAAAATGTAAAATATGAAAATTTCTTATTAAAAAGAACAGACATAGAAATACTAAGACTTCACAAACCAAAGACCTAACAGAAGACACTTACATGCATGAAGTTATTAATACAACGCCTATAACAAGTAATTACCGGATACCAGCATGCAGGTACCAGACATTGATTTAAGGTTTTGACTCAGCAGCACAACAAGAATACAGATGCACGTTCTGATGCAAGTACCAGTCAGACTGCTGAACGTGCAGCTTTCACCGTCCCGCCACACTAAGAAAGCTCTTTGATAGAGCAGTATGCAGTCTGCATACTCAATACCTTCCCTTTGCATGACTTGAAGTACAGTCATTTATACATTCATCTTTAAGTGTATGTGTAAATAACTATTAGGTTGATAAGAGCTGATTAGATGTTCCAGGTGGCTACCAACAATAAATACAAACGCTGCAAGAATTTCAAGATGACATTCTTAGCATTGGTGTTCACACTTCCCAAAAGGTTTAAGATCTAAAGAGCATCTACCAGCACCAACGACGTATTTATTGAATCAACCCCAGCTTGCATAACATCACAAATACTCAGATGTTACTTAACTACAGAGAAGATGCACTTTGAACTATTCTATAAATACTGTCATGAATGGATTGTAATAAGACTCTCTTTAATAGCAGATCTCAAACTGTAACATGTGGAACAATTGCTCATGCGGCTCTTGTTACTGCACCCTGTTTATGGCTATTTTACAGTTGCAATGAAGTGCCTCGATGCCAGCGCAAGCACCAGTAAAGGAAAAGAACTAACTGTAGCAGATTCAGATAAAGGTCAGAAAAGGCACAAAGAAGGGAAAAAAAACCCAAAAACCAACTGTGGGGGAAAAAATTCTATACATGTTTAACAAAAAAGATCAAATCAGAAGCATGTTACTAACAGGGGTTGTAAAGTTCACAGGCAGGAAGTTAGAACAGTTGAACTACCATTGGAAAGGAGTTTGGGCCATGAGCAATCTAAAAAGCTGACCCACCTACTGCAGTTGAAAACTTCATTAGAAAGTCAAATTTCATAAAATACATGAGCCATCTGAGCACACCTGACTGGCATGCAATTCCCTTCTAAGTTTCTTCAAGCAAAAATCAAAGCTTTATCTTTGGTGAAGAAACGGTTGGTAGCTACAAGTGAATGATTCACCTTATTTTTCAAGGTTCATTAAGCAAACTGGGCAAGCTGGTGCCCATGGCAAAATATGCAATACCTTTAACAAGCTGTTACTCCTCTATCCCACCTACACAAGTACTCTGTCCCCCCTTAATGATTTTGTAAATACACATTGCAAAAACATTCTCCAGTGATGAAGTCAGTTGTACTGAGACTTAGGTCCAGATTGTGAGTTTTCTATCCCATAAAATACCCTGCATACATATTGAGTAAGAATTGAATTGAATAAGATCTTAGCACGTCTTGCTTAGCTATCCGCTCAACCTTTATATGAGACAGTTAACCTCGAATATTTACCAAAAGGGCTAGTAGGCTCAAAATATTGGGGTTTTTTTCCTAAGCAGAAAAAAAAAAAGTATTTTCTTTTCTTTTTTTTTTTTTTCTTTTTTTTTTTTTAAATCTTATTACTCAATCAGCCAACCAAGATCAGTTTCTTTCTAAAGAGACAGCTGCAGTTTGGAACGTGACTTATGAAATACCCTTCCCGTTGCAAAGCCAGGCATTCACTACTAACTGGCTAAAGTACAGCAGCTTACGATTGGGCTATCATTTTCATTTCATGTCTAAATTGCAAAGTCGCTCAATTTTGGCACCAGCCCTTGTGAAGGCAGAGCTTTTTGTGCAGTTAAAGTAATCTGGAAATGTCTTCGTTATCTTAACGTGTCACACAGATGTAAGAATGCTTAGACAACGTAGCTTTAATATACCTAAAATGTTTAGGTATATTAAAGCTGTATTTGATTGTCTCAGTTTGAGTAATCAAAAACTGATTACTCTGAATCCTTGCCAAATCTTTTGGCTTATTATATAACCTAATAAATAGCTTGAATTCCTAAAATTAGTACAGGTACCAAATTGACCACAACTCCTCCTCATAATTGAGCTAAATCCATCTTTTAAGGACCTTTAAACCATGGAATTTGACCTTTTGAAACCGTAGTGGCTTTATTTGCCAAAATGCTTTGCAGTTGACAGACTTGCCAATAAATACTTCAAAATCTCATTTAGGGAACGTTGCTGCTATATCCCATTCCGACCCTTACATAAAACCAGAATCACATGTTAAATAGTTATAAAACATTCAACTGCGGAAATTTTCTCCTTAAATACAAGTGCACTTATTTTAAGACCCAAACACAATTGTCTCTTCAGTATATAAACATATGCAAGTGGAAGTCACTGAGAAGTATAACACACCACCACGGAGGGCAGAGGTGGGATTATACAGAAGGAACAGAGCGTTTCAAACTGATGGGACCACGCTGGTTTCTGCAAGAGCCCCAGATCACTCTATAGTAAGCAATAAAGAGAAAAAGGCCAAGATTAGTTAGGGAAAAAAAACAAAATATGGCAAACTTTACTTCTGTGAAGACATAAAAGTCTCAGGAAGCATAAAACTTAAGCTTCTTCTGATAAATTTGAGGCAGAAGAAGAAAGCTGGTAGAAGCACAGGAAAACCAAGCTCCCCTTTGAGTTCATCTCCATGCGCAGCTCTGCACTTCTTAGAAAATTGGAAGATTTTAAACTTCAATAAATCCAAGGTGGAGACACTCAAAGTTGAACAATAAAAGACCTTATCTTCCAGTTCCCGCCTAGGTCAACAATCCTTTGATTCCCTATATGAAACACAAATAGAAGACAGGGAAGAAAAATACACTACTCCCATCAAAAGAGAGGTTCAAAACACCAAAGGGCACAACTCTGCTCCTCTGCCTCCTTTCAGACGAGGTACTCGAAAATTTATGATTACAGCTAAGGCCAGCTACCCTATAAGCACAAAGAGCCAATCAGGCAGAAAATATGATTATTAACTGCAGGTAGTCTTGACTAAAAGAAAATACATTGAGGAAAGAAAATTTTCTCTTTCAACAATTTTCATTATGCTCTTTTGTCATCAGAATGAACTTTTCATACAAAGCAGTGGAGCGATTTTCTAAGTTTAGTAAGACATAATAAAATAATAAAGGGAAGGGTTTTTTCCAACGGAAAAAAGACAAGAAAGCTAACTAAAGCAAACTAAAATATCAGCCGAAGATTATATTGGAAAACCTGAAATATTTGGAAAATTTTTAGATGAAAAGCTGATCTACGCCTGCAAGTGATCTACCATAGGCTTGTCTTCTGCACCCTATTGAGATAACTTTTCCACCCAAAGATTCTGTTCCTTAGATAAATCTTTAAAAATGTGGGGGGTGTTTGTCCATTTTCTATTGGAATGCAAGATTTCAGCTCGCATTGTTCTTAAATGGAACTAAATGACCCATAAATCATTCAAGTAACCATAGGAGGGCATACTATTAAAATATGCACTTTTCTTCTGGTTTTACTTATCACCCTTGGTTTATTCAAGAAGATGCAGAAATGACTCGGCAGGTTTTAGCTATTCCTGGTTGCCACAGGCAGAGTCAACAAAAGTTTAAGTAAACATGTCAAACATCTCTCTGCAGCGTTTACTGTAGAACACACAATTTTAAAAAAAGATTTCTCTTCACGTTAATAAAACTTAGAACATCCTGTTCTTACCAACACCAGATTTTTATAAGTATTTCCTAAAAGCTGAATTGGTCTCTTGCATCCTCTTAAAGAGAGCAGACCAAAGGAGAGGTACAGGCATCCCTGTACACATACATGTTTCTTCCCAACTCAAGGAAGGATCATTACCTGCAACTAAGAGCAACTAACACATAAAAACAAATGATCTGTTTGTATTGAAAGGTATCAGAGACACTCAGTTCACAGAATAAAAGGTTATCCTCATCATTTCCCCCCTACCTTTCTAAATTGACAAGGACTTTACAGGAACAAGCACACAATTTGCTGTACGACTAATCATAGCAACCAAAACATTGGCCAGAATATAGTTTCATTCAAGAAACTAACAAAAATATCCAAAGTAGTTCCTCTTTACCACGGTGGTAAACTTTTCCTTTCCCCCAGAAACACTTCTACCTTCTCTGTCTTCATGGATTTCGCTCCTCCTTCTTCCCTCTCCTTGCCCCTGCTCTATTTTCTTACCCTTGGAACACCTTCTCCGATTTCAGATCCACCTTTTTTTGGGAGCAGCTCTCCAAAAGCTTTCGCTAACTGCCCTGTATTTGACCTGCTATCTTGTGTTTCATATTTATCCTTTGAAAGTAGACTAACTACCTCTTGGATCTTGGACTGCATCCTGGAAATCCCAATGGATGTCTACTCTTATCACCATCTCAACAACTAGAAACGAGTCCCAAATCTCACCTGCACCCAAAAGTTGTTTGTAACAGTGTAGTGATGCCCACGCAGAAGAAAATGGTCCCAATCAACTGGCTGGTAGCCCACTGGTCAAATCCAACACACATGGCATCAGCTAGCAAGAAGGGCACTGCTATAGTTCCACTGAAACACGTTAAGTAATGCTGTGAAGAGAAAAAAGATTTGTTAATACTGCAGCCAATACTAATAAGTAAATAAATTTATGACCATCTTTTCTTTTGCATTGGATATTTTTGCTTTTGAATTATCCACCAAAGCTCTCACTTCCTGGTCTTAAGCATTTCTTCAGGTATTTTCCTTCCATGTTGAGCTACCACTAGCCTGTTGCTAATGATCGCTATTTCCGTAGGATAAACCGAAATTTTAGGTTATTTACATAGCTACATGGCTACTGCTCTTGATGACAAGCTATGTAGGTAACTGTGCCGAAAACAGCTTCTAACACAGAACAGCAGACAAATAACTCCATTCACTTTCAACCATGTGAAAAACCATTAGCTTACAAATGAACTTAGAGCACACACAAACTGGGCTGCAAATAAACTCACAAATACCAGAAACTACGTACTCATTCTTTTCCAATCCAAATACATTAAGCAAACAAACAAAACCATATTCAACAAGTAAAAATACAATCCCTACAGAACTGCGTGTCCTTGAGGAAAGGCAGAAATAAAAAGGATGCTTTGGAATGTATTTGGAGATCTCAACATACTTTACAGATATTAACAAATTCTCAGCATTCCTGTGGGAGTTTATTACCATTTGAGAAAGAAAGGAGATGAAAAGAGCTGTTCCGCTTCACACAAGTGTGTGGCTGAGCTGGTAGTAGGGTCAGCTCACCACTGAAGTCCTACTCATAGCAGGAAGCACACGCTCTCACTCTAAGGAGTGCAGAATTTGCCTGCCACACTTATTAGCAAGGCTACAGGTCCAGGATGATGCTATCAAGCTTGCACAATGGAAATTACTAGAGTAGCCACTTTAATATTCAAGATTTCAGGACTAAACCATTATCTCTCTCCATCTTCAATTCCAGAGGTGCCAAATGTCACTTTCTGAAGCTTACCACTTAGCCTTTCCTCGCTTATTTACTAGCAGCAGCTTAGAAGACTAATATTAAAGTGAGTCTCACAAATGCATAAGCCAGCAAACAATAATATAGGTCATTATCAACACAATAATCTTTGTGATCAACTTCAGAAGAAACTATCTTAACACTTTCTTCAAACATGTGAGCGTGTGGGAAGAATAAAATTATCACATACACAAATGCAATCAACTACATAGAAAATGCTGAACAAGCTTTAAAAGAAAATATTATAGCTGTTTTGAAACATACCTGTAACCCCAAAAATATGCAGAGATACCAAGGAGGAACGTCTTCAATAGTGTAAATCATGTCAGTTCTCTGTGCATCTAAACTGCCACTGCTGTCCAGCGTCTCTGCCAAAGAGCTCTATTTTGATAGGGAGGGTAGAAAGGTGGGGAGGGTTAAAAAGTGGGGGAGGACAAAAAGGACAAACAGTAGGTTACTGTTACATATGAATAAACTGAATGTGAACTATCAGGCAATTCCCAGATACTCCAAGGCTGGTATAATACTCCCAAGCAATGTTGATATGTTGCATTTTTAAAGCCTTTTATCTCTGACGACGAGCTCATCTCCAGCTGTAGCTACTGAACTTGTACCAAACACATTCACTTCTATAAGCCATTCCCTGCTTATTATACTAACACAACAATTGTTCGTTTACGATATAACTGACCTGGCAGCCAAAAGTTGCCCAAAAATGGGATTATCATGATAGAACCATTTATTTAAAAAAAGAAAAAGAAAAAAGAAACCAGCAAAAAAGGAAGAATCGGAACTAAGTAGAAGAGTTAACAATAGCTATTTTCAAAGCAGAATGGCTATCCTTGCATAAGAGACCAAAATCACAGGCAAGAAAGTTCCTCATTACGGTAATTGCTTCCCCGCTTAATTCTTACTCAATTTCAGTCTTGGTTAACCTTTTTTAGCCACAAGATTTATTATTTTTGCTTCCACCCCACATTCAAGCACTCAAGAAAAATGTTAATCATTGTAACTCAATACATCCACAGCCAATTTGTATTAGTCAAGCGGACTTCCTCCAAAACTACAGGAATTTAAGCAAGACCACATTCTGGCCTACCATGGGCCCTAATTTGCAGAGAGCTAACAGACAAGTGACCACACATATACACGCATCAGAATCCCTGCAGATTTTCCAGTAAAACAACCTTCAGCTCAATCATTTCTTCTTTACAACCAAGTGGAACTGTTTTGTTCAAATCGGTTTTGAAATTCCTGAGAACAAGAACACAATGCCCCAAAGCCCAAATAACAACAACAAAAGCAGGAGGAAGTATCGGATTTTATCATTTCAGCTCAACTAACCAAAAAATACCTTATATAACTACTGTTCTGACCTAATCCACACTAGAACATAACAAACTCATGTGAAGTAGCCTTACACAAAGACCAGGAACTTTGCCAGACTTGTGACTTTGCCGCAAATGGTCTTTACTTCTTCAAAAAAATCACAACACATCCACAGATTATGCTTAGATAATCTCCATTTGGTTTATCATCTACAAGGTCAGGGAAGCCAAACTGACCCATGGTACTTCCTTCTTACCTCCGATTTCTGTTGGGAAAACAAATGCCACTGGGTTAATTCAAATTCAGGTAGTGTAAATGACCACCCTGCTATGGAAAGGTCGAGGGTATTACAGTGGAAAAGCAAAATATAGAAACATTAATTTCAGAAAACTCTTTTTAACAATGTTAAGCACCGAGCAATCTGCTCACCAGGGTTAGTTTAAATAAGGTACAGGTCCTAAACAGAGGACTAAGGGAAATTGTTCAGTGCGCAACTCATCTTGCCAATTTGCAGCACCAATGTAATTTTTAGACCGACCAAAAAATGAAAGACTGCTCTCCTGACCTGATTCTCTAAAAAACGACAAATAAAAAAAACCTCAGGAACTTGAGTTTTAGAGCTTCACCTCATACTGGAGGGAGAGAACTGAGCAGCAGTAAACCTGTACATGTCTTATCTCTAACTGGAACTTTGGAAAAACCGTGTACATCCTCACGTCAATGCAATTATGTGTAGATCCAAGGCAGGACACAAAGTGGCTGACCCACAAAGACAGGCAGAAGGAGGAAGACTCAACAGCCCACGTAGTTATGGACAAACAGCAGGACATTTATCATCACTAGAGGCTTCTTCGAAGGACTTGCTCAGGAAAACAAAGATTCACCCAGAGAAGCTCCTGTGATACTTTCTGTTGTCATAAAGCAGTTTTGTTAACCCTCCCCCAGAGACTGTACACACACACACATATATATATATTTAAAAAAAAAAAAAAGTGTGTGTATGATTGCTTCACCTCCCCTCAATTTCACTGCAACATACACTCCACCTGAGAACTTTGCTCACCGGTGATACTGCCTGTTTATTCAACATTTTGACTAAGAGGTCATCATACACTTACAGAGAGGCAGAGGTCACGAAAGAAGAGTACGAATGGTTACAACATCTGCCCGTGAGGTAGGAACAGAGAGGTATCAGCAGAAATTAACTGTTTGCTTCATGAATCACGTCAACATTAGCTTGCTGAAGCCACCCAAATAGCAGCACAGATTTAGGAGAACAAACTGGGGATAGTTCCCCACCTGACTGCAGTGTGAAAAGATAAAACACGTACCACTGTGCACTGAGCAACCTGCACTACTCCTTCCAAGGACGGAGAGAAATGAGATTTTCAAAGTTCATGATGTTCCCACGCAGGATACCAGGTTCTCTAAAAATCCAGTAAGTGATTTGTGCAGATTGGTGGCTCTGTTTTGGCCCCTGCCTTTTGAAAACCCATCTAACTGGCCTCTTTTCTAACTTTTCTAACTTTGCCAGACCAACATCCAGTAGCTACCTAAATGTTCCACTTAGTGCTGAACACTAATTTTTCTTCATAGGACTGATGAGGTTGCATCAAGTACATTCCTTAACTTCTCCACCCACCCATCTATTATATTACACTATATATATTCCCCATCTTCTTTGGGCAGCAAAAATCAGAAGCCATGGCCTGTTTCTACCAAGACGACCATGGCACATGTAGCAAGTTTATTAGTCCTTTCAGAGCTTTTAATTTATGATTACATTTATGCCCACATTTGTCTGCAAAGAATAAAAAGATGAGCAGGCACCAGGCCTAGGAACAAGGCAACTCATCCATGGCACGTAGAAAACTCTCTTTGGGCACAGATCGACAACTGCTAACCAACTTAAGCTCTCCTTTAGAAAATGAAGTTTATAGGTCTTCTAACAAAAGAATTTCAAACTTTAAGCCATAATTGTCATAGCAATGTCTGTCCTACACAGCAAAGTGGTCGGATAAAAAAAATCCAGCATACTCCTCATTCCTTCCAAAAGCCAGACTTATTCCACTTTGGAAGAGAAAGCTTTCACCTTCATAAAATCTTTAGCAGATAATGGCTAAAGGGAACCAACGTAAAAGGGAACCAACGTAAAAGGGAACCAACGTAAAAGGGACCAAGGCGGAACAACGAGGAATTTGAGAACTAGGGTGAGGTCTGGCTATCCTGCTGGTAAGTCACTCGGTAGTCACTGGCCCTTTCATATCTCCAGCGTGTGCCTGCTGGTTTAATGTACTGACTACGTGCTAGTGCTTGCCGAGTACGCCACAGTATGCCGTAGGGAATTGCTGGGAATGAACTGCACCTTTTTGAATGAGATACCCATCAGAGACTAATACTTTTTAAAAATTATTTTTAATTGGCCAAAGGTGGGACAACACAAAAATGCAAAAAAAGCACAGTAGTAGTATAAACAGGGGGGGGAAATGAAACAGAGATAAAGGTGGAGCAAAAATGGTGTGGGGGGGACAACACAACAAATAAACCAACAAACCCACCCCCAAATCCAAAGAAGCGAACACCACCAACAGTGCAAGATGAAGGCTCTGTTATCAAGTACTAGTGGGAAGGACCAAAAGAAAACTCATTAACTGCAGGGAATAAGGCCTTTAGAGAACTACCTGAAATAAGGAGCTGACAACATGTTCAAATTAATTCTACTAAGCAATAAGCAACATTGTATTGCTTATTTTATAGGGATGCAGCAATACAGTTATTTCTCATCTGGGCTAACAGTTTATTGTTTCAGATAACAAATATTGTGAGACAATGTAAGCACTGGGCATCCTCCACCAACTAAGTACATTTCAGTCCTCTTTGTTAAAGGCTTTTTATTCAAGGCCTTTCATTTGCTTTTTTGGTGAATGATCTCTCAAGAGGAATGCAAAGCCAAGAACAAACATGCTTCATGCACACATTTATTTTAAGGGAAAAGCAGGAGGTCTGCCTAGATCACCAGAAACACTATCTTAATACATGAGGCTGTTAATTGCTACAGCCCCTCCTTTCACTGTTCATACATTGTAAGCCACAGCAAAGCTTTAACTCAAGCAGATTTGGTTGATTAAAAGCTCATGGTCTCTTTAAGGGGAATTATCATCCATCATTTACAGTTCTGATCACATGGATCAAGTGGAAGGGAGAAAAATATATGTTTGGTAAAAACAGGCTATGAAGACATGCCTTAATGTCTAGAGATCGCTAATCTTAGTTGCGCAATTCCATCCCAACGCCTTTTGCTCAAGGCTTTTATCAGATTGTCTCTCTCCACACTAGTTTGAGCATGCTCCAAAAATCAGCCAGCAGAGACATATGCATGCCAACAGTTGCCAATATTTGTCCATTAAAATAGCAGCATGATCAAGATGGTAGTAGAGATGTATTCGAGACATTCAGGCAGACTATCTGGAAAGAGGCAGACTATACGAAGGCACATCGTGGCATTCATAACATTCTTCTAAAATGTAACACCGAAAGATCTCTGTCAGCATCACCTGTTTAGGGTACATTTTAAATCTGAAATTCAGAAGTGAATTTTGATGTCTGAGTTAGAAAACCTTAACTACACCCTTTGGTATCATCCTTGCCCCAACAGAAGTTACAGCCTCAAAGAAATGAGCATCATGATGCTCTTGCTTGGAACCAAGAGAGTTTTGTTCTTGTTTCAATCAGGACATTTGAAAGATCTGGTCAAATGGAGGCTTTTCTGAGATAAGGCTTACCCAGAAAGCCAATTAGACCTAACCATTTCAGAAGAAGGTGCTGTTCAGATTTACCGTAATCCTCTCCCTTATTTTAAACAAAAGCTTAGATTCACACTGTCTTTTCTTGCAAGATTATTATTGAACAGGCTTGAGGAATGATGGAGTTGAGAAGAAAGCTGGAAAAATCACAACAAAATTGGTCTCCTTTGAGGCCTCAACTGGGTCTTTCTGAAGAGCTAAGATACAATCATCGTTATCCTAAGGAAAAACGTTCAAGCGTTTTTATAAAAGACCTGACCTTCATTCACAAAGCTGTCCCTAAATAATAATAAGCAGCCCCTTACTTGAAAGAAGAATTAGAAAAATCAAGTTTATGAGGTTGGAGCTTGGAAGAAATTGGGAAAGAGCATGGAAGATCCCACTTTTGAAGGTGTTCAACACCACCAGTTTACTTGACTAAATGCAGAAAAGTTAAGAACTGAAGAACAAAACAGAATGACCTCATCAGGGAAACCACGCAAAAGGCCAACGGAAATGAAGAAATCAAAAAATGGTGTATTATGAATTTTGGTGGCAGGTCAAAGTGCATTAACTGCTTCTAACATTTGCTGAGTCGTTCCCCGTGTTCTGCAACCAAAATGTGTGACCGGAAGAGTCATGAGGACAGAACTCCCCCAGGCCTGATCTGAATCTGGAAGTCAGCACGTTTGATTAGAGAAAGAAAATCTCTCAGTCAAGTAAAACTAGTGTGGGCAAACAATAGAACTGAAAAAGCAAGAATGAGTTCTCACCTAGCAGGAAACCACTACATACCTTTTCTGCTATGCCATTTTCTGTAGTATAGATGGCCATCAACTCTGTGTCTTCTGTATCCTGATCACCACTGGATGTTGCTCCACCATTTATCACGACCTCAAAAAAAAAAAAAAAAAAGAAACACAAGGTCTTAAAATAAACATTTTCTCTGCAATCATACCTCATGTCACTCAGTTTTATCTCTTGGCACTTGACATCTGCTTTTGACATTTTGTCAGAGAATGTTACAAGCATGGCAAGCAATCATTTCTACAACAGCAGGCCTAGGAATATACAGAAACTTGAAA
This sequence comes from Ciconia boyciana, assembly GCF_034638445.1. Lineage (NCBI taxonomy): Eukaryota > Metazoa > Chordata > Aves > Ciconiiformes > Ciconiidae > Ciconia > Ciconia boyciana. The sequence goes on along the minus strand of NC_132958.1, from coordinate 986,496 downwards.
GACATCGCACACTGCTCCTCAAAGCCTGGACAGTGTCAGCTGAGGGCAGGGGGAAACCAGCAGCACACTGATTGGAAGAGTTCTTAAGAGGCTGACAGGTAAAACAGAATGCTACGACTGAAAATCTGAGTAAGTAAAAGAAAACAAGCGTTTCCTTGCTGTTGCCTGCTACTCTTAGCCAAGCAACTCAGGACATACCGGGGGCTGGTGTATCCTGCAGTAGGACAGTTAACTGTTCTGGGGAATCGCATGTCCTGTGAACCGCACTGTTTTGGAGCACAGACGTGAAATAACTACAGACAACATAATTGACTGTTTATATATAAACAGTAACAAGTGGCAAAAGAGGTTTTACTAACTACTTGTGGAAATAAAGGTTTTGTTCAACATGGTTAGAACAAAGCATTATTCACTGATTCACACCGAGCTTGACTATGTAGTACCTGAAGGTGTTACTTACAGGCAGGGTGAAAAAGGTGGGATGTTTAGATTCGTCCTCATATTTGCCTTCTGCTGAGCCTCCCGCCTCCACTGATTTCGAAGTGGTATTCTTACCAATCCCCATCGTTTCCAGAATGTCAAGGACCTGCATACAGTACCCAAGCGGATGCTTCTGGGATGACAGGCCAAGTACTAAGGACGATTTCTTATTTAAACAACAGCAGCACCTCCAGGAATCACAAAAGTGCTCAGTAATTCAGCTGGGACATTAGGGTTGCTTTTTTAAGTATCGTTAGCATCAATGGCACCTAGAATTGAAGAGATAAATTAATTTTTTCTTGATTACCTAAGATACATGTACAAACACACATGCCCCGCAGCCTTGGTTCCTGTTCACGCTCATGACTCACCAACTCTTATTCCTTTTTGATCTGATAATTAGCAGATTACTATTTAAAGATAAAGCTAAAGTATTTTAAACTCTTTCAGATGGGAATACTGTGATTATTCTCTCATTCTTCTCTTGTGATCTTCAATTATTAGTAGTATATTGAAACCTTGGCTTTCTTTCAATTTCACAGTCATTTCCATAGAATTTTTTGGGAACAAAGTACAGCCGTACTCTAGCTACGCAGTGATGTAGAACAGCTTGCTATTGAACATCCACTGCAAACAATACTTGTGCTTCTTCAAAGAGTGTAAATTTGTAGACCTACTCACAAGTTCACCTCTGTATAATTAAATCCTTCCTTTTAAAACAACTTGTTTTTAAATAAAAAGCATTCAGGAAGCTTAGACTAGATGGCCAGTGAAGCACACCCGACTTTCAGTGAGCCTATTTCAGACAGGCAGAAACAGCCCTTTCTGCTGAACACCCTTACCTGAAATTATCCCAGTTGCACGAGGGATGTTCAAGTTAATCTGCCTGATGATATTGAAGCAACTGCTTCAGGATAAAACTGTGCATTTTAATTAGTATCACTACTATTTTGGCACAGGAACAGGAAAGATCTTACAGCTTACTGGTTCTCTTTTGTTTTCCCAGATGGGTCACTACAGTATAGTTTTCCCACATTTGCTCCTTAAATTAGACCTGCCAGTCCATGGCCACCCACACTTTTACCATTTTGAAGACTAAGGAACATGAATTAACAGATATGAACCTAAACTTCCCATGAGACAGCATAGAATATTCTGCAGCAAACCAAGTTTTGCTACCTGTGGTTAGCGGAGCTTCAAAAAAGAAAGTGCAGCTGCAGAGAGCTGCGGATGAAACAAGCCAAGCTACAGATGAAAGTACATGATAGAACCTGAAAAATGGCCTTTTCCAAATCTTATCAAGTGAAATTTTCTGCAAAACCAGGAACACAATCGAGCAGCAAACCCCACTACCCACTGGCATTACTTCAAAAGCAAGTGAATGACATTTTCAACTTAATTGCTAGAGGTGGAAAGGCAGCTAATGGACATTCAAAACACACAGTTATGTATATATTAGAAAGCAAAAAAGTAGGGTTTGGGTTTTTTCTTAAGCTTCCCTTCCAAAATGCTGCTCAGGAAAATGCCAGCAGCTTGAATGTCTACTGTAATTGCAATAATAATGAAACTTGACAAAGACCCTTCTGCTAGGGGCAATTTAGGACTGTTTGAAAAATTACAGAGTACTAATATTTTAGAACTTCTTAATAGCTGTTAATTGCCCATTTGCTAGAAAATTCTGGTTACTTCAGGTGAAAGAGATATTAATCTTTCAAAGCGATATAACTTTTCAAGAGAGAAAAATATATGTACATAAGAAATACTACTTGGGCACTGAGATACCCTTGAAGCACTCCTAATTAAATCAAAATGGAATGGAAAGTAGTGCCTTCAAATAAGGGTTTAATTAAGACTTGTTTCTTAAAGTAAATATTAAGATAGCATAATTAATTATTTCTCACTTGAACTTAAGATTAAAGGAGAAGACTGAGTACTGCCATGCCATTCTGGGGGGGGGGAAAAAAGGTATTCCCATTTTTACAATAACCACAGACTTCCTCTTCAAAAGTGCAAATCTCCAGACGCGAACAGCAACTTTAAATTAGTTTGTCTGCTTCTGAGTTTGTGCACAGGTAACTGGTGATGCCTCCTCAAATCTTTATAGGAACATTGGTCTCAAAGCTGCCTATGCCGGTCTGAGACGTGACATGAGCAGGTTAGAGAGGAGGAGGAGATAGATACTAGTTAAAGGTTTGGGGGGCAGTGGGGGTGTCTGGGTGGGGGTTTTTTTGGAGGGGTTTTACTTGCTTTTACTGTAGAGGCATGAGGGATTTTTTTTAAGCACACAAAAAAAAAGAAAAAAGAAGAAAGAAGAAAAAAATTTGCCTTTTTCTGTCAATGTAGACATATTTTATTCTCCAAGAAAATCAGTGATGGAGACATGCGCAGTTTACTCTGGTAGCTTTCTCATCTCAGATTGGAAAGAAAAAGGGAAAGGGCAAAATTACACCTCCCTAACAAATGCAGCCATGCCAATAAAACACCAGCGTAAGAGTTACACCAGCAGGAAACCTGCCATTCAGGAGATCTGGTTTAAGGTATTCCGGCACAATAAGCTGCTTAGTTAGCATTAACTAGCATCTCCACTGATGCAAAAGAAAAGACCATATAATCCCATTTTACTTCGCATTGCAAACAGTAAGACTGCTATCTTCTCAAAGAAGATGTGATCATTCCTCGGGAATTGAGAATTGCATCAGGAGTGCATGCAAATAAGCTGTGCCTTGTATTAATTCTTGAGAGCTGAAACACAATCGCTAGAACGATAGTGTTTGGATGAGGGTTCCCAGATGATGACGAACAAGTGACTCCAAATTAACAGGAAAAAATAGCCTCATCTTTTCCTAGCATACTTTCCCTAGCAAGAGTGTTTGTGTACACATGTATACATGCACACAAATACCACACCTACGTGAGTCAGGGGGGCGGTCCCAGGAAAACGAGGAGAACAAATTTCCAAACTCTTCTTGCAATTAAACTTGCACTTAATCGCACAGATGATAATCAGATTTTCAGAATACCTTTATTCTGCAATCAGAAGTATCAAACTGAAACAGAAATCTTTAGGTAGCAGCAGATCAGGTTATCTGAAAGATATCATTCTTCTTTATCAGACCTCTTATCCCACCAACTGAGCATAGCTGAACAAGATGACTCAGACATTTTATAGCCCTCCATAACAAATCTCACTGATCAGAAGCTGAAAAGTCATGTAAAAAGAGATAAAACTCACTCAACATCAGCTACATACACCCAGTATAATAAATTATCTGCTGCCTTCAATCAAATGGAAAGGCTAGAAGTGACATTTCCACCAGGATACTGATTAACATTCATCTCTTTCTATACCAAATTATCTTCAGTGCTCATACATTATTAACCCAGGAAGGCCAAAAGCTGACATGGGTTTACAGTGCTTTAGATAAGATTAGTATCTAGACAAATAGCCTACTGCAGGGGATAGTCCAGGTGCAAGTTCACAAGAGGAAAACCCTCCTAGCCAGGGAAAGGCCACTCTGCATCTTCGACATGCTTGCCTTTTCTCTGACACACAAATCTTCTCCCAGATTTGGTACCATTGGGACAGGACACAAAGCTACAGGAGTGTCTGGTTTGACACAACATGGTAGTTCTTACACTTTGCATTTTCATGACTACTAACAACACATTTTCTATTTTACCATGGGAGCTCTCCTATTTTTTTTTAAACAAGTTACAGTGCATTTCAAAGTTCAGTGAAAGAAAAAAAGATAAAAACCATCAGAGATGGAGATGTACAATGCAAGAGTGTAATTAAATGTACCTTTCTTTTTCTTCCTGCAGTTTCTGCCCACAAGTCATTACTCTGGAACCTCTGCCACAAATAAATACATTCACTGAAGTATACAACAAAGGTTTTCCTACAGAGAAATCTGCCCATATACCAAGACAAGCTGCACAAAAAGCTTCTGTTTCACAAGGTACCAAACTGCATGCAAGTCTGTCTAAAAAGTAATTTGAAAACTCATTTTTTACTAGATTCAAGAGTTAATTTGGGCAGGACAGAAGATACAGATATACATAAAGAGCTTATTAACATGGAAAGGAAAAACGGACCATGAACCCCATTAAAGGAGTAGGCAATTGTAATATATACGTCTCCCCCCTTGCATGCATTGTTTTCTTTAAAAGCAGAATCATTTGATATAGTTTTGGGCTGAACCACACTAAAATGTTCCCTACTTTTTCAGATTAGTCTGAGAATACCCAGTAACAACTACAAAAGACAAATTGGAAAAAAAAAAATCAGATTTGCTGTGATGGCAGTCATTTCTACAGTGCTATGTTTGAGGGCCTTTAACATCTGAATCCAGAGCTTGGCAAAGCAAAGATTGGGGAAAACAAAACCAATCTGACCTCCAGACTGCACAACATGCTTGGGGCAATAGCTTGTTGGGGCTTCTCTGTTTGTTTGGGGTTTGTTTTTTTTTAAACGTCCATTAGAAGAGTCAACAATTTGTCAGGTGCTGTCAGACTGGCAGCACCAGAACTGGGAAGCAATGCTGGGTTCAGGATACGTCGCCACTGCGATATCGCCCCACATTTGCAATAAACATACCTAGAGGTTCACCCTTTGGAAGAAGCTTAGTCTGGACCTCAGGTTCCCCCATGATTGTCATGATGACATTCAACTCTGAAAATTGCTGTTTTTCCAAAGTGTAAGAATGATGCAGGGTTTTTTTCCCCAGAAGCTTTAAGAGGGAGGCAGTTCTATGTATTTCCTTATTTGCCAAACTGAAAACAAAAACTTTCTAAAACCATGAGGGTCTTTCCAAATTCCAACCAGATCTCCAATTTCTATCAACTGAGCCAGACCCACCATACAAGGATGTTAGCCAGAATACTTTAGACTTTCCATATTGATTTGTGCAGCTGCTTTGCGAGGACAGGAGACAGCTGACCCAGCATAAAGCTGAGCAGATAAACATGAGCAATGGGCACAAAGTTTGAACACAACTTAAGCGGCCTGATTTAGTGCTTTGCACGTGGGGCCGCAACATTTTAGAACTGGTACCAGGTCTCCTAAAACCACAGCTGCAACCAGAAGCTGCTGGACAATCACAAATGTTTTACTGCTCTATAAAGTGGCAAAACTGTCTGCAAAGACAAATGGAAATTGGCTGCCTTATAGTTGTGGTATGCTGTATTTCTTTCCTCAAACACTAAGTTCTGCTGGAGGAGGTCTAGGACACAAGTAAACCAGATGGTAAAAAAGTTAGGAGGAGAATCCTAGCTAGTCTGAAAGGCAAGTGTATTGCCTCCTATCTCTTAGCATAGTACAGGTGTCAAACAGAATTAACTAGTTAATCAGTACCTGTGGTCCTCCCCTCTCCACCTCGACCGTGGAAAATCAGGAACTGACCTACATTCGGTGGCCCTACACTGCTGTGCAAGGCAAGTTCTTGTAAAGCGAGCACAACAGGCATGCTATAAAACAAGCTGGCAATGAAACAGCACATTCTTTAGAGCGTACTGATGGAAAAGCTCCCAGGAGCACTAATGTAGGTATGCCACCTGGTAAGCACATGTCGCACCGCCCCGAGGAAGGAGCGATGTCAGATCCAGCCCAGGATCTTTTTGGCTTTTACAGATGGGTGAAGAGCCAAGAGAGCTCAGTCTGTTGCATAGACTAAGGAGATGAGAATCACATTAAGGTGACAGCTTAATTACAATCTTCAATTTATTATTTGTAATTAACTGTCAGATTCATGTGAATAACAACAACTTTCTCCTGCAAGCAGAGATGACTCTCAGCCAGAAGTTGTCCAGCCTTACATCAACCGAGGTTAGCTTCACCTAAATTTTAAACAAATTCAAAACACTTGAGGAGAATAACCTGAACTGCAGCAGTACATCTGGAGTTCCACCACCTTCAATGGCAGTTTCAAGCATCTGGCATCTCTAAAACTCAAGTACACGATGTGTTTAAATACAAATCAAGGCATCCGCTACGTCTGAGATTGTATTTTTGGCCATGGACACACGACAGATGTGGAAAGGGATTTGGACTCCCTGCACATCAGGATATTTTATTATTAAAATGTACCAAGGCTGAGCAGAAGACAAAACCAGTTTTAAAATCCACTTCACTCACTCATACCCAATACTGTGAGCACTGCAGAGCTGCTTCTGGAAAGGGCATGCTGTAGACTGCAACTAAAGATAAATTCTCAGTTCCTGTAGCATCAGACAGCTATGAAGAATTTAAGCCAGTAACAAATGCACCACATCTACTTTGTTTAGTTTAAGAAAGTGCATTTAGGCCAAGCAGCTAATACTACTCTACAAGCACGAGGACGTATTAAAGAGAAACTGCATGCTGCGGGACAGAGCAGCTTAGTTTGGTTGCCAGCTGACGTTCACCAAGAGACACGGAGAAGGGGGACACAGGCAGACGCACAGCTCGGATCGGCACGGGAGTATCCAGGGAGATGCACATGGCTGCAGAAGGCAGCAGGATGGATGCCAGGAGATCAGGGAAGTTTTGAAAGAAACTCCTTCACCAAAACACTGTACCAAACTGATTAGGGAAACAGGAGTGCTTCTGTGCTTTCAAGACCGGCAACGCAGACAATTAAGGAATTTTGTGGAGGCTCCAATTAGACAAGTTTACTTACAGGGTACAGCTACCCCTGGCCAGACACACAATTCCACACAAAAGCCAGGCAATTCCCAGTTAATTATGGAACAGCAGCTTTCTCCAGATTGCCACTGGCGCTAGTTAAGCTCATTGCACAAAATTTCTGTACTGATTTTGTGCCATTAAGGTACTGAAAAACAAAGATTCCTCTTCCTGTTATTAGACGCACCTTGTCTTCTGTGCATCACATGGGAGCCACAGGCACTGTGGTTTGATTTTCTACATGTCCTCGCTTTTCCAAGTCCTGAGTTATGCTATTTTTAATACTAAAAGAACCTTAGAACAAGATTCCCCCTTTCACTCTCCAGCCTGCCTGCCATAGCTGTTCACATCTGCTATTTAACAGCAGAAATGCAGTAAGCCTGAGAAACTTGTTTCTGAGAAATTCTTAAAAATGAAACAGTACATTATCAAGGGGTTTTAAAATATTAATGACCAATTTACAAGCGATCAAAAGAGTAGCAACTTTGCTACTCAAAGTTGTCCAAAAAGCTGCTTGATGTTTTCCTACAAAGCAAAAAGGTCCTCCCTATTCCAAAGAATTCATCAACAAGTATCTCATCAGCGAGGCTAATAAAGCCCAGCAAGTACTTAACATGATGCAATCAAAGTACTGTCTGCAGACCCGCAACCACAAGTTCAATTGCTTCACAGCGCTGGCCACGAGTATTACATCTCCAGATCGGTACTCGGATATAGCGCCCACGAGGTCCTCTATCCCACAAACTGTTCCAGATACGTAGGTGTGCCCAAAGGGCAGTTTTTCAACCTTCCAGGGGATTTTGACCATCTTACAGACGTGAGAAAAGCTGCACAGCACCCGCGCTTAATCTTCTGTTGCTACATGTAAAAACCATCTTCCTGCTTGAGTCTTAAGTAGAGCTTTTCCTCAGGCTATTTTGAAACTGAGCCTCTTTGGCCCGAAAAATACTTGTGATTTGTCTTTACCAGGCACCTCTTGCACCCAGAGTTCCTTCCCATGAAATGAAATTGCGCTGAAATGCTACCTTGTCCTTAAATGCTACAGAGAAGATTTTCCCTCCACACTCCAGAGCAAACTACACCTACACTTAAAAAAGAAAAGTATACTTCCAATTCCTAACGCAACACTTCACAAGAAGACATCATTTCCCTTTACCTGCAGTAGAAGCAGACAAAGTACTGCTATTTTAAATAAGCCCAAACTTCCTAACATTTAGGTTTTAAAAAACACGAGTTGATGGGCACTTTAAGAAGTTTCAGTCCTAAGTTAGTTTCTCACTTCACTTTAAAGGACATCTTCAAAGCACAAACATATTCTTTCTTTGTAGGCTCTAATGAATTTTTAAGTAGTTGGTATTTTGACTGCCATCCAGAATAGTATGTCTTAACAACTGACCAACGTTATTAGGGCATGTCTACACAAAGACACACAGGAAAGTTATGCTCAAACCTTCCGTTGATTTAAAGCACATTAGCTAAATCTCATTAACTTCCTGTGTGAATGAGCTTGTTGAGGACTTAAATCCAACTGAATGAGATGTTTAACAAAGGATCTCACAGCTTTCAAAAACTACATGTTTGGTTACTCAAATAATTAAAGAGCAGCTTATTTAGGCTGTGATTCTAAACAGAAATATCTGAAACATGAGTATTTCCAGTAAGCGTACGTGAACCTTAAGATGTGTTTGGTCAAGCCATTCCTTGCTCATCTTTCACCCCATTACTCTCTCATTTTATTGTTCCAATAGGCAACAGTTTTGCCAAGTTTCTGTGCACCGTGTGCGCCACCCTCCATAGCAGATCCCATCAATCCGTATGCAATGGTCTGCGTTAACAGAGTCCTAAGGAAGATCAAGAAAGACGTACACAGAAGAAGCCATAAGATTATAATTCAAAGAAGTGTAAGCAAAATCTAGGAGATAACAATTTTACAGCTTGACATCAAGCGACTGATATCAAATGACACCTGCGGTGTTCTCTAGATAGCAAGGACGCTCATGGTAAATAAAAATGAAATAGTGTATCAGTGTTCTTAAAAAAACCCCACATCACTACTTTATAGTCTTACTTGTAGCTCAGTACACCTCCCTCACTGTTTATGGCACACATTAATTTGATTTATAATAGTATACAGTCCTTACAGTCTCCCTGTGGAGCATTAATAATCAAAGAATTCAGGTACCGCCACATTATTATGGATGTTAATACACAGTTCATTAAGGTCCTTCATGGCACTCAGAAAGCAACCTGAGCACACGCTGCTTCTTTTCTCAGCTTTCTTTGTACTTCTACTTGGCACTTTGATGAAAGCTACTTTTTTCCCCAAGACCTTAATCGCATTAAAACAAAGGTGAAGTTAGAGACTCATCTAAGAAAAATTCCATTTATTAAGCAAATCAGAGTAACATGCCAACTTTTTCAACTCTGAATACGAAGCTCCTTTCCAAAGGCTTAGGCATTCCTATGTCTACTTTTGCTACAGATAATCACTCCTTGCTGAAAGAGAACAATTTTAGTCCAGTACGCAATATAAAGCCAGTAACAGATTACACACTTGAAAAAGTTTATACTGAGTTGATTTATTAGATTGTCTTGAAATAAACACTTCCTTTCCATTTAACATAACTTAATAAAAGATTTGGAACTCAAGAAACTTTCAAAAACTAAAGTCTTAAAATCTCTTTTTTACCACATAAACCTCATATAAATTTCTCCCATTTTAAAAATTAAAAGGAAGCCAAAGTTTACAGGTAAACAGGAAAGAGGGCAAATGCTTTTGAGTCTCTCTTTACAGTGACAAAAATTTTAAAATGAAAAATTAAATCCTCTAATCTTCAAGATATTGAAACTTAGTAATTAAAAACCCGAGTTTGTCAGGTTTAAGTTTTCTTCCTTAATAATGCCCACACTAAAGCAGTCGGACTTTTGTAATCGTCCCCATTAACATCTGAATTCAAAGCAGCTCTTACCTCCAGAAACCTGCACCAACTTCTAGAGACCGTCTCAGCCAATTCCTCCACCGTCTTTCTTCCAGCCTATGCTCAGTGCAACGGTTCGAGTTGCAAGCCGCAGCCTGAAAGGATGCAGACATACCGAAGGAGGATTTTTATAATCTGGTTGGGCTCACTACATTGTATAACTGTACTGTGTCCAATCACAATCTCTGCGCGTTACACAACGGCTGAAATGCAGGAAGACACCACACGGTCATAAACTGTTACTACACGCCTCTGCCATAGTTACAAGAAGTAAGCAAACGGACAGTCTCTGAGTAACAGCAGAGTGCATACAGATCAACTCGAACAAGGAGGTTCAAGTGTTTTACATAATCTGCAACGCTACAGGGAGAAAACCCAGCCGGGGCCCCCAAAATTCAAGTTGCATAAATATTTACATGCCTGACTCCAACAGCTGTAATCAGGAGTGAGATTTTCTCCGCCAAATTAGCATTTCCATAAGCCTTTGCTGCGCAGCTTGCACGGAAATATTTTTATTAGCTATTAGCCAGTTTTCAAGGTCCCAGATCTCAAAGCTCTGTTCCATAAGACAAGGTTGAGCAATCCACAACCTCACCAAGAACTGAAAACACACAATATAACTTGTGCTGGGCTCATTCACTTTCCTGATGGAAAATGCTGCATAATAGTGATGTTAAGGCCACAGAGCAAAACGAGATGGAAAGGGACTTGAAACAACAACAACAAAATTAATTCATGTGCAGTCCTTCTGCATGAATCTCTTCTTCTCCCCCTGACCTACCTCTCTTTCTGCAGGAAGACAGCACTGTCTTAAGGCTGCCCTTATACTTTGAAATGTTACTTTATAATTCATCGCATCACAGCCCCTGCCTCAAGTTATCGCTTGCCATCAAGTTTTTACACCATCCCCTTACCCCACGAGAGAAGTAGTTACCTCTCCAAATACATCACGTGCTTGTACTATTAATGAGACACCATCACTTCTACAACCGATACCGTAAGCGATAATTAAAACAGGCCACCAGAAAGTAGCACCCAACTACCAGGCGCTGCGCCCACGTTTATACGCAGCGTCTCTGCCACTTGCGCGCAACTGAGAGCCGGCCAAGAGCACAGCGCTAGTGGGCAGAATAACGAGCTCACTTTACCTGAAAAGCACCTTTTCAGCCCAAATTTGTGGAGGGAAAAGACGTGGAGGTGGCGCCATCTAGCTCCCTTCGCTTAATGAGCAAAGTCAGCGTTACACAAGTGTACAAGTTTGCCATACGCCCCCGAAGCTTGCTTAATTGTCAAGACCTGAAAGCTGCGGATCATCAGTGGATCAGAAATCGGCATGTGCTTGTTCTTGCATCAAAGAACCAACTACTGAATAGGGCGCACTTAATTGAAAGCTGACACTCATTACGTGCAATACTCTTTATTCATCATTTACTGAGAATGCATGGAAGAAAGCCAATTATCTCCACTGATTATTTTATACAATGTGTGCGTATATAAAACCACATTATGTTCCAGCATTTAATCTCCACTGCAAAGCGATGTTGAAAAGTTTCCTCCTCCACTTGCTCCTTCTCCAATTATTAGATTCTTTCCTTTGCTCTTTACTGCTGAATTCGATATGTCTCACAAACAGAAACATCTTCTACTTGCAATATGGAGAAAGTTTACAGCCCTTAATGCAAGCATCACCATATCTTAAGTTTTAAGACCATAAAATATAAACTGCTGTACCACAGGTCCACAGACTGCCTGTGAGATTACTCATCTACAATACTTTTGAGGAATATGCTAGAAATTATTTTAGATTCAAGGCATTTGATGAGCTCACAGGGAGGTACAGGACTAAGCGATCAATGGCAAGAAAAAAATGTAAGGTTTTGAAAGAAATAAGCCATTTTCTTTTTTACTCCAATGTCCAGAATTATCTTTTTTAAATAGTTGCATTAAAAAATGCCAGGGACTCAATGCTGCTTGCCCTGAACATCGAAGTTCAAAGTGTAATTGAGTTCAATGCAAGTAATATTACTTAAGTACCCAATTAAACAAGACTTGTCTATTTACCTTACAATTAAGACTAATCGCTCCAAAGTTCATCACTGGTGAGTGGAGAATTTCATCATTCCAAAGATTTATTTCTGATTACTTAGTATTTACACTCAATCATTTAGTTCAAATAAACCACCTACTAACCTGGACGCCTCCACTTAAAACCCGGCTTCCATGATCGACAGTCTGGACAGATCTAATCGCAGGTTGTTTGGTTAAAACTCCTTGCAGTGAATAGGTACTTAATCACTGTCATACTCGAGATGAATGTTAATTCAAGATATAACTCTTGCGACTACTGTTTCAAGACAGTGGAATATATTTTACAGTGCATCTTCAAACTCCCTAATACTGTGAAAGACAGGCGGGAATAAACAGCTGGGAAGCGCTCTGTATTGCCGCATTTTATTGATGGAAGTGAAATCATGGTAGAAAATTTATCTTGCTCTTTCAGTGCAGGAAGCACTGCCGTGATGATCCTACATAGCTAGTCATCATTTTTATCAGCTGCTTAATATCTGAAATTTAAACTGATAGGAGCATTTCTCTTGCTTGAGAATGTTACTTCTAGGATGAGTTCACTTCTGATTATTATGAGAAAATCCAATTTTTTGCCTTCTTCTCAGACATACAGTGTTCAGTTTAAGGATGAAACAAACACATCAGAGTGCCCTAGTCAAATTACAAATGTTTGCTGTTAGACAGACATTGGTAAACTGACAATTTACAGGCAACCTTCTGAGTTGGAATATTTATTCTGAGGCCATCCTCCCTAGTTTTGCAGCACTCAGTCAGGACAAAATTCTTCTTTGAAGTCACCTCTCTCCACTGTACTGAAAACCCTGTCTTGTGTGTAGGGATGGCAGACAACGGTTATCCCATATGATCAAAACTGGTAATAATATGACCCAGTGACCGCAAACACCTGGTAACTAAATCCCTCCTTTGAACCTTCATCTATTGCCAGGTAATAACAAGAAAAACACAACATAAAAAGGCAAGTCTGATGTAGTCACTGAAAAACTGTAAAACTGTTAAGAAGAGGTTCTCTGTTCCACAATTTATTAAAAAAAAAAAAAAAAAGCCTATTCCAGCATAGCAGATGCCTCACAAATATTCAGCTGTGGCAACGCATCCTTCCCAGAGCAACACGATCAGAAGAAGGCACATCTTCTTTGCAAGAACATCCTGTTTCATCAGGAGGGTGAGGTGTAGGATGCCTCATTTATGATGGCCAAATGAGTCTCCCGACTGCATTTTTGTAGCGATCCCCTAATTTAAGTATTCTTCCTACCTAAGTCATAATAAATATGTATCTTACATCAGTGAAGAGGTTCAATTTATACAGCAGACTCCTGTGAACATCTTCCAGAATACCCTTAACATAATACAGCAAACACAAGAAAACAGCATCACATATTAGTAGAATAAATAGATCCCCTTCCACCCACAACCTGCAACAGCAGAAAGACTAAGCCATTAAGTTTGATCTTACAGAGACATTTATAAAACCACTGAATTATAAATTCCTTGGAAAAGCACTTACCAGAAGATATGCTTTAATATGAAAACATCTACTCTTCTCTTGCCTAATGCTGTGTCAAATATACACAAAGAATTACTGAAATTGCTTTGAAAGCTTACCATTTAATTAAATGAGCAATGCATGGTCCTGGGTACTACACCTACAAGACCCCTTGTACGTGACTCAACCCATTAAAATGTACATCCCTCTCATCGAACAGAAAGGATACCTAGAGGCAGTCCGCGTTAAGTGAATTCCACTTTTCCAGTTAGAGAATGAAATGCTGTGTGCCCAACTTTTCTTCTTAAATCCTGAATTCAGTTACAGCTCATATTATGGTGTTTCTTAGAACTTTTCCTGCAACTGTGTATTTTTAAATACTCGTAAGAAAAATATAGGGTCCGAGATGTACATCAAAGCAGACCGATGGTTCTTCTACGTAAAGAAGTAATTACAAGATGGAAGTGCCTTTAAAAATACCTGTGGCTGATTCCTGGGCAAGAAATAAGAAATCATTTTCAAGGAAAAACAACAACAGAAGAGTAGTGAAGCCAAAGCCATATACTCCACAGGCACAGATCAAAGCGCTTCAAAAATTAATGGAGAAGGAATGTGCTTTTCATGACCTGCTATTGTATTCACCACATCCATAAACTAAGTCAGACGCCTACGTCTTTCCTGGACCTCCAGGTATGCTTGTAATTAAAGGCAAAAGCTCAAATCATTTTTCTTCTAAGAACTCACAAAAGTAAAACCTGTTTATTGGTCAACATAGCACCATGAGAGGTTGCCACCCTTAAAGCATCATTACCTTCGCGTATTCCCAGATGCCCAGGGAAACGCTGTCAACTTCAACATACGCTTAGAAGAAGACAGCATACGGCCCAAACTCAAGTATGCAATAACTCCGCCAAGGGAACAACACACAACTGACCTAAAAAGCCTGAGTACCTAATAACCCTCCACCTAATAAGCTACAAACTGGAACTCTACAGTTAGACTTCACGCCTATGACTTCAATCTCTTCATTTCTCAAACATCAGACCACAAAAGCACATCCTAGGTGCACTCACGGGTTCCAGCCGCGAGCAAAAACCCATGATCAGCCCAACAGCTCTGACCTATTCAATGCCGCAGATCACAAAACAGAGTGGATATGCAAATTTATATACTAAATCTAGACTTGAAACATCTGTTGGTGTTATCTGCTAAAGTTGCAGTTTTGTAATTTTTTGGTATTGCTTTGGCATTATTTTGCTGTTACCATTTAGTTAGCACATTCAAGTTTTAGCTTTCTCTCTCTCTCTCTGACTGCAAGTAGTTTCAAAATCGCGGGCTAAATCTCTGTACAGAAAAAAACAGCAGACTGATCTTGCTACAGGCTGTGCAAAGAACATGGAAAGTTCTCTCCTTTAGTTGAAGTTGCTGTTATTTTCATTTTCTAAAGCAAAACATAGTCATACAAAAAACATTCATGCACTTTTGAACTCAATACACTATTTGCTCAGATGCCTAAAAATCCACCTGCACTAAATAGTGAGCAGCCAGGTTGAAAACTCTAGCTGTGAGACTAAATGTTTTAAAATAGGGGGAAAAAGAGCAGATAGCCATACTTCTGTTCAGTAATCCTGGTATCTCGTTCACGGTTCAGCAAGCAAACAGCAAATGCAGCTTCACAGTACTGCCCAACTGCTCCAGCAGCCGCAACTCCTCCTCCCACCAATCCCAACCTCCTTCCTCTGAAATGAAAAAAGCCCTTTTAATCTTCAAAGCATGGCCACAAGTCAATCTCAAACTTAGCACACTTTTTAATTTTCTTTTTAATTATCCAGCTGGAAGAGTTATGCCCTCCTTGCTCAGTGACCTTTCACTCCTTCAAGATTATTTCAAGAAATCTTTCCTGGGAATAATCAGCAAATTTATACCACTTGCAGAGGAAATGTTTCAAGGCTTCCAAGTGCTGAGGGGGAGAGACAGCATGATTCTTTGCATGCTTTTGTGCAGGCAGCCTTTGCTGTGTTACACAGTACCCTCAGTTCTGCAGGCCAAGTATCTTCTGGCTTCAGACTGCTGACTGCTGCAAGCACAATCCCGACACATCTGCTCAAATACCTTCCCAGAAGTAAGTTGTCACTGTGCTGGGTTTTAGAGCCCCCGAGTCCTTTCCTGGAGCCAACCCCCAAAACGGCAAGAGAATTTCTTTCTGCCGGAACTGGCAAAAGGCAGGGCGCAAGCAGATCATCTATTGGTGCCAGAGAGCAATTATAGATGCTATTATTAATTATATTAGCAATAATAGATGCTATTTATTACTACCGATAACTGTTGACCAACTGTTTGTCCCATGAGTTTTGGTCACTAAGCATAGCTTTGTTTCCCATAGCCATAGCCACAGGGAAAAATTAAGTCATTATTGCCATTAATGATTTTTAAGTTAAACCAGCACTGCTTACTCTCTGCCCACATACTAAACAACCGTACGCAACCCTGCATTTCATTCCCACACGTTAAGCCAAGCAATTACTAATTTATTAATTTCACAACGAGCCTGGAAGTGTTTATAGAGACAGGCTTGTGTTTAACCAGACTTGCTGATTAACTTCCCATACTCGTGTTTCAGGCAGGCTTAGGTGAAAGTGTGGACATGCACCGCAATCATGATCTACTTCCTTATAAATGTGCCTCTGCACATCTTGCTCGCGGCTTGAGAAGTTAACGTGACGCCACCGGTTCAGTCCTCTGAGTCCACAGGGACAATTAGCAGAGACAGGAGGTAACTAGGACCTGTTGAAACCCAGCTGACATCTAACCTGTACGTCATATAACATGTTACCACGCAGAGATGCAAGATGTAATTTAGTCCAATAGCTTTGAAGATTTTTCTCCAGACGTAAGCGGTTAATTAAGAATGCATTAAATATATATTAATGCATTAAATATCCCTACAAGCAACAAAACTGTTAAAGAAAGCTAAGTGCATTCTCCAACTGAAGTGACAGAAATGGACCAGTCCGCTTAATACCAAGCCGACTGCTCAGGAAAAGCACAAAAAATTGTAGTATTTTCACACAGTTCACATTACTTATAATAATATTTATGCCAACTATATAATAATATTTATGCCAACTATAGTTCATTGAGGGAAAGCTTTTTCTTTTCAGCAGGACATGCCTTTTACAAGAAAGTATTTTGGCAACATTTAGTGGAGTACTTTTTTGTGGTTTTTGCCAGTAAAACAACCCTTTTTTAGCCAATATACTGTGGTTTCAATATTGTACCTTACTGGTTCCTTCATCTTCTGGGCTCTTTTGCAGATGTCTGTATAGCACTACTTTAAAAAAAAAATAATTGCAATTATCCTTACCTAATTGGCATCACTTAAAGCGCGAGAATTCTTTGCTGCTACTATTTGGAGTAGCATCATTTAGGCATACATTTTGCCCTCAAACAAAATTTTCCATTTGAATAATTAAGAGGAGAAAAGACCAATACAGATAGAGTCTCCTTTGAAGGTACCCACACGCTGTGCTGTCTCCATAATAAATCTATTACCTGCCATTCAACAAAACATTATCTGTCACAACAGCCTCCAGAACAAAAACAGTAATTAGACGCGGATCTTAATACACTCGGCACACCGTTCTGCAGTCTACGATTCAGCGGGTTTAGAAAGCAAGGAACAGTGCACCTAAGCGAGATTAAAAATTGGGCTAATACTGATCATAAAATCTTTACCAAAACCAAACAGCCAAGGAGGAGAGCTCAGATAATACTTTGGGTTTAGGCTCATTTATACTAAGAAACTTAATAGAAGGCTTAATGGACAGCTTTGCTTGATTCAATCGTGCCTTATTAAGCATCTTCATGAAAAGCATTAAATGTGTTTGATCCCTTCCAAAGAGGAGGAAGACTCATTAGCAATGGATGTTTACAAGTACCCAGGGCTCAAGATTACAGGAGTTCTTCCCCTTCTGCAGAAGGGGTTTTTCAGATCTATGTTTTCATGAGAAGGACCACGGACCATCTCCGAAAGAGCTCAGGCTTCCATCCTTTGCTTTTTCTGGTATTTGCAAACAAGACAGACGGACAATGAAAACATCAGCTCGTTTGAAAGCCTGACTTGTAAGGGCCGACTCAGTTTATAGACCTCAGTACGCAACTAGCAATCCAGGAAAATTCAAGCTGTAGGGCCAGTCTACACTAAAGATTATTATTTATACCTAGCCAGATGTTCTGTTTTCTATGTTCTGAAATGAATACAGCACAAACTGAGCTGTCCCCACTGTCAGTTTCTGGCTAGAGCAAATAAATAGATACGCTATCTTACTACAACAAAAACACAACACTTGGGTATTAAAAAAAATAGCCACCCCCTCGTCCACGTAATTTTTTTGTTTGAGTTTTAAAAGCATCTACTAGTAAGTTGGAATAAACTACAGGTAACCAACAAGTGTCTAACAGTCTGAATAAACCAGAACAGAGCCCTGTAAAATTGTATTGATAGTAACTACTATGCTCAGCATAATCTCCCAAAATTCTGCACACGAAATTAAATGGTACCCATGCAAATACATACTTCCAATATCAGCAAATGACAGATAACTGCTACTGATCCCATATATGTAAAGGGCACAGAACAGTATGAGAATATTGCAATTATGCCTTGCAGTCTGATCCTACAGAATAGGGACCTGGAGCTCCAATTTCCTTCTTGTCAGTCTGAATCCCAATTATTCCTTTGGTTTGGCCTTTATACAATGAAATGCTCATCAGGAAACAGTACTCTTTAAGCTTTTATCAAAACCTCCAACCTGTTAAAATATGATCAAGCAAATGCTTCTTGCATCAGGAACATCTAGTTCAACTTTCAGAAACAGTTCATTTTGTATAAAAAAGGAAAAAAAAAGCTGCTATAACTTGTGAGGCAGCTGATGCTTTAGAGTACATCATCCACAAAAACAAGGATGTGTGTTTTCTTTGGTCATGTACGGTAAGGGTCTGAATACAGCATTCTCCACACAAAGGACATGTAACAAACAGAGAAAAAAAATGTAGAATTTACGAATTTATTTTCCTGCCATTGGGAGTCAAACACTCCATGGAAATTCAAACCTTATCACAGCACAGTCCATTAAGCACTATTAGGTCTGGGACACTTTAATTTTATTCAGCTACAAAATAAGAAAGAGGTTGCTAACTTTGTAGTGCAGCTTTTTATTTCCATTCCAAGCTTCTAAATAAAAAGTGAAAGTCATGACATGGAGTCACATGCCTGGTTTTATGAGATACTCTATATGACCTTGAATACTGATAAGAACAGATAAACACTTTTTTCTTTAAAAGCACAACAAAACAGAAACACTGAGCTATATGCTTAAATACAAGACAATACAGGTTAAGTGATAACAAGGCCAGGAAAAAAAGAAACTCTTCAGATCACTAGTCTCTGCTAGAAAAGAAAGAGCGCTCAATAAAGATGTGCTTAATGGTAGACTCCAGCGGTCAAAGACTTCCAGCATTTCTTTCCCATTGCTAACACCAGGTCATCAACATCCAGAGCAGGGAAAGACTGGGATAAGTTCGCTAACAGCACATTAACTGCCTCATCATATAAACACAGCTAAGAGCACACTTAGTAGACCAAGTGTTTAAGGTAACCTCCTATTAAAGCTTCCAAACTGCACTTTATTCTCCCAATTTTTACAATCTTACAAGCATACTAATAGCCAGCATATCACTAAAATAGGCCTTATTGCCCTAGGCTGCCATTTCATGGCCATGCAAAATAAAAGTAAATCCAATTAAAATGTGTTGCTACATTTAGAGCCCAAACTACTCAAAGCATCCACACACGAGGTTAATGCCCAGGAATGTAAGTGTGTAAAACCCCCTTGAAGTCACTTTTTACTTACTTTCCTGCTACACCAGCACTGCTGTCTACCCTGCATTCTCAAAATGCTTCAGCCAACTGTTCGAATGACACAAGCACTGCAATGGTTTGACTTAAAAATAAATTCAGACGACAAATTTGGGGGACATTGAGCCATTTGAAATCCGTTCAGTGAGTCACTACCTTTCAAAACAGTCAAAAGCAAAATAACGGTGAGTCAATCTCTCCTTCACCATTTATACTAATTTGAGCCCATACTTCAAGCAATTTCAATCTAAAGCAAGCATAAAGGAAACAGGTGCCAAATTAAAACAGTCCGTTTTATCACAAAGAGATAACAAGCAAATGCTGGTTAAATCCAAACACGCATAAACAAGTTCAGTTATTGCTTTCGTACCACACAGAGCCTAAAAGTTCAAAAATACTCCCAGGTACCATGCTGCTACTTACAGCTCCTCTAACGCAATTACAACTGGACTAATCTGCTCCTAAAAATACAACTATCAGACAGAGCTTGTTTTCTCATGCATTTTGCTGACGCAAGTACAAGATCAAAACATCATTCATTTGGAGGAGAAAGATATATCAGTCTCCATAATACCCAAGCTAAAATCCAGCTATACCATCATTCGAAGGCGCACGTGACACACCCTTACCAATACACATCAATTTTTTTACATGCTTAGTAACGTAGGTTTTGGGGGAAGAATAAAAGAACCTGACTGCCTGAATGTGGTGAGAAGAGAAATCGGAAATTCCCTTTCACCAGAATAGGACAAAGTTTATTCTCTCCTGAAGCAGTTTTTTTTTTAATTTAAAAAAAAAAAAAAAAAAGACCAGACTCTTGGATGGTAAATGCATTCCCCCCCCTCGCCCTCCATAACCAGCACTTTCATCTTCTGGCCTGAGAACTGAGAGACAAGGAGATTTAGATCACTGAATTTCTAATTATAAACCCGTTAAAGACTAGTTTTACAATTACCTCGAGCCCAGCCATTCCCCTGCAAATAATAAAATGGAGCTGCTGGATAGGAACAAAGAGTATTTCAATACGTTCCCGCTGCGCAGGATGGAGCCAACCGAAATGTGTGCTTTGGGACTCCCTCGCAACAGCCTGGCTGGGACCTCGGCGGCCAGTTCGTCCTTCCCAAAACCAACCCAGAGTTTTCAAAGCCCAATCGGCCCAACTCCACTCTAAGGCCACGGCACAGCCAAGAAAAGAGTCACAGCTCTCTGCAGACCCAAGGTAAATGATGATTCACTATTTACTAGACTGATGACAACGTTCAGTACTAGGAAATAAGTTCATCAAGCCTCTGAGAGCGCAGAGGATTAGAAAACCATGGGAGACGCATCGTGCATCACTAGGCATGCTGTACTTCTGATGCCATCCACATTTTTATTGCTATGTTTGGGAACAGAAATTGCCAAGATTAACGCTAAGTGCAAGGAATAAAACTAGAGCAGGAGACTTCTTAACTAGAAGTCTAGTTCTCCCTCCTACTTCCTTTCCCCACCAAGTGCCAGCAATGTTTCAACACCCCAATTCCCTTTCCCAAGGAGGTAGTTCTACTCCTTTCATGGCCAAATTACCATGGCAAGAAATCCACACTTAGATTCATCTCTAACAGATGAGCATTCAAACAGCAGCCATTTCCTTCCCATAACCTGAAAATGGCCAAATATCATCAGATTTCTTTTTTGCCTTCAAATAAACATTGTCATAAGATGGCTCATAACAACTAAAAATATTTAGCCATAAAGCAAATATGCTCCCCAGTACTGATAGAAGTATTATATGCAGTACCACGGAGTTAGCACAATGTCTTAATGCACTTCACCCCTGGGAACGGCTAGAGAACATGGCAAATAGCTTTCATTTTACATGATTTATTTTATTCCTGCCTCACACTACATCATGATGCATCTCTCTTTACTCATCCTGACTGTCAATATTTTCTTCCCGCAGCTTTTAAGTAAAATAAAACACGCTGTAACTGCTGTCAGACCATTTCATGACCACTAAGGCTTTGTAAATAAGAACACTTGATACAAATAAACTTTTCCAGCAATACATGAACCATCATCTTCAATGGAAGAAAACCCGTTCTGCGCAGCCATCTGCATTTTCTCTTTAAGAATAAATGCATAAAGCAGCGTTTGAAAGTAAAATAAATCTATTGAAGAAATTACCCCATAGAAACTTTTCGGCCTTGAGTTTTCTTACTATTTTTCTTACGTGGTTCACACGACGACACTGACCGGAACAGCTACAGCAGAACAAGATCTTCCAAAAACCACCTTGCATGGGATGCTGGTTTGTAATCTGTTATGAACTGGAATAGCTGATGAGGGCGTGCCAGTTGACTTCCCCTCGTACAGACAAGGATCAGAAGAGGTTAACTGCTGTAGTTCAGATCAGGTCATCAGAGCAGTTTAACAGCCACTTCTGGAGGAATCCATACTGATGATGGGTAAAGTTTCACCCATTTAGTTTTCAACCGTCTCCAATCAACCTAAACAGCACAACAAAACCCCTTCATAGCACAATAAAAAAGTCCATTATATTGAGGAAGTTGACACCTTTGGCTATACCAGGAAGAAAAAAAAAAGAAACATACAGCAGAATCAAAGAAAGAAAACTCAACTTGGTTTAATTTAAAAACCTTTGAAATAGTAACTGCATACAAATGCAACATCTTCTACAGAGTCTTCTAAACAAATGCGGGGAAAATCTACAGTCATACAGTTTTCTGTTAGGGGGAAAAAAAAAAAATCCTCAAACACTGCCATTATCTTAAGCTCCCTCTGAAGAAAATAGTCTCCAAACAAGTAACACCAAAGACAGGACTTTTATTTCTCCACTGGAATTCAACTCCCTGTGAGCTTCAACTACAGAAGACAGAAATTCTCGTATTAGCAGTCTTTAAAAAAAACCCCCATACACGTACATCACTCAGTACAGCTTTAGGGATGTACATGCAGGTCTACCCGTAGCTCAGGGAAGGTAAGGAGCAGGTAAAAATTCTCCAAAGAGATCTGGCTTCAATAGCAAAGCAAGGCTTTTGTGGGCTAACCCAAAAAAGCTCCCTGACCTCACTGACTGAGCAGCCTTCCACGCAGGGGTACCAGCACCACCGAGGGGTCACTGCAAGGCTGGGAGCACGCAGCCGGTGATGGATGGGGGCGGCTTAAATTGGTGCTGTCACCAAAGGAAACATTCATCAGCTTGCAGCCCAAACTATCCTACTATTTGAAAAGCTGTTTCTCCTTCAGATTTGTTTCCGTACTGAAGATGCAGAATGAGCAAGAGGCCCGTACTCAGAGAACCTTATTTCCATCCAGCTCCTTACATCTACTCAACACGAGAAACAGGTGCCTTGAGAAAGCAGTTCACCAAATTTAAGCCTAGCTAAGAGCAGGGCTTACAGGCAAGTGGCAGATTGGGATGGATTTTAAACCATATGAATGCGGCCTATTAAGGAACAGCAGAACAACCCACCCTTGAGAATTGTAGTCCTTACTTCCTTTCCTTATCCCCAGGGCTCTGACAAGACATTTTCAACTCCTATTTGCATCTTTACTAAAGCCAAAGGCTTCTTTAAATCCATGATAAAAATCTCAGGGCTTGTTTAACCTCATTGCTAGCCCAAGGTTGAATTTGTTTCAGTGCATCTCCATGTTAATACTGCTCTAATTTCAAGCTATCTGGATCATGAGTCGAAGCTAGGAGTAGGGTTGTAAGAGCTCATCAACTACTAATCCAATTGTTCTACATATCTCAAAGATTATTTTCCAGATTACTAACCTGAGCTACCTGTTGCAATAAGCCTTTACGTACAGTGAAGTCACCAGGCAGATCAAGGTGGGGAGCACATCAGTAGCTAATCACTCCAGTATTTGTTCGGCTTCTCTGCTAGGTTTTACAGCCTGCATCAAACTCCAGCTGCCAGTAAAACCATGACCCAAACCAGCTCTTTTTTTTTTTTTTTTTAAGCTTAAACTGGGTAATTTAAAGCTTGCTCAAGTATGGCAACACTGCACTGCAGTGAGGATACACAGACATATTAAGCTCCCTATGAAAACGCAGCATTTGGTATTTTTATTTCAGCGGGTCAGGTTCAACAGCAACAGGGAGCCCAGCATTTACCTGGCACTGAACTCATACTAAGAGAGTCAGCTGCATGGGGCAAACGATAAGATGGAAAAAATTAACAGGCGAGGTCTTTACCTTGTCTTAAATACATCTGGGGATTTCCCTTTCCTGCCAGAATCTTCTACTGGCTCTGCCTGCATCTCCCTTTTGGGGTCAGCCCCTGCCTGCACTCACCTGGCGAGGTTAAGGGACACGCTGCATGGGACCCCAAACTGCGTTAAGCGGTTGTCTTCCCAGTCTACAAAATGACAATGACGGCTCCAAAATGAAAGGACAGGAATGAAACTGCAGAAGCCTCTGCCTGCATTCCCATCTTTTACGAAAAAAGGCAAAAGCCACTAACAACAGAAACACACGGTATAGGTAGTTAGTCATTATCCGTTAAGTAAGGAAACCTAATCGAAGGCTTTCGACGAGCTTTGTTCAGGCATTTTTCTGTGCTACCTACATCACTTATTTCTACCCAAAATGTACCTTAAAACAAAAGAAAACCACGCACGATACTGAACGGGGCTCGCAAGTCAAAAGCAGAAATCAGAAATATTTACTGCTTCGATCTGCACTGAAAAAAATAAAAGCCAACCAAAACAAGCAAAGAAATAAATAAAAAGGAAAAAAAAAACCCCACCAAACCCTCAAAGCTTATCACGAGAATGCGATCAGACAAGAAAGCGAGGCCACCCCTTCAGGACCAGGGGAGAATTAACCTGCATTTCTCCATCCCATTTGTAAGCCTACGACTCTGCCCCCCATTTTGTTTCAGATTAAAGAAAAAAAAAAATTAAAAAAATAGATGACCTCACTGGAACGGAGAAAACACCCCCACACACGCCCACGGCTAAATTCCCACCGGTGTCCCTGCCTGGCAGGGCAGGTGATCCCGCCGCAGGTGCCCACCTCGGGCATCCCCCTCTCCCGCGGCCGCCTAGGCCATGCCCCAGGTAGATGCCCGTGCCCCGTCCCGTCCGGAGGCGATGCCGAGCCAGAAAAGGCCAGCACGGAGAATATGGAGAGGTTTAAAATATAAATATAAAATAAAAAGGAGAGGAGGAGAGGTACGGACGGCGCGGGAGCCGCGCGGCCAAGGTGAACGGCGACCGGGCAACATGGTGGAGGCTGCCGGGGAGCCCCGACCCACCTCCCCGGGAGGAGGAAGGGGTGAGCCCCGGGTGTCTGGGGATGGACGTCTCAGGCGACGGCGGGGGGCCGGGATGGACGTGACAGCAGGCGGGAGGCGAGAGCAATGACCGCGGCGGGCTAAGGGGAGAGCGCCGCGAGGGAGGCGCCGGCGAGGCTTCTCCCTCAGGGCGGGCGAGCGGCGGCGCCTTGCCCGCGGGGGGGGGAGGGGAGGAGGAGGAGGAGGAGGAGGAGGAGGAGGACGGGCTCACCTGCCATAGCGGGCTAAGGGCGGCAATGGCGCCGGGGGCTGCGGCTCCGCTCCCCTCGGTCGGCAGCGGCGAGTGCGGCGGGGCCGGGGCCGCCCCGGCAGGCAGAGCACGGGGCGGGCCGGGCCCCGCTCCGCCCCCGGCAAGATGGCGCCCGCCGCCCTCCCGCCTGCCCTCAGGGCCCGGCCGCCATAGAGGCCCCGGGGGGGCGGTTGGCCCAGTCGCTAGGACGGGCCGAGGGGGGCTGCCAGCTCCGCGGCGGGGCTCGGTCCCCCCGCGGCGCTTCGTCTCGGGGGGGGTCCCCTCCCCAGCCCCCGGGAAAATGGCGCTCGCCTGGTGTCACCACAGGCTGCCCTCAGCCCTGGCCCCTTCTGGGGTTTGGTTTGGGGTGGATTTTTTTTGTTTGGGTTTTTTGTCGTGGTTTTTTTTTGTTTTTTTTTAGGAAAAATCCAGCTTTTATAGTAGCAGAGTGAGCTTATTGGGGGAAAAAAAAAAGTAAGGCTAAAGAAGTTGAGCCCCCCAAAAAGATGACACCACCACCACACACACATCCCTCTTCCTAAAAATCACACTTCCCTGAGATTTTCTCAGTTTTCCAGCTGGAGGGACAGGGCAACTCTGACATGATCCCGCACCAGCACGTGGAGTTGGGGCTTTTCAGACATACCACAGACATCTGCCGCTTCAGTACCCTGTACCAAAGATGGACACCACCTCTCTCTCATCCCTCTTGGCAAAACCTGAAATTCCTAATGGGTTTTGTTAACTTTAACTCACTTTAATTTGGCTTCTGCCCTTTCCGGTACCCGCAGTTCTTGGACATGCCAAGAGCCAGCCAGCTCATGAAACCTTTTGCTGCTCAATGCTTTTCTGGGAAGCCACCTCCGGTAATTTCTACCTTTTCTCCCCCCCAGCAAAACCGTGCTACAAACGCGAGCCTGCTAATTTACAGTAGGTGTCCTCGAGATAATCTTGACTGATGCTGTGCTTTCTCCCCCACCAGCCCCCTTCGTTATTTGATTAAGGTGCCTCATAGCTCTAAGTCGATAGGAAAGCCTGTGCTCCCCAGACCAGTGACACTAATTGTAATCCATTGCATCATTTTACCCAGACCTGCAATTCTTTGTTGATTTTTCAGGTCTTTGCCTTAATAGTTGCTGTTCGTGCAGAGTTCGGCTGCCGGGCGTGTTTACTGAGTATTTGTTCGCCATCTGTCCGACCCCTTCCATCCTGCTGCCCCTATAAAGAGGGTTTCATCAGATCCCATTAAAACCCAGGAGCTTATTTTAAGACCGTAGACCCTACAAGGCCTCTGGAACATTTGTGCTTCTTATCCTCGTGCATCATTTTTTCCACATTCACTGCAATACTCTCCTTGTTAAGCTTCTAAAAGGCTTTCAGATGAACCATATGGAGAACTATATAGGACACAGATAAGTCACAACGCACCTCTTCTGCTGCTCTAGATTATGACTATTGATCCCTTAACATTATTCAATACCTGGCCTTATCCCAAACATATACATACAGTTAGTGCAGCTTTTAAATGTTAATAGCCTTTGTTTGTTAGAGCAGAAGAGCGTGGAGCCGTGATGTAAGGGACATTTTAGTAATGCAAAATTGATTGAGACTGCAGCAGTTTCACTGTTGACAGGAGTTTGTACAGGAAGATGGATCATACGCATTCAGTGATGCAGTCTCCCTACGAGGACTTCCTGTGTTCAGAAATCATTGGCAGAGATACAGCTCTACTTTTTTTTTTAAGCGTTATAATTTTCTAACCTGCCCTCCTCTGGTGGAAGACGGCAGAGTGAAACACAGGTAATATGGCAAGAGATCTGCAAGTAGGAAGTTCAGACGCGTGCATCAGTCACATTGAAATTTAACAAATAAAAAGACCTTGGGGTCACGATAATCCCAAGGACAAGCAGGGGAAAGATGATAAAGGTGGATTTAGCACTCCAAGAATTGAATTTGACCTAGGTAGACCCCCTGGAACCACAGGCTCAAACCCAGCAAAGCATTTTTCAGGCCTTTGTTCCTCTTAAATAGATGAATTACCTTCCAGGTGGCCTTCCGTGCTGTAAAGTTCCAGGAAATACCCCGGCATTTCACTCGTTCAGGGAGCCAAAGCCCATTTTATGCTGTCACACAGTCCTGCTGTAGAAGTAAAAATAATTTTACTGGGATTACTGGCATACATAATTTATGTTATTAAAATGTAGTGAAGAACCATGAGGTATTTATAAAAACATTCAGTCACTTTCTGCCTGAATGATTCACAGGACCATAGTCAGAAGAATCAGAGACACAGGATGTACATGCGCACGTCCTTCATAACAACGCTATCAAGAGAAATTAGCAGCCATTAATCATTTAGTGTGCAGACCTTTGAGATCCTAAAGGAGACACCTTCCCTTTGTTGTTTTCTTTTCTTTGCTACATCTCATCTAGATTATCTGAGCTCCTCAAAGCTCACTCAGGGATTTACCTGAACAGGTGAGGTGTTGCTGCATCTAGACAATCACAATAGAAGGCTTATGCCAGTCTTCCCAATTCAACCACTGTAAAATACCTGTCCATCAAAAATATATAGCCTGAATTCCTCCTGTAATTGCCCTAACTGGCCTAAATTCCTGTAACACTGACTTTCTTCAGCTAAGACTACAATCCTGGAGTCCCAATTCTGCCCTCTGTTCTTTGTACTAATCAGTCATTATGCTTGCTTTCATAATGCAGGGTATTATAGTATTAATGTAATCATAGTAGTAACAATTAGAGAGTGTACAAGCAAATAGTGCTTTGTGATATTTGCCAGCCTGAATTACTGCAACATCTCCACGACAGCGTGCAAGCAGGGACTTGATTTGTGGTGAGGTTGCGCCCACGTGGAGCTAAAAGTCTTCATAAGGAGATATTGTTGTGGGACAGTTGAGCCTTTAGCCTGGGCTGCGTGTCCTTCTCTGCAGCCAGAGAATGCAGTATTATTGCCATAGTCTGAGGTAACCTTTAATGAGTATGTTCCCTAAGCACACCAACTTTATTTTGTTTGTTTCTTCATGGCTCTGTGCAAATAAAATGGTAAGGACAGGACTACAGAAGGTCAGGGTTTTCTTGAGATGCAGCATGTACATTACTGGCATAAATTTAAACGCTGAAATCTTCTTGGCTGGCATCTCTTCTGTTTACTCAATATTTCAATTTTAAACCAAAGTATTGCCTCAACTGGGATGTGAATAATTGATCCAAGTACAGGATCTCCAAAGGACCGAGTCAAAACTTCACATCCAGTTATATCCAGGGATGGTTGTTTTGGGTCTGGGATCCACAGCTCATTTCCAATTCCCTATCTTGTTTTCTTGGTGTGTTTCCAGTTTGTTTTGTTTTTATTTAACAACATAAACCAAGGAAATAAAAAAAGTTTGCCTCACATCAGATTAACAATATTTTATGTGAATGAAAAGAATGAAAGAACAACCCAGCACACGTGTGTATGGATAACAGGAATATATTTTACTGGATTACACAAAATAAAAATGAAACCCCTGGTATTTCAACAACTGCCTAGAGGAGGTGAAAGAAAACTCCCCAAGAAAAGGCAAAAAAAGTTAGAAACTCACCAGCAGTGATGTTTTTGCTTCTTCCTCTGGAATATGAAGCAGTAACTGTAAGGGGAAGAGAATACTGAACTGGGCAGACACTGGGTTTCTATTCTATGAGGTAAAGAAAGCGGGTGAATAACCCTTCTTAAAAAATGCTGTCTACCACCACCTAGTGGAAGACACCACTGCAGGTTCCTTGACATACATAAATTTATAGTTTATCTTGGGGACAGTCATGACTCGATTGCTGTTCTCCCCCCGAATGTTATATGGAAATAGAGTTTGCAAAAAAAATTATTTCTTTCCAAGAACTATTTCTAAAACTGAATGACATACTTCCTGGTCTGTCATCTGAGTTACATACTTAGTTTTGTCGTCTGCAAAAATGGAGGTAGGAAGACCCAGGAAGAATTTTATGAAGTTTAATTAGTGCAAAGTGCTCTTAATAGCAAATAGGGCTTTTAGTCCAAGGATCTCAGACTACTTTAGTCCAAGTACTCAAATTACTGAGGCTTCAGCCAGCAATCCAAGAGGCAGATGTACTGCTGCGCTTGCTATATTGAAAGATAAATAGCAGGGGTTGCAAAGTTACAGTTGCCTGAATTCACATAATAAATCAATAGGTGAGCAGGAGAAAAAAAAAATCCATATAGTTGCAGAGTTGTTGGATCCCTGCTGTTTGTATCAAGATGGTTTTACCTCCGGTAGCTTTTGGAGAGAGGACACCTTCCTTCACCTCGGTATATGCAAAATATTTTGTAAATGGAGACCAGATTCTGGCAGCCAGCACAGTACAAACAACCCAGAACAGCTTCCCGTGCTCCTCAGACTACGCTGGCCACACAGTATTCATCCAAACGTTATCAGTGATTATAGGGAAGGAATAGTAATAAAGAACGCTTACAGTAACACTAATTCAACTGGACAGCTCGTGATTTGGATGAGAAGCTAATTTTCTTGATGCTGTTATGTCTGGTACCTCAGGGGCTGTACCAGATAAATGAGATTTAACTTGCTGAGTCAGGAGGAAGGCCTGTATTTGGCAGGAGGAGGAGGAGATGGGCTTAGTCACCTCTCAGAGTTCATTCCCAGTCCTCCTTTCAAAAGCACAGCCCCTGAAACCAGCCAAGGGAGAGTCCTCTTAAATCTTGGGAAGAGTGGGAGCAGGAGAGGGCCAGGAAAACAGCATGCATTTATCCTCTCTGTTCTCTTTTTCTGCCAGGTTCCAGCTGCCAATACTGCTGAATCGCTGGAGCCACATCTCCTGACTGAGATGTTGTGGCGGCAGCAAAGGCATTGCAAGAGCCTGTGGCTGACAGCTCCTGACATTTTCACTTTGCCGATGCACATTCACACTGGAATTTTGCTTGCAGCTACCCATCGGATGAAGCCTATGTCATTTGGAGAGACGGACTCCAAGCAGGAGACAAGCTGGGTTTTGCCACCTTGCATCAAGTTCATGCGTGGCTGTTGTTCAAAGCTGTGGCATAAGTGGCAGCTTCTGTTGACAGATGGGTACAGGTAGGACCAGAGCAACTTATTTCCACATAATCTACTTCCAAAAGGGTGTGGACATGGTGCACAAAATTTTTAAGTCCATTAGAAGAATTCTGAAGCACAGAATAAAACAGGTTTTCTTAAGCCACCCTCCACTGGGAGTTCAAATGAAACTCCTTTACTTTGCAAAGAACATGCAGCAGCACCCTCATGGTTGCTTACTCATATCTCAGCAGAAGTGACAGCAGAGAACCCCTGCTTTAATCTTTCATTGCTTGAATCCACTTGCTAGCAATTCAGAAAGAACATCCACAATGTACTTAGAGAGGAAGGAAGGATGGATGTGGTCATTACTTTTATCCACTATCTCCCCATGACTCATTTAATGCCTCATGTGAACTTATAGTAACAAAAACACAGTGATGTCAGGAATGATAGAAAAATGATTGCTGCAGAATCAACCTCCTCTAGCAAGTGCCAAAAGACAAAATAAATTAGCATGGTGCTGAGGCACGAGCTAAAGATCGAAATAGGCAGCACCACAAGCAGCCCTCTACAAAGCTGCTTCTGAAATGGAACTGTCTGAAGCACACTGGGCAGACGCCGGGAATCGTTGTTCGCACACAGCTAGAAAAAGAACAACTCCGAGGCAGGAGGGAGAACTGGGGCAAAACCAAAGCCCAACGGGCAACTTGAGAGCTGAAAACTGTCTGTGGCAATACTTTTCAGTTCCTTCTTTCCCCGACAGCTGAACTAACGCTTGTCACAGGAGTGCAAACCAGGCAATTATAGCAAGCATGGATGCCACAGGGCTGGACAGGCTCACTATTTATAGTTCACTACCAACAGAGCTTTCCCGCTGTGCCGCTGCACACAGGTTAAGGTACAGTCCATGCCTTGAAGGGCTCACAGTCTAAATAAAAATAGAAAAAGGAAGGACTAGCAGCCCCTTCTACGATGAGAGCCAAGACTCAGATATGAGAGGATAAAAAGGAAATACCCAGCAGAGCCTGGAACAATGAACTCCAACTTCTCCCCCACAAATTGACCTTTATTTTGTTAACTCCTTCCCTGCCTGAAGTGCCACCTCTCCACTACTCATAATTAGTGCCAAACAGTCCAATACAGTGCCACTGAAGTGTTCTTGCAAGCTCTGGCTCATCTTGCCACTGTTAAATTATTTTCCCTACAGCTGAGGTGGGAGAAGGGATGTGCGCCTGCCCTTAACTCCCTCCTGAGACCTGGGCCCATGCCCCACTGACAGGGTGGGAAGCATCGGACCAGGACAGCATCCTGGTGCACTGACCCTGCGAAAGGGATGATCAGCTCCCAGGAGTGGAGCAGGCTGCCAGCTTCAAGCATTCGGTGTCTCAGCTCACTGTGGATGCAAGTCAAAGATAGTCTCCTTTATTTCACGGGGAGGATTAAAACAGGAGCTGTTTCTAAGTTGAACTTTGAAGTGTCTTCTCAGCAATTTGGAATGCGGTCACTCAACAAAGAGAAACCTTTACAAATACATTTTTTTTTTTAAATTTGAAGTTGGAGACCATCCACTGGCCTATTTTTAGCCATACGTTTGAACTGGCCATATTACAATCCTGCCTCTGTTCTTGTGCAACAAAAGGCAGAGAGGATTCACTTGACCTGCAGTACTGAATACAGAGAAAATAAGACATTTGTCTGGAAAAGAACCACCCAAAATAGCAGTGAAGAAGTCATGCTGCGACATGAACTGTTAAAGAGTTGAGACAAGAAAAATTAATATTATAGGAGCTGGTAGACTTTTTCTAATGATATATTAATGAAGACAATTGCTAGAAAATTATATGGTGATGCTAATTAGTATTTGTAGGTTTAAGGACCCAAGATCTTTCCCTTTTACACTAAATACACTACATGCGTGAGAGTAAGAAAGAATCCTTGCTGAGGTGAGTTCTCAGCTTTCTTCAGGGATTCTTTCTAAATCCACTTGACTTTTCCTTTGCTAAACGTGGCTTTTAGCTCAGAAACGGATGCTCTTGCATGAGCAAACCCTCCCCTGGCAGCTGGGTTTTGGTCGATTGGTTTGACCACTTGCGTTAAACATGATGCAACACGGTATGACAAATGCAAGCGAACATCAGGATGGAGCACAATGGAAATGCTGCATCCTATCTGACAGGTCAGCAGGAGGGAGAGGAATTATTTGCCCTGGTAACAGCACATGGAAAAGCACAGAGGCAGGGTAGAATGCATTTGCAAGCATCTCAAGTTTAGTTCCCTAAACTTCTTACAGCCCCTCATCAGGCTTTGCAATATCCTAAAGTAGGCAATTATTACTATGTTAATTTTCTGTCTTTCCCCTCCTTCAAGGAGCTTTTCAAGCTGGGGAGAGAACCCAGAAGACATGACTGTGGAGGTATTAACTTCCCACTATCACATCAGCAAGACCGTGTGTACCACACATTTCCAACTGACAAGGAAAGAAAGGTTAAAACCTTGCATGACAGGTTAACAGCATGATTTGCAGCAACAGCTTAAATAAATGGTTGCAGGCACGAAAGACTAGCAGGCAGCTAATCCTTTAAAGACTTGAGAGCAGCTACTACTTCAGTCCAAGTAAATATTTCAAAATAAAATTAATTAGTGGTGACTAGTGGATTTTTTCCTTCATTTTAACAGCCCAGGCTAAAATGGTCATTCCTCCATAGAACTTACGCTTTCAGTGCCAAAACTGCTATTTCACAGGAGCAGAAAGAGTCCTCTCAAAGAAAATTCATTGCAATTTTGTCCTTACTGTAATTGCAGCAGGACTGGAAAAGCTCTATGTGAATCTCAAAGGTTTGTGTTACTGTCAGAGAGGCAAGCTCCAAGAGCAGCCTTTACGCTGCTCCAGAGATGGAGGACAGCATCACGGCTCAGTATCCAACAGAAGTTCAGTGTAGAGGAAGGAAATGTTTGCTTCCGGATTCTTGTCATAAGTAAGCTCTGTCCATGCAGACCACAAAACAGACCTCCTAATAATTGCCTTACTTCAATTAAAACAAGTTTCTTAACACCTTCCTAGACACGGGTGAAACCATGGAAGGAAAGGCCTCAAGGTAACGAGTACCTAACTGGTCCAAACCAAAGTCTGCCTGAGCCTGGAGAAGCAAAACAGTCCATGAAATAATTTGGAAACAATAATTTCTAATCCACAATTAAGCTTTTTTCCCCTCCAAGATTCCGTCTCCCCCTCCCCCGCCTTGACCCTTGGCTCCATCTCAGAACAAAGCCAATTCTCTTGGGAGGGAGGAATCTGTCATGGCCCACTGAACTGCCTGGACTATTTTTAGTTAAATCCAGCATTCCTAAAAACCTCAAGCTGCTTGTGTATTAAGGAAGGAGAAAGGAAACGCTGTACACACGCACATCCACATTTCACACAGGGAGCGCAGAACACAGCAGCTGGCATCAGCTGCCTTGCAGCATGAAAGAATAGCTGGGCTGAATGCAGAGCTCTAGGAAAAAGGCAAAGAACATTTATTTTCACCAGGTAGAGAAGGCAGAAAATGAAGGCACAATTGCTGACTTCCCTGAGCTGGAAGAGGCAAACCAAAAGGTCTCTGCTAGCAGTTGGGAGGCCAGAGAGATCTGAGGGCCAGGCAATTTGCACTTACCCACTAAACTGCCGAGCTCCAGCTCCAGAGTACAGCAATCAGGAGAGTGCCAAGTGGAAAGGCAGGATGAGCCAAGGAGTCCCAGAGGTGCTTTGCAGGTAGAGATCTTGCTGGGAAGAGCAGGACAAACACCCCAAGGGAAGGGCCAGGAGAAAGCTTAAGGAGCAGTTTGGGGAGGGGCAGAAGATTCAGGGATGGTTGTATGAATGGGCTGATGCTTGGGACTTTTAAGGGCTAGGCTGTGAGGGGGAGGAGTATGGAGAGAGCATGGAGAAACTCGTTTAGACCACAGCATAAGCGGAGCATAGCACAAATCTGATTAGAAGGGACAGAACTGTTGTGCCAAGTCATTTCTTTCTGCCCTGCAGGGTTTTAGCGTCATCTTTCATGTTAAGCAAAATCCATATTGCTGTAAGAGTAGCAGTACAGCACTGAGCCTCTCAGTGGCAAATGTTGCTGAATTCAGCTAATTGCAGTTGACAGAAAGAAAGCAAACCCTGACTGCAGGGGCTGGTCTAAGTGTTCCTGCACAATAGGTACCAGAAAAGCACTAGAGATGCTGTTGCAAATTGTGCTGTTTGTTCAAATAAAGCATTTGTTTTATGGCTATATTTAGAACACAGGGGTCATAGCCAGTGTGCTCCAAGTGAGTCATCCCATTCTCTCTCCCTCATCTCTGCAGATGTTTCACACAACTTTTACTAAAATGTTTTCAGGACTAAGACCAGTAACCTGCTGGCCAGCTCAGCCTCCTTACAAACACCCTGCTCTGCAGACAAACAATAGAACATCCAGCCAGGCCTTGTGGATGAGGTTATTGAAAGAGCAAGAGGAAATACAAATCACTGCTGAGAAAAGGTGAACAAGGAGTTAGAAGCTCAAGTTTCCTCTTACTACATCACCACAGGACCAGCGATGGGCCTTGCTCTTCTCCCCATCCCATGAACCTGCATCAGCACAAGCACATGGAGAATCTCATAGAGAAGGATCAACAGTGATGTCAAAAGCCATATATAGCACAAGTATATATAGCACATATAGACAGATGCAAAATCACGAGCCTGTAAAAAAGCACAACATTGCTGGCTCTACAAGCCTTAAAACAAAGAATTGAGAAACTGGGAGAGGGTGGTAAGCCCTTCAGGGCTGTGGCTTCACTTGGACTCAAAGCACTCACACAATCTCCAGGCTGGTGAAACACCTCACCATTCCCTTCGTCACTTCAAGCAACCTACAGAAGCACAATTTCTGCCTCTTCAAGGGTTTATTAGAACCATTTGCACAATGCTTTGGGTAACGCTGGCTTTTCCTATTGCTCCTTTCCACTGCTGAGTTGATCTCCATCCCTCCTATTTTTGCTATGAGCCCCTTTCAGGCAGGCATCCTTCTACAGGATCTCCCAGAAGGGGCATTAGCCATGACCTTGGACATGCAGCATTGGATACGATGCTGGCTATAAACACTTGCTGTCCTCAGCCTTATGCAGTGCCTGAGTTGGCAGAAACCACTGCATTGCTTTTAACAGCATCTCGGGGTGTGAAGCCTCTCCTGGAAGCCCACTGAGGTCCCTCAGCCAGTGTGTGGGCAGCAGGTTGACTCCTTCGCTCTACACTTGAATGTCACCACTTGGTACAGGTCTGCTGCCCGCCTTCCCTTCTCAATGGAAACTGGCTGTGGGAAGTGCTAGAAAATTAGTTACACATGGCATCTTTGAGCCAGGAGCCACTGGTGGCCATCTCTCAGCTGGTGGCATTTGCACCACAACCAGTGGCAAGGAGCCTCCTGGAGAGGTGAGGAACAGACCCCACTCTGCCTTGGGGAGCACAATATGCTATTAAAAATGAGCCATTGCAAGTGAGGAGCAGAGAAAGAGCCATTTGGGATTTAGCATCAGTTTCCAGGGCTTGTAGTCAATGTCTGCAGCTACCCAAGACTGTCTCCACTGCTACCTTGTTTGTTCCCCCCAGTTTATTCCCCTAGATGTTTCAAACAGCTTGTCTACATAAGGAAAGTTTCCCCTGATGTGAGGATGCTTGGGAACTTCAATTAGCTTTGCTCACTCCAGGCAGTCAAAAAAGTAAAAATCAAGAGGTTTACTTAAAATGAGTCTTTGCTTTTATAAATAATACATGGAGGGAATTTCTCTGGGACTGTTGGTAGCTCAGGCCAGAGGACTCTAGAATCACATTTCCAAATGTCTTTCCAGCAACTTTATGGTATTAAGTACGTAATTGTATAAATACACCATACAACAGCAATAGAAGAACATCACTGAGGATACATGAATTCAAGCACTCAAACTAGAGAAAAGCCTAAAATCTGGGTGCCTGTTCTTTCTCCAGAGCTTCTGTGCATAATAATACCCCATCAAGCTATATAAATGCTGACTATTTTTTTCTCCGAGACAGCTGCCTTGCCGAGTGCCCAGAATGGATGATGCTCAATAAAGGAAATAGCTATTCAGTATTATCCTCATTCATCAGTGTTCAGCCAGTGCCTTATTTGTCATTCAAGCCCTGCTCTAGAACCAGAAGCTTCTTCACAGGCAATTTCCTTTTAACCTCACCACTGTAGTGAGTCAGTCCTCCCCAAACCCACAACACCCCTGATGTTACAGAAGGGGAACTGAGGAGCAGAGCCATTAACTGTGGGGTTTGGCAGCAGCATCTGGCACCCAGGGTCAAGGGAAGGATACAGCTACACAGTCAGGGAGTTCAGGAAAGGCAGCAAAGGAGCAAAGCCAGCCGCGCAAATCATGCATGCAGGTCCACAATGTGGCAGGAGTGGGATGAAAATTTAAAAGATCCTATTGTAATGTATCAGCACAGAGGCAGTGAAACAACAGCCCCTTTTGGGAGGAAAGCTTCATCCTTATGTAATGCTTTAATAAAAGAGCTGACTGCACTGATTACACTCAAATCTACACCAGAGCAGCACCACTGCTATGGTATGGGCCCGGCTCAGAGAAACAAAATGTCTGCACTAAAATTTTCCAGTCCCTTGAAATAAATGTAAACTCATGCTATTTTGCTAGACAAAATTGAACCCTGGCTATTAGCTACGCTACAGCTAGACAATTAATAGACATTTGAACATCTAGAGACTTACACTCTGGAGGAAAACCATGCTTAGAATGCAATATGTCAACTCAAAGAATGAAGTCATCTGGATCTACATTTTTCCAGCAGTCAACATACCCTTCTTTCCCAGAAGTGTGTCCTTTTTCCAAATTAGATATAAAACAATCCCTGTAGAGAGGAAAATTTCCCTGTGGCCATCCCTTCTACAGACAGCCCTGCAAGCATTAGGGCAGGGACTGTTCTTATTTATACACTCTGCTGCCTGAGGACTCTGCTTCTGTCAAATAAAAAAAATTAATTGCCTTTCCTCCAGAAATGTCAACATGTTCTTCTCCTGTCCCCTACTTTTAACTTATCCCTCTTAGTCAGCCCAGGCTTCCTAACTTTCTGCATCCTATCAGCCCCACTTGAAAGCATCTTCTCCCTCCCCCTTTTCTTTTTCCATCTAAACTTCCCTTCCATTTCCTCTCCCCTTTCCCAAAATCCAAACACACATTCTTATCCCCTAATATAGGCTGATTCATGGCTTTGCGTCAGCAGCCACGCTCTTGGCCAGACCCAGCTTTAATGGACACATTTCAGCTGCTGCCAAGCAGTATGTGACAACATTGGAGAAGCAGGGCTGCCATTGGCCCAGGGGCCAGCAGCGTTGGGAATGGGAGATGGGCGATGGCCAGCATGACTCAGCAGAGAACATGCATAGTTGTTGCCTTCAGAGATGGAAAGGGAGATCCTAAATTCAATCAGTTATTCCTCAGAGTACAGCACTGGGGCACACACAAGCCAATTAAGTCAAACAAGGGAAGAGATGTCGGTGGAAAAAAAAAGATCTTGGCTCATAAAACATTGGAAGACAATTTTAAAGAGTTCTTTCAGAGCAAGGCATTCATCCAGCACTGTTCTCATCTAAACATCTGCATGCTCTGCACCAACAGTGATACCTGCCCCTCTTCCTTTCAAAAACCTTCAGTCCACATGAGGCACACCTGACAATTCTGCAGTTATCAGTACCAGCCTGCAAGCTGTATTCAAACAGACACTGCTCCTGTTACACTGCACAACAAAAGGAACTGGATATTCAGACCCCGAAACAAAGCAATTAGAAGTCTGGGGTCTTTGCACATTTAGTAAGGACTGCAGGTGACATTCAAAAAGCCAATCCTAACCTTCTGAAGAAGCACTTTTTCCTGCTGCACCCAGGACACTCTGGATTGCTGCACTACAGAGGGTAATCCCAGGTCCCCAGCTCTGCCCCAAAGCCGGCCAAGGGTCCTGGAGAGCAGATGGAGCTGTTCCAAAGCTGCTGGCTCAAAGCCTAATGCTGATTGGAGTGACTACGTTAGCAATTGGAAGCAGTAGGCAACAGCAGATTCAGCTAAAGCCTTAATCTGGTTGCCCAGAACAGTTTTTAGTGCACACAGAGATCTGTGAATGTGAAAAAGACAAGCTTAAAATTTGTACACAGAATATAGCAAAGTTTATTCATATTAAATACATCTACTTGCATCACTACTTGCCACATACTTGTTCTCCAGGACACTGCGTTCATTCCCACATCAGGAGACAGACAGTTTTTACTTTACATAAAATAGAGCTACCAATCTGTTTTCCCTGAATAACATATCACTGAAGCTGGCAAAACAATACAAACTGGATTTATTCAGTACAAACTATAGAGATTTTCTTTTTACTGGTCTAGGGAGTTACACACAAGGACAAAATTATTCCAAATATATGTACAGACAGCTGGAATTCAAGCGTCTCCAGTCTCCACGCTAGTCAAGACAAACATTTTTGGTATTTAGACACTTGAGTCCTGGTCCAGATTCCAATTCTTCTCCCCATATCCATTCAATTTGTTTAAAATAATAAGCAAAATCCTACACCAGTCCTTTTAAAGGATAAGCAGATTTTGCCAAAAGTAAGTGGCATGGGAAACAGTTTGCTTCTGAAAAATGTGTTTGCTGAGTAAATAAGCTTGGTCAGTCTGACCACAGGAGTTGCATAGCAAACGCACTACATGTAAATTATTTCATGCAAGTGCAGTTTCCCCCCTTGTACACACCTGACTTTTGTTACTCCAGACAAGCACAGGACAAGTAGATTGCAAGCATTTCTGATGGACAGAAAGCAAAAGGAGAATTTAACTACAGTGTTTGTCTGCAAAGGTAAACCCAATCTCACTGAAAACTAAAATAAACTCTATAAAACAGTTAGAAAAACAAATATCTTTCCTGCTGAAACTGGCTCTATCTTTGGAAAATTGCTAAATTGCCTTGCCCAAGAACTTCTTACAAGCAACCAGCATTATGTAACCAAAAGAGGAAAAATACAAATCACATGTTCTTCCCACCTAATGTTGCAATCCTTTTGGTCAATTCTGTGTTCAAGTCCCCACCCCCCAACTGAAAAAACCTACAACACCTCAAAACCAGGAACTGGCATCTTGTGACTGATGTACTTCATCTACAATCTTACAGGCCCCCTCTGATAGCCAGGGTAACTAACAGCTCTTACCACCAACCTAATTATAATGCGATTAAATACATTGTTCAATCATCAAAATCTGGGATATCGTCATAGGAATAGCCCCGGTAGCCTTTGGAAGCGTAGTATGCAATGCGCAGGTGGTAGAAGCCTGGGAGAAACACAAGGATCCCAATGATGAGCACGGGGATAGCACGGTCCGTTCCCTGCAGAGAAGAGATATGCAAGTGCAGTAAGAAGAGATCTGGGGGTGAGGTGTCTTCCCTGTTTAAGCCCTACCTCAACTATTCCTCCCTAAGGCCTGGCTAGCTGACAAAAATATAAAAATTCATCTTAAATCAGAAATATCTCAGTTTTCTTCAGGCTGAGCTCTAAGTCCTCTCCCTGTCATCTCCTCCTTGCTGCAGGAAACCCTCAACTGAACTTCTCCTTCAGATAGGAGGGGTGGCTCCTCCTAACCCTAATCACATTACAAAACTGCCAGCCACAGGCTGGGTGCTGCATGCTTGGCTGAGAGCGAGCTCTCCTATCTGTGCCTGGACTGCTTCCGATACTGCTGTTTCCACAACGAAAAGCAGCAGCTGCCAACCGTAAAGCAATTCCATACAGCACAAGGTAAAAGAAGTGTGCCACAGAGGAGCACCAAGTCAACTACAAACAACAGATCCCCTTTCAACGGATCATAAATACTGAGAGATGAGAAAAGTGGTGCTGTGTCCTATATAGCTGTCTGGTATCTCCTACAGAAGTTACCAGATGACCTTCACTAGAAGAGTGATGATCCCAGCATGAAGTTTTTCCAAGCTGACCACTGCAGGGATGTAGCATTAAAATGAAACTGTACCCCAGGGAGGACAGAGAAACTCAGCCCTCCCTGGCAGATCTCCAATTCAGCTATGAACCTGCTCCAGATGTGCTAACTGAAGACAGAGGGCTGTGCTGCCAGAGAAACAGGGCTGTCAGCAAACACCAGCACAGCAGTGGAGGGGATTACCTTCTTGCCTACAGGCCTTTTGCTCTGAATTTCTACACTGAACATGACGGTTCATGGCAGGCTTTGAGGAATGGGCAAGCAATGCAAAACTCATAACAAAAGTGTAATCAAACCACTTACGCCTTTGCTAATGTATCCTGCCAAGAGGAGGGCTCCTATGATAATGAGGAAGGTCCCAATCATGAAGAGCACAACAGCCAGTGCAATTGCCTTGTAGGGGATTTTTGGTGGGCTCTTCTTGAACTGGATGGAAAAAAACCCAAATATTAAACAGCTTAACTCAGCACAGTTCCCCTCACACCACAGCAGAGATGTGAATCCCACAGCTAGCAGAGATGACACGGGACACACTGTTGCAGCAGCTCTGCTGCAGGGCTTTGTAATGGCCCTGCTGCAAGGAACCCTGCGCAGGGAGACCCTGCTGTCTGAGCCAGCGTTTACACCCATTGCTTCCAGACCTGCTCTGATTTTCACCTCCCTCCAAAGAAACGCATCTGACCCTATTAAACAAGCAATCTTGTTTCCAGTTAAGCTCTATGGGCTTTCTGGAGGAGAAGGGCTGAAGCTGTGGCTTGCAGCTTGTACCTTTCTGAGCTGAGGCTGCTCTACTGGAGATGAACAAAGCAGCTGCCTCCCACGCACATGCAAAGCTATAGCAGCCTTTCCTATTAATTCACAGAGCAGCAGCAGAAAGGTTTTCTTCCTCACTTTTTACCTGCAGGTCAATATATCCATCATCAGTGCTGGAAAGCTTGGAATATTTGACTTTGCTACTGGGAATCCCAGCAGTCAGATTTGTACGTGACGGCATCATTACAAGGAAGCCTAGGCATCAGCTAGAACCTGGAAAACAGAGAAGAGCAAAAAAAAAGGAAAGAGTAAATTGGATGATGGAGTCTGAGAGACATGGGTCAAGTTATTTAAGAGAAACAAAAATGTCAAGCCTGTACTAACCAAAAGGCATCTTTGTTCTTTTTCATAAATTAATGAAATAAATCTTTTAAACAAAGCTTTGTATTTAAGCCTAAAATACAAAAGCATGTATATAGCTGCAACAGGATTTGCCAATATTTGAAAGCAAAGTCAAACTGAGCTAGAACTTGTGTTTAAAACAAGATAGAAATTCCGGAATAATATACAATGTATAAACCAGCTCTCATTTTGCAGGGAGATCATACTTCCAGCAGGGAGATGTCTGAGGTCCAGCTATTTCTAAACAGGGACACCAGCAAATAAACCCAAACCAGAACTAAACAAAGCAGCTTTTCAACCAGCCGGATATTTTGCAATAGATCCATTTTGAAAAAAAAACCCACTAAAAGTTAGAATGAAATGGAGCTGTCATTCCCAAGACAGCTCAAGTCATGACTCAGAGGGAGCATGACAAGGGGATGGAGTGGTTAGTGGATGAGGTAACCAAAAAACCAGCAAGGAGCAAAAAGCATAGGTCACTTGTCTAACTGCGAGGGAGGCAGCATTCAGGGCAGAGCTTTATTTAGTTCCACCAGAGCCGTACCCTGCAATTTCACCATGCCGTGAAGCCAAGCCCTGTGGTTTTGCTGTCAGCAGTGACAGTCCCGGGGAGAGGGGCACAGCCAGCTTTCTTCTGCACCTTGGAGCCCAACTTCTCAGGAGCTGAAGCCTGGATCCAGCCTGCCAACGCACCCCTGACTCACTGCGGACACTCACATCCTCAGCTCCTTGCACATCCATGTTTTTCAGATCACGGTACTCAAACACCCCCAAGGCCTCCCACATGCCCAGGGGGTAGATGGGCAGGAGGGGAAGCAGCCAAAAGAAAAATCAGTACATCTGAAGTGTGCCAGATTTCCCAACTCTGCCCCATTTTACTCAAGTACCACGGGACTTCTTACTGACTGTCCCATTATTTACCAAGCTTTTCCTAGAGGCTTCCTCGGAATTATTTCCAATTTACACTTGCATAAGTTGTCCTGCCTTTCCCATTACCTTGCTTACCAACAAGAAAGAGGCTATTAAGGACAGATGCAAAAAAAGAAAACTCTCTCAGACCTCATGTTTAAAGGCCAGGGTCAAGTCCATTAAGCTTCACTCTCCTTGTGCTCTACATTGGTTCAAGATCAAAAACAAGCTCAGTGCTGTGCTCTTTCAGAGGCAAATAAATGGTGAATCATGCCTGTAATCCAAGTTTTCTAATACGATGCGCTACAGCCATGTTGTAAACACAGGCAGAAGCCACACTGCCTGGGGGAAGGCTTCCAGGGTAGAGCGCAGGCTCACAAGGGGAGCTCGCCAGTAAATGCAAACCTGGCACTTCAAGACAAAATCCTGTTTATCCCCTAAATAAGAGCAATACATTTTGCTGCCCGCTCTGCCCAGGAATAAGGAAGTAAGGGGAACGTCTTTTCTTGCCCTTTCGGGAGCTCAAACCTCACACCTAACATGATAAACACACCCGACCCCCCTCCTCCAGACCTGAAATGGTTTCTCTGCTGCTAAACAGGAACTTCACATGTCTGGGAACTCCCCCAAAGCTGCACACCCTGCCTCACACCGCTTCAAAACATCACCGAAAACACACGAAGACTGTTACCTACTATTTGCGCTGCTGAGCAAACCCATCTCTCCCCACCGCTTTGCTTCCGCGCTGCCGTAGAACAACCCAGGAAGTTTATTCCTGATGACAGCAATTTCCTTCCAGGTTATGGCAGCAGCCTCTTGCTGACTCAGCTCCACTGGGTTATTTTCAGTCTCACACTCCAGATGAGCAG
This sequence comes from Ciconia boyciana, assembly GCF_034638445.1. Classification (NCBI taxonomy): domain Eukaryota; kingdom Metazoa; phylum Chordata; class Aves; order Ciconiiformes; family Ciconiidae; genus Ciconia; species Ciconia boyciana. The sequence continues at coordinate 943,327 of NC_132958.1, read as the reverse complement.
CTGGAATTAACAGCGTCCTTAGGCAGGCTGGCACGGACCACGTCCTGGTCACCCAGGCCCACATCACGTGAGACCCACCGGAGCTAATCTGTCATTTCAGGGCTGCATTTGTAGATTTTTTATGACCGAGCATGTTCATACACATCGCTCCTACACATACTTTAAAATAGAGTTGATTTTCTAAAGGAAGATCTGGACATAATTAAACTGTCAGACACAGCACAGCCCTCCATTAGGGCTAAATATGTGACAGACAAGCTACAGCCAGAAAATTATTTCTAGCACCTGGAACAATATTAACACATCAGATGAAACACAGCTGGGGATCTACATCCTCCAACTGCTCCCAACAAGGAAACTGCAGGAATTGCCATGGTTCCTTGTAACTTGTATTAATTGTAAATTAATAAAATACCCACTGGACTTAGAGCCTGACAAGCCTAATCTCCTTAAATGTTTAAAGAATTCCTTAAAGGAATTCTCCCTTCCTCCCCCTATTTCTCTTCTCCTTGGTAAGAAAGTCAAAATATTTAAAGTTATAAAATTCAAAGGCTTACTCTATGAAACATGGAGAACTACACACAGCATTTACTTAGCCTCTGCAGTTTGTTGTTTTGTTTAAAAAGAGAACATTTTAATTTTGATTATTTGGGGTATGGCAACAGCAAAGTAAACATTCAGCTTCTTTAAGGATTTATCCAGAAAGCAGACAGTACGCAAGTCAAAACACAAGTGCGTAGATACTTACATTAAAGGACATTTCTTACAACAGGAGCCTACTCAATTTGGTCATTACAGCTGTAAAAATAAGCAATTAAGCCATTTGGCTTATTTTTACAATGCATTTGAGTAGAATAGCACAAGAAAGTTTGGTAATCCCCACTACAGCAGGAGGTTGCACCAAAAATAATTTGCTTCCAATCACTAACCCAGCTTTACACACATCCTTGAAAACCAGAATCCTTCCCGATTTCATCATGAATCTTTGATTCTTTGCTGAAGCACAGATTTACTTGCTGTACTTGTGGGCACCACAATGGTGATCCTATCTGAGGAGCATCACATTTGGAGTAAAAAAAGCCTCTAGGTTATCCAAGGTATCCACTACAACTGTTCTGGGCAATAACTCAGCAATTGCTGAGAAACTTTAGGGCAGCTAAAGATCTTGCTTTTGAGTTGTTTTCTTAAAGGTGCTGAATTAATCAGCAAGCTAAGACAGCTCAAGAGAATAAATAGGGCATGCTCTGGAGACACAAGACTCAATATGGGAGCTGAAAACCATGCAGGGAGCTCCCTGCATCACAGCAGAAGAAAAACAGTCTATACCATCTCTAATAAAGCAGTGCTGCTACCAATGAAGACTCAAGAGCAGTGGCATTAAGAAATCCTGTTCCCCAGCTTTGAGCAGGGACAAGTTGCTATCACCATGGTAGCCATATCATTCTGACACAGCAGAATTATGTTTCTTAATCAGTACTGCCACCTTGTGAAATTCTTCTGCTAAATCAGTGGGGTTTTCCAACTGGCAAGTTTGCAGGCAGTTTATGCTCAAGATACTCCTGTACTGCTGACTAGTGGGAAGTACACAGCCTCCTCAGAAAAGAAGCATACCCACAGCGCTTAAGAGCCTGTAAGTACTACTTACCACACAGCACTGATCGAGCCAACTAAATTGATTTTCAGTGTTTCTTCATTCATGACAAAGTGGAGTCACTCAGATGCCAGATGGAGGGTAAGGATTTACAGCTAGCTGGTGGCAATACAGTAAGCAAAGAAAAAACCAACCCAGTAGCTGCCTGAAACTGTTTTCAAATCCTGTTTTTCATGATCAAACCTTCAGGGTGAAACATGCTGTAAACCTGTCTTCATCAATAAATATGGAGATGATCACAAACACCCTTGATTAAGAGAGGAATTGCTGGTGACACAGGTGAGTGCACTACACTTGTCAACAGAAGTGTGTAAGGTGGGGGACAACAGCATTCAACGAATGCACCATGCACAGACCTGTCAAGGAGTAGCTTAACATTGATAAGCCAGAAACAGTAGAGCCAAAACCAGGAAGGGTTCATACAGCTCACCATCAGACCAGGGAACTTTCAGTCACTACTACACCGCAGCACATGCCTACACACTCTGAGAGTTCACCGAGCCAGAGAGACAGCTACAGGAACAGTCCCTGCCAGAGGCAGCTCTGGCTTCTGCCCAAGAGAATACATTTTAAGGAAAATCTGTTTCACAAACCTTCTCTGCTTAAAGGAAACAGAATCATGGACCCATTACTTATTCAAACTGTAACCACACTCCTCCATTTCAACACACCTAAACAATCAAAGCAGAAGCTGGTAACTCCAGCACAAGAAAGCACAAGCTTGCCTGTTGCAGTTCCTTTGGAAAAGGAGGTAGGGTACATTAGCGTAGTTTGACAAAGCACTGATTCATCCATCCACATTTAAACAGGATAAAACCCATGAAATTATATCATGAAATTATATTCTTTATTTCCATTTTCCAAGTTTCAGTTAGAATACCAGCTTCAAAAAATAAATGAAGTAAGGTCAAATAAACTCATGGCGTAATTGAACAGCAGCCCTAGTCAACTACAGTTCCACAGGTGAAACTCTAGGAAACATCTTTACTAAATTAAATATTGCACCCCTTCTCTAACACAAGGTGAGAGGAGTAAGATATTTCACCTTAAGACAGCATCTAAGAGATTACTGAAGTATAGGAATAGACTAGAAAACACAAAATTTCCTATTTCCAATGACACCAGTATAGCAAAAAAGTCAGTTGAAAAATATTTACAAAGATATCTACACAGCATGCCTAGCAGTGCTCATACAATGCTCCAATGCACTGAATTGCTAATAACACCACTTCCTTCTCAAAGTCAGTTGTCCTCTCCAAAGAGCTGACCAGATCTCCCCCTCAGTCCTATTCCAGTTAAGAGCCTTCTTGTTGGTCTTCAATCTTTGGAGCCAGGTAGTATTTTAAGTGTCCCATATCAGCAATCTTGTACTCCACAACTGGAAAAAAGAAAAAAGAAAACAGTATTGAGAAGGTTCTTCAGAAAAGCCATTCAGGCAAGAGTTCTTAATGCTGTTCTACGGTGGCAGCATTCTACAAGATTTTTCAAGTAGTGCTACTTCTACTTACCAAGAGGAACATCTGCTGACATGCTGAGCGTTACTGTAGGTGACAGGGGAGTGGCTTTGGTAAAAAAGTTCAAGTACCTCAGAGCAAAGGTCAATTGGACTGGCTCATTCATCTCTATTGTAACCTAGAAAACCATCAGCCAGGTTAGACTTCAATAAACACAAGCTGCAGCAAGTTCCCTCAAGTCTCTCAATTCAGACATCTCAAAGGCAGTCAGTGTTGCTCCCCACTCTGTCCTGCTGAGCACTGCTCGCAGGCCCCAGGGGTAAGGACCTAAAGCTGGCAACGATTTATTGACTCTAATCTATAAGCCAGAGAAATACACAATCCAGTGACCCAGCTTTAGCCCCCAGTAGGTCAGAGGATTAGTCATATTAGTAGAAACCTCAACACTGAAGACACCACAGTAGGCTTAACTTACAGCTTCTTCCTCTTTATCCACATTGCTGGTCTGTGACAGCTTGATGTTTCCATTTCCCAGCTCTCCATTAGCTGAAAATTTCACACCGTCTTTCGCACAGGAGATGACAACTGCATCGCCAATGTGGCTGAGATCTCTACAGATGCGTGCGAATTCAGCAGAAGGCATTTTCACTACGCAACTATATTCTTGTTCCTGCGATGGAAGTGTCACAATTAAACTTCTACCAAGAAGCTTGGTATAGTCACTACACTGGAGTTTGTGTAGTCTTTCCAAAGGAAGTCTGATGTGAACATGGGAAAACACCCATTCCTAAGAGATAGTGTACTCAGTCATCCAAGCCACTACTTACTGGAATTCCAAGCTGCTCCACATCGAGATCCATTAGCTTCATCTCATAATCAGAAACCTTTTCCTGATCTAAAGAAACAAAACATACTTTGACCAAGTGTTTCCAATAAATTATCATCCTGAATTTAAGTTTTGCCCCCCCAAGTAAAAACACCTCAATTATGACAATAAGATCCGCCTTATTTAGAGCTAGAAACCTAAAAGTGACCCAAACAGCCTTTTGTAGGCTGTAAGAGGACAGGAATCTGCCAAGGTCATCAATATGAGGCCTAAAGAAGAGTCTTTCTCTTACAGAGAAAGCATTGGTCAAGTTGACTAACCTTAGATCTCCAGACTGCTTCAAGAGTTTAAGTGTCAGGTGACCCCTCCCATTTCTGAAGTATTCCTTCTCACCTCCCCCATCCCAGCATCTGCCTGGTCTATGAATACTACCTAAAAATATCACAGTAGCAAATTAGTTCCCAAATATAACACTCACTTGGTGCTTCAAACACTAGAGCCAATGTATCCGCATTGTCTTCTGCTCGGAGAGTTATGATGTCTTCATTTCCAGCACATTTCAGTATTTTGGACATGCTGGGCGGGGGGGGAAAAAAGGTAGGTCACTCACAGGATTGCAAGCAGACAGAGCAGGAACACCAGCCCATTGCCTACTGGAGCGTGAAAACAAGGCTAGCAAGAAGCAGTCAGCACGCTCAGACGCAGCACACGGAGCTGTGCAGGAGCAGCAGAGCTCGGCCTCGTCCCCGCGCCACATCCCCCTCGCAGGGCGGCAGAGCCAGGGCCGGGGGGGACGGCGAAGCGCCATGGCGGGCAGCGCTCGGCCTCCCCTCCTCCCCGCCAGGCTTTCCCGCCACGGCGCGCCGCGCGCTCGGCGCCGGCAGTGACGTCACCGCCGCCGACGGGCCCCGCGCGCGCCGCGAAAAACGGCGCGAGAGCTCTGAGGAGAATGGGGGAAGGGCTGGGAAGGGCTGCGAAGGGCTCCGAACGGCCCCCACCCGCCCCAGGAGCCGCTCCGCGGGGACGGCGAGGGCAAAGACGGCCCCTCGCCGCACATCTTCCCCTCACACACCCCCCTCCCGCGGGCCCAGCGGCCCCAGCTCCCCTCAGCGCCTCAGGCCCGGGCCCACTCCCCCACCCCCGGCCTAGCGCCCGGACAGGCCCCGCCGCCGCCACCTGGAAAGGTTGACGCCCATGGCGATGTTGCGGTCGCAGCGGTAGGTGTCGAAGCCCTCAGAGCGCAGCGTGAGCTGCACCAGGGAGACGTGCGAGGAGTCCATGCTCTGCAGGCTGATGCCGCCCGAGCCCAGGTCCCAGCAGGCCTCGGTGATGAGGTCCTTGAGGGCCTCCAGCACCCGCTTGAGCACCGAGCCCTGCACCAGCCGCGCCTCGAACATCCTCGCAGCAGCAGCGAGCGGCAGCACACACAGAACCGGGAAGGACCACTGGCCGCCAACAGCCGCAGCCCGCCAAGCGCCCCTTTTATACCTTCCTCCGCCCCGCCCACCTCCGCGCCGCAGCCAATCACCAGCGGCCTTCACCTCCCTCACCGAAACCCTATCCACGCTCACATGACAGGTCCCCCCGCTCTCCGGCCAATCCCGGCGTCCCTCCTCGCCTTAATCCTGCCCTCTCGTCCGGCGGCAGCCAATCACCACGCGGGTTACACCCCCTCCCCCCCGTGGTGAGAGCTCGCGTCCCGCCTCGCCGTGCGGCGATGGCCGGCGGGGCCTAACCGGGACGGCGGCCCCGGGAGGCCGCGCTCGCTCCGCGCCCCGGCTGAGGGGAGGGCGGCGATCCCTGATCCCTCGCAGCCCGTCCTCCGCCTGCACCGCAGCGCCGGTGCCACACGTAGGGCCTGTCCGTAGGGACAGCTCGCCGCGCCTCTCCTCAGACGCCAGTTCCTGACAGGAACTCAAGGCCTGAGTGAGAAGCGGCCGCAATCTCCTCTCTAAGACAAATCCGTCACGCTTCTGCCAGCGCCCGTGAACTTCCCGCGCGCGGGGCTTTCCCGATGGCGATGCGACGCGGGCGCCCTCCCTCCCCCCGGCGGCGGCTACGCATTAGCGCCCACCCATCATGGCGCCGGCGGGCGCACATCCGGGTACACCTGGGCGGAGCCAGGGTTGGGCGAACCCCGCCCTCCGCGTCCATGCCGCGCCGCCGATTGGTCGGCGGCAGCGCGCTGCCCTCGCCCGCCCCCTGGTGGCCGCGGGGGGCGCGGCGGCATCGCTGGCGGAGCGGCGCGGAGCGGCCGCGGGCGCGGGGCCGGCATGAGCGAGCTGCGGCAGCGGCTCGGCCGGGAGCCCGGCGGGGCGCGGGAGCCCGAGGATAAGGTGGGGTGCGGGCCGGGGAGCGGGGCGGGGGAGCCGGGCAGCGGGGCGGCGGCGCTGCGCGGGGATCGGCGGCGGCGGGGGAGCGCGGGGCCTGCGGCGGGCTGGCTGCGCGGCCTGCAGACCGCGGGGGGACCCTCCGGCTCCTCTCGCCGAGGCCGGGGCCGCTGCTGCGACCCCCGTCCTGCCGCGCACCGTGCGCGACTGCCTGTGCTCATGCAGCGCCTCGGGGGCCCGTCGCTTGGGTTATTTGCCCCCCCCCCCTCGCCGACAGCCCCAAAACCGGCCCCGAACGAGCAAAGCCCGGCCTCGGGGGGAGTTTCTGTCCGTGGCTGGACAACCGGTCCCAGATCCCGCCTTCTAGGAGCGCGGAGATCTGGGCGTAAACCGGTTTTGTGGGGTATCTCAAGTGGGGGTTACAAAACCCCGCAGGTTCCCTTAGGGAAGACTTTGGTATCTCCTAAGTCATCCCTAAGTAAATACCCTTCCCTGCAGTGGGGTGCGTGGTCTTCGTCGATAGTTTAATGAGGTTTAACGGTTGCGTTTCTCCAAAGAAGAGCCGTGACAAGAAGAGCTGACTTTGTTTTCCTGTTATGTCTCTTCTGTTCCAAACCCAAGCGCAGTTGGATGCTCCGAGCTTGGCAGTCGCTCTGTGAGTCATGTTGTCACTCTTGTCATCTTTACTCCTGCGCCTCCCCAAAGAGGAAAGGAACAAGAGGAATAAGCAGTCAAGAAAAACTTTGTAAATAATGTTTGCAGGGTCACAGGGAGCAAAAACTGGAGGGAAGAGCGGTTCTTCACTGCGTTGGTGTTTAATGCGCGTGTCTGGGGAGCAGCCCCGTACTTGTCCATTTGCCCTTAGTAGCATCATGTTGAGGTTTCCTCTGTTAATACATGAAGTACGCAATTCAGAGAAGCGTGAAATCATCAGGCAAGAGAGCTTTTTCAATTTAAACGTCACATTTAATGCTGTTTTGAATGCCGGTTTGACACCTGCTAGGAGCTGCGCAGTCAGGTTTGAGGAAGCTTGATTGTTCGAAGATTGATTGTGCTGTTGTGATGAGAGAGGGAACTGGGACAGAAAGCGCTGACAGCATCGAGAATGGGTTGCCTTGATGTAGATCGGAAGTTTCTGCCTTTTTCGTAGCTTACGTGAAGCTGTGTGACATCCAGATTTACTGACCTCTATTAAGAGAGCAATAAAATGGCTCCTGTTTTGTTGTTGTGCATAGGGCAGAGCTGTTATCCTCTAGATAAGTACGTTTGTCTCAGTTGGAATTTACTTTGCAGCAGGAAATCTTCAGGGACTTTTATATTCCAGAACTTTTGTGGGAGTTGGAAGACGTCCCTCAGCAGCCTGGAAGGACTAGTACTGCTTAACCGGTATGCAAACAAACTCCCTTGGCCACGCTGTGATCTTGCTTTAGCTACTTCTGATGTGTTTCTAAAGAAGGTCAGAGGGCCGCTATTTTGAGTGCAATCTTGTTATGTCCAGGCAAGTATGCTTTTTACATATAATGAGCCTTCTGAAGGGCTCCTCTAATAGTATCTTTGAGTCAATGACTTGAAGTGTCCTTACTAGAGAGAGGGAACATTTATGTCATACTGCTCATCCTAAAGCAGCTCAAATGAATTGCAAGAGAAAAAAAAGGAAAAAGGAGAAAGAAAAGATGTTTCCAAGCAGTGAAGAACAGCTCCTCTGAGGTGCTGAACGTCTCTTAACAATAGAAAGCTGTTACAGGAGGCAGAGAATTTCCCCAAACTGTTAAAATCAAGCCTGGTGGGAGGTTACCTGGTAACAGTAATCCTGCCATTAGTAAAAGCCTACAGCGTCGTGCTTTCCGTGGCAGCAGACAACGATCTTTCCTCCTCTGAGATCAAGCCATTGTGTTTTTAGTGTTTGGAAAATGCCTGGCATAGCCTGGGAGTAACATCAGTAGAAAGCTTAACGCAGAAAAATTGCTCGTGTGCATCCTATTTGTCGGTGGTCTTAGCCTGCCCAGCGCGTTGCCTGCAGGTGTTGCTGTCAAGAGGGGAGATTCCCGTTTCGGCTTTGTCATTCAGTCAGCCTTGCCAAGAAAAATAGTTTAGCAATGGCTATTGTATTCTACAGAAATCCTTGTGTCTTCTGAAAAGAGCTCTTGGCATATTAAAAGAAACGACTTAAAATGAGTTGTAATCATCAAGGCTGGTTTTAAGATTAGACCCAGAACGTTATGTTTTGAACTTGTTCCCACTTTGCTGTTTTGATAATGGAAAGAGAGAGGCTGGTTTCACTTTCTGGTCTTCTAACCCTTGCACAATGTCACAGCTTTGATGTTTTCCTCCCCGCTGGCACAGGGCAGTGCTTATAGCTGAAACTGTGCTGCTTCAGTTGAGACTGTCGCGCCAGAACATTTTAAAATTGATTTTTGTTGAAACTGTTGTGCAACACGCAATCGTCGTCTCAAAGGGAACAAGGCAACATCTGTTTACTCTGATCACTGAACTCCCTCTGATCCCTCCAGTGAAAAAACACGGAAACTTGCACTGATGTTGTTTGTGCTTGGTACCCATTTTCTTAGCCCAGAGGACTTACGTGCTGCTAACTGTTGCTGTTAATGTGTAGATATCTGAGATTAGATGATTGAAACAAGTTCTACTTTCTTGTTACCTTACAGATCCCATTTTCCCTTGGTTTTTGTAGGCTCGTTCTGTTGCTTTGTAGACCCATTCATTATCTAAAACCGGAGGTCCGTGCCTTCTCTCCTGTGTTGTGCGCATCCCATGAAATTACATTTTCTCTTCCAGCTTCCAAAGAGAACAGGAAAAGTGCAAAAGAGAATTGTTTCACGATGCATGCAGAGCTCCTGAACGCTTCTGCTGGTTTAATGGGATTTTAAAATCGTTCCTCAGTAGGGGTTTGTAATTCGTGTGACTTGACAGTGAGGACAGAGGGTTTTTTCCTTTTCTGTCCTTCTTTTGCTAGGACGTTGCACTCGTAGTTGTCTGAAATCCAGGGGGAGTCTCGGACATCCCATGGCCTAGTCCCATGGAAGGGGAGGAGGGCAGGTCTATTTAGAGGCAGGCTTATCTGGGCTGCAGATCACACCCCTGCGTCACTTGTGGCTCTGTTTACCGACCCCTTTGTCACTGGCAGTCAGTGTCTTGCTGGAAAATACTGTCCCTTTTAAGAGAGGTGGCAGCTGCAAGAGCAAATGGAAGCGGCCCCTGCAGCCGCTGTGCTGGCAGGCATTTTTGTGCAATGGCCCACGCAGGTGAATTTTTCCATCGTGCAGCGTTCGGCACCTCATTGCACCCACAGCAGCTGGGGATGCTCATTTCTTATGGGAAAAGGGGTGATGGTGATTGCAAGAGTGTCGCTTTACTGATACAAGGTCTCGAAGAGCAGGCGTGAAGTGTGCAAGGGTGAAATGTTTCCGTACTTACGAAGGGTTCAATGATGAGGACTTCTGTTTTTTCCAGCCCAGCTCTGCAGTGGACTGATGATGCGACTTTTTATCTGGGTACATCTGTATCGTGTGGTACAAAAAGTGAAAGACTGTGGCTTCCAAGCCTCGTGATTTCTTGTGCCTACAGACATTTTGCAAGGCTTCCCTAGTGATCTAAAGTGTTTTGAAGATGCTGAGCTAAGTAAGTGCCAGGTATTTGAATGCCGGTGCTGACATGTAACTGTCCCTTAGGTCTGCTTGGGAGGGTGAAGGGGAGATGTGAACGGTGGCCTGGTGTGTGCTGGAAAGGATGCAGCAGCTCCGATTTTGGTGTTTGGCTGGGGAGAAGGTACAGGACGTAGAGAAATAACAGTGCAGGTGCTCTGAAGGTTTAGGCAATTTCAAATCCTGTTACTTCCCCGGCCACAGGAGAGCTCCTAGTAGTTGGGAGTTTGTGATAACAAGATGATGTTCTTGTAGCACCAAAACCAATAAACCACGGCAGTGATGCCTCTTCATCTTCATCCACGATTAAGAGAGGCAGAAGTACAAGTCCGCTTTCAGACCCGCCCCAAAGGCTTATTTTTTTAATAGCTCTTAATATTATTTTAGGCTTGATACCAAGCATCAGTTTGTTTGGCTTCTGCTGAAGCATGAGCCTCATTTATTCCTGAGAGATGGTAGCAATCTCAGGTCTGATGTGAGAATACATTTCAGCCTTCCTTGCTGTTTGATGCTCAGCTTTATGTGTGCCTGCCAACAGGAGTGCATTGTTATCTGTTACTGTTAATTGTGGCGGTGAGAAATGGACTGATTGCATTTCTAATGGAGCTCATTATAACCGGCTGTCGCATTTAATACCTTCGCCAGCTTCTGGCCTGCCCTGGAGCTGATGAAAGAGCTGCAGACTGCTCATCATTTCCTTTGGATGGTGTTTGACTTGACCACTACTCCTTTCTGCAAAATGTGCAGGCTCTCCTTTCAACTGCCTGTTTCCTTGCTTATTTGTGGCGATGCCAGAGAAGTTTGATCCCAGGAAAATTTTGTCATTTTAAGGGTTGGATGACTCCACCTCGGGCTGTGAGGAGGTCCTGTCCTCCCCAGTCTGCATGGAGCTGTATGCAGCACTCGTGCATGATAGAGCAAGTACGGAGATTCTCAATGCTCAGGTTAAATCCCCCAAATGCACATTGCTTTTCTGTTACTCAGCCCTTTGGATAGTTCAGAGCTGACTTCTGTTTTCTATCCTTATTTAATGACTAGATGATTGATTTCTGCCTGGTCTGGAGGGCTACATTCCCTAAGCTTGTGTCTCTCTTGGCACTATCTGAAAAGTCGCCGTTACCTCCAGGCAGATAGCTGACCTATTTTCTGAAGTGTTCTTGCTGAGTCTTGGTGGATCTGGGAGCTTCTTACCGAGTTTCCTCTTGCCGCTTCAGCGGTCTGTCCTCGCTCCCGACTGCATCTTGTTATTGTGTACAGGAAGGTCAGTATAGCACAGGGTGATGGAGGGAGGCCGTGGCACATCCACGGCTCCCAAGAGATATTCATGCTGTCTTTGACCCCCCCATTGCAGGTTGAGGTCGGGGCTCTTGCTCAGCGCTCAGACGAGCTGTTCTGTAAGCGAACGTATCTCTGCTTGCGCTTCCGAAGCCGTATTCTTGCAATGATATGCTGGGGGCGATTCATGTGAACGGAGGGATGTTTGGTGCTGAGAGGAGGGAACTTGTGATGAGACATTTGCGTTTCTCTTCCCAGTGGGGAGAAAAACCAAGGACTGATTTGTGCTGTCTGTCAACCGCAATACCACACATGAGGTGGCAAGAAAACCATTTTATCCTCCTGCCTGCTTTAAATGAGCAGTGATGCGCAGCAGGGGTAGACTCCCCTTGGAGATAAAACCTTTAGGAAACCAACTTACGTGAAGACGCAGTGTTTCCAAGCAAATCCATATTTCCTTTCTGAAAGAAAAGAATACTGCCACTTTTCTTTGTATTGGCCAGGACGCATCTGCAGGAATTTGGGACAGAAATTATTACTGTGCCTGTCAATAGCTCTATTGTTTTCCCCCCAAATGTGGTCTGTGTTAGCATGTGTCCCTCCTGGTGATCTGCTTCACTTGAGTTTTCTCTGATTTATGTTTTCCAGGATTATAAAGGACCATGGAGATTCGTAGAGAACAAGTAGTGTGATAGTCTGTAGGTTTATGATGATAGCTGGGGCTTCAGAAAACTACTGATTTGGGTTCATCAGGATTACATCTAAACATCCTGGGCCAAGTCTTACATGGCTCCTTTCCTTGATTAGTTCAAATAAAGCCAACGGGATTGACTGGTAGAGAAACGTGAACAAGATTATAAGGTGTGGTACCACCTTATAATCAGCAAATTAACTAGACTGGTAAGATTTTTTTCCAATTAGATTTTGGAAAAATATGTGTAACTCCAGAGGAATTGAGGGTCAGAAGCCATTGGCCTTGGCATGATGCAAGCTCTCATTTTGGAGAACAAAAATAGACTTTTTGTGCACTAACCTTCCGATGCGAACAGTGTACCCGTTGTTGCAGAGCTGTTTGTTGTCCCTCTTGCTCTCACAGGTCTTCCAAATAACAACAGATCGAAATGTCTGTGTGGAATCGTGCATACGCAGCTCCAAGCTGGGGCAGCCTCTTTCAGACACCGATTCCTAGAGGCGCCTTAGGAGCTTTGCTTTCTTGTTTCTGTACATGTTTCTCTGTCTCTATGGGGACAACAAAGTCTGCCGGTTCGGTAAATGCCACGATAGCAGAGGGATGCCAGTTAGATCCAGGAGAACCCAGCACTGAAGCCTTTCTCCAAAACATCTCTGTCACATGTTTCAGAGAGGGAGGCAGGTTCCTACTGCTCTTAGCAGTAGGAAATTCTGGGGGAACGCCAGAACCAGCAACCTATTTTTGTGCTCTTTTGTATACAATAGCTTCTCGAAAGGACTTGGAGCCATTTACCTTGATTTCTTGTAATAAACAGGCCCCAGAGAGGGTGCTGTGCTGGGGGCCAGGCAGAGGATTAGCTTCTGCCGAGTGAGTCACAGGGATATGCGACTTTGCATGAATCATATTTGCTGACACTGAGATCAGGCTCTTGTATCAGACTGTTGTTCTGCTAAATGCAAACTGTGCATACCTCCGATCACATCCCACTGGCGAGCTGAGCTTGCTTGTGTTCAAAACAAAGCGGGCAGCTTTGGGAACGTGAGATGGCCATGGGAGTTTTCTTCATTATTTCAGACACTATGCAAACATTTCTGCTGTTTGTGATGTTATCTGCTAATGGTCTCCATTTTTAGGCATGCCCTAATTTCTGTGCAGGCTTTCAACTGGAATGTGTTTTTTCGGGATGGGGAAGGGAGTCCCATATAAACATAAAGGAGAACTGACTTTTTTTTTGAGACCACAAATCAAGCAGTCACCACTAGATGCCAGCTTGGTGGGATATCTTGATGGAGGGACATGAGAACCTTGAATTTAGTTGCCCTGCAGATAACTTCACAGCCCAAGAAGTTCAAGCACTTTCCCCTAGACCAGCATCAGGACATGAGCTACCTGGTGCCCACTTGCAAAAAGCCAGTGCTTTTTTGGGACCTTGGTGCAAATCAAGCCTGGACACTTGTTTGCTTCTTCCTTCTAGTGTTAATGGTCTCCAAACATCTCTCTCGTTTCACCCATCTGAGCTTGTAAAGCTCTACAAGAGAATATCCTATAATTAGGGAGTAACAGGACGATTTTTTGCCTTGATGTCACCTTGGTGGATCTGTCTGAGGTGGGTTTGGCTATGGCACGGTAGCCGTCGGAAATGGGCCGGTGCCGTGTAGGTAAAGCACTGAAGAAGGGGAGAGGGGAACGGAGCAGACAGTTTTCCTGGACGTAGGAAGTAAAACCACTTTTGAAAAACATTGAGATTTTCATGACTGAGGCAGCTGGGTTTGTATCCATTAGACTAATTATATTGGCCTTGATTCTGCACATGTGCTCAGAGGTGAGAATAGTAGAGGCTTTAGTACAGTTGGTCCCTGTTGTTCTAGCTGTCAATTTTATCGCCTGAAAAAGCAACTCTATTTTTCTCTTCAGCAGTGTATTAGCATTTTCCGTCACAGCTTTTTGTTAAAATCTGGCAGGAAGTCTAAAAAAACCAGCGCCTTCCTTCAAGAAAGGTGCACAAATAATGGGATTTCTTGAACTAATTTAATCTACCAGCATTGAATATTTAACTGTATCTCTGTATTGGGCAGAAAATTTTTGGCAGGGAGATAGCTGACTTGTTTCTATGACAACTGAGATCATGTCATGGATACTTGGGCAAAAAAAACAAGTGCTCACAGCTTCCGCTGTGAGAAAGCCATTTAAAATGTGAGAACAAATTTCTTACCACATGCTTGCAGGAGTTAAGTTGTTCTAAGACAACTCATTTCTCCGTGTATCTTTCTTTAGGGTGATAAAATATTTGTTCACAAATGTTGCTTAGACCTACTGATTTCAAAAATATAACAAGCAAGTAGGTATCCGGCTTTTTTCCTCGATCTGCTCTGGTTCATCAGTCAGGAGAAACAGACCTCAGAGATCTGTGGGTTTTACTCTTTCTTCTCATCATGACTTGTGTAGAAATGAATGAGTTAGGATAAAATGTACGTTGCTATCTCGATTTTATTCCTGCATTACTTCTTCCTTTGATTCTTTAAGAAGCCTTCAATATTGAGATGATAAATTGAAGAAGAAGCACTGGGCTTGCCTACGGTGCTGGACAGGCAGATTTGCACAAAAAAGAGCCTTTCAATTTAATAACTCCATGTTGGTAACAAAAGCCAGTAAAAGCTACTGCATCTGATTGCGTTTTAATAAACTTAATACTTATCCTGCAAAAGACATGGAAAAATAAAGCCAGATTCCAAAGTAACGAGAGGGAAAGTTTGCTTTGCTTTTATTAAGGGGTTTTAATTGTTTCCCAGCTCTGCATCATGCACACAGATTTCTGACATCCTGGCACACGTTTGCACTGAGTGCTCTGCCCTCCTGCTGCCTGGGAGGAGAGAGGCAGAGGGAATATCAACGACTGAACTAACAGGAAAAATTGCTGAGGGAGAGGTGTGGTAAGAGACTATGGGATAAATACAGCTGGAGACAGCTACGTCCCGGTGCAGGAGCACCAGTGGAAAGTGGTGGGATTGCTGAAAGGTGACGGGGCTGCTTTTTCATTTGTCTCGGCAGCATCTGGTTCAATGAGACCCTGGTGCAAGATGGAAGCTTTTACGTACCGGTGTTGTGCTGTGTTAGTTGCTACCTCAAAGTCATAGTTGGTTCAGGCATGATCAGCTGTATGTGAGGATCAGCCTGTGGCTAAATAGCTTTGATTTGAGGAAGAACCTGAACAATGACCAAAAAGGGCACAAAAAAGGTCCATGGAAGGGTAAAGGAGAGAGTAGGGTCTAGTGGCTGGGAAAGGAGACAAGTCACGATTTCTGGGTTAACATGCTGCAGGTCTGAGTCTCTCCAGGCTTTTGTTTCAAGGGCAGAAATAGGAGGAAACAGCACAGAAGAGGCATCAGGAACCTGGTGTTTCTTAGGGGAGCAGCAGAATCGGTGTCAGAATACCATCTGTTAGATCCAGCTTCCCTGAAATGCTGTTTGTACTGGCATTGCGGGAGTCTCTGTTTGCAGTCTGTGGCTTAACACACAGCCCAAACCTGCCCCTTGCAGTCACAAGCTCTTTGCAGAAGCACTGACTCTGTAATGAGCTTAAATTATCACCGGCGGTAGCCCTCGGCGAGCATCACTCACTGTCGTCTGTGCCGCTTTGCACTCTTTGCTTGCTGCCGCAAGCTTCTTTGCGGAAAGCATTGCTATCTGGTGATTATCCTTCGGGGATGAGGATCTGTCTGGCTTGGTTGGAGGACTAGCGAGTGGAAACGTGCAGGAGGGTGTTACCAAGGCACTGCCACAGCTGGATTAAGTAGCCCAGACCAGGGTGCATCATGCTCAGGCTTAAACAAGTTATTTAGCACCCCACTCAGCTGCTTAAACTGGTGATTTGTAGGCTGATGGTTGCAATTTGCATAAAAGGTATAAAAATAGTGTCAATTACTGAGTCCTCTCCGTAGCCTATATCTGGCACAACGTCCTATATAATCTCAACGCTCCGTTTGAGAGAGAGATCTGAGTAGGGAGAGCTGATTCCCGACTCTGCTCAGTTGTTTTCAAAATGAAGATGTTACAATGTGTGTTAGCCCTCACTCTGACCGGTGATTTCTTCCATCAGGGAAAATGTTTTCTTCCACCTCCCATCAGGCTTAAATTGAGCAAGCAAGACATGTGGCAGGAAGGAGTCCTACATTTGATGTTGAACCCTAACAACGTCCCTTTATCTTGACAAACCTCTTGATTGCCTTCTTTGTACTCTCTGGAAATAACGTGGCAATGTTTGTTGGAGCTGTGGGTACTGTGTGTCCGTTCCACAACCTCTCCTGTTGCCACTGCTGAGGATGAAGTGGGGAACAGCGGGATGCGTGTGCCGTTGGACTGATCCAGTGAGGCTGTGCTCCTGCTCTTGGAGACCAAAACACTTTGCAGCACGAGGTTTGGTTTGGCGTTGCACTGAAACCAGGGGATCAGGTAACTGGTGATGTCGTTTACATCAATTTAGCTGCAACGTCGGTGTCAGTGCAAGAAATCATCGGCTGGGCTATGGCAGAGATCGGGACTGCCCGTTCCAGCAGCTGTTAGATTAGCTCAGTTGCAACATCAAATTCCTCTGTCTCTTGAGCTATGCAGTTGCTTTCATCCTTCATGGTCTTGGCCAGGAGTGGAAGGGAGGAAGGCATCAGTGCTCTTTCCATTTCTTTTGGTCTCTGAGCACTTTGCGAAACTTCTGATCCTCTGGCCTACAGGCAAGGAATAATTTGCCTGCTTCGCACTTAGCCTTCCAATGTTAGTGCTTTGGGGAATAAAATGCAGGGATGCTGGCTTGGATCTGCTTCCTCGTTTCGATGCTTAGTCCTTTTATTGCATGGCCGGCGAGCCTGGGACTTGCATGAGATGGTGGATACTTGGATTGCATTAGAAATTCTGCTTAAGGTTTTTTGTTTTAGCCTATACAGATGATGGTGGTTGCCCTAAGTACTTAAGCACTTCCTTGCCCAATTGATTTGAATTAGTCACATTAATTTTTTTTTCTTTGTAGAAACATGGAACAAGAGAAACAAAGCCCCCATTTCCTAAGTGTAATCTAGAAGACTGGAAGGAGAAACTGAGTTTGGTCAGGCTGGAGCTGAAGCTTTTCGCTGTTGTTTAGATTGCTCACAGGGGAATTCTGCAGAGAATCCTTTTCTTGGAGAAAGGATAGAGAAAGCATTGCAATGGGAAACATAGACTATAGCTAAATACAGTGCACTGATTTCCCCAAACCTGCTCAAGAACAGGGCCCCTGACCTGTGCTGTGCTATAGGATTCATGGTCTTCAGGGAGTTTTATTATTTCCAGTCTTTTTGCCTGCTGCCATTTGCAGCTGCCTTATGGATTTGATCTTTTGTGTGTCCCCAGCTAAATGGCACTAAATCTCTCTGGCGTCCAAGGGACAAGTGGATTTTACAGGTCAGTTAAAAAACAGCTGAAGAAAAAGCCAAGTTGCATTTCTTTGCCAGCTCTCCAAACCCATGGGAGTGCTGGCAGAGGATTTGCTTTCCTCTTCCTTCCCACTCGATGGGAACGGAAAGAAGCGAGCGTGGAGCAAGGTGAGGAAGAGGCAACGCAGGGTGCGACTGGTGCGATGGCCGGTGCCTCGCTCGTCCCCGGAAGACATCTCCAACAACACTGTCGTATTTTTAGCTGCCTCCACCTGACGGTATCTAGCTGTCCTTGTCTGTTTTAAGAACCTGGCCTGCAGCCATTGACACATCACAGCTTGGGGAGTAATTATCTTTTCCTGTCTTAAATAAAGGAGCTACTCAAGTCTTACTGCTCCAGTGAACTACAAATACCCCTCGATCTGGTTACACCAAACCAGTCCCAGCGGATGCTTGTTTTGGTGGGGGTCCCCCCTCTCCAAGCATGGGGCAGCGCTGCCTGGGAGCCCAAAGGGATGAAGTGGCTTTGTTTGCAGAGCTCCCAGCGTTTGTCAGCTTGGCTCCCTCCTTGCTTTTCCTGCAAACATGCTCTCTTTTCCAGGAATTTTAAAATAGCCCATGGTCTGAGGCCAAATGCATGGGCTCGGCCTTGCCTGATGCACAAGCGCTCCCCAGGCAGTGGCATTTTCCTGCCTTGTTTCAAGGAGCGAGGAGCGGGATGGAGCTCTGCCGCTGAAATGAGGGGCAAAATGTTGAAGGTTGGATTCGTCCTCTGTTCAGGAGCTGGACCTGAGGAAAAACTGCGGCTGGGGAGAGGGCATGGGACTGCCCGGGAGCCAGGAGGTTGTTTGTAATCCTTTTCCCACCACTGGCCTGGTGCAGAGCCTTCAGTAACCTCCTGCCTCACCTGTATTTATTTACCCCTAAACACAGGACTTTGCTCTGAGCTAAGTGCTGTGCAGTACGGGGGGCGGGGAAGCACGTGTATTTCCTTCCAGTACATCAGGTTTCTTCTGTGGCCAGAGAGGATGGTTGGGCCTGAGCGATAAGCCATGCTCTTCCTCTTCAGCTATTTGAGGATGGGCTCGGTGTTATTTTTAGTGCCTGCATGTAAAGTCAGCACTTGAAAAGTCTGGAAGCCTTGAGCCTGTCTACTTGGAGGCCTTTCTTTCTGTCTAATTTGGGCAGTGTTGCATACTTGGAGATCTGCCTGGGGATTGGGAGATCTTGTACAAATTCCTGCTAACGAGCCTGTGTCCCTTACGTGTTTGCTGCACTTGGAGATACTTATTATTCAACTATGAGGTGTCTTTAACTGTTCAGAGGGAACAGATCCTTTTCTGTGGCTGCTGCTGAGACTGATGGAGAGTAAAATCCATCATGTATGCCACCTAAAACACTTGATGTTGTTTCTCATGGCTATAACCCCATGTAATACCCAGAATATTTTCTTTTCCTCCTTCTCTCCTGCAGAAGCAGAGCGGTGGTGTCACATCCAGTGGGCTGGTCTGAGTTTCTTCAAAACTGAGTTTCTTCAGCACTGTGTCTAGTAAAGCTCCTTGCCTCTCTTTAACTTGCAGGAGTCAGAGTCTGAGAACAAGCTGGATGGAGAGACAGCATCAGACAGCGAAAGCAAGTCCGAATTTGGAGGATCGCCCCCGGTGCCGACATCGGATGACACTCCAGAGGTCCTGAACAGAGCTCTCTCCAACCTGTCCTCAAGGTAGCACTCACTGAGCATCCTTCCCCTCTGCTGCCAGGGCCCCTGCACCTTCACTGCAGCTTTCCTAGCCTCGGTGGTGGCTGCTGGAAGCTGAAAAAGCAGCTCTCAGAAGCGCTGCGCTCTCCCTCCCTGCCGTGCAAGCAGGAAGGTGCCCCCACAGGAAACAAGATGGTGGTGATGCTAGCAGGGAGAGCAGAGCGCAGTGCTCAGGGCTGCTGTGTGTGGGAGAGGACCGGTGGCAGAGGAGTGCTGTGGGAGGGCCGCCTCGCCGCGTGCTTGGTCTTGGCAGGTGAAAAGAGGCCGGGGTGGGGCAGAAGACAGTTGCGTTTAGCTTTGACGGCACTCTCAGCAAAGACTTCAACTGCCATGGTTTTTAACCACTAGTGTGACCTACTTCTGCAGGAATGCATGAGGAAAGCATGCTGATAAGGACAAGATTTAAGAACAAACCGGGAATGTTCTCTACAGACTGCTTTGGGGGAAAAGCATCTTATTCCTATCACGGGAGAAAGTGTGTCTCCTGTCAGGATGGGAGAGGCTCAAGGCAGGATCTGTTGGAGAGTAGCGAGGGTACGACACTCCAGGGCCCATGTCTCCTCCTGAAAAGGAGTGCAGAGAGGGGTAATGGTCCCCATTTATTTGAACTTATCATGCAGCTTGTTCAAGGTGTGGGAAACCTGAAGCAGAACAGGAACAGACGCTCTCCTGTCCCGTTTCAGTGCCCTTGGAGATGCTCTGCACCTGGCTAATGCTTTCTGCATTTAGTGAAATTCATAGCAGGAAAAACTGAGCTGAGCTGTAGCCTTGGAGCTGCTGCAACCAGGCCTTCATCAGTGGATGAAGGTCTCTTTGCAGCACTGAAAGGGAACTTGGGGTTTCCAGGGCTCAGTTTCCTTCCTGTGATGTGCAGCGAGCAGAAGTGCTGTCTTGCTCCCTTGCTCTGTTTTGACTTTCTCTAACGTCGTTCCTTCTCTGTGGCCTAGATGGAAGAATTGGTGGGTAAGAGGCATCCTCACGCTGGCAATGATCACCTTCTTCTTCATCATCATCTACTTAGGACCCATGGTCTTAATGATGATAGTAAGTGCTCCAGAGAGATGCCCTGACGTTCACAACGATGGGGGAAAGGTTGCTGGGACCACTGCTGGGGTGGGCGGCTCAGAGCCTTATATTTTAGAGGCCCTTATTCAGCTTGCTGGATTTCTCTCTCCATGGAGGAAGCCTGGAAGGAGTCTGTGACCAGCTGCCCTGGCAGTCGGCATTTGGCTGCAATCAAAACTAATACAAGGGGTTGTTAGAAACCTCCTGCGGAGGAAAGAGGAGGGAAAAACGACATGGTGAGCTTCCCATGTTGGATTACAAGACTCCTGCCAGACTGATAGCAACTGCTAAAGTGTCTTTTGCTCTGCACATGCATGTTTTTTATCTCCTTGAGGAAAGAGATGTTTAACCAACAAGTATTACAGCTTCCAGATGTCTTTTTGTGCAGGTGATGTGTGTCCAGATCAAATGTTTCCATGAAATTATCACTATTGGCTATAACGTGTACCACTCCTATGACCTGCCGTGGTTCAGGACGCTCAGCTGGTGAGTAAGAGGGCTGCTCCCCTCTCCTGGCTTAGGTGCAGCAGTAATGCTTCATCTCATTGCAGACAGGCAGCAAAGGGGATCATCTGGCTACCTCCAAACCAGAGACCCTGGGACTGCTGTGTGTTGACCATTGTCATGTATTAGCAGCTCTTGTAAAGGAAAAGCCCCCACAAATCTTGGTAGATCAATATCTTGAAAGAGCCTGTATTGATAAAGTTTGTCCTGTTGTTAATGAAGCGTGGAGATTTGAATCCCATGATCTGCGCAAGGGACGGCATTGGCAGGCGTCAGCACTTAGAGATGGACATGGCTGCTTGGGTGGGATGGGGGTTTTTAGGTGGTTGTGAAACAGGGCTGATCATTGGGACGTAAGGGCTGGGGAGAGGGCAGGAGCAGGGCTTGCAGAAAGCACAGAGCGGGTGGATGCCCAAGGATGCCCAAGCTCGCAGAGGCCTGTTGAGGAGTGCCACCTAAAGGCAGAAAGTCTTTGTGCATCAGAAGGCCAAAACCGAACCTGGATGGTGTGATCCATCGCAAAGTGGCGCTGAGTGATGCAGGTTTAAATGAAGGTGACATTTCTAAACTGGGGGCAATAAAGTTCTGGCTGTCACTTGAAGAAAGCCTGTTTGCAGTGTACCAGAACAGTGTAAAGACCTTAGGGATCAGTCACTTTCTGTGTTTCTCCAGAAGCCTTGTAGGGTTCCTGCTAACGAGCATCTGCATCCTTCACAGGTACTTCCTGCTCTGTGTAAACTACTTTTTCTATGGTGAGACTGTGACAGATTATTTCTTCACCCTGGTTCAGAGAGAGGAGCCCCTGCGAATTCTCAGCAAATACCACCGCTTCATTTCTTTCGCCCTGTACTTAACAGGTAGAGACCCCGTTTTCTGTTGGTTAATCTTGTCTGGGCTGGAGGGAAGAAATCTCCTTGAACTACTCTTGTCCTGAGTATTGTGTCTAATGCAGTAGCCATAGCAAATTATCTCTGCCCTTCAGTGATGCTGCAGCTTGGCTGCATGGTTAGAGTAGTGGCGGCAAATCTCTTACATGAGGCTCTGTAGAAGAAAACTGCCTAATCTGTACGGGACAGCCAGGCTTGATTGTTAATCTGTCCAAGTGCTACTTGTAGGTAAAGGTATTTAGTGACTTCCCAAAAGTAGCGCGTTTTCCTGCTCTACATTGCTGCCTTCCTCAAGTAAAGAACCTAAAGAGCTGTGGAATGTCATGGACAAAAAGTATTTCTTTCTGTTGAAGATCCATTCCCACCGTTTACTTTCCTTCTGTCTCTCATCAGGTTTCTGCATGTTTGTCTTGAGTCTGGTGAAGAAACACTATCGCCTCCAGTTCTACATGGTAAGGTTAAATGCAGGGCCTGGCTGCCCCCACTTGGAGGCAGAAGAATGAATAGTGTAGGCTGCTTGAAAATGTTGTGTAGAGGAATACATGTCAGTAGATGCTTCTGTGCTGGTTGTGCACTGTAACGCTGCCTGGAAGAAAAGTTACTGTGAGCAGACTGTATTTTTAGGAAAGTGTCTCTGACCGAATTTCCCTGCAAACATGTGTTCTCTTCTCTCTGCACTTGTGGATGCTATTAACAAACTTCCTGCAAGCTGAGAGGACTGCACAAGGCTATTTGACTCTTGTACTGAGGGTAGATGGCCACCAGGGTTAATTGGCTATGTCCTCCTTTTCCCAAACATCAGTAAGGCATTGCTTGTGTTTGACCATCAACACAACTAATTTTGCTTTCCAATATATTCAGCACTCAGGGGTATGGCTTGGATATCTATCAGTCTTCTGCTCTTCTTATATAGTCAGAAGGCTGAGCGAGATATATGGGATAGGGGTGGGCTAAAGAGCATTTGGTCCAGCAGAAGTCTTCCCAATGAAGGTCACCTCTGGGCTTGAGCTGAAGAACATGCCCATAAATTACTATGGGTGACTGTTCCCTGCTCTTCGTGACTCTTGGTGTTTGTCATGGTGAAGGTGCATGCTAGAAATGCACATGTGCATGAGCCATTCTCTGTCTGAGAGGTAGCTAACAGCATCTGATTTCTGCCAGCGATGCGTATGGGCAGGGTCTCTAGGCAGGCTGGACTGCATGCTGTCTTCTCTTCCAGTTTGGATGGACCCATGTGACGTTGCTAATTGTTGTTACCCAGTCGCACCTCATCATTCACAACCTGTTTGAAGGAATGATATGGTGAGTTGCCGTGTGTTCTGAGTTGCTTTGATTTCTGCAGCCTGAAACGAATGACCGTGTTTTGAGTTAAAACTGTTCTTTTAAAAAAACAAATGGCCAAGGAGAAGGTGCTTCCTGCGAGGGACCAACCTATTCAGAATAGAAAAGCAAAAGATTGAGTGATACCTCAGCGACTTAGGACTTGCTTTGTGCTACTTGAACAGTATAGAGAGTTGTTGTAAAGAAGCATCTGAAAATTGCTGTGGGGTGCAGGGACCTTTCAGGCAGTGTCAGGCCTGTGTAGATGCTTTCTCTTTATACCCACATCTAGCGAATGGACGGGAAAGTGCTGCTCGGCACTTGATTTGGGGCAATGCCGTCAGCATAATGGTAGAAGCAGCGCTGTGAAAGGAAGGAGATTGCAACCTGCCACCTTACTCCAGCTGCTGTGCAGAGGGGAAGCCCCTTTGGTGGTCCTCCCAAAACCAGCAGTGCCGGGAACTAATTTTGTCCGCTTTAAGATTGCATGTTCCTCTGCGTGCCACAACCAGCCCAGAGTGCTTTGGGAGCAGCCTGCTTACAGCTAAATGCAGCCTCTTTGGGTGGCAGAGGGGGCCACTGTCTAACAGCATGTCACGTGTGGCAAAAGAAAATGTGCTTAAAACAGGCCATTCTGGGTGCCCGACCTGCTTTTGAGTCCAGAGCACTAGAGTAATTCCCCAGATTTCCCTAGGAGCTTCAGGTGGTTGCTCCTTGCATTGCATTGGAGGGGGAGAGGTTGATGTGATGGCACTGCAAAGCATCTTATGAAGCAACTGCTCATGTAGTTAAGTCTTGGAGTTGTCTGATCTTGGCACTTCCCAATGGTTTGATTCTTCTCCCATCTAGGTTCATCGTCCCAATTTCCTGTGTGATCTGCAATGACATCATGGCGTACATGTTCGGGTTCTTCTTTGGCCGCACCCCACTCATCAAGGTTCGTAACACTTTGGTGGACAAACCACGCATTTTGGCTTCTTTGGGTCTTAGTCCTGTGTTCCCTCATCTCCCGTTTTGTGGCTTTTTGTGGGTCTGAAGCAAGCCTCCAGATTAAACTTGATGCGCGTCCCAATCTTTGAGGCTGTGAAGTGAAATGAACCGTTTCAGACCGAGACGTTAATGTCAGGTTCTGACCAAACACTTACTTGTTGGTTGTTGGCACCAATTTTTATTTGCCTCAGCAATTCACGAGCGAAGAAGGGCTGCATAGGTGTGCAGTGGTGTGCGGAGATGTACAGTTTGTAATTCTCTCTCTCTTTGTCTGGCAGCTCTCCCCAAAGAAGACCTGGGAGGGTTTTATTGGAGGATTTTTTGCCACTGTTTTGTTTGGATTGCTGGTAAGTAGCAATCATGGTGCTTCTTTCATTGGTCTTTTCCCTTCGTAGGGTGACAGAGTTTTGTCTAAAAAATGCAGTCAAGCTGTAAGCTCTTCCAGCTCTTGTCAGAGACTTCACATTTTCCTCACTGATCAGGATTTGAACTGGTCCATGGCTGTGCTTTGTGCTGTGTGCAGATCCTGCAGATGGAGGACGTTTTTAGTCCCTGTTAGACCCTGTGACATGTTCTTTACAATAATTGTCCTTGAAACTTTCTCCTGCTGCTGTTGGATGAATGCTGTGCGTCTTTTCAAGGGCTGTGCTCTTGAAATTTTCGAGGGAATTCAGTGCTCTTGGAATATTCTTATCTGTTTTTATGATGATCTCTGTGTCTGGTTGTTTCCACCATCCTCTCAGCCAAGTGGTGCAGCCTGTCTCAGCCTGTTCGTACGGGGCTCTGATCACTGCTTGCTGAACAGATGCACTTACTAAACGAAAATGCTTACTTTGCCTTTAGCCAATTACTGCTTCTCAGGAGAGTAATCTTCTTAATGAAGCTGGGAGTGTGGCTCCCTCCTCGCCGTGTCTCCTTGAGCAGCCTTTTCTCTTGAGATCAGCTCTGCCACATTACTCAGGAAAGTATTAACCCTGCTTTCTCTTGGTGCGTCTCTTTTTCTCTCTCCTTGAAGCTGTCCTACGTGATGTCTGGGTACCGGTGCTTCACCTGTCCGGTGGAGTTCAACAACGACACCAACAGCTTCACGGTGGACTGTGAGCCGTCCGAGCTGTTCCAGCTACAGGAGTACAACATCCCCTTGGTGCTGCAGTCTGTGGTGGGCTGGGTAGGACTCTCTCTGTTTATTGGATCTTATTTATTGCAATAGGAACACCAACAAAAGAGATCAGGGCTTTATTTTGATGGTGTTTGAAGGAACATGACAAGGGATGATCCAGAAAAGGGGGGGAATTTAATGGTGCTCCATGTTGGTTGAAGGCCCAAAGGAAGTGTCCCAAGCCTGGTGGGACATTAACTCACTTGAAAACCAACTGATCTAAAGCCTGGAGAGCACAGAAAGAGGAGCAAGCCGTGGACAGTGCTATTCTTGTTGAAAATCCTTCTCTGACATGTTTTTCTTCCTGCAGAAGACAGTCCGGATGTACCCCTTCCAAATCCACAGCATCGCACTGTCTACTTTCGCCTCCCTCATTGGGCCGTTCGGAGGCTTCTTTGCTAGTGGATTTAAGAGAGCCTTCAAAATCAAGGTGAGGATGGTCAAGGTAATTTACATTTTAGAAAGGAAAGAGTAAATACGTGCTACCACTCTGAGCAGTCCCTGTGCTCCAAGGAGTGGCAGGCTGTGAGCTTTGGGAAGGGAGAGAAGGTTTCTTCAGTCACAGATAAAATGCTGGAGCAGAATCTAGTTTTTGTGACTGAATGGGGAGAGATGTTAAAATTTCAACTGTGATATTCTAAACCCTGCTTTGGTGCAGAACTTGAGGTAGAGGAAGAGAGACTCAGTCAGGAAATTTTGCAATCTGAGGCTTCCCTTGATCTCTTGCAGGCTGGTTTACGTATAAACAGTCCATGTTCGGTTAAGATGCCTTGAAAGGCAAGACAGCGTTGCAAGAGAGAAACATTAGCCTTCTTTGACTTTTGAGTGACAGACCTGAGCTAAGCCTTGATGTCCCTCAGGCACTGGTAGTCTTCATAAAGGCGAAACTTTTAAAACCAGGGAGAGATTAAGTCAGTCATCTGACTAAAGATCTGACTTAAGATCTGACTTAAGTCAGTCATCTGACTTAAGATCAGTCATCTTAGTCTGACTTTTGCCTTCTGGGAAGAATTAGAGCAAGGGTATGAGTGTCGTGCATAGAGGTACATAAGCAAGTACAGGTAATGGGCATTTGAGACTGCTCAATACAATCCCTTCTGCTTTGCACAGGACTTTGCCAACACAATCCCAGGGCACGGAGGTATCATGGACCGCTTTGACTGTCAGTACCTGATGGCTACGTTTGTTAACGTGTACATCGCGAGCTTTATCAGGTATTTATTGCTTTGCGGTGAAGCTTGGGGGCCCTGTCAAACTCAAGTGACGTACAGGCTTGTAATAAGAGACAGTTGTTCTCCCCGTTAGATTAACATCTAAAAATATAAGACAAAGAAAGAGAGGAAATGGAGGCTTGAAGAAGGGAAGCATCTTTTAGCAGGGTCATGCAGAGCTGGAAACACAACCCCCATTTCCCAAGGTCTGTTATTCCAGTCGCTCTGAAACTCCTCCTTGTCCCTTCTGCGTCCCTGTGAATCTTGAGCAGGGTTTCCAGAGTTGAACGAGCAGAAAAATCTCATTTTGTAGCATTAACAAGTGTCTGTAGCCAAGCATAGAAGAAAGTCTGTAGGTGCATAAAAGATGTACTGAAGGAGGTGAAGAACTGTCTTTATGTGGCTGCTTTGATTTTTGAGGGGGAGCATCTGCTGGTGAGGGAAGATGCACAACCCTCTTGAAAGAGATTGGGTTTGGGGTGGTTTTTTTGTTTACAGTTCAGCATCCTGTGCCTTTTGAATCCATTTCCACATCTCAAATGGAGTTAAGCTCCCTGGGTAGAACTGGTGAAGGAATGGGCAGCATGGCTCTTTACCTTAAGCCTATGATTTTGATGAAATTGCACTTGGGTTCCCAGATCATTGAGATTTAGCAATGTGACTCATTAATAATGGTGCTTGTGTGTTTCAGAGGTCCTAACCCAAGCAAACTGATCCAGCAGTTCTTAACCTTGCGGCCAGACCAGCAGCTCCACATCTTCAACACGCTAAAAGCACACCTTGTTGACAAGGGTATGTTAGGTAGTTTGGAGGACGCATAGACAGCCGGGTGATTGGAACAGGACTGAAAACAGACAAGCCTCCTCGAGGAAATTCCTGGCTTGCCTGATTTAAGACAATAACAAGGCCTCATTTCACTGTAACTTTTCTTTCTTTCTTGGTAAATGTTTGCATTTGTGGGTTTTTTTAATAATATATTTATATCGCTTTGGTTCAAATGAGCAAATCTTGGGTTTATAGCTGAGAAGGAGTTAAGGCTTGGAAGAACTGTTGGGTAAAGTAAGAGGGTACAACTGTCCTCATGGTCTGTTCTTAACCTTCGATGCACATGCGCAGAGCTGAACTTTTCCTGTGAGTGTGTTTATGCAGGGAATACGCAAAGCGTTGTCCGTACAACTGCCTCTGCGCGTGGGAGCCAGCGGGGAAGGTGAAGCCGTGCAGCTCCCCTGGCCGTTGTGCCAGGCTGCGTTCACGATGGCAACTCTGGGGACCATCGCTTTCTGCGGTGG
Source organism: Ciconia boyciana (assembly GCF_034638445.1). NCBI lineage: Eukaryota > Metazoa > Chordata > Aves > Ciconiiformes > Ciconiidae > Ciconia > Ciconia boyciana. Next base: position 915,858 of record NC_132958.1, on the reverse strand, counting down.
TAACTGTGAATGCGATGTTAATTTTCCCAGAAAGCCATGTTTATGCCTGTGTGCAATCTCCTTGCAGACTGCACGGTGAGCACAAGGCTCTGTTAATTGGAAGAGGATCTTGTACTAATCCAGCCACATTTCCTCTGCCCAGCCAGGCACGCGCATCTATTTTCACTTGCTGTTTTTTGCAGTGCCTCTCATATTCCCCCCTTATGGCTGATATTTTGGCAAATAAGAGTTTTATAACCGATTAAACCAGAAATAGACTGGGGACAAGGAGTCAAGAAACTGGTAGTTGCTTGTGGGAATGTGGGAGGTTCAAATTGCTTCAAAACTGAATCAAGTAAATAGGTTTTAAAGAACATTGAAGTTTCATTGAGTAATTCCTGCCAAGTAAGAACAAGCCTTTAAATAACTTGGTTCATTTTTACCCCATCAAATAACCTTTAAGAAACACTGAACCACACTTTTTCATTTCTCGATGGTTGGAAACCCCGCACTGGGATATTTCAACTGATTTGGGGAGCAGTTTCCAACTTGGTTTTTTTCTGAAGTTTGCTGGTTGGGGCTCCAGCACCCTGCTGGTGCTGTCAGCTGGGTATTTTGTTTTTCTTTCAGGGATCATGTCTATCACCTGTTTGTTACTTGAGTTCTAGATGTCATGCTGCTGAGTTTATCATGGTCGATGTTGCATTTCAGTCTGGGTTCATTTACCTGCAGGCTTCTGTCCTGCTTCGCTTACTAAATCCTGTCATAAATAGTTTGTACTTAATAGTTGCAAGTTTTATCTAAGTACTTTCCTTTATTTTGCCATACTTTTTTATTATTTCAAAATGAGAGCCCTGAAGATTGTAAAACTTTTTTTTTTTTTTTTTAGTGATCAGATAGTGAAAATATCCCCAGTTTACACCTTATGCACTGTTCCCAAACACAAGGTGACTCTGATTTTACTTCTTTCCATAGTTTGTGCATGGGAGAGAGAAACTTTACCTTATTTTAACCTGGGGAACGAGTGACAGGGAAAGATAATACAGAAGTACATTGCTGTTTTCAAACAATTGCTGACATAAACCTTATACACAGACACCCCCCCATATGGAGACACGTACACGCTGCAAGCTAGCTAAGCGTTGATGGAAAATAAAACACCTGAAAATACTTCGTAGTTCATACTCCATATTCTGATTCTGCCATTGCTTTCATTTACCCTGAGTGAGCGAGAGAGCGTGTAAATACATTAACAGATACCAACTCTCTCTTATGTTTCTATAGGACTCTTTCTGCGTGGTAAGCTCTGCTTCGTCTCCCTAAACAGGAACCACAGGGCAGAAGTTTGTGCCCATTGTACTGCAAAGACAGGTATTTGATCGAAAGCACAGATTGCAGAGAAGAAGGGTCTGTTTCCACAAAGTATTTTCAGCACGGTGCTGGCAAAGTTGCTGGCTTCTGGCAGGAGGCAGGACTGCTCCGACGGAGCCAGTTCAGGATTGCGTTTGGTTAATGCCAGTGGTGTACCGAGAGGCTTTCTTGGACTAGTTGTGGAGACTGTTCCCTTCCAGCTTGAATTAGGCAGGGATTTATTTTCTGTTGACTTACAGGGTATTGGTCCAAGCCCCTAATTTGAAAATTGGAGGGGAGAATTAAGGTGCTTCCATCTTGCTTTGCCCAGGGAGAATATTTGGTCTGCATTTCATGACAATTTGACTGAGTTTAGCTAGGCAAAGGGAGGGCACCTGCAAGGAGTACCCGGGCTGGGAATAGCTGTGGAAGTGACAGGGTTTTGTGTAGTCCCTGAAAAGCAGTTTGCCCTGTGGGGTGGGACAAGCTGGTGCTTTGCTGGATTCTCCCTGCCCGTTGCCAACATCTGCCAAAACCCCTTGTAGTGCACTGTTGGGTCATCAGAAGAAGCTCTAGTGTTGATAAATATTACAAAAGTGTTCTGCTCTTTATATTAAGAATTTTCTCATATGGGTCTTTAGTTTCCTGCTCATCTTGCTTTAAACCTTTTGTACCTCTTTAGTTGTAATTAGTGGGGCAAAAATGGAACGCAAAGCTTTTCTGCATGCTTTTGATTTAAAGTAGCATTTGGGCCTCTGTGAAGGGTGTAGTGCTGGATGTGGACGCTGGAGGGCAAAGCAGTTGCACTTAGTGGCTTCCCAGGGCTGGGGGAGAAGCAGCAGCAGCAATGTGGGTGGGTGCCTTTCCTGGTGAGCTCGCAGCTTTCTTCTTGCTTCCTTTCCAGCAGTGCAGTTAAAGGGTGGACTTCCAAGCCTGTTTTGATCCTGAAAGATAAAGCTACGTGGAAAGGGTTTAGCATCCTGCACTGAAGTTTACTAAACTGAATGGGAACAGCGCATCCGTTTGAGAAATGGAGGAGGAAGGGAGGGAGATGGGGGTTGTTAAGATTATTTGCAAGTTGTACAGCTGATCTTGCTGAGAAATACTGGTGACCACTGTCGCGTGTCCTCTGTCGGGCTGGCAAACCCACTTCTACACCGCTGGTATGAATCTATGTGATAGTACTACTCCGCTCTTAGCGACAGCGTGCTGCCTGGGGAGCATTTGGTGGGTTTTCCCCATCAGCCCAGCCTGTGAGTGGCTTTAGTTTGCCGTAGATATTTCAAGTTAGACTTAGAAAGTTAGAGGAAATGAAAAGCTGACGTTACTGGCTCTGGCTGTCCCTAAAGGAGTTAACTGTGATGCCAGGGATGTGTAGCAAGACATGTTGCGCCTCTTTTCATTGCATTAAGCCATGCAGGACCTTTGTCATGCTGCAGCTCTCGTAAGAATTTAGGTTTGGAGGGAGGCTGACGTAGCTGATGCTGCTGGAGAGGCCAAACTGACACCAGGGATGTCTAGGTGAGGCGATGCGGGCTCATGTGAAGTTTCTCCAGCTGCAGGGCTCGAGCTCGGCATTGCACAATAGTTTTTGTTCACAGTGGGCTCCACAACCGGAGAAGTTCCTCCTGCTTGTGCCCACCAAGAGGCAAATAACTGTGAGAGCAGACCAGTAAGGGGGGAGGTACTGTATCAGCCGGCGTGTGGTGTGCTTGGGTCAGAAGGAAGAGAAAAGCAGGATTTGGCCAATGTGAAGCTTACGAGGGTATTACTGCTGCCTGGCAGGGGACAGGCTGGTGTGCAAACCACCTCTTCATGAGCGGTCACTGCTTTTCCAGTTGGAGTGGACAGAGAGGGACGTGAGTGTATTTAATGAGCACAGGGATGGCACATGCCTAGAAAGCTGCTTTTGCATGGCGTGAGAAGCTGGCTGTCCCTGTGAGGTGACTCTAAACGTTCGTGACGTTTGTTTGCTGGTGGGTGATTCAGCGATATGGGTCGGACGCTGGTTTGATCCACAGCCTGAGCAGGCACGGCTGGGCTAGGTCTGTGTAGACAAGCACTTGGCGTGCTGTGATAGGAATTCGCTTCTCCAAGTCTGGTTGTAGCCCAAATTAGTTTGCAGATCGGATGCACAGCCAGACCGTGGCCTGCAGTGCTCAGCGAAACATCAAAACCTAGTTTCTGCATTCAGTATCATGTCCCGTGCCCATCAGCATGTATTATTTAGATATTATTTGGGGTGATGGGCTCAGAAGTCTGCTGACACTGATCTGAAGGGGCAGCCATTGCCTGGGGTTTGTGGTACCCTGTGCAGCTCATGAAGCTGGAAATCCTGTAGCATCAGCGAACACTTGGCACCAGGCTGTGAAATGCCGGTATCTTCTGTTCCAAGGTGTGTCTCCTGTTCCCGATGTGTGCAGCGAGTTCCCCCAACCATGGCTGTGATGGGGTCCTGGCATCTCTTCCTTCCCCCGCCTCCTCTGACCAGCTTTGTACAATATGAGGAGGACAAAGCTGTGTCGAAAGCATCCGCACGGCCCATCCAGACCCTCCTGGGGACAGGCGTTTGTCACAAAAAGCATCGCGTGAAAGCTCCTGTGGTTCCTGCCCTCTGTAACCAGCCACGGAGTTGCGTTTTGTACTGCTGTAATCTTTGTGTGCTCCTGTTCTCCAGACCTGATGTGTTTCTACCATCTGCTTCTTTCTCTGTGCATTGTTCTTTTGATTAATGTTTTAGCTACACATGTAGAGTTGCCTTTCTTTGACTGAATGTCCGAATGTGATATATTGTATATTTTAAAGTATTTACCCTATTTATATACTATATGTTACTGTTAAATAAATATAAGTTCCATTATCTGTAGTGCAGTTTTATTCAGCGCTGTCGGCAAGTCGGAGATGCCGAAAACCTCCTTTCCGTGCTCTGTAAAGCAGATCGGTCTGTTTTAAACTCAGAGTCCCCCATTCCTTGCCCCGTAGCTCTCCTTCCTTGGGGATCTTCCTAAGAGCAGACCTGGTTGTGGCAAAGACACACGTGAGGGCTGCAGAGGGGCTGAGCACGCAGGCGGGATTGGACCGTCCGTGTCCTGCACGAGGGACACAAACGGCTGCGTTTCCAGGGTGGTTTGCAGTGGAAGCTGTGATCAGATTATACAGGCCCATCTTGATCAGAGATGAGGGAAGTGTTGGCACCGCTGCACCCTGCAAATCGGCTCATTTTACCCTAAATATTTCATTGGGAATGTGAAAAATTGTTGGAATTGCACTTAGCGTAACTTATTGCTTCATCTCAGCTGTTTCTCCTGACTTGCCTGGGTTTAGGAGAGCGGAATCCTTCTGTTTACCCAGTAAAACATACTATTTTTAGCTCTCATGTTATTTTGACTGTTTTTGACTTATCAGCTAAGCCAAACCAACCCATCAGCAGCCCTCTTTTTGCTTCCTGTCACACTGTGTGGGCATTTTCAGACAAATTAATCCTCCAACAGCAACAAAACACGATGCCCTCTCTTTCTCTATAGCAACCTTGCAAAATTGCTCTAAAGCCCCAAATCTCTCATTGCAACACAGCGCCCTTGGAGGAGTCGGCCAGTTAAGCAGAAAATTGCTGAGCAGCACCACGCAATCTTCAGCAGTCCTGTGAAGCAATTAGAAGCCATTACTGAGAGGTCTTGAAAGATCCCTTGGTGTTAAATCTGTTGGAAAACGGACTATGAAATCTCTCGGCAAGCTGTCGAGCTGGCGGAGGGCAGGGCAGCGTGCATGCCCGTGCCTTGCAGTGAGTCAGACATCATCTGACAGCCTCTGCGGCCGGCGTATCTGCGTCGCTGCTCACATTCCAGCCTTCAGCTGAAGATCCCTCCTTTTTGCTCCCCATCCTGTGCCAATTTAATTAAATCAAACATCGAAAACTGCAAATTCCCAGTGGAAATCCTAGCGCTAGCTGTGCTCCGTACCCAGAAAGCCAGTAAGCCTCAAACCAAGGCCTCTGTGCCAGCAGGTCTCATGCAACGCTCTGTCCAGACACATTTTCCATGAGATCCTGATCGAAGAGGGATGTAAAAAACAAACCAAACAACTTTATGGGCTGAGATTTGCCCTTTTTAAGTTCCCCTGGGGCATTCGGTTCAGGAACAGGCTGCCCAGCTTGATTGCTAAAGAAAATACCCCAATCTTGTGATGTCCTTTCCCAAACGCGGAGGCAGCTACCAGGTACCTGGCGGGAGCAAGCAGGAGGCAGCTGAAACAGCTCTCTGGGCGCTTGCGAAGGGCTGTTTTGGGATGCCAGAGAGGGCTGAGCTGCTGCGGTGTAGCTACACAGCGTTGGGCTGAATTGCACGATTTTGGGCTAAAACACTTGCTATTTCCTTTCTCGAGGAGGGGAAAGTGCCACGTGACATCCTGTTCGCACAGGCAGGTGGGGAAAGGCGGCTGTTCACAAGCTGGTGCCGGGCTTTTGTAAAAAAAAAACGGGTTGAAGAGAAAAAAAGAATCAAAATGCATGACTCCCTAGAGCTCCTATGGCTTTCTGCAGACAGTGTTAAGAAGAGGAAAAAAATGATGCTAAATTCAGAGCTCATGCAGGGTCCTTTGCTTGGGGTACAGCAGAAACGGAGTTAATTCAGGCAGTTTGGGTCCGAAGTAGGAGATTGGGGTTAATCTAGTTCAGGCTTGGGTACGTGCTGGGCTACTCCGTTGCGATAGCACCGCTTTCCACGCCGTCATGTTCCCTGGGCTTTCGGCAGTGGAATATGTGAGCCGGGGATCTCTGAGCTGGCTCCAGTCACTGCTCAAAGCAACAAGTTCAGTTTTCAGCTGTGATTAACCCAAATTAGCCCACCAGGGTCAACCCTGGCTGTGCTGTGACCGGGCAGTCAGCGCAGGCTCCAGCTCCTTCCCTGAGAGGCACATCCTCAATATATGCTACAGCACTAAAAAAAAAAGCCTTTGCAAGCGGCTTCGTGCATCCCAGGCATGGTGGCTGGGCTGCAAATCAGAATGGGAACCGGTGGCCGCATCCTCTTTCAGCTGCCTGCGCTCCCCACATCGCTGTTTCTGCTTCTGTTCAGGGCAACTTCCCTGTCTGCAGGGCCTGGGCCTTCCCAGTACGGGGGGAAACGGGGCTGGAGCCCCCCGTTAGCCCCTTGGGGCACGCTGCCATGTCTTGCAGCCGCCCTCGCTGCTTTTCGCTCCATTTGGGCGTTTGTGAATGCAACAACCCTTCCTTGCATTTACCCTGTGTCTCGCGAGCTGCATCTCAGTCTAAGTGCACTGCAGTCTGCTTTGCAGATGCACAGCCGTTTCTTTTGAGGGAAACCAGCATTAAATGACATGAAACAGGATACACTTGCTGTTGTGAGCAGGGAAAGGGGCTTTGCTTGAGCCGGTGGTCCTGGTGAGGTCTGTGCTCACGTCCCCTGGCCCTCACTGCTCTGATACCCACAGCCTCCAAGAGCAGCCTCATTTCATCCCCATTTTGCTCGTACCGCTGTTACAAAGCGGGTGTGAAAAACCTTAAATCAACTGTGGGGATTATTCAGCAGCTGCAATAAGAAAATGCAAAAGACACCCGTGTCGTCCGGGCCATGCACGCGGGGATGCATTAGGACATTCAGAGACACCATCCTGCGGCATTTGGCCATGGCCACCTGAGCCGCAGCCTGCTCTGCTTTGCTGCTGAGCAAAACATTTCCCGAAACTCCGTGCTGGGCCGTGTCCTTCAGCGAACACTTTTCTAGTGCACCAACTGCGCCGAGAAGGACACCCACTTCCTCAAATACAACCAGCAGCGTGCGGAGAGCAACCCCAGGCAGCCACATTTCGGTGCAGGCTGGGGCCAGGCAGCTGCGTCTCCGCATCAGCCAAAGAGGGTAGCAAAAAGGGGAGCAAACAAGGCGGCATCACCTCGGCGTCGTCGGGGAAGCAAGACGAGAGCTTTGCAGGAAAACAGGGCAGGAAAGTACTTTTATGGGGTTGTTCACAGCCGCTCTCAGAGGAGGGAGGAGGAAGTACGTTGGCAAATCAACCCTTGCCGAGCCATCGCTCTACGTGGGGGGGATCGCACCCCGGGCGCAAGATCCCCACGGGACTATCAGAGCTTTGTTTCAGCCCGTCTCCTAAGCAAGCCCCTCTTGAAAAAAAAAAAAGCCCCTCCTGATCCAAAATGTCCCTCAAGCTGCCACGGAACTGGGATTTCAACCTGAAAACGGATGCTGCAAAAATAGGTACCGTGACTGTTTCTTTCTGCTCTTCTGTTTCTGCTTCAGCCTTTCAGGTGCAAGCCGGGTGTGCCGGGGTGCCTGTGGCCAAGCCCAGCTGCGATTTCAGCTACGGCACACACCTGAACTCGCTTCTGGCCTCGGTGGGGGGACCTGACCCCCAGCTACCGCTTTCGAGACAGCAGATGGTTTGCAAATGATTTGCAAGAAGTGATTTGCAAAGTCGTCACTGAGGGATGCTGTGGGAGCATGGCCAGGGCCGTGGCGCTGGGGCTGGAGCAGCGGCTGTCTCAGTAGGGTGGGGAACGGGGGGACCTGGCAGCGTGGGGCTGCTGCCCACCCAACATCCGGGTTTGGGGGGATTTAAACCACATGGGCTCATTCTGCTGGCGCAAGCCTTGCAGGAGGTGAAATGCAGGCCAAGAGGCGGACGGAGTGGTGCAGGCTGGAGGAAGCAATTTCGCTCTTGCTCAGGTTTCTTCGCCCACCCCAACGTCATTGGTTTCCTCTCACTGGTGGTAAAGAGTCTTCCAACGCCCATGCCGGGCTCTGTGCTGCAGGATAGCTTCACTACGTGATTTCCTGACTTATCTCCTGCCTCTGCCCAGGCTTTACACGGCTCTCCTCCTCCATGGGATCCATCTCCAGCATGAAAACCACTTGAGAACACCTTTGGGAAGGAGTGAGGGATCCCTACGGCGGGCTCTGTGGCCAAAATATCACGGCAGAGCCAATGTCTACTTTTGGGTCAAGAAACCAGGGAGGGGATGTGGGGGTGAGGATGCTGCGGTCGAGGAAGGGGTGCAGTGCCCAGTCTTGTGCACGCACTGAGGCAAAGGCCCTCCGTGGTTCTGGCACTGGAGCCAAAACATGGTCAAGGCACACGTTAGCAACTTGATTTCTCCCTGCAGCAGCGAGATTTGACCAAGCCAGTCTCTGCGGTGCTGAGCTCTTCCTCCCTGCACCTTGCGTCAGCTTGCAGGGTTGTTTCTGGCTGGATTTTCTCGCAAAGGCAATTTGGACTTCTATTTGAAGCTACTTTCATCGGTGGCCAAACCACTTGCTTCAGACAAGGCCCCAGATGAAGCACTGCTGGTCCCTGGCGGCCGCTGCTGTGGCTGGGCTCGGGCGATGCACAGTGACGTGCAGGATGAGACCCCGGGTGGTCCAGAAGCTTGCAGGCAGACAGAGGAAGCGGTGCCATCACCTGCCCTCATCACTTTGCAGGATAGAGGTGGAAAAATCCTCACGTAGTTATCATAGAAGCATCCTGGATTTCTGCATTGCCTGTTCTTAAGATAATTAATATTTTTTTGCACAGAGGCTGCAGAGCAGTGGGTAAATTCAATCGGTAGCTCAGAAAAAAAGGCCAGGGGACACTGAGCCTGCTGGCTGCTGGGAAGCAGAGGGAGTGGAGATGGGATTCCTGCAGAAAGCAGCACTCCCACGAGCCAGCACTCTGATGCCTTCCCGAATTTTGCGGTGTGTTCCGAAAACACACATCCTACATCCTATCCGAACGTAGGACCTCATCTCCCCCTCGATGAAACAGAGATGCTGATATTCGCTCTGTTTAATTAGCACTAACATTTGCAGAGTGAGGTCTCTGTACCAAGCACCGATGACCACAAGAACTTAATCTGAACAACAACTTAATCTGAACCACAAGAACTTAATCTAACAAGACAATTCCTGTGTTGTTACCAGGAATTGCTTTTTTTCAAGAAAATCTGCTTGCGATGAAATTCTTGGTGCTTTCTGCAGCTTGCCCTGCTGCAAGCCCGTGAGATGAGGGTTGTGTCTGTGTGTGTGTGCAGAGACCTGAGCGTTGGGGCGAGCTCGGTGCATCGACTCTTCTCATGCTTCAGGGGTTCTGGCTGCGGGGACCAGCTGCTGCCGTCTTCAGGGGTGCAGCAGGGATGTGTCTTGCTTGTGGAAAATAATTGCAAATTAGTCACCACCGCCCTTGCTGGCTCCTCCCAGCTTCGGGATACTTCCCCCTCCTCGTCTCCAGCCGTGGCCCACAAGCAGCTTTTGTAAGCCCCAGGGCAGCGCACCAGCTTCTGTGTGCTTCCTCATGCTGAGAAAAATGCAAAGCTATTTATTGCAATGAAGGAGAAAATTGCATTTGCAATTTTCATTGCAAAACCTATTGTGGCACTTTTGCTTTTACTGTTTTTTATTGCAAGTACCCAACATCCCTCCTGCGGGGCAGGAGCAAAGGGGATGGCAGGGAGGGCTCTTGCTCAAGACAAGGATTTGGGGCAGGAGCCAGCGTCGATGTGGACACCATGGGGGCACCCAATGCAATTTCTCCTGCAAGTCACACTTTGGCAGGGCTCCTCTTTTCGGGGAGCAAGGAGCAGGACACGGGCACCCTGCTACGGCTGGTGCCCAGGGCTGGAGGAAGAGTGAGGATGTTTTGGAGGAAATACTCAACTTCAGAGGTGGTTACCACAGGAAATGCTTCAAGGGGCACCACATTTGCTCTTCGTGGCTCTTCCCTGCCCTGCGAGAGTGGCAAGGAGCAGGGCCAAGTGCGGCAGGGATGTGTTGGTAAAGGAGGAGATGATTGCAAGTGCTGGACCACCCTGGTGAGAGCCAGGGAAAAAGCTTTGCCCAGCCCCACGTAAAATTTTCTGCTGGTCATCACGCGAGCTGGGCATCGCACTGGCCACAAAAGGTAGAAACTTGGAAAAGCGGTAAGGGAGGGAGCCACAGCCTTGGTAGTTCTGGTTTTGTGAATGCAGAAAAACTTTCCACTGGGCAAAAATAGCCTCGCTGTCTGCAAAGCCAAGCTCCCCACAGCAGCTCCTTTCCTTTGCCTCTGCACAAGCCCTGCGGTGGGGACGGCGGTTGGGGGGTGCTCACATCGTGGCTAAGAAGGATCCTGCAAACTGTTATTTTGGCCTTAAATGAGCCCAAAGTACAGGGAGAGCTGTCTTGTGCAGAGGGAAAATACATCTGCCTGTTCACACTGGTGCACATGTATGTGGATGAACACGGCTAAGCCATGGGTAAGCACAGGCCTCCGGCTGCACCTTGCGTCTGGCGTTTCAGAAGGGCTGATGCTAAAGAAAGGGGACCCACGTGTACCCCTCTGAATGCACATTCCTTATGCACCTTAAGGCTGCAAAGAGGGAGAGAATAAACCTTATTTCCAGCAAGGACCAGGCGATTGAAGCTCAAGGCTGAGAGCAGGAGGAACCCCCGGGTAGCAGTGTCTGCCGGGTCGCTTTGTTTCCATGGTGCAGAGCCCTGATGCAGCCACAATGGGCTTAGAGGGAGCTTAGTATCTCCAATAAAAGGTAGTAAAACATTGCATTTTTCATAAAATACATGATTTCTCCTTCCAAGTCTTGTGCCACTGGAATATCAGTGCTGCTGAGCTCTTTGGGGAAGGCTGAACACGGAGCTGATGGATGGAGACGCATCCCTGATTTCCACCCATTTGGGTGCAAGTGTGGACCCTGCGAGCTGCATTGCAACAGCTTCACTTCAGATTAAGTTCTTGTGGTCATCGGTGCTTGGTACAGAGACCTCACTCTGCAAATGTTAGTGCTAATTAAACAGAGCGAATATCAGCATCTCTGTTTCATCGAGGGGGAGATGAGGCCCTACGTTCGGATAGGAGAACACACAGCAAAATTCGGGAAGGCATCAGAGTGCTGGCTCGTGGGAGTGCTGCTTTCTGCAGAACGGGGCTAGTTTGGAGCCAGCCCACTCAGGATTTGCTCTTTGGCAATGGGCTGTGGTTTCTGCAGAGCAAAGCGTTCGCAGGAGGCAGGCAGCACCCTGCACCCAGTAGCCTCCATGCTCCCGGCAGCTGCTCCACCCCTGCGGATCATTCCCCAAAAATCCTTGCCCCCAAGGAGTCGACGGCAGCCACAAGACATGAAGGAACATGATTTACGGAGAGGAGTGATGCTGCTCATGAGCAGTTTGCTGAGAATCATATTAATATTTATGAGATTTGAGTGATGCAGATGTTTTGGCAAAGAGCAATGAACCTGCCTGGAGCTTGAGGTGCAATTTCGAAACCCCATTTTTGGTTTTTGCATCAGGGTAATCCCCAGTACCAGCATTGTTCAGGGGAGCTGGCAAATCCCTTTCGAAGGTCCTTGCTTACAACCACATCCTCTGCCAGGGGCATTCCACATCAGCACGCATTCAGATACAAGCAGCATCCTCACTGTGTTTTGAAGGCTGATTTTTGGATTCACAATCATTTTTTTATTTTTGGAAAGGCGTTTGCAATCCTGTAACAGGTTTGTAGTGGAGAAGCGAGCTCACAATACCCTACCCAAGCCTGGCTCCGAAGGATGAGGGCAAAACTCGGCACGGAGTGCAAAATGCTTTGTAGGCTCATGCTCCCGGTGGGTGTCTGTGCAGCGGGAGCACCTGCTCAGGCGTGAGATGCCCCTGGTCCCAAACATCACAAGGCAGTGGCGGGTGATTTTTAATTTTCTCCTTTTTAAGCTTGTCCTTTGCACTCGCGTCCACGCCAGGATTCATTGACGCTCATATCTAATGCAGCTTTTGCAGCTCTCTGCTCCGCTGACCAGCTCAGGGGAAAAGCGGGCATCTGGGGGCAGAGATATGGGGCCGCCACAGCTTCCCCCACCCCACAGCGTTGCACAACGCCTCCCTCATGGCCTTGGCTCGGCTTGAATGGCCTCTGACAGCAAATGCTGCTGGGCTCAGGGGCCCGAATCCTGCACCACCCTCACCCGCCGGACCCAGCCAGGTGCCATCAGCTCCGTTTTAGCAGCGGAGACGTAAGACCTCAGGAAATCACCACGTGCAGAGACCAGTGAAGCTGAATTCCCCTGGAGTCATATAATTATTTTTGCCCTGTGACCATAAATGCTAACTCTACCCAGCTGGGTTGGCACTGGGGTCCTGCAGTGCCCCGTCCAGAGGCAAAAATCAAAGTGTCCCTTCTGGAAACGATCCCTCCCCAGGCATTTACTATCACAGAAGGATTTAGAGATGCCACAGGGCCATGCTGCCGGTTCCTGGCACAGGTCAGTGGCACCAGTGGGACTCATCTACGCAATGCAAACAGGAGACACGGGACACTGCTCTGCCCAGCCGGTAAATCCACACTGGCACCCCTTGGAGACTTTCCAACCTCATTGTATGAGAACTGCCCCATTGGAAACATCAGGCAATGCTCTCCCAGAGCAAAACTGCAATTTCTGAACAGTTTTTTTTCAAGCCAGGCTGGGTCATTCTGCTATCGCTGCTGCAGGCTGTTTGGGGTGGGTATAAAAAACCCACACAGTCCCATTAAAAAAAAAGCGCTAATGATTTTCTTCTCACTTGCAAGATAATTACTCCCACGCAGGAAAAAGGAAGCACATACTGACAGATACTGCAGCCACTTCCTTTAAAAACTCTAGCCAGTTTGCTCAGCACAGGCAGAGGGGCAGAGAGCCGCTCTCGCTGTTGTAGCTTAAATAGGCCCTGGGGACGCAGGTCTGCTGGCCACTCGTCCCCGTGCATGCCCACCAGCCCGACCCTCTCTTTCCTTGGCAGCCCGCTCCAAGAGCGTGATGAGCGGAGAGCCAGCGGGCACCCGGCCGGCCTCCCCCAACCCGCTAGAGCGGCCCCTGAAGATCGGCTGGCTGAAAAAGCAGCGCTCCATCGTCAAGAACTGGCAGCAGCGGTACTTCGTGCTTAAGGGCCAGCAGCTTTACTACTACAAGGACGAGGATGATGTCAAACCACAGGTAGGACGAGGCTGCTGGGCTTTGTCGGTCCTCAATCTCCCCCTTCTTGCAACTTTGCTCGTAGGGAAATGGTTTGGGATGGGTCTGGAGTAGGGTATTAAAGAGGTTTTCTGCCTTTGGGCAGTAACAGAGATCAGATATCCTGATCAGGATCATCTGTGCACTTAAATTCTTAAAGTGCCTGGAAGCCCTGCTGGGGGCTTGGTCCTTCTGTGCCCAAGCAATGGAGTGCTGGAAAAAAAACCAGTTACCAACTAGAAAGTTGCTATCATTCTCCAAGACAACAGAAACAGGCTGGGGAGAAGAAGAGCTCAGTACACCACCTCTTTTGTGATGGCAAGCGCAGCAATGGGCGCACAAGACAACAGGAGCTTTGAGAGAGCTTTCAACCGTGCACTTGGTGGGAAAGGCAGCTTACAGCATGCTTTTAGGAAAAAACAAGCAGAACTTTCAGCATAGTTGAATGGGTGTGAGGATTTGCCCAAGACAGACCTCACAGCAGGGCTGTGGGCTGGACAGATGACAGCGAAGGGCATCTGCTTCCTTAGGACCTCTTGCCACGGGAGAGGGCAGCTGGAGGGACAAGGAAAGAAATTCTCTCTCTCTCCAGCCTCTGGGTTTGTATCCCGTCCTGGCCCAGCCCCATCCTCTGCAGAAGGCTCAGTGGCACAGATGCAGTTTGTGTTACTCGGCTGCTGCCCTGGTCCACTCTGCGCGGCCAGAGGAAACCTGCCCCGCTGCCTCTTCCTCTAAGGGAAAATGCTTGAAATCTGCTGAACGCTCCGGCGCATGTCAGTTCTGATGATTTTTGAGATCCCCAGGAGAGCACAACGTGCTCCCAACCCTTTGCACGAAACAGGAGTGTGATCACCCACTTGGGCATAATTTAAATGTCTGTAGCAGTGCCTGATGTCCGCAGCCCTCTGGCAGCATCAGCCCATCTTCAGCCCCTCCAGGTTGTAACAAGCCCTCTGTCTCACCCATATAAACCATTTCTCAGGTTATGCATTGTAGTACACTTGCCAGGAAGAAATCAGGTTGGTTTTCCAATTTATATGGATAACTTTTTAGTTTTTCAACCATTTTCTCCATATCGTAACTTACTTTTTGAATATCCACCATCTTTTCCTTGTTTCGAGAAATTGCAGGGAAAGGTCCTCCCCATTGCCGCAAAAGCCATTCTCTGTACAAATTGTTACTGGTAGCAAAACTAATCTCAAGATAGAAAACGCTCATAAGGGGAAGGCAATCAGTAGATCCTCGGGGTGAAAATACAGGGCTGAGCCCAGTGGGATCCAGGTCCTATTCTGGCTTTGCCCCATTTCAGGGGTGACTGGGAAGAGCAGTCTCCCCAGTTGTAAGTGGGCTGTAGAAACAGAAAGTGCTGTAAAAAGCTTATTGCTATTCATGGTGCTTTTGGCAGCTCTCGCCATGACCCTGCTGCACCATCCTGGGTCATTTCAAACCTCCCTGATCCCATCAATGATTCTGACTGATACAGCTGCAGTTCAGGCTTTTGGTCCCCACTCCTCGCAGGAGCCCAATGGCTTTCAGGAGGATGAAATCTCTAAGAAACTTCATTTCTGTGGCGCAGCCTCATTTCCTGCCCCAGGAGGCCTCTGGCGCTGACTCACACGCCTGCTCGGCCCCCACATGCCTCGGTGGCTCCCCACCCATCCTCTCCAGCGGGGACCGAGCTCTCCGTGTTCACCGTGACAGCTGGAGAAAGGAAGGTCCAAAAGAAATGGCTGTCTTCCACTTTGCTTTTTTATTCTCCCTCCCTTTTTCTTCTTTTTCTCTACTCCTCTCCCGCAAACTTTGGGTTTGTTTTTTGGTTTTAAGTGATGCTGTGTTAAAGGAACAGCTTTCCTGCTCTGGTGCAGCAGAAACAGGGTGCTCCAGTGTTTTGCCAAGTCCCTTCTCCTTTGTACTTTCTTCTACCACTCCCAACAGGGGTTAAAAAAATATGAGAAGGGAGGAAAAAAGGGAAAGCACAAAATAACCAGTTTTCTTATTCTGAGAATCACTTCATCAGAAAAACTGGCATTTAAGAAGCATTCTTTATTGTTTGAAAAGTCATTTTTAGCATATATATATATATGCTATGAGGCCACCAGGTCCTGCAATCTGTTTGAAAGGAGGACTTTGATCCTCAGTGCTGACACATGGTAGTGTCAGCCTCGCAGAGATGGGACACGGGTATTTGCAGCTCCTGCTCTGCTTTGTCCTAGGGCTGCCTGTCTCTCCAGGGAAGCACCATCAAGGAGGTGGCCAGCAACCCAGAGGAAGGAGGGAAATTTATCTTCGAAATCATCCCAGGTGAGGATGCTTCACTCCTCTTTGTTGCATGCTTTTGGGCTGGACTGTTCACCCAAAATCTTTTGGGCAAGTCATTTTGGCAGTCCTTTTGCTCCCAGTTTTTTTCAAGGTCCCCACAGTGCTGCGTTGCACGTGAAAACTGATGTCTTACCTTCAGTATCCACAAGTCAGGGCTGGAGGAGGGCCGTGTGTCAGTGCCCGTGCCCCATGCTGAGAAGCCTTGCCAAGCTGCAACGTTAAGCAGTTTCTGTTCCTTTCTTGCAGACCTTCAGCAAGGGTGAAATGTAAGAGTGCTTCTTCATTTCACAGCCAAAAAGACATTAATGGGGAAATTTGGAGCCAAAAGCATTTAGCAAAGAAAACAACAATAATGTGTCTTTCTCCTCCAATCCTCTCTATAAATGATTCATAAATGGTTTTTTTGCAGGGGTCTCTGGAGACCAGAACCGGACAGGGCAGGACACCTGCGTGCTCATGGCTAATTCCCAGTCTGAGATGGAGGAATGGGTTAAATCCATCCGACGAGTGCTGGGGTCAGCATCAGGAGGTAATGGAGAGCAGGGGTGGTTCTTGGAGAGGTGATTTCCTACCATCTCGTGCTCCACAGTACTTTTGTGCAAGGATGTCAAAGCTGGGCTCATAATCCTTGAAACTGGAAAATGGAGCTGTAATGTGACTGTAACTTGTAACGCCTTAGAAACTTACTCCTAGACCGAACCCTGTGGTGTTGGGTCTGCTGCAAACATGGGCAGCGTTAAGGAAATAGCAGCCAAGCATGAATGAAGATTTCTGGGCTGGTTTCAACCTCTTTTGCAAACTTCCTCATTGACTTACTGACCCCAGAAAATGTTGTTCTGGAAAACAACTCCTATTCAGGGATAAAGCATTGGAAAATCTTGCCTTTGACCTGCCAATTTCCTTGCTTTGTTTTTCTTCCAGCTTTTCTTGCTCAGCCCAGCCCTTCTGCCCCCATTTTCTCTGCAGAGTCTGCCTTGGCCATGCAATCACCCTCCCCACACGCAGGCAAGGCTTGTGGCAACAGGATCCTTGCTTCCAGCCCCCTCGGGCATGCATTTATGCCATTACAAAATTGTGGTCAGGGAAGTATAAAACCTGAATCGATCAGAAAGGAGCACACTGTAAATTTGCCACCACAGGCGAAGCCCGCAAAGGAAGCAGCAAAGGTCACTCCAGCCGCTTTTCCTGTAAGGATGAACTATCCAGACTTTTCCTATAAGGATTAACTCCTATAAGTTCTAAAAGAGCACTCACCTGGATGGTCATCCTGAGCCTCTCCTCCCTCCCTCTGTGCTTCGCCCTGACTACTTATACAATTTTGTATAGGGTCCATGCCCTTCAGCTGTGTAAGACAAGCGTGATGGAGCTCTGGTCTCCCATAGCTCCTGTGTTATTATCAACCACAGCAGTTCAGAGGCAAGCTGCCAATTTGAGCTCTTTCACTGTGACCCTGCTGTAGGCACAGATAAGCTTCACCTAAACCATGACAGAGCTGTATTTTGTCTGCAACCCTGGTGTTTTCTGCCTCTAAACTGAAACACACTGTGCCCTGGGGCAGGCAGCATTAGGAGTGCATGAGCCAGAAATTTTCAGGGCATTACCCCACCTGGCTCTAATATTTAATAACAACTCCACATCTGATCCTTGCTTAAACTTAGGAGGCTGCCAGTTTCTTCAAGATAGATAAAGTGATCATATGTGATAGAAAATGTACATTTATAGTAGTGCAGAGAGCCCTGAGGATAGCAGAGAAGTCAGATGCTATGGAGCTGCATTTTATGTAAATACACCGGTGTAACGGACCCTGAAACTTCATGCTTTAGGGTTTTGGCTTCAATGCAAGCTGAGGCAACATGTGCTTTTAAAGTAGCCCACTGCATGGTGGAGGTTTTGGCAAGAGCCCACCTGGAAGCAGCCCCATATGACCCAGCTAGTTGTGAGCTTGTTGCACACCAAAAAGCAGAGCAGCTGCAAAGTATGAAGCACCAGCAAAAGCACCTCCAAAATCTCAGAGGGGTTTTGCAGGTCTGGCTGCCACCCTACAATGACAGCCACCTGCCAGGTGGGCTGGCATGGGCATCGCATTGGCCCTGGGGAGGTATCCCCAAATTAACAAATCTGCCAGCTTGCACTTAAATAAGCAATTCATTATCAGCAACCAAAGCAGAGGGGCAAAAAAAAAAAAAGCTATTTGCCTTTACTGGGCACAATGACAGGTTTATATTCATTATTTAAAAGTGTAAGCAAGTCATAAATGAAAAATCCCCATGATTAGGCAGGTGCCGACAAGCCTCGCAGTTCCAGATGAGAGTGTTTACTTGCATTTTCCTGGTCTGGAAGATACACAGGAATTATTTCAGCCTTTAGAGCGCGAGGTGAACGCATCGCAGGCACTGCTGGGGCAAAAATATGGTAGAGGACCATAGGACCCTTTGCCATTAATATCCCAGAGCCAGTTCGAGTTGGGATTTGTCTGCTCTTACCATGCCCCAGGCTCCAAGGAGGAAGAGCTGGGATGCAGGCTGCTGCCTTCCCACCTTTGAGCTCTTCTTTTGCTGCGAGTTCAGGAGGAAAAAGCCATTGCTCCAAAGGAAAGGTACCACCCTCTGCAAGATACTGCTGCTCTTTGCACAGGGGAGTTTCTGGAGGGTGAGAGGAGAGGGGAGGGGGAAGAAAAGCAACTAAATCAGTAAGACTTCCAGCCCCAAATCTCTGCAAGGCTGCTTTTCTTATTTCTTGGTGGTCTCCTGTGCTTTCTATATCCTTCAGGTTTGGGTAATGAGCTTGCCTTCTCTCCCTGTGCCCTGGCATCAGCCTTGTTGCTGTTCCTGTCTCCCTCTGTATCAGCACCCTGCTCCAAGGCAGGCAAGCAGCATGGCAAAAACCCAGGCTCACTGTTTGGTTTTAATCATTTTGAGAACTGTTAATTATTTGGAGGAGGAACAAGGTTTCATTTTGCTATTATATCTTTGGAAGACGTTCTGCTTTCCCCCAGTTTGCAGACTTCTTGTACCTCCTATGCTAGCGGGAAAGCAGCTACTGCTGTTACATTTGCATGATGCACTTTGGCAAGTAATGTGCCTTTAGCAAAGCTTTTGGGCTCCTCTAACCTCGTTGTCCTTCCACTAGCGGTGTTCGGCCAGCGCTTGGCAGAGACCATGGCCTACGAGCAGAAATTCGGGCAGCACCAGGTCCCCATCCTGGTGCAGAAGTGTGCTGAGTTCATCCGGGAGCACGGCATGAGTGAAGAGGGCATCTTCCGCCTCCCCGGCCAGGACAACCTGGTGAAACAGCTCAGGGACGCGTTCGATGCTGGGGAAAGGCCATCATTTGACCGGTAATGCTGGATTCCCACTCTCCTACTCAACTAGGTCTCATACACCCCAAAATCTGGGGAAAAGCAGCCCCAGAGAGCTCAGCAGTGCCTGCAGGAAACTTGGACCCTCCAGAAGGGCTTGACAAGGAGACACGATTCAGCAGAAACCCCAAATGGAGGCAAAAGCAGAATCAGAGGGTGCCGAGATGAGATTCATGGAAACAAAGGAAAGCATTTAGGAAAATCCTGGCCCCATGCAGCAATTATTATTTGCAGGAGCAGCCAAGGAAGGAGGCGAAGAGAAGAGCCTACGTAGCCCATCAGCTAAGGGTAGAGGTTTAGAGAAAGGAGAACAAGTAGAGGATCACAATTAAGCTCAGAGAATACCCTAATGCACACAGTAAAAGTTATTTCTTTCCCTGCTAGCCTGTAGCCATGATATTTTCCTCCTGTTGCTTTTCCCTACAACACCATATAGAGATGAGAGAGAGATTTTGCCTGCTGCAAGGCTGCGTCCTCCTGACCCCCTTCTTCTGCAGGACTAAGAGGAAATGGCAAACTCCCTAAAGCTGAGAGAGCTGCCTGTAGGTCTCAGAGAGGCTTTGGAGAGAGACATTTGCTATCTCTGTCATGCTCTATGCAAAATGAGAGAAGACAGGTCAACCCCTGGTGCATCTCTCTATAAAGCCCTCCCTTGATAGCTCGCAGACTAGCTGCCCCTGCAGATGCCTCATTATCTCTGGAGAGGTTTCCCCCCTGTCCCCACCCCAAGTCAGAGTTTAACCCCTTGCTTTTGGCCCCGGCTGCGTAAGGCATTGCCCAGCCTCCCCTGCTCACTCGTGCAGGCTGCTCAGGGGCTTTACTCGATGGTTTGCACTGGTGAAAGCAGTGACCTCTGTGCTGGGATAAAGGAAAAGTGGGTTCTGCCTTTCCACAGCACCTAAAGTGAGGCTTTTTGGTTTAATTCCTGCCCTGCCTTGCCCCGTCCATCGTAACGGAGACAAGGAATGCCTGGGCTGCTGCATGTGTATGAAGGTGCTTGATACTGGCCGTGGTGATGCCCCATCTGTGCAGACCCAGGGAGCTGCTCAGGCATCACCTGAGCTCTGAGAGCTGCCAGCAAAATCTGGGGTGCTTGTGGGAGGGGAGCACCCAAAACCAGGAGCTTCCCCAGATTTTTGTACAAAACCGTTTGCCTAAGCGGAGTGCAGGGGCCTCGTCTCTGTATTTGCAGGCCTGTCCCTAACTGCAAAACTTTTCCTATTTTTACCTAGCTTTATGCAGCTTTGTTAGGAAAAACCACAGCACTTTTACCTAAACAATCCCTGTGCTGTGCAAGGTAGAGCCACGGCTGCTCTGGAAGCGTAACCATCCAGCTGTTGGTTTTGCAGCTGAATATTTCTTGCTTTCTGGGTGCCAGACTCCTGCTGAGAGCTTTCCTGTTGTAACCTGTATGGGGGTCATAGGAAGGTGAAGCCTTTTTTTTTTTCCCCCTCCTAGAACTGTGTTTTGCAGCGGGGCATGGCAAGGGAGTTTGGCCCTTTTCCCAGCACCCTGCAATGTTAACCCTGTGCTGCAGGGTTTGGTATGAGCATTGCTGCAGTGATCTCAGGGTGACTGCGACCGCCATGCACTTCAACCAAAACATTTTCTTAGTGAGGAGGAAGGCCAATAATGGGGTTTCCAGTGACCTGAATGCTGCAAGATGCTGGCTCAACCTTCAGTGTCATCTTCGCAGCCTGTTTGGGTTTGCACAGGCACGCTTGCGCGCACAAGCACGGCAGGACTGAGTGGGGAGCGTTAGACAGCTGCCATTGCAGCCCAGGCATCCAGGACGCCTAATGGCGTGTATTTATAGGCCCTACAAAAATACAGTTCTGAAAAAATTCCCGTATGGTTATGTGCGTTTGTTAAAAATAATAGTATTTTTAAAACCCCAACCAATTCTAAAAATAAATGACCTGGGGGATTTTTGCTAGAAGTTTATAACAGTTTAGCGACTTCAAGGTAGGTCAAATTAGAGGCTTATGATCTTGACAGTGTCCTTTTGACATAATGTAAACTATATGGTATGCAAAGCTGCAAACATCTGTCCCGGCAGAACATCTTCAGTAATTGCTGTTAATCTTAAAAACCCCAGGCAAGCTTTGCCAGCTCCGCACAGAGTGGGGAGTGCCTGCCAAACATGTGAACACCAGACAATATTTGCATGCAAACCCTCATGAGTCAAACGCAGGCTGGGAAGGCTCAGCCCGGGTATGAACACTGGGGACCTGCCAGCCCCATGGTGGGGAAAATCTCCACCAAGCATTTATTTTCCTGCCAGCTGGGGCTGTTCCCTGGCTTGGGGTGCCCTATGGATTCCCCCCAACTTGGTCTGGCCTCTATTTATCTCTCTCTGTCTCCTGCATCTATACACAGAGCTTAAATATAATCCTCCTGGAGCAGGGCAGGGTTTGCTCACCAGCTGGGTGCGAGTTTCACGTGAGCGGCTCTTTGCTCGTTGCAGGGATACGGATGTGCACACCGTGGCCTCTCTGTTCAAACTCTACCTGCGGGAGCTCCCCGAGCCAGTTGTACCCTGGATGCAGTACGAGGATTTCCTGCTGTGCGGTCAGGCGCTGGATGTGGATGAGAGAAAGGTAGAGATGCATTCGTTTCTCTCCTTCTGGCCTTAAAATTAGCTGTGTTTCAGTGCCAGGGCTTTGTGAGCTCGAGATGCCAGGTGCAGATATAGCTGTGCATTATAAGCTGTGTAATTATCGAGCTTTGAAATCTGAAAAAAGAAAAAAAAGGGAAAAAAAATTAAAAAGATAAAATCTCCCAAAGCCAGTGGGGTTTCCCAACTTGACAACATGGGTTTATCCATTTTAAAGCTTAAATTTCTGGAGCAGATCTAAGAGCTGCTCAGCACCTCTTTTCGTTGAGCCCTTGCAGCAAACAGCGAGTGTCACAACCAAGAGAGGAAGGAAACACAACCTCCTGCAGCCTCCATCAGCCCGAGCTGAGAGCGGAGCTGGTGGAGGGCTCTGGGTGAGACCAAGGAAGGAAGTGGGGATTTGGGAGAGGGAGAAGTGAGAAACAGATGGGAACTGTCTTTTCCTAACTATGTATTTTGGTGGAAAAGAAGCCCCCCCTCCCCTGCAAAAAAAACCACTTACGGATGCTGTTCCCATACACAAAAAAATAAGGCAGATATCCTCGGTAGCATGAGCTCTGTGAACTGCAGTGTTCAGCCCTATATTTCAAGGGCAAAAGTTTCTTGTAGGTTGTTTCACTTCAGGATCTTTGGGGTTAAAAATGTCCTAAATGTTTATATACAAGAAATGCAAGGAGATTAGGCATGATCAGCTCCTCCCAAAGTGCTCATCACACACGTGCTGGGCTGGAGGGGACCCTGCTCTTTCCTTTGCTGCTGTGGCAGCAGCAGTGCTGGGCAATGGGCTGCCTCTTCTTGCTGAGCACTGTACAAAAACTTCTCCATGTTCATGCTTGGTCTGTCGGAGAAATGTAATTTCCAAGGCGAGCAAATGCCAAGAGGTGAGACCATACAGGGATGAATGGAGTGACCAAGAGCCACTCTTGAGTCCATATACATCTGTGAATCTTTATAGAGCTCTTCCTTAACTTGCGTTTAGGGCCATCGGGAACTCCTGAAGCAACTGTCCCTCCTTCCCAGAGACAACTACAACCTCCTCAGCTATATCTGCAGGTCAGTCCTCTGCACAAGGTATAAACAGCTCAGATTTGGTGTTGGTGAGTAGAAATATCATCCCAAAGGCTGAGGCTGACTCCTCGAGAGAGAGGGCCCTCTTAAGCCGAGTTTTGGTTCCCCTCGAGGCACCAGATGCTGACTTTTGTAAAGGGAGAATTTCAGCCATGGGGATAAACGCCTTGACGATGTCTGAGCATAAATGTCTACCCTAAAACTCACTTATAAATCCCTGAGAATTAAAATCAAATGTAGTTTTTCTAGACAAAGCCTTGTGCGACAAAGCCTTGTGCAACAAAACTGTCAGGTTTCACACAGCCTGGGAGATTTTTCTGTGGTTATTAAATATTAGATGGTGGTTTTCCCTTCCCTTTTCTTTTTTTTGGGGGTGAGCAGCTCATCACATGGTGGTTTTTCTACTGACACCAATAAGACCCAGCTCCAGTCCACAGTTATAAGGCAACTATATGTTTCTGTCCTTGGGACTTAGAGGAAGAGCTGGATGGGTTAATCAGGACTTTATACCAGTGGGTGTGTAAGGCTTTTTGCAGTCTTCCTTCTCTGACTGGAAATATTTGCCCTTGGATTCTGGCAGGTTTCTACACGAAATACAGTTGAACTGTAGCGTCAACAAGATGAGTGTGGATAACCTGGCAACAGTGATTGGAGTGAACCTCATCAGACCCAAGATAGAGGATCCTGCAATTATTATGAGAGGTAAAAGGGACTCCTGGAATAATTGGCATAGGAGCACGTGATATGCTGAAATACTCAGTTGCATCCACAGTCTTGAAATTAAAATTTTTCTACGGTAGACTCGTGGATATAAGCCAGACACGTGCCTGGGCACAGTAAATACAGCAGGGGAGAGTAAAGCCATGTGTGTGTTAGGCTATAAATGTGTTAATGGTGACAAAAACCCCTCAGGAGTTGCACTGTGTGTTCCCTCCATAGATTTCAAACTATTCAGGAATTTGGTGAAGTCTCCGTTCTTCTGCTTAGAGCAGGATGGTGTGAAATTCTTCTTAGAGAAACAAAGGAAACTCAAAGAAATTACTGTTTAGCTGAGCCAAACTGTAATCCCGTGGGCAAGGAGAGATGTGGCAGAACTAATGGAAGAAATATTTGAAGGCCAAAGACTGCTCTGCTCTACAGGCATCACATGCAAATGGTCCCGATATTCATATGCCTGTTCGTATAACTGATACTTGTAGTTTGCTTGTCGAGCCAAAGAAGCACAATTTGTGGCTTTGTGCAGCTGAGCAGACTCCTGTCTTGGTTGTTCCATGGTCTACTGCTGCTGTTCTGGAATGATATAAAAATCCCTCCCTTTATGTGGTTTTATGATCATGCTCCTTGTCTTCACCTGCATACTATGTGCATCTCCATTTTGGACACCAGAAAGACCAACCAGAAAATGCAAGTGTGGGTGGCAGAAAGCCCATCGCATTGGGTTTGCCGCTGACAGATCTCTAATTTCTTCCAGGCACGCCACAGATCCAGAAAGTGATGACTGTGATGATAAGTGACCATGCAGACCTCTTTCCCCCGTCCAAGGATGTGCCGCCCTCCCCACCTGCCCAAAAAAATGACAAGAAGGCCCCCATCCCTCGCAGCTCTGTGGGCTGGGATGCTGCAGAGGATCCCGCGGTGCCCAGGGCAGAGAGCTTGATCCAAAGGCAAATGGTAAGGCTAGATCCTCAGAGAAATAATAAAACAGAAATTCAATAAATGTGTGATTAATTATTGTGGGATCTAACAGGTCAGTGAGCCACTAAGAGCACTTGCTATTAATAGGGTAAAGAGCTGTAACTGTCATCCCTGGAATATCTACATCAGGAAAATGATGTAGATAAATTTTCCACTTCCCTGTGGAAAATCTACTGTTCTGGGAAAAACGAAAACTCCTGAAGTTTTTTAGCTAAAAGGCAGAATAGATGAAGCCTTTTCAGTTCATGCTGGTGAATTGAAAACATTGAGGATTAAAGGCTTTTCTCAGAAAGAAAGAATCTCTGCAAAAAGTTCTTTTTAATGGAAAACATGGTGCAACCCAAAATAATTTTTTATGGAAAACTTGTGGCCATTCCTGTTAGCATGTTAAGATGTGCCTTTTGTAAATATTGCAGTGACAGCAGTCGCTGCAACCTGTCTCTGCTCACAAAGCAGGACGAGGCTGTCCTAATGCCACGGGTCTATTTTACAGAGAGATGACCTGAATTCCAGCAGTGCCCCCGGACCAGCTGCGAGCTCAAGTGCACCCAGAGAAGATAATGGGTCCAAAGATACACTGGGAATGTGGAAAGCACAGTCAAGGAAAAGAACTCAGACTTTACCTAACAGGAAATCTTTCCTGACGGCTGCTTCTCCAGGGGAGAAAGGCAGAAATGACAAAAATGACATATGTGCCAGTGACTTTTGGAAAAGCTCCCATGGGAGCAGCATGTGCTCCTTGGTCCCCGGCGGACATAAGAGAACGTTGTCTCATGATCTTTTTAAGCTGCTCGACCTTCACCGGGCTTCGACCTACGACAACGTTCCTACCTCCCAGAGAGAAATTGGGGAAGGCAGCGGCTCCAGCCCCAGCCCTTCGAGCAGCAGCTCTGATAAGGAATTTCTACCCTGCTCCAGTCCCAGTCATCAGCCAAAGGAAATAGCCAGTCCCACCAGCAGCCCTGCTGAGGTCTCCAAGCCTGATCAGGAGAGCAGGGAGTTCCTGCAAAACATGATCCTGAAGCTGGAAAAAGAAATGGAGGTACAGAGAAATGACTACGAGGAACAAATTAAAAGGTAACACGCCCCACAGTGCTGCTTTCTGGAGAGTATGAAGCCTTCAGCTCATGTTCTTACAACACTAGTATTGCACAGATTTATTTACCAGTAATACTATACAGTATATAATAGTAATGACTAATGATAAAATATAGTATTATAGTAGGCTATCTGAAAGTCAATCCCCATGTGCTGTACTCTCATGACGTAGTTGCTAATGTTCTTTTACTACAATATTAATACTCTATAGTTCTTATTACATCATTGTATGGCACTATAATGTTTCTGCAACAATTTTACACTGTCATAATTCTTGTTATTACTATAATATTGTACCATTATACTGTCCAAAATTCAGTAGTAGCATTATTACATTATTAGTTGTAACCGTCAGTGTTACATGTATTGATTTATTGCATCGTGTTATGTGGCCATTGAGGGTCAGGGGATCAGGACAGAACCTCTGGCTTATTTTATTGCTCAGTGACACAGAGGGCAGACTCTTTAAGAGCCAAATGATGACTTCCCAGCACCCTTCTGATCCAATCCTTTCACGCTCTGTTTCTCTTTGCAGTCTCGAGAAGGAAAACTATGAAGTCTGGGCCAAAGTGGTGAGGCTGAATCAGGACATTGAGAGGGAGAAGAAGAAGTCTGAGGAACTGGAGCTGAAGTTGATGAATGTGGAGCGCTCACGGGAGGACATGGAGAAGAAAAACAAGATGCTTGAGGAGGAGATAAAAAACTTAGCTAAATCCACGAGCAAAACTGATGCCAAAACCAACTAGGAGAAGACACCCAGCTGTGCACAGACATAAAATGCAGCTGCATGAATCCACAGGAATTGCCAAGCAGGTTCAGAGCCAGGGACTTGTATCGTCCGGTGTTCTGCTACTGGCCACGAGCTGGTTCAGAGGAAGGAGCCCAGAAGTTAGAGGCTGGTTTATGCTCTGAAACAGGAAATTTCAAAAATATCCTTTAGCTTTTTTGGTGTGTTTTTTTCAACTCCTCTTTCAGCTGCTCAAGTTACCTGTGGAACAGGCCAATATTTCTTGCTGCTCAATCAGAGTATCTTGCACTCAGGAGTTCAGGCTAAGGACACTTTATGCCTTTACAAAAATAAACCAGCAAGCATCCCTCCTGCCAGCCGGCTGGCTCCTTGCTGGAGACACCCACAATGCTTCTGAGTGGAACAAAAAGTCCATAAAACCTGGACAGAAAAGCCCTGAGGTCGGGGGTGGCACAGCCCATCAGGCAGTGTGCCTGGATGGTGGGCTGCAAACGCTGTCAGCACCACGGTTGATACGTTCACATTAACATGTACTGTGATTATTGCTCTTATAGAGCAAGAGAAGCCCAGACAGCCCATCGGGTCCACTGAGAAGGGGTCTCATACAGCATCACTCACTGTGCTGTGCCAGACTCATCGATATCAAGGCTCCAGGTATAAAATCACAGTATCATAAAAACCTCTTTAGTTAAGTGGCTGTTCAGTTATTTTAAATCACTGTTCCTTATAGCCATGTATATATAAATCCAGCATAGCCGCTGATGAGGCTTTGGAGAGCACTTTCACGCATCCATACACGGAGCTCTTTGTGCAGAGGGATCCCATCAGCAACTTTACCCTGTACAGAAAATGGGGCTTCTGCATTTTTCCTGATGGACGGTTTTCAAAGAATAACAGATCTGGACTTATTTACCACCTCTGCTTTTGTTTTTCATTGTTTCATCAGCGTAGAACAGGATTTCCTCAGCCACCTTGGTGGAAACCTGGGTTTGCACCCCAATGATGATGCTGGGCCTCTCCCTGTCACTTGCTGCCATCAGTGTAAAGACTAACCGGACCTGAAGGTCTCATGGTGCCAGTGTGGCTATTTGTAAACTTGTCTGCTTGTTTTCCCACTGCCTGCCAGCAAGTTGCCCTTCCAGCAGTACCTCGATGCTGCTTTTGGTGTAGGAAAGAAAATAACTGCACTCTGCAAGAAAACCTTTCACCCTTCGTTTATGTTAAGAAAGGGGAACAACAACACACAGCCTCAGCCCAGCCTAGAGCCTTCATGGGAACAGGAAAGGGAAAAACACAGAGATCTGCAGGAGTTTTCAAGCAAGATATCTAGGACCAAACATGTGCCTCTGTGCTAAGCGTGGTGAGGTTAATGCAACAACACTGGATTACTGCTACTGAGGACTTGGCTTTGGTGATACAAAAGTTCAGCTCAAGAGAGGCTGCAGACCTGCTTGGCAGAGCCCGCAAAGAAAAATGAACTGGTGAGAGAAAGGGACACAGAGGAAACTATGTGAAAAAAGGGGAGATGGGCGTGGGAAAATGCTATCAGAGAATAAAAGTCAATATTGGGTATATAGCACTTGCTGCTACCAGCCTTGCTGGGGGGGACTTGTCTAGCCCTAAAACTGAGCCCAGACTCCTTAGTCTGAAACTTAGATTCAGTTTGATGTATTGAATCCACCTTTGCTTAGCTGCGGATATAAAGTACAGGTAAAGGAAAGGTTTGTGCCAGTTGCGCTGCATTTAAGAATCTGACCCATAAATAGCTCATTCGACCTATAGGCTCTGCCTCCAGGTGGTTTTCCTTTCCCTAGGATCCCCAGAGACTACACAGCTCCTCACTGTCCTGCCCACAAACCTTCACACCAGGGAATTAATTTTTTCTGGAGGCCTGCACTGCATGGGGCTACTGCAAAATCACAGTGCCTTCCAGAGGACCCACAGCCAAGGTCCTCTGCTCTTGCAATGATCAAATCTGATTAAAGTGTTTCAAATGTGAGACTTGGTAATTTGAAATCTCAGTGCGGATCACGGTACCCCTTTGCATTGGACCAGAGGGCCTGGACCTGCTAGTGCAGAGCTCCGCAGCCCACAGCCTTGCAGAGTGATGGGCATCACGGAGGAGAGCCCCAAGGAGGACAGTGTGGCCTCCACCAGGCTTAGCCACCTTCAAAGATGAGCTATCCAAACCTCACTTTCCCCATCACCTGCATGTCCCACATGCTGCGGCAGGCTGAGATGACACATTTCTTGTCTCCTGAAGTCTCTTTCAAGCACCGTTAACACCATTGGTGCTGCAAGTCAAAGTTCCCACCGTGCACCTATGGGACCCACATCTTCCTGATACTCAAATCAAGAGGTTTCCAAAGTGCTTGCGAGATGCATTTTGCCTGCCATTGTTTCAGAGCAACT
Source organism: Ciconia boyciana (assembly GCF_034638445.1). Lineage (NCBI taxonomy): Eukaryota > Metazoa > Chordata > Aves > Ciconiiformes > Ciconiidae > Ciconia > Ciconia boyciana. The sequence goes on along the minus strand of NC_132958.1, from coordinate 887,240 downwards.
GTTCCCATTCATGGTTCTTTTCTGTGATTTCCGATGACCTTGACAGACTTGCTTCAGCGTTTATTTAATTTTTTACCTTTACAAGGAACTAATTACTAATCTGGGCATGAGGCTCAGGAGTCATTTAGGGAGAAACTTCTCCGTCAGGTCTAGGAGAAATGTCGTGAACATCTGGGCTGCAAATGCCACACGCTCCTTTCTGCAAAGATCAAAAGTGTGAAGAGGCAAATAATTCTTTCACAGCCCACAGTAGACTGTAATGACGTGCAAAGGCTTGGCTGACGCTCAGAAGTCTCTGCGATTAGGACAAGTGCACGTTATTTTAGTATAAACTGTGCATTCCTCCACTTCCGCTGCAGATAGGCAAAACAACCTCTGTCAAAGCATGACTGTTTCTGAAGATCAGAGTAACTTCTTTGAAGATATTCTGCCCATTAAAGTTTGGAGTGTTTATAGTGGTCATATTTAAAAGATAGACTTTCCAATAGAGGTCAGGTGGGCTGGAAATTCCTAAGTGCATGGGGGGAGTGAACAGCCTCAGGGAGTGACATGGGCATCTTATGAGCTGGTACTGCTGTAGGGTGCTGTAAGATAAGGAGCGTTTTCCTTTTTTAAAAAGTGAGCTTTTTCCAGAGACAGAAAAGCATGGATCTGCCCATGCCAGACCTGTGGAAACTTTGCATCCTTTTCAGGCCTGAGGGTATATCCTCTTGGCTCAGTCACGCAAAGCCCAGAGCTGCACCTGAATACTGGCAATGCCCAAATCCTACTCTGGATTTAATGCACTTTCAGATCTTCTGTTGGAGACACCGGAACACGAGATCCCCAAAAACTGACTGATGCATGACGTACATTTCCTTCCCCCCTCTCTTTTTGCAGCCAAGCTGTAAAGCTTTTTGGGGAAGGAGTAGCAGAGAAAGTCTTCTCTGTTCCTGAAGCAGGGGTTGCTGTTCGTCTGTGCTGCAAGGGGCATTGTAAACTCACGGAGGGTTGCTTGGTGGCTGCTTTTCAACTCAGCAGACTTTAAGCATTGATTCTGGATATCCTAGAAAGTGTGAAACTACTACTATCATATAAAAGTACAACAGACTGTCTATCATAGATAATAAAGAATAAACCCTGTAGAAAGATCCTTTTCAACCCTGTCCTGGGCACTGTCGGCTTGGAAACTGCCAAAAAGGCAGTTTTTCCCCCCACCTTAACCCTCACACTGCACAGCCAGAGGACACAAGAGCATCCCCTTCAAGGTGATGGGAGAATGTGTAGGATAACCCACAAAACATACTGAGCATTTTCCTCTCCCTTTAAATGTGATATGGCTTTCCAAATTAGAGCAATTAAACCCTCTAAATTTAGAATGCATCTAAAACTGTTAAATCGTGCATTATGGGGTGAAAATATGACATCTTTTAGGATATAATTTTAGTCCTGCTCTCACTGTCTAGCATTCTTTGCATTAGAGCAAAAAATCTGGTTTGCTTTTCTTAGGTATTTACTGCATTCATTTAGGAATTCACTTCATTGTATCCAGGCGTTTGGTAGGCGTGAGAGGCAAGAAAGTAAAATTATCCTTCCCACATTATTCTCTTTGGATCCCGAGCCAGTCACGCTTATGCTGACTTTTCCCCTCATATTTTATCGAAGTTGCATTTTTGGCATGATAGTAACTTTCCTTTTTTAGCTTGGCTACTGCATAAAATAGCAAGTTGTTGTGGGAGGCGAGGTGGACGTGCGGGAAAAGTGTCCAGCCACTATTTAGGATGGCTTATACAAAGGAAAGAAAAGCAGTGAGAACATGTTGTTCCCCCCAGGCATGAGAGAGTAATGCAGTCCGTCCTTCCTTTACATGGGAGTGGAAAGATACCCCCAAAACAGGCTGCTTTTAAGAATAAAAGACTGCCAAATTGAGACTTCTTGTATGAATAATTGTTCACCAAGGTGGGGAGAAAAAAAAGTCCCCAGACTTTCAGCCAAACCCTCCCTGCAAGCAGTCCCGCTGTCCCGCTTTCTCTGTGTTTTCCTGCCACCTTGCTGCAGCACAGGGATGCTACGAAGCCAGACGGTCAAACTGGCCTGGAGGAAAAATAACCTGGCAAAAAAGGAGCATCCTGATAAAGCGAGGGACAAGATGGGGGCAGGAGGAAGCAGCCAAGGTAGCAGGGCCAGCGGTTGTCTGAATAAGCACTCCTTTGGAGAAAATGCTCGTCTGTTCTAGCACAAAAAACCTGCAAGTTTAGGAATTCTGAGTTATTCAAGCAGATAAATGCCCTGAGCACTTGCATGGTGAGTACTGCACAGGGGCTCCAGCTGGGACAGCTTCTTCCTTGGATAATTCACACTGCCAACAGCTCACCACATGCATGGTCTCCACCGAGAATAGTTTACCCTTCTAGCTGTTTTCCTTTACAAGAGTTTTGCCAGTAGGTGATTCCCATAAACAGAAGTGCTCAGCCCTTAATTGGGAACTTGGTTTCTTAAGAAATAAGGCTTATAACTTCAGCCAAGTAGGGCAACCAGGTGAACGATACGAACTTAGGTGCAATTTTCCTAACTGTAAGGCTGTGGGGCAGAGCAGAGAGACCTTAGTGGTGCTGCCACTGCAAGACTCCAGGGTGTGCTCAACCTTTAGCAAACATCAGAGAATCTACCAAGTTGAAAAATCCAAGAAGCAGAGAGCTCAGCGAGAAGGAAACATCCTGTTTACCCCTTGAGTCCATCATATAAGGCAGCTTCACAAAAAGCCATTCGCTTTTCATGCATAACCCTGTTCAAAAGGGCTCCCTGTACTCCCATGCCCAGCCAACCCTGGTGAGCCCTGCGTGGCAGAGGGGAACGACACTCCCAGCGCCGTCAGCGGCCACTGGTGTGGCTTGTGAAAATTTGCTTTATCATGCGTAAAAACACGATGTGATATTTCAGCCCTTTTAACACAATGTACTGATAACAGGAACTGGGAACAGGGGAATGTTCCTTTAATCTCATCAGCTGGCCGAAATGCTGTTTGCTGCATCCAGGGAGCTATTTCCAAACGAGTGCATTTTAAAAGCAGCCAGCGAGGCAGGGGCCAGGCTTTGACCTCTTATTAAAGAAATGAGGATAAGCATCAGCTTGGCATCTGCTTTCTGAGCATGTGAGAGGTAAATTTTTCCCTTCCCCGGCAGCGTTGCCTTGTTTCTTTCCTCGGCTCCCTGATAAGGGCCAGCACAGGCTGCCATCCAGCCGGAGAGCCTCTCCTTGCGCTTTGCAGGCTCTGGGTGAGGTCCACACTCGATCCCTAGGGCCAGTGCAGGTTTTGAGTCTTTTCAGTGACACCTTTACCCTGTGTGTCCCTTCCTGGGGCTCAGAGGATGGATTTTCTAATGCTGCCAAGTGTTCCCTTTGCATGCATCCACCTTTCTGATGCCGCTAAAAATCCGGTGCTCATTTTAAGTGCTGAACTGTATGGAAATGCCAATCCAAAAGGAGTCAGGAAGTCAGCCAAGCACCCCAAGGACACTTGTTCCCAACACAACAGCTACAGGCACCGCCAAGGAGCGAAAGGTCAAATGTCCACTGGAAACTGGAGTGTTTTCACACCCTGGGAAGGGATGTTTCCACTGGGGGAGTGGGAACATCTTGCTCCCTCGCTGCCTTCCTCCTGTCCAGTGTAAAGAAATCTGAAATGGGGATAAATCAACATTTACAGTTTGCAGAAGACCTGGGATACAGGTTTAGAAACTCATTAGCTCCAGGAGACTGGATCTTTCCCCTAGCTGGCAGTGGAAGGGCATTGGCGTAGGGTCAAGGATAGCACAAGAAGTTATGGAAAAGCAACAGCAGATTAAATTGCTGTCATCCACTCTGACCTGTTTCTTCTCACTCAAATATAAAGCCTCACTGATAATGGCAAGCAGAATGGCTTTTAAAAATAAAATTGTAGCAGGGTCTTTCTTCCATTTTGTAAGGCTGCTCAGAAATCACACGTAGGAACACCAGCTGGGGCAAAGCACCCTGGCATCCCATCACAACGTGGAGATGGAGCTTTAATGTGCTTTGCACCTATGGTGGCTTTTTAGGACTCTGGTGTAGGGCTCAGACGGTTGGACTGCTTTTTGCTTGACCTGCCCATGTCTTAGCTCTCCATCCTCTTTTAGCTTCAATACCAGCAAGCAAGGAGCCCATTGCCCATGAAGGTGAGCCTGCACCACTGCAAGCCTTGCAGTGCCTTGGCCAGTCATGGCAAAGGAGTTTGCAGCAGAGTGCTCAGCATTCACCACTCAAGCCAAACTAATTAGGTCTTCTGTCCCGATGAAAGTCAAGCCATTGAGGTCACAGATTTTTGCTCTCCAAAACTCAACACAAAAGTAATGAAGCCTTTGAAAATGTCTGCAGAGCACATATGAAGCAGAGCCAGACAAAGACTTGGGAGTCCTGAATCCCACTCTGCACTGTAAATATTTGTGATAATAACTAGATCGCCGGGCTTGCCAGATAACCCTTCCTTTTATTAACTTTAGGCTAGAGGTTTTAGGCTAGAAGTGTTGACAACATTGGTGTCAGTGGTGAAGACACTGGTTTCTTCCCTGAGAAGAATGATGCAAGAATGAGAGAACGATGCAAAAGCAGGATGGTTATTGATAGAAGAGCAGCTGAGAGTGGAAATAGAGGTGCAATTCATTTGTTCACAGAGGTACCGTTGTTTCCCAGCAGCTACCCTGTCTCCCGAAAGCTGCTGAGTTCCTGTGTGCGTGCCGATCGCAGCGTGCAGCAGGGTCCAGCTTAGCCAACAGCTCTATCTTAAAAGTTACTCCTTTCTCTTGCAGTAAGTGCAGGGGTTAATGCAACTCTGGGGAGCTCGCTGAGGCCCTTGTCTAAATTGTTTGCCTGTCCTGGAGCTCATTAGTGTTGCATGCAGTGCCCTGAACAGTGTCACGGAGGAACGCGTGTGGCAGCCCCCATCAGGAAGGACGCATGCCCCACAAAGCATGGCCTGCTCCCTCTGCCATTAGCTCGCTGCTCAGGGCACGTTGCTTATCTCTAATGCACTAATTAGGGTGGACAGAGGAAGCGCAAGACGTGCAATCAATATTATTGGGCCAAATTTGCAGCTGGTGTAAGTTGTCGATTGGCAGAAGAGTGCAGAAGAACGAGAAATGATGTGAGCTAGAGAAAACCCAAGGGTAAACAAGGGAGTTCAGCAAGAAAAGCAACTGTGGTTGAGCTTATCCCTGCTTTCCCTGCAAGAATGACTTAAAAATTGGTACAAAGCTAGAAGTGAAATTTTGGATAGCAGGTTGTATTTGCATGATGTCACACTATTTTGTGTCTATCTCAGCAGCAACCAACTAATGTAAGCCAAAATCGAATCGCTTAAACTGTTTCAACACTTGGATCAGCCCATTAGTCTCCTAACTGTGTGGGTCTCAGTTTCCCATGGATCCCCACTCTCATTTTAACCCATGGGGAAATTCAGGTTGGGATTTCATACTGCAGATCTGGCAAAGAGCAAGCACAGTGAGCAATAACTAGTGAGCAGTTATGCCAGCTACCAGTACTTGTAGACATGGTAAAAGGGCCCATTTTTCCTACAAGAAGATACTTGCTCTGCTTACAGTTCAGCTGGCTTATGTTTCAGGCTGTAGGCTTCTCTGTATCAGTATCTTGAGCTGGGCATCTAAAATCTGGTAATGATAAAAGCAAACAGAGCACGTTCAGTATTGTAGGATAACGGGTTTTGCTTTCCCACTCTCCCAAAGCTTTGCCTTTCGACTTTGCCTGATTAGCCAGCGGTGACAGCTCAGGAAATGGATTCCACCAAATCGCACAACAACTGATCTAAAATGCTCTAATCTCTGGAAAGATAAGGAGTTGCTACAGCAAAGCCAACATAAACCTGAGAGCCATGGAAGGTTGGACTGTTGTTTAGCTGCTGTTGCTAGTTAGCTACTGTACTTGATTTCAGAGACCACCCTGTATTTAAACCTTCTCACTTAACTCGACACATATCTTTTCAACACCATCTGAAGCTCACATCCTGGATAGTCTCAACCGCACGGAGCTGAAGGACATTGTTTGGGGAGCTCTAGCGCTGCAGTGAGCATCCCCTCATCCTAAAGTCACTGCAGATAGGACAGGCAGCAGCTTCTGCGAAATACAGTTATGCTAATATTGAATTCATGGTACTGCAGCTGCCCACTTAAAATAAAGTACAGCTTATCATCTTTGTTGGCCGTATCTTGGGCCATCACAGAATATGTAATATTTGGAGCTAGGAAAAAAGCCCACCCTCTTTTCAGGAAGCATTGCTCTATGTCACGGAAATCCATTCCTCTCATATCATTTCCTTTATTGCAGCCACGTCGATTGCTTTTATCCCTCGTATTTCCTTTGTTTACATAAAAAATGCAATCAAAGGTCCTGCTAAGCCCTTGAAATGCTGAGCAGGAGGTTGATCAATTTGCGTTGTGAACAGAATCACATTGGGCACGTATCCAACAGCATAAAACAAGTAAGCAAACTTCCCATTTCCAGCGTAAGCTCATTTGCCCTGAGCTGGATATATTGCAGTATATATGTTAGCAACACTCTTCTGTATTTTCTGGCATTATCTGCTCTAAAAAGTAACTCAGTTTGCTGGAATGATGCAGCCATATCCTAACGAGTTTTGCCAGCAATGCTCTGTGGTGAGATGGGGTTGGAAGCAGAAATTTTCACAGCTAATCCCTAGCTCAAATTCTGCTCTTGTTGACATCTGAAGTGACTTGAGAGGCAGTAGAGTAAATTGGCATTTACTAGCATGCATCTGAAAGCAAATGCGCTCAGTTGCTGCAGGAGATGTTACCAAGACCTCAGCAGGGAGAGCTGGACCCCCTTCCACTATTCATCTTCTTGACAAGGGTATCAAAAGGTGGACATTTCCCTCCACTTTTATCTGGGAAAAGAAGCAGTAATTCTAACGGCTGCTCCTTCTACTGCTTTCAACAGCCTTGCATTTCCCCAGCAAGCTGCTCCACTGTGAGAGGGGCAGACACGCTACGTGCCTCGAGTCCCGCTCCCCAGGGAACGGCTTGCAGAGACGTGGCCTGACAAAAAGCATATCTTGCCTGTGTGAAAACAGATGGAGAGTGACAGAGGGACAAAGGAGAGTAAGGCAGGGACAAAGGTGTGAAGGTGAGTGAGAGAAGATGCCTAGCAGCCAGATTTGTTCCCAAAATGTGCCCAGGGTTCTGAGGTCATTTGAAAGCCTGCCCCTGTAGTGGGATGTGCAAATGAGATGATAACTCTGATAAACCTGCCTGCCCTTTTGAAATTACTGGCTTTGTGGTTTACAGAGAGTTTGGTTTCGTTTTTTTAATGGATGTCTCTATTTCAGTGGGCTTGTAGTGCAAAACTTAGCTTTTTCTTCTTACTGAGAAGATGCTTTTAAAGAAGTTCATTTGCACAGCAGTCGGTTTGACAGTCTGTTTTCATTAGGAAATGTCCAGGGGTGCTAGGCCATAAACTCAGGTCCTCTTTGGGTTACAGCTGTGCCAACTAAACGTGCGACGAGACCTGGCTGCTTTTCACTGCCAGTTAAGCTGGCTTAATAACAGGTTGTCGCAAACCTGCCTCATTTTGTCTGGAGGATGTTCAGGGTAGACACGTTTGGGGTGGCTTTCATCTGTTCTCCCTTAGGCATCTAAACTCTAGAAATTCAAGTGCATATGTGTTGTCCCTTTACTTGCAGGAAAGAGAAAGGGGTATTGCCCTGCACTGCCTCTCCTTATCCGGTGTCAGTGCCAGAGACAGCTTGGGTGATTTCTATGGCATGCCAAGGCTTAGCCTCAAATGTGCCCGTTTCACACCCAGGGAAATCACACCCTGTTACCCTGTGCGGGTCAATGCAGGAGAAAAACCACATTATTTCTCCCTTAGACTTTGGAGTGAGACTTTAGAATAAGACATGGGTCACATTTTGCAGCTGGCTTCTGCTTTCTGCGACATAGGCACCTCCCTGACCGCTCTTCAGTCCCGACATTGCCTGTGCTAGAAATACACAGCTCTGGCCAAAATGCCTAGTCCCAGCACTAATATTCTACAATAATACACTCCATATAATAAACCTCTTCTTCCAAGGGGTGCTGATAAGAATTTCCATTTTTAGTCGAGGGCAAATGAACCATTCAGCCTTTATTTGTTGCTGTTGCAATTGAAGAAGGAGCAGAAGCTAATTTTTTAACTTTTCCTGTAAATAATGCATTAATGAAGACAGATGGGTCAGCAGTATAAACAAAAACTCTATCTCAAGCTAGTTTTGTTCTGGCTTTGTTTCCCAATATAGTAAGCAAACCACCACCACCCCGGTTCCCATCCTATTAACAGTGTTTGCACTCCAAATGTTGAACTGGGTTATAAGGAAGTTTAAATTAACACTGGGCTGTAGTTTTTCAAATGCTTGAAGAAGATGTTCAAGTGCCAGGAAATCTTCCTCTCTCTTCCCCCCCCCAAAAAAAAAAATTTATAGATTTTGCTGGGGTATGGCTCAGTGTGTTTCACAGCAAATACTTCAGTGAACCTCTCCCGTTGTGCTATAGGTAAGCCAGGCACCAAACTGCCCGTGGCTGTTAAAAACTGCAGGATCCTTTGATATTTCTAGACTGCTGGAGGTTCTGCTTTGCTTTGCTTTGGTCTCTGAGCAGTGTAAGAAGGGCAGTGCAGTAGCTGGAGCTTGGGAGAAGAAGATGGGCATAGGTTTTGGCTGCTGCTTTGGATGATGGTTGCTTTGGGAGATGCTTTTTCCTAAGTGACCTCAGTTTTGGGGAGGCTGATCCTCATGCCTTTAGCTCCAGAGTTGTGGCTCACCTGGCAGGGCCCACTGGCTTTGGAAAGAGGTATGTGTCCACAATATTCAGGAATATTTTTTTTCCCCAACGACTGACATTTGGGCACCTCCAAATGGGAGCAGCACGAGCCAGCACCAGGCTGCTGTCATCCAGCAAACAGGCACTGCTAGGGAGAAGGGGGGCCCTGCTTTCCTGCCAGAACATCGTGGGGCTCTGCCCCTTCTGCCCAGGCTCCACAGACCACCCGAAACAGCCAATCTGCCCAGAGCAAGGGGGCTGGCAGGGCCGGGGCAGCGGTGGCAGAAAAAGCCATGCTGAGCTGTCAAGCTTTAATGCTTAAAAAGCCGGGAATCTGTACCTTCAACCGGCTATGCAGGACACCGCAGAGTGAGCCTGGACTCCAGGGATCACACCCAAGAAAGGGATAATGCAAGAAAGCTTTGGGGAGAAATCTATTTGAGGAATTTTAGTCCACGTGCAGAGAGCTAAGAGATATGGATCATTTAAAGGAACCTCAAACTTCCAAGTGCTTTGTGAACTCTGGCATTGGTGATGAGTGTTTGCACAGGAGACGCAGCTGTCATGATTTCTTCAAAGGCCAAGAAATGAGTAAGATGTCTTGAAGTTCATGCTCTTCAGCTTGAAGTTCATGCAGCGTGTGTGTTGATTTAAGAGCAGCAATCCAAGACCAAAGCTCTTCCCTCAACTCCCTCGCTGATATGTTATCCAGGCTCTTCCTCTCTTTGTATCATTTGTTTCTGCTCCCACCCCTTTGCCTGTCCTGTCTATTTAGACTGCGAGCACTGTCTGGCATTTTATACAGCATCCAGCAAAAAAAGGGCTTCACATCTGCTTACACTTTCTTATACATATTCAGTTAGAAACAGATGAAAGCAAAAATCCAACTGATATTGACAATTTCGGTGAGACAGAGTTGCTGCCTCCTGTAGTTGCATGCAATAATTCAGACATGGATGGATGGATGGATAGAAAGATAAATACTTCCATAGTGAAGCCATATTTTTCCAAACCCTTCTAAAATTAGTTTGTGCTTTTAAGATTTAAGTCAAGCATCTGCTAGCATGTTGATATAAAATAGATCAGAAATGAAAGCAAAATCAATGCACACTACTATTTAATGTGAAAAATAAATTCTTTTAGAAACAGAAGAAGTCACAGTACTAATGTGGATGGATGGAGGGAAGGAAGGAAGGAAGGAAGGAGTAAAGAAACAAATAAAATGAAAACATGCAGTGGAATATTTTTTCAGGGACTTGTCGCTGACATTACCAGCACTTAGAGACTGGTAGCACTGGCTCTTGTCATGCACTCACCATATTATTTGTGAGTGTCGTATCTATATGGACAGGTGTATTTAAAGCCAAGCACTTCTCAGTTTGCAGAAACAACCTTAATTTGCTACTTAGGGAAAGCTCTCTATAAAATAACTGCCCCCATATTTTTTTGTGCTATTTTGCCTGATCTCTGCCATCTAACTGCATGAACACCCAGCAAATGTCTTTGCATAATTATATTCAAAGATAAGGTAAAAGTAATGTAAGGTTTTGCTCACAAAGCAGGCATGCAATCCTGACAGACACACATTAATAAATGAAATACCGTTCTCAATAGTTCTAATCTCAGGTTATGAACAGCATAGGTGCAGCTGAAGGATTCAAGAGATGCTCAGTTTTCTCCCAAAACAGCACAATAGGATACACCTCATGCTTCATGGTTTTTTACCACAAACTCTGGCTGAAATCCTCTTCAATCATCAGTACAGTCCTTGTTTTTTCATAAAGAAAAGTTATTAATATCAAAAGACTGGCTGGCCCCTAATTCTAAAAAGCTATCATTGATATTTTTACTGATCTTGTAAAAATTCACACATGCAGGTTTACTAACTGATAAAATTACATGCCTACCCACGTTTGTATTGTACTGCAATACACTGCGTACTATCTGCTCTACTACAACAAATCTCTGGCAATAAGAGAGTGCAAAGGCAGCCACTCTGCTTTGCTGTGTGGTCACTTGAAAATTTATAGTGATTATGGGCAATTACAGTGGGTTACTTATTATTTTTAAGGCACAGGTCCTCCTACATGCTGTTCAGAAATGTTGGTACTGTTTAGTAAAGGACAGTGGTGCAAAAAGCACGCTGGTCAGATCACTGCCACAGGAACAGTCGCAGAAAAGAGATGATAAAAGCAAATGTCGGATTATCTCCCTAATGCTGGATTATCACTCCTAACAAGGTGAATGGTTTGTCTTGGCAAATGGCTTCATAAGAATTGTGGATAGTTTTGAAAGGGTCTGTGTGGTCACACTTCAACCGTTGGCTGCTGCAGTTCATGTCAGCAGAACAAAATATCACACCTCTTATGAATTCTTTTAACGTGCCATTAACCACAGACTAAGATTGCAGTGTAGCTCAGGGGAAAGGGCTGTGAGCGGTGTCAGTCACTCGCAGGGTGAGATCTGTAGCAGGCATAAAGCAATATAGCCCCATGGCGCAGCCCACTATCTGGAAACACGCAGCACGAGTGGAGACTGCATAACTCTACAATAAAGTACATGGCTGACCACTTAAAGCAATGATACCCCTGCAAGAGTAGTTATACATTGGACAAGACCATACATGCTCCAGAATGCTATTTAAATCACTGCAGTGAATGAACAGTTCTGTAAGCAAGGGAGATAACTGTGGTATACAGTATTTACAAATATCTAGGGGAGAAAAAAAATCAGCAACCTCAGTGTCTGTGCAGCATAACTGAAGAGAGAGATTCCATGTAAAATAGGATCGGTACAAGGTTTTATCCAAGTGGGATTACACAGAAGCACAAAAATAAAACATTCTGTATTCTACATTATATTACAAAGGCAGGCAGTCAATAAATAGGTCAATAAATTATGGGAAGCACAGAAGAGTACGTGTGAAAATAGGTGAAACTGGTTTTAGTTGGTGCATGATAAAGTCTTTTGTGTTCGTTCCCATGAAGTGTTAGAGTGATTCTTGCAAAGACTTTTATCACTTCCAGGGAAGATAACTTTCCCTTAAAAGTGTAAAACAGATGCAGGGACAGTACAGTAGGCTCTGGGACAGGCTAACAGAGTCAACGTCACTTACACTTTCCCAAGAATCTGACAAATTTGCAGCTTAGTATAAATAAAGTGACAGGTCTATTGTTTCTCAGCTCCGACACCTTCTTATCACCATGATTTGTTGCCGAAGAGTGGTGGAAACATGGCATGTGACTCCATCATATATAGTTTAAGTGGGGGGGCAATATCTTTATGAATTGACAACTTCAGCACATACATAAAGGAAAGATCCTCTCTATCTAGCTGGCACGAAGGGGTTTCCTTTTCAGTCTAGCTCTATATAGACTAAATGCAATACTACTTGGCCATTTGAATTGGATTACGTAGCTGTATTGTATGTAATTTACTGGGTTGGGTAGGGGGACTAGTTTCTTAGCTGGTATAAACTGGTACAGTTTCAAGGATTCAGGAAATTTATTTCTGCCACCTAAAGCTCTGGTCCTTGAGAGGCAACACATGGCTAACGCAACAAAGCCAGTGCTGCTTTACACAGGGTGTTTTTGTAATAAACATGCACAGGGGGAGAGACTTTCTGGCCATTGCACGTCAGAGCATTGCACAAGCCTGGCATTGCTCCTGGGCTCATTGCTTTACTAAGAAAGATGGGAAAGGGAATGGTTCCCTTTCACTCCAGATGCCAAATCATCCCTGCCGGTTACCTTTAACTGAGATGGGGAAAGATTAAAGAAAGGATTAGGAAAAAAGTCTAACACCTTGTTGTGCTTTAGGAGCTTGAGAATTATCAGGACTTAAGATCTACAGAGATAAATTTAAAAAAAAATATGAGCATGTAAAGATCTTTATAAAGATTTTACACAAAACTAGACAATCTAGGTGTGTATTGCCCATAGTTCACCTATCTTTAATAACTCTGGAAATCCCTATAGATGGCAATCAACATTTATAAAGTACAAAAATATGCCTTTATTTCTGTGAATTTGAATGTGCCCCTTTGGCACAAAGAGCCCTCCCAAACAATCCAGTGATCTGCTCTATGCCCTCATAGGAAGAGAGACTCGGTCATAATTTGGACAGCAAAGAACAGCAAGAAGCAAGCAATGGAACAAAATATACATTCCCTACGGTCGTACGACTTGCCCATTCCCCGTAACAGGAAACATACAATTATCTGTACATGCCTCATTAAATAACCTTATTAAATAGGAAATCCGAAATGTACAAATTTACAGACTGAATCATTAAATACTTCCCCTGTGCACTCCCCTGTGCATGCGTTCCCTGCTACTATCTGCAGCCACACTCTGATACCACCATGCCTTCGTATTTGAACTTGTAGGTGACCACCCCTGCATCTAAGTAGAGAATAGAGATGGGATCGAGTTTGGTAGGCACGCAGCAGGCCTTGGAGGCTTTCTGGGGATTCTTCAGGTGAACCAAAGTCTGGACAATGGCATGTTTCGTTGGTGTGACGTGCTCTGTTAAGGGGTAGGCGCACACTCCGTGGCACTCGTAAGCTTCATATCCCGCCGGGGCGATGATCCAGGAATCCCAGCCAATCTCCTTGAAATCTATGTAGAGTGGAGTCTTTTTACAGTAGTTGCCTTTTGCATTCCTCCGGATTCGGGCAGTAGAGTCGTAAATGATGTTGGAGCGCATCTGGAGCAGCGCCTCCTCACCAGGATGGCCATGGAAATTGCCAACCTCCAGGTTCTCCAAGTCCAGGAGCTGCTCATGGTCTATCATTTCATTCAGCTCTTGCTTCTCCTCTTTTTTGTCATTGCTTTGGTCATCAGAGAACACAATCAACAGGGGCACGTGCTTAGCCTCAGAGTTGATGTCGATATCGAGTTTCCCCTCTCCGTTCTGCTCCTCCCCTTCCTTGCTCTCTATATGAACTTCCAGCCGGTGCGTGGTCAGCCCTGCCCTTCGCCAACGCCTGATGGCTTCGGTGACCTCAAAGCTCTCCCACTCGCTGCTCGTGCCATAGATCTGCCTCGATGCCAGTGCCACTGTCTTTCGCTCTTCTCCTACCCCCATATGGTCATTTTCCAGCACTTCAAAAATGGTCACCTTCCGGTCAAGCCCATCGTAGAGCATTTGGTCCCGCTCCACCAAGGTGTAGAGCCTCAGCTCTGCCATGGTGATTTCTTCATGGTGAGGGATCGAAACATTGAATAGAAGAGGGTATTTCCGAATTCCTGTAACACCAATAGGGTGGGAAGCCAAGTCTGGAAACGACAAAGATCAAATATTTTAGAAGGGTCAATACATCCAGCAACACATGCACCGAAGTTCATCTGACATGTTTTGCATTGCTTGGTTTTAGTTGAACAGTTCCAGGAGAGTGTTTTTTCATCATTTCCTAAAACTGTACTTGGAAAAAAGACCAACTTTATTTTAGATATCTAGGGACAGCAAGATCCCAGACATGCTAAAGCCCATAAACCTGGATTTCTAGATTCTCCTTCTGTCCCCATACCTTCCAGGGGCTTCTTTGTCACCTGGAAGGATTACGTGTTAAAAATGTGTTGCTTAATACTGAAATACAAATCACTTCTAGGTTGCTGCACAGCAACTATTTAATAAATGAGGTAAAAGTGTCATTGGTGTAGGAGAGGAAGGGAAGAAGGATATGGCACTGGAGTGAACGTGAGACGGGCAACTTATAAGCTGCATATGCAAGAACAGCAGGCTGTATCTGTGTCTGCTTAGAGTTTCCGTGGTAGCAAGTATTCCCTTCTGCTGAAACATCCCTCAGAAACTGAGCACTAAGGTAGAAAAAGTTGCTTTGGAAGATGTAAACGCTCCTGGTTAGGAAGAGCAGGCGGCGAACATCCAGTGTCAACTGCCAGTCAACAGAAATCCTGCCACAGACTCAATGGGCTTCAAGTGAGCAAACAGCTGTACTCAGCCAGGCACTTTTGGCAGCTTTAGTTAATAAAACATATAAGAAGTACATAATATCTGCTTGTCAGTCAGGCTGTCTGTCCTATCTGCATTGTTTGTTTATACATAGGCAATATGCATTTCTTCACACAATGCAGGAATCTTAGCTAATGATTGTGTATTTGTTGCTGAATTACTGTGCTGTCTACTTGTAACTCAGAAGACAGATTAGGACATAGAGACTATGGGTAACATTTCTGCAAAGGCAAACTACTTGCAACCTATTACTGTCTTCATCCCTGACTTTTCCAATTTTGATATGTTTGTAGAAAAATGACACTGATAAAGCTGCAAGTATTGGCCATGCTCCATCAGTGTACTTAAGCAAGCAGTTAACTTAACCACATTACTTGTACTACTTAATTTCAGTTTTGAGGTACCTGCCTTTTTCTTTTTTCATTTTGCACTTTCATCTGTTCATAAATAAAAAAAAATGAGGGGTGATTCTGCTTGCATTTCCCTACCTGTCAACTGATAAAGGTGGAAGCTGAATATGCTCTGCACAGCGCCAGGGTAGGAGCAGACCATGAGCTGAAAGACAATGCTATTCAAGCTTAGCTAGAATCTCCATACTGGAAGTAATCTTTGGGATTTCCTAGACCTTGATATGCTAAAGCAAGTCTGCATTGATTACACATGACGACAGGGTGGAGAAATGCCACTTGACCATATAGAAGATGAACAGAAGTAATTCACCAGGAGGCAGGGGAAGGCCACACCATATGTAAGAAGCCGGGCGAGCACTAGCAGGGCACGAGAAGTGTTCATTTCTAAGTCAGAATGTGACTCTGCTCTTTAGCTAGAAAGTCCATCGGGTGAAATATCTCCTGCTGTTACCAGTACACCCCTACGAGGGTCAGGGAGGGAGATCTGGAGTCCATAGAAAAAGAAAAAATTCCCTTAAGACCTTTATTCAAGTTTTAAGAAGTGATTACAGTCCCATTTACAATGGAGCTGTTATGGTCCATGCGTTAAAACAGAGCTACTTCCAGCCATGCAGCATGTTATATTTCTATTATGTTCTTATAACAAATTTAATAAAGGATTTAATGGATAATAATGAAACTACCATTACTGCCAGTTTTCAGTAGGCAGGTGAACAAAAGAATTCCATGGTATGATCTGTTTCTACTGTCCCGATCATTGCAAGTAATTAATTTCTCTATCAAAAGAGCTCTCTAGCTTGAAATGGATGGTTCTTAGTTATACAGTTTCAAGACCTGTGACAAACATTAATTGCATAGTCCTTCTAACTGCATGTTTATGAAGCTGTCTTAACATCAGCAGTCTCACTTCCCATCTTGCTGTTTCAGATTGGAAGAGGTGGGAGAAATACTGAAATGACAGAAAGTTAAGCCAGGTTTACTCTATCAAGTGCAGAACTTCTGCAGCGATGGAATAGGCATCGAACGCCACGGTTACAGAAAGGCACAGAACTGCGAACTGCTACGTGTATTACTGGCAAAAGGTCAGTCTGTACCGTTTGCATTGCTGCAAACCTGAAAGAATTTCGGTTTTGCCACTGGAATGATTTCAAATTTACGTCACTAAACCACACCATATTTTATTCTTTAGCATACTGTACTTGGCAATTTTTATCCCATTTATTTTTTCCGAATAGTGCAAAATGAGAAATGAACACCACGCATTCCTGCATGTGTCTTCATTTGCTGATGAGCAGTGACAGGCATGGCTGTTCAGACGAGTAACTGTTCACCAGTGGGTGTAAGTGGTTTGCAACCAATAAATTTCTCCACACTGGAGAAAAGAATATGTAAAGAAGATTTAAACCACAATGTAGTGCCTCTTCAAACCAGAAACACGTTGCTGGTAAAGAGTGCCCAGGGCTGGCAGAAGGGCAGAGCAGAATAGAGCTTTTGGATTCTCTCCTTGCATCTCACCACGTTGCAAAATTGAAATGACTTGCACGTAGCCTCTCCTTATAGTTCATAATTTAAAAATTGCAAATAATAGAAAAAAGCAATAATTACTTCTATACTTCATTAATTAGACTAACAAAGGATGAGAGAAGCCCCACGGCAGTTTGAATAGTTGCGTGTACCCCCGAGTAGTTAAAACAAATCAAAGCACTTGTATTTGCCAAGTGGAGTAATTAATATTTGGAAATGATTAATTGAAAAACGTTGGTACAAATAAGTATTGACAAACTATTGAATGTTAGCACTGAAACATTATCTTGTCTTTGTTGAACTGAGAGAAAATGCTGAAGCAGAAACATATAGGGAAACTACCTACGGTCACAATTAGGCTTCTTCAGCTTTATTTTCTTTTTTTAAATAGGAAATATTCTAGTCCTCCAAAGTAGAACCTAAGGGTTATCCAAAATTCTGCTTCACCTATTTCTATGTATGTGCTGGACAATGCTCAGATGCCAAAGGGAGAAAATGTTACAAATCAATAGTGAGATCAATAGTGAGAGGATATTAACAGAAAGCCGTATTTGGTTAGGCTCATAATAGGAAAATATTGTGCCATTGAACAGCGTGTAAGAACATTTCTTGCCTTAATTTCAAACATTATGAAGGTATCCAGTTGAAAAATCAATCAAGTAATTGCAAATGATGTGCGTCATTATGGGGGTAATGAAAATGATGCACCTAAATTATACTTGGTGCCACCCAAACATTAAAGAAAGATCTTCCCCCAAAACCTTACAGTCTCAAAAGCAAAGGACAAGGGACCTATCTCACAAGAAGTGGGATCTGGGTGACCCTGGTACACGCAGTACGTTCCAATGCCATCCTCACCGAAAGGCCTTTTTTCCCCTAGTGTGGTTCATGCTCCATGCCTGGTAAATACATTTCACACTGACTATAAAGACGCTCATTTCTATTTACTTCTCCTAGAGATGCACATATCTTACCTTCATTTTTGAAGCTCCTAATAATATTTGCGGATGGCATAGATGTCCTATCAGTGGCAAACCTGTTGTACAGCTCTAGCATGTACTCTGGTGGATCCACCTTGGCCGTTTCGTGCAGGGGAATGTCAGAGAGGTTCAATGTCTTCAAAAACTCATTTTTCATATTCTGAAGCAGCGTGTTGAAATCAACACCATCCTGCTCGGAGAGAATCTCGTCGAAAAGAGGCACGTCTTCCTCCAAGGAAGAGTGCTCCAAGCTCAGGATGGGACTGCAAGTGGCAAGGTGAACCAAGAGACAGAGGACAGCCCACAGCTGAAGGACTACAGAATCCATGACTTCGCTCGAGCCTCCAACCGCACTCAACAAGCTCTAGCTCTCGTGTGGGCTAAGTGGCGGTTTTATCCCCTGGGTTGTACGCGGCTTGTGTCACAGAGAGATGACAAGTTTGGAAGCTCTTGTCTTGAAACTTGTGATCCGTCCTGTCTGTCTCCCCCTTCCCCCTCCCCAAAACCAGGTCTCGGTAATTGGATATGGCTTGCTCTCTTCTATGGTCGCCTTGCCTCTCTTATCTCTTGTAGTGTAAGCTGTTCACCAGATTTGTTGCTATCTCGCAATCCCCTTTCCCTTAATGAGCGTTTTGTAAACATTCTGCGCTAGGACACTCCGAGATAGGACAAGTTTCTTCTCAGAGAGGAACTGCCCTTTCTTTCTGCCTCCTGGTAGCTGACTTCCTTTGCCGTGCATGAACAACTTTCATCCACACAGATTTCAAGCTAACATGTAAATTCTATAGAGCCTCTATCCAAACCTATCAATTTCGCACCAAGGGCAAAGCATAGCTCCCTTAAGGTAACACCTCTGCCCTTTTCAAAACTATTTTAGAGCTAAGTCTTTACATTACACTTACAAAGGAACTTCTTTAGGAAAACGTCCATTCTTCTGTGCTCTTCTCCAGCACAGGAGAAGAGCTCTAGGTACTACCACAATACTGGAGTCACAAGGCCCTGAATGCAGAGGAGCAGATGAGCTCAAGATGAGCGAGGAGAACTCACATTGCAACTATAAAGGTGTGCTTTGCAAGGGCTTCGCTGGAAAGAGCGCTTTGAAGAGAGATCGAATGCGAGCCAGGGAGTGTGGCCTGGAAAGCTGGGCCTTGATTCTTTTTATGCAGGCACCATACTCCTGCATTGGCACCACACAGTTTGTGATACAGGACTTTTTTTTTTTCTTCAGTGCTTATTTTCACTATAAACCACTCTTCCACTCTTTCCTGATCTGAACATTAACATTAGTTGAATGCTAGCACTCAGTGCTGCGTGCCATTATAAATGCTCAGAGACAAGAGAGAGGACTGGAATATTTGCAAATGGTTCAGAAAAATCTTTCCTTCTTTCTTTATCTTACATGTGTGACTTGGCAGGTTACAGTTACTCTTGATTTAGTCACAGCACTGCCAAAGAAGCTGTCTAAAAATTATTGAAAACACACAAAGGCAACTGACTACTCTGACTTCACCTTTGCATCAATTCAAAGAGCTCAGAGGCACAATGTGGGGAATATGGAAATGGTTTTGCCAAAAAGATGTGGTAAAATTATTTAGTGGCCCTTTTTGCTTTAGTGTGCAAATTTCAATGAAATGTGAGCATTGTGCATGCAAAAATTGGTCTAGTTCTCATATTCTCATCCACTCAAAACTCCTTGTTCTTCACAGACTTTTTCAAAGTGCCCTTGTTTTGCCAACAGGGCCAGAGCTCAGCTCCTATGCCCGAGTGGTTCAGCACTCAAGTTAAAGAGGCACTTCTCATGCTGTAGAGTTTCTCCTTGCAAGCACCAAGAACTTTACCGAAAGACTAAACTACCACTCATATGCTGAGTTTTCTGGACTCTGCTTTTCCATTATGGCTAAGCACATCCATTGATTTGTTACCCCATCTCTGCAACTTTCTTCTTTCTTCAATAGCCCGAATCTATCACTGTGGCACAAAAGGCCACAACTCCATCTGAATTAATTAGAATGATACTCAATCCATGCCTGTTTTAAATTAATCCTCTATTTTTTTCCATAAATATCAGTATCTTTGTGAAAATCATGTGTGGTATTGATGTCATGGAGCCAGACCTTAGCATGGCCTTCTAGCCTCGTTGTATTCAACTTCTCTTCTTCTAAACACAAGGAACTTAACAATAAAAGCCAAGCACATCATCAAGGTCCCTGTTATTGCTACACTACATTAGAAGTAGATATTTGAGCTTAGGAAGATTAATTTAGATCTCATTGTGGAGTTCATGGTTATCTGTGCAAGTTTATCTATAAATCTTTGGCAGCCTTGTCAAAGGCTCATCTCTGAATATTGTGGCTTTCCAGAGCTAAGCACAGAAAACTTAGGGAAATTTTGGAGCTGAGTTCAGGTCACTTCTATTAATTAACTTGAAAAGAAAAGCACCATCTTCTTTTTGTTGGTGATTCATCACCTGACTATGCCGAACTACGGTCCTTACTGCCATAGGAAGCAAGATTAACATTAAAAACCATGAGACCAGACTTAGCCTTAACTCTTTCATGCAGCACAATACTGGCTATTGTAAAGGAAAATCTTCAGGATGGCTTGTCACAGCCAGCTGCGCAGGCAGTAGATTTGTCATAAGCGTGATAGTACCTACAGAAGTGGTTTCATTTTTTTATGCTTAAATATTAATTTCAGAAATGTGCCAATATCATATACATAAATGCACATATCGTTAAATGAAAGAGATAAGCACATTATAGAGCTACTGCTTGCTGGAAGGCGGCAGGTGCTGAGCCTTCTCAGCACTTCACAGCATATGGCCTTATCCTCAGTCCTTGCTGATATCTGGTTTTCCTTCTCAGACAAGTGCGAACAATGGCTTGGCTGCACAGGCAACAGCACGCAGATATGCCTTGCAGAGCTTGTAAGCACTGGGATCTAGGGTATTACATGGCTCCTTTCTGAGCGTTTGGTGTTTTCTGTGAGATTTAGAGCTGAAGACTTTGAATTTAAAAGGAATTTTTTAGCATTTGTATGGCTCTGGAGTGTTCAGCTGAATCTCCTCTCTCGCTACCGACGCATTGGCTATTTTGAGGACTGCACCTGGCCCTTAATCACAGATTGAGTGAAATTCTTCTCTCCGTTACTGTTAATCCAGATGAACAATTCAAGAACCAGAGGAGTTTTTCTAGGTTCGCTTCAGTTCCCTATGAATTAAAACTTAGTCTACTGTGCAACTCTGCTTCGCTGGGTGACAAAACCGAACAGCATTACTTTAACTGCTCCAGCAGTGACATAAGCAGAGCTGACGCTGCCTTGGAGCAGAGGCTGGGCTAGTGACCTCTTTAAGCCCTGCTAAGTCCAGACATATTTTCTATAAATCTGTAATTTCACACCCTGCAGATATAAATATGTAAAGTAAAAAGTAGTGTGCACACAGTGATCTGACATAAATTTCCTAACCCACAAATATGTCATCTTGGTTCAGTGGCTCATTAGGAACACAATTACTGCTCAGACATTCCAACTGCCTTTGCATTTCCGCTCTCATTTTGATAACTCCTTGAACAATAGCATACTGAAGGGTAATGCAGCCTGCTGTGTTATACACAAACCAGCTTTTGCTGAATTTCCTAACTTACTCAGTTTAGACCCTGCTGGGGATTTGCCAGATGAGGAATACCCATAGAGCACATCTGATATAAGAGCAGCTTCCTGTTTCCTTAGGTTGCAGGCTGATGAATTTAACACAGGCATATTTTTTTTTTTCTGAATTAAATTGTTTAACAGAAGGGCTTTATTTCATGTCACTGAAATGAAGAGGTTTGTCCTTTTTTTTCATGTGCACTGCAATTTACATGCACAATAAGTATCCTAGAAAGGAAATTACTCTCAAAAAATCTATGCTAAATAGATTAACTGAGGTAGCTGGAGAGGAAACATTAATAAGCATCACTGTTTAATTATTATTAAATCTGTAGCATAAACAATGATGCCATTTCATTAGCAATAAATGGTGCATCAGGCAGGCAGAGTTATAGAAAGGTCTCTGGGCCCTCACTCCTAGGAAGTCTGTGTTCATTTCCCCAGTTAATTTGCAGTTGTACGTGGGAAAATGTAGCTAATGAAAACCTAAGCCTCTGCACTGAACGTGGCAGTGTCAGGGAACAACATTCAGCGTGTATACAGCACTGTTTAATTAATGTTTCGCCCTTTCTGTTGGAGCTGGCTTCTGGTGGAGGTGGCACTATGGGTTGGACACTCTCCATTCTTATGCCATGGTAAGAACTGGAGGGGAAAAATCAGCCCAGAGAGCAAAGAGAGGCCTTTCCTACTCACAGCGCTAAGCAGATCGGGCACGTACATGAGTGCAGTTGACACAGCGGTAGCCAAGGCTATGCAGCAACTCCTGGGAACAGCTCAGTTGTCGAAAGGGTCAGTCCTGAAGATTGTGGGGCTCCAAAATAGACTCTAATCTCAGGCACCCCACAACTTCCTCCAAGCCGATGCCTCCACGGCTTCTTCTGTCAAGAGGCAGCAGAAGAGCACGGGTTTGAGTAGGAATGTGTGAAGCAAGCTCGGTGCTGAAAGGCTAGAAAGTGAAGCGGGGCTTTACGAAGTGTCAAGGTCGACGATATACAAGATGGAAAGGGTGTGATGCTCCTCTGGGTAAGAGGAAGTGGAGAAAAAGAATGTGAAGTGTTTTTTAAGCATCCTCCCCCTTCCTTGGTCTGATTTTTGGAACGGAGGAACACCTGCTCTCACTAACACACTCAGAGCAGATAGGAATGTGGAACCTTTCCCTGGGGAAAGTGATTAATGTTTGCTTATGTGTCCTGGGCTTTCTGGACATGTATCGTTCCCCAGTGAATAAAAAGAAAGCTTGCCAGTTAGTTATAATGTCACATGTAATTTCTCCACGTGTAAACTCAGATGGATTTTGGTTCAATAGTCCATACCTAAACAAATGTAATTAAGGTTTTAAAATTAGATTGTTATTACATATTAGACTTTTTTAAAAATATGAAAAAAAAGTTTTATTTTTCTTTTTTTCTTTTTTCTCTGATTGTTTTTAATGGATTCTACTGAAAGAGTCTCTCAGAAAACACCACCAAGCAAACTCAAAAATGATTAAGGTTTCAGTAGAGAAAAACAGAACTGTTCTTGGTTTAAATACAGAAGCATTACTGAAAAGCAGATATTCCTTAGAGTTCCTCTTTTTTTTTTTTTTTTTTTGAAAATATTTGAAGAGAGGTATTTGATGAAAAAAATATTCATTTAAATAAACAATCTATTGGAGGGGGAGAGGATATTAAAATTTTGCCTGTCCTGCTTATAATATCAATATAACTATCACAGGTAAAACTGTGGCTGGAGAATGTGGAGGTAAGACCATTTCATCTCAGATTTCACAAGGAAAGGACTCCCATCCACTACGGGCTTTTGGGGACATTTCTTATAGATCATAAAACCGCAATTCCAAATCCCCATATTTCACTCCATCTCACCCCAGGCAGGTGAGACAGGAAACCTAGCAAGTAGCAGACATTTCCAGTACCCTATGATCTCAAAGAGCTTTACAATTTTCATTTAAGTTTTATGCTTATTTCTCAGCAGCACAGCTAGACGCTTGCGTGTGCAATAGATAAGAAACAAATCCTGTCCCCCGAGAACGTACACTGTATGTAAAGAGACCCACAGGGTAGCGAAGGAAAGCATCCCTGTTTCATAGAAGAAAATCTATCAAATGACTTGCCCAAGGTAGCAGAGGACATTGATAGCAGAGCCAGCAATTGAGCCTCAATTTCCAGAACTCAAAATGCAATGTCCTGCTTCACCACAAGAAAATATCCTATCCCATGCTGTTCCTGCAAAGGATTTGCATTATAGCGCAAGGGAACCTTTGTTTCTGTGCTAAAAACTTAGGGAAAAAGTGTCAAACCTGAGAGTCTTTTCTATATGATGCAGAGAGCAGTCATTCTCAGCCACACGACTGCTTTTGCCCATAAGTAATAGAGCATTAATAAAGAAAAGGGTGTGTTTTAATGAAGGAACAGGAGTGCCTTCGGTGATGCTAATCAGCCCTCAAAAACACTGAGATCAGTCTGAAAAAATGTTTCCACTGTGCAGTGTAAGGAGTTATAAGACACATCCCTATCACAGTACTCGGATCAAATCTCAACATTCAGACTGAACCAACAGCAAGACATTTTGTTGAGAAATTTTTAAAATTCATACTGGGCAAACCTGAAATCCTTTTCAAAAGCAGTGTAAATGCAAGGATTTCAGTTCAAGGCTGCTCTCTAATCAGGACGCCACAGACATATACGCCATTTCAGGGAAGTAGAGGAGTGATGTAAACTAATGCGTTCTAGCAACCATCACTGCATATGATTTGAAGATTTCCAAAATACAGGGATGAAATTATTAAGAAAATGCCCCACAATGGTCTCTGTCAGGAGATAGCTGCAGCATGAGGTAACTGTTGGATGTGATATGGGAGATAAAGAAGAGTGTGACACTGACAGTGTGATGAGCTTGCAATGGAATAACTAAAATTAGTTTCCATTCCTGCATCTGCCTAAGTCCTTATTCCTGTATGTTCATGGCTGCTCTGGATTTCCTTTCCATAAATGGGCTGTTCCCAGCAGCTCTCTATTCTAATTTCAGATGTCACTGGAAAATGAAAAGACAGTATTTAATGAAAAAGTGGGGAGAGAGAAGTGTAGCAATGCATTACAACCAGGATGATTGAGAAAAAGAAAAGGAAACAGGGAGGAGGAAAGTCACTGTGCAGCCACAAGGGCAGGGAACTAAAACTGTATAATGCAACCTCCTTCTGACCCAGAGACAACACTGAAAAGTGCATCAATAGCTTTATATGGGAAGCCAGCGGCACCTTTTCTTCGTCAGCTATTTCCAGGCAAGTGAAAAGGATGGGGGACATACTAACGAGCGGGGCACCCAAACTACCTGCACTACTTCTGGCAATTTCCTTTCCTGCTGAGGTGGCAAAAGCTCCAGGCTCTAGGAAGGGAGTCCACCAGTGTGCATTTGCACTAATGCAACCTGGTCTCAGCTGTGGGTCATTGGCCATGTGGCAGTACAGATAAAGAATGATAAGCAGAGATTTTCAAGCCAGCGCAAAGCCTGAGCAACTGAAACAGAAAGAAAAGAGCTGGAAATAGCTGGACATTGCCTTTCTGTCAGTGTCCTGTCAGTCACGTGCAGCAAATTCACTGCAAGCTCATGGCCTCGTTGTCACTGTGAGTCCCAGCTCCCTGTGTGCTCATTCCCCAAGCAGTTATTTGGAAGAGCTGCCATTTTCTAGTGTGATTGGGTTGGCTTCGTATTTAAGCGGGAAATTTCTAGCATGCGCTCAAGTACATAGCTCAGTCCTGCAGTCAGTGAATGATACACAGAAAATTCTTAGATCCTTACATGAGAAAGGCAAAGCAGGCCCTTGCTTTTGCATCTGCTTCTGTACATTCCAGCATTTAACCTCTCTTTTTTCTTGCTAGGCTGCAAAATTAACTAACACTGGCAATCAAAATGCTTACATTTAGCACAAGTATTTCCAGGAGCAGTAAGCTAAATATTTGCTTATATCATTTATGGGATGGGAGATGTCTCAAGAAATCTGTTGATTTGTCTCCACTCCCATTATCTCAGTATATGCCTCCATGCATATGGAGGCCCTAATATTAAAAGGTCATTTAAAATTTAGTACCCTTAAAGGTCACACAATTTATTAATTCAGTCTGACAATTCAAACCTGGGGAGACATGGTCAAAAATAAATCAGTTACTATTTGAGATCTTCACACAGAAAGTGATTGTACTGCAGTGCTAATGAACAGCAGGGTAGGCATGCTGTTTAATACCAGGAGTTTTGACTCTGCAGGCTCTTATCATACTTGCTTCACAGAACAGTTTAACAGAAAAAGGTCAAGAGAAAGTTTTAATTTTACATTTTTGAAATTCCTTCTCTCATCATCTAGTTATTTTATGGAGCTTTGGTATTCATGTGGGTGTTAAAACTGCCGGCAACTCTCTTGAGCAGCTTCAGTGACACTGACAAAAGCAAGACTCCTGAAGAAAACTTTACAGAAATCTCCAAAATGGTTCCTCTTTCTTTGTCAGCTATGCCCAAGCTGGCTGTTTGAGGAATACCATTCTTTTCCTTAATAAGAACTCCATTTAAATACTCCCACAGCCCTAAAAGAACAAAGTTCTTGGGAACAATTACTAAATGTATCTTGTTCTTGGTTTTTAGAACTATGGATTCTTAATCTTGAACGATGGGTTGGAAGGAAACAGGCTCTGTTCACCAGAAATTATTTTGTTCACAATTTTGATTAATAGCTTGAAATTCTTTAATTGACAACTTGGGTATTAAGCAGAAATGGAATATTTTCTGGCAGTGTTAGTCAATGCCTCAGCATGAGATGGTAATTACAAAGCCAACAGCTTGTAATCATATCAACAAAACATGAAGAAAAATTAGACAAGCATGTCTAATATTTGCTCAGTTTATTTGGTGTTAGGGTTGGGATCAAAAAAGGAAAGCAACTTATACGTAACAGTAGAAGAGACTGATTCAATAAAAAATACTGTTTAAGTACAGCCTTAAAATTTCAAAGATTAAAATGTATTACATTTCAGTTTCTGTAACTTGGTGATTGGAATTATACTGGATAAATCAGGGTTGTCAGCAGCCTCTCTCATTTATGTTTGCCATGCAACCGAATATCAAATTTTGTCTTTTCTATCTTTTTTTAAGGGAAACTGTATAGAACTTCTCATTAATTTTGGCTTCAATTGCAGCAAAAATTCCAAATATGGTCTGGTCCTCTTAGTCTGGCTTCCGCAACTTTATTGTTTAGGATGTTCAGAATACTTATGTATTGGTTAGCATTACCAAGGAATTTGATCAAATGCTGTTAATAGCTCACTTCACAAGGCAACTGCAGAATTCTCCTCACCTGAAAAAGTCTTGCATATATCCAAGACCAACAAACTGAGGGACTAATTGTTCTCCAAATTTAACTAGCACATCAAAAATGTGACTTTATCTTGGCAGCTTTAAAAAAAAGAAATAACAACGGGCAGGGAAAATGAGAGTCCATAGGTAATAGCTCTATGCAAACATCTTTACAGCTGGGAAACTTACGTCATTGATACACAGATTGTTTTCTGATTAGCTGTCATCAGTTTGAGACCATTTTAGTGGTAGCATATGCATACAGGGACTACTCTCTCTTGGGTACTATTTATACTGTATTAACACTTGTGAGACTCAGAATCATGAAAATACATTTTAATTGGAGAATTTTTAATCAATCTATCTCCCACATTTTAGACTCTAGTACTGCCAGCTCTATCATTCTTGTTGTGTTGTGGTTATCTCCTTGACAGCTGTTTAACACCTGTAAGCTATGCATAAACACTCCCCTATCTGAAGGATCTCACCCCTCTGGTAGTTCCTCACTTTTAATTAACGAGACCCCCACGTTTAGGATTGTAGCTTGGGTGAGTCTGTAACGTGCTTTAAATCATACTGCACATCTCCCAGTTTTTCTCAGAGCGGCTTGGCAGATAGGAGTGTCTTGTGAAGCGCGGATGGCAGCTTATCTCATTGAGAGCATGGAACAAGCCCCTCGCAGTCCCTGGTGTTAAAGGGCTCGACTTATCTGGAATGAGTGGCAGAGTGCCCTGGCTCAGCTCTCAGTATATTGCACCCAGGGACATTGCTTAATGTGCTGCTGTCAAACACCTCCCAGTGTGCTCAGGGCAAATTTCTGAATCAGGGAGCTTCTTTAGGTGAAAACAGCCTCTGCTTCCTATCACAGGGGATGGAAAAGGTTACTGGCTACCACTGTTGCCTCAAGCCTTAACGCCCTTATGTCTCAATTTAAACATATTTTTAAATGCTTAACAATCCTTACGTGACCATCTGTACAGTGGTGCCAGCAGGAGAAAGGGGAAACTCCCCAGCAGCTGGCATCGTGACTATCATGATATGTATGGGAAGGGTGGATGTGCTGTGTCCTACCTGGGAACTGCCAGGCAGGATTTACAGCCTGCAAACAGATAAAGGCCTTAGCTGCCTTTGTAGTCTGGGCTGTCCTGGAAGCTATCTGAATTACATGAACCTCCTCAGAAAAAACTCATTGTATTGCTTTACCCCTCTACCCTCCTTTATATTCCTACATCAGCTCTCATCCTAGTACCAGCAATTACAAAGTGATTTTTTTAAGGATGGTTTCTCCACTCTGAGCATAGCCACAAAAGGGTCTGCTTGATGCTACATCCGCTTTTCTATCCAAAAAGAAATGGCTGGTGCAACTTGAGGACCCCATTCAATAGGTCTGAATCACCTTCCTCTCAGAAAATGTACACCCTCAGAAAATTAAATAAAGTGGGAACTGCCAAGTCACATGAGTCTGGCTGCTTCTTAGTGAGCTGAGAGAAAGAGCAAAGAAAAGAACTTGCAGAATAGGAAGAGAGATGCTAAAACCAGCAGAGGATGTGACCACGATGAGTGCTAAGAACAGCAGGACCTGCCTGCAAAGAACAGAGACCTGGCTACAAAACTCCAGCCAGACTGCCAGCCCCCTTTCTCCCCTGGTCCCCCAAAAAAAACACTAAACCAAACAACGAGCCAAGAGCACGTAATTCCTCTGTGGGTTATTCACGTCTGAGAGAGGAGCCCAGCTAAGCAGGATTGGCAGGGGCAGAGACAGATGAGGCTGGTTAGATTTCAGTGGGTGGCAATAGAGTTGTGATAAGGAGAGGGAGATAAGAATGCAGGAGTGTTGGGGCTTCCCCCCCTTACCTGTGCTCATGGTCAGTGTGAGATTGGCATTTGTCAATTTATCTTTCGTCCGTTGTTGCATCCCTTTTCTGAAAGAGAAAAGATTTCACTCATTCATATTAGATCCTGTGAATCTTTGCTACTTATGTTTCTAGAATGCTTTGAAATCTTTGATTAATAAACCTCGTGCAAATGCAATGCCTCATTAGATAATGGAATATATATACATGCTAAAGAGAAAAAAATCAAAAATATTAAGGGATCGAAAAAGAGTTCAGTTAGTCACCAAATGGGGCATAATTACACATGAAAACCAATATCCCACTGGTTTGGAAATCTGAAAGAATTCTAATCCTCTGCATTCTGACTCAGCTTTTACTTCCTGGGGAATAGGTCTCAGGTTGACAGGGATTCATTTTATTTTATATACGTTATGCTTTGCTCCTAATCAGTGTTTTTACTAATGACAGCAAGATCTCACTTAATTACAACGCTGGATTCAGATTGCAGTAAGAAAAACATAACTGTTGAGGTTACTGGAACAATTTGCCATCTAGTGGTCAATCGAAATCGCACTCCGTTCTTAGCTCAAGTAGAAAGCCAACCTGTACCACCAGGATTGGATTATATGCTCTGGAAAAATCTGGGATGGCTCACTGGTGAAGACATTTACTTATTTTAAACAAGTAATCGTGCAAAACCCAGCTCACCTCCTCTCTGGACAATAATTTAAGATCTGAGTATTTAAAGTTAGGCACCTTGATTCAAATTGAGCACGTACTTTCCCTTTTCTGGGATGCATCCTCTTTTCTTCTTGCACATGGATCTTGCCACGTTGTTCAGTGCTCGACCACAGCAATTTGCTCCTGAGCAGTTAGTGGTTATAGAGACACACACAAGAGGCAAGTTTTTGTCTTCTAAAATTAAGAGATTTTTTTTTTTCCTCAAGACTATGCACTGTTAGTACAAAAAGGGTGGGAAGACCTAGCAAATGAAGGACACTCATTCACATCTTCGGCTTGCCAGCCCAGACTATAGAATTTTTGTTTCAAATAGTGGGCTTGGTTCTCCAGTTTGTTTTTCTCTGCTAGTGGAAATTCTATCCTATAAGGGAAAATTTGCTAATGTTAGTAGCTGTCCCTTTTCATTACTTGACACAAACTGGAAAACTTGTTTTCACATGTCAGACAAAATATATGAAAATCTGCCACTCCTCCTAATTTAAGCAGTCTCTTTCATTTAAATGGTATTGCTCACCAGGGTAAGAGTTTCTGGGTTAATCTCTGATTTTAAAATGATCACAACTGGCAAAGGTGTCATACCTTGACCTTGGTAAATAGTCTTGTACACTGGGAAATTTGGGGAGGTGGTGGTGGGAGCTTCTCAGTGGAATGGGTTCAGTGGTAAAAAGATCTTGGATTGATGCGCAGCACAGGTGACTAGATAAATTGGTGTCCTTGGCAGTGAGGGACCATAGAGGCTTCCTGCCCACTGATATGTATAAGGATCAAGAAAGGTTAATTGCAGCAGAGCTGGAGATGTGACTGGAATGTGTGCTAATTCTGCCCTCCCCAAATGCTTGACATATTTTAGCTGCCTGTCAGTGTGCATCCAATGATACCATTGCTTGGATTCCAGGCATGCCTTTAAACACCTTTCAGGCTTTTTAAAAAAGCTGGGAGCAAATAATCAGCATTATTCTGATATACCAGCCTGGGATAAATATTGTTTTAACTTACAAAAGCTGCCAATGGACATGCATAGATATTCACAGAATCACAGTATCGTAGAGGTTGGAAAAGACCTTTAAGATCATCGAGTCCAACCGTAAACCTAACACTACCAAGACCACCACTACACCATGTCCCTAAGCACCTCATCCAAACATCTTTTAAATCCAAAAGCACCTTTCAAATCCCTAAGCACCTCATCCAAACGTCTTTTAAACGTCTGCTCACTCAGGCACACCCAGACACACTCCCAATGTGCTCTCTTCCACATAAAACAAATTCCCCGTCTTTTATAGACCAAGCCTAGCTGAGAAGCTAGATAAACTTCCAAAACATGCATGTTACTTTGATGGAGAGAAGGTCTGGGAAAGATCAGGTAACTTTCAAGATAATAAGAGTCACATCCTGATACTCTCTCCCCCTCTCGACTCTTTCTGTCAATATGTCTTTAGGATCTAAGCTTATGCACTGGCTCCTTTCTTCATTTTTGTGATAGATCTGGATTCCAGTCCTGGTAGGATCACCACAGCCCTGCCCCTCTCCTGATGCAGATATGCCAGTTGCCTGTGCTATTTTCAAGGTGTTAATCTTACCCTTAAGGCTAATAAGCCTCATAGACAATCCACTCTGCACATTAACCATAGGCAGTTGTTATTAGGATAAGCACTCTGCTTTGCTGACTGTGAACATAACTCTCCCATTGTTTCTGAGAACGGTCACTGGCTGCTCTCTACTTAGGAAGTGGCTGCGATCCTCTGTGGGTCCCTCCCGTGGAAGTCAGTGGGAATTTTCCATCCATTCCAGTGGGAAATCTCATGGATCACAATGTAAAAAGAACCTTACCGACAGATGATCCATAAAGCTACTGACACCTAACAAGCTCTGTGACAGCAGATACTTCATATTATATAAGAACACATATTATATAAGAACACTAAGTGAATTCATAAAGGAAAGCTATATATTTCCTTCAGATCGTGAACATTCGGTCCAGACCCTTTGCTGACAGGCTATGGACTTAAAGGTTGAAAACATTTTCAGACTATGGTTATTTAAGGCAAGAGATGGACCATACCTTCAGGGACTTTACCTGTTGTTGCTGCTTTTTACTTCTTTGGTCTTTCCCTGTAGTCCAGTAATAACATCCATCACCTTGCAAGATAAGAAAAAGAGATTAATTGTGGTCTAGGACATGTACATAAAACACATGGTAAACTGTGGCATAGTCAGCAAAGAAGGAAATAGCACTGGCCAACTACAGTATCAAATAGATAAAATATCAAAATTCTTTCTCCTGCATACATCCTTTTCTCTGCTTTTGTTCAGGGCTGGGTGTACATTCCTGTTTGTCCTGTAGTTAGTTACTAAATTCAGAATAAATTTCTTTTGTTCTGCAGCCATTTCTAGCATGATCTTTGAAATCAGTGATATGTTGGTGATACCAACAGGCCTAGGCTCAAGGTCTGTAAATTCAGAGCTGTAACATGCCCATCCATCTGCTCATGTGAAAACAGACCATCCTCTGAAAAACAGGGGGAAAGAGACTGCAGGCATATGGCTCATATGGTATGTGATTCTTCCTGTGCTTCCTTTTCTCTTTGTTGTGAGTTGCACCCCAAAAGGTACAGGAACGTCACAACAGCTTTGCCTCCAGGGTGCTCCGTCCAGAACAGTTTCCTCTAAGCTGTGCACCCTGGCATTGGAGGTGCTGCAGGAGTAGATGGATAGCTGAAGCATTATCAATCAAACAATAAACACAGCAGTCAAAATGCAAATATATTGCTAACAGGTCTGACTGATGCAATGAGATTGTGAACAAAAAGAAAAGCTAGAAACAATCTTCTGCCATGTTTGAGTACATGAAGGTCAGAAACACTACCTCCCTAGCTCAAACAAAATTAAATGACAGATAATAAGGTATTGAGGCTTGTTTGAGAGCTCTTTGTAGAAGTATTTGCTCTAGTATTGAGGGCAAATCTACCAAGCTTGTAACACTCCCTTCAAAATTAGTTGGCAGTAAACACTAAAAGCTTATTGGTAAGCTTTTAGATATATATGCAATACTTTCTAAACAAAAAATGTAAAACCTCAAATATCACAGAATCACAGAATCGTATAGGTTGGAAAAGACCTTTAAGATCATCGAGTCCAACTGTAAACCTAACACTACCAAGACCACCACTATACCATGTCCCTAAGCACCTCGTGCTTAAAATATGGTTATAATTTAAATGAAATTCAGTCAAGCCACAGAAAGGGACTTTTTTTTAACCCATCAGTGAAGACTGAATAGCTGGATTGGGCTTGGCCACGGACAATTTCCATGATAGCAGTCAACCCATACAGAGTTGATTGTGCTTCAGTTTCCCATTGATAGTATCAAGGCAGCAATGCACCCCTTATTTTGTCCATTGAGAACACTCCTCATGATCTGTAAGCAACTCGGGGAGAGGAGAATAGGACTCTCTTCACATAAGTAATGATCTTTATCCCTGGGTCAATAGAAGAGTTTAGCCCTGCATCTTTTATTACCATGCATAACCACTCTGTTGTTTTATTCAGGTCTCACTTACGTCTCAGAACACTGTTCCATTAATAAATTAATGTAGTACGCAGAGGGTTGCTTTAAAGTAACTAATTCTGATTAAACTAGTAGCAACAAAATGAGAGTGTCAAAGGACCATTATTACACTGCACACACAGTAAAGGTTTAGATTCATCTACACTGCAATTAGACAGAAACCCAGATTACATTGACTAATTATTTAAAATAACTTTGAATTAAGTAATACATCTTAGAATAATAAGACTCAGCTTTGTTCATACATCTAGTCTGTCTCTCTGGAAGCTCTACCAGTTTGTTCCTTTGGGATCTACTTCAATCTCTGGTCTTCAAACTTTCACTGGATAGTCAACGTCAGGTCAGCATCCCTAAAGAAATAATCCAAAAGATATATAAAGCCTGAGATAATAAAGGCAGTTATTCTCTAGATTTTGAAGATGAAGATTTTAGCTGACTGTGGGAGGGGAGGGGCTTGTCATAACTTCCATGCCGTCTAACAGAAGAATACACATGGAAAGGGTTGAAATATGACAGTTGTCACTTGGAAACTAGATTAGGGCTTTGGACTGAGTTTTGAAGGTCTTGAAACAACAGCCTCTCTGGATACTGCAACCACAAAGCTTTGAAAGTCACAACCCACGTGAGTACTCTTGCTGAGCAGCGCTCTCAAAGAGTGCTTTGAGGTGTTTCGCATCCCCCATGCATCAGCCGAGAACATCACAACTACAACTCCTTAGTTTCACTTCCCATCAGTGAGGTCCACTCCAAAATACCACTAAACAGGCCATCCTGTATCTTGCAGACACACACAAGTATTCCTGGATCTAATTACCAAAGTTTGACTCTCCAGAAACATTCTTTGGATCACCAAGAACCTGCAGCCTGTTGTGAATACAATTAATCTAAAATAACAGTTTCACCATATGATAAAATGTTCTTTTAATAAATAGCAGATGGTTTGACCAGGAGTCTGATTTGAAAATAACAAGTTGCAGACCTGGGGCCAGTTTCCTGGTCTCCAAAGGATTGCTTTGCCCTCTGGCAGCCATTCAAGGCTCCAATAAACAGTAAACATTTAGTCTTCAGCCCCAAAATACATACTCCTTCCAAGCACTGATGGAAAGGATGTGTGAATTCAACCATTCACTGAGATCTACCAGAAGAGCAGGCAGGCAGGCAGGCAGCACCAATGCTGCCTCATCTTGTATTTTAATCAGCTCCTGACACAAAATACTCTCCAGCATACTCGGGGCAGTCAGCAAGTGGTCACAGCTCTTTTTACACTGGCATTCTGCAAAAGGATACTTTTATTCTGGGTTACACACTTTTTAGGATTGGGACAGTCTCCTCTATCCGGGTTTGAAAAATGCCCAGAACAAAAAGCTCTCTGACCCATCGCACCTATGACAATTGCTACAAATTTTCACTGGCCTTGCAGAATTCAAGCTTCTTTGCAAGTGTTGGTAACATAGATCTGTTCCCTCCCGTTATCTATCCATTCATCTCTTTTCTCCCTCCCTCCAGCAATCATATATCAGGTGAGTCAGCACCTGAAGAGGCTGGGGGCTGATGCCAAAGGGAAGTTCTCCACAGGAAAAAACTATTCTGTTACTGTTTCTTCATTGGTGTGAAGCATGTAGCAATGCCTAGGTCATGTTGCAGCCTGAGCATGGGAATGCACCAAAGGGAAATGTATCCCTTCAGTAGGAAAACTAGCAAGGCCCCCTTTATTTCTGTTCTGCTTTTGGATGAAGAAAAAAAAAGACAAAGCATTGTAATTACTGCATTATCTTTATTTATATATCATAGGTTTGTTGCACTTAAAGCTTTGGATAGGTAAGTTGAGTCTAACAACGAGTTTGGTCCAGTTGGAGAACATGGCTACCATCACAAAAGCATGCAAAGAAACAAGCTGTTTCCATGCAGCAGAATTGTGAAGATCCAGCCTAATCATCTTGTTCACAAATTTTCAGGTTCAAAATGCTTGGAACACCTGCATTGGCACAGTGATCGGCATTGGGTAGTGCTAAAAGAAACAAGAAAATGAAGATATTATCTGTGACAAGATCCCTGTATCCAGCAAAGAAAATTCTGTTAAATACACAAATTTCAAATCCTCAATTACAGTCCTACTGGAGGCTCCTGTTGTTCTTAATGGATACTGTGTAAAACTTTGATGGTGTAACTCAAAGGGAGGAAATGTCCATATGGCTTTAAATCACCTTTGTGCTCCTCCTTTTCCATAACCCACATACAACAGGTAGCATGCTGGCATACAGTAGATGCCTTGTGGGACCATTGTATCATTGAGGAGTAAGTCGGGTATAGCTGCTACACAGTGGCTTCCTTTGACACCAGGCAAACCACTTTGGAACAGTTGTTCCAGATATTTAGATGCCTAATGATGAAACGCAGTGCTTTACCAGATTTTTCCAAAGCATCCCAGAGCCTTACCCTTTCAATCCTGCTAGGTAGTTTACTCCTCCTCTCTAAAACAGGGGAGTATGTTCCTGCCTCAAAGGTACCACGTGGACTTAAGGATAGAAAGGTGCTTACGCACTGTAACAGAAGCATAATGTTCTGATCTTGCAACTTACGTTGAGCCTCTGCAAGCTCGTAGACAGGCAGACCTCTGCAGAGTTGTTCAATGGGTTTACCATAGAGAAGCCAGTTATTCGTAGTCCCAAGCATGGAATGGCCAGGTCGAAACTGTACCCACACATTATTTGGAGAGTACATTTTCTTCATAGTCTAAAATGAACATGTTAGACATCATCAGTAATGTAGCTTTGGTTTCATTCTACTAGGACACCCTTTGAGAAAATCCCCAAATCTAAAGTCACCTTCCTTTGCCTCACACAAAGCATTAGTTAAAGAAGATACATGCTTTTAAAGAAAATAAATATTTTCAATCTATTCAGAAACAAAGTTCACTGGATACTAGTTCTGTCAACATAGCAAAATTGAGCTGTATTACTATCACAATAAGTTATGTTAACTGGCAGTAAGTTTTGCTGTAAATGCACTACTCTTAGGCTGTCATAAAATGGGCCAGGGCTCAAGTTCATCTCCAGGCAATACTTCCAGTCACCTTCATGAAACCTTTGCCTGAATAAGAAAGTCAAAGTCTGGTCAAAGTAAAATCGATTTCTAAAGTCTGTTCTGCAAACAAAGTTATTTCAAGTTATGTCAAGATCAAAATATCAGCAAGACAATAAAAAAAGGAAAAGCCTAGCCAAACTCATACTGCAATAACCCCAAACCAGCCAAATTACACTACTTCCAAGGACACAGGATCTTACAGTACTAGTCACAATGACAATCCACTATAAAACCGCAGGGTGGGCCATGATTGCTCATTATCTTAAAATAATGTTCTATATGATATTCCCTTGAAGTTCCATGTTGTCAGATGTGCTTCATCATTGCTAACACAGTAAAAGACATTGCTAAGAACAGCTGTTCTTAAAGGCAGAATGGAGGGCTCCCATCACATCACACAACTCTCATACAGTAGCCTTTCTTGTATACAGTATAGGTTTCGCTACAAAGTCACCTTTCTCTCAAAAGCCAGGCGTCCCATATCTTGCAGGTTTGGGATGTATTTCCTATTGATTTTCATGATAAAGCAGGCTCTTCGTGAAAGTAACCTTGTTGCAACATACCCCTGTGATTAAAAAAGAAATTATAGTTAATTAATTAAAAATGGCTACCACTAATATTAGTTGATACTCTTTAGGACAATCTAGAAGAAACACGAAGTGGCTACACAGGCTACTAGTGTGGAATGACTCTGCATTTACACTGTCACCTTTGGGGAATGGAAGCAGCCTGCCCACGCTAATGTCTGTCCGTAAGAGCAGAAGCATCTTTTCTGACAGACTTCTGCTGCACTTGCTATACATGAGTGATGGCGGCTCATTCTCAACTCTGACCTCATTGAGGTCAGTAACATTCTTCTCACTTTCATGAACTGCCACCACAGGTTTCATGACAAGTCTTTTAAACTGCACCATCATATGGGTGAAACAAAGAGGTGGCCTAAGAGGAGGAAAGGTGACGGGAGTCTTCAAAGAAACAGTGTTTCAGGACAACTTACGGTGAGAATACACGAAAATAATTTCTGAGTTTATAAACTTCCTCAGAGATTAAGTCTAGGCAGATTCTTAGATTTACTTACGTGCGAGTAGTCAAAAATGCTATCAGAGGAGTACAAGCCAGAACGGACATGAACTTCAGCAATTTGGTGCTCATTGTGGACAGTCATAGTTCCAGTGACATAGTCATCATCAGGATCTTGCAGGACAAAGGTCTTTGGTAAAAAACACAAAATCATTGTTCATCATCTGGCTTGCACCTTTAAAAGGTGCAATATAAACAAATGCTTTCTCTCAAAGAAACAAGTATGATTGCTTTATGTAAATACTAAATCCCTTAACAACCCTCTAGCAGTCTCAGGAGGCCCTTGAGGTGGAGATTAATTACGCAAGAGTGCGTCAGGGTGAGAAAGGAGGGGACAGGCCCTCACTGCAGGCTAAGGAAAAACAACATGGGGCCTCCCAGTTATTATGTGTGGCAGCAGGGACTGGCAGGAGACTGCAACGGTCTCCAAATTTTAGCTTGAGCGAAGGGGACCTATGCCCTCCCATATTTCTTGTTACTATGCACCTCCACAGAACTGCCTCTTTGGCTTATATGATTGTCACCTTTGGCAAATGCTATTTTTCTCTACACTTGGCAATAAGCATCTTGTTAGTCTCTCCTGTGCTTTTCTTCCTATTATATTTGCCCCCTGCCCAGGGATCGAATACATTTTAAGTGAGTACATGTACTAGAAGGCTCATCAGTCTACTCACGTCCAATGCAGAAGTCTGAGTCCAAAAGACTCCCAGCAAAACGAGAACTGCAGCCTGTAAAAGGAATAAGCATTCTCTCTCACTCAACAGAAACACCAGGCAGTGCCATAAAAAACCCAGTTCATGAATCGAGGGAAGCACCTGTAGCATCAGTTTGAAAAATTACCCACTTAACACGTATTAGTTGAAACAATTACAAGTCTTCATTGTAAAATTCTTGCTATTAGGCTCTTTTGCCTGTAACTGAAAAAGCAGAATAATAAATTACCCATTACATTTTTTGTATTTTTCAAAAGTCTCTCCGTGATGCCATGTTACTTCTTGATTTGCCTCTACAACCATAATTATTAATTCATAACTAAATCCCCTTTCTGAATTGTAATCAAGTTCTGCACTCTCTGCTCAAATGATGCTTCCACTGACTCCAAGGGGATTACTGTACACCCAAGAAATGCAAGTTTCCCACTGAAGAACCCAAAGAAACAATACACAGATCATATTAGTCCCAGTACTGTACCACTTACTTGAGCATCATCTTCTCTATCCTTTTGTTTTTAAAAATAAGGAACTTTTTATATTATAAGTTCAACAAAAATGGATATACTCACAAATCCGTTCATTTTCCTTTCAGGTAGGAACAAGAGGCTGCAGAAAGTAAGAATGCAAGAAAATCCCAGAGACCTTCAACTTTTATACCTTGCTGGAGGTGTGGGAAACACTTGACAGAACTTTTCTTCATGACTCAAGTCCATATCTACATGCCACACTGTGGTAAGCCTCATATCTGAATTTTGGGTTGGCACAGATAACCTGACCCCAATATGTTAAAAGCACTCAATAAGTCAGCTTTTGTAAAATCAATCATTGTACAAATGGCCATTATTTACTGGTTTAAACTTTAGAGGAGTTCCCACTCTTGCTGGTACCATTTTTTAAATATTTAACAGGATATTGTCCAGAATCAAATGGCATCAGGAATAACTGTGCTATTCATTCATACAAACTGCATTTTGTCATCTGAAACATCATCCCTAACAGCCTGATAGTCTGCAGACAAATCCTGGAAAGAAATACTTATGTCACTGAACAGACCAATTCTTCAGCCATTTCTTCCATCTAATATATGCATGAACTCTTAACAAGAAGTGCTACTCATTTTTCATCAGTTACCATGATGTATATAACACATGCATTGAAATTAGTGGCATAATTAGGAATAACAACTGTGCTTCCCAAGGCAATCTGGGTAACTTCTAGCCTCCTCAGCATACAACTGAGTGACATGAAACTTCAGAAGATGTGCGGTTCACACAAGGTCACAAAGGATGGGGATTCCTCCTTTAATGCTACCACTGTTTTCTGTATTTTATGAAAATGTCAGTGACTATGATATTGCCATGAAAAGTATTCTGCTATGACTATGACCTCGCCTAGACTCCTCCTCATCTGTGACTCCATGTCAGCCAATGCCAGAACCTTGACGAATCACACTCTACTTTCTACTAGAAAGTCATAATTGAGGCCTATTCCCTTCTAATAAAACGAGAACTCCACCTAATAGAGAACTCCACCTAATAGCCAACACATTTCTGTAATCTCAGTTATTGGACAAAAGGTTAAAGATTATATGGAAATTTCTCTCAGCAAACAGGCCTCAATGAAAAAAAAAAAAAAAAAGGAAATTGCATGCACTTGCTTTAGTCCACCTAACTCAGCACAGAAAATGTTATCTCAAGTGTAACAAAGCTGTGCTGCTAAGCACTATATCAGAATACATATAAACAGATATCAAATTGTGACAAGCACCGTTAGATTAGAATAATTAGATTAGATTAATGTTACCCTCCTCTTGAAAACTGGCTCTGTCCCTTCTCCTCAAAAGATTCTTTGTTTCTAAGATTACAGATATGTCAGAAATACTCAGAGTAGCTTTCAGCAGTCAAATAAGCCTTTCATAGCAGGAATCTGACAGGGTTCAGGCACCACAAGCTAAAACAAAAAGCTTTAGTAAGTTTTAAATGCTTTTAAACTAAAGCTTAAATTAACGTTCCATTAGTCATTATGTCTTCATATACTCATTTCTTTTGAAAAAACACTCAAGAAGCATGAGCTTCTGCTTTCTTAAGCATTGACATGCTTCAGCACAGGTAAGAGCAGCGCAACATGTGAAATGGACAGTTATGGAGTGAAGGAGAATTACAACAATAGCCACCACCTCATGATTGTCACCTTACATTGGACTGACTGAATTTAGCTGATCCGATCAGACAAGGCCAAAAATTAAAGATTAATTTCTAAAAAGCATGTGACTAATTAACATTATTGCAAGAGAGAACATAGTCCTAGTTGTCTCAGGCAAAGCCTAGCTATACTTCCAACAGGAAAGTATATCTTTTCTATTCCAATTGCTTTTTGAAGACTTTTTCCCCACAGTTAGTCACACATCTCCCAGTAATACACCTGAAATTAGCATGCATGCACTCGGAAGCAAGACTACCCATGACTACGCCAGAGTTCTCTAAGCACCCTTCTATATTAAGTAACTGAAGAATAAGAGCTGCTTAAGAAGGGCTATAACCCACTCTAATTTCACTCTCGCCAGTCCTCAGGCAGAGCGAGGTTTAGCTTAGGAAGCCATGACTCAGAACCCTTTGGTGAACATGAAATTTCACAATGATGCCCACATTCTCAAAGCAGTCTTCTTGCTTTCGATACTTTTGATCTAAGTGAAGACTCTCCAACTTTTCCCCAAATAAAATCACTTTTTCCTCAACTGTTACACTTGCAGTCAGATTGGTCATATCAGGGAAGTCAACAGAAAATGAAATTTGAGTAACGTTCAGAACAAGTAATAACTTGTTATGACACAGCAAGATTGATTGTCACAGGAAACTTAATTTCTCTGTTACTTTCATAAGGTCAAAGATTTTCAAATACCTTCTAATTTACCCTGACAAAACATGATTAAGCTACAGAATTACTCTTAATCTACGTAAGTAAAATTGGCAGAATTTGACCCATTATTTGGTGCTGCCATCCACTAAAATTCATTTAAACAAAAGAACCTTGAACATCAAATGAAAAGATTAATTGTACAATTTCAGTTCAAGTCTGATTACCAAACAGGAATTTTAACACATAAGGGAGATGGATTCAATCAAGTTAAGGTGAGATTATACTATCACAACCTCTCCTGGGTGACTCATGGGGGTTTTTTTCAGGTACTTTTCATAAATATTTACTTTATCAGTAGGTGAGCAGGTAGTGGGATAAAAGTAAAGAATGAAGCAACACCTCAAAAAAAAAAAAGCAATAAAATTCTGTACGCTTCCATTTGCATTTGGCTGGGCACACCACACACTAGATAAAGACCAGGTGACGCAATCTAGAAAAATCTGTGTTGCATAAGGACAGGTCAAGTAGATTTAATCACATTCAGTGGTTAAAAAAAAATAATTCAAGCTTCAAGGATGAATCCAGAAATAATTTCAGTTTTATTCTTGCTAGACAGTAAGGCATCAAAACCCATGTGAAATGTAAGTGTGCACAAGATGAAACACTAATTTGAGAATAGGGTTAAAACTGGAACTGTTCTTTGCCTTGGGAGTTTGCTGCACAGTGGTACAAGA
The DNA here is from genome assembly GCF_034638445.1 of Ciconia boyciana. NCBI lineage: Eukaryota > Metazoa > Chordata > Aves > Ciconiiformes > Ciconiidae > Ciconia > Ciconia boyciana. The sequence goes on along the minus strand of NC_132958.1, from coordinate 845,938 downwards.
ATTTAGTACAGAAATGGAATGCCTTGAGCAGAGCTTTAAAAAGGAGACAGACACAAGCTTGTACTGGAAAAAGAACAGAGTCTTATACACTAAAAGCACTCCTCCCTGCCCTTTTTCCTGGCTTCTACTATTGTAATTAGTTTCGTAAGCTATTCTTCATGTCAAATGCTCTAGCTCTGTGTGTTTGCCATACAAACCACTCAAGTAATCAGAAGTTGATGGAAGATTTGGAGATTCATGCTTCCAAGTGTGATGCATTACTGTAATGGCCAATTTGGCTACGGTTGTTGGAAGAAATGGACAAAACTGCTGTCCAACTCATTGCTAACGACACCGCAGGGATTAGCATTATACAGTTCAGTTTCTCAATGCCTTTCTTGAGAACTAGTCAATTAATTAAATTTCCAGAGACTATGAGAGGATTTTGTGACATACAAAATGAGACTTTTATGTGTATTTTGGATCTTGGAGGCTAAGGACATACCTGTCTCCATTTGGCATCCACAAATCAGTCTGATTAGAAGAACTGTAAATCTTTTCCCTTAGTAATTTATTACTTTCATTCACCATATTTTACACCTCATGCAAATTGCAAAGTGGGTGCAAAACAGATGAAAACCAGAGCTCTCTGCTCACAGTGCTGGCAGACTGCTACACCTCCTCCGCACTCATGTAGTCCAAGCAAGGCATCAATTAGTAGCAGAATGACAGAGTGTGGCCCTGACGGGTGTAAATGATAGTTGGGCCTCACCTTCTCAGCTAAAGTAAGATTCCCTGGCTTTTCCAATATCAGCTACAACAATGGTCCTCAGCAATTGATGACAGTGGAGAACTTAGTTTGGAGACATTATTTTATAATCACACTGAGTCTCCATCATGCCATTCTGGCAACAAAAAGGAAACTTAAGTGCACAAACCTGTACAGTAAAGTGCACAATTAGCATACAGAGGGACTGACAGAGCTGCTCTTAAATAAGAAGCACTTTTGGAGTATGTAAATGAGCAACTCTGAAAGTGCTGCTTCTGTAGCAGGCACAGCTAAGAAACAAATCCAAATTATCTGAGGCTATATATATATATCTCAGTTTATTAAACAGCAATGGACGATATTCCTGCACAAAGAGACTCGAACATTTGTACTGGCCAATTAAAAAACTAAATGTTTTGCAAAGTTTCTGCAACAAAAAAGGCAAATAAGCTCTTATGCCGTGGCTCTGTATATAATTATCACATGCAGAGAAATATTGAAATCTACTTTCTAAATGACAGTTGACATAAGATGCCCGTTGTTACTGCTCCTCCATTACTCATTTTATGTTACCTCCAGTTTATGGTCCCTTTCTAGAATGAGACCTTAGTCCATAATCAGGTACTACTTTCATGAAGAGGCTCTGTGAAGATACAGGGGCCATGCCTGAAGACTGGAAAGCAGATCCTAACTGAACAAGCTCAGAAAGGAAGGTTAATAAAATAACTCAGTAATTTCTATGATTTAGAACCAACCTCATGATTTCCAGGGATTGACTTAACATTTTTAACATAACAAGATCACCACCTCCGTTGATTTAAAAGATGGTATCAGCTATGGATAAAATCTCAGGCTGAGTCCTTTGCCACGTAGGCACAAAGCATCACTACAAATTTTATTAGGCATCTGTTCTGATTTTTTTTTCTCATTTAAAATTTACTATAAAATACATTGAACTTGACACGACAAGTTTTCTTTCATCTTCCTGTATGTAATGAATTCAGTCAGGCTGCTATCAAAACCTCCTCTTATCAGAGCACTTCCCCAGGAAACCTGTCACCATTCTGTGAACACAGGGCACATGCCAATAAGGTAAACCCATTTTAAGATTTAACTTCGGGATATTACTGTATAAAAAGTAAGAGTACACATCAGTTAGCAGCAGATCTTGCCTCGCCTACCATTAAAATGAAGTTCACTGTAAGTATATGTATCACTTTCTCATAAAACTGTTAAGGCTGGACATTTTTAAATTATTTTGAGTCCTTCTTGGTGACTAGCAAACTATTACTGATTTATGCAGGGATTAGAGTGAAAATGCCAAATGTGTCAGAACTGCATGGGTGAAATTTCACTTTTGGCAGTGACTTCACTCCATACGTGAAAGAGAGAAGTGCTCTGTTACAAGGGCGAGACGCACATGTAAAATGTTGAAAGGGCAATTTTCTCTCATTCACAGCTCGGATGCAAGTCAACAGTCTCAGCAAGTTATATAAAGTTATGGCACAGCTGTCTGAGGAGACCGTAGGAGAAGAGCCATGAGACATGAAAGACTTCAAGGGCATGATTGTGAAGCAGGGGTATTTGCAGCAGCCTGAAATTGTTGCAGGATAAATTCCAAAATGTTAATGCTAAATACTCTGAGTCACACTTGGATCTTTCTCTAAAAATGCTCCTTTGAAGTAGATGACATTTGTGACCGATTCAATATTAGAGGGATTGTCTCCAAAAGAACAATTGTTCATAATAATTATTATTACAAAAGAATTTATCATAACAATATTAAATCTCAAAAAAAAAAAAATCAGCAGTAGTTTTTACCCTAGAGAAATCTGAGCAACAACAAGCATGTGAGTCACTGAAACTAAATTCTTTTATAAAGGGGTAACAAAGCGTTTAACATTATATTTTTCTGAACAAAAATGATTGTGCCTACCCTTATACTGTAAGCCTGTATTCAGAGGCATGAGATTTACTATGAGGGTGCTCAAGTCCCATTTCTGCTGCATTCCAAGTACAGAGCTGTACTGTGCACCCATATTCCAACCTCTTCACAATAGCTGCATGTGCACATGGATGTTGCATGGATCTGCTCCATGTCTGAAATCAAAAGCTCTGGGTGAGAAGTTCACTCTTTTAAACAAAATATTTCAGACCACCTTTTTCCAAGGAGTTTACTGAACTGGGGCTGGACATATTTTAAAACCCACTGTGTTTAAATGATCTTCTTACCCGTGCAAAGTATACTGCTGAGGTTAAGAGTAATTTATATAAATTGATGATCTGATGTAAGCTCATTAACAAAAAAATTCTTCTGCATATTTAAATACTCTTCAGCTAGACCCCACTTCAGAAAAGGGCTCAGCATGTACACCAAGTTAAGCAGGAAGTCAAAATTATTTTAAGACAGCAAATAACTTGATGCAAGATAAGCAGTCACAATGTTAAAATGTTGTGAATCGCAAATGTTCATTTCAGATTGTGATTGCTTCTCTTCTTGGAGTTTTCCTGGCTCCAGCTCTTGCTAACAGGGTAAGTATAGAGCTACATGCAATTATACACTGTTGCCATAAGGACTAGTGGTCTTTACCTATAGCCTCTGAAAAATGAGTTTCTGAAAATAAAGCTGTATTTTAAAGTCTGATACTTAGCAAGAAACTGCATTTTTTTTTATACCGAAGAAAAGATTTCAGTGCTTGATATATCAAGGGAAAAAGACAGTTGCTAGATAGGAAATCAACAGTCTGTCTTGAGATTAGTGTAAACACTGTGAAAATCATTGTGTGGAGACAAACAAATATTACCCTGAAGGATCTGACCACAAAATACAGTGAAATACTGTAAACAACTCTGCCTGGAAGTTCCTGCTGAGGAAAGAACAGTAAGCAATTATTTTACTTTTCCTAGAAATTTTTCTTGCAACTTTGACTCTGAACATCCAGCTTAGTGTTTAACTTTAAAGGAAATTCTCCAGTGTTTAAATGAAACAATGTCTTATTTTCCACTTGGTCTAATAGGCGGGGGGGGAGGGGGTAGAGCACTAATGTTAAAGATTGTCTGTCTTCGTAAGGTGGATGCATCCTACACATGAAACCCAGGGCTAGATAAAGCCTGAATGTAAGGTTTGACACAACAGTACTAATGGCTTCCCAGCCTCCCCTCTAAGGCCAGAAATTATCTCCCCTTTAACCTGATCTCCAAGAGCAACAATTTTCCAAAGCATGGTTATTAGAGCTATTGCTTTATTGATTGAAAGACTACTGGGAACCCACAAACCTAAACCGTTACCTCGTTTAATCTTTTTCAAAAATCAGAACGGCAACAAATACCCTAAGGAGCACCGCAGTGAAATCTCACACCACTCTTTCACTGACACTGGGGTCAGCACCAACTCAGAGGAGGGCTCCAAGGCCTGGAAATCTGTCTGGGATGTCAAGACTGTAAGTGGCTGCCACTGTGGCTCAAAAAAATGGAAAATAACCAAAAGGTTTTTGAAAAACTCCTTAGCCTCAATGAAACTTAACAAGATTTTAGAGGAGATGCTTAAAAACGTTCTCATCTAACCATTTTATTGTATCTGCTGTACTGTATGCTGCACTGATGTTTTCACCAGCGAACTCCTTCACCTGACTTCAGTATAACTTATCATACACATGGCATTACTGGAGAAGGTAGTTTACTCTACGTTTTACCAAAGTCCCTTATCAGCCTCCATGACACATTTACCTAGACAATAGAATTGAAAAAACAATATTTTCCTTCCCTATGGTTGTTTGTACTGTATAAAGCCTTTTTTTTAACCAGTACTTCTATCTGGCAATCCACTTATCTTTCACTGTATATTGTTGGCAACAAAAAGCTTTTTTTATTTTAATAGGGCTATGTTGCAACCAAGGTATTTTCAAAACACACTTGCATCATCTCCAAAATGGACAAGAGTTTTTTACTTGATAAACCGTTTCCTGCACGACCTCACGGACACGAGGTAAGATGGTGAATGAAAGTAGTGAGAAATCAATTGCCTGCAAAAAGTACTCACTCCCTACCCACAAAGAGGAGAAAAGACTCCAAGAACTGAAGACAAATTTCTCAGCGGGGCTGAGTCCCTCTAAAAGTCTAGTCTTTCAAAAGTTGCATTGCACTTGAATAACCCCTTCTCCATTATCAAAGACGTGCATACAGATTCCGAACATCATTTTTGGTTTTTCTAAACACTGTTTTCTGGGTTTGTTTCTTTGATGCTCAGGGACCTGGTCCGTACCAACTTCCACCCACAGAAACTCGCTTTGTTATCTCAAACAACAGACTCCAAAGCTTGAGCCCATATGGAAAACGCATTCAAGCTCTGTGCAGAGGAATTCCCTCTTACCTTGCTTACCCAGCTGCTGGTGAGTATACTAGTAACAGTGGTTTGTGTACCAAAATAAAAATTAACCAGATTACAAATAAGGATGAAAAAGATTTAAGTGAAGATGAGCAAGTTAATTACTGAAATCCTGTGGTTTTCTATAACTTATGTATAAATCAGTGAATGCGTACACAAGGAAAAAAAGCAGGTCTGACACTCTTCTGCATACAACTTAGAGACCAGGCTTTCTCAGGAAGCTTTTGGGCTCCAGCTGCTGACAAGTCTGAATTTTTTAGGCAACTTCATGCATATACAATACCTAGCTACCACTGGTCCTGCCACAGCACTATTTGGAGATTCAAAACCCACTTTGCAGCTTAGATTTGTCTAAGAAGATTGCACTAACAGTTGCTTGTAGCTTAAGTTTAGAAAGATGCAGCTCAATTTTTAAATGGCATTTCTCAGTACATTTCCAACATTATGTTGGAAGAATTTCTGCTACATTTTTCTCTTATTTTCTCAGTCCAAATCTAATCAGTTTTTCCTTTTCTTTCAGGATCAAACTTCTTAATGGAAGATGTTTCATGTTTGAAAGTTAAGAATGATGACCTGCTCATCTATCCCTGTGATTAATTATTCCTGGCAAAGTTTTGAGGAAGAAAATTCATAGAACTGTGTACCCACAAACAAGATTTTTCTCCTTTATAATCTTCTCTTGATCACATTTTCAATCATTTATCAGTCTCTTCTGCTCTGTGTGGAGGGTATCGTGTCTCAGTAAAATTTATCATCAGCCTACCTTGGTCTGCACTGTGTTTTCGCTAATCCTTCAGAAAAGTGGAAGCAATTCCAAAGACAAGTTGCTAAACTAGTGTTCTAGCAAAATCCCAGTTTTGACATTCAAACTCCATCCTGTACAATTTCCCAGTGAGATTTCACATGCTGCCTTAAGCAATTATTCATCACTACTAAAAGCAAATGGTGCTGTACCTACTGCATAATCATTTTTAAGATAATATGATCTGAAGTCCAGATTTATAGAAATAGAGTTATTTTTATTTTAACTTCTCATTAACATACTAAGTATTACAATGTTTTATTTTAAAAATAAGCATTGCAATGCAATATGGCGAATTACAAATAGACAGATGCACTATTGCTCTGATCAACCCAGAAATCAAGCTGCAAGTAACAGAATTAGGAAGTGTATTAAATGCAATTTGGAGTTGAATACAGATGTTACTTAACAATGTTTGATAAATGTTTAAACACAGGATGCAAAAAAGCATACCCATACCAATTAAAAGTGCAGTTGGAAATTTGACAAAAATCAAATTATAGTTAGGCCAAAATTAAGGCAAAATGGCTGGGACTAGTTTCTTCATCTAAAACGATCACTTCAGGAAGTCAGTCGGTCTGGAAAATACCAGATCTTCACCTTCCCGCCTTGCTCAGAGGCCCTTTTGTTGGAGTTTGAAAGGAGTTACTCTAAGAGACACTTCACCCATTCAGGAACAGTCAAGGGTTACTCTAAATAAAGGATGCAGCAGCCTGTTCTGTTCAGGAGAATGTTTTTGGGGTCTTAAATAGTTAATTGATACTAAAACCAAAGCAAAACTGCACCCAAAAATGTGTTGGCACCTCCAAAGAAAAGCAACCATATGGTTGCAGTATTTAAAGTTCCTGCCCGACTTCCCTGGGAGTTTCTGGAGAGAATCTCCTCTCCTTTTCCAACTTTACACTGCATTTTCCCTGCAATAAAACAGGCGCAGCGCTCTTCACTTATCCGACCGCACGTCACTGGGAAATGTCTTTCTGGGGGCCTTCGAGCCCTTCAAGACTATGGGCCAGACTCTGTACTAGCTGATGACTGAAAGTTCCCCAAGGCAGCAGGGATCTGACCTGAGCAGGGCCTATGGCACAGCACAGCCTCACATAGCCCCCCGGCTGTCACAGCCCTGGGTGCAAAGAAGGCAGCAGCCTTGCAGGGCAATAGGGCTACCCTCTACGGGCTCAAACCGGAGAGTCCACAGTCTCCTTGGCAGGGAATACCAGGGCACAGATGCTTCCGGCAAGGGATGACGCTTGCTACAATACCATCTCATTTAAGGCCAAAATTTCAACTAGAGGGCACAAAACATTAGCAACAAGGTCCAGCTTCTCGCAAAACTACTTTAACTTCATGCACATAGATTCCCATTTTTACTACATTATTACACATCGTGATGCTTAATACATCTCCAAACTTTTTTTATTCCATGAAAAGCTTAAGTTAACCGTGTATCCTACAGTAACGATTAAAACTTTAGAGAAGACAGGGAACCACTACTGAACCAATAAAGCAAAGTATTTGCTTCTTCCAGACTGTAGGAATTTAACTGCAATATTACATTCTGGCAGGTTTCTTGTTCTAATTGGGATGTCATTACATTTCACAACATTCATTATTCAAATTTAAATTGATTCAGGTTTAAACTGATCAGGAAGAGAACAAGACAAAAAGAGATTGCTAAGCAGAGACATGACAGCAAAGACTCCAGTGAACCTGAAGAAACATCAATACTGTGACTCTCGAAATGTCCATGTAAGTACAGAAATATATAGACATTCTTAACAGTGCAGAAAATTGGGAGTTGCTTACCTTGCAAGAAAAGATCCTTCTCAACAAGGATGAGGCCTGAGCTTTATCACTAAACACAAATTCCATGATCTACAACAATCACTTGAGTAACTCCGGCTGTCTGGAAAATACCAGATCTTCACCTTCCCTAATTTAATTAAAATTGTAATTTAAATTCTGAGGGCCACCCATCAGCATGCCACACCAACATTACAAAGTGACAGGATTCTATCCTAAATCCTACTGCTCTGTTTTTCTCTTATCCCACAGCAAGCAGAATATGAAGATTCAACTGCATTTACATTTTAAAAAACCTGAAAAACTGTATTGACAGCAAAAAGTTCAAAAGTGTGACTTCAGTATAATTAAAAAGCCATAATCTAATCTAATAAATGTATTTGAATACCCTCATGTATTTTCAATACAAATTCGGGATGCCGAGAGAACCTGATTTGTGAGGGAAATTTTTTTTTTTTTAAGACAAACCAAGATATTCTCATTTGAGGAACTGACAGCAGGTCTAACAACAGTCTTTCGGGAAAAAAATACTTCAACAACTGTACATTAGTAAAGCTAGAATTACATAAATGTGCTGGGGCTGCTCCTGCCAAGGTCACCCCGGCCCTCGTCGCCGCCTCAGCAGGGTTTTCCCGCCGTTTTTCCCGACCCTTACGCTTCTCCCCGTCAGGCGCCCAGTAGCACCCCAGAGCCCTCCCACCCGACGCCACCTCGGGTCTGCTCTTCTGCCCTCCGCTTCGGTTCTCCCGCACCTCAGCAAAAGCAAGCTCTTTTGTTCCTTCAGCAAGGGCTTAATTCCTGTCGGGCTGCCTAGGGAGTTTTCTCCACGTTTCTCTTCGGGGTTTTTTCTTCCCCCAGCGGCGCCACAAGCAGGCGAGGGTGAGTGCGGTCTGCCCTCAGAGCCCACGCACAAACCTACGGGTTTTTCACACAAATCGGTACAAGTGCTGCTGCTTGTAAAGAACCAAGAATATAATCACCATTTGGCATAACGGTATGTATAAAAAATGTCCCTTTGGACTTGCAGACTCGACTCAGTGAAACTGAGACCAGATTTAATTTAATACTGCACTTGCAGGACTGGTTAGAAGTGATTTTTATATATTAAAACCCCTCTTTTTAAAAATAATGTGCTGGATTCCAGTTGAAAAGTAATTTTGGCATCTTTACAGTGATTCCCTGCTATAGGCTCCGGTTGCACACAAAATGAAACTGAGCAACATGACACAAAAACCAAGTATGCAAAACCCTCCCTAACTGAATGGTCACCTCTTCCAATAAGTATTTACATCACCACAGAAAATAAGCTGAGGCAAGGTAAAAAAAAATTATTATTGCCACTTAAAATAAGATACATCCACAGACTTGCACATATATGTCATACATCAACTTGAACTGCCTATTTATTGTAAAACAATTTTCAGTGGCAATGTTGTATTCGGGCCATATATTTTGGTAGGCCCTATCATTACATGGTAACATACAGTACATTTTGGAAGGTACAAAGGCTCTTACTTACATTGTCTTTTTTTAAACCCTAGGCTATCTCTGGTCTTAAGTTTGATATGAATTGTCACAAGTAAGAGTACAGGTTAGAAAGCTACTATAAAACATACTTAATTTTTCACTGCAAATGGATTCTTGGCTGATAATTATCAGATTCTGGCAGGTCAAAATTTGCAGAAGTACAACCCCCATATTTATGAAGTAGTTACAGCAGGAAAGATTTCAGTGACATGCAAACAGGGATACAAATTACAAAATAATTTTATTTTAACACTGAACCGTTCCACACCCAATACTGAAAACATATATAAGGTGGATGGTTCACATTGTTCAGTCAACCTGCACTAGCATCAGCTCTGCAGTCAAGATGAACTTCCCTGTAAGTATGCATGGCATTTTTTTCCTTATAAACTAAAACTTTGATTCAAAACCCTTGCCTTTATCTCTCAGAAGTGCCTATGTCTGTCTATAGCAAAAAGATATTCTCTGGGGAGATTCTTTTCCTCCAGAGTGAGCAACTCAGACCCTATTAACCTAATCAGATGAAGCCGTAAGGATTTTTTTAAAGGTTTACCTATACATTATTCAATCTACAGGAAGCCTCATCCATGTCCATTTTTGTCAACGCTTTTGCAAAATGAGCAATGCAGTAATGGATCAACCACTTTCTTGTAATGCCTAAGTAGAAGAAATTTAAATTCCTTATCCTCATTCTTGTACGATATCTGTATATGACTGTAGAGGTCTCAGAAGCAACCTCAGTAGGTTACTTTAAGAGCTGAATCTATGCATCTAGTTTGCATTATTCTAGGGTAAAGCAAGGATGACTCACTTTAGGTGACCATTGTAATTCCAGTATGAAAGCGAAAAAGGATCCAAGGAGTACACTTAAACACCAGATTAGGAAAAAGGCACTAGGATTCTCATGACCAGATTTGTCAACCAGACCTGCAGTTACACTTTTGTTCTCGATTTTCATTTCAGATTCTGACTACCATCCTTCTTGGACTCTTGCTGACTCCAGCCCTTGCTGAGGACGTGAGTGTTGTGACCAAGTTACACATACATTGCTGCTGTTTCTATATTCCTTGCTTCTTTCCCCATCCCTTTGGGGGAAAGGAATCTAAAACTTTTCATGCATAAAACTCTAAAGCCACCAGATGACAGTTGTAAGAGACAGAAATTATTCCTTGAATCTATTACAAGAATTCTTACAGCTACTCCAGAATGCCACAGCCTTTTCTTTGTCACTTTGAAAGTACTGTGGTCACTAAAGGTGCTCCCTGTGGGCCAGCATTTATTCTATTATAGCAGTGATTTTGTAAAGCTTTGGGGAGATAACTAACTAACTTGAAAGTCTAAAAGTGTTGTTTAATTTTGTTTTCTAGTTTCAGAAAACTGGTATAAACGAGCAACCCATCACCACTCTAGGCAACCAGATTCTGAATGTCAATAGGCAATGGCGTGTGGTAACTATTGAGGAAAGGAGCACCTATGGGTCATGGAAAACCATTTGGAACTACAATACGGTAGGTGACAAGGAGCATGCTTTTTCAGAAAATGTACAAGGAGACTAGCTCCTATAAAGCTGACCAAAATACAGGACTTGTTTCATTATTCTGAACATTTTGAGTCCAAGTTCTGGGGCAAAAAAAGTAATAAATGCAGATAGTTTTTAATACAGACTTTATTCCAATCTTAGTTATTGAAGAACTGAATTCCTAGTTGTCAATAACTTTATTTTACAGGGCTATATTGCAAGCAAAGTGATGCCAGAGAGAGCTTGCTTCATTTCCGTGATGAACAGAAGGGAGATGCCTAGCTTTGATGAAGTTTCCAGACTGTCTGAAGAGAACAGGGTAAGATTAAAAAGGAGTAATTACTTGTAAAGTTGTACAGTAATACAGAGCAAACTGGTGCCAGAGACATTGCTATTTTCAAAAGCTTTTAAACCAACAGTTACTTTAAAAGCCATTTAGATCACACCATTGATTATGAAGTTGTATCGATTTCGATGACATTTTACATTAACATGATTTGAAGCCTTTGAAAAGTTAGCATACCCTGTTTCAGATGCTTGCAGTGGAGGGTTTTCATGTTTTTTCGATGTTGTAGATTGATTATTTTTATAATGTTTTAAAAGATTATTTAGATTGACTGCTTTTTAATACTGTTTCATGTTTAGAGATTTTTAGATTTTTGGCATGGTACTCTTCATGATCTCACATTCTTTGCAGGCTAAAAAAAATATTTTTTTTAGGCAGCTCTAGTTGAGGAAGAACAAATAATCCATTAATGAGGAAAGAAGTTAAATAAGGTTTCAAGCTGTCAAAACTTTTTCAGAAGAACTAAGCACCATATTAGCATGAGTTCAGCCCACAGAATTAGCACAGACATTTTAAAAATTATCTCAGCATTCAGCATACTAACCTTTTGTAGACACTGGCTTCTCTTGAAGTCTGACAACTGAGTCCTTATAAAAATTCTGGCTTTAAAGGGCAAGGCAGCATGGTGGGGAAGAAATGGTGGAGAGTTACGCAAGTACAGGCTTGAGCAAAAACATTCCCCTCTAGCTATAGTCCCACGCTTGCTTGTTCTAAGGTGCATCTCTGTGCCCCCTGAAGCTTATCTCAGCTCCTTGCTTACCTGCAAGAAGGAAGCATATTGGAGTGGGCTTTCAGGAACTCTTTGATAAAATTCCACCATAATTTTGAAAGCCTATTGTCAAACCTAGTCATCCCTGCTAAGTGTGTCTTTATCCTGGAGTCCATCAAGCTGTTTCTTAACTGTGCTTTTTCTTTCTTGAGAGGACGAGATTTTCACAAGTGGCAGGATTGTTTTTCTGAACAGTAATGCGGCTTGGGAATTTGCCATGGGGATGGTTTTTCAAAAGAAAGAGTAGGTGCCTCAATTCCCCTCCCCCCAGCTGCATTTTCTCTGAGGAACTTTAGGTTTGCAGGTTGCTAAGAAACAGGTTATATTAGGAAACCTTCAATGGCATTAATTACTTTTGGATAACAGTATCTAAAAATAGTTCTGAGTCCTTTCAATACGAAATTGCATTTTTCATTTTGGAACATTGCTTTGCAGATTCTACTGTTCAGACCTCCATTTTCCTTTAGGGCGTAAGAGAGCATCTCTATATTCAACAGCCTTTCCTCCATATTAATTGTATGAGCCAGAACAGGAGTCCTGTGGCTGTAGCTGAATAGTGAGAGATACAAGCCAGCAGGAAGCCTAGGTCAGGAGAGAAATACAGGCATCCAGACAACAAAGCGCTCAAGTAGGAAAATACATTTGAAATTCATTTGAAACAAAGCACTCTGGAACAGGTCAGAAAAAACTGTCCCACTAAAACACTCAGTAGTGTTTATGACCTCTTTGAGAACCCTTGCAAATAATTTTAGTGTAAATGTATCTGCCAAGTGTTGCTACTGCCCTCTTTGGTTCCCATTTTAGAAGACTGAATGAATAGACTTCTCGTTCCATGCTTCCAAGTTAGAACCTGAGTTCCTCTAGGGTGAGAGGTTAGCAAGTGACTGAGGGAATACTTTTGTAGGAGGTCTGTGTTAAAATACTGACTGCACTATTTTCAGCTGTTTAACTGAGTTTCCAGTTCTCTTTAGCCTCCCTCCACCTTGACTTCCTTAGAAAGATCTGCCATAGGAGCTATCTTCAATGCTTGCTAGTGGTCCCATAGTCACACAGTGGATTAAAAGACTGTACTAAATACAGTTAAAGTAAAACACCAAGCACTGACTCATCATTCCAGAAATAGGAATATGCATAGCATTACATAGATCAGTGCCTTGATCCTGCTGAATGATGTCATTTGATGTTTAGTACCTGCAAGGTCAAGAACAATTTGGAAGGGAGATCACATACATCATCGAGAGACCTGTCCGTGTCCCCACTTCTTACGGACAAGACATCTTCGTTATGTGCAGAGGACTCAGAACCTACATGACTCGTCAAGTTTACAGTGAGTGCAAACAAATGAATTATGTCTGTAACTAATCAGGCATGTTTTTTCCTTGGGGAATAATACACAAATGCTGCTGTTCCAACTAGAGATGGACACAAATCAAGAACCTCAGGAGTTGCAGAAAGGGTTCAGTATCTCTGCAGATCAGGACTGGAACAGTGTTGAGTCACAACCTCCATAAAGGATCTGATCCAAACCCTTACTACTCCTTTTAGTAAAGTTTAAGGTGGCTTAAGTTTTGGCCAAGAATTTTGCAGATTGACCTAATCTGTAATGCCAAAGTAAAGAAAAAGGGTAGTCCTAACAACCACTATCTTTCAGTACAGACATTGCTGATAACTTTACCGAGGAGTCCCGCCAAATGCTTACCTTTCACAATACTAAGCCAAGTTGCTTCATTCCCTGTAGGCTTTTCAGAGCTGGAATGATCCCATCACCTAGGAGTTTAAGGACCTACACTTCAGAGGATTCTCCAATCACGTCAAAGCCTGACAGGGCCCATTAACTAGCACTAGCATAACTGTATAATGCACAGTAATATATACTAACAGTATAGAGTGTAATAGTGCCCCTCTGTACTGGAAAACCAAAAGAATATTAAGTAGCATGTCTTTGTGATCATTCATTTCTGACTTAAAGATCCAGTTGTGTTTGGTGACTACAAAAGAATCTTTCACTCATACATGTAAAATATTTCTATTGCAGCAATTATTTAAAACATTGCTCACACAGAGCAATCAAAATACACTGTTGTAGAACGCCAGCTATTGCTATGGAGACTAGTATAAATCAACTGTCTTGCCGTGGGTGCCATAATCATAGTTCGATCACTTGCAATAGGATTTCTTGTATTGCAGAGAAGAAAAGAAATTCTTTTTAAATATCTATAAAGGCACTGAGTTTTACTCTAAGGAGTTAATCCTGAAGCACCAAAGTACTCTGAGCCTTACTGCAAGCTGATTGTCTGCAAACCCTGTCATGAGAAAGATGCTCTACAAGTCAGGCATAGGATGTTGCATTCCAACATAGCAGCATTTCCACCTACTCACTGCTTGCTTTGCTTTGATAATTGCTTTGGTACTTGAGATGGCTCAATTTGGTTAAAAATGCGAGTGCGATGTGCCAGATGTTAAGGGCTGCCAATGAATGCACAGATCACTTAACACCATCGCAGGTATTAGCTCATGGTATTTTTTTTTCTTTTCTTGTTTTTAAAGGAAACCAATATATACACAATGAAGAATCATGCAGTAAACTTGATGTCCTGCAACTTGTGAACCTTAGGTACTGTCGTGCCAACAACAAGATCTGAAAATCTTACCTTTCTTGAACCAAGTACAGATGCTTGGTAGCTGCTGCACAAAGCCAACCCCGATGCTGTTCTTCCCTGGCATCTCTTTCCAGAGTTTCGTTCTTGATGATTCGGATGCTGAAACAGATCAATTGGTGACCGTATCTTTCAAATAAAGACCTTTAGCATGGATTAACTCTGGCTAGTTTCTCATTACTATACCCTTTATCATCTATGAACACATCCAGAAAAATATTTTGATTGCATCCCTTCTACCCCTTTTGAGCCCTTAGAACGCTCTTTTAAAATCCTGCCCTTAACACAACACACCCATAGAGGTCAGCAAGCGTCAGAGTATGTACATTACAAATAAGGCATACAGAGTTAAGACCTTCCTTTCCCTTCTCAGAGAAAGATGCCTCACATTAAAAAAAAAAAATCTTGATTCATGTGGCATGAAAGGTAGAAAGAAAAAAGGAGGACTCAACAAATTTACCTTTTTTAGAGGAAGGGGAGTCTAATTTGTAGGATTTACACAGTTGTTCTGTTCCTAAAATAGAGTCCTTCATTTTTCCCAGTGCATAGCGAGGACTGGCTAGAGGCATCACATTGAGCACTCAGGTGGAGGAAGCTTTGTTTCGAAGATGCAAACACAATATTGATCCACATAAGACAGTGCAAGATTCCCAGCTGTCTCCTCCCAAACACCTCTAACTCAGCCTTGAAGATGCAAAAAAGCAGGCTTTGTTTTACCTCCTTAATGCTGCAATGGCACTGTAAAGGGAGATGAAGGATTTATTCTGTTTATGCTGCCAGGAACATGTAGAAAGAGTCTTTGCACTTTCCTGATAGCTAGTCCCAGATTCTCTGTATGTCCAGTCTTCCAGTAGTATAAATTTGATGTGAATCAAGCTAGGAATACAGTAATGTTTCTGCTGAATTAACGAGGGCATTTGACAAAGTGTTTACGTCAAATTTGTCAGCTCTAGGCTAAAGACAAACAATCCCCTGTCTACTTTGACCCAGCATGAAGCTTGCTGTTACAAAAAGTTTAAACTTTTCTTTTTGAACAAGTGGGGACTGGAAGGATGCATTTATCTTGGACTGTTGTCACCTAACAACAATTTTCCCCTCCCCAATCCTGCAGTGAACACCCAACCCCAAGTTTCTTACATGCTCAAGCCACTGTCAATAGAGAAGAATCAAAACTTTAGGGAGTAAGAAGCCAATCCCAAGCATTTGAAAGCAGAAAAGTTTAGAGGGCAATTAAAGTACAGTTTTTATAAAAGAGGAGGGCTGTTAAACACTAAAGCTTTAGTAAGGCGAGGTCTCTATTGCTCAAAACTTTAAAATCAAGACTGAGTATTCCTCTGTTCTGACAAAAACGGCAGGATGCCCTGGGTCATCCAGGTGAATACAAGTCTGTATTTAAGAAGAATGCCAGCCATACAACGTCCCTCAGTTTCTGTTACCCTCTCACTGATCCCCAGAAGCTTTATTCTGTAGCAGTGTGAAAGGATATAGAGTTCACTCAGACACATCTCAGGCAAAAGCATCTGAATTATCTGGATTAGCACACATCAGTCCTAGCAGAGGAGAAAGAGAGAGACAGTAGTTTGTTGCTGCTAATCTCTTTCCTTTTTGGTATTACACAAGTTGTTAATTCCTTCACACACCATCAGGTCTCATTTTGCTCAGGCTGAGGCTAAGTATGACAGAAAGAGGCAAGAATCAAAGTTTAGGAGGGATTTTCACTTATTTTTAGCCATTATACGGTATCCTAACAAAATCTTTCAGCTCTTGTCATGCCCTACTTTGCCTTCTTATTGGCATTGCTCTATTAACTCCCTTTCCAGTAGGGACTGGAATGAAACTTTTTAGTCGTAGTATGTGCGTTTTAATGCCAAATGTACATGAGTGAAAGAAAAGGAAACTTCAGCCACCTAACAAACCGAAGAAACTTCTCAGCAGCAACAAAAATAGACCTATGATGCTTATTGCAAAACTAGAGTACAAGCGATCTCAAGAAACAGCGTTAAGACAAGGCCCCAAATAAACCCGATGCTTCAATAGAAACTTTATTGCTTGTTATCAAGCAGAGCTGTTACATGTCTTGTTTCCACAGCCCAGAGTCCGCGCCTGCCAGCACACCCCCACAGCATATGTACACATTTGCTCCACACTGCTGGGATGAGAGTTCTGAAGAACAAATACAGCAAGACCAGCCTCGCTACAAATCTCCCAGCCCGTACCACCTTCCAGCACTGCAGAAAATTACTGCAGTCCAGCAGGTGACATTTAACAGCACAGAGGCCACAAAGACATCTCCCAGGCTCTGATATGCAAGGGATTTGGGATTTTTAAAAAGCCACAGCTACACCCTGCATATACTGTTCTGCAGCTTGTCCCATAAAATCTAAAGGATGTGCTAATAAGTGCAGTAATAAAGGCAGTAGACAATACTGAGTCAAAGGAGATCTGCAAACTCGATTAGGAGAAGGATAATTTGACAACACAGCACAGGCTGAAGAGGGAAAAGTTTTCCATTTATCACTCCAGTCCAAACTCCAGTGTGGAGCACCTGTCCGTATAATTAGCCTCTTCCAAAGAAAGTCTTCAAGGAAGAGCAGGGTCAGTTAAGATACAACACCTTGCCTCACAGATCAATGGTCACATTCTCCATGTTTACAGCACTTGAAAAGAGCGAGTCATTCACTGCAAATCCAACAGCATGGTAGGATTAATTTTTAAATGCTGTAGGATTATGTGAAATGTAGTCAGTAAAACTGAATCTTCCATTCCATGCGGCTCTGCTCCCTCCTGCTGGGCATGTGTGCTTATCCTTTTGCCTTAAAACCTGTGGAAACCAAACTGCAGAAGGTCCTAATATTTGTTTAAACAAACAGTGCTTCATCAGTGCTGTTTGCATGTTCACTTGCTCAAGGTTAGATGCATGTTTCTAGGTAATCCTTGTTACCTTAGACTTAATTGTTTCAGGATTCATGCACCTTAATGTCTCCAAGGGGTTAATTACCACTGTCTAAACATCTGATCAAATTAAACAGACTCCTAAGGAGAATACTGAGTCTGCATTCTTGTGAGTCACAGGGGACTGAGAATCCAGACACCTGTGCTGCGGTTTGGACTTGCTCATTAGAGCATTCAGACTTTTAAACTCAGGTTCTTAGAAAATACTTTTAACTGAGTGCTTTCATTTAAGAAGGGAGGTCAACCTCAGCCATCCAATTTTCAGAAATGCTGAAAGCCAGAAGCCCCTAATGATTTCCTCAACATTTCCTCCAAACTCAGGATCAGTGGGAACCAGGCTGATCATCTTTGTCTAAATTCAGTTAGAGAGAAAGATACCACTAGTGATAGACACCCCTTTGAGTCATCTGGGCTGAATTTTGTCCGGCTATAAGTGAACATAAAAACCAACACCACTTGCAGAGGTGCTGCAAGGATGCTCTAGCCCTGGCAAAATGCTTGGAAATAGTTAAAGGCAAACAAAAGCAATATACATGCAACAGAGGAGGGAAGCAGAGGAGGGAAGGCTGTTGAGAAGGGCATAGCCTTATTACACAACCCTATTTCCTACAGCACTAACCAGAGGGGGCAACAGCTTGTCTGACTGCACCCCCTGCTCCTAGGCAGGAATTGAAAAACAAGACTTGGAAAGCAACCACATGGCCTTCTTAGATTATGGCAGAATTACTCCCTACACCATATTTTATCCTATTTTATTTAATACATTACAAGCAATATATTTTCATCTGTATATTAGCCTGATACTCCTCTTCAGGAAGAGGTTACATACATATGCAGATTTAGCAGCCCTCGTTAAAAAAAGCTAGTGGAAGGAACTCTAATCACCAGAAAAATAATGCAATACAGCCTTGCATGTTACAGCAGAGGCAAATAAAATCAAAGCAGGGCAAAATCAAATAAAAGCAAGAGGCAAGGGAGTTCTTGATCCCTCGAAAAATCAGAGCAAGCCAGGGAAGAAAAAACCCTTGGCCACTGGGTGTCAGCATTGAGTTACATGTTGTACAGTTAAACTGTAAAGGCACACAACTCGTACCCAGAGAAGTCTGTTGTCCTCCACCACGTAAGACAGCGCAGCTCTGCTGATACTAGCAGAGCTGTGCTGAATTACACCATCTGAAAATACGGCCAGTGAATTTAAGGACATGTCTACACTGAAGACAGGGAAGTAATTCCTGCTCAGTGATGATATATTTGTGATAATAACATTGGTCGGCTGTCATGGTTTAGCCCCAGCTGGCAACTAAGCACCACGCAGCCGCTTGCTCACTCCCCCCTGGTGGGATGGGGGAGAGAATCGGAAGAGCAAAAGTAAGAAAACTCGAGGGTTGAGATAAAAACAGTTTAATAGGTAAAGCAAAAGCCGTGCACACAAGCAAAGCAAAGCAAGGAATTCCTTCACTACTTCCCATGGGCAGGCCGGTGTTCAGCCATCTCCAGGAAAGCAGGGCTCCATCACGCATAGTGGTTACTCTATCTCAGCTGAAACCAGGACATCGGCACAGGCAATTTGTGACGTCTCGATTATGCATACAGACTGCTGTAACAGCTTCCTGAAGTGCCATGAAAACTAGGGAATGTGATTTTGAGGTCTTGACAGAAGCCATTATCCACCATACGGGTCAGACATTTGTGAGCAAAAGGAAGCCACCCCCAAAGACACCCAAGTGAGTGCTCACAAAACCCACACGATGCTGTCATGTGCTACGTCCCACCCATCAGCAACACCACTGTTACCACAAACGGACAGAACCAGCTGCTGCTGCTTCCAAGCTGTGAGTTTCAGAAAAGGTCCCACAGATACATATAAGGGAGTAGATGATAAAACAAGAAAACCTGCTGATACCACATCCCCCAGCCATTTACATATGCAAATTCTATTCACACACCAAGGGCATCTGTTGGAGCTTAATTAACCATTGACCCACATAGGCAATTAAAACACCTTACTCCTGTCTCTTTCACACAAAGAATACAACACACCCAGTCTCTCTAAGAACTGTTAGGTCTTTCACACAAAGCTATGGTCCTCGTAATATTTTTGTTTCTAGCATTTTTAGTGAGGGAGGGACAGACAGAAATTCCAACACCCCCTCCTGTCTCTCACATGAGCTTCCTATTATGGAGCTGCTTTTTTCAGAGTGTTGATGCTGCTATTACCAACTCATAAACAAAAAGACACATTCTTGAGATAGGCATATGAAGAGGACTAGCCCTGAAGAAAGTCAGAGTTACAGCACAAAGCATGGTGTTTCACTTTGTCAGCAGCTCCCTCCATCTCAGAGTGCTTTAAGCTTCATCTGATGCCTCATTCCTTGGCTTTTCCCCAACTTTTCCTGGGCCTTCTGTCAGCCTGAATCCACAGCAACACAGAGAATCTGATCTCCTCCTCCATTCCCCTGCCTTTCCCTCTGCTAGTTTCAGGCCAATATTATTTTCCTGAGGTACAGCTTTTTTTTTGTTTTTAAAACTCTACATATTTGTTCATCTCAAGGCCAGTCAGAAACAAGTGAGAGAGATTATCAGTCTGCTTTTAAATCTTTAGGCAGACACAGGCTATAAGCTAGTGACAAGAAGATACTTTAGCTGGCTGTGGTAGAAGCCCTAGCTGTACCTCAGATCAGAAGCTAGCCCTTAGTACTTTTCCAAGGTTGCTCAAAAGCAGCACACTGGTCCCCAGAGAGGAAGCTTTTCTTCTACCCTTCCTATTTTTACATCCTCCATTCAGCTCATTTTCTTTTAAAAGACTGAAAAAATCCATGGAGTAGTCTCATCCCCTTCCTTAGGGCAGTACAATGTTCCAACACAGACACAAAACTCTCAATACATAACCCCATGACTTATGCAATTCAAGCTTCATAACTACAAACAGATTTGTTCCAGAGCACCCACATGAAACTTTAAAATCCCCAAACCCTCTTCGCTTACCTAGCATACCTACACTGCCTACAGGAATAATAGCTCTGCACTTTGGTATCTCCCAGCAGCCTCATCTCACAGGATTTAAGCAACCAGATCACTCAGATACGAAAACCAGCAGGCAGCGGCTCCACCTCTTTTTCACACCTACCCATAAAGGAGCACCTGCCCTCACATTTTGCCTGCCCAGGGCTGGTGCGGGTGCTAACCCTCAGCTTGGGCAGCATCACAGCTACCTCAGCGAAAGGCTCTCATACACGTTTCTGACATTGTGCCATGTTTCTGTTTGTTGTAGAAAGCCTGATACCCTGACATAGATCTTTTGCCTCTGCAGTAACGAGCTGCGTTACTAGTCTCCTTTCAGACTAAGAGATAAATTGAAAGACTCACACCCACACTCCCAACTCCCCTTGAGTTTGAGGATGGAAGCCCAAAATACCCATCTACAAAACACCTGGTTCTGCTCCTGTCCAGCCCTAGAGAAGGTTTGACTCCCAAGGGATCTCCACTTCCTTCAGGTCTGATCAGGATTTGGCAGTAGGACCGAGGAGGTACCATTTGCCCATGGCTCTGTATTACCCACAGTAGAGGTGATGGAGCTGGTGCATTTGCTGAGCACAGCCAGGTGTGGGAGGGAGAACACTCCCAAAGGTTTAATCATCAATGCAGCAAGGTGCCTGAGTAATTTGTAATCCAGATGTTTCTTACTTCTGTCAAAAGGCTGTTATCATGCTGTTGGTCCTTTTCCCTATTCTGCTGCTTTTCCTGGTCTTTCCACAGATTGTTTGCTTTTGCTAAGAGTTTTTTAAAGACAAATTTAACTCTTTAAGCAAAGAAGAACAGCTTAAAAGCCTGACTCAAGTGCACTTACATCCCCTGTCAGAAACCTGACCTGGTCCCCCCACGCTTGATGCAACACCTGAAGCTGCTCCGCTAACCAGCAGTTCATACTGGGAGAACAGGTGTGTGGCTGTAGCCTGAGAGGATTTGAGAGGGAAGGCCAGGAGCCCCTGCTCCTGGGATCTCTAGTTTAGCTCTTGCTGATATAGGGGGCTGTTCTGACTGGGGAATGCTCTTGCTTTTGAGCTGTCCTGCTCAGGTTTTAGAGCTTGTGGTGCTGTTTGTGGAAGGAGATAGAAAATGCAAGTGTAGCTGAAGCTACATTATCCTGCAAGTTTTCTTGGAAGAAGAAGAGTTTAGGCTCTAGTGGCTGAAATGAGTTTGCTAAGGATAGTAAGAGAGGGAAGTCTGTTTCATAGGCACAGATATTGCTTGATATTTCTCCAGACTGGGAAAATACAAGGGATGAAACCTGGCATGGCTTGTCACTTTAACTTTTGTGAAGCTACTGCAGGTTTTTAAAGGTCTTTAAACTCAGATGTTGCCTACGTGGGAAACAAAGATGTTTCTGCGCAGCGCCCTGTGACTGCTGGAAGCAAACCGCTTCTACATTCGTATCTAAAGTTGCTGTGGTATGTGTTTAGTATGCTCGGTGCACGAATATTATGCTTAAAACCAGAGCCTCCAGTCAGCTTGAGTTTTCGCCACAAGGTGGCATTATCTGAGCTTTTTTTGCTAAGGAAAAATAAAACTTACCATCCTTAATAACAATAATAATTAAGCGGGGGGGAACCTCAAACCCTCCCTGTATTTTCTTAAGCCTGTGACAAAGCAAGATTTGTTAGGAGGCTGCTCCTTCTCTTGCAAAACAATGGTGCTGCTTTCAGAGAGCTGCAAGTGAGACAGAGGGTCAAGTCCCTTTAAAAAAAAAAGTGAAATACTGTATTGTGCATCTTGAAATCTGAAACCAAGAAACAGAAGTGCAAGGGAAACAAGGGGGAAAGCCTTGCAATTCCCGAGGACAGCTGTTGCAAGTGGAGTTTTAAGGAATAAAAAATATATATATATATACATTTAAAGGTCATTGAATGGCTTTTGTGGAGAAACGTGTGAAATAAAGGAGCCTTGGAAGAAGAGATTTCTTTTTCTCCTCCTCTCTGGATATAATGGCCATTGCAAAGCAAAGCATCTTGAGATTTGGCTTCAAATGGCTCTTCCTAGCAACTTTTATGCTAGCCTGTGATGGACAAGGTGGAAAGAGAGAGAATGGTGGTCCTGCCTGTTACGGGGGATTTGATTTGTATTTCATTCTAGACAAGTAAGTCAGTTCTACTCTCTTCTTTTTCAAAGAAATCTTTCCCTAGGCATGAACTGGAATCGCATATACTGATACCAAGGAGGTTTTCTTTGGGTTTTGGTTTTGTAGAAGTCACTGTGTCCCCAAGGGACCTGCGAAACTCCTTAGTACTCTGGCTTTGTTTTTGTTGTGGTAACTTCTTTGGTAGGTCTAGTATATAATGCCATTGTGCTCTGTAAATCAAATCGTTATACATTTTGCTGTGGCTGATATAGAAACTTTGTTGTGTACTTCACCCTGTAGTCTCTTAAAAGAGTGGTTGGGAGAAGGGCAGCACCCGGGTCACCTCTGATTCTCCTGTGAACCGTGAAGGTTGAGCACTCATGAAAGCAGAGGTTGGAGAGTTGTTATTGCAGGCATTAATTCTGTAGCAGAAAACGGGGAGGAAATCTTGCCTGCCTGGAGGTTTGCTTCTGGACCGCTTGCTCCTTAGCTCTGAACGTTCTAGAGCAGCAACTTGCAGGTAAAGACCGGGCTCTGAGAGGTGGCTGCTCCCTTTGAAAGGGTCTGATTTTGGTCATTGTGATGGAAAACGGCTAGAGTGCCGTATTTAAAGAGAGCTTTATTTTCTCTACGCTGAGTCACATTTTCTTTGTTTCCTGTTAATCAAAGGCATATTTTGACTGCTTAACTGTTTATACTGAAGATAAATTCCTACCTCACTCTTTTCATCACCAGTTGTGGTAGTGTCTTTTTGGCACTGGTTAAGTTTGCCTCTTCACAGGCCTTGAGATTGTAGATGGAGCAATGTGAGACAGATATATGCTGAGCTTTGGAAAGCTTCATATTGAAGCAATACAACAATTCACAAAAAAGTACAAAAAACATACTAGCTAAAATGATTCTCCTCATTTTCTTGACTAAGAATAGTTATTTTGAACCAAAGGTTTGGAAATACTAGAGAATATGCATGCCAGAGCCATGGTACTGACATTATTAACCATAAATTTCAGAGACAGGAAAGTATTTGCAAGTTGCCAGAAGTGCTCACGGATGAAGCTTTCTGACTGATCCTCTGGAGTGTTTTGCAGTAGCTCCCACATTCCATTAGTATAAATGACTTGGAATTACATAACACTTTATTACAAAATACTGGGTAAAATGTAAGACTGAGACACTGGATATTTTAATGTGCCAGTTGTCTTAATGCTCCAGGGGAAAGATTTTTATTTTTTTTTTTTTACTTTATTCAGTGGAAAGATCTACCTGTCTAATGCATTTGGTTGCTTTGGCTGTTCAGTTATTAGTTGGAATACTTTTATTACTACATATGAAAAAAAAAAACAAAAACCAACAGAGCATGATTTGTACTGCAGGCAGCTTTTGCAAACTGCACTTCCCCAAAAGTTGAAGCAGAATTGAAGGTTTTCTCAAACCTGATGGATGTGCTGTGTTAGACCTCGGAGCTAATGTGATTTTAACAGCCACTTATTTCAAGTTCTGTGCTGTCCTCTTACTAAAAGGCATGACTTTCTAGGCTTGCTCAAGAGATTATGAATTTGGGTGGAAATATGAAGCTTGGCACAAACTTTAAAGTAGACAGGCTTACCTCAGTGTATGTATCAAGGTATTCAACAAAAAATCCTTCTTTGACAGTTGCAGGATTCCTATTTCTGGGATTTTTCTGGTGCAGAAATGAACAGGGTCTGATGTAAAAATGTCTTGGTCTCCAGTGGAATTTGGAGGAGAGTTATGGTGTATACAAGATGCCGTGGACCCTATTGTTTAGCCTTTGAGGAGGCTTACTCTGGTGGAGTAGGTCATCCCATATCCTTTATCTTTAAAACTTTCTTTCATTCCTCAGATGCTAAGTTGAAGTTCTAAAAAACTTGAGTCTTATTTAGTCTGGGTTTTCTACCTTCTAATTGTTTAAAGAATGTTTTCAAAAATGCTGCTGAAGTCCTGAATG
This sequence comes from Ciconia boyciana, assembly GCF_034638445.1. Lineage (NCBI taxonomy): Eukaryota > Metazoa > Chordata > Aves > Ciconiiformes > Ciconiidae > Ciconia > Ciconia boyciana. The sequence continues at coordinate 821,352 of NC_132958.1, read as the reverse complement.
CGCAGAGAGGTAATGCCTATAGAGGCCTTCAGGCAAACTATGAAGTGATAATATATAATTCAGGGCTCACTGCTTTCCTTTGAAAAAGCTCTAAAAATGTTTAAAAGTTATTAAAAGTGATAAAGGACACTGAAGCAGAAGAGATTTAGGTTCTGAAACATTGAAATGTTAATTTCAATGGTGGAAGAAAGCCATTAAAATATTAAGCAACCTACTTTCTGGGATCTAGGGAGTAATATAAAAACAATAAACACAGCCCTGGAAGTCACCAGTGCTAGAGCCCTCTACTGACCCTTTTGCCTCAGTGCCTGGTTGGATTTAGTGACTGCTTAAGTCCATTTAGCACCCTGTATTGTGTGCTGCTCGTAGGACATGTTCCAGCTGCTGCACTATACACAGTCCTTGTCACAGCGCTGGCTTTGAAGCATGCTTCTGGCCACAAGAAGCCCTTCAAAGTGAACGTGTAACCCACTGGGGAAAGGGCACATGTTATAGGCTGTTCTCATGAAGTGATGCTCTAGCTCCCTGCAACGTTCTCCTTGGACTCCTGCAAACTTGCTGTGTGAACTGTTGAAGGGAAACCAAGTTTCCTCCGGCTATCTGCAGACAGCTGGAGACATGTCTCCCTGCAGATGGCATGCTCAGAGGACCTGAAGCAAATCTCCCATTTTTCATGGTCATGAAGGAAAAGGAAATCCAGTATTCAGCCATTCAGAAATAATCCTGTTATGCTACGCCTTGATGCACATGTCACAAACAGAACAAAAGCTTGAGTGATACCAGATATGCTTGCTAGGTTACAATAGCATCCTTAATCTCTGTGCATGCACTTGCATGTCCTTTATTACTTCCAGGAGTTCTCACACAGCTTAGGTAGCAATAGAGAAGGTCTCTCATGCTGTGACCATGGGACCTCAGGCTAGCAGAGTTATGTTCCAAAAGGGATGCAAAGACACCCCAGAGGACTGTGGTTCAAGTTGGGCAAGCTCCTTGCCAAGTGAAACTGAAGTTGTCATGCTGTTGTTGGTGCAGTGCTCCAACTTTGGAGGAAACTAAGGTTTGCCAGCTCTCTTGAGAATCGTTGCTTTGACATGCCGCAAACTTAAAAGGACAAAAATAGCGTTACACACACAAACACCTAACTTGAAGTTCTGAGCTGCCTGATGGCAGGTTCACTGAAGGAATTGTATTCATGTGAATTAAGACTGGATTTGTCCATTTCTCTTGTGCTTTGATTGCAAAAAAAAAAAAAAAGGTGGAGAGGACTACAACTCAAGCTGTATGCTAGAGTACAGTTGTGTGCTGTTTGCTATTTAGGTTATATGCAGGACCTAGTCATGCAGGGTGCTGAGCATCTCAAAGTGGAGGACATACCAAGATGAGCCCAGTGTTGTGAAGGTGAGGCCCGCTTATCTGGGGAGAATTGTTGGGACAGCTGGTCCTAGATGGCATGTCCTTTTGTGTTACTGTGGTGCTGAGGGGTTTCATGGAATGAGGGTCCCGTAGGCTGAATGGTAGCAAAACATATGGCAGAAGACAGTGCCAAAAAATTTACAGCCTGAATGCGAGATAAGTTATTATTAAGACCTTCATTAAGAAGGAAAAATGAGGAAGCAGTGAGATGTTGATAAACATAAAGCAAACATTTGTTTTTGCTGATGTTGTCCAGTTATTCTAAAAATATCATCCATGTGACTAATTAATGAAGACTATGACCCACTCCCTAACTGACGTGGTATCTAGTGCTGTCATATGTAAACAGCCCCCACACGCACAGTTGGAACATTAGGTAGAGGCAGCTCCCAGACTAATTTATTTGCAGGTAGGGAGGAAGGAATAACAATGAGTAAGTCTTCTCAGTACTTGTTTGCTGTACCCTCTGTATGTCAAAGGTGCTATTTCCTACGCTCCTGCCTGCTGTGTGCAAATAGTAGGCATTTTATACCCATGTGCGGAAAACATGCAAGGAACTGTACATGTGTGAAAGAAAACTTGGCTCTAAAAGATCTTTGGCAAGATGAAGCAAGGAATCCAAGCTGTTTCCTGTGATCCCTTCGTTATTCAGCCAGACAGCTGATCTATTTTTAACCAGTTGTATTGAAGCAAAACTCCTGTTCTAGAGAGGCTAATAGTTGTTTCTGTGAATCTAGCTTTAGTAGCTGTAGTTACCATGACTTAAACGGGACTAAGTCCAGATTTACACTTGGAATGTAGAAGAATACAGGGGCCACAGTGGTATGGAAAGCAGGCAGACACTCTGCGCAACCAGGCAGGGAGATTGACCTACATGAACTGCTGCCAGTAGTGGTGACTCTTCCCCTGGGAAACGGAAGCCCTCCAACAGAGCTAACCACAGGACCCTTAAAGAGCTGAATAATATTCTAGCTGCTCTAATGTGAAGAAATGCAAGCCTTTAGTAGGTAATGATAAAATTGAGTATCTGTGGAAATAGATTCAGAATAATCTCTGATCTTCATTGACCTAGTCAGTGATTCCTTGGTTGTTTTTCTGGAATAGCAGGCCTGAATCCAGAGCAATGTATGCATTTGGTTTGGATGGCAGGGGGTTGCAAGTATATGGAGGCATAGTTTTTCTTTGTTTTAGCGGAAGGTTGAGGGATGCTAGCAAGGTAGTGTGGAGGAATTTATGCATTCTTGTGCCTTTTTGCTTGTTGCCTGAAGGAATGTAATTCACTCCTAAGCCTGCTGTAGGCATGCAATTGCAAAGAAGTTAGTATGTGAAATCCTTGCCCATCAAGACCTGTGTACATGTTTTTAGCCAGTGGTGAATCCAAGGTTAACTATTCCTTGGTAAAAGGGGTGGGTGGGAGCTGCCTTACATCCAGGATTGTGTGCCTGCAGCGCTCTGCGCTTTATCCACTGCTTGATGTAAATTCAGTCCATGGTTACTTGCTTACTAGTTGTTTTTTTACATATCCCCTGCCAATCAGGAAGAGAAGAATGTTCTTGGACTGTGTTTGGGCTTACAGGCTTACCCTGCTCTGAACTGGACCTCTATAGACCCTGTAATCTCAAATGCTTGACAGTATCCCTGGTGAGCTGTCTCATGTGAAGTGTGGCACAAGATAGTGGTGTTTCCTCAAAGAATCGCATCACCTCTCTAACATCTTTGTGTTATATAGTGTTTTCAAAATTGCCCCTGAAGTATTTGGAAAGACAAAGGACACTTTTTGGCTCATTTGTGTTATTTTTGAAGAGCTCCATAAAAAGACGCTGCAAAACTTCTTGGGTCAATGCCACCTCGGACAGCTATGAGACTTCTTGAAGTTAGTCCAAAACTGTGGAAGTTTAAGGAGAATTTGTATTAACATCAGTCTCAGCATCAGGTGTGTCTATGTACTTCTGTCAGCTGCAGGGCACGTAACTGGTGTGAAATCTTTGTATAAGAGTTTGTGGGCTTGATTCTGTTTTCTTCTAGTTTGTGAATTAAATAAAGCCATGGGTATTCTAAGAAGGTGCAGTGACAGAAATGGAAATAAGGAGTCTAAAAAGTATGAGAAAGTCAAACTGTCAGGAGGTTTGAGTTGCTGCAGCTTTGGTTATGGTGCATCTTGTCACAGTGAGCAGGAGAAAAGCACCTGCTGGGGGGCAGGGTTTAGCCAGAGTGTGGCTCTCCATGTCTGGAATCACTGATTCTCTCTCACCCTTGGATTTAGTTTAGATGTACAAAATTCCAGCACAGTTGACCACAGAATGTATCATTCTCTTGTTAAAGGCATGATGGTTTACTTAGTCTTAATTTCCATTCATTGGGCTTTTCTCCAGCAAGAGAATTTGGCATCCTCAGGATGAGCCTTTTCTTAAATTGCAAGTTTATAGCATCAACCACTCAGCTGCAAAGTGTTGGCTCACTGATCATCTTGTTTCTGTTTGGGAATATGAAGAGGTAACGATTTTAAATTTGTCTTACAGTTAGGCTTTAGAAATCCTTGTCCTATTAAGAAAGAGTTCCTGGCCTGCCTTATGAGAGGCTTTACAAATGACAAGTGTCTTTTACTGCAAGGCTTCCAAATAACACAGCCGAAAGCTGTGGAGGTGAATGCTTTAAGCTAATGCTGGTTTTGTAAAACTTCTGTGACTGCAAAAAGGTTAGTTTTATTGGTTTTGTCCATTTTATGCCAAGTGAAGACTGTAAGAAGTCTGAAGTGTGTTTCAGAAGATGTATTTCATGTATTAGAGGAGTACTTTTCTCTTAATGCAGACCTGGGCATTTGTAGCCACTGACACCTGGGCTTCACTAGACAGAGATATTAACTGCAAGCAGACTGCAAGCTGTCTAGCCACAGATGGAAAACTTGCTGTGCTAGAAGGAACGATGTATGGTCAGCAAAAGTGTGAGCCTTTGTTTTGGGACCCTTTTATAGCCTGCTCTGGTAGAGATGAAGAATAAATGGATTGTAGACTATTCCAATTGCCCCACTTCAGTGCCTTTGGAACTGAAAGCAGAAACTGTCCTCCTTTTGTGGGATAGAGTGGGTTTGTTTTTATGATTGTAGCAATGGTAAGAAGTTTCCTTAGAATAGACATTTAACATTCTGCTGCTCTTGAACTTCAGGTTGTTCCTCTTGTGTGTTAATAGATGTGTGGGAAGGTTTCACGGAAAAAGAGCTGTAACTTCAGATGCTTGGAGTTTTGTTCCAGAGGGCATAAAGGTGGGACTGTTGGTGGGAGAAGAGAGCGAGGATGATGAAGGGGAAGAGGTGCAGCAGAAGCTGAAGCCATACTTGTGTGAAGAATTAAAAAGCACTGCTTACCTGAAAAATCTGCTCAAACAATTTAAGATCAGCAGAACAACAGTTGCAAAGGCAAACACTTAAACAGGGTCTGCTGTTGACTGGCACATCGTTGAACTGAGCTATTGGTTTTTAACCTTTATTCTGGCAAATGCTGTTTTCAAAAAAATGCATGACTTGTCAGAGCCATGGAAAATGACAGGAGCTTTAGATGACAACCTACATACCTTATGTGCTCTGTGGCTGGATCTCATTCCCAGCTGCCTCGCTGCAATAGTAATTTTAAGTGATGATCAACTTTTGTTCAGAGGCTTATAGTGAAGGGGAAGAAATAACCATGCTTTTAAAGGCTAATGCAGCTCCTCGGGCAGCGTCCTGTTGTAAGTGGGGGCTAGCTAGAGCTTCTGTGTTGGCAGAGGCTGAGAGCATTTTCCTTTGACATGAAGTGTAGTATAGTTGTCTTATCTGATGGCTAGGAGGAGGTTGGTTGGGGTATACTTGTGAGAGGGTCCTAACTTCACATGTCTGCTACCAGATGGTTCAGAAGACATGCAAAACTTTGATGGGGTGTACTTGTATTGAGAGGTGGGTATATGGTCTAAAGCAACATACGTTTCGCTGAAGGAAGAGGTAGTAATTGTTTTATGGTTAACAATGTGGCTTCATGTGTCTTCTAGAGACTGATGTAACCATTGCTATAAAGTCAAATGTTTCTTTTATGCCTCACCATATAAAGACAATAAATACTTATTTTCCAGGCCAGTTCTCGGAAATTATTTGGGCTCTTTGACATTGATGGGACTGGAGTGCCTGTCATATCAAGGTCTCAGGTTATCAAGGTCTCATCCCATACATCTGAGAGGAATTTGCACCTGGGGTTGAGCTTTCTGTGTCTCTGTTCTATCAGTTTGCAGTTTGGATGCAGCGGGGGTTAAGTTTTGCATTTGAGAGCAAGTCCTGATGTACCTCTCCTTGCACCTGTTATATGACCCCAATTTTCCCACTGTCTGTGTGGTTTAATTAGATTATTGAGACACTTGCAAATGATTTCAAGTCCTGGTCTGAGGAAAGGAAAGCGAGCCAAGAAGTAATCTAGCACTGTTACACTTGCTTATGATCAAGTCTCCTCTGCAATCTGTCCCTTACAATCATGGACAAAATGGGGGTGCCTGTAAGGTTATCTTTAAAGAGGTGCATTTGGTATCAGGTCCTTTGTGCAACAAGAGCCAGAGAGTTCACTGTCTTTCCAGATGGGCCATGTGCTCTTGTGCCTGTGCAAGGGTCCTCATGGCATGTCATCTAAGGTTGCCTTTGGACATATTGGGGTCATATAGAGAAAGAATGGCTTAAGGTATGGAGCAAGGGAGTAAGGCCAAAGTTTTTACTGAATGGCTGTAAATGAAAACCAGGTGTGGGGAGAATAGGGAAGGAAATTTGTATGACCTGCACCATGTGGTTTGCATGCTTGCTGTGCTGCTAGGAAGTGAAGTAATGCTATTTGCAGCCAGGCTGGGGTTGGCTCTACCAGGTGTGCAGTACTTGGGTGAATCTATTAATGGCTATTCATTTGTATTCTCAGATCTAAGGTAGAACAGAGTCAGGACAGACGCCATTTCTTTCTGTGAAGTGAAAAAACATCTTCTCAAATGTTCATCTTTTCTTCCTCAGGCTGCAGATCGATGAATTTCCTATTAAATCTGGAATGGTTGTTTCCCCTATAAATATTTTTAATTGTAGTCAATGAATTAAGTAAGTGATGACACATTTATTTTCCAACTCTAGGAAGGAATTTTTTTCCAGTGTTAATATTCCTGTGTTCATGGAAGTGTTTATGCCAGAAGGGGCATTTAGTGCTGAAAGATTCTGATTAACCTAATTTTTTCCTGGTTCTTACAACATAAAGAAGAATAATGCAATTCCATTGTAGTCCATGGTTTATTTTCCAGAGGAGCAAAATTAGTTTGTTTTTCCTTCAACTGAGGTGTGAGAGAATTGGCCAGAACAGCCGAGTTGTGGACCTAAGGTGTTTTACTTTTCATAGTCCTAAGCACAATGGAAATGCTAGAGAAGTTTAATAATCTGTTCCTCCAACTGCATTTTATTCTCAAAATACACTTGAGCTAAAAGCTCTGCATAACGTTATGGCAAGTGAGTTGGTGGAATTAATCTAAAATACTGTGCAGAGAGACAGGTCTTCACTCACACAGGGTTTATTTGTTTAAGGCTGTGCTAAAGGTCTAGCGTAACTGCCATATGTTATTGCCAAGCGTAGCCTCAAACACTTGCATGGAGTGTAAATTATTCTTGCTTTTCAAAGTTAAGTAGGAAATGTCATTTACAGTTTAATATCTCTTTAAAGGAAGAATATGGACAGTGAGTGTTAAAATAAAAACAAATGACTAGCTGAGCAGTGTGTAACAAAACATTAGCCTGGGAGAACTACAATAGCAGCAATTAAATGAATATCCCCTGTAATAATTGTTTCCCTAGATCAGGAAGTGTCCTGCACCATTGGAATGAAATATATCATTTTGTGGAACACTTGGCCCGCAAGTTCATAAGGTAAGAAGTGCTGCTTTGCAGATAACCAAAGGAGGAGGTGTGTGTGTGCCCGCGGCTGGGAGACGTGCTCTCGGTCGCAGTCGAGTAGCACGTGCTGCTTTCCACCAGGGGCCCTGGTGGAGAGAGAGTTCTTAATGCTTTTCTCAGATCATCCCGTTGACTGCTTTTCCCCAAGTTTCTGTCATGCAGGAAATAGGAGTAGATAAGCTAATTGTTCCCTTTTTTCCTGCCTGACTTCCATGGATCAAATCATATTTTTGTGGGGAAGGAATCCTCTTGTTTCCGAGGCGGCTGGCTACTGCCCGAGGTACAGAAGTTTGGGTCTGCAGGGAGAGGCCTGAGGCTGTAGCATTCAGGCACTTGAGACTGGATGAAAAATCTCCCAGGCCAGTGGGTGGAATGTGGTATGATAAACATAATTAGCCTTCCTTCGTCTCTGTGGTGATACCAGGACGCACTTAAACCTTTCTTGCTTTAGCAATCCTAAGGTCACAATGCAAGTGATTCCTCATGGTTTGCCTTGATTAGGAAGGCCCAGGGCAAAACACCTTTTGCTGCTCCGTCCTGTCTTTCATCCTGTTGAGTTATAATCCAGATAGCAATCAGAGTGCCCTGTGTGTTTGGTGTTACACATACAGTAAGCTCTGGTCTGGAACACCAAAATAATTTACTTTTTTTCTCTCCTTCTCCAGCCCTCAGCTGAGGATGTCCTTCATCGTTTTTTCAACTAGAGGGACAATTCTAATGAGGTTAACAGAAGACAGGTAAGAAGAGATTTAAAGGTGCACAGCAGCTTTTGTGTCTTGTAGCTTCCTTCACCTTCCTTGCTCAATGATTTCCAGTCCACTCTGAGCAGTGTTGTGACACTCTTGTGCTTCTCGATTTAATTGTTTGAATCACCTGCCCATTTTCACATAGGACACTCATTCTGCTAGAATGTATTAAGGCCTCTTAAGGCAGAGGTTGCCTTCTTAATTTGAACTTCTAAATGTCTTTCTGTCAGCAATTAGTGTTTTAACTCAAACTGCTTTAATTGAGGGAGTCTGCCTTCCACAGATTTTCAGGCTTTGGTCAGAGAACAAGAGCCTTGTTGCCTTTGAAACATCATTACGGAGCTGTTTCTGCAAACTAATAGGTGAAACTCCCTTCCCATAAGAAGGAACTTGAAAGCCATAGGTGATACCCATACTCTTGAGGTAGAGGTGAACACAATTTCTTAGGAGGTCTGAAGGTATGTTATAGGCAAACAGTGTTTAGGATGGATTGCAAGGTTGTATATTTTTTGGCAATGACAGTTTGATTGCCATGTTTCTGAAGCATGTTCCTGTCGTCCCCTTGTAGATCCCCAGGTTAATCCCAGTAAACTCTATGGGATGGATTTTTTTTTTCCTCTGCCTTCAAGGAGAGCTGGATGAGGTCCTTTTAATCACTCTTGCTTCCTCTGTTAACTTCATTGCCACGTGGAGCAAAAATATATGTAACACATGTGAAGACTGTATAAGTCAGCATGTGTTTTACATATTGGATGTCTATGAAGTTGCATACCAGAGCAGCTACTATAGAGGAATGAATAGGAAACTGGCCACTTTCCTAAAGAGCAGTCCACATACATACCAACCTTGAAAAATGTCGTTAAACCCAGCCAGCCTAAGCATCTCTTGCCACTTACTGCAACAATGAGCATAAAGAGAATGAACCATGTCTAACTTGGTGCTAGAGGAAAACCTGTTCCCTGCCTCTTTGTCTCCCACCCTGTGAGCACACCCCATTGCAAAGATCTCTAGTCTGTTAAGGCTCTAAGCGATGAGACGTAAGTGTTTCCCATGTGGAAATGTATTTCATGTTTATCCAGCTGTCCTAGAAATGTTAACTGGGAACAGGATATTGATATGGTATTAGTCTAAAAGCCAGCAGCTCTCTAGTCAGCTGGCTTTTAATTGGAGGACTGACAAACAAGGTGTGGGCTTCATGCTGGTCCTTTAGTTAACACTGGCCTTTCTTACTAGGGAAGCTGGAGTTGTGGAAAAACCTCTTCTACCCTGTCCATGCCTCCATGTGGTATATCAGCATCTGAACATGAAGATTGAGGGTGCTTAGCATCCCTTTTGGAAAAACTCTGTGCATCTAATGGGACTGGATTGATGTATTTTAAAGACCTTTGCTGTGTATCTTAGAATTTCAAGTGTTCACGTTTGAAAAATAGTTCTGATCACAGGAAATGCTTGTCATTTTTATATTCAGCTTGTCTTGGTATGTGCATGGGTAGCTGAATGGAGGAAATATCTGCCCCTAGCCCACCTGTGATATACCGCTCAGTGTCTAACTAGTTTGGGATATCGCAGGTACAGAATGAGTTCTTGAAAGTTTGATAATTCAACCTATTGCAGAAGCAGACACTCCTTTCTGCCTGTGGGAGTTACTGCTCTGCACACTGGATAATGTTAATGTGCTGCTGCAATCAGCCTCACAACTGTGAGCTAGAGTATGTGATCACACAAGCCAGATTTTCTGAAGTAGTTAAAAAATGCAGGGACGAAATGGACTACTGGCATTTGGTCTTGCAATGTCAGTGTGGTCCTGCATGCAGTGACTTAATCTGTTTCCCATGAAGATTGTGTAGTTTGCTCAGAGATACACCCCACACATTGCAGGGTTTTATCTTGGTATTAAAGACCTCTGGCCTTTACCTGGCTTCCAGAGTTTGGTGCCTGCAACTCAGTGGAACAACAAATGGGTGCCCACCCCATTTAGCCTGCAGTTGATCTGTCACTGAGCCTGGGATTTCTAAATAAAATTAAAACAGATACCCTGAATAGTAATGAGGTACTGGAAAAGGCTTTAATCTTCAAGTCAGTTTGAACAGGAACTGAAGGTGTAATGTCCAAATAAACTGTAGTTGCCAGGACGGTTTGAGATTGAGCCATTTGTTGTGGCTGTTTGATTATATTTGCATAGTCAAGTCAGCAAGCATAAGTGAGGAAAGTGAGCCAGGTGCAAGTCAGCTGCCCTGCTTCTGCATCAGAGGTTTGACCAGGGTTACACAGGGAATATTTACTTAGAAATTTATGGATATTGACTTAGGAGATGCTGCTGTTGTGGTGCTTTTCCCAGGCTGTGGGAACACTGGGAGCACATCTGCTCTATTTTCCACATCCTTAGAAAGGTATCTACCCAGCATTACCTTAGCCTGTATAAACATTGGGTTAACTCTTTCTTCCGCTCTCTGTATCTGGTTCTGCCATGCATGTCTTCACCTGGGCAGCAACTCCTGATAAATTTGATCTTGGATCTAACGACACATCTGCATTCATTTCAGGGAACAGATACGCCAGGGACTAGAAGAGCTGCAGAAAGTCCTTCCGGGAGGTGACACATACATGCATGAAGGATTTGAAAGGGTAACTAGATGCATGCTATAGTGCCTCTAAACTGTGTCTGGGTGCTCCTCAGGAAGTGTTAAACAAAGGAACTTGGTTAATAATTCTCTGGTAGGTAAGTGGGGCTATTTCCCTTGTATGCAATAGGTATACTTCAGTGTACACATTCAGTGTTGGAGCTGGTACAAGGGGGCTGCAAACCTTATTACTTATCTTTCTTTTAGCCTTCAGCTTTTATGGGGGGAGCTGCCTTTTCAGCTTAGGACAAGGCAGAAGGCTTTGGCATTGCAATCCCACTTGGAACCATGTCCATGAAGGGTGGAAAGCTATCTCGAGCCCTGCATGGGTGCTCCAGTAGGCTTGTTAGAGTTGGGTGGGGGCAGAGGCCATGACTGTAGCCTGTTCTCACCGGTGGATAAATAATGCTGCACAGAAGTTATTGCCTGCTCTGATATTCTCCTTCTGTATATTTTACAAGCTCAGGAGTTTCTCTAAACCTGAACTCCTGAAGCCCCTCCCACTTCTGTACTACATGTGCATTTGGGAGGATTGTGGAACTGTCTGCCTATTGAAAATGCATGTGAACACCCAACAAAAATTCAGGTAGCCTGACAGTAGTGCTGGCTCTTAACTAGGACTCCAAAACCAAATCCCAGAGTTTGGTGACTTTGCAGGAGAAGTCCAAAAAACCAAATTTAAATTCAGAACAGAAATGAAATTAATAAGCCAAATATGTCCAGGGTGGTCTACTTTTTAATTTTGAATTGATGCACACTGAAGCGTTTGCCTTTCTACCTTGCAGAATATGCTTCTGCATAGACCAAAGTGGGAGACAGAATCATAAGAATATCGCTCTGAAGTTGGTTTATTTGCAATCGGAGTAGTTGACCTAGAGGTGCTGGGGAATATTTATCAATGGACCTAGGATGTTTCTGAAGGAGGAAGGTGAATGGGATTTTCGGATAGCAGAATAAAGAGAGACTACTTTACTGTTGGCCAAAGGCCTTAGGGTTGGTTTGACTGAGTTATGCTTTAGGTAAGACCTTGAAGTAATGTGATCAAAACCATAGACAAGAAACTTGTTCTGTGAAGCAATTATCTCTGAAAGCAGAGGTTACGTGTAGACTACAAACATGACAAACTCCCTGCCATCTTCTCTTTCTTTCTGGTGCATGTGTAGATGCCCACAAAGTATTATTACTAATTTGTTGCTAATAATCTTCTGATTTAATTTCAGGCAAGTGAACAGATTTACTATGAAAATGTTCACGGTGAGAGACTTTCTTGATCCATTGAATGTTTGGGTTGGTTTTTTTTTTTCCTCTTTCTTTTTGACTGATAATTTCAATAGATTTGAAATGCAGCTTCACTGCGGGAAAGGTGGGGGGTGTTACAGGCATGCAATGCTATTCAGGGTAGCTGTTCCTGAAAAGGAAAAAGAACAGGTGGAGCTTTAAGGCTCCAGAGCTGGAATGAATGCGTTTCAGGCCAAAAGTGAGAAGCCAGACTGAGTGAAGATGCCTACTCTTACGAAAACTGTCTGGTACCTTATCTTGTTCTTTTTGCTTGAGGACTCAGGTAACCATTTCTTCTTCCTTCTGAAACATGAGTTTGTGGAAGTGCTGTTAGGTAAAAGTTTTTTTCAATAAGCAATTATTAAATCCAGTAGTAAGTGCAGACTATTGTAAAAATGTTTGTCCTTTCCTTCCTTGTAATTAACATAAAAACTTTCTGCACTGTAAAGCCTGAAGTAGAAATATAAACATTGCTTCTTGGAAACCAAAAGGTAGGTGACCAGCTGTTTGAATACAAAGCCAGTCCTAATGGTTTTGCAGGGCCACTCATGAATAAAATGAAGTGGTGACTAAGCCCGCACATCTTTGGGACTCAGCTGTAAAATACGACTGCAGCAGAATGGAATAGATAGCTAGAACAATTTGATTTGAGATTGATAATGCTGTTACATGTTTTACATGCTTTTACATATTACATGTAAACAGATGGCTGTCATATGCAAGAAGCAGTGGACAACTGGGTCCTCAAGTCTGAATGTTGGCCGGTGTATTTTGTCTTTGTTGGCTCTGTGTGTTTGTCCTTGCTCCACTAAAGGAGTGTTTATACCACCTGCAGTAGGTCCTAAGGCTCCTGCAGTAGTCAATGGAGGGAGAAAGGCATCTCTAGAGGTCACTTGGGCTCCTAAGTTTGTACAAGAAGTGCTCACTTTTCTCCATTTCCTACAGAAAGAGCCTAGGCACGTGAGTTAGGCATCTGCAACAGGAATGACCCTGCATGTTGCTTATTGTTTGTCAAGCACTCGACTTTCTCATTACATCATTACCACATTATTTAAAATTGAGGATTTCTAAGTGGCACCAAGAAATTTAGGTGTCGGATCTCTGTTCTGCAGTAATTGAAGTAGTTGCTTGTTTGGATTTTTGTCTCTTCAGCAACAGCTTGTTAAAGACACAGCTACTTGTAATGGCAGAAAAATGCCTTAGACCGTTGAAGAAATGTAAAGGTTGATAATTTACACGCCTTGACATATTTAGCCTTTATCTTTCCAACAGTGTTTGTGCAAGGTGTACCTACAGAGCTCCTTCATATCTGTAGCAAGTCTATTGTCAGAAATATGAATGATTCTATTTGGCCACTCCTGAAAACTAATACAAACTTGTAAAACCCAAGCTATAATCAATACAAGGGGAAGACCACAAGGTTTAACTATGTTGCTGAAATATGTTACATAGGAAGGTTGAAGATTTTAGGCCATTTTCTTACCACATGTGTTTAAATCCCTACTGAGCGTTTTATCACAAGCTGAAAAAATCTCTGGATTTCTTGAATTGACAGCATTAATAAAATCAGGAAATAACTAGAAACACTTTGGGTTTTTGATGGCTGTAGTCTAATCTACTGGTCTGAAACACTGAAATACTTATGAGGGGCTGTCAATTAAAAATCATTGGCACATCAAAGGAGTGTGGTATAAAACTGGTATTGAAGGCAGGTACTTGAGTGGAAACAGTGTGCAGAAATTAATGTCTTCCAAGAACTGGTTGGCTGAAGGGAGATAAGGACACGGGCTTGATGTCCACTGTTTCTGGTCCTTTGTGTGCTAACAGGTCGCTAGCAGGATGTTTTCTAGGCTAGCTTAACAAATACGACTCAAACAAGGGACTAAAGAAATTTGTGTATTTAGGTTACAGAACTGCAAGTGTCATCATTGCATTGACAGATGGAGAACTCCATGAAGACCTATTTTTCTACTCTGAGAGGGAGGTAAGTGTCTTACACATTTTTAGCGAGGGAGACAGTGAAATGTCTGGGCTTGCTGCTTTGAAGGCAAAAGACAGGGAAAACCTTTTTCCCTAGTGACAAAACTTAATCTTGGTGCTCTTTAGCCATGAATTTTAAGGATAAACATTAACAGCAGCAATGCTTCTGACTCATCAAAACTGAGACTGTTCATGGGAAAGGAGGGGGGTTTAAACTTCTAGTTAAAAAAAAAAACAACCAAAACTGGAGGAAGGAATAGTTTACAGCTGAAAAGTTTCAGTATTTACTAGATTGTTCTGGGAAATACCTGCACCTTCTCACTTTGACTTTTCTTCTTTCACAAAAAGTAAAGACCGCAGAAAGAGGGTGACTGTTGTTCCTATAATCTTCTGTCACACCAGAAATCCTTTCAGATGATCAAATCAAAAATTTTCACAAATATTTCCAAGATTCAAGCATGTATTCTCAACATCCTCATTAAATTAGCATACTATGCGAAATATTAGATAAACAGTAGGTTGAGCACTTGAAAGCTTTGCTGTATAATGTTCCTACTGATGTCCTTTTGATGGTCATCTCTGAAGAGATGAACCAATTTTCACTTTTCAGTCAAACAAATTAAGATGACCTAAACTTGGAAGATGGTATTGTTACATGAATTTGCTGTGGACAGGATTTTTCCTCTCAATCTGTCCAAAGTGCAGCTTTAAATCCAATAACAACAAAAAGAATGGGTTTGTAGAATAAAACCAATATTGCTACAGCACAAACAAATGTCATGAATCTAGATTCCCCTCCTTGCTGTTCATCTCCTCTTCTTCCCTTCCAAAATCAAAAATCCACAAGAAAAACAAGTTTGTTTTTGGAGGTGAATGAACAAGTTGAGAGGTCAGAAGTGTTATATTTGGTTTGGTTTGGGGAGGAACAGTTAGTGAGCTAGTAGAATGGAGATCCTGACCTCAGCTCTTACACTGCGAGTTGCTTCAGTTGTTCGGGTTTAAGTTTCTCGGTGTAAAACTGGAATGATGCTTTTCTTGTAAAGCACTTTGCTATCTAACAATTTGAACTACTACAGCCTTCTGATATAATCTGACTTGCTGCCATCTTTTCTGGGAATGGGTTTTCAGTCAGGTGTTCTTGTTCTAATGAAATATGATTAAATGACTTAATTCATACTTAGGCAGACAAGAGCATTTAGAACAGTTGCTTTTTGAATAGTAAATGCACCTTCATCTGCATGTCAGTGAAATAGCCTGGAAAAATGAAACCTGTGGATGTTCTCCCTTTATTACTTTGAGATGCTGTGTAAACAGTGGGAGAGAAACAATTTTGTAGCAAATGGAATGAAATGTCTCTTCACCTATGGATATTGTGAGTCCAGGAACAGATGTCTGAAACAGAAAATACCAAACCATTTTAGGTTACTGTTATACTGGGATATGTCCTAAATGATGAAAAGAAAATGGATTTAGTCTGTCTTACATCTGTTGGACGGACAAATGTTAGGAAGTTGGAGAAGCTAGGAAGGTGAGCTAATTAGGTATAAAACCCCCTACCAAGTACCTTGGGTTTTGCTTTACTAAACAAATAGCTACTCTGGTAGCAAATGAAACCTGTTTCTACAGAATCAGGTAGGAAAGCTTTTAAAGCTCTCTTTTGACAAGTCCCCCATTGCTCATTTTACAGAGAAAGACTAAATTTATGATTAAGACCTTTCAGAAACCTGAATGCCATCACATTTGCATCCATGTCATCCTACCTTTCCTTGTTCCAGGCTAATCGGTCACGTGACCTGGGAGCAACAGTATATTGTGTTGGTGTGAAAGACTTCAATGAGACACAGGTAAATGAGGCACTCGTGTTTACTGTGGTACTTGGCAAAGGTGCATGTTGAACACAGGCACACGCTCCTGAATCACTTTCTCAAGACTTCTCAAATGGTCTTCCTCTCCTTCTGTTGACTGACAGTCTGAAGTGTCTTGGTCTGGGTGTTTGGGTTTAAGCCCCTTTCTGTCTTAATCTCTATATGTGTAGAACTGTCCCTCTGTCTGCATGCCACAATGACTCTTGCTAATGGTGGAGAAAAGCAGAGGAGAAGACACACAAAGAATAGCAAATCAGTCTGGCTTAAGCTGTAGGCAGGAGGAGGTTGTGGGGACTACTTCCCCCCCCCCCCCCCCCCCCAACTGAGGTATTGCCATGTAAGACTTCAGTTTCAGTCCAGCTTTTCTTTCATGGGAAAACTCTGCTGTAAAAAGCAAACAGCTTCATTAGTGACACTAATGTTTTGCAGTATTTCACACCCAGTGTAACAGTTGACAATATATTTTTCTAACATGAGTGAAACACTTGTACAGCTCCTAAGTGGAGTGCTGAAATACTTATTGAATAGAGCTTTTCCAGGTTTTCAGCTTTCTAACAAAGCTTCAAACACTGATTCAAAAAGGAGTCAAAACAAACTTGGTTTAGAACAATCTCCTTTGAATCAAAACCAGAGGCTAGTGTAACCCAGAGTAAGTAATAGGAAAAGCAAAGAGGGAATAAAAATGGCAACAAGACTAGATCTAAAGTAGCAGACCTCAAAGACAGCTGCTACTTGAAGTCATTTAGATGCTGAAGAAATTAACTGGAATTAGATGGCGGTGTCTGAAGCCCCAGAATGCACTGGGAGGAGGACTATGGGGAATGACTTGAGGAAACTATAAACATCCTGGTTTGCAGAGGCTGCTGTATCTTGGCCAACAAGCAGTAAGCAGCTTTACCACCCTTCTCGGAGCAGGCAGAGGAAAGGTGCCTGGAGTATTTCTCTGGATGCAAACCAGGAGGCTGGCAGTTTGGTGTTGTGCTTGAGGAGTGGGAGTTCTGAGTGACATGAGCTGGAAAAGTGGAGCCAGTGGGGTTTAGGGAGGAATGTGTGGCTAGTCTGCAGCCTCCAATTTGCAATGCTACAGGAAACGCCAAAGAGGCCTGCTGGGTTGATGTTACCTCTGCCATGGGAGAGAATTACTATAACAAACGTTGGCCTTGCAGCAGTAAAACTTGATTCTGCTCCAGCAGATGCATGGAGAGCTCATTACTTCTGAATTGGGCTTATGTTTTTGCCTTAACCCTTAGCATGCTATTGACAAGTGAACCTGCATGTAGCTCTTTACAGGTGATGTCCTGGTTCCCCTTATCTTACCACCACCACATGAATGGCCCTCTTCCTTGTCATGTAGGCTTCCAAATGCTCTTCTGCTCCCTTTTTCGCTCCACTCGGAAAATACCTCCTGTTAGCTCCCTGCTTTCTTCTTCTTGGCTCTCTAATAGTTGAGCCTAGGACAAATAGTCAAATCTCTGTCCTGACAGGAAAGGTGAATCAGGCCTGTATCTTCAGATGGAGTATAATTTGCATTAGTCTTCTCTATATGTGAAAATACTGACTCATTTTGATTGGTTCCCTGGTTTAAATGATGTATGTGCTGAAGTGTTTTGCTGCATCAGTGGCCTGTCATGTTGATGCTGTGGCCTATTTTTGTTGGGGAGTTATTGTGCTGGGTGATTTACAATCATGTGGGAGACAGGTTTTGTGGGTTTTTTTTTTTTGTTTTTTTTTTTGCAGTAAAGATCATTAGGCTCTGGGCATCGGTGAAAGCCACGTTCTGTCTTGTCTTCAAAGTTAAGGGAAGCCTTTCAGGCTAAAGAGATAAACTTTTCAATGCTTGACAAACTATAATGCACTAGCAATCCATACAGAGTACTTGAAGAATTTGTTTTTTTACTTGCAAGTGGATGAGTCTGGAGAAGTCTTAATTTGCTGCCTGCTGGCTAATTTATCTCATTCTTCGCATTTCTGTTTTATTTACTTTTACCGCTCTGTCAGCTGGCTAGAATTGCCGACAGCAAAGATCATGTCTTTCCAGTGAATGATGGTTTTGAAGCCCTTCAGGGGATCATAGACTCTGTAAGTATTTTTAATCATGTTTTTGCATGTGTGTATGTTAGTTTGTGTTAGCTTGCACAGTTGAAGGTTTAGTTTTCCTGTGTTCACAAGGACCTGCTGACTACTAATAAATCACTTAAACTTTTAGACCAAAGAAACTGACCTTTGTACTAATGTTGCTACTTCAAGGTAGAGTTTATCAACAAGTCACAATAGGGTAAGGTTTGAGGCCAAACATTATTTTTGTATGTCTCCCTCCTTGATGGGAAGTAGCTGACTGAATGGACTAGGCGCATGGTGGCAGTTTATAAAATGGCTGCCACAGACTGGGACAGCAGGGATGTGTTAGAGCACATGCCGTATGAAGGATTAGGGCACTCTTTGATCTCCTTCTTTCTGCTTAATTAGCATCCTTTCTGTCCTGGTGGATGTGCTGCACTGCTCACCTGGTTAGAATGAGGGAAGGAATCCTGTTATGTATGCCAAAATCCCAAGAACTTGGCTTTCAACATTCGGCCTCCTGACAAATGGGCTATTTTTCCACCCCGCACAGCTAGGTTTCCCGATTCAGATTGATCAGTTCCTGGCATTTCCTCTAGGGGCTGGGTGCAGCATAGAAGAGCTGGCCCATTCCTGAGTGGCTGGGCTAAGAGCTGGCAGTTCAGCTGACGGAGGGAGGGGCACAGCATGATTCCTGTCCCGTGGCTTGCGTCCAAGTCATGCAAATGGCTCCATGGCCTTTACTGGCAAATAAGGATGCCTCACGAGGCATCCCTATTTCTAGCTCTAAAACTTTGAGTGGCCTAATACTGTGTCACCAGGACCAACGCTTCCATTGACTGAGGAGGAAAGGCAATATATGAGAGGATGTGTGTGCCATTTTCATTATAAGTGTAAAATGTGCCAAGCGTTCACTAGGAAACAGTATGTTTTCAGGTAGCTTTCAGTATTTTTTTTGTTCCTCTTGCTCAGTCGTATCCCATAACTGTTCTAATTAAATTGCTTCCCATGGCTACAGAGAAGGATGGGAAATTCTTTTAAGGACACGTGTTTTGTTCATTTTGGTATAGCTGATAAAGCACAGATGAAATATATGACTTGAAGCTAGGGAGGGTAGGTTCACCAGGGGGGTCTCGGGTTTCTGTGTTTACAGTGGTTACGCACTATTCTGACCATGTAGTACCAAGCAGAAGTGTTCCCTCAGCGCAGGCTCAATTTTCCCTAGTGCCCTCGCATGTAGATGGAATACAATCCCTTGCTTATTGGTTTTTCCTGGCACTGTCCGAGTGTGGGGCTGCTGCCTCAATTCTCTTGGACAATCAGGTGTTGCATGTCATTTAGGAAAGCAACAAAACAACAAAAAACCCTGGTTTGCTTCCCAGCCCTGCATTCCCTCTGCAGCTGTTTTTAATGAATTCCAGCAGCAGTTCTGACTCCCTTTCCAGTTATATTTAACAGAATGGGAAGACTTCAGTCTCCAGGAACCTACAAGAACTGCTTCAGCTGACTGGTGCAAGATTTACCAGCCCTGGAAAGGAGGGTCACAAGGAAGTGTAATTGTACAGTAATGAATCTGTGACCTGATCACTTGCGTTCGAGTGGGGGGATTGCAATAGGCTGGGAAGAAAGGAGGTGTGTAAAAGGAACGGCAAGAAGGACATTAATCATTCTGTAGAATAACAAAGCATCTGTGGATTCCTGTTCTAGCTGGAAAATAAGCTCCCTCATTCCTTCTTTTCTTGTCCTTGCAAAGCACCCCTATCTTGGAGCAAGCAAACAAAGCATTTGTGTTCACAGAAAAGCATTTTAATGTTGAAAGAGCCATGAGATTTGGAAGCTTCTTTCAATTCCTGTGTAAAAGTTGGCATAGCAAGGATGCTCAGCCATGTGTAGAGGGGATTGGTTAGGCTACTAGCTGCTGGTTGATCTAACAGGGGAAGGAAAGATAAAATGATGAGCCTGGGGGAGATTAGTGTTTGAAATCATTCTAGAGATGTGAAGACCTGGGTTTGTTCTGGCCTGCAGTGATTTGAACTGCCCTGTATTCCTGCTGAGGCAGCCTGACTTTTCCCTCCTCCCCTTGTCCTGAGGAGTAGATCTTTTTCCACCCTCTGTGTGTGCAGATGCAGTGGACTTAGAAGTCCCTCTGGAATGAGGAAGAGGGGGGGAGCTGGGAGTGGTGAGGCTTGAGGCTGGCCTCCACTGGGCCTCTACATCTGCTGAGCAAAGATGTTCAGGGTGGTGGGTCTGCAAATGTTTCAGTATACCTGCCCTTCCTTTTCTGTGGGAGCCAGCAAGTTTTGAGTTAGTAGCTGCAGGGAGATCTGCTCGGTGCTTTCAGAGGAGGACTGTCTCCTGCTAAGCACCACCAAGTTGCTCAGGCTGTGCCCTGGACACTGTGCTTAAATGAGCTGAAAAATACAGTCCCATGCTGAAGTCATGCTTAAAAACATGATTCTTCGTGGGAGCTGAAGGTATCCAGTGCATGTTAGGTTTTGGTCCTTTTTCTCCTGTGAGTTCCAATGTGACTTTTTTATTAAGCAAACCAATTGCTTTTTCTCCCTCATTGTGAAAAAGCTACTGCTAAAACTTCAGCTTCCCCCATGTTTAATGGGGATTTTGAGTTTGTTGGGAGGGAAGAATCTGGTAGAGAAACAGACATTTGATTGCTGTCAGCTGGGAAACAAACGGAAGGAACTGAAGTAATTTATTAAATTTTTCTTTGCTGTGAAAAATCTCTGCAGATCATAACCTGTCAATTTAAAGCAAATGGAGCAAGTCTTAGAAGGAAAACCTGAAACTCAACTTCATCTACTGCTCAGTATGTCTTTGGTAGGAGTGCTGGAGGCAATGGAACACAAAGCAGCATGAAAGTCAGGATAGGATCCTGGCATTGCTTTGCTTTGCTTCAACAGAGACTGACTGAAAGAGCAGTCGCTTGGAACAAGAATACTCCCTGATCCTTGCCATGTGTTAAGCTCCGAGCTAGTGCCACTGTTTATCTCAAATAGAGATGTAACCGCGGGTCCCTTAGAAAGGATTCTCTGAGTGAGCTGCAAGAAGTCTCATGAAGCAGTTGTGATGTATAAGAAATGAAGTAGTATGAACTACTTCGCGGGACTGTCTCCTATCTGTATAAATTGTGCAAATGATTCATCCTTTTAAGTTTAATTTCCTGTGTGCTCCTTTCAGTTGATCTTGCAATAGTGTCCACCTACCCTCAGTATTTTTTCAGGTCTTACCTCAGCTCTTAGAATTGAGATGGCCGTTCAATGTACTCCTTCACCTCAAGAAATTTTAGCCTGGAAATGTACTGTCTCTGAATACTTCTGTTACACAAACTGCAGTGCTGGGTATGTGTAGCATGGTAACTTTTGTGAGAAATTGATGTGAGCATCTGGTAGACAAGGTATGAGAAATGTGGTGATGCTTTTATGTACTTACCCTGAGCTAGCTGTCCAAACTTCACTTCCAAATAGATAACCTGTATATTCTCTGGTGCAGGGAGAGGGGCTGAGACTCCATGAATGGGGGAGAGAGACGAGAGAAAGTTACTTCCTTTGCAAGACACATCCTGTATGTGCAAAATCTATAATGTACACAAAATTTCTAAGTCAGCTGTCTGCCTTACTGCTAACCTGTAGCCCGAGCTTTACATGTACGCTGCCCAGGGTCAGAAGGCTGGGCTCTTTAAGCTTCTTCAGCTGGTAAGGAAGGGTGGGATCTCCCAAGGGCAATTCAGAGCAGGAGCTTCACATAGGTATGCTGAATCTGTCTTCTGTCAGAGCCAGGCTTTCTACGCAGGCCAAAGAGAAAGTCAGCAACTCAAGCCTCTTGGCTTGGGTAGCTAGCTTAGCCATCTAAAGGAGGGGATGTGAACCCTCAGTCTCAACTGTATAGTGTTTCTCGTTACTTTTAGTGGTATATGATCATGCTTTCTACTTCTTTCTTCCCCCAAATGCATCTTTAAAAAGAACTTAAATATTTTTATTTTACTTAGCTCATGCAGATATTAGTGGGCAGGAAACACTTCATAAATAAATTACTGTTTTGTAATTGGCAACAGGCTTTTTTATTTAGTAACTCAACAGAGCTTGATAATGAGTACCTAGCCTCAGACTGTAGGTCATTCACACTAACACTGGTGAGGCAATAACCTTCTATTAAACTTCAGCATCCTGTTTGCTAATTAGAATTCCCAAATTTGGTGAAAAATTTGTAAGAAATATGCAGCTGCTGTGGTGAAATAATCTGTCTGCATCCTTGTGGACCAGAATACCCAATGAAAGCTTCCAGCAGCTGCAGAATTTCACTCCCCTTCTTCCCTTTGTTTCTAAAAGGGCCCAGGTGACCTGCAGGGCCTCTTCTGGCTCTTGGCCTTTAATGTGTTGCCTGGCAGAAAGCTAAATTAGCTACAGGTAGTGCTAAACTCAGCTCTGTCCTGATAGAGATAACTGACAAATAAAGCCATGCTTCCACAAGGATGTGTTGCATTTTTTATTTGGCATGTCAACAAATATTAACAAGAGATCTTCCCAGGAGCCTGTGTGAAGCTGGAGCATAATTGGAGCCCCACAGAGTACAACAGGAGACTGATTTGGGAATCTGAGCTTGGTCATTAAGCGTGTGCTGCTAAAGACAATGGGATGCTTCCTCACCAGGAGCGAGCACGTGCTTCGAATACTTTTCTGCATGGGTGCCAAGGCAAGCTGCCTTGAGGCCTGCAGTTAGTTACCAAGTAAACCAGAACTGTTGTAGTTCTCCCTAGGAAAATGAGGATGTGGAGTCAGTTCTCCCATGTATGCTGCTGGAGCGGTTTATAGGCACTCAGCTGGGAGATTGCATCACCACTCTTGCATGTTACTTTGCTTTCCTGGGGAGCCAGCCCGCAGTGGATGAAGTGCACCTACAGCCCACACAAGGCTGTGCAGTCCTTGGGAAATATGAGAACAGAAGATTTGATGAAATCTTCTATGATGAATATGTTGAAGTCCTTTTTGAATGTATCTCTTGAACGAGGGAGAGACATAAAGGAATTCTTTTGCAAGTTACTGCTGCCCAATTTTCACTTTAAGTTAGGGTGGGTGCTTGGAGCATTGGAAACTTATTATTCTAAATCAAAATAACTATTGCAGTTGGCACTGTAAAAAGCCATTAAGGCCAGCTTTTTATAGTCACGTAAATGGATTGGATTGGACTGGAAGGGAGCTCTGCATCATCTCATTGAGACACCTGCTGTTCCACCCCCCCATCTGAGTTGGCTTACAGCATGGATGTTTGCAAATGACTGAACAGAAGTCATGAATTTCAAACTTAATCATGTGAGGTTTTACTTGATTTTATTTTTTTAAAATGAAAGTATTGATTGTATTTTTTCATGCATTTGTTCTCCACCTCATTTGCGTACTTCTCTTTCACTTAATTGCTGAAAGGCAATGAGAAGAAATGTATATTAAAACTTTTGGAGATGCTGAGGGAGAGAGGAACAGAATCTAAGGGGGAATTTGGAAAAATGTGAAAAGATTCTCTTCTTAAAGGAGATGTTTTTCAGTGGAAAGGAAAAATACTTGGAAAAACATCAACTCTTGGTTGTGCTCATTAGCCCTGGCAGTCACTTTGGGAGAAAAATGCTGAATCTTCAGAGAAGCAGAACCTGGAATGAGTAAGGGGTGGGTAGTAGAGGACTGACAGTGGTGGATGGGTGGATGGATAGCTATGGATGGATACTTTGGAAGAGTGTTCTTACAGTCCTCTTTATTTTTTGTGTTTTTTCCTTATTCTGCCTTTCAAATTCTTCTAGTGCTTTTCAGTTCCGTTCTCAACTGTTGACTTTCTCTCTTTTTCCACTTGACAGTTCCTGTATAACCTTGTTCCTGCAAATCTTCTTTCTCTTCACTTGTCAGGCTGCCAGCAGCTCAGACGGTCCTGGTTCCTTCAGTCCCTTGGTACTCTTTCAGTCTCTACCAGCCCTGCTTCTGAGTAACTCGAACTTTTGTTCAAAAGTTTTAAAAAATAAATCATTGCTCTATCTGTACCTTTTGCAATTAGGTATTTGAGGCAGAGAGCCATGATTTTGGAGAAAAAATAGATTATCTTTTTTGTACAGAATTTATTGTATTGGTTGCTGTTCTTTCCTTACAGATGTTTCAATTTAAAGTTGGGAAAAGAATTTTCACATTGGATTTGAGTCATGATGCTTGGCTGACATTTACTTGCCTCTTGGAGCTGACCTAAATTTTGATCAGTATTACCTCGTCTAGGGGCTGCTCAGCCCAGTGGTGAACACCCACCGCTCTTGATCACTGCTGCCGTTCTCACAGGCGCTTACGGACACTGTCACAAGGTTGCTGATTGTGTGCAGTGACGAATTTGAGTTGGTCTTCAGAGCGGGGGAAAGGCTGCTGCATGCAAATAACAGCTTGAGCAATTTTAGCACTGTATGGCACAATATCCAACTCTAGCATGCTCCTTGTGCCTTGCAAGCAGTCTTCCAAGCCTGATGCTGAAGTATTTGTGTAAATTGCTGTCTATGCGTAAAGTGGTTAAAGGTAGTGCTAACTCTTACGAAGGCATACTGCTTAATTTAAGTTTGGTTTAAGTAAAGAGCAATTGTCCATACATCTTGATTTGAAATCACGGTGCAACTTTGAGGATGCACTCAGGTATGCTCTCATAGATCAGATGAAAAACTTAAGAAGTTTGAACCCCTGTACTGAGACTTGAGAAGGGGCTGTGTAGATATTCCTAGGATGTTTTAATGCAAAGGTAAACAGCTTAGCTTAAACTGGTGATGTTTTATTTGGAGTTTTGGGCTCCAGAATAATTTTGGGGAGGGAGGCGTGACTGCAAAGGGAGGGCAATGACATTGCCTTGCCGAACCCTTCAGAGTGCACCTTAGTTGTTACGGATCATAGTCTGCATAATAAGTTGTCCCACAGGCAAAGGCAAGCTTGTGCTGAGACACTGGAGAGCATCGGCATCCATTGCCTTCCTCCATAGCAATAGCTTGCCGTGGAAGAGCGATGACACCGGTGTGGTTGGTTTAAAGTGAAAAGCTAGCATGGCATAATTGTGACATGAATGCAAAGTGCGATGTTGAGTTAAACATTTACGTGAGAACGAGTGCACTCTCGCTCTTGCGTGTGTTTTCAGATTTGTGTTTCTATAGAAACAAGTCTGAGATACTTCATGACATTTTTTGTCTTTTAGATTTTGAAGAAATCCTGTATAGAAATTCTGGCGGCAGAGCCTTCCAGTATCTGTGCAGGGGGTAAGTATAAACTGAGTTTTTCATGTTGTCTAAAATACATCTTCCTGTCCAACTCTAATTGCTGGAGAGTGCAAAAGGAACTAATTAACTGGAGCTAAATCTTTTGCTTTTTTGGTGAATTTCTTTTTAATCTTACAGTAGCTTGCACATTTCCCATTTCTGCAAAATGATGTCAAATGGGAATTTCTTACAGAAAAGGCTTCAATTTGACAGTTTTGCCTAGCTGTTTTTCGGTCAAACCAGTCTGTCTTACTCAGACTGTACCAAACTTGAAGTAGATACGCTGCAGAATTACAAACCAAATCAGAAAATAAGACTTTGTGATTAAGTTTGGAGTATTGCAAATCCGACATCTCAGAGGATTGTTGAGGGAAGTGCTTCTTAAGAAACTAGCAAGAAAGTCAAATGAGCACACTTTGATCTAAAGACTTCTAATATTCTTTGAACATTTCTTAGGTATTTAGGGTTGATACAGTGACTGAGAGGACTAGAATTTAAACATCATTCAGCTGACTTGTGTGAATCGTACTGCCCCTTCTTTGTGTGCTTGTTCTAGTATGATTGTGCTATGTATACTGTGGCTTTAAAGTCCTGGCAAGCGTTCCTGCATTCAGGAGAACCCAGCCTTTTTCCAAGAAAGCTTGAGAATCGTTTTAGCCTCTTCCATCTGCTTCCTGTGAATTCTTCACATATTATGAAGTGTATTCTGTTTGTTGAATGTGTAGCAACTCACTGAGTAGAGAGGTTGGGAGCAGAGCTGAGGTTTGTAGAGAAGGATGAGTCCCTGTCAAGTTCCCCATCTTCCTTTTTCTTGACTCAGTAGTCCAAATAAGAAAGCCAATTGTCATTACTTCTGTGTTTTCACTTCCAAAGCAGCTGCTTTAATCATCCTTTCTGCATCTCCTGTTCCTGGAGCAACTGCCTGTGTACCTAAACATATACAGGTAGTCATATTTTCCTAGCAGATGCAAGACACCAGGCTAAATGCCCAGTAAGTACCAGGCATCAGTTTTGCATTCCATGCGTGTCACTACAGTAGTTTTGTTTTTTGAAGCCAGGATGGCATAATTGACATGAATTATAGTACTTAGTCATCTATTTCTCATTTTGGCTGGCCATTTAAATAGTTTCTTTGTTAAAAAAGGCTCCAAAACAGGGCTCTGTCTGCCTTAGCATGGTAGATGATTGTTGTCATGAGTCTCTGATATAGTGCAGGGATGTTCCATAAATGCCTGGGAAAGGAAATGAAATTGTATGAACGTTCAGACCCACTTTACACACTTACAGATTTTTTTTTAAAAAAAATACATTTATGTACTTATATAAGCGATAAACAGTGATGCTTCTGGAATGTCATAAGCAAGAAGATGACTTATAACCACCGTTTATAACCATCTTTAACACTTTCTAATATGCTTGTCAGTTGCTTATACATCTTATCACTCCCATTTGTGTTGTCTTAATTAGAATGTAGGGGTAATGTACAGCTGTATCCAGCAGAGCCAGCTGGGAGGAAATGCAGAGGGGTTTATATCAACCGTTCACATTGGAATTAGGCCAGTACTTCACAAGAGGAGCAATGTTAACCTTGAAAAATGCCAACAGTTATTTAGATGCTCAATTCAAGGCCTCATCTCCGAGTTTGGGCAAATACTCCATTGCTTTCAAACTGCAGCTAATTTAATCACTTAGAATTTTGAGACTAATTAAAGTGCCATTGAATATGAAAGTTTATGTGCATTAGTTTCTTTTTTTAAATAAATTTTTGCAGGAGGTGTGTGTGTATATATATTTATTTTTTTTTTGGGGAAGGAGAGAACATGAGGGCTCCGTGTTACCTGAGGCCACTCTTGCACTGCAGAATGGTCCCAGACACTCGAGTAATGAATTTCAGCAGCAACGGATCATTCTGAAATGCCAGTTTCTTGATGATTTGGTGATTTGGTTTTGCATCAGTACGGACATGCAGGGTGCATACTGTATCTGTTCGTTTCAGTCTCAAGCAGAGACAGGATCCCCGTGGTTAATCTGACATCATTGATATGCTGTTCTTTGACTGTACTTGAACTCTCATTCCCCAGCAGTTGAGACTTCTGTGATTTCTCTTAAATATTCATCAGCCCCCACACTCCAGAACAGAGCTCTTCTCCCCCGATCTTCCCAAATGCTCTTGGACAACACATAATGGGCCTGTGAGGCAGCTTCCCTGGCTAGATGTGGTGGGATGATTTGCAACTTGGCTGTAAACTAGTGGGACCTGGAAGAGAGCCCAGATTCCAGAGCAAATCTGCTTTTTTTGACAAGTACAGTGTGTGAGTCCTTAAGGGAGATGAAAGAAGATGAGGACTGTAAAGTGCAAGGCAAAAACTTTGAATCTGCAAAAACTAGGTTTCTTGTTGCTCCTGGGATTTTTAAAACCGGGCTGGTGTTTCTGATGCACTGGGATTACTCCTGCATTGTCTTGGACGGTGAAACGTTTTGTGTTCAAACCACATTCACTAGCGAAACATCAGTGGGGATTATCTGAGTGCCTCTCCTAGATAGTAACAGGAATTGTGGGGGCTGTTTCCTTCACCATGGGGAACTGCAGAGTTTGAGTTCCTATGTCTGCTGCCAGAACTTTTCTGGGACTATGGCCCTGTTTCAAAATCTGAAAGTCTGAAAATGGTGCTTTCCTTGCAAGGCAGTCTTAATGCTGGTGACTGCAGGAAGTTTGTGAACCTTTCCCAGTACTAGGTTCAAGTAGTTGGAATAACAAGGGACGGCAGAGAGTGGTCTGAAAGACTTGAGGATATGATCTCATTGCTCAGCCCTGCTTGTTCCAAAAAGGACCACTCAGTTCAGTGCTCAGGTGTTGGTGACTGTCCTTGATGCTTTCTGCTTGCGCTGCAGCTTGCAGTGACCTTGTAGAGTTGATCTGGAAGAACAGCAAAGAGGAAGACTTGGAGAAATGCCCGCAGACTCTGAGATCATAGCCTTTGTCCAGAGACTAGAACACTGGTTGGTTGATGAAATGAGTCCAACCGGGGACTCATGGTCATTGTACAGGCTAGTGGGGCAGGATGTGACAAAACTCATGGCAACTGATACAATTTTGCAATTACTTAGGAAAGTAGCACTTGAACTTCTCCAAGTTATCTGTCACTGGAAGATTGTTTTTTTTTTTCTTTCCGTGGAAATATACTTTTGCCTTTCTTCACCCAAAACTTTCTGCCATTTAAAATGCCAGCCTGGGAAGGGGAAAACTCAGTGTCTCTGTAGCTTAATGTTTTCACTGCAGGTCAGTTAAAATGTTTCTGTTGTGTATTATTTCCTGTTTCTAAAAACTCAAGTTGAAATTGGGTAGGGAGAGAGTGGAAGTTCAATTTTTAACAATTTTTAAGTTTAAAAATTGTTTAACTGCAAATTTTAGCTCAAGAGATCTCAAGTGAAAACTTTTGACATATGTGCCTTGTCTAAATGACCATTCTTTGCCTTGCTATGTATCAATAATCTACTGTCTCTTTTGCTACAGAGTCGTTTCAGGTTGTCGTGAGAGGAAATGGATTTCGACATGCCCGTAATGTTGACAGAGTGCTCTGCAGTTTCAGGATCAATGACACGGTTACTCTCAGTAAGCTGGTTTGATTATTTTTGTTGTTATTGTTTTTCCCTGACTCTGCACTGGCAGGCATTTGCTTGCAAACCATTTTGGATCTTCAGATATGTTGAAGATCCATTTTGGATCTTCAAATATTACCTGTGAAGGTAATAATTATGGGATGAGGAGCCATTAAATTTGTGGAATGCAGAAGAGATTATTTGTTTTAGAGGAAAATTGGTGGTATTGTATGCTGTGACTCTGACAGCAAGTATGTGAATAGATAAGCTTGAGCAGTGGAGGGGACAAAATATAGAAGACGAGAAACTTGCCTGTAAAGAGTATTTATATGTGTCTTGCTGGGTTAAGTATGTAGTGAGATCAGGTCTGTTTCTCTCCCTACCTATATTTTGTGGTACTTAGCAGGCCTGGTCATGCAGCCAAAATAAATACTGCTGTTGGAAACTGTATTAGAGCAGGGGCTAAGGCATTGCTGTGCTTCTGTGGATGCAGCTTGGAAAGATGTTTCCTCTACAGAGTTCACCAAGCAGAAGAACCAAAGAGAAGCAAATTAGACGCTGAGTGTCTGGTCTTTTTGTGAGGTGTACTGAGCGCCATTTAGCTGGAAGAACTAATGATCCTATTGTTCTCATCTGTCATGCCCGCAAACCCACATAGGAAACCAGAAAGCATAACTTGTAGCTAATACCACCAGTGACAGTAGAATTCATCTTTTCTAAGATGGAATCTGTTCAGAAGCTGCCTGATTGTTTTGGAGGCGGTCCTGACCCTTTTGAGTATAAAATAAATGCATGAATTAGTCTATTATGAATTAGACATCTGAAAGTCTATTGGTTCAATGTTGGACTTGCTCGTGCTTTGAGCATCTGTGTAATTTGCTCTTGGGAGCAGTTTGCTAAGGCTGTTTGCCCTGTGAGGAATGCCACTGGGTATTCAGGGCATGTATGTTTATTGGACAGTGAGTGTATGTAACTTGTCCTGAATGGCTTTTGTACTGTTATGCTGGCCCCCTCTGTAGTAGGCAGGTTCTGGAATTGCCAAAGCTTGTGTCACTAAGCAGAAAGCTTGGCCGGCTGTGGTTTGTGTTTGCTTAATTCCTGGTGAATTAATGGTGAGTGAGGACATGAAGAGCAGAAGCTGGAGAGCTGAGTGTCCAGGGAGGAGCAAGTGGCACTGGAGGGGGGAATAGGGAAGGAGCAGGATCCCAGTAAAAGCACTTGGGGTGGGGGGGATGCAGTGTATTAACTGCTCTGGAGGCATCTCCATGCAGCCCAGAGATAAGTGCTGGAGATATGTGAGCAAGTGAGAGGTGTCTTTCAAAAAAGAACAGCAGAAGCAGCCACAGATTAATGCTTTTCCTTTTAAACTCCATAAAATAGGACCCAAACCTGACATGTGGCCAGAACCCCTCAAATCTGGATCATGGCTGCATTTAGGTGTTGAACCATGTTTGGTTTCTCCCCAGAGTTCAGATCCAAAGTTTTGTTTGGATCATAGGTGTTATAAAGTCTCTTGTAGTTCTCTAGAGCTGGGAAGGAAACCTTCCCTTCTCTCTCCACCTGGAAGGTTCCAATGGAAATGAAACTGCTGTTCAAATATTTAGAAGCTTTCTTTTCATCAAAAGTCTGAAGCCACATGGTGCAAACCCAAAAGCCTTTGGATCTGGCTGCTGGAAGCTGACAGTTTGTAGCATTCTTAGTTTGCATGTCTGCTGTCCTTTTTTCATTTAAAATGTGAATACCCTATATCCAACATAAAATTTGGGTGAAAATTTCCACTTTGTGGAGGAGCTACTTTCAGCTCAAGAGAAATGTTAGTGGAGGATTTTTCAAGCAGTCATATTTTATGCTAAGAAATGCATGGACGTGTATAATGGGAGTTATAGGAGTTAAAGACCACCCCTCAGCATGACAGAAGTCCTGAAAGCTGCAAGATTTAGGAGTACCCAAGATTTAGGATCACCCTGCTCTAGCTTGGCCTGGCCTTGTTTTAAGTCCTGAACATCCCTCAGATCAGATATCCCTTTGAGAGATCTGTGCTGTTGATGATCTCTAAAGCAAGACTGATTGGGTCAATGCATGCAGAATTTTGGTTTTAGGACCACTGGGGCAACGTTTACAACCTGTGTGGGAGGGGATAAGAGCTAGGTTTGGTCCTTCCTTGGTGGAAGGACATAATTACTGCATTTCCCCAAATTGCTTTCCATTTCTTCTATAGATAGCTTTAAAGAGCTGCAGCACAGTGGTCTTTGAGCGTGAGTTCTGAAGGCCTGAAAAACTTGGATCTTGGGCTTAATTTGAACTTTTTATTAGGAGCTTTAAAATAGATCTGTATCTTGAAGAGAAAAAGCATTGGAAGCTGTATATGAAATGAGTAAACTCTACTACTGCTGGTCTACAGATGGGGGAACTGAAGTACAGAAGTGAGCTAATCGCAGACAAGCAGGCAGATGTCCTGACACCCAGCCTAGTACTCTTCTACTGGCTTATGGGGCCTCTTCAGAAGCTAGAGATTTGGTGCAGCTCTCCTATCTTGATCACTTGCTCTTCATTCATTTCTGCCTCCATATCCATCCAACAATTGTCCTTCTTATGACCCTCTTTGCATTGTGAGGCCAGGACAGGACTCTGAGCCTGAATGGAAGGTAAAAGTAGCTACTGTTCCTGCCAGCTTTGTGAGGCAGGGAAGTGATATTAACACTATCCTTCTTTTCTCTCCTATGTAAAGTCTCTTCAGCACTTGATTTGCTGTTCCACTTTTTCCTCCAGAGAAAACCACTTGCTCACTATCTGTCATTAGCTTGAAAGTGACCTCTGTTACCTGAGGCTATGCTAGCTGTGACCTGCCATTGCATCCCAATGCTTCTCAGCTCAGCTTCCTCAGAGCTGGCTGGCTGGCTCTGGAGCAAGGCATTAATTCCTGGAAACATCCTAAAGTCTTCACAGAACTAAGAATGTCATCCATCAGCTTTCGACTATTCAGTGTGTCCTGTCTATGGAGACACAAAAACATCCAGTGTTGCCAATGGGAGGAACGGTTTGAGAGGGTTAGCTCACTCCCAAACGCTGTGACCTGGTGTTGGTGGGGGTGAGGAGGAAGACTCCTTCCTCTCTTTCTGTGTGCTGACTGCTTTTCTGGCTGAGTAATTTATTATGGTGTTTGTCATAATTTCATAGCAGCTTTCAGGAAAGATCAGCTTATCTTAGTGGAACCCATGGGCTTTTTTTGTTTGAAGCTGTCTTCTGTGTCCGCAAAATGACTGTGGAAAATGAGGATAAGGGCCAAATATGTTCCCCGCCTTCTGACCTGATGCATTCGTTGTGTCCTGAATCAATGCATAGGTGACAAGTGAGCTCATTCTCTTTGGCACTGCACCAAGACTTCTCAGTTCTTTCTGCACAGCGCTGGATCGTTTGATGTAGTGACCTGGAAGCACAAGGCCACAAACTCAGTTTCTGAGTTCAAACCATTCCCTGATTGAGGGAACTCGACAGTTGCTCGTCAATGTTCTCAAACCCAAGTCTCTCCTGGTGGCAACTGGCACAGTTAAGTTTAAGTTGCTCTATGTGAGAATGTATTGCAGTGTTTCACTTTACTGGAGCCTGCAGGTCCACCCTGCGTTCTCAGTGTGCCATTATGGCACTTAGCTGCAAACAGCTTAACGTAAGAGTTAACCAAATGAGAATTTTATGGAAACCTTATGGAGATTGGATAGCTCAGCTGTTTTTGTTTGCTTGAAACCTCTCAGCCTCTGATTGTATCGGGGAGGGAGGTATTTTTAAAGATAACACTAAGCCAACAATTCCTGAAACCTTAAATTATCCCAGATGAGATGTAGACCAGCACAGCTAGGACTTGCTGAGGTTAAGGGCATGAGCTAATAGATTTTTATGGGGATTGTTGGCAGAGAAAAGCGGCAGGTGAAGAGAGCATCAGCTCATAATGTTCATAGCTATGGGATAAAAAAAAAGGAACATCTGTAGAAACCATGAAGAATATTTGGCTGAGCAGAACTGTAATCAGATGCATGTTCAACAGCAGGGTGTTTTCTGCCAGCAGCAGGACCTAGGAGAATTGATTTCAGACTGCACAGAGTTAAAAGTAATTATACAGTGCAGTGACTTATGGCTGCTTTGTGGTGCTAAAATGTCTTTGTCTGCCCAGATTGTGCAGGATCCAGCAAAGATAGTTTTGGGCATAGAGGAGAGGTCTGTCCTAGGCAATTTAAAACTGAATAGAGAGATAAAAGACTGGTGAGGAAACAGTATGCACCACAGCAGAGGTGGGGCTAGATCTTTTGCATTCTAGTGAATGCTCTGGACGCTTGGCCAAAACTGATCCTTTGCACAAACTAGCCTGATTTTTTTTTTTTTTTTTCCAGCACTGAGTACCAGAAGCGAGGGAAAATGAGGCAGAGACAGTGGGAGCAGGACTTTGCCAGGTATCAGCAGAGAGTGAGCTGTATAGAAAATGATATCCCAAAACTGCCCAACAAATGCCTTCTAAAAATTGTCTTCTGTTTTTAAAGCCTAGCAGGTTGCTCTATTTTCCCCATCTTTCCTTTTTCCTGGCAGCACAGTACTTTTCTTGCGATATCTTCTTTACTTTCTCACAGCCTGGTCGCTCTTAGCACAGGAACGTTTTGCTTTGCAGTTCCACTCTCTGATCCCCAATTTTCCCACTTGATCATGTCACTTTAACCCTCCACTGAATCTTTTCCTTTTATTTTCTTATAGTAGCTTTTCCTTCTTTCTGCTGTGGTACTAGAGAATGTCCATCACTGTGTACAAACTCCGTCAGGTGTTTTTGGGAGTGTGGCCTTTATGAAGGATACAACCTATGCCTCTAATTTTTCCGAGGTGAAAACATACACCAAGGTGATCTTGGCATCCTATTTTGAAGGGTGGCTCAAGTCATTGCTTCACAAAGAATAAGAAAACAGGAGAAACGGTCGTGCTTACCTCAAAAGCTCTCCTAGCCTTCAACAAATTGCAGTGTAGGAACTCTTAAAACAGGATTCCTGTGCATTTACCTCCAGCAGACTTCTCTGCAGCTGTCCAGGCCGAGTGTGGAGGAACAAGCGCAGAGCAGTCAGGAAACTTGGGCTGAGTGAGGAGGAGAATCTCTGTGCAACGTGGAGTGCTTGTGCTTGACCAAGCTCAGTTATTTATACTGTATGCTGCTGGGGGACCAAGATGGTCTCTCTCTGTGACATTAGCATATCTGTGCAGATAAGCATGACGGAGCTTATCGGAACAGCTCTGAGATTGGAGTGGAGCTGTTGCAGTGCTGGACCAAGACTCCTGCCTGGGAGTGACCCTGTTGTACTGCAGCATGTGCTGCTCTCCTGAGCTGCCAGTTGTGAGCATGAGCATGAGCCAGTTGTGAGCATGGTGCTTTGCCAAGTTCTATTAGTAGTCTTGAAGCTATGTGTGCTTGTTGAACAGAATTGTCTGCACAGCAGATGAACCCATCAGAGAAAAAGTGATTCCTTCCAGATCCCTTCTCTTCATCTAGAGATTGTTATGAATGTGGTATCATTGTTCTGTGCTTATCTGTCTCTTCCCCCATCCCCTAACTCTGCTCTGAATGGCTTTGACATTCAAAGCTCATGTGTCCCTACACAAAGCAGAGCAATTATAGCATGATCTCAATGTGGTTTTCATTACAGCATTAACAAAACATTTCTTATTTATGGGTCTTTCTCATTGGTGGTTTCTGTAGCTCAGAGAGTGTTCCAGTGTCTTTCTACATTCCTATCTCTCCACAAAATGGGTTTGAAATAAAAACTTTGCTTGCAGAGTTGTCACAAAGAGTGGCATAAGAGGAGGAGTCAGCCAGGATGAACAGGGATTGAGCTTTGGTAGGCAGTGCGGAGAATTATGGAGGTATTTTGCCTCATCTGAGGTGACAAAGGGACAATGGAAGTGCTCAGGCTCACGATGGCTCAGGGCTGCCCATCTCGAGTGGGCTGAGGCACAGAGAACAGCCGCCTTAGACAGATGTTCCTGAGGGAGTCTTATGTGAGAGCAGCCAGACTCCAACCCCCAGTTTGGCTGTACTGGTCTAATAGACCAGAGTCTTCTCTCCTATAGTAACAGAAGGCTAGGTCAAAGCGTTTCCCGAGATGTACTTTAGTTGAATGCAAATCATAAATACAGGGATAACAGAAGGAAATTGTTAGTCTGTGATATATGGGAAGTTTGGCAAACAGCTTTTGCAGCCTTTTCTGGAGTAAAATATTGCTGATATTGCGAGTCCAACGATCGGCACTTGCGATATTGCGGTGGCAATTTGAAAAGGTTGTGCTTTCTTAAACCCTTCTGTAAGGGATCTTTGCAGTCAGTTTTCCATATGCCAGTCGGTTTGTGGATGAACCATTAACCAAAGAAAAGGCTGCTAATTTTAGCTTGATTATATGGCTAAAAGAAAGTACTACAATCTGTCTTGGTCACCTTCTTTGGGTTTTTGTACCTCTCTTTTATTGAGGTTTGCTCTTCTGTGTTAAAACATCATGCATATATTGAGGCTTTTATTATTATGGTTGGGAAGTACTCCAAGTCCTGGCTTGCCAAAAGGTTACACCCCGCTAATGGCAAAAGAAACTATTCACTAATGCTGGGAATAATAGATTTTACAGGCTACAGATAGTTGTTAAAAGGTGTAGGAATGCTGGGTAGCGAATGACAGGAATTTGAGCAGTAGAAAGTACCTTGCTGAAAGGGCACCTACAGAAAACAGATGTACTTTTGTGAGATGTTTGACCCTTCTCCATTTCTGCACACTGCTCTGAATGGCTTATGCCTCAGGACTGACTAGCTTTAGTTGTCTATGAGTGCAGTGTCCTGTGGAGGTGTGTTTTGTACAGTGAGAACCTTATTTTGCTTGATGGAGTGATTAGAGGTGCATAGGTAAGGAGCAAATTGCGCCCATTACAGTGGGCAGACTTTCTCTAAAAGTGAGGCATTACAGTATTTCCTGAAGACGTCCAAGCTCTGCCCTTGATTGGCGCCTGAGATGCGGTCAAGGCCTGGGCATCTTTTTCTATAAAATTGGCAAAGGAGGCAAAGTGATTTCTTCACGGTTACACAGCTGGCTAGCAGCCGAGCCGAGAACAGAAATCACTTCCTGGGCAGCAAAGTCAGCGACATCGAGTGGAGCGCTCTGCCCCCTGCCTTCCACAGGTCTTCCACTAGTATTGGCAGCTGAGAGGAGTCCAAACCACAAAATTCAGATTTTTGGCACAAGACCTAGTTTGGGAGCATTCAGGCCCATCTCTTACTGCACAGGAACACAGCAAGTTTTTTCTGTACCAGAGGAGAAAAGCGGCATTCTTTTCAAATGCATCCTGCAGATACAGATGCAATAGCAGATGAGAAGTGTTGTTTTGTTTGGTTTCCCTATGTAAGTTTTCCAGGAAGGAGTCAGATGGCCAGAGTTATGCAAACCAAATGGATCTTCTTTTGTTTAGAGCAAAGGAAAATAGTCACTCATTTTTGTGGTGAAACACAAACATTCTCCAAACAAAATAATGTCTCCCTGTAGCCAGCCATGAGTCCCCTCGTGGGACTCGGAGTCTGATAAATTTTCTAGAGAGGCATAGACTTTAATGCAAGTTGGGGGTGGGAAGGGAGAGAAAGAGAAACAAAAAGCTAATGAGATCTAAGTAAAAGGCCTGGCAAAATTAAGCCAGCTTTTGTTTTAGTGAATGCTGGCACGGAGAATTCTTTGGCCTCTGCTGCCGGTGTTAGCAAAGGAGAAAACAAGACATTGTTCTTCATTCTCTTGGCATGTGTGCGCTGAGACAATGTAATGAATTTATGGGAGTTAATGATATCTTCATAAATCAGGGTGAGAACAGAACTGTAGGCCCAGATTAACCACCACGGTGCATCTTCCTTACTTGTGCAAAGTGGGAAGGCTGCAGGTTTGATTTGGTAACTCCATTGCAAAACTGAAGGCCTGTATATGATGCAAGCTCACCATAAATCCAGTGCCTGTGCTGTAGGTGGTAGGAAGTGAGGGATGTGCGTTGTATCACTACATTGCATGCTTTAAATGCCTGTTGTCTGTCTGCCTCTCTTTTAATGAGGAAGTAATCTTCTAGATAGTATGGGGCTAGCAAAGGAATACTCTGTGCTGAAAACATCTGCTCCTAATGTTTAGCGTAGTGGAAATGTTCGTATATGTTCTTGCACTGAGACTGTGGGAAAACAGTGATAATGTGGTACTTTCCAGGCCAACAGCAGGAGCAGGGATCTAGAGAGATCACAGAAACCTGAAGAGTGCTCTCAGTAGGTGAGCCATGATGCAGAAGTGAAGCCTGTCTGTGAAAAGGATACGGCTGGCTAAAATGTTTCACCTTCAGCTGTTTGCCTGTGTCAAACACTCCTTAACAAAATAACTGCTGTGGGTAACCCAAAAATTCAGGTGTGTATATGTAGGCACGGGATTTGCTGGAAGGTGGAAACATCAGGAAAACTTCAGGGAAGGCTACAACTTTTCATTACCATTTCATTTTTTTAATGGACTGTAAAAAATAAACGTTTCCTAACCTGCCTGAGGAAATAATATTTTCTATTGCTGCCAAAGCAAAGAAATACACTGGTATGAAACAGGGATTCTAATGTGTGATAGGAACTACTGGAGCAATATTACGGCTTTCTAAAATTTTGTATTCAGTGGAAACCTCTCTTTTAGGTATGTCTGGGAAAGAATGCTTGACTTGGTGAGTCCTGCTTCTTCTGCATGAGGGGACAAACTCTTGCAGTCTGTATCTCTTATCTTTATGCCTCATCCACTGCAGTAAAATGTGCTGCGTGAGTGGACCCTGCTTCTGAGTGAACCCTGCTGAGCTAACCACAGAGAATGGGGCTAGGATCAATAGTGCCCTACTGCTGTTGCCCTAATCATTATTAGACACCATCCACGTGAACAAATTTATCTCGGCAGCCAAGTGAAGAATGAACAAGACTCACAGCTGATGCAGAAATTACTTTAGAGGAGGTTGCCACATTCTCTTTGGCTTGTGTCTCTTCATGGCTTTTCCTCTTTCCACTGGCACCTTACATGGAATTGAAACTTGCACAAGTTTCCTCAAAAACAAAAGACCAGACAGTCAGAATAGCTCCGCTCTTCATTAGCTTGCAAAACAATTTGGTTAAACTTTTATCCTTGCTCCTTTCCATTCCTTGTTGCTGCCAGTGATGCACTGAACACTGTAACCTTCCTTCCATGTTGCCAGTGTTACGCGTACCCTGGGAAGTCAAGTGCACTATGCAGTTGCGAAGAGACATCAGATGGTTAGAGACCCCAGGTTTGCTGTCTGTATTTCAAATAGCAAAGCAAGGTGATAATGAATTGTACTCCTGTTTCAACATGGCCCCATAGAATGAAGGTCTCTTCCACCCTGCAGTATACAGAGATAAGATTCAAGATTTAGATTGAAGATGAGATTTGAAACCTACATGTTTGAGAGGAGAAGGGGAAGAAATCTGTTGGGAGAGGAGGGGCTTTCAAACAAAATGAAAATTTTAACTGGAAAATTTTAGGAAGCTGGTAACATTTGGTAACAGCTCATTTCAGGTCTATAAGCATCTCTATAGAAGGTCCTAGAGATAAGTACAGCTGGTAGAAAGCTTTCTGATGCAGTGACATGCTTCTGGAAGATGCTGATTCAGCAGAATCAACCCCTTCTGTGGGAATGTGTGGTTTCCAGTCCAAAAAAACAAAAACCACTCAGCCTGTCTGCCTGGTTTTCGGCCAACCTGCCCCATCTCTAGTCAGCTGGCAAATGGGCTGGGAAGTTCCTTGGGATCCCCATTTCTCTGGTCACCAGCGAGATGGTGTAAAGTTCTGATTTAAGTCTACAAAAGAAGAGTATTAGCTGATGTTCGTTTTTCCCAGGCACTTGCCTATTGATGATTTTTCTTACTCTGCTTTTAAAACCATAGTGTAATTTAGGTTGGAAGGTTTCATTTAGGTTCAGACGAGTCTGCCTTGAAGTGCAAAATTTTCCATAATATGCAATTTTCTTAACCCAGCTATTTTCAATTATATGTAATCTGTTGCAACTCCATCTGGTCTCCTGTATAGAGTGGCTGTGATAATTTACTCTGACCATTCAAAAACCAGTTTTGTTGTGGCTTGGATGTGTGGTGTGATAGATTTCAACAGCACAGAGCAGCTGTAGGAATGGGGAGGGTGCTGTGTGCAAGATGTAGGTGACAGGCGGCGTGGGGCTTCCGATTGCCCTGAGGCGTTTGGCTCTGCAGGGGCAGGTGGTCCTCAGCCCTTTTGTAGAAGCAGTGGCACAAAGGGCTTTGTGGAATGATGTTTCACAGTGAGAATGATGGGGAGCTGTGGCAGCCTGAAAACAAGACGGTTTTCACGAGGGCTCTGCAAAGAAATGAGGAAGGAGGGTCAGCTGCCACATTTCCCCATATTTCTCGTGGGGCGGGGGGGTAAATGCGAGGTGTTGAATTTTTTTATTTTCACTTTTCCCCTTGAGGTGCAGGGTATCTGCTGTTACCTTGTATTTACTCTGTAAGTCCATGGGCTAAAAGCATGCATACAGTTACCTCGGACCAACTGCTGTGCAGTAGCTTTTTATCCCTCATACAGTGTTTGATCTTGTTTATGTATCAAGAGCGAGGAAAAACATTATTTAAGCTTGGTCTTTAAGGCCTGTATTACTGAGCAGGTAATAAATCCCAATATTTCTTTTTTCCAGATGAGAAGCCTTTTGTAGTGGAAGATACCTACTTACTCTGTCCAGCACCTGTGCTACGAGAAGTTGGCATGTATGTTTTTTCTATGTACTCAAATATTTACTTTGCCTGTGGGAAAATGATCTGCATCATCTCACTGTGTTCTGTTCTTATATGCATCTAATTCTGACATTGTCTCTTGTGCTTGTTGGGTTAATTGGCAGTTGTGTATTGGAGCGCAGGGGAGAGAGCACCAGCAGGGTGAATGAACCTGTACAGAAGGCTTTTCTGTGCATCAGGAGCCCAGGTTCCAGAGGATATTATCTAGTAAAGGATTGTGGACTAGCTGGCCTGACCTGTGTCTTGTGGGTTGTTGTTTTTTTTTTTTTTTCCAGGGAAGCAGCTCTCCAAGTCAGTATGAACGATGGTCTGAGCTTCATCTCTAGCTCTGTCATCATCTCCAGCACACACTGTGTAAGTTTCGATTCATATGCCTAAAATTATTCAGTAAGATGGTGGTACTTAACAATAGGTGTTTGTTACACCAGTATTAAGGCTTCCAAGTTGAGTAAGCCTGGTGTGCGAAGGACCCATTTCCCTCTTCTAAAGGTGAGCTTGTGAGTGTGGTAATATGATGCTTTGTATATCACGTGTGCCATAATGTGGTAAAGCTCTTGAGTCTTCAGTAAACACCTCAGACTCTGTATCTGCTGTGGGATGCAGACCAGAACAGGACTAGCAGCCGGTGGTCTGGAGGTGTCTGTGCCTGCTTGTCCACTGCACAGTGAACAAGAAGGAAGTCTGCTGGCTTCGTTAGCTAGTCTGTTTCCTCTACAGCAATGGTGCTACTCATTGTGAAAGGCACATGGCTGTTGTCATCACACCCTTTGTCTGGAAACCAGTATGGTCACCAAAAAAATGTGGGGGTTTCTCCACTGAAGTAGCTGGCTTATAGCTGGCATCCTTCGTTGCCAGTAGTGAATTGCTGCACTCAGTCTCTGGTGGAATCAAGGCAAAGGACAATGAAACCATTTATAAATCATGGTATTGTTGAAGATGCCGCTTCTGCTAAGTCACGCCTGCCAGGAATAGAGCATGAAATGACTTGTGCTAAAGGAGGTAGCGGAGGAATTCACTTTGAGTTCAGAGCAGTCCTTCATGCTTCAGTGTTTTCAGCTTTATTCATCTGTGGGAAGACCTGTCTTCTGTACAGGGAATGTACTTCTCCCATGTACTGAATTTTGTACTGACTATTTTTTGGGAAGCCAGAGTAGTCTTGCCAGAAAGACTTGAAAATCTGTCCACGGCCTGCTTTTCTCCCTGTCCAGTCCTGGAACATCGTGTTTCCGTACAGAATAAGTGAAACACTAAGTTGTAAAACATCAGTTTACCAGCAGTCTTCTGTGGTCCACAAAGGCTGGTGCACAAGATGAGAGAATGTCTTGTGTCACTTGATCTTGATGCTTGTTCAACAAGGACAAGATTGTATGGAGAGACAGTTTTCAGAGCTTACATGAGGGTTATATTCCAAAACTTACAAAGACTACCTTATGCCTTAAAAGAAAGGAATTTATTTTATTAGTTAATTTTTTGGTTCAAGTTCTCTTTGCTCACTGGCAAAAATGTATTTGCATGTTGTCAGCAAATTACAGGAATATTTTCCTATGTTTTATTCATATGAGGCAAGACCTGGGCAAGCATTCTTAGAGATAAATTATTCCTTCCTGATACGCTTTCTTCTGGAGATAGAATTATTATTTCTAGGTTATAGGAGATGAAATATCTGTTCCTTTTCTATTGTTTTAATAGCTGTAAGGAAAGTTTGGAAAATGTCTATGCTTCACAGCAGTGCCTACTACTCTGATGCCTCCAGACTGCGAAACTGGATTTGCAGTGCAGCTAAGCAGCCAGAATTCAAATCCAGATCCTACATCCAAGCCTAGACGCAGCGACATTCAGTGGCTGCTTTGAAAATTATATTGCAGGCTTCACTAATCGAGGAAGTTTCTCCTGGGTAAACAGGCATTTTGTCTTTGTAGTAGTGTTTATTTTTTTCAAGTTCTTTTTAAAGGTGAAACTGTTTACTGAGACTACAATCCTCTTTAATTAAGGTTACAAGGGCTCCAGTCCTGGAAATACCCATATACAAAATTTGCACCAAATGACTTGTTTAATTGACCTCAGACCTGAAAGTTAGGTCTGTTTGAAAATCTGCAGCCGAAGTGGGACAGTCAGAAAGCTGTGGAATGAAGTGATGGCAACAAGCAGGGAAAAAACCTAAGGCTTTCTTCCATGTGTACAAACTAGCAATCAGTGCTTTGGGTTTCCTCTCTGTGATGTCTTGCAGAAATGATCAGGTTTGGAAAGAGGGCTGGAGTGCCATCTTCAAAAAGCTTCCCAGATGGCAATCGGCAGTGACTTAACATGGCAGCCCCACACTCGCTTTGATGCAAATGCCTTGAACGCCAATGTCATTGCTCTCCAGAAATGGCTATGGAATGGGAGAAGGAACAAAGCAAGCAGCTTGACGGCCTGATAAGCTTTACCATTTCTTTATTTTCTTACGTAGTTCCCCAACAAAACCTTCCTTGCAATATATAATAATCTGCAAACATCCCATTTTCCCTATAAACAATACCTGTCCTGTTCTATGAACTACCCGTTTTCAAGGACTATCTGGAGATAATCCAGGGAAGAAAATTGAATGAAGAGCATAGCTGAAGCAGACAGCTCTATTCCCAGCAAGTAAAGACCAAAAATGAACAGTCAGAAAAGTCAGTCAGACTTTGACTCTTAAGTTATGAATGTAGGTATTTGAAGATCAGGACAGATAGAGCCTAGGCGTTGAACTATCTAATAAGCTTTTTTATCCCCCTAGCTGGCAAAAATTTTAGCGTAGGCTTTCATGGTAAGGAAACTGGGCCAATTTCGTATAGGTTAATAGGGCAAAGCTATTTTATACTAGCATAGGTCCTGACCTTTATTTAATTTCTAAAGACTCCTAGGAAGGAGGCAGCTAAATAAATGTCAGTTTTACTGAGCAGTGAAAACTCTAGAAGAAAGAAAACACTTTTCCTCTTAGACAGATAGGTCATCTTTTGGAAAGAAACAAGGAATCAAAGCCTTAGCCATTTCTAGAAACGCATCATGGCTTCACTGCTGTAACTCAGCAAGGCCTGACTCCTGCGATTGCCAGAAGCGAGGAGGGAAGAGCACTTAGTACTCCTGTGTTCACATTGTGTTTTCTGAGTGCCAGCTGCTGAAAATGGGATACTGGGATTTTTTGCCTGCCCAGTGCTGTCATTTTTGTGAGGTTGCCAGTTAAAAGTGCTTTTTGCAGACTATGCTGCCTTCATATTCAAATACTGAATGCGTGGCAGGGTGTTCTGTGCACTTGTCCTGTTTTGTGTCTCTGAATGCAATAATGTACATACCTCTTTAGTATAAACGGACTCCCTCTGGGAACAGGCAGAGCTTTTGCTTGAGTCCATATTGCCTAACTCAAGTAATTATTTGCACTTTTCCCCCTTGAGGTGTAAAATCTGCTACAGCACTTGAAGGGGGAGAAAATGTGGGAAGGTTAGGAATGAAGGCATACACGTAATGACTGACTTAATCTCCCTCTTAGTCTGAGAGAGACTTAAATACATCTCACTTTCCAGCATTAAGTGATACTGCTTGTCATATCTGTCAACACCAAATTAGACCTCACTGTTTGAACACCGGTTGGGGTTTTGGGTTTTTTGTTTGGTTTAAAGGAGTCATACATACAGCTAAAAGAGCCTTAGAGCTCCTATCTATGCTTTCAAATCTGGGCACTTTGGAATCCACTTGCCTGGACTGCAGGTGTCCGTTGTGCTTTGAGGGACTTGTTTTCCCTAGCTTTCTGCTTCCTGAAATGTGGCGGGCTTCAAGGTTTGCAGCCCAAAAAAAAGTGCAAGGAGTACCAGAAATTAAACTGCATGAGTTCTGTTGTATTCTGCCTTTTGCTTGTGCTTTCCAGTATCAGAGTACAGGCATGACTGTATATGCTTTTATACCTCCTTTTCCGTGGGACTCAAGGAATTGCTGGTTTAGGTTCCCAAAATAAAATTGCCAGAAGTGCTTACATTTTGTTTTTTAAAGTGAGTTTCCAGGCTTTCCTGGTACTTCACTCCAGTTCCCTCCTCTCTGAAAGGTAATTCATTTTTCATTTAACAAAAGAAAACAGAAGAAGGTGTGGGTGAGACTTGTAAGGATGCTTTTGTTGCAGAGGATCTTTCAGCATTTCCATTTTAAAGTACATTTTGGGAAGACCTGCAGTCAATAAAAGTCATCTCAGCTGGATCAGGTGGAGCAAAATCTCCATTTAAAAAAGAATCAAAATTCTCAGCTGTCCCGGTTAATTTCAAGCCTGAGGTATGAAACAGTCCATAGGAGGTCTTTGGGGATTTTATTTTGTTTTTCTTCCTCGGGATTTTCAATATGAGTTTTTAGAGGCAAGAGTTGATTACACATGGGGAGGCCCTTTTAAATCCCTTGTGATAAGTATCTGCCTGGAATTTGCCCAGGCACATTAGCCAACAAATGAAACTCCAAATGCTAGGTCTGTCAGATTCATAAAGAAGTATCAGTCAGAACAACGCTTGACTCCCCCATCTCATGCAGGGATGGCCCTTAGTTAAATGTGGAGTTCTCATTTTCTGGAGATGGTAAAAAGCATTGACTGGAATTGCATGGGACTGCTCAGTTTTCAG
This sequence comes from Ciconia boyciana, assembly GCF_034638445.1. Lineage (NCBI taxonomy): Eukaryota > Metazoa > Chordata > Aves > Ciconiiformes > Ciconiidae > Ciconia > Ciconia boyciana. Next base: position 777,146 of record NC_132958.1, on the reverse strand, counting down.
AGTGCAGTCTTTACCTCAAAGAAGAGTGAAAGAAAGAAAGAAGATAGAACCAGGTTAGTAGAGGAGTGGGTTTTTTGTTGTTGTTTTGGTGACTGTGACTCCCTCTCCTACCTTCATGTTAGATCCTTGGGAATAGTGCTTTTGTTGTGGTTTGTTACCATCTTGGCTTTTCTTCTGGTTTTGGTGGCTCTAAAGTCTAATGGGAAACCTGGCTGGACAATGCCAGATGCCCTCAAGATGATAAAGTGTCAGAGCATATATCTGTCTGTCAAGAGTAGAAAATAAGGGCATGCTGGAGAGAGAGCTGGGCTCAGTAGGCAGGGGCCCGTATGTCAGTAAGGAGCTCTGTGGACAAAAAGGGGGTTTGCTTGTCGGAGGAATGCAGCGATTTCCATTTATCTGTCAAAAATGGGCCAGACACAGGAGCTGTTGTGGTTGGGCAAAGCATTTGTTTTATTAAATTATGGAATGCAGATGAAACCCTCTAGCTTAGGGCAGAATGATGCTGCGTGTAGATATCAAGCTTGCTTGTGCTCTCTCTGTGGATGGCCAATACTATTTTTCATTCAAAGATTTTGCTGACTGCACACCCCAGACTGAGGATTACTGGCTAGCTTCTGGTAAAGCTGCTAACAGTGGCTGGGTTGATTTCAGAAGCAAGAGGGTAACACTGTGTAAATCAGGGGCTGCAGACAGAAGTTTAATCTTGCTCCCCACTAACTTACGTATTACCCAGTTAAACTAAGACAGGGCTGTCCTGAGTGTAATTTAGGGTGTTATTTGGCCTGGGCTATGTGACCACTGGCAGCTACCCCAACAGAACAGGGGAATGGCTGGAATGAGAGTGTTCTTAAGGTTTGGAGACAGCGTGCTGTTTATATGCTTAGCTGGGGGACAAGATGCCAGCATCTCCAGTATGACAAAGCTCAGCTGGCTGGAACTATTTGATGAATTTGTCTCTTGGCTTGCTTGTCTTGGAGAGTTACTAATTTATTTCTTTGAAGTTGGTTTTTCAGTATCTGTACCTTTCAAATAACGTTTTTCTTTAATTTGAAAGTTTCCCATGGGGGAAGGAACCCTCCCTTCCATACAGAGGGCAATGAGGCTGTGTTGTTACTGCATTACCTAAGCAAAAGAGAGCAAAACCATGCAGGGACATCCGGGTGACCTCTGCTGCTGGCAGAAGGTGCTAAATGGCAGCCCTGAATACCGAAGCCTGCAAAGGCCAGGCGTACGTAGGGGCAAGGTATTGCTTCTAAAGAAATGTCCTTAAGGCTGTGGCATCACACTGGCCCAGAAAGAAGCTGAGCTTGTTCCTCTGCATTATTCTGGACAAGGTAATCTCTTCTCTATAGAGTCCAGTGTGGATTTAAAACCCTTCTTCTCTCCAACCCTTGAAATCAGTTGTGACTGCTTGGACTGAGATTTCAGGAGGAGACTACCCTCGAAGGCATTCTTTAGGAGGCTTGTGGATGTATCCTGGACATCTGTTTAGCAACTGGGTCTTCCAGTTCTGAGTGTCAAGGAGATATTTTGATTATAAATAATGCTTAGTTATCAGAACTTGCCACTATCTGTCTCTGTTGCTTGACTCAAATTAGACAGAAGTCCCTTCTGGGGGGGCAAGATACCCTCACCCACCTTCTGCTGATATTCTTTCTTACTTGGCCTTTGTACTGCAGTCACACTTATGGATCTGACTTGCTCCAGGTGCTGTGTAACCACAGAAGACAAAGACAGATCCTGCCCCCAAATTCTACTGTCTAACTCCTCACAGCAAGGCTATTTGCTTCAAATGTTACAACGGCCTTGCTGCCAGCCAAGCGCTCTCAGCTTTCCAGTGCCTCAGAAAGGCATCATCTCCCAGGGTGGGCTGGGCTGTCTGCTTTGCAGGTAAATGAGGTGCCTTTGTCCTCCGTTGCAGAGGTCTCTGGCAGTATGCTAGCAGAGGCCAAAAGTACCCAGTAATGGAATAAAGCTGTCAGTGATTACAATAAGGGCTTCAGAAACAATTGGACACATTTAGGTGTGACTTTACAGTACATGAACAGTATATTTTCATATACCATGAAAGACTGAATTCTTGTTGCCATGATCAGTTTCCTCTCTCTTAGCTTTTAAGACTAGAATTCTTTTAATGTGCCCGCATTTACAAAAGAGACATTAAGGCAGAAAATAAAGATTAATGTAGTCTCCGGTCCCAGTCTGCAAGCTGACAACTTACATTGCTACAGGTGTTATGTGGTTGCACACTTTCTACTTGTTATCTGACAGAGCAGAATATCTTCATTGGGTGGCAGATAATTAACGAGGACAGTTTAAAAAGTAATTTCATTCTACTGCTGACATCAGTGGACCTTTGATAGCTGAAGGCACCAAGAACTATAGTTTACTCTCTGCTAAACATAAAAACCCCATTTTGCAACAGCAATAGTATAAGGCATAGGACAACAAATGCAATGGGAACTGAGCATCCTCACCTTCCACTAGTGCTAAGACTTAAAAAAAAATTCTTTCTTCTTCCTCAGCTATTAGTCTCGGCGTACCACCAATTTCATGTGCGAGGTTGCCCCACATCAGGCTTCAGTGGTATGAGCACAGCGTGCATTGCTTTCATTTGCACCTGCTAATGCCTGGGGAGTGTATGCTGCAGTGGTTTTCCCACTGCTTGAAAAAGAATTGGCAAGTAATGGCTGGTGGGGTTGGGAAGCTCTTAAAAAGGGATTTACTTCTGTTCATGTGTCCAGGAGTTTGAAGAACTGAAAGAGGGAGAAAGTATTAAATGCTGCTTTACGAATGTGGACGCATGCAGATGTGCACAGAGCAGGTTGCACACCAAGCATTGTCAGGAAAGGCAATGTACAATAGAGGAGATAATTTACAAGGCAGCGTTTAGAGGCAGGAAGTCAGTCCTACTCTGCTGACTGACTTGAGAACTGCTGCCAAGTTCTTCCATGCAAAAAGAGAGCATCTCGGAGAGAAGCCAGGATGGGAATTAAAATAAGTCTTTGTTCATTTTCAAAAATGCTCCCAGAAGAGGAAAAACCACTAATGACCTCTTGCACTAGTAACTCTCAGACTCAAAACTGGAAGGGAGGTGAAAACTGCAAGGCCGCAGTAACAGTGTAAAATGGGTCTTCCTGGGCAGCTCTCAACTGGAAGAGCAAGGAGCATCCCTAGGCGATATTCCTGTACTCCCTATATCACCTAGTGAGAAACACATGATGCTTCTTTGCAAGAAGGTGAGACAATGGAGGTTACCCACACATGGGCTGGGAGAACATTTCTGTGGCAGGATATTAGACTTGCCTTAGACTAGCATTGATTGAAACTCATTTTTATTTGCCATGTGTGTCCAGATCGTAATGGATGTCTTCCCATGTCACACCCTGTTCCTTCAGGAGGAGGGCTAGGGGAATTATGCTTGTAAAAAGGAGTGCCTTTCCGCTGAAAAGGGACACATTGGGTCAGGGCAGTTTAGGGAAGCGACTGCATTTGGGATGCATATGCAATGCCTAAACTGGGCTTGCCCTTGTAAGCTAGGGTCCTATCTGGTGCCAGCAGATACCAACCCCTCCTTACCTGAGATGCTGGTGCTCCAAAACCACTCTTGGATGGGAAGATCTCAAGGTGGTTCAGCACACTGCCAGGCAGTTAGCCCCTCCACAGTCCTGGACAGGATTTTAGATTTTGGAAACCAGAGGCGAGCTGCTGGCTAGCCGTTAGGCCAAGCCAGTCCTTGGTGATGGAAAAGGGGCTCCTTGAAACTATATGTGTGGAAGTGAACGGATGCAGTGGCTTATTGCACCTGACAGCAACTTGGGGCAAGAGAAGGTCTTGCATAGGCAGAGCAGAGAACTGGTTATCTTATAACAAAGCAGTTGTCTTGGTGGCAACCATTAATAAATGGCTTGGGATGATCGGTGAGGTGACAGGTGGAGAACAGGCCTACCATTCTGGAAAGAAATAGTCCCTCTGGTCTCACATTTCCAGCTGCAAGGATGCAGGAGCCATTGAAGTCAGCTAAAAAAAAGAGAACTTTGTCCCTTAGCCTTGACAGGTCTTGCATTTGACAAAAGGAGGTGAGTACTGGCACAGCTTTACTACATCTAGGTATCCTGGTTTTCTTCCTTCCTTTGAAAGACTAAGGGAATTTGCACCTTTGAGTTAAACAATAGTGGATGGATTTGATCTCTAAATATGGAGAAGGAAAAAGTTAGAAAATCAAGAAAGTACTGCAGGCTTGTAGTAAAAACTAATGATGCCCTTCGCTGAAGGTTTTTTTATTCAAAAGGAATGCAATTCAGTGCTAAAGTAGGGTTTTTTCAATTGTGACTTTGTTCTGGGCTGCACAATTAAGGCTCTGCTAGTTATCAGTGTCCCGAAGTCTGCAGGCAATTAAAGTGCATTCACTATTGTATCAATAGAGGCTTTATGAAACTGCAGAGTAAATTTAATGAGCACTTTCCTAGGCCCTTGACCTGTATATTATTAGTTGAGGTATTGCTCTGTGGGAACTCCACGGCATATGATTTCAGGCTTGTTTCTAAAAGAAATTGCTCTTAAATGCTTTATGCTGCAAATATAATAGGCAGTGAATGCTTATGCTAACACAGGTCACCCTAAGAGTTAAATGTGCAGAGATTATTTCACTCTAATATTGCTACATGGGCTGTTTTATAATACGCTTAAGTGTGGTAGGCATATTACAAACAGCATATTCCTATGGTTTGGAAAGTAGGGATTCACAAAAGAGACCAATAAATTGGGGGTGGGGGCAGAATCACAGAATGGAAATTTTGGAAAGTTTTAATTTGGAAACATCAAAATAGTTTGTGGATATGCAGACTTTTTTCCTGTGACAGTGCTGAAATGAACTACAAAATATGTGCTATAATCTCTGCACACGTGTACACCTCTAACAGTGAAATCCTGTTGAACATTTAAGTTGAAACAGAACACTTTGAAACAGTGTGTTTGAAACAAAATGTTTTATTTTAATGAAATGTTTTTCTGTTGAAAATGTGATTTCAATTTAAACTGAGATTCAGAAGGAAACTTCTCAAACACGCCTTGTTGTGTGGGTTCAGGTCATGCTGGCATGGTCTTAACCTTGTCAGACTCATGGCAAGCTGCCTGTAATGGCCTGTGAGGGACTTCTCCTGTTCAGGTTGGGGGGGTTACATGAGTGTTAGCTCAAGGAAGGTGATCCTGAGAATTTTTTTTTAAGGGCTGCTTAAATGCTACAAATCTCATAGACATGCACAGAGGCAAGACATTCCAGGGCTGTAGCATGCTGTTTTCCTTCCTTTCCTGCCTCACAAAGAAGTAAACCCAAATCAAGCCATAAATGGTTGCTGTTATGACAAAGTCTAATTCCGCAGAATTTTGTGTGCTATTATTCCAGTTGCCATTCACCTCCTGAAATGGATTTAACATACTTCTTATAAGGACTGCCTTCAGGCACAAATGGAAACCAAAATAACTGCTTAGGTTTCACCTCAAAGGTTTTGTTGTTTAGTTACAAGTGTTGGGGGATGAGAGATGGCTGTTTCAGAATAGGAGCTCCTCAGTACTTCCTCAGTCAAAACAGAATTTCAGTGCAAGTGTGTGTGCAGATGGAACCTAAAAAGAGCACTCAAGGCCTCTGCCTTTGTGGTAGCTGATTCCAGGCCCGTGATGTCCCAGCCACAAAGCCAAGGCTTGCACGCTCACCTCCAGGACAAAATCTGAGGCCTGACCAGGTGCTCTGACCTCTACCTCGAGCTGTAGGGATGATTATTAAGATGCTCATCTGTAGTTGAAAGCTTGCAGCTAAGAGGCCCTGCTCCCTTTGATCTCTGCTGCTTCCTGCAGTGAGGCTGTTAAAACTGTGACACCTAAATTTTGACGATTAACAGGTAATGGCATGACTAGTAGAGACCTGAGCAGCTGTTCAGTGGCATGAAGTCTTACCACTATTTTTGGCCTTTGGTTCAGCATAGGTCTCTTGGTGGTGAAATTCGGGGGTCAGGAGATATGTTTCAGAAACAGTAACAGAATTCGGGAGCATTCTACTGAACCAGATGGGATGTCCCAGGGAGCTAGAAAGCTAAAGAGGAGGGCAAAGGCCTTTGGACCTCACCGTCTCTGAATGGGGAGGTGCCTGTCATCTGAAGACTAATGAATCCCAGTACTGATGGACAGTATATACAACTGAAGAGAGGAAGCTCATCAGTCTGCAGGGTTTTGTCATGTTGAGGTTTTTTCATAAACTGTCTCACCAGCCCCTATTGTATTTAATGCAGGATCCCCGATGCAATGCCTTATGGGTCAGGCACTAGCCTGGGACTGGACAAACTTGAATTCTACCATTAGTTCTGCCATAGGTGCCTTTCAGAATTCTTGTTAACACTTCAGTTTAGCTGGAAACTTAAGTATTTCTTCTGAAGAAATTCAGCTTGTTTTCATAAGTGTAAACACAGCAGTCAGGGCTTAGAGAATTGTTTTCCCTGACCAAAGATCTTTCCTTTGCAAGGAAAGAGAGAGTAATAATGTTGTGGTTTAACCCCAGCCGGTAACTAAGCCCCACGCAGCTGCTTGCTCGCTCCCTGCCCCCGGTGGGAGGGGGGAGAGACTTGGAAGGGTATAAGTGAGAAAACTTGTGGGTTGAGATAAAGACAATTTAATAGGGAAAGCAAACGCCATCATGCATAACGGTGGCTTGGGAAGACAAACACCATCACTCTGAACGTCCCCCCCTTCTTTCTTCTTTCCCCAGCTTTATATGCTGAGCATGATGCCATGTGGTATGGAATAGCCTTTTGGGCAGTCAGGGTCAGCTGTCCCAGCTGTGTCCCCTCCCAACGTCTTGTGCCCCCCCAGCCCACTCGCTGGTGGGGTGAGGAGCAGAAAAGGCCTTGACCCTGTGTAAGCACTGCTCAGCAATAACAAAAACATCCCTGGGTTATCAACACTGGTTCCAGCACAAATCCAAAACACAGCCCCATACTAGGGACTATGAAGAAAATTAACTCTATCTCAGCCAAAACCAGCGCAAATGATTACTCCTCCTTCCCACCATGTGTTTGCCTGCTCTGTTTGGAGTGTGAACTCTTCAGGACAAGGGTTGTCTCTTGCTCTGGGTTTATGCAGCATGTGGTAAAGTGAGGTTTCACTGGTGTTTATACTGGGCTGTAAAGCGAATAACGTGGGATGCTGCAGAAGTCTTTTTTTAAGCGGGCTCTCATCTCCTTTTAGCTCTGGAAGGAGAGGAGGGAAATGGATTATTGCCAGAGGGGCATCTCACTTCACAGCACAGTAAACTCAGAAAAAAGGAGCTGGGCACACCTATACTGGGTGACCTAGAACAGGTGTTTCTTGCTCGCATCCCCTGCTGAGCTTGGCTCCCACTCCAGCAGCTTCACGTAGATGCCGATCAAAGAGGCTAGCATTGCAGAACAGTGCATTCAGTGAATTTTCATTTCCTTTTAGAAATTAGGCCAGATTGTTTCTGTTATATTAAAAAAATTCCTGTGTGTGATAAAATAAATGATAGACATCAGTTTCTGTTGCTGTGACAAGAGAGTCCCCAGGAGAGTCGGGCAGAAATGGAGAGTGTTTCCTTCACAATAAAAGCTGCCTGAGTCTCTCTAGTGTGAAAAGGCAGGGTCATCCTTTGTCTTCCCCTCCCCTATTGACTAAAGGACATTAAAACTCTTTCTCCTTTCTCTCCAGCGAGACAACCTCTGTCAGATTTTGGATGCTTATTCAAAACTGTAGTCAAGATTTTCATAAAGCTTTTTAAAAGCACTTCATTCTTTTCCTACTAACACCTGTGAAGGCTTTCAGCATGTTATTGCTCTTCCTGCTTGGAAAAATGTAAAAAAGGACTGGGATACAGGAGACATTCACATCTTTGCTGTCTCTGGAATGACATTAACCATGTTTCTCTTGGTAAAGCACCTACGGTTTAGCAGTGGTAAGTGTTATTTAAGTTGTTATTACTGTAGAGTCACTCTGAAGTGAGACTTGGTTATATGGCTGTCTTCATGCTGCTGTTCCCAGTTCTTGGTAGCAGTGCAGGTGTTTCTGCACTCCTAGCCCTGAAGCAGTAATGAAGGCAGCTTCCCAGCCTGCCCTGGAGGTGACACGATGCGGCTGGGTGACAGCCTCGGGTCCTCTGCTGCAGTTAACAGCTGGAAAGGCTCCCACAAGCTCTTGTGCACAGCACAGGGGACTGATAGACTGCCTGTCGTCCCAAGAGCAGCTAGCTGATAGGGCGCATCACTTTTATTTGCTGGAGTAGTGAGTGCAGAACCAGATTAAACAGAGCATTTAGGCTTCTTACTTTCCAGTGAAGTCTGTAGGAGTTTGGACTAAATACTTTTACTGAACCCAGCCTTCAAGGTCTACTAAAGCCAAGCGCTTGATGCATGTATTTAACAGAAGTCCATCCCTCTTAGGCACAGCATGAAGTCAGCACATTTAAACACATGCTTAAAGTTAAATCCATTTACTGCTGTGGTAACAAGCATGCATGATACCCACCTCCCTCTCCTTATAAATCAACAGGGCATTAATTCGTCAGCCACAGCACATGAGTGCATTTATTAGATGCACCTAGTACTTCATTCGTCACTCCTGAACTTCAGTAGTCAAAGCTTTTGAGGGTCTGTGCGCTTTGGGGTTGTTATTCCAGGTTACCTTTCTGGAATGGCTAATGTATGCTGCAAATGCCAGTGCAATAAAGTTAGAAACTAGGAAATAAAATCTTAAACAAAAATAAGGAGATTGGAAAAAACAAACCAAAACCAAACACAACAAAAAATGCCCATCTGGTGCGTAGTAGCATTTTTTGGAAAACCCTCAGAAATAAGCCATAGTTCCACTGAAATGCCAATGAACTGATTTATGTTTGTTTCTATGTTAGAAGCATCGAGGATGTCCAAGATGAAACAGGGGGCTTAAAATCACAGGTTCTGTCTTAGCTGTGTGTCTCTGCATGCTCACGTACATGCTTCCTGGGGCAAAATTTTAGGAGCTTGGTCTTAGGCAGCAACGTCAGTAGGCAATAGCAAAAGAACTCTGGAGGATGAGCCGTTTCCTCTGTGGCTTGACCATCGCTGGAGTGGTCATCCCTGTTCCCTGACTGTTAAAGGAATGTGCATGTGCCTGGTTTATACTAACTTTTTTGTTAGATAGGATCTTCCCAGGGCTTGCGTGCACGCCTTAAAGGAGTGTGTTCCTCTGTAGGACAGCACATACCTGAATGTTTGTGGGTAGATTTAAGGAAATAGCCCATGCCGTTTACCGGGTCAGACTTTGCCATCCCTCCCCTCTTCACTCTAGGAGTACCTACAGCCCAAGAGCTGGGTCAGGCTTCTGTCTTGTGACAAAAGGATTCTCCCAGTCACAGTCTGGCTTCTCACAGTCCATAACGGTTCCACAATAACTGCTCAGTGAAAGCATACATATATATATATATATATATATATATATATATATATATATATATATATATATATATGCACACACACGCTTATGCATAAGGAAATGCCTCTAATGTGTCCTGCTTCAGATTTCTTGGTATCTTTATATTTTACAATATGTTCCAGAGCTTGTTTTCCATTCTTCAACTGCCAGCAATACTTGTAGCACTTTCTCGGCCTTGTTGGACTCTGGCAGGGAAAAGGAGGCTTCAAGGCATAGCTGCCTTGCTTGCTTTACCAGCTTCTTTGTTTCAGAGTCTACACGGTAGAGTTTTAACATGTCAGATGTTGAAAGGTCATTTAAAGAGCCTTCTCTTTTTCATATTACTGTTTCTTGTTCCAGTAGCAAGGCCTTTCAAAACAATGACTCCAGGCATCGTCTAGGTCTTCAACAGTATCTTAGTTGTCTGGCTTTTCTCAGCCATCCAGGTGTAATGGAGTTTTAGGCTGTTGGTCTCACTATGGGTACAAGCACCACAGTTTTATCTCGGTGTAAGCAGTCAGGATGAATCCCTATGGGAAAGTAGTACTGGTTTCAGATAACCATGTGTACTTAGGGCCTAGCCACGCTTTGTCTCCACAGATATTTTTTATGGAAAATTCACTGGTTTAGTGTCAAAATTCTCATTTTTTTGTCTTTAAAATGAAAGCTGTTTTCTTGGTCTGAATTGACAGCCTTTATTCAATAAGTGTTAAACACAGCTTATTGAATTATTCCGTGGTTCAGTGTTTCCATGAGCATTTGTATTGTTCTTCCAAATTTTGATTAAAAAAAAATAACGGAATGAAAACAGACATTTCAAATGCTTTGTCCCTTTTTAACCAGCTATAAGACTGGGAGAAAGATTTCAGAATGTCAGTGGAACTTTTGCAAACAATTTTAGCAGGCATATTTTCCTTCTTGTTTATTATTCAGCTTGGATAAGTGGTAGTTTCTATCTAAGCACAGTTCTAGCTGTATAAAACCCATAGATATTACACAGAATGATAGCTACATTCTAGCAGAAACTGACGAAATAAAGATAAAACAAACCAAAAGCAGAATCCGGGCCACTTCGGATGATTATAGTAGGATTTATTATGTATATATGCTTTGTCCTGGTCTGACTTGCTAGGGTTTCCTCAAAGCCTAGTTTACAGCAGCGACAGCACGGTCAGAGCAGATGAAGATAGGATTTGCAGTTCCTGATTAAGGTCTCAGTTTGACACTTTGTAGCTATGGCTGAGCCCAGAAAATTCAGTTCATATTTGTCTGGAATATTTTGATGTTTGTTCAAATATAAGAAAAGGAATTGATCCAACCAGAATTTTTTTTTTTGAGGGGGGTGGTGGTGTTCTGATATTGGTGGGTTTTGATTGGTGTTTTTTGATGGTGGTGTTTTTTGATATTGGAAGAGGGCTTATTCCTGCAGGCTTGCCAGGCAACACTGGCTTTAGCGAGAGGCATTACCTGAGTGAGAAATGTAAGATTTGGCAAATCAAAACCTTTTAAGTCCTCCGGACTGTTTGGTGCTGTGACATACAGAATACCAGCTGGCCACATCAGCTGCCTAGCAGAGGATGTAACTTTATGATGGATGTAACTTTATGCTGTCTGTCTAGAGGTACAGCACCAAACGTACAACTCCATCTTCTCAAATGAGCTTTTATTTTGTGTTGGGGTCCAAGTTCCATTTCCAGAGACATCTTGGGTGAATTCTTCTCCTGTGTGGACTACCTCTCTTTTGTTTCCAAGTGTTAAAGATCAGGTTGTCTTGATCCAAGTTCTCCAGAAATTCCTTCTACACCAGAAGAGAGTTTGGAAAATGCTCTCAACCTGATTGGTTTTTCCATTACTCTTCCCATTATGGAATGATGGGAGAGCATCTGGCAATTGAATTACAGTGACTTAAGCAGGCACCCAATTTTCCCATCCTGCAGGTCAGTCTGCTCTTGAATGTGTCCTTAATCTGGTGTTGTGATCTTGACACTTGGGTGGGGTTTTTTAAATGTCTGGCTCTTACATCAAGGACATCTCAACAGGCTTAAGTCAGGACTGCCTGCTTGCTTATCTCGGAATAGGCTGATGCTGGGGAGGAGTGGTACAGAGAAGTTGGCATGCCTCAGGAAGCCAGGAACATCTGGTTTGGGTTAAATCTAAGCAACAAGAAATAACGCACATTTGGTTTTGATTGCTCTATTGAGCTGGCTTGTGCAGCAGTTTGCATTGTTAATCAATATTGGAGAATTGCAAATGCCTTTTTGAATGGGGGAATTATCCCAGTTAGAGAGAATAAGGATCTTCTAGAGTTAATGGCTTCTGATGTGGAAAATCCCTGTATATTGTTGTGGTGGTGTGTATATTCAAATGTTGAAAAGTTCATGGTAGAACTATCCTGACTCGGCACTGCTAAGAAGAGCAAGATGACCTGAGTCATGGGCCCATAGAGATCTTGCTTCAAGTTTTCTGTTTTGAGTAAACTTTAATTTTAACATCGCTTTCAAGTTTGTACTGCAAGAGGGGAAAAGAGTTGCAAAGAAAGGAGAATGCTTAAACTGCAATGAAACATTGTGTTGTGAGTTCTTTTTTAAGTATTTTTTTCAGTCTTCACAATACTGTGAGGAATGTTATGTTAATTTTGATCTGAAGTGAAGTAAGTGTTTTACATAATTGTGAAGTTCAGAAAATCGAGACAAAACCTGTAACTCTCTAGGAAGGGAACTAGAGGTCTCAGCCTCTTTGCAGTGAGGGGGGGGCAGGTGCCACATCTGGATGTATGAGGAGGGAGAAAAACTGCATTTTGTCTGAAAAATAAATGGAGTATGGCAATGGCCTTTGGGACGTGTGCTTGCCTGAAAGGAGGATGCACAGGTGAGGTACTGTGGAGAGGGGACTTTTGTGTTGGTGGTGCTCACACGCTTTCTGTGTTTCTCTTCCAGTCAGATGGGACCATCCTGGCTATCGCTTTGTTGATCCTCTTCCTCCTGCTGGCATTGGTTCTTCTCTGGTGGTTCTGGCCTCTTTGCTGCACAGTGGTAAGTGACAGAAATCGTCAGCACAAAACAGCAGTTCAGTGTTGCCTGAATGTAAGAAATTAGTGGGAAGGAGGCAAAGTTTTCCAGTAAGAAAGAGCGTAGGACTGGTCGTTGAACAAGACAGCATTTCTTCCATTGCTGGCACTGTTTTGTGCTTCTATTTCATCTGCCTGACCTTTGGATTATACCCATGAAATAGCAATGTTGCGAACATACAGACCTTGTCAGGAGCCTTTTAGTCTTATTTATTGATCACAAAATGGAAATGGTTTGCAGAAACGTGTTAGTTGCCATGCCTTTTGAGGAAGGAATGGCTTTTCTGGATTTTCTAACCCCTGTGTCAGTATCACCACGCTGGAGGGCTCCTGTAGAAGGGCAGGCACGCTGAACCCAGGCTGGAGTCCTTGTTCTGCCTCAGGTACAAGGAAAAGACACTTCTAAGTGTGCAAATTTTTGCAATGTTAACTTTTTTCCTGGCTCACCATGTCTGAAAAGCACTTTGAAATATCCAAATGACAGTTTCAGCGGAAGTATGACCGTGCTTTACTGAGCATTATCTTTCCTCCGTGCTTTTTCACAAAACGTTCTGTGGAGTTAAAAAGCACAGTCACAGAGTCAATAATTTAAAAAGGCAGACAGAAATCAGGAGAAAACAGGAGAGAAGGAAGAGGTCAAGGGAGGCGAGAAGGAAATCACAGGACTTGAGACGAGCTTTTCTCTCACGTGACCCTGCTGTTTGTCTGCAAGGACCTGTCATACCCCTGGACATCTCTGCTGATCATCCCCTAGGGCTGCCTTTTCCAATGAAGATCAGGGCAAAGGCTGATTATTGTGGAACATACAATACAGTGAAGCTCTGCTCTTGCTTTGGGTCTTGTTTGTGCTGCAAATATAGAACAGGAATTAGGGATGTAGAAATGTCAGCAGAATTGGAGTCTGGTTTTGGTGACTGGCTGCGTGTAGTGTTTCAGATGCTTCTTTTAAGACTGCCCAAACTGGCCCCAGGTTCTGGGTCACTATCATTATTCCTGATTTTAAATCACTTACCCAGTGTTGCAAATTTGCACCACGTTGTACCAAACCTACGATCCGGTGCTGAGAGCTTTGGAACCACAAACTGCAGGAGCAGTCACATTTGAGGATGAGTCTTTGTGGTGAGATGCATTTCTCTCTCCAGAACAAGGATGGAAATCTTGCAGGAAAAATCCTAGTTGTTTATTTCTGTTTCTGGCTGGAAATGCTAGGGGTAAAACGCTTCTTTTCACAGTAGTATGGCACCTCCGTCCTGAGATGAAAACCAGAAAGGAAAAAATATTTATTTGGACTTTTCAGAACAATAAAAAAATCAGTTCTAAAAATGGACAAAGGATTAGCAGTGTGGTAGGTTGCTCAGAGTTATTCGTCTAAGCTAGATGGCACATTCCCAGGGAGGCTGGGTCAACTTCTTTGGCGCATCTGCACAGAAGTCAATGGAGATGTGCCCTGTACAGACGTTTACGCTAGGATATGGTGGAGAATTGAGGTGATACGAGGAAAGGCTCTAAGTGATGCTGCCATTTTAAGGTTCTGTTACAGGAGAAAGATGAAGCTGATGGGAAAAAGGCATGAATAAAAGCAGCAGGTTATGAAGTAAAGGGAATATGAAGCTATGCATTGAGAGCGTAGTATGGATCTGCTGCAGTGGAACGATATGAGGATAGTGGTCATATAACAGCGTTATTGAAGTGTGAGAAATACAGTTCAGATAAGCAAGGCGGTGCAGCAGAGATAGGGAGTCTCTTGTCCACAAGAAACTTTACAAGCTTAATATTTTCCAGATTTAAATTCTGTACTTAAAAATTTTGTTGTAGATAAAAGCATTTCCTCACCCTCTCTCTGCCTTTACCTCCCACATTCCCCCTTAGCAAGATCTCCAAGTGGGAACTATCTCATTGATGTTTTCCAAATGTAAGTCAAACACATCCCTGTACTTGCTGGGAAGATTTTAATTCAAGACCCTGTATGAAATCTCTTCCATCTCTCTGGGATGGCAGTCCGGTATGTTTGGCAGTAGATCAGCAGCTAAGATACCTCACTGTGTATTGCTTACCCAAAGATTCTGTAAAATTAAAGATAAATCCACAGAGGAGTACCCAGCCTGTTTGGCTTAGTGAAGGGAGAAGAGAGCAGAGCAGTGCCTATTTACTGGCTTGGTAATGGCACATTAAGGAATGCAGTGTTGTCAGAAGCCCGGAGTGAATTAAGGGCAGAGGAACTGGCTTGCATAACAGAGAAGAGAGGCAGGCAAGCAATAACCTCTAATAATCCAACCGCAGACCCAGAGACACTGCTGTGTATTCAAGCCCAAGGACGTTGCAGAGATAATTGTGTAAGTGTCCGGGGGAAAAAGAAAAAAACACAAGAAACTTTTTTTTTCTTACCAAGTATAAATTTGTTTCTGAGTGACAAGCACATTTCTAAACCCTGAAATTCCTCTTGGCATGCTTTTTAATTAAATAGGAATCATTATAATCCAGCAGTTCTTCAGGAAAGACACCAAGCCAGCTTCATCCCTGGAGTAAATGAACTGAAGTCAATAGACTTACTCTGGAGATTTATCTGGAACCCAGTATCTCCTTGGCATGCACCCATAAAGAAATGCTCTTTCCAAGTGTATCCAAGTTTATTGGTCTCAGACGTATTCTGGGATGAAGTCTGGAATTTACCACTCGGTTTACAGTAGATGCAATTGTTGCTTAGTGGATCAGAACAATAATTAGGTCTTTGCTGTGCCTGATACCAGCACAGGCAAAATTTCCTTTGATATCTGTGGGGGGATATTACACAAGCATGGGAGCCAGGTGCTAACCTTTCAAAAGGTTTCAAGCATGTTTATTCAACAACAACAGAAAACAAAGATAATTCTGCTAAGCTGACATCCCCAACACTGTACACATTAGAAGAATGATGGCAAATACAAAGACATCTATAGCAGGACGACCCCGCTTTTCCTGGGCAGAGCATATCTGCAAAACAGCAGATGCCAGATCCTGGCTTCATTGACGTTAGCAGGCATTTTGCTGTTGTCTTCTCCTTCCTCCTCTTTCCTGACCGCAGCATAACCTGAAGGAGTCTGAGCGATCATAGTAGTAACTGTGTGTGCAAGAGGCTACTTAGGTGCCCAAGGGTGAAATTGTTCCGGGTAGGAGCCCAACATAAGGCTTAGGCTTAATATTGATGTAAACCAAATAGATTTTAATGTAGATGTGAGCCAAATAGATAATATGCCTCCAAAACCGTTTTAAGGAGGTCTTTGCAGACACATTGTTAGATTGGCTTGGAAACGGAGCTGGTTAAAGTGTTTTGGATGTATAGCGAAGGCATAATTAATACAATAGTTGGAAGGCTTGTCTGTGCTGGGACAGTTTCCCTGTGCCAATATGCAGCACCACACTGAGCAAGCGTCTCCCGTAGACACTTAAAATTGGCAGGCTGGGCGAGTTGTGTTTGGGCCATGCTTTGCACCTGAACGGGATCTGCTTGGAAGATTAGCCCTGGCACAGCTGAAGGGGTGGCTACAGTCAGTCTGCCCCCAGCCTTGGGCTGAATCTTAGCTAGGGCAGTCCAGGGGATAAAATGCAGAGGATATGAGTGGAAATATCTCCCTGGTGCAGCAGAGACTCTGAGACTCAAAGCATTTCCCCACATGCTCGTACATCCCATCTCCTTACAGTTTTATGAGGTAAACATGAGGCTTTGCCTCCCTTATGCATCCATACAGTGTGGCCTGAGGAGGGAGGGAATGAGAAGCTGGTCTGTGTTAATTGCCCACTTAGAATATATACACCATCTTGCTCATTTTTATACTGCAGCTTTTTTAAATACAGAGGTGTGGCTGGCATATAAATGAGGTGTTGGTATTTAAGCATCTAACACCAGTTTTAACTTTAAAGCTGCTTTCTGGAAGGAAGCATGGAAGAACCTAGCAATTTGTTTGGCTCTCAGTCTGTACTGCAGCTGACCAGAAGTTTTGGAAACAAAAAGCTGGATGGAGAAAATACAGAAAATATATATTAAAACCACATGAAAATCATGGCTAAACTGGAGGAAGAGGAGGGGAGGAAATGCATAGACTCTACAGCAACCCTGAAGAGTCATAAAATTACATGGTGCATGTTGGCTTGATGGAGACTACTTGCAAAGGTCCACGTATTCTGATTCCCACCCGCTCCCATGTGCACAAGGCACAGCTTTTCTGCAGTTATGATGATTTTGGGAGAAGAAAGCACAGGGTCATGAATCATCTGAAACATTATTGAGACAAACAAAGAGAAAAAGACACACAAATGTGCAGGCAGAAATTGCTTGTGGACCCTGCAGTCCCTGCCTTTGGTTCGGATCTGAGCTATTAAGGCAAGCACTCCCCTAGTATAAGGTGGTACAGTTTCACTGAATTTATTGGAGCTTAATGTGGTGTGTAACATCCAAGCTCTGAATCCATGCATACTGCTACAAATAGGATAGCCAAGGGATTAAGCCCAGCCAGCATGGTTTCAGGAAAGGCAGGTCCTGCTTGACCAACCTGATCTCCTTCTACGACAAAGTGACCCGCCTAGTGGATGAGGGGAAGGCTGTGGATGTTGTCTATCTAGACTTCAGTAAAGCCTTCGACACGGTTTCCCACAGCATTCTCCTGGAGAAACTGGCTGCTCATGGCTTGGACGGGTGTATTCTTTGCTGGGTAAAGAACTGGCAGGATGGCCGGGCCCAAAGAGTGGTGGTGAATGGAGTTTACTCCAGTTGGCAGCCGGTCACAAGCGGTGTTCCCCAGGGCTCTGTGCTGGGGCCAGTCCTGTTTAATATCTTTATCAATGATCTGGACGAAGGGATCGAGTGCACCCTCAGTCAGTTTGCAGATGACACCAAGTTGTGCAGGAGTGTTGATCTGCTTGAGGGTAGGAAGGCTCTACAGAGGGACCTGGACAGGCTGGATCGATGGGCCGAGGTCAATTGTATGAGGTTTAACAAGGCCGAGTGCAAGGTCCTGCACTTGGGCCACAGCAACCCCATGCAACACTACAGGCTTGGGGAAGAGTGGCTGGAAAGCTGCCCGGTGGAAAAGGACCTGGGCGTGTTGGTTGACAGCCGGCTGAATATGAGCCAGCAGTGTGCCCAGGTGGCCAAGAAAGCCAATGGCATCCTGGCTTGTGTCAGCACTAGTGTGGCCAGCAGGAGTAGGGCAGTGATCGTGCCCCTGTACTCAGCACTGGTGAGGCTGCACCTCGAATGCTGTGTTCAGTGTTGGGCCCCTCACTACAAGAGAGACATTGAGGGGCTGGAGCGTGTCCAGAGAAGGGCAACGGAGCTGGGGAAGGGTCTAGAGCACAGGTCATATGAGGAGCAGCTGGGGGAACTGGGCTGTTTAGCCTGGAGAAAAGGAGGCTGAGGGGAGACCTCATCGCTCTCTACAACTGCCTGAAAGGAGGCTGTAGAGAGGTGGGGGTCGGTCTCTTCTCCCAACTAACAAGTGATAGGATGAGAGGAAATGGCCTCAAGTTGCGCCAGGGGAGGTTTAGACTGGATATTAGGAAATTTTACTTCACTGAAAGGGTTATCAAGCGTTGGAACAGGCTGCCCAGGGAACTGGTTGAGTCGCCATCCCTGGAAGTATTTAAAAGATGTTTGGATGAGGTGCTTGGGGACATGGTGTAGTGGTGGTCTTGGTTAGTGTTAGGTTTATGGTTGGACTCGATCTTAAAGGTCTTTTCCAACCTATACGATTCTGTGATTCTGTGAAATGAGTGTCTTCATTTATAGCACAGTCAATCCAAAACATTTGGAGGTAGTGCTGTTATTGTAGGTTTAAAGTAGGGTAAATAACAGAACCTGACTTTGCGATTGCTGTGCACAAAGAGCAGCAGGAGGATGAAGACAGTCTTATTAATCATCCAAAGTACCCACAGCAGTTGACTGTTCCTCTGAGCCTACTGTCAGTCAGATCAGGACGGTTTAGGTATGGATATAATGCTCCATAACTGGCCATCTTTAAACAGGCTAGCATGAATCCTGAAAATAGCATAGCAGAGGCATTTTACCTGGGCTAATACCATCAGCTCTACAGCAGCCCATGTAGAGAAATGGGCTAATAGAACGGTGTGTGTGCCAGGCACTGAACTAGGGTGCTTTGACATGCTGCTGTGATGTGTCATCACCAAAAAGTTAAAGCCAAATTCTCCAAAGTGTCCATCAGTTCTGGGGTGTCCAAACTGAAAGATCTTCATGAAGTTCCTTTCTTGGAACGTGCTGAGCATTGCCCCCTGAAAGTTAGGAAGGTAGCCATTTGCCTTTAGATGATAT
Source organism: Ciconia boyciana (assembly GCF_034638445.1). Lineage (NCBI taxonomy): Eukaryota > Metazoa > Chordata > Aves > Ciconiiformes > Ciconiidae > Ciconia > Ciconia boyciana. The sequence continues at coordinate 758,325 of NC_132958.1, read as the reverse complement.
GCCTAGACTTCAGATTCCCAAACCATTTTACTTGCTAATGCATTTCCTTAAGGCCAGATCCATAAGGCCAGTTGTATTAATCTTGACCAGCTTCAGCACCCTTTGTTCCAGACAACAACAGATAGTTAGTGCAGAGGCAGCACTGTTGTTCTTTGCCCAGTCCTGCATGGGAAGTAATTAAATCAATAAAAATGACGACTTCTTTTGTTTTTTTTCCCTGGCCGCCTCTTACCTCTTCCAAAGAAAGGTTGCTCAGCCCAGCTAAGGATAAATAGGTCTTTAGGACATAGTCTTACTTATCCAGAAAATTCACTAGTAATTGGCGAGTGAGAGCAAGGGCTTCTGCATATAGCTGAAAGCAGCTATGATGTTTTTCTTTAGTCCAGAAAATGAATTTCATTTATATAGTCTTCCAAAGAAAGTGGGTCAGACACTTGGAGCAAACCCTACTGATTCTGGCCTTGTTTGTCTGTGTAAGTGAAATAGCCTAGGAAAAGGAATGACCTTTGCAGATTCTACATTTTTTTCATGCGTTCCCTGGAGAACTGCATGTCAGCCCCATTCAGTTGCAAACTGTACCAGAGTTAATTAAATGGAGTTAATTTAAGTTAAATCCTCCATGATGTCATGTCTTTCATAAGTGGATGATTCTGACTTGTGCCATGATCTGTACTGAATGTGGTTTGTGCACATCAGCTTGAAGTCTTCGGTGTGAAACAGCCTTCTCTCCTAGTTTTAATGAGTTAAAATTGAGATTTCTGGATCTGCTTCCAGGCTGACAAGAGAGGTTAACTTAAAAGTATGAGTTAGCTTTCCTATTGGACTTCATTTATCTCTTACTAGTATGTCTAGGAAGAAGAATGTATTGTATTGCAGATGATGAAATAGGGACAGGCTCCTGCTTGTATTAGAAACTTTGAAGCGTAGACCAAATCTCCAAGGATTTAATGGGTACTTAGAAGACATGGCAGATATGAAACAAGTAAAAAGGAAATGTTCCTTTACCCAACTCATAACTAAACTATGAAACTCTGTCACAGGACTTAGAGGACATCAAAACTATGAATATGTAAGGGGAAAAAAAAAAGATGGGTCATAGTTAATTCTATAAAAAATCCCCTGCTTATTAGGATAGCAAAAATACATATTCTGTATTTTTCAGAAGAGTGAAGGTAAATAAGGACAAAAAATCTGCTCAGTTAACTGCATGCTCCCTTCCCAAATTTAAGTCCTAATTAGAGGCAAAGTCCTTTATTTCTTATTTTGTACTGTTTTCTCATGTAGCCCTCATTTTAAATGATGATCTGTTCCGTCTTAAAGCAGATACACTTCACTGACAAGAAACATATTGCCCCTATTTATCATATAAAACTCCAGAGAGAGTTACTGAGTATGTGCTTGCTGGACACTGTAAACTGGTGGAGTTTTCTGGTCTCCCAAGATGGAAAACATCCTAGACACATTCCTGGAATATGCAAAATTTGGATTCAACATGTAATCTCTTACGCCTGAATGGCTACAGAAATTTCAGGGCAACAGAAAACCAGTCCTCTCCAATGCTTTTAACCTTCTAGGAGGTGGCTAATAACATTCCTCTGCTTTTACACTGGGTTATTCATCCGAAACAGCTGCTTCTCCATGCATCTGTGACATCAGGGTGGGTCAGCTATCAGAGACGTGTGTCAGTCACATGCATGTTGAGATCTGTGACGAAAGGTGATAGAAAGGCAAAGAATTACTTCACTGTCCTGAATTTTCACAGCTAAGTGTGTAGAAGTGCTGACAACTACTCTCGAAGTTCCTTCCTCTGCCAAGAAAAGCCAATGGCCACCTCTCCATCCCACAGGCCTTTACTGCTTGAAAACAAAAGACTGCATTGTAAGGTTTTTATAGCACAGCGATGATGTAGAAACCCTTAGGTATTCCTCACCTAGTGAGCAAATATGGGTGCTGAACGATCATCTTTTTCTTCTCTCAAACACAGGGACAGGAGATACAGTTGCAGCAGCAATCACAGAGATGGCTCGGGGTTATCAAAACAATTGCAGCACACATGAACAAACACTTCAGCCTTGCCAAACTAAACTAGCCTAAGCATTTTGCTTGGCCAAGCATGCTCCCAGCTGATTGCGTTCAGCAGGTCCATGTGTGTCATCTGGCGAGGCAGAGAGAAGGCGAGAGCTGCAGCCCAGAACAAAACGTGGCGGACTCAAGTCTTCTGTGCCAGTGTGGGCTGTATCCTCACTGAGTTCCCTGTAATGGCATTTTCTTTCTTGTACTTGAGTAATTGTTTCTATTTGTGCAAAAGGAGCAGGTGTAAGGCACTGCCTTTTGGCTCTGGGGCCTTGTTATTCCCACTTGGCGCTTGCTTTGCTCACTTGTGTGAGGTGGCACAAAGATCCCATTTGCTTCACTGCCTCCAGTACCCCAGAATGAGGGTCCTGTGCATATACAGCTGTAACTATAAGAATCCAAAAGGGAGAAGGAAAAGATTTGTACTTTTTGTAGACCAAAAGCTTTTCCAGACTGGGCAGCAAGACAGAAAATATATTTTTTTGTAACGCTTGAACTTTGAAAGTTTGTACAGGCTCAAAGGCAGAGAAGACTAAACTCTCCCCATCTCTGGACTTGTCCAAACTAACCAATCTATGTTGCTAACTTATGGGGTGTTCACTTGCTCTTCGAAGTGCATAGCACTTAAAAATAGAAGGAATCTCGTTTCTTTTTCTTCTTGGACTGTTATAGAAAAAACTTGATCTGTTTATAGAAATCAATTAGTTTGTGTGTATATTTTTCGGTATGTTATGAGAAGGAATGCAAATGTATGAAAAACATAGCCATCTCTTCATTTCCAAGTCTGTAATCTCAAGAGTTTCTAGTGATACTGGCTGAGAAGTTGTGTTTGAACGCTTAGCTGGACCAAATATGTTGGATGGATTATGCTGGTGTTTCATGCCAATGCAAATGAGAGAAACTCCACTGGAACCCATGATGTTCCACCAGAATGTTAGAGGAGGGAATAAGGCCACTTCCAATAGGTATATTTTGGATCAGCTATCTGAAACTTCTCAGCGTCCAATGGGTTTGGATTAAGGGGTTTGGCTCAAAAGGAAGTCTGTTGACAAGTGTTACCCTCACACTCACCAAAAGGTATCTGAAAACGTGGCTAGAAAAGTCTTCTGTATATCTTGGTGCGTTGTACACGCTGTGTCAGTATTTATTGTGTCAAGAGACATATAAGAGATTATGCTGTCTCCACCTTCTTAAACCAAGGAGTAGCACTTTGAGTAACCCATACTGATACCCATGATTTCCCTTCCACAGAGCAGTACTCTGATGCAGACAACTTCATCCGCTTTTCATCGGTGCTTTCCACAGGGGAAGGAGCTGGTATCCCCCAGAGCTGCAAGCACAAGCTTAGGAATCTCAGGGTAGACAGAGAGAGATGGATGCTGTGTCAGACACTCACCAGCTCTGCTAGTCAGCCTGAGCTCCTCTGGGGCATCACCCCTCCTTTCTCCCTAATGTGGTCAGTGGCTTTACAGCCACAGCCTGACTCAGTTCTGCTGCGTCAGAATGGGCGATGTGAGCAGGGCAGCGGGTGCACCTACCACGCTCCTCAAATGTCATTTCATGCTTCCGCATGTGCTTTGTGCTTCTGTGCATATAAACAAAGATTCAATGTTGATTCCTAAAGCACAAAGATTCTTTAGCTGGGGTTCCCCGAGGGCACTGTAGACTATCAAAAAAAAAAAAAAAAAGCCCTGCTGCCCAGGAACAGGTAGTGGCAGAGCTCTACAACCAGCATTGCTCTGGGCTGAGATACAAACAAAGGACTGATCCAGCCCCCTTCTCCTCTCTAGCCAGAGGCACATGCTCTTCATTAATGGCCACATTGCATGACTCGGGGTTTGCAGAGGAAAATAAAAACAGTGAGCTCATCAGAGAAGGAAAAACACGAGTGAGAGGAATGGTTGTAAATATTTATATCTTCAGGGCCTTTAATATGATTGTCATTTTCCCTTTCTGCATTTAAACAGCCAATCTGTTATTGTTTGGGACTGTGATTTTTTTTTTTTGAAGGGTAATTTTTATTCCTACACATCTGTACCCCATGCCTAGGCAGCCTCTGCACCTAATACCCAGTCCTGAGAGGAGCTGAGGACACTCAGTGCTATCTCCACAGGCGCTCAGCACCCTGACAGCATCTGACTGACGGCCTGGTGTGTAAAGAAAGAGCTGCCTCATCCAGATGGACTTAAAACTACTGGAGAAAATCCATCCCTGGGGCAATTGCATTGACATGACTGGCTGGATTCAATCTGTTGACTGCAATGGCTGTGCATTGGGGTGCGTCTCGTGTAAGGGAGAGATATTTGACATGCCTGTATGCAACTGCTTTCCCTTTGGAAGGCTCTCTGTTGCTCTTGGAGTGGAGGGCTGTGATCATAGCCAACTGCCTGCCGAGCCCTAGATGCAAACTTTTTGCATGAAATAATAGCCTCACGCCCACATAAACTTAAATTGTTTCTATGGAGAATATCCTGGACCAGTCTAAAACCTCACCCTGCTTGCTTTATTAGAAACCCTGGGAGAGCCTGAAACGTATATATATTTTTACTTTTTTTCTTTTTTCTTTTTTTTTTAAAGCTTATGAGAGTGAGCTATATTAGCCTGATAATGTGAAAAGCATTTTTCATGAGAGCATGAGGTGGCACAGCCCTGTGGAATGAAGTACAGGCCTGGGAGACAGAGGCTGGGGGTTTATTACTGCTTTGCAGTGTCTCCAGGGCATTTTACTTCACCTTGGTTTCGCTTTCCAGTCTTTGTTCAGACTGTAAATTGTTTGAGGCAGGATCTGTAGACATGTGCAGTGGCCAGTAGAAGGAGACGCTGATTGTAGCATGGTTGTTCGGGTGAAACAGTAATTGCTATCGGTTGCTTAGAGCCAGTACTGACTATGGCTCCTACTGGGATTAGGAGACTGGAGAATCAAAGATATATGACTTTGGATTTGCTGTTACCTCACATAGGGCAGGGGTCACCTAATGAGCAATATGAGTGTGGAGCTGCAATTAGGAAATGTCTATGGCAGGGCTTTGGGACGCCTCCTGTTTCCCCTCTTACTCTCAGTGACTGCGACACCAGTAGCGCACACAGTCACCCTGTAATCACGCAGAGATGTTCACAGTGGCGTATCCTATTGTTTTCTCATTTGGGATTTTTAAGTGACATTTGAATTGTGCTAAAGAACAAAGTATGGATTTACTATTCTGTTTCTCTTTGATCCCTCTAGATCATCAAAGAGCCCCCCCCGCCACCTGCAGAAGACAGCGAGGTGAGTAGCACTGACAACCTGATTTCCTCAATGTTTAGGACAAGACTTGGTTCAGTCTCCTCTCCTTGTGATTCTGCTGCATGGCAGAGTATGGGCCATTTAAACCTTTGTGCTCAGCTTTGTAGCCTTAAAGTCAATAGTGGTTTAGCTAAACTAGGGGCTTTTTAGCTGATGTCTGTCACGTGTGTTTCACTCTGCTCACTTTGCTTTCTACCGAGGTAGAAATGTGGTTTTTATTTAGATTGTAGATCTATGTATACAGTAACTCCACGAAGCAGGTAGGGAAGGAGGACAGAGGCAGACAATACTTCCCCTTGGTCAGAACAGCACTACAGAGTTAGGCTGTGATTCACAAGAAGAACAACTCTTAAGCGTATGTTTAACTTTGAAGTTAATGGAACCTAAACATATGCTTAACTGCCTTCCTGGAATGGCATGGTAATGATTTTGATGGTTTAGCATATATAAGTGCTCTTGGCAGCTGAGCAGTAACTCACAATGCTGATCCCTTGGACTACTGTGAGCAAAGGCAGCCCCCAGTCTTTGCAATGTGTCTGAAGACAGCAGACCAGATTCTGAGCAGATGTAAAACCTCAGTAAAATCATCTTGACATCAGAAGAGCTGCAGTAGCCAGGGAAGTTTTAATGGAGAGAAATGATAAAGCAACATTAAAACCTTCATCTTAATTCTGCTTACTCTTTTTAGATGAATCTAGCAACAAATGGTTTAAAGCTATGTCACCATTATTTAATTAGTAGACTGCCCAGAAACATGCCCAGTTTTTCATCTGCCTCTTTCTGTGTCCTTCTGCTTTCAGCATGCAACGAGTCTCTTCTTTGCTTTCACTGTTTTGCACAGGGGATTTCACTGAAAAGTCACTGGGCTGTGTTCAGGGCGCATTGATGTCAAGGGAAGTTTTTCCATTGACTTCACTGGGGTTTGGATCAGTTCCTCTTAACTATGCAAGTAAGAGAAGACTTAGATCTATGCTCAGAGTGATTTGGCTGGTTAGTTCACCTTGCTTTTTGCATCTGGAGACAAATTCATTGCCTCCTTCAGCTTGCAAGTGGAAAAGCTTGTTGAAATGATCCTCTCTGTGCTCTCCATGAATTCTGGCCCAGTGAGTGTGCTCTGTGCCAAGGCAGATAGACACCCTGAAAGCTCAGTCCTCAGCAACACTACGGAGGTGGAACCCAACCTGGCTTCTGCTTGCACTGAGCACAGAGAAATAGTTCAGGGCAGCTGGAGCAAAGGCCAGTACTAGAACCTCCATCTTGGTGGCACTCGTCCCCTTCAAAACAGGCCTGAAGCAAAACTCCAAATCTGAACCTTCCTGGACCCAAGGGAGATTTGCATTTGGATCCAGTGCTCTCCATGCCTCTATATGCGGGCATCTGGCCTGTCTATATCTGCATCTAAGCAGATATTTCTGTTTGGGCTGCATGTAAATCCACTAGCTTTGTTAGCTTCTACGCTCTGAATGAAAAGGAAAATATTAACCTAAAATTGCACATGCTCTGTTCTGCATCACACATGCCTCCAAGCCAAGGGATTTAATTGCTGAAATTAATTAAAATACATAATTCTGGAATGTGGGCTCACTGGCCAAGGACTGGAAGGGGAAATTACATCTCTGTGCTAAGAGGAAAGGTGTATCACGTATAAGGAAGCCTTTTATCAAACCAGTAAGTGCTGCAAAAGCAGACCAGTTGCTGCAAAATAAACTAGTTGCAGCACACCAGTTATGTTTGCCTCAGGTTAAGTTTAGTTAAGCTGGTGTAAAGATATTTCGGGACATGTTATGTTTTCTCTTGGCGTTGATTCTGACAGAGAGGAACAGTCTGTGCAGCGCCCTGGGTGAAGCAGTCCTCAATTCATCTGTCTGATTCACAGCTTTCCTTTAGCAATGTATTTGCCACTGGCTTTTTATTTTAAACTAACCTGGTCTTGTACTGTGGAGAAAGTGGGGCAAATCCTCTTTGTATAGAAGCAGAATGTTGTTCTGCTTGCTCTCAGTCTTGCTCCCTGTAGATGACAGCTTTAAATGCAGACTTGTCCAGCCTTTGGTTGTACCCAGAGTAGGGCACTGCACAGTGCCTGAAAAATTGCGTTGACTCGTACCTGTAGCTTACCTGCTTCCTCGTTAAGACAAGAGGAGATCTGTACAATCTTTTGGCTGTTATTCTTACTGTTTTGGGACCCTGGGATGGGGTCTTTGGTTGCAACAATGTGCCAACATTGTAGGGACTAGTCTAATGGTAGAATTTCACACGTACTTTCCACCAGAGCACGTCCCTTAAGCTCATTATTTACTTATCCTATAGCCATCTTACACAATTAGCAGCCACAGGTTTCTTAAAATGGAAAATGTAGTTTATACTATTTTAGAAACTGTATAACATCAGAGCAGTGCTCAAAAATTAGTAAGACCTCAAGCTGTGACTTGAACTATGTGTTTTTTCCCAGACAGAAGAGCTTCCCACTAGTAGAAAAATAGCAGAAGCTCTGAAAAGATGCATTTCATTGGTCCCATTTACTCTTACAGAGCCTGGTCCACAGGATGGGATTGGCAATAGTATGATGCTTTCACAGAAGGTTGGATACTCCAGATTTTCTACTTTGCTCAAAACAAGTAGAAGATGGAGTTGATTTTCTGCAATCCAGTTTTTCTTACGTGTTGCAGATAGCTTTCTCCCTTGCAGAAAACCTAGCAACTGCTTGTCTCCAGCATGAGAGTGCTAATCCCTTAAGCAGCAGCATTATAGTTACAGTAAGATTTTTTCTTCTCCCAAAAATCTTGGCAAAAATAAGACAAGAGGAATTCTTGCATCAGCAGATTTGGGAGCTGAGGCCCATATGTCTTTGCACTGCAAGGAGAATGCATTATACTGTAACAATGAAGGGAAAGCAGCATTGCTGTCAAACCCGCCAAAGGTTTTATTGAACTCTACTTTAAAGGCCTTTTGAGACATATTGGAGACACACTCACTGTTGGTGAAGGAAATCATTATTGGCTAGAAACTTCCAATTAATTCATTCAGAAATTGCAAATGTCGTCAACTTACCGCTGTGCTCTTCAGACAACACAGGATACTGGAGGAGGTTAAGCCCAGATGAAGGACAGATGGTTTTACTTACAGCCAGGAAAGATTGAGTTAATGCCAATCGGAAGAGGTGAATGCCTCGAGGAGCCAGTGAGCACCTTTCTGGCCTGGGATTAGTCATTGATGGTGGATCAAAACCACATTCTTTTACCTCCAGTGGATAGGAAGGTTTTTTCTAGCCCTGTTGGAGGAAGACACAGCTGCTTTTATTCATGTGTCCCATCAGCTTCAGGCTGGGCTTATTGGAATGACTCTTACTCAGCTCAGACCAGAAGCTTACCACGAGGCTGAAGCTGGTTCTCACTATAGCAACCCCTCTTCTACATCAAGAAACCCCAACCTGCAGGGCTCTGCAGCTTCCAAGAATTTCCTATTCACTACATGACCCATGCCAGAGGCCTGCTGCTAGTCAGTCCCACAGAAGGACAGACTCTGACTGCAATCAGAGGGTGCATGAACTAGAGCCCTCCAAAGTATCCCCAGGAGGCACGCTCTCTTTCTCATTGCTTCCTTGCCCTGTAAACAGAGACCAGGCAATGTTAAAATACACTGCTGTATCTTCATTTGTCTGTCATGGCAGCGCTTTCTCCCGCAGAAGGGAATCAGGGACACAAAGTTCCCTGAAGTCTGGCAAAACCAGGCAGGGGATCTACCAGATGACCAGAGTGTGCCCTTTCCTCATCACTCAGACCCGTTTTTTCCATGTTGCTCTGTCACCCAAGCTCCACAGTCACCCCTAGCATGGCACCAGAGCCAAGCCACCAACCAGCCTGTAATAGGATAATTCTTATGTCTGTTGTCATCTTACCCGCATACACCAAAGCAAACTCACAAGAAAGTCTTGGAGAGAAAGGACCCTTCAGCAGCACAGCTATGAGATGCTGAAGGGTAATTATCGCTGTCATGGGAGGCCAGCATGAAAAGGAGGAATTTAACTCACTGCATGGCCACTATTGTTAAGCCAATGGATGAAATCACCTGTTCAGCTTGAACCAGTTTGATCTTTGTGAACTAATCTCTTTCTCCTGCAGCTGAACATTCATGAGGCCAGAGAATGGCTAACAGGGATTAATCTGCTCAAGGAGCTGCTTGCACCCTCACTTAATGGTGTTTATTAATCTTTTCCAAATTGTTTTCCTCTCTCTTCATGAAAAGCCTTGCTGGGGAGATAGCAAAATAAGCTCTAGAGAAAGGATCTGATAAGAATTTTTTGTAGACACCAAGGCAGGAAATCTATTCTGTTATTCCTGAAATAAAGCCAGGTCACAGTGGTATTACAGCTCTTTTCCTTCCCCTTTACTCCTCTTTTACAGTGAGTGGCGGAAGTATGGGAGGAGGAGAAAAGGAACCTTTCAAGAGACAGGCATTTAAAAGAGATTTGGGATGTTATTGGCAACAGATGAGGTGTCAGTATTGCACCATGAAGGTGTGGACTTTTATAGCCAAATTTCATGTGATATATCTAGGAAGGCCCAGCACAGCAAATTCAGTGTAGAAGCTGTGAAAGTTGGTTTTAACCACATCACAGTTGCAATGGGAACGCCAGTGTTAATTCCCTTGGCCTTATAAGACCTTATTTCACCTTCCTGTAGCTCGGTGTCTGAGCTATAGAGCGGGAATAACTCAACATCCTTACTCCTTCATCTTCATCAAAACAGGGGTTCTCTCTTAACTGTGCGCATGCAGCGCTTTGCACTTGGAGGATGTAACTTCAGGCAGGATCTTTAAGAATCTGTACCGTAGATAAACTAGGAGTTTCTGTGATCAGTAAGACCACCAAAGGCTGGTTTTCTAAGCATTTGTGTCTTAAGGATAAACTTATATGTGAATTTTTTGGTGCCTCGTGAAAGTTGAGCTCTTTTTTCAGTCTGCTCCTTAGTAGAGCATGAGTAGAACATCTTCTCTTGGACGCTCTTGTGACCTGTGAGTGCTTTCTGACAATAGTTTGCAGGCTTGGGCCAGTGACAGACAAAGATATGAGAAAAAACAAAGCGATGAGTTTATGCAGTCGCGATTTAGATGCCTGGTAGAGTATAATGTCACAAGCAAAACCTCACAGCAGGGAAGAAATGTTTCTTGAGAGCCAAGCAAGGTGTCCTCAAAGTGTAACGATGCCTCTGCATCTGAGAGATGGCCATGCAATTTGGAAATGAATTTGGCATTGGGAGAAAAAGGAGGCAGTAAGGAGCCAGAAGCCTCGAGGACAGCGTATTCACCTCCTTGTTTCCTTAGCTGTATAATTAGATGATAACATCTCTTACTCCAAGGAATGATTGTCCTGTCATGTCTTACAGCGTTTTGTGCAGGCAGAGCTCTCTGTAAATGCTAAGTTCTGACAAGATTCAGGCATTGCAGAGACAACTGTGAAAATAATTATAAGGGTGGGGAGAGGGGTGAGTTGTCCAAACTTTTTTTATATCTGGCCAAATTTAGTTTGAATTCTTACCCTGAGTGGTTCAGATGTCCCTAGTGGAGCCTGAATTATCCTTGTGTTACCCACAGATGAGGTTCCTTCAGGTCAGGGTCGAAGTATACAGAGCCCGGCATGGACTCTGAGATAAACACAGATCTTTGTTTTCTGAAATCCAGCAGTTATGAATCTGGATCTCTGACTGTGAAATGTAGCTCTGTCCCACTTCTTATTTGTTAAAAGAAACTCTAGCTCCATCTAAAGCAGATTTTGGGGGTGGAAGGATGCCAAGTTCTGTACAGTCAATTTCCAGCATCCTTAAATGCACTTGAATTTTCCGGGGCTGTTTTTCATGCTGCTGCTGGGTCAGAGCTGAAGTTCCTTATGCAGTTCTTCCTCAGGCAAAAACCCCATTGCAGCTAAGTGTAGAAAAATATGGGCAAAACTGTGCTATGACGTGAGAATTCAGCCCTGTTTTATTGGCTCAGATCTCCGGAATGGGGCAGTGAGCTAGGATGCTGGACGTGGGGATTGTATGCCTCTTCCTTCTTGTTTTCCTGCTGTCTACCTACCTTGACTCCCAAGTTTCTGGTTGCCTTCCTTTAGCTACTCACGTGTGTTGTGAGCACGTTTGCCAAGTGTGTAGGACATCACTGGTGGGGTTTTTTTCTGCTTGTATTGCAAAACCTCTCATGCCCTTCAAAACATGTAAACAGACTCATCCTGAAGGAAGCTTGTGACTCCTTTGTTTTTCAAGTGTCCAATGTTGTCTTTTTGTGCGTGTGCTGTTTCTGTTGTTCTGGCAGAAACACTCCTATCTTAGATTGAAGCGACTTGCAGGGCTTTTAAGGGCTTGTGGGGAAGATTTCCTAAACCTTGGTATTTCCTGTTGTGAGAAGTCCAGTCTGTGCTAAACTGAAGAGAGAGAAAGAGAATTGCTGAAGGAAAATATTTAGATGGCTTTGATTCCAATTTTTTTAAAAAAGTCCTCATGGAAAACTTCATGCAGAGATATTAAGTTCTTGGGTTGCAGCAAAGAGCTTCAGCAGCTCTAACCCAGAGCAAGAGAAAGAGGTCAGCTACGACGGAGAAGAACCTTGTATTTATGACTCAATTGTTCACTCTTCCTTTAGATCAGGACAAATTTTGCAGCCAAATTTGTGTATTTTGAAAAACAGAAATGCTTTTGTTTGACATGAAAAAGCATAGTTTGTCTTGGATTTTTTCCCCCAGTTTTTCAGTTTTCCTACTGGGGCGTTCAATTTCAAAGTATTTTTGGCTTTTCCCACTTTGGAAAGCTCCTAAGTTTTGGAGTTTTGCCAAATCCCTGTGAAAAATTAAAGAAAGAAAAAAAAAAGAGGGACAATTTTTTATTTCTCTCCACATTTTTCACAGGAAATACTTCACGTTTTTGATGAACTCTGCTTTTCTGCTTTGCCAGTTCACAGCCTGAACTGTAGAAATTAAAGGGAAAAGCACTATATAGGTCAGAGCATATGTGGAGTTGTTATACAGTGCAACAAAGAATATAGAATATATAGACTACACTAGTTAGAACTTTCGCTAAACTCATTTTAAATAAACTTAAGGAGATTTTCTTGATTTGTTAATTTGGCCATATCTGAATGTCATCATGAAGGCCAGGGTCCTGAACACATTGAACTTTGTGTATGATGATTTACCATAGGTTTCTGCCTGCAGTACGTAAGGGCAGAACACGTTCAAATTTGTACAGAAGTCTCATTTTTCACACAGGGCCTGACTTTCTGCTGGCTTAAGCCCATGAAAATCACTGAAGCCACATGGACTTCCATGGGCAGCCTCCCCAGCAGAGGCAGAAGTTCATTATAAGAGCTAATTCCATTCTTGTAACTTTTCCATTAGACTTTTCCATCCTATGACTCTTGGCCAGCTCATCTCGAAAAAACCTCATCTCTGTGTCGGGCATTCACGCTGGGGTTGTTTCCAAACGTACTCCTGATCTGCCTTCACTCAGGAGCAAATTTGACTTGCTTGCTTTCTTGCTTTTCCCCTCATTCCATCAAATCTGAACTACAATACAATGATTTATCTGGGCCCTGGAGGGTTCCTCCAGCACAGGGAGCCATGACTCAGGGAACACTCCTCAGAGCAGCAGCTGTTATCTCCCTTGTCACAGGCATAAGTGAAGGGATGGCAAAGAGGTAAGTCCTTGCTACCATCACGCATGGCTAGCATATCAACCAGACTTGCAGCCAAAAGACCCCAGCTCTTGAGCTATGCTGAGTGCTATTTTGGTGGCTGCTTCAATGATTTTGCAACTTGGAAACAATTTACTTCCCTGATGATGAAAGATAGAGTCTCTTTTTTTTAAAAAAAAAAAAGGGGGGGGGGCAAAAATCACATTCTTGCTGGGGCTGGACTGTACCTTTCAAGTGGTGGTGGTGTTTATAATCTGAAACATTTTCTTTTTGTGAGTGTACATCCTCTGGAAAATAACCAGTGAAAGACCAGAATCTTGACCGTGCTGGCTCTAGCAGGCTCAAAGGACCACGTAGCCTGTGAATGTTTATTGCTTTCCATCTCTAGTAATGCTTCCTAACAGTGCAACCCCTTCCTTCTGTTCTGTAGGAGGAAGATGATGATGGCCTTCCAAAGAAGAAATGGCCAACAGTAGATGCCTCTTATTATGGTGGACGAGGAGTTGGCGGCATCAAACGAATGGAGGTAATTAGATACCAGTTCATGTATCAGATGATCTTACTTGTGAACTGACCTGTGATATCCCCCTGCAATTTACCCAGAAAGAAACTCAGGAGACAGGCACAAACTTCTTTAAGCTTTTCTTGTACATCTGAGCCCAGATTGTTTTTTATACAGGAATATTTGAGAGCCAGACACAGATTCCTGAAGTTTGCAACCATCTTTTTCCTCCAGTACAGTAAGATCCTGGTCCATGCCTGGGATACAGGGGCAGTGTTGCCATACAAATTACAAGGAAATATTTTTAGTTTTTCAGAAAACCTTCCCCACTCCCACATTTCTCATAAATCACAAAGAAGAAGTTCAAAGTTTGAGCTCTGGTTTAGAAACAAGCTTCACAGCCTGTGCCTTGCTCTTCACTTTGGATTTGGACACTGGGAAAATATGGACAAGGATCTAGTTATTACAGCAGGGATGTAACTTTCTGCAGCAGCTACTATTGTAATATGCCCTCATGCCATCTTTTCAGGTGCGCTGGGGAGAAAAGGGCTCCACAGAAGAAGGCGCTAAGTTAGAGAAAGCCAAGAATGCCAGGGTCAAGATGCCAGAACAGGAATACGAATTCCCCGAACCCAGGAACCTTGCGAACAACATGCGCAGGCCTTCCTCTCCTCGGAAGTGGTACTCTCCAATCAAGGTAAGTCCAGTCCAGCGTTGTACTGCATAGGATGTTTCCGGGAGATCTGTGTTAAGTGTTTTCACATCCAAGGCTAAGATGTAGAACTGTCCACAAACCTGTGATCTCAAGATGCTGCTAGAGTAGCTGTGCATGAGGGAGTCTCACTGAACTGTGCCTGGGGAGCTGCTGTAGAAAGGAGCCACATGGGGCAATGGGAATTTCCCACCAGGCTGATCAGGTTTTGGGGTTGCATTGCTTTCTTAGACCAGAATAGGATCCTGATCTCTTCCAGTGGTGTAGCCAGCTTCTGTAAAGTGCTTACAGACTCCATGGCACTTCCAAGGACAGGCCGTTTAGTCCATGCTGCGTATTCCCTGAGATGTAGAGAATAAATAGCATCCTCTTTCCTTAGAAACAGGGGAGAAAATAGGAAGAAAATTGCTGCTAAATGTCACCAGGGAGAGTTGTCCTCAGCAGATCAGGGATTGTAGTGCACCAGATGGATGTCTGCCAGCAGGCATGGGTCACAGGGCCAGGCTTGCTGCAGGGCAGCATGCTCGCTTCACTAGGAGGGGATGCCCTGCAAGACGTGTTTGGCTGAATTAGAGTGCCTCAGATGTGGAAGGTCAAATTCACACTGATATCGGGTCACATGCAATGCAAAGCTGCACAACAGTCGCCCACAAGAACTGGGAAGACTTTCCTTCTCTGCCATCTGTCCCAAGGGCAGGCAGCTGTTCTTCAGTTCATCTTCACTAATACAAATGGTTGGCAGTGTACAAAATGGAAACAAGCAAGCAACTGAATACTTCACTGAAGCAAAACTCTTCGTTGCACATATGAATGCTTCTTGTGGATTAAGAGGAACAAACCACACAAAACAGATACTAGTCGCATCATCCAGGGCATGGTATGAGGGCACTCCAATGTCAGAAAGCTGATCTTTTGCATTCAGAACAAATTAAGCTGTCCTCAGGAAAGGAGGACAGCTTAACTGCTGTAGAACTACTCTTATGAAAAGAAAAAAAAAACAATCCCGCACTCCTATTTCTCAGGTTTAACTCTCTTGGGAAATGCCAATACCCTTCTCGTCTCTTTTCAGTCTGGGGCTATTTGTAGCAGCACTGTAGCTATCAGTCTCAAAAAAGAATGAAAATGCCCAATTCCTATTCAAGTGCAAACCTTGCACCACTGGAGCTTGGATCGCATTTTGAAGAGTGGAGATGCTGGTTAGGGTCTTAGAAACCCTCTACAGGCAATTTATCTGCAAGTAGTCTGCAAAGAGGGTGTGTGTAACATATGTAGTAAACCTTTTGGTGTATAGAGCTTGCCTTAAACTTTATGCTGGGGGATGGGGAAGTGCCTCACTGCTGGAAATTAGAGGTTTTATTCTCCTGTTTTCTTCCTCCCCAGTAGCAGTCAATCTAGTCAGGCATATTCTATTAGCCAAGTTATTGTAATGCAGATATACTACGCTGCAGTACACCCAGGTTTCCCTGCACTGTATCTTGTTACTGATCAGCTCCAAGCAGTGCCCATAGGAATTTGGGCAAGTCACATGTTTTGGCTTTCCTCAGTCATTGATCTTGCAGCTGGTTCAAATCCAGTGATGGGAATGCCAAGGATGCACAAGGGAGTAAGAGTGGTTTCCGGAGGATACGGAAATGTAAGCCTCTTTGAAAATTTGGTCCAATGCCTTCTCTCTTTTCCGCCTTGAAGATTATCATCTAATAAACATAGCCTACCAACAAGTCATTTGCAATTGTGTCATAATGACTTCAACATGTGTTCACGAAGGTTATTCATTCCCACAGTGGGACAGGTTAGAGAGTCAACTGTTTTCAGTTCTGAGTGGGGAACGCAGTAAGCACCATAGCTGCTCCTTTGTTCCTAAGTGCATTGCATTGTCATTTTGCGTCAGTGCAAAGCATTTGTAAAGCACACTCGTCCCATCTGGGAGACTTTTCACTCCTCCTATGTGCTCATGGAAATGACCTCATCCAGCTGAGAGACGCAGCTAAGTTGCTTCTTGCATGCTGCAGTCAGAGGGGTTCATAGCACACAAAGCTATACTCTAACCACCAAGGAGCTGACAGAGACACTGATTTTAGTACCAAGAGCCCTGAATGCACGCTCAGGCAGCTGGAATCCATGTGGGTACAACTACCTGAGATCATTAGTTGAGCTGGGTCCTTTCCCATAGAAGACACTGCTGAGTTTCTCCCCTCTTCCTTCACCAGTTCACGCTGTTGGATTACAGCCTCGGGAGACTTTCAGTTAATTTTCAGAGTTTATTCGGCACGGTAGGAAATCAGTTCTGAACAGAGGAGTCAAGTTTGTTGCAGATCTGTGTCCCAGCTGGAAATTCTCCAAAGTTCAAGAGAGACTTGGAGAAAAGATTCAAGGCATATAGGGTTCAAGTTCAGTTCTGACTCTGACTAGGAACAGCTTTTGCTTTGTAACAGCAAGAATTCAGTTATAAAGGGGGCCTACAAATATTAGGAGTATCTCATGGGTGATATATATTTGTAATTCCTTTAGAAATATCTCTCTTATCTACCATTCAAATTGTATACAGTATAAGGACAGTTCCAATCCAAGACCCCATATCCAAATACTCTCATAACTTTGGGGTGTTCTGCATCTGGATAGTATTTAGCAGCCTGAGTCTGTCTGTGGATAAGAATTTACCTAATTATTAATTGCCACCACACCCCTTATGGAACTGCACCCAAAAAGACAGTGTATGCAGACAGGATAACTATCTAACACTCTGCCCACGTACAATCATAAGCACTCATCAAAAACAGAGGGGATCATTCCTATGAAGCAGGGGTCCTGCTATTACTCTCCCTGTGCAGTAAGGAATTAGCAAAATTGGCAAAATTCATCAGCACTCTTGGCAGAAGCTCTTGTCCTGAAGACGTGAGCATATGAAGATGAATTTGCATTGTGTTATGCAGGGAAGCTATCAGAGAGTCATAAGAGACAGAGGGAGGCGAGGAGGGATAGCCTATTAGGTCATTGGGTCTGTACTCTCAGCCAAAGCAGGACTGCTAATTTGAATCTATCCTTCACTGCTTTTTCCAGTCTGGTTTTTAAAATAACATAGAGGCTTCCACCACTTCTCAGGGGGGAATATTGCACAGACTACCAGACCTCACCCATAGGAAATGTGTCCTGATACTCAGCTTAAATTTTCCCTCATCCCCATGCTCCAAGTGCACTCGGCTCCCTTGGTTAACGCAGATGTTAAATTTCCACCCGCTCCACTGGACTGGTTGAAACACCTCTTCGGAAGGTAAATAAATATGCATGTAACAAGCTACTTAAAAAAAAATCATTAGTAAAGGAGGAGGGCAAGGAATTAATCTCAGGAACAGCGAACGAAGGTAGCTTAAATCGGACAAAAAGCCAGGAAATTCACATTTTAGGGCCAGTCATCTTGCTGGCCAACAGGCCTCCTTTTCTCCATGCAGCACAAGTGCCAGCCTTTACTTAGAGTGTTCTGCCTTTTGCCAGTTTATCTGATGGAGTTTTTCTTCCCTCTGTTACTCTTCCCAGAGTAACGTCTATAAGGTAGGTAGACAGCTGAGAGTGGATAGATTGCTTTTTGAAATGCTCCAGAGATTTATTTGCAACCAAATGTGGCTGCTGACATTTAACAGATTGTGGTTATTATTATTGTTGTTATTCTTATTTGCTGCTGTTACTTCTTAGCACGATGCCAACTGGATTATCCAGCTTTTAAAATATCTTTTCAACAGTTTGAAAAGTCAGTGCAAATAATCCGAGGAGAATGACAAGTCTGAAAACTTCTTAAGAAACTTGCCAAATCCTCAGTTCATCTGAGAGGGAGGGGCAGCACAAAACGTAGATGCAAGTGAAGGATCATAAAGGACCATGCCTTTAGTTTTAATTTGGTTCAGGACATGCTCCCTGCTACAGCCAGCCATGCAGCTCTGTATGCTTTGGTTTGGTTAGCAGCTTTCCTCCTACCTCTATTTCTACCTCTGCTTTTATCTACCTGTCTACCTAGCTATCTCTCCTTTCTTCCTCTTCCTCAGAGCATTTATAAGACTTGTTTGATTTCAAAAGGACCGCTATCAGTCTCTAAAAAACAATGCATAAAGGACCACAAGACAAGGCTAAACTCACTGTTCATACACAAACACTCACACGCAGGACCTGCCTCAAGGCTGAGGTTGAAGCAACAACTGGTGCTCTCAAAAAGAAACCTCAGGTGAATCCTAAGTGGAGGCTACTTAAGCATTTACTAAGCCATGTGTCCCTGGCACATTTTCTAGCCTTTGTCCCTCCTATCTCTATTTACAAAGCTGACATGGCACAGCTTCCTTGCTAGAAGAGGCCCAAGGGCAGCTTGGATTTATAGGCAGCTTACAAAACTGCCTCTAACTGACACCACCAGATACCAGCTCTCGGCAGCACTCTAGATATCAGGTCATTCACTAGACCAGGGTTGATACAGTGCTGAATTAACCATGAATTTGGGAAGAGAATGCATTCATGTTAAAGCAATGGCTGAAACTATGCCCTCCTTCATTTGTCATCTGCCCTGATTGTTTCTTCTTTCTGGACTTCATATCTAGTAGGACTCGAAGCTTTATTTGCCTCCAGACTTTTTTTTTTCCTCCCAGCGACCTTGTGCTTTAATTGCAAAGGAGTTCCCAAACACAGAGACACAGCCCATCCACCAGAGAGCACAGAAGTGTTTACATTTCCAAGTGAATGCATTGCTGTTTTCATTTCTTCAACCGACATCATCTTTTCCATGATCCACTCTCCCTCTCTTCCACCCAGATGTCTCAGGCAGACCCTGAAGCTCCATTCAGACTCCCAGAGATGGAGCTCTGGGCTTTTCCCAAGAAATCTTGGTAGGCTCTGGGAAATTAGGACTGCAGAGTAAAAAGAACTTTTTTGTCCCATGGAAAGTTGTAATTTTCCCCCTGGTTTCCTAAAGGAGAAATGGAAGAAAAAGGTACTTATGTCTTAAGTTGTCAGAGGAGACAGGAGATCAAGAGCTTCAGCCAGCTCTGATGGAGGGGGAAAGATGGATTGGGATAGACAGGGATGGCTTCCCTTGGGTCTAAGAGGTTGTGTGGTCCAAATGCAGAAGAGTCTGACAGGGGAGTTTCTTGCTTCTTCCTTTGAGAATAACAGACTTTCCTGGCTCTCACCTTAGGAAGTCTTTTCCCCAGTATCCTATGGAAACAAGATCTATACAGTCATTCTGTGTGTCTGTCTGTCTCCACCCATGTGTCCCTCCAACTCCCAAATAAGCTTTGAACCATTGGCTCAACACACTGGTTGAGGAATATAGATCTCAAAGAGGATTACAGCCCTAATGGTTTCTTGAAAATGGAAGAGAAAGACTCTATATCCCCATGAAAGGAGGAGTATACATTGAGTGCATTGAGTCTTTAATTAGATACCAGAGAACCAGGGTCACAGAAGGACCTTATAAATATCCTGGCTGTCGGGAAGGTCTCACCTTCACAGACACTGAAGTTTAGAATCGGAGAATCATAGAATCGTTTAGGTTGGAAAAGACCTTTAAGATCATCAAGTCCAACCGTTAACCTAGCACTGCCAAGTCCACCACTAAACCATGTCCCCAAGCACCACATCTACACATCTTTTAAATACCTCCAGGGATGGTGACCCAACCACTTCCCTGGGCAGCCTGTTCCAGTGCTTGACAACCCTTTTGGTGAAGAAATTGTTCCTAATATCCAGTCTAAACCTCCCCTGGCACAACTTGAGTCCATTTCCTCTTGTCCTATCTCTTCCTACTTGGGAGAAGAGACCAAGACCCACCTCGCTACAGCCTCCTTTCAGGTAGTTGTAGAGAGCCATGAGGTCTCCCCTCAGCCTCCTTTTCTCCAGGCTAAACAACTCCAGTTCCCTCAGCCAATCCTTGTAAGACTTGTGCTGCAGACCCTTCACCAGCTTCGTTGCCCTTCTCTGGACACGCTCCAGCCCCTCAATGTCTCTCTTGTAGCAAGGGGACCAAAACTGAACACAGTAGTTGGGGTGCGGCCTCACCAGTGCTGAGTACAACGGGACGATCACTGCCCTAGTCCTGCTGGCCACACTAGTGCTGATACAAGCCAGACATTTCTTCTTGGCCACCTGGGCACACTGCTGGCTCATATTCAGCCAGCTGTAGACCAACACTCCCAGGTCCTTTTCCACCGGGCAGCTTTCCAGCCACTCTTCCCCAAGCCTGTAGCGTTGCATGGGATTGTTGTGGCCCAAGTGCAGGACCTTGCACTCAGCCTTGTTGAACCCCATACAATTGACCTCGGCCCATCGATCCAGCCTGTCCAGGTCCCTCTGCAGAGCATTCCTACCCTCAAGGAGATCAACACTCCTGCACAACTTGGTGTCATCTGCAAACTGACTGAGGGTGCATTCGATCCCTTCGTCCAGATCATTGATAAAGATATTAAACAGGACTGGCCCCAGCACAGAGCCCTGGGGAACACCGCTTGTGACCGGCTGCCAACTGGAGTAAACTCCATTCACCACCACTCTTTGGGCCCAGCCATCCTGCCAGCAAAGCGTACGCCCGTTCGAGCCATGAGCAGCCAGTTCCTCCAGGAGAATGCTGTGGGAAGTGGTGTCAAAGGCTTTACTAAAGTCTAGGTAGACAACACCCTTTCCCTCATCCACTAGGCGGTCACCTTGTCATAGAAGGAGATCAGGTTAGTCGGGCAGGACCCTTAGTATCAGCCATGAGACCCAAGCTCTCAGGAAAGCAAGCTTCCTCACCGTTAATGAAGCTACTTGCTCTTTTCCCACCACTACTGCAATATTCAGCTTACATTGCCATTTGCTTAATTTTGTCCCATGATAGTTATATGAGGCAATTCTGCTATCATAAAATTTTTGTAGTCTTTATTTCCAGGAAACAGGTAGCGATCATACATGCGTTTCTGAGTCTAGTCAGGGCTAGCTAGGTCTTTGGATTTGATCCTGTTGACCACAGGAAATAGTTTTGTACCAAGGGACAACTTTGTACATTCTCAGAGTAGCTTGTCTCCATCTCTGCAGATACAATAAAGTTTACTGACTTTTACTGGTAGGGGTTTCACTCATGGTGCCTGATCTAATATCATAGCATTTGAAACAATACTAATGGAAAGCTTAATAAATACTGTCTGTTGTTAACCCTCTCAAGAAATTTTCACAAATCTCTGGGTATCATGCACTTAACAGACCAAGAGTCAAATGAAGTTAATGTGAAGAGAGTTTGATAAATTAATCTTCAGCTTGTAATATGTCTGTAGCTTTCCACTGAGCCAGCCAACATGCTGCACTTGCGTAAACCCTTCTGCAGATCTCCCAGAAGCTGAATCCATTTTGAAAGTGAAACCCTGGCCTATTAGAGTGGGGATATAGCAGGGAATCCTTCAGCAGCAGATGTATGTTTCAGAGCAGATGATGAGGTGGATATTTCTACATTGCCGAGCCCTGTGCTGCTCCTTCTGGCCTTGTTCAGCTCATTTGGAAAATAACCGCAAGCTTGGCATTTTGTGTTGCTGCTGAATTTCAATCAGGAATGAGCGCTTTGTCTGCATTGCAGAGAAGCATTGCAGGAATGGCAGGGAGGATCCGACCCCACACCTCAACCAAACTTTCTGTCAACAAGAGATTTCAACACACTGGGTTTTCAGCAAAACTTGTCTGGCTCTGTGCATGTGCACACGCATGCATTTGGGTACAGGCTGTTGGGTACGAGACCACACAGTCAGGTGAGCAGCTTGTCAAAACCAGTGCAAAGTGTTGAGGGTGGCATCTGTAGGGCAGCTGACGCTGAGCTCACAGGAATGGAGGACTTTGAAAGATGTGTGTTACTGCCTGGAAAAGACAAAAGTATTAACTGGCATACTGGGTGGGACTGGGGAGCTTGCGTGAGACCCAGTAACCGGATGCTCTCTTGCTAGCGTGTAGCTGACATGAAAGATTAAGTGGGTCGTTACACAGCACCTAGCTGTGACACAGCTGTCTTGGCTGTGTGGAGAGACAGTTTTTCAGTCAGTTCTCCCCAGCAGATTGTTTTGAGATATAAATCAAAATTATTTCTAATGTGTCACAGTGGTCACCTAGAGCTAGAGCCAAGCCACTCAGCCAGCTGGAGGAGGAGGCGGAATAGTTACGAAATGCATCGTATAAATTCACCTGATCGCTTTCTGCATTGATTTAGCATTTTGCTAGCAACAATGTCAGGAGCTGAGTAGGTATTAGACTCTCAGCCCAGGAGGCATCTAAGTCACCTATTACCTTTGGAGATTTTCAGAAGAATATGTAAAGGCTAGACACATGGATACTGGTTGAGTGTCAGACATACCTGCTTATTGCTCATCTGAAAGCCTCTTCCTTTGCACTTGCAGCAAGTTCGGAGCGAGTTTCTGTGAGAGAAAACATTGCTCTCCAGCACCCTGTACAAGCACAGGAAATGATTAAGTAAAAAAATGCGTAGGTCTAAGCTGCATTGTCCCTGCACTGCACTTTGCACAGCGCACTTGGTCTTGCACAGAAGATAACACTGTGTTTCTTTTGATTGCAGGGGAAATTGGATGCTCTCTGGGTCTTGCTGCGGAAAGGTTACGACCGTGTATCTGTGATGCGCCCGCAGCCAGGAGACAAGGTACTGTGCCTCAGAACATTTTTTTACAGCTAGGGAAAAATAAAATCCCTCTAAAGTTTCTGCCTGCCTTTACATATGGGACTGAAGGCAGATACTCATGACAGCTTAGAAACAAAAATTCAGTCACATCTGTCAGCTTTGTTTGCAACTGCAGTTCATGCAGTTTGACTGATACAGTTTCAGGTATGAAAACTGTCCAGGTGCAGTGACAAAAATATCCATCGAAGAGCCCAGTATAGTCTTGCTCTTAGATAATATAGCTGCTTTCAGTTCATTACATAAGTAATTCTAATGAATAGTAAGGAATATTTCTGCATATTTTCATTCATTAAAATCTTAAATTCTGGAATAAAACTCTGAACATACATAAATATATATATTTTTTGCTCCATAAATTTAAACTTCAGGGCACTTTTACAAAGCAAAGTTTGCAGAATGAGGTTTGGACTGTTCTGTGAGAGGGAGGAAGTATTCCCATATATTTCTAGTAAAAACTGGGTTCATGCAAATTTCTATACATTAGTGTGTGCTTATGGGTGGAAGCAGAAGCCACTGAAGAGAATAGACTAATGTCACTTTACAGGAATGATACTGTCTATGACAGCAGGATACTACAGAGCTACCTCTCATCTCCAAGGTACTAATCTCCTCCTTTTCAGTGGAATTAACTGTCTGGGTCCTTTCTACATAATTTCAGGATCGTTATCCCGAACTATCTCTAGAGGTACCTAGCTGAGCACTGAAGTGGCCAACACACACTCAGGTGTTGTGTTCGGCTCTAAGCGCCCAGCAGACACACAGGGACATGCAGCTGGGAAGGGAGCATGAGAGCTGCACCTGAGCTTTGCAAATTTAGTGTGTGTTCAAGGTACACAAGATGGGTGAACCGAAATCCCTGTGGTAGCCATAAGACATCTCCTAACTCCTGGCAATTTAGATGGTTACACCCAGTTGCCCAGGGCTGTTCCCAGTCCAAATTTTAATATTTCCAAGGGTGGATTCGACATCTCTCTGAGCCCCTGTCCGTATTCATCATTCATTCATGTCTTATGCGGTCAGTTTACACACCTCTGACATAAATCAACACAGGAGCTTGGAGTTGCTTCAGGAATATATTTGGCCCAAACTGTAAGTAACTGTAGCATTGTGAAAGCTTCAAGAAACAACAGTGTAATTTTTTGGTGGAGAATCATAGTTCTGTAACATTTGGCTCCCTGTAAGGTTTTCCATTGAATACAGGACTTTTGTGAATAAAAATGTTTAATGTTTTGTTCCTTCAGGAGGAAGATTTGCTAAAATGTCTTCACTGAGTGTGATACTGATTTCTGGGAGAAAAGTTCGTAACATACAGGTTGCTAATGCCTGGCAATTTTCCCACAGAAATGAGGGTTTCAAGAATGCCTATGCTGTGAATAACTTTTTTGACTTGACAAGCTAAGATTATTTACATGAAAGATGCCACTTCCCTTTACGCTGGGGAAAATCCAGAGCAGTTTAACTGAGGCTGATACAGTTAGCAGCAATTTATATTAGTGCAACTGACAGCAGGCTCCATCCCTTTTTGGTGATGTATCTCTTAGACATGCCATTCTGTGTCCTGTCAGCATAAGCGATAGCAGAATTAGCCCATATAGGTGTTATATGATCCGACCTCGAAGTAAATTACGCTCTTTATGATTCTATTGTGCTATAAAGGATCTCTGAGTTGGGTGCAAGTATAATTTAGCGTGAAAGAGAAGCTGGCTGAAAATGCACCCAGGCTCATAGCTGCTAAAATACCTGTTTCTCTCCAGCTGACTCCTGGAAGACTTGTAAATGTTTGGGCATTTTCCTGTGTAGATATGAAGTGCTTCTCGGACTTTCTGAGAGTGTAGACTGCTCTTAGAACATTTGTTTTCCTTCGTGTAAACAAGACTATAAGCCTGAGTGTTAGTCTTCTTCGAATAACCATGTGTGACCCTCTTGATGTTTTTAATCGCTTTCAGACTTAAGTGAGCAGTTTATGTTTATTCCTTTACAGTAGTGACATAACTACCAGGTGATGTCACCCCCAACAGTACGGGCAAAACCAACATGAGAACACACTGTAAAACGCTAAAATGACTTTCATTAGTTTACACAGCTGAAATGGCAGAATTAGGTAGGGTTTTTCCCTCCCCTGTTCAGCAAAAACATGAGGTTTTTGTTTCCCTACTTCAGATTTAAAGTAGAGAGAAGAATCTAGCTTTCAAGCACTGTGTTAGCTTTGCAATTTCTGAGTCATCTCCCATCTTGCTATAGACATTCCCCATGATTTCGATGCTAGCTTTAGTCCGTCATACCTCACTTTTTCCCTTGTAGACATAGAAAGTGATTTTACCGGAGCTGGGCATTAGGAAGGTTGGCTTTACAACATTGAGAGGCTTCTGTGCAAGGCACTGGGAAGGGATGAGGCAATATTGCTGTTAACTGAACTACCACAATCTACAACTGTGCCTTGGGAGACAAATTAGTCAAAAAGAAAAGCAAAAGGCTGCAAAATAGTTGCCAAATTTGCACCTCACAAAATAAGGAGACTCTAAGCCCTAGTTGATCCCTACCAATCTCCCTCTATTCTTCTCTGTGCCACTGTTCTTCTATGAGAAATTTAAATGCGTGTGCAAACCTTAGGATACAAAGGCTGCATGATTCAGGCTACTTTAAGGCTAGTGGCTTCTCCCAAGTCAGCAATCATCAAATATTATCTCATAAAACACATTACTGTTTTGGTGGGATTGGAAATCCAGTGGGAAGGTCAGTGCTGAATTGATGGGGACGGCAGCGTGGAAACATCTGCCAGTGTTGACTGCAGCTGTCAGTGCCTTCAATGCAGATAGTCCTGAGTCAGTGTGAACAGTTTGCTTTCCTTGCAAGAAAAAATATCAAGGAAAAGGAGCAATTCCACAGAAAATCTTTTTCAAAACAAAACCTGTGTCTGTAGGACAGTGTTGCAAAAGAAAAGGATGGGATGTGTTGCACTGAAATGATGGGAAATTTCTACACATGCAAACAACTGTGGGGCCAGAATCCTCCGCCCAGGAAGTGAGGGCTGGTTTTGATGAGCTTGGATCCAATCCCTGCCATTAGCTTGGAGACTTTTCACCAGTATCACAATGAGAGTGCCTCTGGATTACTTATAAACACAGCCCTTCCTCTGAAGTGGATGTTTGATAATCTAAGTTTAATAACGTGTTCATCATTTCCTTTATCCAACCTAGGACATAGCTCTTGGCATCTCTCCGGCTTGCGACAACACTCACAGCAACAGCATGTCAACCCTTTGCTGTCCAAAGACAGGACCGCTTTTGTGATGGATGTGTGGCCCGAGCACTGGGTCACTTAGCAGACACATTTATACACCTGGTCACATGCCAGGGATACCGCCAAGCACATGGTATGTCTGATGGCTGACAGCTGGTGTGGGGAAGGTGTCTTTTGACACAGTGCTCTGAGATATGGCACGTCACCTCCTTGACCTGACAGGCGGACTGAGGCCAACTGGCTCTATCCAACAGGTTTAGATGTTCTTAGTGCAGGAGATGCTGAAGGACAGCACTGTGGAGGACATTCACACCCAGGCAGCCCTGCACATTCCCACACAGACACCTAGATGCTCTCCCAGCCGTGTGTTTCTGCTGTAGGGTTTGCCAGTGCTAAAGATTAGCCTGCGGGGTAGAGCTGTAAGAATTGTTTTGGCAGTGGTGAGCTCAGCTATAAAATCCTGTGGCCTCTCCATGTGATTCCAAATAGCTCCTTTGGACCAGGCAGTGTGGACCAGGGACACAGCAAGGACAGACTTGGTCCTCACCAGGTTGCAAAATCTTCAGCGGCAAGTCTGCAGGCTTTCATAGCTGTCCACTGGCAAATTTGGATTTGATCCTGTTCTACTGGGAAGCATAGGTAAAGGAGTGCTCTACTCAGCTTGTCAGCAAAGGGGGCCCATCAGAGTTGGTACTGACAACTCCAAGCCAGTCGTGTGGTTTTAAAGTAGAGGCACAGATGGTTTGAAAGTTCAGCCCTGATGCACTGGTGTAAACCCAGCCTTGCCAGTTGCAGAAGACAGGAAGCTTCAGGCAAACAGATGCAGGGCTTTGAGGTATTGCTGCACAAGGCAGGGCGGCTTCAGATTTCCAGCTTTTTCCTGACTGCCTAACTTCATCCTGACACCATCCTTTCACAGGGTGCTGCGGTGCATGCTGTCTGCTGTGCCGTACGGGACCAGGCCACCCATCACTCCTATCCCAGGTCCTCTGCAGGAATGATAGGCGATGGAGGCTGGGCTGGGCACTCTGGTTCGTCTACCTGGCAGTCACCCAGAGGAGTTTCAGACTAACTAGCTCAGTTTCAATCATCCCGTGCAGCTGCTCAGTGTAGACTTCATGACACAAGCTGAATAAATACTTCAGAGTTACTTAGCCGCAAACTAGCATGCCCACGCTGCCAGCTACGTACAAACTGCCAGCCATAGCAGTCTCTACAGCATGGACTTGCCCTGGGAATGAGAGAACAAGTGATTAGCAAAGCATCCTACAGTAACCAGCAGCCTCAAACAGAGCCACCAGATTAAAAACCCACCACATGGTGCATTCTCAGCCTAGATAAATATTTAAACCCTTGCAGGCAAAATTTATGGCTAGTAAAGAGGAGCCTGAAATCTGCAGACAGGAGTCTTTGACTATATGATATTCCTAAAAGCTACAAGGAGGAGCTGTTTTGAAAGCAATTTGTACCTCCTTCCTTCTCTTTCCTGAAGGAAAGAAGGAAGCCGATTTCAGACTCTTGGTGTTGTCAAACGGGCACCTTAATTCACACACTGGTCAACATAAAAAAGTGAAGCCAGGTGAAAAATAACTGAAAGACATCTCTGCTTTGGAGCCTGAAAAGGAATTGGACTTAATCCCAGGGTTACATCATTTTCATATATAAGCAATCTCTTGCTATAATCAGTTACTTTATCCACTGCCAGCACGTTAGCTGAGCTGTTCAAAAAGATGGCTTGCGTCAAATGAAACATGGATTCAGCTTCAAACACTGTGTTGACTAATTGTTACTGTTTATCTGCTGTAGCCCACGCAGCTTCCTAGGTACCATACAAATTGTCAAGCAAGACGTCCCCTGCCCTGGAGTTCACATTAGTCTGTAACAAGACATTGGTTCGAGGGTAGGGACTAATAAATTTGCAATTTATATACATTGCAGTGGATAATGTGGGGGCCGAAGCTTAGATTCCAGTCCTCCTCCTCTGTGTGACCTCAGACAATCCCTTCTCTCTGCCTCTTGTCTGTTCGTGCCCTGAACCCTTGAATCGAGGTTGAGATGCCTTGTCCTAGGGCTGCTGCTTCACTGCAAAAGGTACAGTTGTAGAAATAACTGACTGGTTATACAGGTTTAGACGTTTAAACGTCTAACCCCTATACAGGGTTAGACGTTTCGGGACAACAGAGAGCTGAGACCTCTTCAAGGGGAACTGCCAGAAAGGATGCCTGCCCATAGTGTGGCAGCAGCCTGAGCCAGAGTCTTACCTGGCTTTGACCACTCTAGCTCTGTGAAAGCTATGGCTTTCGATATCAGCAACAGGTCCTGATCAGCATGTTGTTATATCTGCAACGACTGGCCACGTGCCTATCTGCATTTGCAAGAACAAACCATGAAGCAAACTTTGGTCTGGTTTGCAGGAGGCTTTTAAAAATGCATCTTTTATCCCAAAGCAAAAGGAAAGGAGAGGGATGTTCGGGACCTGTTTTGAAGTGCACCCCGAGAGGCTGAGATGCACAAAAAGGTTGTGAAATTCTTTTTTTGGAGTCAAACCTGGAAATGGTCTGAGGTTACCAACAGACACAGATGTTTCCAATAAGGCAAGGAAGTCAGAGTCACATGGGATTCCTGTGGTCTTCTCACATTTTCGAGAGACTAGGTTTGCATTCTTGTCAGCATTAATGAGGTTATTTTTACATTTGAAACATCATCAGATAGGGGTGATGTAAAAATACATACATTTTTTAGAAAACTTTATCGCTTTTATCATGGAGTAATGGAATGCTTATTTGTGCAAATTGCTCACTAAGCACAGGATCCAAATAATTAGTGTCTCTTCAAAGTGTCAGTTGCATTTCCTAGATAAACATCGTTCCATCAGGAATTTATGGGGAGATTATTAAAATGTGTTTCAAGCTCAGACTTGGCCAGAAACATCTCAATCTGGGAGCAAATTCTATTTTAAATTTTTATTGCATTGCATTAATTGCATTTTCATTTTATGTTTGTATAGGTAAATATAGATATAGACGGGTATAAATATGGAGAAAAAGTATAACAAAACTATGTGTAATTATGTGTAAAGGTGTATCCTACCTAAATTAACGAAGATGCAGGGGGAGGAGCTTTTTCCAGAACTAGCATAGTTTTGCAAGTTTACTGGTGAAATCACATAAGCTCATATCTTGTTAGATCTCAGTGATATGGTTCTGGCACAAATTGTGGTTAGTTATGACAAGAGGATGAGGCTACAGAATACATGAAAAAAATATCCCAATTAAAGTAATCGCAATTGTTCTTTTTACTATGAAAGGAAGAATGTGTGTGTGCATGTGGTGACATAAAAAATTGATCTTAATATAAACAGAACAGACTATGAAATAAGACAAATTTACAGCCAAATTGCATGAATCTTCACTACAGAAAAGCATTGTTTTTCAACAAAAGCTTACAAAACTCCCTCTACCCGACGATCACGCTAATGTTTTATATTACAGTGAAATGCCAAAACCTCAGTTAACTTGATTTCAGGCTTCACTGTGAATGTTTTGTGCAGCCTAAGGAGTTCAGATGACCACTCTGGCTTATATCAGCCGTTCATCCCAAATGACCGTTTTTTGTGAAGAGCCCAATTCTGCAAAGCAAGGACGTGTTCCTGCATGTGAAGTCCCACTGCATTTCTGGAGAATCACTGGAGCATGTCCTCCAGTGCTGCCGAGCGGGGGCCTCCCTCTACACAGCTGTGCAACAGGGGACAGCAAAGAGCTGTCCGACCCCAGCCAACAATGGTCTGAAAGTCTTAAGCCTAGAGATGGGTAGGTCTTTTAATTTGCATCCTGCTATTATAATTCTAGATCTAAGATGTCCAGCTGAGCTGGAGGTTTGTGGGCTATTCTCTTATGGCAGCAGGGAGATCTGAGGTTTGGGCACTAGACTGGGAGTCGAAGCCTAGAGTCGCTCCAGTCTCTGCTGCTGACAGAGTGACTTTGACCAAGCCACTTAATCACCTTCCATTTCTCAGAGGCTTTTCCTGTCCTCTAAATGAGGCTAATCCAATGTATTTTCTTTCCCAAAGCATTTGTGAAAATGAAGGCTGGACTCAGTAATAAATTTAAAGGATTAGCAACAGTCATGGCTGTGGGCAGGGACAGCTGTATTTGCAGGTATGTGTCTAGGTGTGCAGTGGCCTGTGGGTTCACATGGTTACAATGTGATGCTAACAGTACAGAGATTCAGGGTCTGGAGTTTCAGGTCTCTACATTTTATGTATGTACGATGCTCAGATAGTTTAAAGTAGAATTCTGGCAGTGTTTCTTACATGGTTTGTTTTTCCTTTGCAAGCTGAGGTGTTACAAGAAGAAACTCAGTGGGAACCGGGAGCTAACTTGGCCAAGTCTGTCCACACACATCATCTTTGGCACCTGTGTCAGGAGCTGACCTGTTTCAGCAGACCTTGATTCTCAGTTCATGGGACAGCTCTCCTGAGCGCTCCTAGCTGAGTGGGCAATCATCTTTGTGTCTAAAAAATGTGGAGGAAGAAAAAAGCAGCCTGAATCATTATCATGTTACAGTAAAATTTCCTCCTTCTCTGTCCACTCTTATGCTTTGACAAACCTGAAAAACCTTTAATCTGCTGTACGTAGTTGGGTGTTTCACAGAGGAGATTAGCACTGGCTGCTGTGCCATTTGAAGAATGTGAGTGTCTTTTTATTTCTGGCAAATTCAAACTCTCAGAAAACAAAGTCTCCTTTCCGTGACTTTCCCTATCTTGTGGAGAAGGCTGTGTGCTTGCAAAGACCTTTCTGGGAAATAACTAGTTGTCTCTCACTGCTCACGCAGTGTTGAAACGGAAAGAAATTAAATCTAAACCAAGAAGAGAGGGACAGTGCTGCCGCATAGCCTGGGGCCGTGCTGCTTGTTCGTTATAGCGGTGTATTCATATGTTCCAGGCACCAGCTTAAATCAAACCCCTTGTGCCAGGTGCTGTAGAAGTGTAAAATAAAACCAGAATCTCAGCCTTGTTTGAGGCAAGGGGCAAGAGCAAGCATGAACAGATACAGTGAGAAACACTGAGACAATGTGGAAGTACTAATTTCTCTGAATGCTAGGCAGTGGATCTACAACACCAGCTGGAATAATCTGTTAATGTAGTTCAAATCTTCCTTTAACCACAAGGAACAACTTTTGCTGGTTCATTCTCCCTCAGCACATCTCCCATGCAGCTTCCAAAGAAGGAGCAGTGCAGATTTCCAGCCAAAACTGTATATAAGTGTGCATGCATGCGTGCACGTGTGTGAGAGCCCAGAGCAGGCACTGCCTGTGGAGATCGGGCCGTAGGAGGGGAAGAGTGTGAAACCCTTGCTGGGTCAGAGCAGTACTCTTCTGGACTAGTGGGACAGGGAATTAGACCATCAGGTGTGTCTAACTGTGCAAAACTTGAATAATATATTTTTGTTTGCCAGAGGACAGATGTCTAGGTGCAAGGACTTAGATGGTGATGTGGGTGTCTCCATCTAACTCAGTACTACCTCCCCTCTTGATATAAAGGCAGGTGCTTGTGTTTCCACTCCAGTTCCTCTTCCCCTCCCATCCTCCCTAGCCCCAAGCTCCTCTGAGAAACGGTACGAAACAGGGTTTGTCTGGATTTTAGTACAGCACTGAAACCCTCACAAGTGCTGAGCTTTACTGTATATTGTGATTTGAACTGAGGCAAGAAATTACCCTACTTAATTGTTGACTTGAGATTTCCAGAGCAGTGAGGGACTGGGCAGGCTCATGTGGGGCTCATGGAAAGGGCAGCCTTCAGTATAATGAGCTGAGAAACAAAAGGGGTTCCTAGTTTGTTTTAAAGAGCAGAAGGCAAAACAAGCCAATGGAACAGCATAGTTCAAACTTTCCTCTGTGTAGAGTGAGTAGTTCTGCAGCTGTGAAGTGAAGGAAATAACTGTTAGAGTAAAACCCTTACTGGAGCAGTGCAATGATAATGCTATGCTAGGGGGGTAGAATTGCAGAACCCAGGAGACCAGATGCAGAAAAGTGTCTGGGTATGTAAATTCTCACAGAAAACATTGCAAATTTGTTCAGTAGGTGTTTGGCTTCTTAGAAATCAGTACAAATATAGGAAGTGAAACTCCTATAACAGAAAGAATAGGATTTTGATGCAGGGAGAATCACCTTGTGACAGATGTCTAGAAAACCCATCTCTCCCATGCATGTTTCTTGCTGAGTGAATGTTGATGTTGCATTTGTGTTGTGTTTCCCTCGTGCGGCTTCCAGCAGTGGGCTGGACTTACTCTCCTTATCCTTATGGGAAAGCAAGATCATTGTTTCCTGTGGGACTGCAATAAATTCCTAAAAATAAGCAGCAGCCCCAGCTGAAAAATTTGGACTGTGTCTGGGTCCATCTGCACTGAGAACTTGTGAGGGGAACCCTAGGTCTTACATCAGCAATCAGAGGGCCCTCAGGGACTTGCTAGGCCTGCAAAGCCACCCAGAAACAGAAGCACCAAAGCAGATGCTTTACCTGTAGTCCAAGGCACAGAAAGGGATGACTTAAACTACAGCTTAATTCAATCCTTGGCTTTCCCTGGTCAGGCCCCCATCCTGGATGTGAAAGCATGTGGTACCCACAGGACCCTGGGCAAATATCCTGCACAAAGTGCAAAAAGAGCAAACAGCGTCAGATTGAAGAATTAGGGTGGAAGTTGTGAAGACAAAGGCACGGTGGATCTAGGAGTGCGACAGTCGGCAGAGCGGCTCACGCCATATCAGTGTCACACAACAGAGAAGCTGAAGCATAACATTGGTAGTGTTAGAGCCGCACCTCTCTGGTCAGCCGTCCCTGGCATTACACGTGTAAGTCCTAATAACTGCAGGGCCCTGCTTCCTGATCCATTTTTATTAATACACATACAAGTTCCAAACATGTAAGTGGTATTTTGGAAGAGCCATAAAGAGGCACGGTGGTGCATGGCAGGGCAGCAACCACCCTGTGTGGGTGGCTAGTGTAACTCCAGCTGGCCTTGTGCTGCTTTATGTAACGCTGTTCTGCTTCCAGGGCTTCAGCTCTCCCTCTTACCTCTGCTGTCATTGGTGTCCCACGGAAACCTGCAGGTACTGTGCTGTGTGTGCCACCCCTTGCCCAAGGCAGATGGATACACAAAGCCCAGTCTCTTTCAAAGAGGAGTGCAGGACTCTACCAGTAATGAAGAACCCCTTCCTGTATGTCCCTACAAGCAGTAGGCACCTATACTTGGTAAATCATGGCCTATGTCCCACCCTGTACCACCAGTGACTTACAGACCATGGGGAGCACAAAGGCAATTTATTTCAGCGTTAGCACCAATGCTTGGTCGTCAGCCGTTATGCACTTGCAATAAACTCAGCCGTTAGCAGGTTCCTGAGGAGCTGTAAAGCCCATTAAGTATTGCTGGCACACAGCAATACTGTTTTTAACTTAAGGCTGCGTTATTAGAGCTATATCAAAAAATACAGAAGGAATGTAGCAGTTAGTCTGGGCCTTTGCTTGGAGTGCACAAATGCGATGAAAACATCCCCAAAGCTGTAGTTATTTGTTCACAATTGGATACTGAGGAGCAAATTCTGCCACACAAACCTCCAGTGAGTTCACTGAAAGTCATGAAATCTGTTTCATTATAGAGTAGCCAAGATGAATGGTAATATGGGGAAGGCTAGGTGTTACTAATTAACTATGAATATCATAACGCACATGAGCAAAACCTGTCATCCTGGGAAGTCCCCTGAGTCCTCTCTTGTTTTGAATTAGGAGTCTATTTTACAGATGAGGAAATTCAGATTTAAGGTAATTGTCTGATTTCACACCATGCTGTTTCACAGTGTCATGAATAGAAACCTCCTCCTGAAACAAAGAACAGAAACCAGGAGTTATGATTTCAAATTCCCCTGCTTTAAACACTAGACCACGTTCCCTTTTCAGACCCGGGAATAAAACCAGCTGTGTGGACTCCCAAGTCACCCCACAGGTGTGCCTATACGTTGCTATGCTGCTACTTGCTTGATTCTTCTTTCTGCAGACTCAAAACCACACAGGCGTGAATAAGGAGCTATTGTTTAACCCACCGTTAAGTCTAAGCTCGCAGGTTTCTGTTGATAGGCTGCAGAACTTGAGAACAAAATTGTAACCTTTCCGCACATACTATTGCTGTGTGGTTTTCCATTAATAGCCATGGAAAAGTTAACCTAAACATTAGCTCTTTTTCCTGGAACTAACAGCTCCAAAGCCAAAAGCCCGGTGATCTGCTCATCAGCTTGCAGGACTACTGCAAAGCAGACTGCTCGTTACTGTACAAACAAAGCACAGAGCTGGCTCTTGAACTGCCGGACCTCTGTTTCTGAAGCAGGGAGTAGCCAGCTCATAAAGGGGAGCATCCCAGCCATATCTTGATCCAGGGCAAAATTTCCCGTAGGCAGAATTACAAGGTTATGCCTTTAACATTGATGATCAAAGATCTGCCTCAGAAGCCAAGGCAAATCTAACAAACAGGGATTGCAGGGATGGGAATTATTTCTCACTAAATAGGGGTAGGACAATATTCAGCGGACAGTAATTCCCGTTTCCTCGAGCCATTAGCACTGCCCTGCACAGGGTAATTTTCCTGAGTCATGTAACATGAAAACAGCCATTGAGTTGTGTTCTTCTCACGTTCACATCGTGGAAGACCCTGTCCTGAACCATGTCTTGTCTTCTTTGCCCAAAGACAAATTGCACCTGGAGAGATCCTCCCAGATCACTGATTTCTGCAGGCTGCAAGATCCTGCAGGCTCTTTCTTCCTCTCCAGAGAGATGTTTACCACTGTCCCTGATTAGTTGTCCAGTTATCACTGCCAAAAAAATGTGCTCCATTTTTCATTTGAATTTTTCTCTCTTTTCCTCATACACAGTAGGCTTTGTTATTCAACCTCCAGATGAAAGATTACAATCCTGTGAGAGACACTGTCTTTGTTGTGTCACGCAGCATTTCTCCAAGACTAGCTGCCTCCTTCCAGAAAGACAATGGGAAGAATGACCAGATCTTCCTGGAAATGACACCCACCCCACAGCGTAAATAAGCCAAAACTAGCTCCTGCAAAAGTAATCAGGCCTGTTTGCTGACACGCAAATGCCCACTCATCACTGAAAGAGCCACGCTCCCAAACTCTGGCATGAGCCAAAGATTGAGGCTATTAAGCTCATTCCCACGCTCGAATTTGGCAAGGTAGAAGCCCATATTACCTTGTTTCACTTTTTGTAGGAGTTTGCTCTGAATGTTTTCTTTTCAGTAGGTTCCCCAGCTGGTTCAGTCCTGCATAATGTAGTTAACAGATATCAAGAACCAGAGGCTGGCAGAGCAATGGGTATTATCTGGGTTGTGGTAGGTCGGAAGAGCCAGGCACAGACGAGAAGTTATGAGTAAGCTTATGAGTAAGATTTCAACTGGAGGTTGAGTTGGCAGAACCACTCTTTGTACTGTGGGGCCCTCAGATACACAGTGCTATAATACATAGGTATATGCGAGCTTCAGTCATAAGCCAACATGACTGAGCTGATACTCCAAATAAGCTCTTACTTATTTCAAATTCTGTGAAAGATCTGTGAAAATTGCAGTACTGCATAGAGTTTAAAGTAGTTTCCTCTGTTCTTCAATGTATGCTGCTTTTGGGTTGCTTGAACAGAACAGGATCATATAAATACAAATACAAACCATTGCTTTAACATCTGAATAGACCAAACTGTATTAAGGCATCAAAGAAAGTTAGGTAGTTTTTCTCCTTCTTTTTCCATTCTGAATTTAGACAGGATGCTTGTCTGCAGTGTAGGAAACTGCCTCTGATATAATTGGAGTTCAGTGGCCATGTGTAAGATCACTTGTCACTAGTTTTGATAATGTGTTTGTCATTCTCATTTGGGGTAAATCCCACCTCCTTACTGGCTTCAGAAGGAAACACCATTTTGTACCACTCTCTTCCTGGGAGTTAGAAAGTCAAATCTAGCATGGCGTGTAGTACTGAGACCCGACAGAAAACTCCGGATCTTGCTCCAAACTTTATCACTCTGCAGTACTTTTCACAAGGTCTTTTAAGGTAAACCATAACAGTCCCTAGTTTTCAGTGCTATAAGAGACACGGTTATTAGAACCCTGTTGGAGCGATGATCTTGTCAATGGAAGTCTTCCTCTTAATTTTGGGAGACAATAGGTCAAGTCTCCAATTCTTTATTTATTGAGTGGCCAAGGTGGCAGGAATGCCTTGGGAATGGTAGGTTTTATGAGCAACGCTGAGTTCTAGGCTCTGTATTCAGTCATGAGACACAGATGGGAATGGTTTTGTTGCGGTGATGTTTTATCACGAAATGAGACAGTTTTAATAGTTGTTTGGTGACTAACAGATACAGAGGTAGCCATATAATTAGTGTGCTTGCTGCAGGAGGCAGTGTTTCCTGGCATTACCAAGCATACTCAACACAGACGGATCTCACTGAAAGAGGCTGGATAACAAAGCCCAGAAGCTAGTTAACAGTTTCCTAAAAATGTCTCCAGACACCCTTGTGTGATTTAAAAGGCAGCACGCTGCCAGCTCAGGTCGTGCAAGCAGGGATATTTCAAGCTCGCAGCATCCTACCACGCAGCAGAAGCTACCTGGTATTTTGGGGGTTACCTTGACGGGGGTTCAGAGCAGCAAAACCTCCTGGGAACATTAGAGGTCCCTGACCAATGCTGTTCCCAGATGACAAAATGTTGGTGGGAAGCAGATATTGATTATTCTCACCCTGGCCTTTTCCCAGTATCACCTTTGTCCAGGCACAAAGGGATGCATTTTTGGAGAGAAGTTTTGTAAAGTACCCTATGCAAAGACGACTTTCACAAGCAGGATCCACACCACGTTGGCTCTAGGCAATTTTTCTCTGTAGCCACAGGAGAGGCAGCATGAGCTGTCTGTGCCATTTGGCTCTTGCAGGCTGCGGACAGGCAAACTGCCAGTTTACCGCCTTCCTCTCCCCGTGGGGCTCAGAGCTGCTATCAGATCCACTGTGACTCTCCACTCTGTATTCCTCCTTCTCTCCCCACTCATCACCCTCAGAGATGTTTGTGGAAGTTTCATGCCTGGACTGAGTTCAAATGGAGCACCCAGAATCTTTGGTAGGGAGGGTTTGGCTTGGAGAATTTAGCGTTCGTTTCTCTCATCCATGTATGTGCTTTGCTTTTAAAGTAGCTACAGTTTAGTAAATCATCTCTTTGCAGGCACTAGTGGTAGCTCACATTTATTTAATATATTTAACATTTGCCTGTTATTCATTTGGCCAGTATCTCCTACAAGTTTTTGTGCATGCTTGATTCAGAATCAGGTATCAAATCACAGGTTAATTTTTACATTTATTTTTTCTCTCTCTCTTTCTTTTCCTTTCCCTCTTTCTTTCTCTTTCTATTCTCTTTATTTCTGTATTTCTTTTAATTTCTCTCTCCTCCTTCTCATAACAAAAGGGTAAACTAGGGTATTATTTATGGAAAGTTTGAATTACTAATGACCCATACAAAACAACATTAAGGATCATATCTTTTCCAGTGCCTCTTTTTAAACCCAGGAGCTCAGAAGCCAGTCCCAGTGTTTTATGATCTTAAAATGTTGATATTTTTCCAGGTATTAATTCCAGCTTGATAGCAAACCAAGAGAAACAGAAACATTTTTCATCTTCACTTCAGAAAAATGTGCTCCATCTTCCTCTGTTAAAGAGATATCTTTTCAGTACCGTGGAGGGCATGCCGCTGCTCTGGGACCAACTTCTCTTTCCTAAATTACCTTTCCGCTGTGCCGTGTGTGAGCCTCACCCTGAACAGCTGGAACCACAGAGAGCAGGGCTGAAATGAAACAAAGAAAAAAGCTTACTCCTAGTTTGAGTCCCGCTGTGATGGGGGCCGGAGAGCTAGCTGGTTAGAGAAAAAAGAAATACTGCAGTGTCCCAAGAGAAAGATCCATCCTCCCCGCAGCTGGATTCAGCGTGCCGAATCCCAATCGATATCTCTGTGCAGGTCATTGTGCACTGTGCTCTAAGTGACAGTCCCTCTCCCAGTTAGTCTCCAGACTCACATCAAAGCAGAAAGAGAGGCAGGAGGAGGTGGGAAGTGGCTTGGAGAAGGCTGTGGAGTTCCTAGGAAATGCCACAGCTTGGCTGAGGCATCTGCTGCTCTTTGCACCTCTGATGATTGCCAGATCCGTGTCCAAGACCCAAGTGCTCCAGCTCGCTCTCTTGAAAGCTCAGCAACCACCACCCTGTGCTACGACCTCAGTAGCCTAATGTCCCCCTCACCCCACATCCCACCCTTCTCTTTCAACCCTGGCAGTGCTCCTCAGTCAACCAGATGTGAAGAACAAAAGGAAAAGCTTGGATCAAGTGTGCAACCCTACGGCACTCCGCATGCAAAGAGCTTGCAGGGCGAGGCCCATGGTAAGAGGAGATGAGCCTCCCACGGCCGAGTGCTTTGTTGTCCTAGAGGCAGTGCTGCCTGCCTTAATCCCTAAGATAATTAGCTGTTGAAGGTGAAAGAGCAAGGCCGCTCCAAGCAGAGTTCATTACGCGTACGCCTGCGAGCAGTACTCTCTAGAAAAACAACACAAAATGCGAGAGTGACTTGCCCTCACTGATTTTGCTGATTCCACTAAATTTCAGATCTAATAATGTCTCCATATTGCTTCAATTGTCTCTTCTGAGGCACAGCTGTGACTCTCCCCCCTGAAGCATTGTGGCTGCAGAAAGGGAAATAAAACCTAGCCAAGGCGTTCAACACAGCAGCCTTTTAATATACATCCTCTTCCCTACGTTCATACATTCTGTATCTCCAACTACTGTCTCCCTGCTAGAAAGGCTAATAGAATTGGCTCCTCTTATTCTCAAAGCTGTGGTATAATCTGGTTAAGGAGATTTTTCTCCTGGGATGAAAGGTGACTCCTGTTTAAGGATGCAAACTAGCATTTAGTGGAAAAGAGTTCATTTCCTGCCTCCTGGATGTTCTGCCGCCATCTTCCACATCCACCCCCTCTAAATCTGGACACCTAAATGAGGTGATAAACCTTGGCGGATAGCCAAGAGGGGCTGCTAACTGGTGGCCATTGAGACCCTCCTAAAATCACAGCTGTGTGAAGGTCCTTATGTTTCCACTGATTGTAGATATATCCTGCACTCCTCTTACCTGTAGTACCTCAGACACTCACTGGTTTTGCATCCAGATCCCAAGGCTGAACAAGGCATTTGGGCCCATTTATTCAGAGGGTCTGTTACTGCTCACGTCAACTTCTGTTATCTGTGGGATGAACTGAACTGTGCTGGCAATGGAGAGCCCTGTAAAAGCTTGAATGGATGGGTGACTAGCCAGCCAACTTGATCTTCATCCAGACAGTTTTCCAGATAAAACAGCACTGAACCATGGAGTGGGTCAATGATGCTGGTGTTTTATTTTTCTATTGCAATTGCATGGTACAAATCGCAGCTGTGAATCAGGGCCCCCTTCTGGTAAGTGCAGGTGGGAAAACACATCTCTTGCCATGCATTTGAGAGAAAGTTGGGTCTTCTGGAGCTCTAGGATTACTTGTTTGTGGTCACACTCTGGCTAGCACAACCTCTGCACTTTTGTGTCTGTTATCATATTGCTAGATACAAGATGAGAGCCCTGTTTAATATCCAGCTTTTTGGCTAAAGTAGCTCTCTTCCTCCTGGGTCTGCTTTGCATTTTTACCCAGGGCACTAGTAAAACATTTTCTGCCTCTCATGTGCAATGGCACAGTTATTTGTTTCCTGGATATCTCCTTGTCATTCAGTCTGACAATTCTCCTCCCCTAGGAGATGTTGGCTTCTCCATCTCCTCTGAGGCAGTGTAGCTGCCAAAGTCCATCTCAGTCCTTCTGGACTGAAAACTCCTATCTGGCATTCCCCCCCGGATCTGCATGGGTGAGAGAAATGTCAAGCAATGGAACACAGGAACTCCCTTGGTCTGTCAGTTCACGTGAAAGGAGGAGAAAGCCTGAACTGTGTATCGGCCCTTCACACATGTTGGATGCCCTGCAGAGTTACCCATTGCACAGTAGTAGAAAGTGTTGCTAAACAGGTCACTGTCAATTCGCTGCAGACCAGCTGACCCAGGCAGCAAAGGAAATAGGAGGAGATAGGGAAAGGCATGCTTGAGCCGAGAAAAAGGCACACTCTATCCTGTTTTAAGGGAAAGAAGGTTTGAACTCTGAAGTTAGACCAGCGTAATGCACAAGGGACTGGGAAGAGGTAGCTGATGAATACAGCTACATGCTGTGCTAGCTCTGGGTCAAGTCTGGCTCTCACGTCTGCACTCCCGTGCTGCCTGTTCTCTGGTCTGCATCTGGGCAGCTCATGCTCAGACTCCAGTCCAACTACTTGTCCAAACCAGACAGCATGTCCAACAAGCCTGTGTTAAAGCATAGTTACCAAGGCCAGTAGAGACTTAATCACATTTGAAAAAAGAGTTCTCTAATTTCAAAGCAACTGTATTACTGGAGAAAAAGAGCCATCGTTAGTCATGGATATATGCAGTAGTTCATGAACACAGGGTCACTAGGTCATGGCTGACTACAGAAACTAGTGTAAACATAGTGCAGCTATACTCTGGTATGAATTGCTGGCACCTTTTTTATGATAATGGCACTGCTGATCTATCCAAGCCAGTTTTCATCAATAAGAAGTCAAATCTTTGCCAGCACACAGGATGCACAGGATGTACTCTCTTACTCTTTTGGACCGTGCCTTGGGCATTGCCGTGAGTAGATGGTTTTTAGTCCTCAAGCCCTGCCCCAGCCCCAAACCCAAAGATTTCTGAGCCTCACTGCATCCTCTTGAATGTTCTTAGGGTGGTGCTCAGTTCTATTTGGATCAGCAGGACCATAACCTCACCCCTGGAGCATCCAGACAGAGTATCTCTCCACAGGAAAACAATTGCAACTTTTTGTTCTCTGGCTGGGATTCCTGGACTCCTGCTTTTTGTTCGGGTTTATTTTATTCTCAACATAAATAAAGAAAACAAAACTAGTGCAAGTAATAGTCTGGAACTACTAAAGTTGCATTGCAGGAGACATGGAACTAGAACAAGGAAAACATTCTCATGAGGGTTTTTTTCTGAGTAGAATTGGTTAATCTTGGGTTCAGACTTTCACTCACTCAGCAGGCCTGCCCCACAATATTTACTTAAAATCACAGCAAAGTGCATTAAAACAACGTTAAAGCAGAGGCACCAGCCCACAAAGAGCAAATAGAACCAGGGATGCTCTGAGATGAGACAGCAATGTGCTTATTTCAGGCTTTCCTCTGCCTATCAGATGGCGCTCCCTTTTTGGTCAGCACCAGCGATGCTGGGATGCTGCAGAGGGAGCACAGGGTTTCTGGTCAGGGGCATTGCCCACTCTGGCACTTCATTTTGTATGGGCATTTTGTCCTGTGCAGGAGGTGGAGAACATATCCCCACTGCACAGATGCTGATGGTAGCGCAGAGTACGTAGCAGTGGTCAACCCTCTCCTTCCTTTTCCCCTCTATGTTGTCGTGCTGTAAGGACAAGCCTTAACTGAGAGAGCATTAATCCTCAAGGAGGGGCATTACCATGGGCGTATTCATGACCGTTACGTGGGTCTCTGCTTTGCCCCGGAGCCTGATTCCTTGAGGAGAGCCTGAGTTGAAGCCAGAGGTTCTTCCTGC
This sequence comes from Ciconia boyciana, assembly GCF_034638445.1. Lineage (NCBI taxonomy): Eukaryota > Metazoa > Chordata > Aves > Ciconiiformes > Ciconiidae > Ciconia > Ciconia boyciana. Next base: position 716,442 of record NC_132958.1, on the reverse strand, counting down.
TGACAGAAGGCCAGGGCCGAGCCATGCAGAGAGGGGTCAGCTGCCACCGCGCTCAGAGCAGCCCTGAGGTGATGCTCTCCTCTTGAACTTGATGCAGTGCAAGGCGCTGTGAAATCTTTGTTTTCCTTAAACGACCTTTGCTTGCACAAGACAGCCTGCATTCAGCTGTGGGCTGCTCTGCATACTTCATCGCTTCAGCAAGGAATCCACTTTCCTCTGCTGAATGGCTAAGGCTCAGACAGATGTTTCTCCATATCCACAGAGCATGATGATAGAATTGGCAGAGCTCTTGGAGAGGAGCTGTCTGTATCTCTTTATGTGTCAGCCCCTTCCACGCCAGCTCCTCTCATCCCCCTCAAATCCTTCTCCAACACCCTTCTGCCTTTTTACCAGCATCTCCCTTACTTCACTTTGGGTCCCTCTTCTGCAGACCATTTATCCGTAGGCTTGGTACAGCAGGGAGAAGATACAGAGCCGTGCAGAGGATTCAAAATGGCTGATGTTGTTACTCCAACAGATCTGCTCCAGCCTGCATGGGCTCCATGCTCCGTTTGGCATTTTTTCACCAGGAAAAACATTTACTTTGGGAGAGGAAAGAGGAAAACAGAAAATAAGCTCACGCTCACAAATCCAAAAACAAAATATGGACTCAGAAATCCTCTAGTGCCTTTTTGGATGATTTCATATCTAAAAGAATGAATCCATAATACAATAGTGCTGATTATGACTTTTGCGTATTTACAGTGGGATCTTTTGCAGGTGGAACTTAGGAGAAAAAAAAAAGAACAGCTCGGAGGGCAAAGGTTTTGTTTAAAAATGTACAACAAACTGTAGCTTAGCACCAAAGAGTGAGAAAAGCAGTTTATTGGCTTCTCAAGAGCACTAGAATATCAAGACATCCTAATGAAGAATGGCTGTATTTCAGGAAAAATTCTGAGCAAGAAACTGTCTTAGTTAAACAAATCTTCCCTTTTGCCTGGTTGGTAAATGATTAGAAAGAGGACACAAAAGCCAGGTATTTGAAGGAGAGAGAGGCTCTGAAGGTGCAAAGTCCAGATTTCATTCAAGTTTAAGACTGAGGTCTGGGAAGAGGCCTCTGTGGAGGTAGGGACCATGAGTCGTGCACTGACTCAGACGCCAGCTCTGAAGAACAGGAACGGCTCTTGCCAGCTCTTGCAGCTTCAGGATGACTCGAAGCACTCGATGCTCTGTTTAAAGGTCCTGGAGTCAGAAAACAGTATGACAGGATTTCATCCTCCTTCACTACAAAAGCTCTTGTTAGGGTTTAACCTCTTGGTTGCTCAGTACAGGACTTGCTCTTGTAACATCCGACTCTGAGAAAGAGAGGGAACAAAGCAGTGTGCCCAGGAATACTTAAATGATGTCAGATTTGCACACGGCCAGGAAGGTGTCTCAGCTGTGATGCCATTGCCTCGATCAGTAACTGTGCTTTTCCACTTTGTTCTCTTTTGTTTTAGGGCCGTTGCATCAATTTCACCAGAGTGAAGAACACAGAGGCCCCACCCAAATACCCGCTCAACAACGCATACCCTCCGTCATCTCCACCTCCAGCACCCATCTACAACCCCCCGCCCCCGGCTCCGATCTATACCCCCCCTCCACCCAGCTCATCCACACCCCACACCCCATCCCCATCCTCCACGCTCCCACCACTCCCCCCACCGCCCCAAGCCCCACCACCCAACCGGGCCCCCCCTCCATCTCGGCCCCCACCTCGCCCAACAGTCTAGGGGGTCGGCCTTGCTCCCGTCTCTTCCAGAAGCATTCGAGAGGCTTTTTCAGCAGTACTGTATCACATCCATCTTCCGGGGGGGGTGGGGGGGGCTAGAGGAAGCCGGACCGTTTTTGAAATGGGTGACAACAGAACGAACGACTTTGTAGTCGTCTTTCTCCTTTAGTTTTCTTTTATTTTTAAAATCCCTTGTGCATCAGTGCCACCAAACTATCGAAGCAAGAAAAGCCAAGAGACTGCAAGAACAAGGCAAATAACTTGAATTCCATTTCAGCAAGGCTCTCCCCCCTCTTTGTCCCTGACACTTCCCTGTACCTTACCATGGTGATTCCAGGATACATTGAAAAAAAGGAATGACTAACTAGGGTAAGCTCTCCGGAAAGGCAATTCTCCCCAGGGAAGGACTGCAAAAGACTCTTCCAAGTGCAGACATCCCAGCTAGCTACCTGGAGACAACTGCACAAACTTCATGGTACAAGACTCGAGGTATGACAGAAAGTTGATCACATCTCACTCACGTGCCAGCTGCCAAGCAAAGAATGACAACAGCAGGCTGCAAGTGCAGAAACCCTTGTAAATCTGAAAAGAATTGATGACAGGCAGCTGTTCCCATGGACCATGAATTGGAGAAGGGAAGGTATTGTCATCTCGGAGGGTCCAGAAAGGAGAAGGGGTAGGTCTCTGGTGTCTGGATTTGCGTATGTTGGTATGTGGAAGTGCAGGTGAATGAAAATGGAGTGCCACTAGGAAAACGAATTACATGGAAAAATAAACCAGTCAGTATGTCACAAGGCTTTGACCCCATCCCCTGAGGACAAGGAATAATTGACGACAGGTCAGCCTTCAGTGCTCCCAGTGGGACAGAGGAGTTCATAAAAATTGAGCAAAGGAATCTGGGAAAGGTACGGTTGACAGAAGAGTCTTTGCATTCAGTTTAGACTAATTATGTCCATCAAGTTAACAGCTCTGCAGTTCAGCAGTGTAATTTAATGCTGGTTTCCATTTTAAAAGGAAAGTTTCTGAATATAAACAAGAGGTTAGGTGTATTGATTTCTCTAAATCCAGTCTGCTTGGGCTCCTTGTTATTGTCAGTTTGAAATGGTTACCACTGATGCGTTTCTGTTTTTTCTGCAAATTGCATTCTTTCGCCCTAGAAATGTTTCCACATGGATTTTTATTTTTTGTTTTCCTTTCCTGAATAAGTAGCAGATGCCTTCCAAACTCGTAGTGAAGAAGAGCCAGTGTGCTTACTCACTCTTGTCGACTCTCAACAACATCACTTCTATTAGCAGTTGTTGACTAAGGCAAAAATCAACACACCGGACATGCAAGATGGGAACCAGTCTTCCAAGAAATGCACTGGCTGCATTTCTCCATGCTTTCTCCTCGCCTTCATGGGACCCCCACCATATTCCATAGTATTATGTACGCACATGTTTTATCCTATAGCAAACCTTCTGAGCACCTGCCTTTGCAACACAGTGCTAGAAATAGGTGAGATCACTCAGCACTTCAGTCAAACCTCTGGCTCTCTAATTTACTGTCAGGATCAGTTCTCATGAAATGACTCTCTCTCTGGAAATTGCGAAGTCATAAGAGGTAAACCGTCTTTGTAGCTGCAGTTCTATGAATATTTAAGGGTTCTCATAACCGTGTCATTTTTTACCAGATAAAGAAATGCTTTGCCAAGTACTTACTTCAGTGCTGTTGGAAATATTAATTCTAGCTTTTCTAGCAAAAAAAGAAAAAAGGAAAAAGAAAAAAAATGCTCCAGGAAGAAAAGGAACAGATGAAAAAGACTCAGCAGACACTTGACCTGGGACCCTTTTGGTAAGGGCATTTGTGAATGAACCCTTACCATGAGACTCAGGGTCGGCCTAACTGTCATTCACCAGCCTTACCCACCGCGAGGTCAGTATGTCATCTATTAGATGAGATAAATACATCAGTCACGATGGATCTGAAGACTCAATCTACAGCCAAGGCTGGCTGTTCTGCAAAAAGGCTGATTAATTCACCCACAACACTGTTTTGTCTGCAGGCAGCACAGAGCAGTCCCCAATTAGGAGCAAAACCAAGAGTTTTGCTGCTCGCTATGTCAGATTGTATCAGCTACAGGCCATGGTTAGTTCAACAACACGACTTTGTGATTGTCAGGTGGGAGTGGGAAGCTTTTAACACCCTGACACAAGTTTGGTTGGACTCCCTCTTGTGATGGATGGGATCTAGTTAAATAGCTGTTTGATTTGGTTTCATGATGAAAGGTGTAAAAACTGGGAATAGTGTAATACAGGATCAATAGATATTTCTCTTAGCAGATCCTCAGTATTTCAAAAAAGTTTGGAAAGGAAATTGATTTTCAACAATACGGCATAGAGAATTTTATTTTTTCTAAGTGTCAGTTAACCAATAAATCTGAACCTACTGCTGGGGAAAAAATAAAAGCAGTATATACTCCACAACTAAGGCTAACTTCTTGCAGATGTATACAGAAAATTTCATTCTCCCCAAACTAAGGGAAAAAAACCCCTATGGTATTAAAGCAGCATAATAAAACCTACATCAGGCTAGAAAAATCATAATTTTAAAATACCCCCTGTGTAATCATCCCGTTTATGAACAAAAAACAAACTCCAAATTTTTTGTTGTACATATTGTTACTGCATGCTTACCATATGTTAGATGGAAGCATTTCCTATCCATTGTGGATAAAAGAACATTTTTCAAGTTGTAGTAAATTATTATAAAGCCAATGACATTTCATGGCATGTTATCGTATCAAGCTGTGCTTGTTGTATTTTTTTCTTTATGGTTGTATTGCTTTTTTATAAATGTACAAATATTTCCTGTAGTGACGAACACCTATTTTACATAGCATTAATTGAAGCACGAGAGCTCCAGGCTATACACTCCCTTGATCCATTGGCGAAGGGTTTTGCACATCGATCCAGCGTGGGATATGGCCAGAGCGCAGTGGGTAGACACAAACGAAATGGGTGTGGGGTAACTGGACGCCGAAGCACAGCACCCATGCTGCTGCCAGTGAATCGGTTTTGGTGGACCCTTGCTAACGTTCTCAGAAAAATTAGAGCACGTTTGGTGGCGGGCTTTGTACCTGGTCTTGTATTTAGGCTCAACCTAAATGTGGCTGCTAAAATGGTTTCCCAAAAGTACCGCACATGCTTTTAAAAATCATACTCCTTTTATGCCAGTCCCTAAAGATTAACTTAGGAACTTAACGTAGGGTAATCAAGAGTGAAAATTCGGTTCTGAACTGAATTTAAATCAGCTTCCACTGACAATTAATGCTATGTAAATGAGGTTGAATTAGCTGGTGTACCATATACTGATATATGGTACCCTATGTATTCTCTGTCTATAAAACTTTCCTAGAAACACATTACACAGGCTATCAATCCACACTAGCCAATTTTTAAGTAAACGTTCATTATAGATCAAAAGGAGTTGAGTGGCAACTTCAAAAGACTTCAGCAGGTCTCACTGTTTACTGGTTGCACGTGCTCCTATATAGGTTGGTCTAAACAGCAATAAACAGATGTCTGATGGCATCAGATGAACAGTTGTTTCATTTGCTCTAAATAGGTCACTTTGATTACTCCCGTTGTTTTTCGTTCATGCAAAACTTTCTGTCAGTGTGTCTTGCAGCCTCAAAGGACTAACCAGCTGCATTTGACAAAGATTCAGATTTTTTTTTTTCTTATTTGTAATTGCTAAAATGTTACAAATTGTTGCTGGCTGTATTTTGAAGCATTCACCCACATGAACTTTGTGGTCGTCCAAATTCTCTCTCTACTCCTTGGTGTGTGAAGGCATCTTCTGTCACTTTATTTTGTGGAAGGGGGGGAATGTCTGGCTTCTGAGAGCTCTGGCAAGGTTTGAGGGTAAGCAGTCGGTAACATTGCCTTATATGTGGTGCTGATGCAGCAAAGGAAAAGAAACAAGCCTTCTGTTCTGATGTTGAATTACATTTTGTCAGTTCAGCCAGTGCTGTGCAATGATGTTTTACTCCCACTGTTTGTTGCATGTGTCATTTGTTAAATTCAGTCATTACTCTTGCTGACCTTGATGTTATTATTAAAGAACTACACAAATTAGTGTTGGGCTCCATAAGATTCATTGACTAGGCAAAGTGAATGGAGCAGGAGGCAGGAGAAACGTGGGCATCAAGTTTTCTCATAAAACTGGCTTTCCGTCATCCTGGAGAACTCAGACTTGGTGATTTTCTTCCTGGCAGCCCAGAGCACTTCTGTCTGACACAAAAGCTATTTTCATTCGGACATGACACAGCCTAAACCATCTGCTCCTCCGCTGATACCCAGAGCCTCGCCTTCCAAACACAGGATAACTTCTCATTTTGCACAGCTAACTCAGCAACCTTTAACAAAGGCATCCTTTAACAAAGCATAGCGACTACTAGAAATAACTAAGCATGTTTCCTCTCACATTTGCTGATAGTCCTTCTTTCTTCCTCTCCACTTAACTATCACTAACTCATCTGGATTTTGATACGGTTGGAGTATTTTATTCCACAAAGAAGATTAACAGAGCATGAAGAAGTTCAACCTCAACACCCTGCCCTCTTTCAGCAAAGCATGCAAGCCCAGGCTTTTTCGCTTCCTCTGAAAATGTGAGCAAGCAGTTTCCTCAGCACATCAAACCTTGCAAGTCAAGGCTCAGTCTGGATTTTTCTTACTGTGTTTTATTTAAACCAAACTTGTATCTAGTAAATGCAAAGAGGGAAGCCACAATACTCAACAGGTCCTGCTCTCTCGCTCTGAAAAAAAGGTGCTTTTTAAATGGAGACTATCAAAGAAAATCAGTTGCTCTTCTCAGGAGAGGACAGGTGAAAAAAAAATGCAAGGAAAGTTAAACCTCAGCATAGCCCAAACTCAGAAGAGAGGATGCAAACCCGCCAAGCCTTGATGGTAGCTCTGGGTCTGTCAGGGCATGCATTTACACAGAAGTGGCTGCACAGCGAGGCTTTGCATAAAGTCTCATCACTACATTAAGGAAAAAAACCTGAGAAAAACACTGTAGCGAGACCCAGGCAGGCTTGTTTGCCCTTGAAGTAGCTGCCAGCCCCACTGCCTCAGGAAACTCTCTGCTCCCTGAGCCTGTTCCCTGCTCAGGGAACCACCACATTGTGCTACCATCATGGCAGACTTCATCGCCATACACGCAACAGGACAACATTTCCCCAGACAGAACATGTTTTGGAGCAAAGTTGCTCCAAAGCACGGACATGTGGCCACAAGGCTGCTAAGCAGCCCTGAGCATGTGCCCACCCCCCATCTTGGTCTTGGTCCTAAGTAGCCACCAGTCTCCCTCAACAAGCCCCGCCGGGAGCAGGCCTGGGCTCCAGAGCCGGGGCTGCGAGGGAGGGAATGGGTGGCTTTGTGGCTGCATGAGGTGCTCTCAAAGTGGTTGGTGACAGAGTGCCTTGGGAGCCAGCTTGTCTACAGAGCGGGGAAGTAAAGGAGACCAGGGTGGTGCCTGCGACAGCTGGAAGAAGCCAAAATGGTGAGTCCTGGCTGGGCCATTTCCAGAAACTTCTTTTATTTTTGATTTGAGGCTGCAAGGGAGAGAGGCTGCTTCCTCCTGGGCTTTGCACCTCTGGCTAGAGGCTGTGCCGGGGTCGATGGTATTCCGCAGTACCTGCCTTAGCACACAGGGACACGAGTGGGGCGCAGAGAGCAGCCCCTTTCCTGAACAGTGGTTGTGTCTGCGTGTTCCTCCAAAGGCTCATCTGGCTTTGGGCAGCTGAGGAGTTCCTTGGTTGGCAGGGAAAGAAATTTAATTCTGGCAGAGAGAGCCCCTTCTGAGTCATAGATAAGGCCTTCGTATGGGGGCTGATGGAAACACCCGTGAGACTCAAAGCATAGTAGGATCTTCTTTTTGTCCTTAGTGTTGCTGGAAATGCACTTTTTTGAAGAAACAGCTACAAAATAACTTGTAAAAATAACATAAGCTACAGAATAAATCGTGTTGGATGTGGACAGTGGCTGAAAGTCTGTAGCACATTGCCAGAACAATCTTCTTAAGATTATTTAAATATCTTTTAATATGTAAATGCTTTCAAAGGTCCTTCTTGCTAGCAGGGGAAGGTAAAATATCTCTGAAAGGTCCAGAGCACGAGGGAAGGTGTTTTCTCGTGCCACTAGGTCAGTGTAGGCGTTGCCCAAAGTAACGTGTCCCTGATAGTGAAGGACTGTCCCCTCCACCAAGGGGCTTTCCCGGATCATGCTGGATGTGGCCCGGAGCTGTAACCTGCGCTGTGCTGCCTTCAGCTGCGGTCTCGTCCGATCTCATGAGCTAGCCACGCTGCAGCCTAAACAGGAATTTTTCTAGTTCTTCACAGACATTAAATCGTGGGGCCTTTTCCAGAGCCAGAGGAATTAATAGGATGGAGAAACTATAGCATGCAAAAATACCACAGAGAGTGGAAAACTGAACTTAGCAGATGAGGTAACTTTTACTTGCAAGAAAGCTGGGGATTTCTATATTCCACTTTCCATTCCCATTTAAAATCCTTCCTGGCATATCCTTGAGGCCTGCTGCTGGGTGTGTATGTCTGTAGCTGCTTCTAGAAGATGCTTAGTGCTTATTTCTTCTTGCACGTGAGATCTTGTGGTCTTTTTGTACATCCAGGGCTCGCTAGCAGACGACTGGGAATGGGGGTGTCAGGATCCTTTTTCTAAGTATTTCTTACTCAGTGGGAAGTCTCTGGGAAAGTAAAAGCCAGGCAGAAATAGAGTATGTCTGCATTCCTTAAATCTGTTTTTGGTGATGGGTGACATGTTAAATGTGAGCATCTTTGGCCTTAGAAAGGTTTGTCTGCCTGTCAGCATTGCCATGTAATATCCTATCTTGCCAGTGCTATGACCTGTGTAGGCAAACCTGGAACTCTTTTTTAAGAAAAGTTGGGAAAAACCCTCTGGGAAAGTGAGATTTTTTTTGACTCATCTTGGCTCTGCAGTGCCTGAGTTCAGACAAAATTCAAATTTCTATACATCTCAAAAGCTCCAGACTGGACGGAAGTAGTATGGCTGAGGACAATGCGGGTTTTGTTTCCCAGGTTTTATTTAAGGTAGGGCTCACAAGTGCCCCAATGGGCTGTGATATTATCATTTTCAAATGAAAATCAGAAATCAGTGTTCCTTTTCTTCCACTCAGCCGCTTGCATCCTGGTTTGGCCCCAGTGTTCAAACATTTACCCGTGCTTTTGGCATGGGGTGGGGATCAGAGCCGTGGGGCAGAGCTGTGGGGTCATCGGGAGCAGGGTCAGGGATCAAGCTAAGTGTCGGCAAAGGGGTATTTCTTGGGGATGGTGAAGGGGCAGCGGCTGCTGGTTTGGGAAGAGCCTCTGCTACTAACGGAGCCTGATTCCAGGTTTGCCTCTGCTCCTGGGAAACCATAGCAAATCCTGCCTGTGCTCAGAGGAGCTGCTGGGAGTGTTTCACAGGGTGCGTTTAATAGAGAGACTGTGTTTCTGGACGGTTCCTTCACCATTCATGGCTAAGCAAAGTACCTCACCCTCCCTATTCAGAATGGCATAGCAGGCTCTCTGGTAACTACAGCAACGGCAGATGTGGAAAAAATACTAGGAATGGATCGAAGGTATTTTTAGCTGTCTCTAATGCAGTGCAGCAGCAGGGAGCCAAGGCAGTCAGCATGGGATATATGGGCAGCATTTCCATTACTGCCAGAAAGGAGCCCACAGGGCAGAACCCAGGAATTTCTGTTTTGATGTGATACCATGTGAATTTGACGGTAGTTACTTTTTTTGGGGGTAAGACTAATGTCTTTCTGTGTGTGTCTGGGATACACTGTTGGCTTAAAGTAATAGCGATTACAGATGCCTATTTCACAGGCTGTTATGGAAACTGGAGAGATTTGCAGTTGCTAAAAATGTATTGAAATAACTGTAGTAGCATCAGACAGGTTTTTTTGTTTGTTTTTTTAACAGTCCAGCTCAGAAGGTCAAGTTCTGAAGTCATTCTCACTTGTCTGCCTCTGACTCTGTTCCTGTCTGGGTAGGCATGTGGATGGCTTGGTCCAGACTGCTCCCCCAGCCTGCTTGAGATAATCTGGTGAAAATAATTGGCTCAGAGTGGCTTGCAAAATAAAATAAGGATCACTTTTTTTGTTAGAGAAGGATGTGGAGGTAAATAACCTGTCAAGGATGAAAGAGGTAGTTGTTTGCAGAGCTCTTACTTGCATCCTAGGTGTTTAGACTCCTGTGACAATAGCCTGTCCTCAAAACGTGACAGCAAACCATTGTTTTCTGCTTTTCAGTTGTAGGAGATCTTATAAGCTGCTTTTTTAGGAGACTGAGTCATTTGCATTGACCCAAATAATGCAGCAAGTTAGAAATGCGGTTTTAATTCTTGACCGTGACACCGAGTGAACAGACTACACGTGGCACTGTCAGTCTTCAGAGGCAACAAAAACAGAAGAAGTCCTCAGTAATTTTGTTCCCGGTCCCTCTGGCTTTACAGAGCAATAGGGCTTCCCTGGCTGAGGTCAGTGACATTAGGAAATCAGGTTCCTGTGCACGTTCCTTCTCTGTGTGCAAACCCATCTGGAGGTGTGTCCACAGCAAGAGAAACCATTTATGTCCAAGGACTGGTGATGCCACCCATTTCCCGGACAGCAGCAATCCGTGTGACCCCAAGGGACAGCCCCGCATGGACAGAAGCATCCCCTGGGTTTGGAGGTCAGATTTGGAGGATAGAAGGAGGAAGTTCCTGAAGCAGAGTTGTTGGTGGCACTTGTAGCTTCGGAAATAAAATTGGAGCTCAGGTGACTGGAATAACAGGTTACAATGAAAGCTTTCTTTTTTTAATAGTTAAAACCTGGCCATTCGCTACCTCACAAGCTGTTTCCAGCTGGCGCACACATTCCTTCGGCATTTATGGTTAATGACTCGAACCAGGTGTTGCACATGTCCACTGAAGAGGTTTGTGCCTCTGACCCAGGTCTGGGGCTGGCTCTGTGCAAGAGCCTGGGCATCCCTCATGGTGCCCGTGTCCTTCAGCCTTGCAGTAGGACCTGGGGCCAGGATCTTGACTAGTGCCACCCCCTTATAGCTCAGTCTCGGTTCTGTTGCTGTTCTGTTAGGGCCGGCATGACTGCATAGTTTTGGGGGCTTTTTGAAAAGGAAACCCAGGATTAGTTCCTGTTAACAGATTGCTGGTTCTTTAAATATCCAAACATTCTCTATAGCAGGCAGGGGAAAGTTTAGGTAATGCTGCAAATATGGAGGTAACTCTATCTACTTATCTGAGGCCAAATTGGCAAGGTTTTAAAGAGTGCCCAGTATAAATGGAAGACATCAGAGAGAGTGACTAAGAAAGCCCTGCTCTGGCTGCTAATCATGACTGGATGCTATCAGTACCCCATCCCATCTTGTTTCCATGCAAAGGCCAAGCAGACAAAGGAGTTCCCTGTGCGGGGCTGTTCTGTCTGACATGTGGGAACAAATGAAAGGCAAATGTTAAAGGGGAGCGAGGGCTTGGGTTTTCTTCCCAAAGCCAAAAGCTTTTCAGACATTCCTGAGAAGCATCTCAGAAATGGGAGGACCATTCTATGATCTGAAGGTCCTCTGCAAACTGTGAGAACTCCCCAAACTTCTTCTTAGTCTGGGACACAGTGTGAGGTGGTGATACAAATGTATCTTGATGCACGTGTGTACAACAGCTCTAACGGAGTCTCATTTCACTGTGCACCGTTGCAGGCCACGGGCGTGCTGTTCCTGTTGCAGTGCAGGTAGCAGAGGCCACAGCAGCACTCAGAGCTTTGCAGAGGTGCTGTTTGTCCTCCAGGTAGCATTGACATATATTTGGGAGGTTGGTATGGTAGGACTTGGGCCAAGACAAGCGCTCCAGGATTTAGGCCTTGATCTGTAGGATGCCTTGAAAGGGAATCTGGCTCCCCTTGCAAAACAACTTTTGATTTTTCTCTTGGCAAGAGCTTCCCTTTGTCTCCAGATATATTGATCTCATGCCTGTTCCAGCTGTGACTCCATAGCCATGCTTAGAGCCTTCCAAGCCTGGCCTTCAATAACAAACTTCCTCATAAAACAGAAGGGCCTCATGTGTCATATATACCAGACAGCTGAGAGAAGCACGCGGGTGAATGCCAGAGAAACGCCACGTTCGCTTTGTGCCGTCCATCTTTTACAAAGGAGCTGCTGCGAGCAGGTTGTAAGCAGCAACAGAGCGGTTTTGTGCCTAGTGTTTCTCTCCTGTTCTTGCAGTAATGGTTGACCTCTGGAGTGAGAGGGTTTTCTCCGTGCTAGACAGCCAAAAAGCACCAGGGAAATACAGAGGGGCTCCACCCAGCCTGCGCTGTGGCCCGTCCCTGGCTCACCCTGTTGGGAGATGTATTTGCGGATCCCTCCTACCCATTGCTGATCCCTGTTGGGAGATGTATTTGCGGATCCCTCTGCTGCGGTGCAGCAGAATACAGTATCATCACGCATATGTTCCTGTAGCCTGTGGTCGTAGGGCTAAGTACCCCTCAGTGGCTGGGTGGCATAAATCAGAGGGGTCCTGCGTCATCGTCTGTGCCTTTTTCTAGCACAGATTTTCCCGTTTGCTTAGTTCGTGCATCCCCATCTCTAGAATGGGCAGAGTTAACACAACTCCTGACTGTGGAGGTCATCTGTCCCATGCTGACACAGGTGTCTGCCTTGCAGTGAGCTGAGGAAGAGAAGGGACTTGTGTCTGGAGAAGGCTGCCGATGCTCTAAATGCTGGGGCATCCTGCCCCTCACTGGTCTGCAGGGATTTTTGCCTGAATAAGGACTGTAGGATTTGGCCTTTGCTTTATACCTCTTCAAAATGATTTCTTACTGAAGCAATTTGGCTGAAAGAGACACCAGCTGAGGCCAAGTGCTGGACCACCCAGGCCACTGGCCTAATCCACTGTGGCACATTTTTACATTCCCACAACATAAAATTAAATAAATAAGAAACAGACCAGAATGTGAGAAACAAAAAAGAAGGCACAAACTGCTGGAAACCCGCCGGAGAATCCATTGATTCAGTAGGATAAACACAGATCTTGATCAGAACAGTAGGTAGGGAGCCCACTAGCTTATGGGATCTTTTAATATTTTGGTGTTAGCAAGCGAAGGTCACGAGAACATAATAATCTAGATTTAGAGAAAGAACTGTGCCGTTGCAAACACTGATGCCTCAGAGCGCCAGCAGCAGAAGAGCTCTGAAAGCAGAGGGGAAACAGTTTATACAAATCGCCGCATAGGATTGCCAAGGAGGAAGCAAAACTTCCCCTGGCTCCAAAGGTCGGCGGTGAGCTGGGGCCGCGCTCCCGGAGCAGAGCACGCGTGGGAGATGGGGTGGCGATTCTGCAGGGCATGACACGGAGCTGCAAAACCCGCTGGCGGCGACCACTGATATTTTGCAGAGTAGAGCTGTCTGCACAGAGGCAGGATTTTTTTCTCGGAGATCTTCTTTTCTTGTCTATGTTTGCTGCAGTATTTAGCCGCAAGGGGAATGCTGATCAAAAGCCGAATGGAAATGTTTTCATTTCCCTAAAAAGTAATTCGGATTTGGGCTTTAACAAGTGAGCTTTATTTGTTTTATTTGTTTAAAAAAAACAACAACAAATTATTTATCTGAAAAAGAATATTTACTGAAAACTGTGGTTTGGCCAAAAATGAAAAATAACCCTCTTTTTTTTTTCTTTTTTCTTCTTTTTACTAGAGGCCTTTTTAAGGTTGAATGTATGTTTTAAACTGACAAATGTTACTGTAGACTCTAATGCACATGTCTAAAACATGTCAGACTTGGCAGAGCCAACTAATTTTCATACAGCCTTATGGGTCCCTTCTCTAGAAGACTCATCTGATGGGTGCTCATGGCGGGAGGCTGTGGGATAACTTCTCCGAGTGGTTCCCCCACCAGTTAGGCCAGTGACAACTGGGGACAACTGTCTGTCATGCAATGGTGCACTCCTCCTGCAACGGAGATGGGAACTTTGCTGCCACCAAGACTGGTCCTGGTCCTTGGTTCATCCTTGCCTGCGAATAAAATCAGTTCAGGAACTAAATAATTCTGAGCTAAAACAAACACAGAATAGTTTTTAAGTTTGTTTGGATTGTTTTAACTGCAGGCGGTGTGTTTGAGTGCAGAAGACCTTGCCTGTAAGGGGAAGGCTGTAGTGAATTAGGTGAGGATGATGCTTTTCCTGCACTCCCTGACTTGTTCGGAGGAACATGCATATGCCCGCAGAAATGCGATGTGGATTCAAGTAATACCAGCTCCTTCCCGGCTTGCAGCTCAGCTGAGCTTGCACAGACCTCGGTGAGAGAGGGATTGCACCACCAGCAGGAGAGGAGTCTGTGGCAAAGGGGGACGGGGGCCCCCGGCTCCCAGCAGGTACCTGCCCCTGTGGCAATAAAGTCCTGCTCCAGACTGCTGTAGGAGAAGGACAGAAACTGTGCACCAGAGAGCAGTAAACGGGTCGTGTCTTTCACACTTGATATGCCACTCCTGTTTAATCCTCTTCCCATGTATTTCCTGTCCAAAAATTCCTGACTTCTTTTTTCCTCCCTTTCTGCCGTTGTTGGAATATGATTTAATCACAGCTAACTCCACTGGGGAGACAGTAGGCAGGACTCATTTGCAATGGTGATGTGCGTCTGTCTGTTCACAGCCAGCTCCGTGATAAATCACTTCACTGGAAGCTTAGGACGTTGGTTTGGTGGTTGTTTTTTTTTCCCCTCCGCCTCCCTTTCTGTAGAAGAAAAGACGTGAAAGAGATGAGCTGTGCTGAAAGCCATTTCCACACTCACCCCCCTCCTCAGAAGGGTTTGCAGCTGGGGGTGGGATACTCTGTGTGCTGGCAAGTTCAAAACGCTGCAGTTTGCTAATGCATAAATACTGCAGGATTTCACAGTTGCTTCCAATGCTCCAGGGAAGATGGGAACATATTCAGGCTGTTGGAGGAGTTTAGAGGATCTTTAGGCCACGAAAGAGGGGGGATGTTGTCTCAAGTAGCAATTTCTTGCACAGCTGCACAGGTCTGCAGCAGGAGTGGATCTGCTGGTTGTGCTGTTCAGTGGCAGACGAAGTGGAGAGGGAGGGATTCAAGCAGCCTTTGGACACGCTGCTGCACTGCTGGTGCTTCGGTTTTGTGGGGAAGCATCAAGGTTTTTCCAGCTTTGCTTTGTCAGTCTAATTCAGGCTGGTACAGTCTGGAAACATTTTTGCTCTATATTAATTTTTTAAAATGCATTTCAATCAGAGGAGCAGATTTGTACTAGATTTGGCCCGTGGTGTCTGTGAGTGAGTGTCTTGTGCAACGGTGACTGATGCAAGTACACAAAGTGCAGTTCAGCTTGTTTATTTAGGTCTGTGTGCGAGGCTTTTGAAAACAGTGCAAGGAGGAGAGGACAAATTTACTTTCACGTACACACAACTGTCCTTTATTATCCTAAAATGTGGTTCTGGCAAACAGCAGCCACGCTCTCGTTCAGATGGCAGGAAAAGTGAGGCTCTTCCAGGGCTGACGTGGAACAGTTTCCAAGCAGGAGCGTACTGTCCTGGTTTAGGAGTAGGCATTTGATTTGAGGGTGGCATTAGGTGGCATGGTGACCCCGGCCTTAGAGGCACGAGCTCTCTTCCAGTCCTGCATCCCCCCTGCACAGCCTCATCCAAAGCTTGCTGAAGCAACTGGAAAGATTTCCCCTTTACTGCAGTGTCTTACATCAGACCCTGAGCATCTGTGCTGCCGGTGCCTGTACAAATTAGTGTTATGAGTCAGGCAGAAAACTCATCCACTGTCTTCAGCAGATTTACCTCTGCAATGCTGCTGTAATTAATATTTCCTCCTGTTTGCAGTAGGCTGCCCTCTGCTAAAGAATGAGCTTTGTCTGCACGTCTTTTAATTTTATCATGTGCCCTTGATCTGGAGGCACAACTGCCTGTGCAGCTTCCTAGCCCAGGCCAGCCAAAGTGGTCTGGGTTAGCTTAATCATTGCAAGCAGTATTTTGGGGTGTTCATTTGTTGTATTTTAGATTTTTTTTTTCTTCCCCATTCTAGGTCATATTGATTGAATTGGGATAAGGACTGATTTACACTTAAATGGCCCATGTGCCAGGGGTTTTCCATACTCTCCAGAGCACTGGTGTTGCTAGACTTTACGCGGCTGAGTGTGCTGGGGGACTGGCAGGCAGGCTGTGCAGTCTGTGCTTTGGTGCCCCGAGGAAAACGGGGACCCTGGTAAACCTGCTGTCAACAGATTGCAGGCACTCTGGGGGTGGTGGCAGGTCCCATGTAGGTCTGTGGACAGCCTTGGGCACAACCATGCCTCCCACCTGTGTCTCATGGCATTATCACAGGTCTGTTAAAGCTTTGGTGCCCATAGGTGTGTGACTGAGCATCTTGGGTGGTATTTAAAAACAGAAAAGCTTGATCTTTCACTCCAAAAAGCTGCGAGCAGAGGAAGGCAAATGAAGGCTCCCAAACTTACTGCCTTCAAAATCTTGTAGTTGTATAACCCAGCCTCAACCATTGCCTTGTATCACATCAACTCCTCCATTTCCTCACTGAGATCTGTGTTATCAAAGCTCAAAGCACTTTGCAAAAGAGTATCAGTCCTGAACGGCACCCGTGTGAACGCTGCACTTGCAAAATGCTGGTAGTTATCACAGCTGAACAGTCTGGATGAATTCTGGTAGTTTCTGGGGTAATAACTGCCAGATAGTGATGATCTCCAACCTGTGACCCAGTGGGATCTGGGGTTATTCTGGCTGGCTTGGTGCTCGAGACCTTCAGGAATTCATAACCCGCTGGGTTTATAGCAGTGGGAGCTTCATGCCTCTGCAAGTCAGACCCCTCGCCTCCTCCTAGCTGTGTCCCCAGCCTGTCTGTGACGATGATCCCTGTAAGCAATGTTCCCCACCCGGCCAAGAGGCGTTTCTTGACATCCCAGCCCCACAGTGTTAACACCAAGCTACCACTCCTCTGCGTCTCGTGCTGTTTTTGTAGTTTTCTAATCTAATCATGTGGAAGGTGATGGTTTTTCTCCACTCCCAGGAGCTTGCCATAGACATTTCAGCAGGTTTGGGGGCTTTTTTTTGGCTAGCTGTTCTTGTCTGCGTGGGACTGGTGTGTTAAACATATGAAGCGAGATTCAGGGCTGTCCAGCTCTTGTGACAAAACCATCACAAGGACTAAAGGTGCTGTCTTTATAAGACGCATCCTCACCACACTAGCATGCAGGCTAGAAATTCAAGTCAAAGCAACACAGACTTAAGCCATCAAAACTGTCACTGAACAGGGAAAGAAGGGGGAGCAGCGAGGAGTCATGGACTTGGCTTTGTTTCTTGGGCTGCAGAAGCCAAGAAGGGAAAAAACCATCTAAGAGAAGACAAAGTGGCATCTCCAAAACAGAATGTTCTGCTTTCGGCATTTGCTTTAAAAATCAAGACAATCTTTGGAGACTTTTATTATTTAAAACCTAAAAACAAGGAAAGAACTGCAGTGCAAAATGCAACCAGCAAGTAGAGTAGTCTGTGACTGACTGTCACTTATCTAGGGGGTTTTTCTATGCCTTACTCAGTGCAAAACACTCAAATCTGGGGCTGCCAGCCTGTGCTGCGCAGAGCAGACAGGAGCTGACTGACGCTCATTGCTGCCACGGCAGGGCCCTCGGGTGTGGGCAGAGAAGGTGGCAGCCCAGGGATGATGTTTTGGCTGCCTGCAGCTCACCCCTCTCGCTCCTTCTCCTCGAGGCTCTCAGACAGCTGCACGGGAGGCGAGTGGCTCACACAGCGGCGAAGCGGCGATGGCATTCAGTCTCTGGAGGCGGCAATGCGGTCCACCTGCAAAAAGGACAGGCAGCCGTGAAGAGAACAGCCCTTTGAGCAGGGAGGTGCGGCCGTGCTTCGACGCCGGCTGCGGTAAGGAGTGCCGATCCGGCACCCAGAAACGGGGGCACCACTGCGGACAGCCGGTGGTTCAGCCCTGTTAGCCGCAGAAAAAGTAACGTGGGGTTTGAAAAACCCCGGAGATAAGGTTATCTGCTTTCTGTGGAGTTAATTCTGGGCTTAAACAAAGGAGGACTTTGTGCGTGCAGGATAACAGTCCAGACTTGATGGGATTACTCACTGTAACTGAGATACTACAGGAAAAAGTCGGCACGATGGGGGGGTTAATCCTTGCTCTCAAGGGACATGTGATGTAGCATAGCTCGGCTTCTCTTTCTTGCCTATCTGGTAACGACTACGGAGGCTAATGCTACCTCCCCTGCACCTTTGGGACCGCGGTGGGAGTTTGCAAATAGCTGTGCAGCCCTAGGGGGGAGTCGGGTGTTTGTGAATCAGAGATTGTGTTTTTGGGACACTGAGATACAGTTACTGTTGAAACATGCTGGGCAGGCTGGAAACTGGGTCATTTGCTGCAAGTCCAGCACTGAAACAGGTCTGGTCTTGGCTGGTGTTCCTCTGTGAAACAACCTTGCACTGGGCCTCCGGTAAAGCTGTGGCTCTGAAGGGACCAAGAGTTTGGGGCATGAACTCCCAAACTCATTTGGGGGAAGGCAGGTACCGACAACGTAATTAGCAGTGTCTGCTACAGGCTCTGTGCCAGGTTGGGTGCTGCTTTGAAACTGCCTGTGGGTCACGCAGGATCCCTCGCTTTGGGCTTTTCTACCTGTTTCCATTCTGGGAAGCAGCATCCACATAGGCTACGTGGTCTTAGGAGCAGCTGTAGTTCTTCCTCTATTTTTTCCAGCCATAGAATAATGGCAGATATTTCCTTTGGAACAGGACTTTATATAGTGCTTTCCATAGTCACTGAAACAAGCAGAAAATGTCAAAGACGGCAGCATTCCCAGGCTGGTGAGCCCTTGTCCCAGCTGAACGTTTCCCTGCTTGTTCCTACTGATGAGAAAAGTGTTTCTTAGCTGGTGTTTCCACGGTGTTAAAGGCCAGGTCTCGCTGCAGTTCTCTTTTTTCCTATGCTAATACCAACCACCCACATCTACTCAAGAACAGTTTTTCTCGGAGCTGTGACCAGTGTACCTCCAGTTATCCACAACCCCCTGGCTGCTGGCCTGCTACAAACCAGCTGGTTGCATCCAGCTGGTGAATTAAATTGAAGACAGCTACAAATAAATTTGCTTGCTTTATTGCTTTTCCATGTAGGCATTGGCCACGATACCACTTGGACACGTGGTAACCCAAGCGGGAGGGGTAAAGTGATGAGATACAGAA
Organism: Ciconia boyciana; assembly: GCF_034638445.1. NCBI lineage: Eukaryota > Metazoa > Chordata > Aves > Ciconiiformes > Ciconiidae > Ciconia > Ciconia boyciana. The sequence continues at coordinate 697,423 of NC_132958.1, read as the reverse complement.
CACTTAGAGAGATGTGACAGATTTTAAGCTGCAACGGGTTTAGGAGCAGGTTTGAGCTCTTGCTTTGTCTCGCCTGCTCACCAGGAGCTGTGCCTTCCTTTCAGTGGCACCTTACACTGCACAAAGTGGCATCCAGTGACTGAACAATAACCTTCAAAACTAGATTAGGAGGGGAAAGGACAGATGTCCTTTTCTGGATCCAGCAGTGCCTGGAGGAGAGATGATTGCCCCAGGCCTCTGCCTCCTTCCCCTTTCAGGAGGTAACTGTCCTGCGGCTTCACCAAGGTGAGACCCAGCCTGCAGGCGCTCCCTGAACCCATTCCTGCCCCATCTCAGCTAGGCTAGCAAACCTTGGGACCGTGACAAGCCCTTGTTCCTTGCTAGCAGCACCTGGAGGGGGATGAGGGGCAGATGGCTTTAGTCCCTGCTGATCCCTTCCCCAGCTCTTGCGTCCATGCAGCCCCGCAGCAAAAATTCCTTCCTAACCCCAGCTGCTCCGCTTGCAAGCAGGTGCCTTTCTGGGTTAGCTCATGTCGGCCTCAAGACCCACTTGCCCCCTGCCTTACTTGGATGTGGTCCTGCAGGGACAGTCCTTGAGGCAATTAATTCTTCCTACATTTTAAGCCCTGTCATGAGCCCTTCCTGAAGGCCGTCTGCCAGTTATGCTAAGGGAGATGACGTGGCTGTTCTGTAGGCTCAAGTCCGACCTATGGAGAGGCAGGGGATGAGGACTGCCATTCTCCTTTAGCAACACGATCAGGAGGGGTGTAATACACATTCACTGGGTCACAGAAACCTGTGACTCCCCGCAGTGTGGTTCAGTGGGAGTTTTTCCTGTGTGCATAATTCCCAGCTTTGTGCAACTCTGAAATCCCCCTAAATTCCACCTGGTGATGGCTGGTGGCACAGGCTTGATGTTACGTTAACAGGGAGGTCACCGTCTGAACATGAACGTCCTTGGCGTGGGGCACGTGTGTCTTGAGTTTTCCCCAGTGGACCACTTGGGACTGTTTGGATAGAAGAGAATTTTAATTTTCAGCACTGTTTCTGGCTGGGCTTGGAAAAGCATGTCTTCCTGAGGATAGGAGATGCTGAAAAAAATGCGAGAAGGAATGTGAGTCCCTGCCACAGTTTACAGCAGAGCGGTCCAGCCGGTGCCTGTCTGTTCCCATAGTGCTCTTGCACTGGCCTTGTGGTGGGGCTGCAAGTGCTGGAGAGGAGGTTTTGTAGCTCAAGCTGGGTTTTCCCAGGGCGGGTATGCCAGTAGCCATATGCTGAGAGCCCTGCAGGGTGGCTTTTGTTGTGAAACAGACTTGCAGGCACATCCTCGGGGTTCGCCAATGTGACGCAAGTCATCCTGTGCAGGCAGGCAGTGTCTTGCCCAGCATTGGGCACTAGAAAGTGCCCACTTGTGAGCTTGAGGAAGGCTTGTCCAAGCGGCAACCGGCAGCAGAAGGGAGGAGAGGCTGCGTCTCATTCCTAGCAACGGCTCAATGGCGCGTGTGGTGCCACTGAAGCAGAGAGGCTGCTGGAGCGTGCCATCCTCCGCAGCACCCTTGTGTCCCGTGCCCCGCTCTGCTGGGGCTGCAGCGGTCTGTCGAGGCAGAGCTGCCAGCCTGCTCTGGCTGGGAGGCTCCCGCGCATCCCCTGCCCCTGGAGACGTGCTCTCGTCTAGTGTAGGTTAATTCTGGGCAGAGACGGAAATGAGAGGAGCGGGGAGGTTTTAGCTGCATCCCATGCTGATTGTTCCCCTTAGCAGGAGCCACAGCGTCACTTTGGTACAGCCGAGGTGCGGGGTTTGCCTGTGCAGGGTAATTTTCTGCTTAATAAGGTCTTTGGGCGCCCTCCTACCGCTCAGAATAAATCGGCTGGGCCCGCTGTGCTGCCACCCATCCTGCACATGGTCTGAATGTATCTCCCGATGCATGGGAGCCCTTGGGAGCCTAATTGGCTCCTAGCTCTGAGCCGTGGTGGTATTGTGAGTGTCTCCAGTGCGTCTGGGCTCACCGCGGCTTTTAGGATCCTGTGTTAAAGTAATGCTGCTGCTCGCTGTCCAGACACAGGCTAGCAGCTTGTTTGTTTAAACTTGTTTCCATAGGAATTTGTAAGGACCATGGGAACATATTTTATTTGACCTAAACAATAAAGAATGAGACTGAGGAGGGGGGAAGGAGCCCCGTCACGTCTGATTTGTGGGTCTGATTTTTCTCTTAGGCTGGGTAACCTCTTCAGCACTGAATGGACGATCTTGGCAAGTCAGCTTGCTTTTTTTCTTCTCCTTTGTTTTTTCAAATGCCTGCAATGTATTCCAATCAGCTGATAAATGCATGGAAATAGGTCAGAAATAGCCTCTTCTTAAGCACACAAGGCAGCTTTTGGGTCAGGCTTGCAGTAGTTCAGAAACCCAGTGATGCTCTCCTGTCTGATAAATGGAATGCGTAAGGCTGTGCAGAGTGACATGGGCTCCTGGAGTGCTCTTAGTCCTCTGACGGGAAGGCTGGGGTGGCCTCAGGGGCAGCGTGGGCAGAGATTGCACAGGGAGTTGTAGCAGAGATGGGAGATGAAGCCGAGCTGTTGCAGCGTGTTGCTTGTTGGACCTTCCAAGCTGTAGGAGCTGGAAACATGACAAGCCAGAAATAGATGTAATAGCAGCAAAGAGATGCTGGAAGAGCAGCCCAGCAAAGAGGGTGTGTGGGCAATGGGGAAGGCAGCTACTCAACAGTGGAACTGGCCAGGATGCTCCACTGAGATGAATTTCCATCCCCGTACAGCATTTTTTAATGTTTCCCAGGAAGGCCCATCAGCTGTCGCTAAAGCTAAGGCCCTTAAATCCTCCTTGTTAATGCTCTGAATGCCAAGGGGTGCTGCTAGGGCCCTGCCCAGTGACGCTGTGGGGCTGGCGAAACCATCAGGAGCTCAGGACCCACAAGCTCAACAGGTCGCGCTGTCCACTCGGTAACGGTGTGCTGCCCTGAATGCTTTGTGCTCTCTACTGCTGGTCTCTCTACAAAGTAGGGGTAGTTCATTCACTTTGTGTATCTTCACACCATCACAATGAGTGTGGCTGGCTGCTTTCTTGGGGGGAAAAAAAACTAGAAAACAGCTTTTACCACTTTCTGAGGTGGTGTAAGGAATGGTCACTTTTCTCAAATGAAGAAGTGCAGTCGATGAACACCAGCCTGCCCGGGGCAGCAGATCAGGCTAATGTGTACGAATGGCTCCACTGCTGGTCAGCGTTTCTGTGAAATAGCACCCTGGTAACTGGGAGTCAATTTTACAGGCAAAACATCCCCTCCTTGTTCTGCCTGTGTCCAGCAAAAATGTTGCTGAGTACCGTTTTCTTTCCAAGCTTGTTCATGTCCAAAAGGGGTCTGGGGCAAGAATTCCCCATAGCATACTCTATGGACTGCCGCTTCCCCATTGAGCACCTTGCAGGGACCTGAGAACTGGCTTTTTTCTGCATGGCAGGTGGCATTGCTCTGATCCCAGGCGCTACATGGGTGTTTTCTGTGCAAGCAGGTATTGTACAGGGCTACAGGTGTGCTCTGCGGTGGTGAAAAAGTTTACCAGAGAGCGAAAGGAGAATAAGGTGTTGAATAAACACCATTCCTGGGGTCTTGGCTATGCACAGTACTCCTGCAAGCAAGGGTGAACGCTGCGTTAGAGCAGAAAAGGTAAATATAGGTAAATTAAAGAAACTTGCATGAATGTGTATAGTCGGCAGCTTGAGGCTCAGCACTGAAGCTGTGCTGAAGGCCCACGCACTGTGGAAGCGTGCGAAGGGTAAATGTCAGGAAGCAGGTTGCTCTAGAGGGGCCTAGGAGCGCTTATAATTTATTCAACCCAAATGCTCATGCCCTTCTGTAAATCTCACTTAGCTTCTGGGAGCTTATTTATCTTCAAATGTCATCTTGTCTGAGACAAACTCTATGCGGGATTGAAGAGTTTCTGTGCAAAGGGCCTGCAGGTCCTTTGCCCCTTGTCTCACTGCTTTTAGCCACATCGGGATCTAAGAAAATGGCTTTCTTGCAACCAGAGCTCAGGACCAACTTGTGAAGGACCCTGGATGCATCCCTTTGCATTTGTCTTCTCACTGCCATTTTTATTAGCTTAAATTAAATGCGCCATACAATGTGCATGCTTAGATGGCCCAGATGGAGAAATAAGCAAATGTCTCGTAGTTACCTGTTACAATACAGCTCCCTTGCTCTTCAGAGTATAGTACTGGGAATGTATTAACGAAAGGGGGGGCCCTGTCCCCTACGCGGTGTGCCTGGAAATGCAGCCAGCCCCGTGACAGCAGCTGACGGGAATCTCGACTCGCTGCTTTGCGGTGTATAGCCAGAGAAGGGGTGTCTTGTGCTGAAGGAGAGACTGAGGGTGGTGCAGCCCTGGCGTCGCTTCGGGAAGGTTCTGCACGCAGCCAACTTCCCGTGCTGATCGGCTGCAACATTCCCTGCTCCTTTAGTGTCCTGAGCAGATGTGACCCACAGCTATGACAACAAAAGTCTAAAGCTTTGAGCTGTTTGACCCGTTTTTGTTTATGACTGTAATACAAGCTAGAACTGCTGTTTATTTTTGCAGATCTGAGCAAGCAAAAGCGGACTGTCTAGCTCCCAAATCTGCATAGGCACCGACTTTTATTGTGATACTAAGGCCATATGTGCGTTGTTTCAAGGCAATACGCCGTAAAAAGTAGCCTCGTGACCTTTTAATACTGGTACTTGTATAGGAAAGGTATTTGCGAGAAAAGCAAGTCCAAGCTGCTCACTTTATCTAGGAAAATAAATTATTGTGTTTGATATTCTTCCCCTGGAGAGGTGAAGGTCCCTGAGGAAATTAATCCATGAATGGCTCTGACTGAAGGAGGGGTGGAATTTCAGACAGTCTTTTGTCATTGTGGGTTTCACTTACAAAGTTATCCAGGCATTTTTTAGACATGAACAATCTCTAAGCCCCCAGCTGTTGTCTTACAAGAATGTGCACTTAATTGTACTATCTCAGCATTGCTGTCAGAGTCCTCCGCTGCTGGGTCTGCAAAGCAGCCTGTCTGTACGTTACCCAAACAGGTTTCTTTCTTTCTTGAAAAAGAAACCGTGAGTAATATTCACTAAGCACGGGTCATGTATGGGCTGTGCTGACTGCTACTTTGTCTTGCCTGGTGATAGAAAAGCAGTGGTTAAATGAGAATTAAGGTACAGAAGGTAATACCGACTGCCTTGGGGTATTTTATGGGCTTTCTTCTCAGTTAGCGGCAAAATCATGGTTAGGAAAGGGCAGTTGAAATATATTCTCTATCTCAGACATGAAAAAAAGCCTGGCCGGTTAGGAGAGAGGTGAGTTAAACCCTGTGTTTTTCTGCTTTGTACATACTGCCCTTAACTTTCAGAGGGGTTACCTATTCTTAAGTGAATTTAACTAAAGACCAGTAATTCCATTTGTTTAATGTAGGGCACTTGATTTTATTCAAAGGGTGAGATACAAAAAAGTAAGCAAAAAGACAAAACCCAAATTATAAAACACTACAGACAAAAGAAAGACATCTTCTGTGTACAGCACACAACAGGAAACAAGATACAGACTGGTCCCCACAAACCAAGCCAGCTGGATATGTACAAGCAGAGGCAAATAGATCTAGAAGGGAAGAAATGGTGGTATTTGCCACTTCAAATGTCTATTTACATAAACTGAATTGAAGGCAAATAGTTTTCTTTCCTTTTATTCAAACCCAATACTTCTTTGTTTCTTCTTCTTCCTGTTTCTGATGTAGAGGAGGGACTCCGTGCTTTGAGGCAAGTTTGGTACATTCAGGTAGGATCTAAAATTAGCCACAGCTAAACACTGACGTGCTACTTCAAGCGCCAAATTTCAATCCCTCCCTCTATCTGACACGCTGCCGCCAGGCACCTACGTGTGGCGTGAAGGACTACTAGTGACAGCTAGAGAGGAGAAAAGCCTAGTTTTGCACTCATGTGTTGGTCTTCCTTATGCCTTTAGATGTTTCAATCTGCAGCTTAACCAAGCCTAGTGTGTCTAGGCTAGTCGTAAGGCTCCTAACTGAGCATGAGTACGTGTCGTGTCATGTCCACGATGAGCTCCCTCCCACTTGACTCGGAAATGGTGCGTGTGAAGCTTTCGGCTCTGAGTACAAAGGGGTTGAGACTTCACAAATACGGGTGTCAAGGCAGCCTTCTGGCTAGAAGGGCGTCCCCCTGTTAGTGGTACGTCATCACCTGCAAGTCAGTAAGACCTTGCTAAAAAGGAGATGGCATTTCCCACGTTATTGGTGCACCTTACAAGGACACGGCTACCCAAATACTGGTTTGGGCTCCTTGTAAGAATATGCATGCAGACAGCACTTACTCATGTGACAAATTCAGGAAAGAACTGCCTCTAGCCTTTCTTCCGTAGAGCTAGGAGAGAAAACCTTTCTGACAGAAGTACGTTCCATGTACAACCTGATTTCCTATTGCGTGTGGAATAACCTTAGTAGCGGTGTGGAATTCGTCCGAGATCTGGTAGGCAGAAACAATGTGTGCTGAGCCTGAAGTTCTCTGGTCTTTGGTAATTAAAAAACCCTAAGACCTATGGGTGTATGCTTCCCTTTAAGCCTCTGCAGACATAGACGAGGAAAACAGTTACTGAAATCAAAATAAATTCTGACAAAAGTACGCAGTAGTAGGCAGCTGCTATTCCAAATGGAAAAGGCCTTTATCTGTATTTACCTGTGGCTCAATTTTAGTGACAGGGCTGCTGAATTTTTAAACACCTCAATTCGGAAGGAAGGAATTTTACTGGCTCAGTAAGCAAAACATTCATTTTGGAGAGCAGAAGACTGACTGGGTGTTAATAAATATCACAAGACATTCTAAAAGTTTTCTAAGGAAAAGAGAAACATCATCTGTTCATCAAAATGCAACACATCTAGACAAAATGAGGTAAGGAAAGCTAAGAAGAGTCCTTTATACATTCTCACTTCACACAGGCATGGCAATTAACAACAATGAGATGCTTAACGGATTCCCTACCATGCTCATCAGAGAAATTCTTCATAGCAAGTGTGCTGCACAGCATTCTTTGATATTAAGCATTACAACATCCGACAGCCTAGTTGCAAGTAGCGACTAAACCTCTGTTTTGGCAGGCAGAGTTTTCTACACTTCGGGCAGTTTGCTGGCAACTTGCAGAATGCAGGGGGTGAATACTACCTTTACTGCTGACCATGAGGAATCTGTCGTGAGTTTTAATGCCTTAAATTACAACGAATAAGGATTTGTCTATCACAGCATAAAACCAAACAGCTCAGCAATATCTGTACAGTTACACCCGACATGAGAGCATCAGACTTACGTTTCTAACTTAGACTCCTGTTCTTTGGTCCTCTTTGTATACAACTTACTTTCATAAATATTTAACAGCCTGCATTATCGAACTTTTACAGAATAGCAACTTGTATTTTAACAGCCATGTCTACCATCCTGTTGTTTGCTAGGAGACTTGGTAAGCTAGCGGACAATCGTCTGTACAAGGCTAGATAAAAGCAATGCTTGCTCCTTTTCTTCTGAGTGGAAGAGGAGAAAAAGATCTTAAAATAATTCTCTTGCAGGGTTCTTCCACATTAGATTCCATGCTAACGAGAACATGGGCTGTGATACTGCAAGTCCTTGTGTCCTTGTGCTGGGGGGCGGATAGAGAGGGGGAACCCTGCCTTGGTTTGCACAAGGTTTGCACAGTTTCGCTTCTCTTAAGCAAGCTCAGTGGGAGGAGGAGGAAGAGGAACTGTCTTCAAATTGCTAGCATTGAACACACATTGTTTTTTCCTTAAGGACAAGTGTTGTCTTCAAATGAAGCAGGGAAGTCTACTGGTCATGTTTAGGCAGAGGCACACAGCTGTTATGAGTCAGTGCCTCACAAGCAAATGCTGTATAAATAAAATGCAATCTTTACTATATTGTTCTTAAACAGACACTGGCAGCACAATGTGTTCATAAATTAATAGTCTGAGTATGATGTATTGATAAATGTACATATATGGGTTTCGAGAAGCTGTTTCCAGGCACGCAGTATTTTATTCTCATAATAAAACTAAGCCTTGAGCTGATACTGACTTGAAGTTAAATAGTTACTGTGGTTTTATATAAAGTAGAATTGCTACAGAGACAGACTTTGGAAACACCTCAGTCTGAGCAGTCATCTTCCATTGTACGAGTCGGCCTGGATTACTGCTACTTAGCAATAGCCTAGCATCCTGTGCAAGGAGAACGAGGTTTAAGGGTAGTGGACAGTCCCCAAGCACTGCATTTGTTAAAGCAATTCTTCGGGGGAAGTAAGTGACCTGGAATATTCCCCAGCACTTGGCAAGCATTACTTTACGCCTTGTAGTGTGTTTTTCTTTTTATGGTGCATGTGTAAAGCTAATTCAAAACCCATCAAGCTGGTAGGAAATTCACCTTTTTGCATTAGAAAATACATCGCTAACTGCTCCTTAATGACTTTGAAGAAGTCAGTGTTAAGTCCTGAAGATGTATTTTCTGTGTAATTTCTGATTCTCTCCAAGCTTGTTATAAAACTATTACCAAAGTATATATTTCCGTTGTATCTATCGAGCCTTTTTTATCCCCTCCAATTTTAAACCAGCTGAATTTGACACAAGTCACATATGAGCTGCTCCTAAACAAACCAGAACCCATGCTTTCATTAAGGGACTTTGGCTCACATAGTAAGCCTCAGAAAGGGAGCTTTAGTGCCGTCCCTCTGCCAGAGAGATACGAGGCAGAAACTTTCTTCTACGCGTTCAGACCAGTAAGTGACCTGCAGCAGTATAAAGCCGGTTCCTTAGGATGTGTTTACAGTGCCACAGTGCTCAGTTCAAGGGGAAAAATCCTCAACGCAGGAAGACTTTTACTTGTTTTAAAAAAAAAAAAAAACAAAACCAAACCAAACCATCAGCAACAACAAACACCAGCACAAACTGAGCACTGTTCATATTCCTCTCTTTTCCTCCACTTTGGTAAGCATCCATACTGAGTCAGACATTGCTTCCACTTACACTCGAAGGCGTGAGTTCCACTGTCTCCGTGGGCACAACTACAGGTATATGCTGGTGTCACACAGTGCGTTGTGGCCCACCGAGTCTACGAGATTGTCACTTGCTAGGTATTTGGCATAGATAAAATCCTTCAGAGGCAACATTATTTTCTTAGCACATTTACCATATGCCTAAAATTTAGGAGGTTGTGACAGGTCAGTTGAATTCCCTTTTGTACACGAGGCAGAAATTGACCCCAAATGCTTGTTTACAGTTTCTTTCACTGTTCAAATATCTGCACAAGCATGACCAGTAACAGCTCTTGTTCCAGTTGTGTATTCTGGTATCCTGCTTCGCTGCCTGAGAGCATGACAGGTAATTCATTCAATGGTTTCTCATCGACAATTGGAATGAGCCACACTGGCTAAGAAACAATGACATTATCTTAAAGTAAAGTGGAGGGCCCCTTACCTAGAAGACTCAGTAATCTTTAAAGAAAACCATTTAACATCTTTCATGGAAGGCTATTGTTCAAAAAAACCCAAAGCTATTGACATAGCGTGTGGAATCAATTTGACAATCACTAATGTAATGGAATTACGGTGATCTTACACACAAACAATGAGTTACCAAAATAAGATTTACCTAGGGGACTTTAAAATCAAGTTATTTTGGTACCAAAAAAAGTCTTTCATTTAATTCCCCTTTGCCCCTATGATTCAGATGATCTTTCACTCTACAGTTACGGACTTGGCCAGATTTCTTGGAAAATCAACCTGCAGAGAGGGAGGAGAAAGAACATGCTTGTGAGTATTTACACACTTCGTTTGTTTGTGTATAACTTTGTACCGTGTGGAACATTTGTTCCACGTTTAAATTGAAAACGATTGAACATATTTTCCTGTTAATTTAGGATAATCGGTGCAGGAAAAGTCCATAAACCTCAATTGTTATGACTCCTCTGCCAAGAACTAAGGAGTCAGTCCCTTCAGTCTACATCGTTACAGTGCTCAAATGGTAAAAGGTAGAGGCCAGTGTCTGTATTAAGATCAAATACCCAACACAGACAGACTCTGCTTGTCAAACACGCTTCTGTGGATTGTCACCTTCCTTTTAGCTTCCTGCCAGCCCTCCGGAAACTGTATGCTTGTACCAGAAAACAGACACATGTCCAAACTCAAACTGCACAAGACTCGGCCAAGTGTACTAGACTGCCTTCAACTTTTGTTCACAAGAAGCTCCTGTAATCGCCAGGTCTACCATTTAACCCGGTCGTTCCAATAAGTCAAGCAATTACACAGACAACCCCCACAGACTTCCAACATCACCCAACACATCTTTTCCAGATCTGCAGACAGCAAACACAAGTGCGGAAGGGAAGGAATACTGCACTTACATCGTATCCTCTGAGAACTGCAAGATGGAAAGCCAGAAGCTGAAGGGGAATAACGCTCAGGATCCCCTGCAGACAGTCCACTGAATGGGGAACTTTGATTGTTCTTTTATTGTTCTTAATTGTCTCAATGTCTTCCTTATCACAAATCACGACAGGTCGCCCCTGTAACAAAGGGAAACGTTGAAGAAAAACAGGTCTGGAAGGTTCTTTTCTCACTTCTGTTCAGAGCGCCGGTGGCAAGAACTTTTTACTTCATTTAGAACAAAACGGCTTAGCATCCCATGGGCAGCCCTGTAGCACATTTTAAGGGGTAAACAAACCACATTAGGCTCCTGCAATCTGCTGCAAAAATTGCACTTGAAATGCCCAGCATATCTACTGAATTCACAGTTTAGGCAGCGACACTAAAGCAAATAGTTTGGGTGCCCCATAAACTGCTTTTATATTAAAAGCAACGGTAAACTTTTACAGGTACTTACTTGCCGTGCAATGACCTGCTGGAGAGCGTTCTGGCACTTGGCGTATGTATGGTCTCTCATGATGATCATGATAACGGGCATGAGTTTGTCCACCAGCGCGAGAGGGCCATGCTTCAGCTCACCTGCCAATATCCCTTCAGAGTGCATGTAGGTAATTTCTTTAATTTTCTAGATGGGGAAAAAAATCATTTGTAAAGCTTTGGGCAAACTTTTAGGGTTTGTTTTAACCATCTCTGTGGCTTCTTACAAAGAAAGTATTCTTTGTAACTTTGTAAAAACGCGTTCTGGCTCTCCTCAGATTCTATACGTAGACAAGCCAGCCTGAAAACCTAGATCAAAGTAGTGCACCGGAGCTGAGCTGCTTGCAGGCCATCAGCACTTACAGCTCTAACACCACAGCCCCCACAGGCCTTATGATTTGCCATCAGCCAACATATCTGTCATCTCAGTCTTGAACTGGGCAGGCGAACGCAAAAAGGACACGTTTGCATGTCAGCGGGTGACAGCACTTATAACAATGGGAATTTCCTCAAAGGTGAAAACTGCGATATAGAGGTTTTAGAAAGTACATGCTCAGTTTGGGATGCTGAGCATTCCTGGAAATGCCACCCCAACAGTGCAAAGAACTGATTTTATCAGGGTGCCCAGTCTGTCACAGTAAAGCATTCCCAGTGCGAATGCTGAAAATACACCCTTTCAACCCACTGTAGCCTGTGGCTGTTATGTGACTTGGGTATCTTTAAGTGGAAGTCGCAGCAGCGTTACGCTGTTTTAGCTATTTGACCCAGTATGTCAGCCAACACGCCATCGCTGTTAGCTGCTTTTAAAACAAACTTGTAGCCACGTGTCGTCTCCTGTGCGGAAATCTGAAGTCCGTAGCTAAGTGCGTTTGAACCAGCTTTAAATAAAGAAATCTCTTACCAAAGCTCCCTCGAGACATGTAGCATAATGGTAGCCACGTCCCATGATGAGAACAGACTTCTGATGGTATAGCTCTGTGGCTAGCTTCTGGATCTCATCATCCATACTCAGCACTTCTTTAATTAAGTCTAGAAGGACAGAGAAGAATTCAAGTTGTCTGTGCTTATATGCCCGTGCCTCTCAAACTGTACGGTTTACACTTCGCAGGCACAGATAGCAGTAACTTGCATAAAAAATTGACTCTGTATTTTAATAGTCCAATTTAGTGGTCTGAAGGCATTAGAGAGAACGTGGTTGCAAAAGTTATTGCTAATAACCACGTTGCAGGTATCTGATCCCCTCGGTCCTTCAAAAACAAAGTTCCGGCACTGCTGAAGTTTGTCTGTGCTATTGAGTTTCACTCGGCAAGACGCACTAAATGCAGCAGTTTCCTACCTGGCAGTCCCTTTAGACCACGCATGATTTCCTTGCGCCTTTCCTGCATAGAAATTCTGTCATCGCACATCATCAGAGCAAACATCACCAAAGAGACAAACTGGCTGGTATAGGCCTAGTAAGGGGGCAGAGAGAGAGAGCACACATCATTCAGACAGTAACCTAACAGTTGTCACCAACTACATAAAATCCTTAGACTAGCTCTTGACTTTATTCCTAACACGGTACCAAATGGCAGCTTTAATTCCAATTAAGTAGCAAAGATGAACATGACATTCACAGGGCAAATCTCATTTGAGCAAATCTCAAACGGGGGCATGCAATGGCACGATCTCCTCATACTCCAAGAGATTAAGATACAACAAGCAAAATGGAGTATTTTTAAGATTCCCTGGCGACTATTAAATCCTATTTTGTGACCATCCCTGCGTCCTTCTTTACTGCAAGTAAATGCTGAAAACACTGAAGACAGGCAGACCCCCTGACTGGAGACGTACAGTGGAAGCCCACCACTAACATCTGGCCATCACGACAGGACAGCTCGCTGAAATTTTTGTGGACCGCATTCAAGGAACACAAAGGCAGCTGAAAAGGTAAGTGATTTCCCACCCTGCTTCTTTAAGAACAGATTCTGAATGCTTCACCATGGCAAGGCTCCATATTTGTCTAGAAGACCACAGTGACTGGTGTCACTGGCTTTGGGGAAAAATCATCTGCACAGGCAAGTGAAATTAGCACTCAAGTTAAGGCAATTCTATTCGCAAAAACATTTGAGGCACAGTATCAAACAGCTATTGCAAAGTCTAGCCTCTGAAGTCCTTAAGACAAATGTTATGAAACAGTCTGTGGTGCCAAACTGGGATTGCAGTTGCTTAGAAATAACATTAAGGTTTGTAGTATTTCTGTCCCTTTCTAAACAATGACCAAACAACCTTTCATGTTGCTATATTGGAGAAGATTTAAATAGCTCTGAAGCAATCTAGAAAAGCTTCAGTTACACTGACCAGCAGAGTTTGATACAGAATGTGATCTACTTTGTTTTGGTGCAGTTGAAGGTTACAGAAGTAAATAGCAGTAAACAGTCATGCTAGCAATGCTTGGGTTGTTTATAATATGTGCTCAAAATGAAGTTCTGGACAACCTTAGGGCAGAATCTTTTCAAGTTCATATTTCATATACACACAACTTTGGTAACTTGCCACATCACCAGGGAGAAAATGCCACTTTCAGTTATCTCCAAACTGTAATGTTGGCTATGTGAAAACAACCCAGGGACAAACAACTCGTTCAAGAGTTTCTTGTAAGAGACTCATGAATTTTCCATGATCAAATTCCCCAATGAACTATTAAACTCAAATGTGGGTTTTGGCTGAATTTATGTAACAGATTGACATCATCTCGCCTCTAAATATAACTAAATCAAAGCAGATTTCCCCAGGCAGAAGCACTTCATCAAAATGAAATGCAGCAAAGCAAGTTATTTTATGCTGTATCACACGTAGCCAGATGCATCAACCACAGAATAATTCTGTTAGGTGGACATAAATACTGGGTTTCTGTAAAAGACCGAAAGTACGGTTTTAACATCACACTTTCTTTAGTAAGGCAGTGCCGTTAAGGGCAGTGACATGCTGTCAAACTATCTATAATCTTGTCTTTTCATTTCCTTTTTCATCTTTAGACCTTAGTTTAAACCTGCACCTCAAGACAAATGATGGCAAAGAGGAGAGAATTCTTGCCTCTTAGGGAATTCCTCCCTCTGAGACCCCTTTGTTTTCAATGTTTAATATTGCTATCTTAGAGTATTTCATTAAAAAAAAAAAGACCTTTGCAAGATACAAGAAAAAGAAAATTAATAGTGTTGCTGGGCACATGGTCATTAACTACACAATCAGCAACTGGTAAGAAGGGAACAGAAAGCATTTAACAGAGGACCCATGCTATAGCCAACACCGTCAGGGAGAGTTTCAGTAACAATAATAATAATAATAATTAATCATCAGTGAGGTCTATAAACTTATGACTTACCTTGGTACTGGCAACCCCGATCTCTGGCCCTGCATTGATATGGACTCCACAATCTGTCTCTCGTGATATCGAGCTGCCGACTGTGTTAGTTATTCCCACAGTTAAGGCTCCTCTCTCTTTGCAGTACCGAAGACCCATCAACGTATCTGCTGTCTCACCTGAAAAGACAGGTATTGACAATGCTGCAGGTCAGTATCGGTTACTGCTGTCACTGCAGATGTAAAATTGCAGTGATTTCCCAAATAGAATCTTAGAGGTTTGTGGTTGCCTGCAAGTCAAAGGAGTTAGTAGCTATTTCAGCCCTGGCACACTGTGTTTTAACCTTAAAAAGACGACAGTGAAATCTAGAAAACACAAAACCTAACAATAGTATTTGGTGTAAGGAAAAGTCAGTATTCTGCCATGGTAAAAAAAAAAAAAAAAGGCAGTTCAAGTGTATCTTCTTTAACAAAACCAACTTTCTTCCTTTACCTGGTTAATAAAAGTTCACCTGGGGTGGGGGCAAAACAAGCATTAGGGACAGCTGAACGGTACAGCGGAGGCAATGGCATTAAGTTACAGCCAGCCTTTTGAGTCCTGCCACCACCTTACTGCCATGGAAAGCCATGGAATTGTTTGCTGGTGGTGCTTACCAACGACACGAGCGCTTGCAAAATCTGCTAGCAAAGAGGTTATGTCCAAAACTAATTACCCCTGTTCAAAATTGTTTATGCTATGCAAACAGAAGCTAGCTTAGCTCGGACTTCGCTTAACATGTTGATTCAAAAACTCTAAAGAAGCAAAAAAAGTTGGTTTAAGTGACCATGACCGGGGGGAAGGAAACCTTGCAGTGCTGCTTGCGAGCTGAGCTCCAGAGATGGGACTAGAAATAGAAGCTACTGTGTATTCCATCTAGTGTTACCAGTTTGCTTTTGTCCTAAAAGAACACACCTCTTTTGAGTACTCCTGCACGTGTAAGGTGACAACAGAGAACACAAAAAAACCCAAGGTGAGTTCGGTACACTCCTTCAGTACACCAACACGTAAAAACTGCTCTGCATACTGCACTACATAAAGCAAGTCACATAGGGTGGGAATCTAAGGCTAGAAAAACAGATTTATGGGGGGGGGGAACTGAGGTTATTTGAGCTCAACGTTTACTTTGGTTTTGTATTTCCTGATGACCAAGCTCAGGTTCCCGGATAACCTTTGTTAGCTTGCCACATCCAACACTTCAGGGGAAAGATGCATCCCCTAGCGTGCCCTCAGCTGTGTTCCCTGTTACAGCGGGACAGTACAGTTTCTAAGGGGAAGAAGCAACACCTGCACATGTATTCCAAAAACGCAGGGAAAGCCTGAACATTTACACGAGCCCCTACAAGGAGAGGATATTTTGAATTACTGGATACGGAGAAGAAAAAATTGCTACCAAAAGAGCATTTTCACCTATGGAGAAAAAGTAACTACTAGTTTTAGTATCAAAGCTGAAGATCAGTTATGAAAATCTACAATGGTAAATGCAACTAAAAGGAACAAAATATTGTAGTTTTGTCTTGCAGTTGTCCTCAAAAATATTTTGAATGCAATATGCATCACTTTTTTTTTTTTTAATGCTTAAGTGTGTCTTTTATCTCATATTGCATTCCAAGGTGGTTGTATTTTTTGATACCTGCGTGTAATAGCTTCATTTCTTTGTGGATCCGATCAATCATATAGCTTACTATTTAGCAGTGCTTTAATTAGACAACTAAAACTATTCAAAAGACACTATCGAGCTGCCTTTACTCTGAGCTCAGTAGCATTTTTTCAGTCTGTTGATTGATGGACTATTTCCTCACAGAGAAAGGAAACAAAACTACTGTCACCATATGTAAGACTCAGCTAAACAAAATCATGCACCAGCATGCAGATGGACAGGAGGAGAACCACTCTATTTTTTCCCCATGTCTAGTATGTGTGTGCCAATGTCTCCTCTCACGCGTACCACATGCAATCCTACAGGCAGGCGCAAGAATTTGGCCCTACTGCCTTTTCCCTCCTCCCAAGCGAACATTTACAGGAAGGAGGGGAGTGAGTGGGTGGTAAAGCGAGACCATACCTGACTGGCTGATGAAAAAGCAAACATCGTCTCTGAAGACAGGGGTGTTTCTGTCCAAGAAGTCACTGGCTAGTTCAACCATAACAGGTAATTCAGTCAGTTCTTCCAGAACCTGACGGGTCTGGTAAAAGGAGATGTCAGAAAGTTGCATATTATATTGTGTTTAAAAAAACCAAGTGTTTGGAGTACAAAAAAAGCCTGCTCGTTGCCACACACTGGAAAATATTACTATCAAAATACCATGTCAAAATTAGTGCTGGATTATATTTTAATTACTCAGCATACCCATACTCAAGTCACACAACTACCCCTGTGAAAAGCAATGCCGCTTCTGGCACCACAAAAAGCCTGTGAGGCCAACTCCTCCCTCACACGTAGATTGTTCTTAACTAAGTCTTACTTATTATATAAGACTACGTCTATATTACATAATACAGGGTGTCCTTCTATCAGACTATGACTTGTATTACTGAAGAACTCAGAAACCACCACCTGTATCCAGGCCAAGCCAGAAACTTGTTTTGGCTAGTCGGTGGATTACTGTTAACATTATCTTACAGAGCTAGCCAAGTTGAACATGAATTTTCTTTTCTGGTCCTTGTAAATCAGTGACCATAGCTGTGTTTTGCACAGCTTAAGATTCCTCCGTGAAACTGCAGACTACTGTTAATTGCAACATCACAGGCTGCCAAGCTACAATCTAAAAACGCTTCATCTACAGCCATCGCATTTTAACCAACGATTAGGTCAGTCCCTGATGAAACAAAATCACACATCGGCTGTACGCACAGCCAGTACTTCTGTAAGGTACAAAGCGAAACCTCTTCACTGTACCGGGCAAGCACAGAGCTGTCTCTAAGCAGGTGCCATCGCTGTCTGCGTAGATGGCAAAGGAGGAAATCCTATCTGGCTCATGGCAGCCCCTACCTTGCTGCAGCATTTGCATTCTGCTCTTGCATTGTCTCTTCCCCTGCCAACTGTCTTTTATGACACAACAGGTTTTGGTTTTTAAAGCTTTCCATAGCAATGAAAGTCAGAGGCAACATTTTCATAAGTGTTCAAGTTCTTCAGCTTTTATCTCCTACTGCTGTTGCTGGTGAATTGAAAGCCTGGTGTACGCCGCTTTCAAAAGGGTCTTCATTCATCAGCGTGCACTTGCTCTACCTTAAGCTTAAACCAACCCTTACCCTGCTTGACACATGCAACACTGTGCCCGCTGCTCAATTCTAGCTACCGTTCGCAAACAGATCAAGACCGACCACTTACTGCAACTCCAGCATGGTAACTTGTCCCACAAGCAATAAGGATTAAACGACGACACCGCTGAATCTCCTTAATGTGATCCTTCAGCCCACCGAGATTTACTGTAAGCAAGATTCAGAGAGAAAAATTAGGCTGGCCAGGTAGCAGAAATTCTCAAGATTACTGGTGCTAACGCACAGCATGTTACACTTTGCAAAAAAGACCATCACAAAAAGTAATCTTGCCACCAGCGCATGTAATTCTGGAAGCGCTCCCTGTGAGACACGCACATCGCCTTACACCAGCATGTTTTAATCTCCCATGTCATCACCTACTTCCTCCTCTATAACTACTGTGAATAACCACTAGATACCGAGCTGTCAAAAATAAAGGAGGCTTAATCTCAATTACCAGTGTAGTCATCAAAGTTGACCCTTCCTCTCATGGTATTAACGACAGATTCTGGCTGTTCAAAAATTTCCTTCTGCATAAATGAGCTGAAGTTACCTATAAAAGAAAGAAACAAACAAAACAAATGAGAACTTCTTAAGTTATCTCCTGGTAATTTACATTTTTCCGGTGTTTATAGGGAAAAGCTTGGACCGGGTCACCAACAGGCCAGTTACCAGTCAGAGATTATCAAGATGATACTTCTTTTTCTACCAAAGCATCAGCTCCTCACGAGAGCTAGATTCAAGTTACTAGAATGTGTCAAAGAAGGGTCAGATCAGGAATGGCAAGCCTGCCAGGGATCAATCTTGGAAAAAATGGATGCCTCCAAGCAGGAAGCAAAATCCTCAGCCCCCTCTGATCTACTTGGCCCTGCTGTTGACACAGGGATTGGACCAGATGACCTCTGGAGGTCTTTTTCAACCTGACTTTTTCTGTGACTCCAGGGAGGACCTGTACATCTACACAGGTGACATCCAAGAGACTTTACCCTTCATAATTTGCTGAAGTTCCATCTGCAGGGTTTGGACGGCGCGTCCGGGGTGATCGCCTGCTGTGCGTTTAATCCGGTGGATGGAAAGACGGCCATCGACCACAGCTGCTACATCATCATCTTCGAGGAAAATCACTCTGTTGGTATGCTCAATGACAGCACTATAAAAGCATACACCATTTGCCATAAGACGTTATTCTTCACAAAAAGATGAGGGCTACAGTCCTATTTATAATCCAACATACAGCTTTTGATTCAAGAAAGTTACTCATCTCAATGGAATTTCTTTTAAAATAGAGGAGCACTGTAAAGTACATTTCCACACTGCCAATATAACTGGATTTTTTCCACCTACCTCACTATTAATTTCAGTGCCTGCTTTAAGAAGAAACTATGAATTCCTCAGACAAAGCAGCATGTGCAGCAACGTGATCTAACCGTTAGGAGCTAGAGAGTGGAAGTCAGGAAGACTGTAATTTGCCCTAGCACACAGGGTGCTCGGCTATAGGTGCAGATTCCTTTCTTGTTTTTTCCAGTGATAAGCCATTGTCCCTCCCTGCATCTCATTTTCCCATCTGTAAAACTGGGGACAGTTTGGCCACCTGATAAAGTACTTGGAGATCTGCCTAGAAGCACTCCAAGAATTAGGTACTATTGAACACCTTCCCTGCCTGCAGTTTACTCGGGGAACGTCAATATTGAAATTACCAGTGGGGGTTAAAATCTTTGACCAGGTTTCAGTCTGTACTCTCTCTCTTAGTTGAACAAGGCAAGCTGTACTGAAATATATCAGCTTCCTATTTTAGTAGCTTTTGTTCTGACCTTGGCAAGTCACTGAAAAGCTCTCAAATCAGAACACGCCAGGGTGTCCTAAGACTCTCCAAAACGCCCCAATGAGAAGAGCTGCAGAAGTTGACCACAGCAGTATTTTTATGTTTCTGGAACAAGTATTCATCTCCCTCATACAGAGAAAACCAAAAGTTCCGGTAAGGCTGCTGTCAAGTTAGTCTTTCCTCCCTCCACTTGGATTAAAATAAGCTACCTCTGATGATAAAGGAATTGCATGTGTGCAGAGATCCCTGGAGAATCAACACAATTCTCCTGATAATTAGCATCTGTCCTGTTAATTTAGGTCAGTACTCTCTCAGGTTTCCTATCACTCACCTCTGGAATCTTACCAACAAGCGTGCTTGAAGAAGGATAACACCACTATTCCAAAGCGAGCGTTCATTTCTTTAACAGAAACTCTCATCTAATCCACCCGTCTCTTTCAGGGCCACATATGCTAACTTGTTAATGTTTGTAAAGCAATGGCCACATAGCCATAATTTACTATTATTCATGAAGGAAGCACCGCCTCCCCATCTCTTGTTCAAGGCCTCAGCTTTAAACAGCGTATTTTTATACACACTAAAAGACGCTGAAAAACATTACCTAGCATCAGAAGCAAAGTAGTACTCCACAGCTTTCTCCTCAACAGGGAAAAGGCAGGTGGTACTGTCAACACGAGACAGGTTGCAGCTTCCCTTCTTGTCTTTACCTAGAAGACACGAGGATTAGGCACCGCATGTACTGACAAATCTGGAATGCAGCTGCAATGTCAGTCTCAACCAGAGGTCCCAAGGCACAGTACCAACATGAAGCAGTATTTTCATCACTCTGCGTGGTCACAGTAAATTTAACAGCGACAATAGAAGAGGGCAGCATACCAGCACTCGTATTATTGTGCCCTTTCTCAGTTTGCTTGTGAGGTTTTTGTGTGCTTTTGAATTAAGTCTGCAAGTGTAATGTTAGTGCAGAGTTTTAAGTTTAGAGGAAAAAAACATCAGTAAAAATTCAAATGACAGTTTACGTGTGGCTCCACTAGGAGAAGAGAATTCAAGCTGCTTTATGAGCAGTCGCATTTACCAACATTTTCCCGGTTGAGTCTGCCCTGTTTATCATTTTAAGTTTCTCCTGTGCTCCTGTTTCACTAACTTCCCTGAGGCTTTGCGAAATCGAGCAGGATTACTCTTTCTTTGTCAATTATTCTCAGCACTGGGGAAATTCTTTCAGAGCCGCCACCTGTGCAGCCACACTGTTCCACTGAGCACCGGCAGATGTAACCCAAACCTACTTTTGTCTGGCTGAGCTAATGTGTTCAGACACAGATTGGGAAATACATGATTAAGTCCTCGGCGTTGTTCCTGAGCCATCAGATACAACCACCTCATTCTGATCCAAAAATTGTACAGCTGGTAAACTGCTGCGAGTCTTCTGCTATTGCCAGGGAAGTATCTAGGTGTACTGAAGGACGTAGGACTAAGAGTCAAATTCTGAAAAACTCGCACTAAGCCTTTTAAAAAGTTCAGTATTTCACCAGGGATCCCTTCTGAGGTACTCTGGCAATTCCCAATACTCGCTAATCCTCCACCTCCTCTTTAACTGCAGAAAATACTTCTCAGTGGCAAAGCTCATCAGGAATGCAGATGAGGACCAAAACACCTACTGCTCAAACAAAATGATTTGCCAGTCCTTGTGCACAGTATGGTAAGGAGTGGGGGTGGATTAATCAGCTTATCTAGCAAAATGTGACTATTACTAAAGAATAACATCATTGAAGTTACTCTATTATATGTTTATTCCATAAGCTCTAATGTTGAGTTACACCTACTGATCTGATTCAGTGAGGTAAGTAGAGCTCACGATGTTTAGGTTTATACTTCTGTAAATGAAAACATAAAGAAAAAATACTGCTTTCATGTTGATATTCAGTAAGAAGGTTCCACTCAGCCGACAGTTTAGAGTCCTCCACTTTAATTATTAAGTGAGTAAATGAGGAAAACAACTCCTTTGTTGCTGAGTTGAGACAGGACAGACTGATTTGTTGTTGAGAAAGGACAGAGCAAAGGTGTTAGTGGCCATTCTCCAAGAGAAGCACCCGTACTTGATCAAAACATGCAAATTTTCTTTCTCAAAACACAACATTTCCCTGCATTGACTTTATTATGTTGCATTGCTTTCCTGTATCACAGATTGTACCCTGAGCTGTAACTGGAACGTGTTATTGCTGTGCACATACACGTGCACCGTATGTACATCTTACCGAGGAGTGATGGAAAAGCGATAGTGAGTATTATCAGCCAATTATGGTTGTTATTTATCTACAGATTTGTCCATAGATTGTCCATTTATGTATGGATAACCTGGATTGTTACTCTACAGCACCTACCTCCCATGTACTGGAATTCAGAAGCAACACAGAAGTAATCTTTTAGTCTTTTCCCTTCTAAATCAAAGAATGGAGACATCATGGAGAATTAACACAGAATTAATTATTTTACTTTATGTAAAAATTGGGCAGGGGGTAAGGGGGTGGTATGTTTTGAGTATATTTTGATACCACCTCGCTCTCCATTATGACAATCCCAAGCATATGGCAGTTCTGCAAAGGTGCTATAGCACAGATTAACAGAGCTGCTGCTTAACAGATTCTTCCACGCTGGCTTGAGCAGCATTAAAGTTTTGTTTTCTGTAAGAGGTGTTTTCAGATGACAGCATCAACTCATGAAACAATGATTACAGTCAAAGAGACTCAAATCTGTATTTCATATGGTCCATTTTCCAGAAAAGCCTCAGTGCCTCTGAAAGCTGAGGGGCTTTGGTTCTTACAGCCCCTGGGAATTGCCCCTGGACCCTGACTTCAGAATTTTACTCAAAACACTTCACACTGACTTAAGAGAGCTACATTTCGTAAAAAGAAACAAAACCTCTCCTAATATTTGGGTTCAGGTAAACCAGCTCCTGACACAGAGCAAACACAGTTCACCTTTCAACGAACTGAGGTCTGTTTCTCCGGCAAAAGCGCACAGATTTCACCCCCCGAGCTGTCAGTGCCTGAGGCTGGAACACATTTATTTACAGCAGCTAAGAATCAGATCCTCTCCTCTTATAGAAAAGCACTCTCCCGCTTCAGATGTGAACTTAGTTCATCACATCACATACGATAGGTTAGCCTTTAAAAAAATTAAGCACTTAATGTGAATTAAAAATGGTTCACCCCGATAAGCAAGCAAAGGGAAGGAAGTTCCAGCCTCAGGTCAACCTTACTGCTTCTACCAGAAGCTGCAATCCAGGTTCACCCTGCGACTGGGAGGGAGGACGTAGCTCTTTGACAATCCTAACTCCAGAAGGAATTTTGGAGAATGCTTGCATTAGGATTATTAGCAGCCTCCTAACAGGGTTTCACTCCACTGTTTTGTGGGGGGGGTTTAAGGTAATTTACTGCTTCCTTCTGTAATCAGAGCTGCAGGGAGCACGCAGCACAACCTGCACTAAGTCATCGGTTTTGCACATGTGCTGAGCACAACATCAGAATATTTGAAATGGGATGGGCGGATTTTCCTGTGTGTGTTGCTCATGGTGTTTCTGATCAAGAAGGAATTCTGATTATCCCATTTGTTTCACTACACGGAAAGCAATAACCACATATTAAAGAGACAATGCATATTTGTCTCATTTATGATTCCTTTCCTAAGGAACTGGAGGATTTGTCTGAAATTTCAAGTATTAGATTTTCTCTGGTAGGCACCTTCCTCCATTTTTATGGATATTCCATCAAAAGAATGATCCATAGATTGTACAGCTGAAAGTGTAATTGGAAAAAAAAAAAACAAAACACAAAACAAACTTCAGATAAGCAGTAAAAAAAAAGTGGTACATACAACCATTAAGGATGACTGCTAATTATCCAACATCAACCAAGAGCAAACAGACAAAGCTTACTGGGACTGGTTCTTCACGTTATATCGCAGCAAGCTCTCATTAGCAACTCCGTTAGGAAGCAGCAAGACACACTGCGAGAGTAAGTCCTTCTGATCCCTGCAGTGCTTAGAGAACTGGGGCACTGCCCAGTAACTGAACAGGTTCAGACTCCTCTGACAATGGTAAATTACAGGATAATTCTTAGCCGCTTTTCATTTTCAAGGGTGCACTATGTGTCTACAGTGGTAAAACACGCGAGTGAGAGAAAGATGGACGGATAACATAAATACAGATTGCCGCGCAAAGGGTAACAGCATTCAACTTATTAAAAATTATATTGGGGGGTGGGGGAAAAGGTTTGTGATAGTGAAAAGCCTGTAGCCTTCAACTACAGGTAGTCTTTGTTCTTGAAAACAACCAAATCCATGAATGCCAACATGCCACACACAACATATAAACTGAAGTATCGAAGTTTAACTATACTGTTAACTTTACTATACTGAACTATTCTATTTTATTCAATTTACTGCATTAAGATGTGTTTGCCTTGCAACCACAGGACACTGAAGCTTTGATTATAAAACTAGAGACTAACTTGAGGTATGTGGTGGTATAGCATGTGGTTAAAACATTATTTAAAAAAAACAACTTCTCTTTTTCATAACGGTTTAATTTACAGATGAAAGTTTAAAAGTGTAACATGCATTCCAAAGCACACAACTGTGTGTGAAACTCTATGCTTGTACACTGGTGTGAGTGTGACTGGAACGTGGCCTCTCTGGGGAGGGGGTGCTCACACTTACCCGTCCGGTAGAGTATGGGGATGTGGTCGGTGGAGAGCTTGTGCTCGCTGCGCACTCCTATTAGCAGGGGGCTGCCTCGCCTGCAAGACGACATCAAGTTACAACCCTCAGCCCCCAAAGATTCATCGCCCTGACATCCGACCTGAAGGGACTGTTATTCTCCTGCGCAGCAACTCAACTGAACTCAAAAAAGAGCGAGCTCCTCCCAGATAAGCTGTTAGTGCTGCAAACACAGGAGGCCACAAGACAGAGCGAAAGAATCTCTGAATAAACACAACACAAGGACGTGAGGAATCTGTCTCAAGTTTAGCGGAAGCTCTGCAAGAGTAACTGCAATCCCACGGACACTTGAACCAGGAACACACCGGCTGTCGCTGTACATATCTACAAACAGCTACTGGCACTGAAATTCCAAACCTGTGCTAGGCACACGTATGATTAAACCAACCCAACTGATGCTGATGTTTAAAAGTGGAGTACAAAACTTGAACACCAGGCTGGCCCAACTTCAAGTCAAGCGGAGGACTTGTCCAAATGCAAACACAAAGGAAGAGAGAAAACCATCTCCTTCTGAAGCTCTCACAACCAAGAGTCTACAAAAAAAGCTGTTCCAGACCAGTTGGAATACAGGTGGTCACTAAGAAATTTTCAAAACATTTTGGGGAATTTTCTGTTATGATAAACAGAAACCAAGAGAAAGAAAATGAAAAACGGCAGCCACCCCCACCCCAGCATATGCAGCATGATGAGACATCTTCTAACTTGGGGGGGGGGGGACAAAAAAAAGTGGCATATAGGGTGCAACAAGAATGTTCCTTCCCACGGCAAAACTTACCTGGTACCGACCGCTTGGCCAGGATAATGAACACTTTTGAACACAAGGGCAAAAGCACCTTCCTGGAACAAGAGAAATACAAACTGTTTATCCTTTCCTTTGAGGCCTGGGCCACCATTCCAGGATTCCCAGCACAGAAGCTGCACCCTTGTTTCTGCGAAGAAGTAAGAGACACCGAACAGAGGGCTTCACAGCCATCTTCAGAAGCTCCAGGCACCTCATTCTGGAAGGGCGTCCCTCCCCTGAGCCCGGGCAGCTCATCCTCAACCACTTAATGAGTCTGCTGAACTCCCAGACACACTGCGCGCGGACATCCCTGGCTACCCGCGCAAGTGCTCCTGCATTAGTTCAGAGTGCAGCGAGGGGACTTACAAAGGCAAAGACCTGGTACAAGAAGCGCCAAAACTTTGGGGTGTTTGCTCAGGTGCGGTGCCACCGAACGTGCAGGCGAGCCACCGCAATCTGCCAGGAAAACGTGTTCTTGGTCTATTGCTACTACAGCTCCTGCCAGGCAAATCACTGAAACACCGTCTCCTGAACAAGGCGCTGTGGGACGAGAGGTAAATTGCGGATGGATCCTGTTCCTGTGCACAGCTCGGCGAGAGCTGACACGTGGAACCACAGGCTATGCAGCGGAGCTCCCACGAGGGGTCAGCATCTCTTCCAGATGGAGGTTTCAGGGAAGATTTGAAGAGGGAACTTCTTTTCACTCTGTCCCATAGCAGCTCCCACCCCCGCATGCACACACCAGGGACTGGCTGCCTCGAGATGCTGCTGTGCAGTATCTGGTATTGAATAATGTTAAAGAAAAACGAACGTACGTCCGAGATGAACCGTCAGAGGCAGGACAGACAAAACCACTCCTTAGCGTGTGCCGCAGAAGGTCCTGCGGCAGAGTCTGGCACAGGCACGGTGCTGCACCGGCCAGGTTACCCTGGGCAAAACTGGAGTACGGCTGTTATTTTGTGTCTGTCTGTCTGTCTGTCCTGGGGGGTGTGTTTGTCCCTGCCTGTCCCCGTGTCCCCACCCTGCTCCCAGCATTACCAGCTGCTGGAT
The DNA here is from genome assembly GCF_034638445.1 of Ciconia boyciana. Classification (NCBI taxonomy): domain Eukaryota; kingdom Metazoa; phylum Chordata; class Aves; order Ciconiiformes; family Ciconiidae; genus Ciconia; species Ciconia boyciana. Next base: position 671,437 of record NC_132958.1, on the reverse strand, counting down.
GACCCTCTCCACCAGGGTGGTGAAGCTGATGTCGTCGCTGTCCCGGTTGTCGTACATGTACTTGACCAGTTTGGCAATGCTCTCCGTGTCCGTCTCCGACTCGAAGTCGTAGCCCTTGCTCTCCTGCAGCGACAGCACGCCTTGGGTAACCGGCCCTCCGCCTTCCCTTCCGCCTTGCTTTTCCTTCCTTCCCTTCCCTTTCTTTCCAGCCCTCCTTTTCCTTCCTTCCCTTTCTTCTTTACTTTTCTCTTTTGCTTTTCCTTCCTTTTCCTCCTCCCTTTTTCCTTCCTTTGTTCCTGCATTTCCTTTTCCTTCCTTTTTCCTGCCTTCTTCTTCTTTCCTGCCTTTTTTCCTTCCCTTTTTCTCATGCCTTTCTTTCCTTTTCTCCTGCCTTCCTCCCCACCTTTCCTTTTTCCTTCCCCTTTTTCTTCTTGCTTTTCCTTTTCTCCTTCCTCTCCTTTTTTCCAGCCTTCCCTCTTCCTTTTTCTTTCCTGCATTTCCTCGCTTTTATCATTCCATACTGCATTTCCTCTTCCTTTTTTCCCTCCTCTTTTTCCTTCCTCCCCTCCTGCCTTTCCTCCTCCTTACCTTTCCTTTATCCATCCATCCTTTCTTCTTCCATCCTTCATATTTTCCTTTCATCCTTTTTCTCCACTTTTCATCTTCCTTTTTCTTCTTTCTTTCCTGCCTTTTTTCTCCTTCCTACATTTCCTTTTCCTTTCCTTATCTCCTTCCTTCCTGCCTTTCCTTTCTTCTTTCTATCCTACCTTTCCTCTTCCTTCCTTTCCTTCCCTTTCCTGCCTTTCCTTCCCTCCTGCATTTCTTCTTTTCTGTCTTTCTTATCCTTTTTCCTCCTTCTTCCATCATTTCCTTTCATCCTTCTTTCCTGCCTTTCCTTTTCCTTCTCTCCTGCATTTCCTCTCTCCTTTCCTGCTTTTGTTTTTTTCTTCTTTCCTGACTTTCCTTTTTCCATCCTTCCTTTCCTCTTCCTTCCTTCACACTTTTTATCTTTCCTGCCTTTCCTTTTAACTTCCTTCTTTCCTGCTTTTCCTCTTCTTTCCCTCCTGCATTTTCCTCTTCCTTCTTTCCTTTCCCTCCTGCCTTCTCTTCTTTCATCCCGTCCTGCTTTTTTCCTCTCTTCTTTCTTTTCTTCTTTCCTTGCTTTCCTTTTTTCCTTCACTGCTTTTTTCCTCTTCCATCTTTTTCTGCCTTTCTTATTCTTTTCTTCTTCCTCTCTCCTGACTTTCCCTTTTGTCCTTCTTTCCTTTCCTCCTGCTTTGTTTCCCTTTTCCTTCCCTCTTTCCTGCCTTCCATTTTCCCTGCCTTCTTTCCTGGCCTTCCTTTTTCCTCACCTGTCCTTCTTTCTTTCCTTTCCTCCTTCATCTTCTCCTCCCTTTCCTGCATTTCCTCTCCTTTCCTTTCTTCCTTCTTTCCTACCTTTTCTTTTCTCTTCTTTTTTTCTTCCTTCCTTCCCCTTTCCCTTGGACTCTTTTTTCCTTCCTCCCATTTCCTTTTCAGTCCTTTCTTTTTCTTGCCTCCCATTTCACTCCTTCTTCCCTACCTTTCCTTTCCAATTTTCCTTCCTTCTTCCCTTCTTTTTCCTTTCCCTTTCCTTCATTTCCTTGCCGTCCTTTTCACTTCCTTTCCCTTTCATCCCTCCTCCTTCCCTTTTCCTTCCGTCTTCCCTTTCTCCTCCATCGTCCCTCCCCCTCCTTTTCCCTCTCCTTCTCCTTCCCTGCTGCCTTCCCACTCTGTTAGAGCGAGAGGGAGAGTACAGGGGTGAGTGCGAGTGTCTGGGAGAGAGAGGATGAGCGCGCGTGCGAGTGGAAGAGTACGTGCGAATGGAAGAGGGAGCGTGCGTGTGGGTGTGAGAGTGAGTGCAGACGGGTGAATGCGCGTGAGTGCACCTGCCATAGTGCAAGTGAGTGTGCATAGTGGGTAACGTGAGTGTGCATGCGAGTGCAAAAGTGTGTGGGAGGGGGAGAGTGTGTGCGCGAGTACAAGAGCGACGTGAATGCAAGTGGGGGAGTGTGAGCACACACACAGCGTGCGAGGATGAGTGTGAGTGCAAGCGGGGAGTGTGTGTAAGATGGAGAGTGCGAGAATGTGCAAGTTAAAAAGTGAGTGTAATTGTAAGACCGTGAGTGTGACTGGGGTGTGAGCGGGCGAGTGGGTTTGAGTGCAAAAGCGGAGCGTGTGCGCTCCCCCGAGTGTGAGCTGGGAGTGCACGAGTGACTGCCAATGGGGGATGAGCGTGGGTGGGGGGTGAGCACGAGTGGAGGAGCGAGTGCGAGTCGCGGAGCGAGCAGGGGACGACTGACTATGAGTGCCAGGGGCGGTGCGAGTGGGGGGAGTGAGAGTGCAGGAGTGAAACGAGTGGGGGGGTGGAGGAGTGCGAGAGGGCGAGCGGGAGTGGGAGAACGAGGGAGCGTGAATGGAGGTGTGTGAGTGGAGGCGTGAGTGGGGAGTGAGGGAGTGTAACTAAAGGAGGGAGTGTGAGGCTATGAGTGGGGGATGAGTGGCAGTGAGGAGTGTGAGTGGAGGAGTGAGAGTGGGAGGTGAGCATGAGTAGGGAAATGTGAGTGAGGACGAGCCGGGGAGTGAGGGGAGTGTGTAGGGAGTAAGTGAGAATATGAGTGGGGAAGTGAGAGTGGGAGAGTGAGTATGAGTGAGTGTGAGGAATATGAAGGGTGGCGTGTGAGTGAGAGTGGGGGGAGCGTGAGACGGTGAGCGGGAGAGAGTGAATAGGGTGAGTGTGAGAATGGGGTAGTGAATGGGAGAGTGAGTGGGGGAATGAGTAGAGGAGTGAGTGTGAGGTCAGTGGGGAGTGTGAGTCAGGGGGTGTGTGTGAGTGGGAGAGTGAGTGGAGGAGCGTGTGTGTGGGAATGAGTGGAGGAGTGAGCATAAATGAGTGGGGGAGTGAGGAGGTTGAGTGTGAGTGGTGGAGTGAGTGGAAGGGTAAGTGGGGGAGCGAGTGTGAGAATATGAAGGGTGGGGAGTGTGAGAGGAGTGGGGGATGAGTGGGGGAGTGTGTGAGTGGGGTGAGTGTGAGTGAGTGAATGAGGAGTGAGTGTGGGGAATGGGGCAGTGAGTGGGGGAGTACGAGTGGGAGAGTGAGGAGTGTGAGTGGGATGGTGAGTGGGAAATGAGAGTGGGGGGTGGGAGGGTCAGTGTGAGTGGAGGAGGGCGAGGGTTAGTGGGGGAACGAGGGGGACATATGAGTGGGGGAGTGTGAGTAGAGGAGTGAATTGAGTGAGAATATGAGTGGGGGAATAGGGTAGTGAGTGGGGGAGTATAAGTGGGAGTGAGGAGTGGGAGGGTGAGTTAGAGTGAGTGTGAGTGAGAATACGAGTGGGAGAGTGAGTGTGAGAATATGAGTGGGGAATGGAGCAAGTGAGTGGGGGAGCGAGGAGGAGTGTAAGTGGGAGGGTGTGAGTGGGGGAATGAGGTGTGCGGTGAGGGGCGGAGCGTGAGTCGTGGGAGTGGGAGAGGGTGAGAATGAGTGGGGGAGTGAGGAGGGTGTGGGAAGGCGAGTGGGAGAGTGGGCAAGTGTGAGTGGAAGAGAGTATGAACGTGATGTGAGTGGGGGAGTGAGTGAGAATACGAGTGGGGACTGGGTAGTGAGGGGTAGACTATGAATGAGGAATGAGCGAGAGGAGGGTGGGGGGGTACGAGTGGAAGAATATGAGTGGGGGAACAAGGTAGTGAGTGGGGAGAGTGAGTGTGAGAACATGACTGGGGGAGTGAGGAGGAGGGGGAGTGTGAGTGGGGAGGGTGCATGAAAATATGAGTGGGAGGGGGGGGTAGTGAGCGGTGGAGTGAGGAGGAGCGTGATGCGAGGCTGAGTGTGAGTGGGGGAGGGAAAGGGAGTGAGTGGAATAATGAGGGGGTGTGAGTGGGGGAGTGTGAATAGAGTGAGAGAACGTGAGTGGGGGAGTATGGGCATGAGGGGGAGCATAAGTGTGAGTGTGGAACGAGTGGAGGAGTGGGAGTGGGAGGGAGGGAGTGCAAGTGGGGGAGTGCAAGAATATGAGTGAGGGAGTGTGAATGAAGAGTGGGGGGTGAGTGGGAAGTGAGTGGGAGTGGGGGGGGAGCAGGAGTACAAAAATATGAGTTGGGGAACATGAATGGAGGAGTGTGAGCGTGAGTGGGGGAATGAGTGTAGGTAGGAATGTGAGTGGGGGAGTGGGAGAATATGAGTGTGAGTGGAGGAGGGAGAGTGGAAGAGTGAGTGTGAGAATACAAGTGGGGGAGTGAGTGGGGAAGTGCATGAGAACAAAAGTGAGCGGGAGAGCAAGGGAGTGAGTGGGGAGCGTGCGCAGGGAGTGAGTGCCATGCCCACGCCCACGGGGGTCACTCACCAGGAATTTCCGCAGGTCCTTGTAGTTGGTGATGATGCCGTTGTGGATGACGATGAACTCTGGAGACAGAGGAAAGGCCCGGCTCAGCCCCACACCAGCCCCCCGGCCTGGCAGCGGGTGCCCGTGGCCACAGCGTGTGACACAGACAGCAGAGACTGCAAAGCTTTATCGTGTGAAAAGCCGTACTTGGCCGAATAAAGGCAGAGTGGCACCTCCTGGTGTGATCTGGCTCTGCCCCATTTGGCGTGGCTGGTAATGGCAGAAGAGAGTAATGCCCGGGGTGTGACTAGGGCTACTGAGATCCTCCAAAGTTTCTGGAGGCGCTTGGCAGTTTCCAGCCTGCTGGAAGCATTTAAACTCCGCGCTCCTCCTGCCAGCTCATCAGTGCTGTTCCTTGGGCGGCTACACCGAACACTAACCAAGCTGCACGCTGCAGCAGCACAGAGCAGACCACCCCCCTTCCGTACAGTGGTGATTATAAAAAAACATAAATAAATGGGGGGAAAAAAGTATACAAAATTCCATTCCAAAGAATAGCCACAAAAATTCTTACCATCCCATTTCATTCTGTGTTCACCTCCTTGCACTGTGCCCACGCAGCCACCGATCCTCTGGCCACCAACCCCAACCCTGACTGAGATCATTCGCTGCTGCGAGCAGCTCATCAGAACGTGCCCTGCAGCCAGAAACTGAGCCCAAACCCCTCCAGCTTCACAGCAACTGGGCTCAGCATCGTGGCCAGCAATAAACCCACGGCCCTGGGTCCAGCCGCCCCTCCCTGTGACGCACCAGACACTGGAGACGGCAGCAAGCTTTTCCAGACGCCGCAGGACGTGCCGAGGAGCGCGCGGTTCCTCGAGCAAACGCACTCACCGTTGTTTTTATCCGAGCGTTGCGGGTGGCTGTTGATAGGGCTGGGCTCGCCGTGGGTAGCCCAACGGGTATGGGCGATTCCAAGGTGTACGTCAAACTCGATGTCGAGGTCCATGTCCTGTTGCTCTGCAGCAGAAGTAGAAGATGTTTTTAGTACTGAGGGGCTGTCCCTACCCCAAAGTCAACAGGGGAGTCTCACCAGGCCTCCGGGGCCCACAGGACAGCAATACTGACAGGGAAACAGAATCAGCAAATCCCAACAAAACATCAAGCGTGTTTTCAGGAGATTCAGAACACAGATGCACACAAGCAACCTCCCTGCATTCCCCACCCCGCCAAAACAAAACAAAAAAACTTTTAAGAAAGAATCCAACCTTAATTTCTCTCTCTGGGGTGCACCTTGCCCTCCTGTTACCTCCCGTACGCTGTCAGCTGCGAGTGAACCAGCCCATTTCACAGTTACATACCACTATGGTCAGAATATTCATCACTAACCCTTGTCTCTAGAAAGCATACCTTTAACATTAATATTTCTTTGGGAAAAAAGATTCCTGTCGTTCTACAAGTGTCTCCACAATCTCTTTAAAACTGGATATCCCGCAATTTTCTTGAGCAGGCAAACATTTCTTCAGAAATATTCTGCCTATCTTCTATTTCTGTAACGCACGTACCCCCTTGCCCGGCCTTCGCAGTTCCTGGTTTTCTCTACGATTAGATCTACCTGCCTCCCTTTGGGAGGAACGGCACTCTGCACTGTGAGGTTAACACCAGCAGGGCTTAACACAAGTTAAGTTACAACAACACAGCAGCTCTTGAATGCAAACTGGAGATCTCGACTCCTCTGAGAAGCATCTCCCCGTTCCCACACAGCTCACCTGCGCTCCACACCCAACACCTTCGTGTTTCCTTGTGTTCTGCACAGATTTAATTAACTTAATGTTTAAATTAGGGGAACATAAAGAGACAGAAACGGATGCAGAAGACTTTGCTCTCTGGTCTCATCAGTTTGACAGCGACACATGTACACTAGTGCTTTCCTGGAGCCAGCTGCTTAGCACACCACCGCTCGGATGGACAGCTTCAGTTGGGACAAGCATTACATACGAAAACGTAAAATTCAACTGGTGAATTTTATTAGAGCATTTCTCTTTTTCACCCAAGCTCCAGGTCTCTGGTAACTACTTCCCAGTAATTCCCCTTTCCCCAGTTTAAGGAATTTTTTGTTTGGGTTTTTTTTGGTCTGTTTTCTAAAATGTATTTCAGATCTATTTTATTTTAATAGGGTGTGATTAATTTGTCTTGAGAAATCAGGACTTCCCTGTAACTTCATGACAACATCCACAGGATCACCGGGTTCTTCACAGCCCACGTGTGAGCATTTACATCTCTGGCACTTTATACACAGTTACTTGGAAATACAGTGTTTCTGGGTAAAAGAGGTGATATTCAAAACACAAATGAGATGAGAGGACATTTCAAGGAAAGAGAGCAGGCAAAGAACAAAAGGGAAATACGTACTGTGAACCTCTTCATCCAGAGCCTTCACTTTCCCCTTCTGTTTGATAAGCTGGATTTTGCAAGCATTAGCTTCCCAGTCTTTGTCGTTTCCGCCGTCGATTCCCACACCTAAGCACCACCACGGAATACAAAGAAAGAGTGTGAAGTGCAGAAGGTATATTACAGTATTTTATGTAAACAAATACTGATTTTTTTTTTTTTTTTACAGTGCCATTTCCCCCCCCAGCTGACCCTCCAATAAAGGCAAGAAACCCCTTAGATGAGGAGTGAGTTTTCCCTTTGTCATCTTGTAGGTGTTTTTAAAGCCTTAGATAACAGGCATCAAGAATGTTAGAGAAATCTGTATACTGAAGGTCAACCCAAACCTCTGACCACACGACCACAGGCACACCCAATTTGTGTTTCAGCTTTCTTCAAAAGCAGAAGACAGGAGAAACCATTCACAAACACACCACGAAAATCATCATTTACAGGCCAAAATTCAAAAAAGAACCACCGTTGCTCGGAGAGAGCTACCTGCAGAATCATAGCCTCTGTACTCCAGCCGCTGGAGCCCTTTGATAAGGGTCTCCAGGATCTCCCGTCTCGTCCGGGGAACATGGTAGTTCAGGTAAGCAAAGATGCCTGTGTGGGGGAAAAGAGCATAATCTTAGGGCAAAATCACAGCTGAGGAAACTCTGTACGTGCCATCGGCTTAGTACGCGCACTGAGCTGAAACTCAAACAGGCCTTCGTACTGAGAACCCTCCGCAGGAAGGCACCACCGCGGCTGCAGCTTTTCCTTACCCCCCCTGAGGTCCAGTGGAGAAGATGTCGCTAACATTTAAGAGATCAAATCTAACCACAAAACACCAGCATCCTTCTCATGACACTGAAAGCAACTAAAGAGGACAAGCCTGGGCGTGATGGGAGAAAGAATTTCCACATGAGCTGGACCTACACGACAGAATGAGCTGTCAGGAGACGATGCAGGGGACAGGAAACTAATCACTCCAGATGAAAAATCTAAGCTTTGCATGCTGAAGAACCACCTTCAAAGGGAATTCTTCCTTGAACAGCTTTCTCCAAGTTCCTCCCACAGACTCACTAAGAAAAAAAATCATGCAAACTAACACCCTCAAACTAATGGAGCTATTTTTCCTGTAGCTTGCAAAGGAAGATAAATCGTTGCTTCTATTTTTAAGCAATGATGGGGACACACAAATTCCGAGATCTCTAATGCCAACTATGGCTCTATTTCAGAAAGATTTCCTTCGGTACCATCATGAAGCAGTAGCATGAGAAGACATTTACAGGATGCTAGAAATATCTGTGCTTGAAATCTACCATCTCACCCTAACATTTTAAAGGAGAAAAATATCTGCATGGAATAAAAGCAAGACAGGTGTCACACAAACATCCATATATGTACATGACCAGTAATTCAAGGTTTGTAATTTGAGAAACTTTATCAAAACCCCTTGAGGAGAATGGAATTCAGTCACACACACACAAAACCAAAGTCCTTCTAAAGGCATCCCAAATCTTTTATGTTTTCCTGATAGTACTGCCACACAGCCTGCCTCACAGTTCTCAAACTCTTACCCATGTGAAAAATTTGACTCCCAAGATGAATTTTGGAACATGTATCTTTATGTTTACACACAGATTATTTTAAAGAACATTTGAAAAACTGCATTCTTAAGCTGTTTGTGTCTTGGAATTAAACTAAACATTTCAAAGCCTTCTGATGTCTTAGTTTATTTTCTAAGTAGAAATACAGGCTAATCAGAGTTGATGAACGCACTGAACACCACAGAGCAACGCGCTGAAACGTTTACAAGGGACTTTTCAGCCTGAGCAGGGACAACGAGGTCGTACGCAGCCATGTGCTGTTCTGACACTCTCCCATTCCCTCTCCCTTTTCCATGCACTTTGGCTACAGGTCTCAGGGTAAGTTTGTCATAAGCTCCCTCTTGCCATTCCCAAAGCACTAGAAGTTACATCTCCCTGCAGTTCTGCTGCAAAAAGAGCACACCACGTCTTGCTTATTTTCTTCCACATTGCTAGAAAAAATTAGCAGCACGTTCTGTTGTTCCTCTTTCTTAAACCACCTAGTCAGATGAAGGGGGGGGGGGGAGGAGCTTTTTAACTTGGTTTCTTTTGCTTCTACTTCAAAGTCCCCAAAACCTTTTCTGGTAACCACTTGTAAGACTATCAGGACCAAGTTCATAAAAATTTGCAGTTTCACTTCCACTGCTCCCGACATCCCAACCCCATCATGCACACAGGCCTGCTGCTGCCATCTCCTGATGGCATTTGTTCAACTTGAATGTTGGTTCCAGTAACTACACGGACAAGGTGAGGTCCCCCTCCACAAACCTTGCAATTCACAGCTAAAAGCTCAACAGATAATAAAACACTACCAGCAGTTAACCACCTCTGCTCTATTTCAAAAGCCTCCTCTGAAGGATACTTCCCCCACGCTCTCAATCTCCAAACCCTCCTTCCCCACCCTTCTGGCAAAAAAAAAAGTTTTCCAATTTGAGATACTTAGTTCACTCTGTTTCTAAAAACTGCATTCTTCAGGCAAACAGCAACCTCCCTGTTTACAAGTGAACTGACTCCAAATAGCTGTCATCCCGGCTGAAGGACGGCACATTTCAGCTATATCCTGGATGCCTAAAATCCTTTAAATTACTTCCAGGTCTTACAAGAGGAGTACAAAGCAGACTGCTTTATTAGCAGGCAGCTGGAAAAGCCCCTCTCTCCATATTTACCAGAAACCTCCCCAACAGACACCCAGTGCAGCGGTAGCATTACACATAAAAATAACAAGTGTGTACCATAAAGCAGAGAAAAGCAGCACACGAGATGCCTTTAAAAAGGCACGCTGGGCTCCAGCAGTTCCTGACATTTCCCTTTACACCAAAGCCACCTACCACAGCATCCAAAGTAAAGCTACTTCAGAAGGCATAATTATAACCAGCATGAATAATTACAGAAACACAAACACTGCTTACATTTTTCCAAATTAGCTAAATAATTTCAGAGTTGAAACCTCTCTCCAGGTTTTATGCACCTTGGAAGCACACGCTAAGGGTCCCATTCCCACCCAAACCCTGGAGCCTTATACCTCTTTTTGACAGCGCCGGGCAGCTCCTTGCTCTGGCGTTAGCCCATCGAACAGCTCTCCAGAAGCACCTACGATCTTTGCATCCCCCTCGGTGGCATTTCAGCTATCTCGCTGTGGCATAACCAGTCCCACTCAGGCATACAGCTACCTAGTTAAGTTATTCCACTACCATGGCACAACACCAAAGGCCACTCAAGTGGGATATGCTCTTTTGAGCAAACAGGGACCAATGACGAGCGCTAAGGTGCTCCGGAGTTTGAACGTCAGGCTGGCCACAGTGAGACAGTTCCTGGAAGTCCTTTCCAGTGAACAGCAGCAGTGTGAGAGGCACAAGAGCCTCATTGACGGGAGCACAGAGGAGGCCTTCTTCACTGGCAGGGCATCGAGCTGAGCGACTGGGGGACAAAAATGGAACAGGCTGTCAAGCTGGCACGCAAAGGGTGAAAGAGAGCCACTGTAAAGTGTGGGGAAGGAATTGCGTGCCAAAGGTACGGTAGGTGTGGGCATACGCCAAGAAGGGAGAAGAGGACTGTAGGGAAGGTGGAGGGGAAGTAGTGTAGAACAGGACAGCAAGCTTAATTGAGGTAATCTGCTCTGCCACCTTACATCCCATCTGGGCTGCCCATCAGCACCTCCAGGCCTCTCCAAACAACAGCAGGCCAGAGGCGCGTGAAGGTGGTCCTCCCCTGTGCCCAGGGGACATCAGGTATCACCCCTGGAACACTACCAGGCACACAGCAACAAAAAACCCAACTTGTTTCCGGGCGTGACATTGCATTTTAAATGCGGGTATTTTCCACTGAAGTAGCCTGGGGGGCCCAGGGCAGTCATCTCAATGGCCCTGCAGAAAGCACAGAGCGGGGGTCCCCTCTGAAACACCCCATCAACACGTCTGTAACTGATCAAACAGACACAGCCCGGAGGGGCGGGGGGACACCAAAGAAACACCACAGCGTCTGGCTCAAAGCCCCAGTGAAGATCACTTTGCACAGCACTTTCTACACAGACCCTTGGTGCCCCAGCAAGGTCCTTAAAATGAAGTCTTCCACGTGAAAACAAGTCTAACTCAATAGATGGGCACAATTATTAGGCAGAAACTCGGTTTTCTTTCACAAAATATTTTTGTAAATGTGAACTGATCATTTTAGTCTCCATCCTGCTTCTGGCACAAGGATTGCAACTTATTTTGAACCAAAAAAATGGCTTAAAACCAGAACTATTTCCCTCTAGCCAGGGCTGACTTTGGACATCTTTGTTAAATCTGCTTCCCAAACCAGACAGCGGCTTAAAATGTTATTTTCTCTGCACATTTTAAGAAGTTTAGTCACACCTGAACTAAAAAAACCCAAAAAAACCAACAAACCAAAACTTGATTCCTTGTCATAGATCACAACTGCTAGCAGCGTACAACAAAATGGCATGTACTGAACGGGCACAAAGTAGAAACCGACTTCCTCCAGGAAGGGATGGCTCACCTGGGATGAGACCGAAAAACAGTAGTGTTTATTTCTACTTGTACAGTAAACAAACAGAACATATCTGCCTAGAAAGGAGCCAACTTGGCATTTTTCTGAGGCATTGAAAAAAATATCTATTAATTACAGCACAATTATATTAAGATTATTCAGGAAAACTGCGAAAAAAATCTGAATCTAAGACTAAGAATGCCACACAAAAAAAAAACCCAACCACACACAAGGAATTCAGTGCTCTTATCAGAAAATACAGAGACTATGAAAAGCAAACAAACTAAAAGAAATGCAAATACAGTATTAACATGACAAAATATGCGGATACACTCTTCAAAAAAGACGACCATGTAAACATTAGGTGAGTCAGTTTCGATTCAGTTCAGCTTGTAGATCTTCACAGGAAAACAAATGGAGTGATAATGGAGACGCCACTATGAAAATAAAATTCGAATAATTCACCTGTGATCGATGCATTTTACAAATGAGAAGGCAAGTAAGACAAGCAGGTTTAAAACTCACCTTAAGAAAACAGGAAAAGAAAGAAATAAAAATAAATAGAATAATATGTAAAAATGATGCATCATTAAAGTAAAAAATGGGACAATAAGGCCGGTGAAATGAGCCCGAGTCTTCCTAAATGCATGACTTACTAACCTGCAAGCTAAAATCAAATATTTGAAGGCTTATCACCCATTTATGGCACTTGATCATGATGAATTATGTGTAAATAACAGTTTCATTTACTGGAAGTATTTTCAAATGCATTTCATTTTCCCCTTTTCAAACATCCCATAATGACATGATTCTTCATAGCTGGAGAAAGTTTCAATCCACATTTAGAAAACAGCATTTTTACTGGCTGTACCCTAACTATTGGATTATTCAGGAATCTACGAGCAATCACATCTCGTAATCACTCCCATTTTTAAATACAATTCCACTGCCCTCGACAGAAACACTGATGAGAATAAAAAAAAGACCCAAAGCATTCAACGGTTGTTATGCTTCGCGGACCCAACTGTATTTTTGAAAAACGTTTATTTCTCCCAGCAGCCACCAACAGAGGCTCTGCAGATAAAGTTTTGCTGTGGGGTTACACCTCAAGCCTTCGGTCCCACCTGTGTAAATGTACAGCAAGGAATGCGGCCGTGCTGAGTCAAAGGGCACTCAGGTGATACTTACGTCCCAGCATGATGCAAAGCTCTGGCCGTTCAAGAAAATAACGTCTTTTTACTCAAAAGCTGAACAAAGGATCACTTCATCCAGCTACAAAACGTAGCCTTCTCCAAGGTGGAACGTGGCAGAGGTGGGATGGCACACAGCAACTCTACCTTCCAGTTTAGACCATAAAAGACCTTTCTTCCACACGCCAAAGACATGTTTTTCTCCAAATCACGATGCCTTGTTAAAGCCTCACTCTCTCCCTCCCTGTGCTTATATTAAAATCAATCTACATGATTCAAAAGATGAAAAGATATCAACTGCACAGATCTTTACAGCTGCTTGAAGGCTTCTGTGAGGAGCGTTCTGTCACAAAGCGCCAATTTTTCTGTCAAAGTGACAATTCATTTAAATCGCAACAGTCAATGGAAACATGTTGGTTTTGATGAAATTCCAAGGCAAATCTAGCAAATTTCCATCAGGGTCCCATCTGGTACACCACCAGCTTATCCCCTTGCCAGCCTAGATGCCAGGTGCTGAAAATGTAATCATCTTGCAGTCCAAGCAGAACGTTCCTGAAACCAACCCACCGTGAATTTCAGGTCCCTAGCAGACCTGAAAAGAGGAGTTTCAGTTTCAGCTCAACTTACGCATTTAGACACCATTCAACGCAAGTGTTTTTCAGTAATAAAGCCACACCTGCCCTCCGTAACTCACGCTCCAGAACAAGCCAGAAAGAGGAAGTATTACAGGAAACCAGGATATATGAATGACATTTAATTACACTACCTTGACAAGCCTTGAGTTGGCATTGTTCAGGGTGAAATACATGCCATGTGAAACCAAAAAAACCCCATGAACTTCATTCTAATCCAGCACTTTTTATAATTGTGAATTCCCAGCTAAAATAAGACAGCAGCAAGTGTGCCACTGGAATTTGTATCTGACAGGCTCAGAAAACACAATACCCCAGTCTGGAATACGCTAATACACTTCAGGACTTGACACTAATATACATCAGGATTAGAACAGCAGTCACGCTTTACAACATAATAAAACATTTGAACTAGGAACTTGACACAGGACTTTGCACATACAGACTGAAAAGACTTCTTCAAAGCATGTCAGCTTGTCATACAGCTCTTGAATCACACTAAGACCCGCCGTAGTAAAAAGTCCTGCATATATTTCTCTTAAGTGAAATACCTTGAACAATATACTTTAGAACATAACAGATTTCCTTTCTTGCAGGTTTGCCTTAAAAACCTTACCTGGTGAACCACCAGCAGAACAGGTATTCAGCTGCTTGTGAAACTCTACTCTCTCTCAGAACCGATTTTTAATATTCGAGCACAAAACCTAGCCATTCTTAATGACAGCTACATAAAGAATTCCCTAGAAACAGTTGACAGATTTTAACAGAATAGCATTTTTACCAAATGGATGTTCATTATTTCTATTGTTGACAGTCACTAAAATACTTTTTCTGAGAACTTCATTTTCCTGTGACCTTTTTGGTGCTCATGTTCCTTTATTTCATGGTAAGTTCACAGGAAAATGAAATTAATCACCACTTCCAGGTAAGAACAAATGATCTTCTCTCCAGTGTCTTGAATACGTGAAGTTACTCAAGAGTAGCTTCTCCTAATCCTTTTCCCACAAAATAAAAGCCTTCAGGCTAGGTTTACTGTCGGATTTACAAATTCCTTTATACCATACCATATCCTGTTAAAACCATTTCAACAGACGATGCTATGAGTACATCCACTTGGCAATTCCAATGAATCCTTTATCCTGGTGATGATTATTAGGTCTCAAGTCTCAAATAAATTAGATGCAGGCTACTAAATATCACATACATAATACATATTACAGACTGGGAAAAGCGATAAAAATATTTTTCTTAAAACTAGAGCAGAGGAGACACTAGGCAGTAACAGCGAGTTCTAACACAAATACTAATTGTAGCACAGAACAAAGTCCCAGAACCGATGCTCAAAACCTGCTGGAGCGGGCTCCTATTATTTGCTGCCCGGCGGTTCGGTGAGGTGGAACACTGTGCCAACCCCTGCGTACCAAAACAACGCTACTTCTGCACAGTTTGAAGGAGCGCAAGGTCAGAAACAAGCAGACTATCATTATTATGTCTGCTAGCTGTATATGGGAGAGTTTACGTTAAATTCATCAAGTCTGCGCTGGGAAAAAAACAGAAAAACATCCACTCAGTGAAGAAACACATTTGTCCACTGGATGTTTCTTTCACCACCCACGCACACACCTCTGTCTCCAGCTAAAAAGGACAAGATTTCTCCTGTCTAGAGTAAACAACCAGTGCATCAATACTAAGGATTCATTCTGGGCAAGAGCCGCTATTCTCTGCTTCACACATACACCTAGGCATACAAATGGTATTTCAACAGGCAGGAGGGCAGTCCCCACTGATGGACGTGCAACCTTAAAACTTGAAACTCAAGTCTTTCTTAAGCCCATTTTTACCTTCAGTAACCACTAGTAATACAAGACCTAAATTCTAAGATCCCTTTTTGTTGTTAAAATAGTCATGGCATATGATAGGTTTACTTATTTACAGAACAGTCTATCGAGCCTGGCTACCTTGAAAAACCTGTTTTCCAAACTATTTTATAGATGCCATTGAACTGGTTTGGTGCATTCAGAGCAAAGCACACCCAATTCATACCTGGCTAAGTCTTCAAACTGCAAGCGTGTAACACATACCAAGAACAAACCCTGTTTTTCACTAACACTATTAAAAACAAAAACCTAGCACATTTATACAGAAGACCTGTCATTTATGCTAGGCATCAAGGAACTGAACTTTGAGGCTCCTTTCCTTTACCTGTCCAGCAGTACAAGCACGTCGGATCACAGGACTTTGTGATCTTTCACACACACGTAAACCTCAACATCAGATTACCAGCACGTTGAAAACGTTGTGTTAGTAATTCCAGTCCTGAAGCTCTCACAGGGAGAACTCAGATAACAATAGCAGCATTATCACCTTTACTTAAAAAAAAGTCATTTTAATAACTACCTATCTGAGATGAGTTGGATAAAAATCTGATTGTGGACTGCATACCTACCAGATAGTGTGGCAAGATAAAGCAACGTATATCCTGACTTACAATTCTATTACAGAAATAATGTTGCCTGAGGATTTGTACAAGCAACCAGGCCTGCACAGCTGTCACTACACCGCGTAACATGGCTACTCAGCCTCTGCGGAGGCCACAGCACGAGCAATCAGAGCCCTCTACTCCAAGATGTAGGCTACCGTCACTTCAGTTAAAAGAGACAATTAAGTCTTGCTAGTGCAAGTACTCAGAGAAACTACAAGCCAGTTCTGCCTATTTATGACATTTGCAGGACTATCTGAGAGCGCAACACCTCAGTTTGTTCATCTTGTTCCTTTGCTGGAGTCTACTGCTGCTGTACGGAAAAATGACCAAGCTGCCACTGCAGTTAACATTTCCTAACGTGAGCCGAGACCACCGTCAATTTTGTCTTGCGCTCACCAGCCGGATCGCGAGTGGCGGCAGCAGAGGAGACTGTATACCTTAGTTTTGCCAAGTGCGCTTAACCACAAGTCACAAGAGTTCATGTGGTAGCACCCTCGGACTCTGAACAGTTCTCCTCCTGTTCCCTACAAAAACCTTAACTGCCTTCAGCCACGCTCCTCCTGCACTCAGAAGCTCCTCAGTTTCCAAGGCTTATTCCTCTGTGTCAACATGCTCAGTTAATGCTCTCCTCTTCTCATTTTTCACTATATCTCTGGCTCCCAGAACAAGACTTGACAACAGACTCAATAATCCTTGATGCTTTTCTTACTGTTTCATAAAATGTTTCAATATCCAAGAAGAACTTTGCTTATATGAAGAAGGGCTTATATAAGAAACACATTAAATCTTGAATGCAACTAAGTAACTACCCACAGCATTTCCAGGGCTCATCGCAGTTAAAAAGACAAAGAGCAGAATGTTAATATTGCACATTTCAAAGGCTGGACCTCAAATAAGGCAAGCACGAGGCACCAAAACCATCTCTATTCTTACAGCAAGCTATTTATAGTAATAATTATCCCTTCTATTCTTAGCTTTGCTCCACTTTGTACTTTTAATGCAAATTAACATAGTGTTAAATGTAAGCTGAACTATGAATTTCTGCTTGCCTCTTCGTAGCGCTCCACAGACTCGACAGTCTGAAGGTGATGCCAGTTCAATCTTGCAAAAACAATGAAAGAAATGGCAACTTGCACATGAAGTATAAAAACCACAACGTTGCTTAAGCATCATTTTA
The DNA here is from genome assembly GCF_034638445.1 of Ciconia boyciana. Classification (NCBI taxonomy): domain Eukaryota; kingdom Metazoa; phylum Chordata; class Aves; order Ciconiiformes; family Ciconiidae; genus Ciconia; species Ciconia boyciana. The sequence continues at coordinate 654,624 of NC_132958.1, read as the reverse complement.
ATTTTGCACATAAAAATATGGGGGGGGGGGGGTGTCAAAGAAGGAAATGTGGAAAGACAAATAAAAAGAGCCAAGAGACCACTGTTGCATCAATTTCCATGGAAAAACACGAACGTGATAGAAAGAAAGAGGAAGAGAAAGGATAAAACGTATTCCTGTGTCCAAGAGATGAGGTAGATAATTGTACTAATGTGGCAAATGGGAGTGGAAAGTACCTAAGTGACTCTGGAGAACAAGCCTCGCTGGCTTGCGCTCCAGTTCACACAAGGCATGTGCTCAGCACAGGGAAGCTCCACTGGGGTACGAACAGACGGAGATGAGCTGGTGCATAACCCTGCAACGGACACTTCTAAGCCTCGTTTAAACCAATTTACCCGTCTGCCTCACAACCTACGTGGCGTAAACTTGAATGAACGTACGAGTGTCCACACCAGAAGTTGCAATGCCTAACAAAACAACAATAAGCCACACTTTTCACCTAAAAGTGGGAGTGGTTATTCTGATACGACGAGAGCCACGTTTGGAAACGCCACCGGTGAAACCTGTATCCCTTTCCTATAAGGTACATGTTACTGACATTCGCTGGGGCTTAGGCTCCTAAGTCACTTCGTTGCTTTTGAAAACTACAACCTATAAACCCAGCTGACACAGAACGGGCGCGTCACCAGCCTCAGCACCACCCGCTACTGAACCAAAACCCACCGACATCACTGAGTGCCCTGAAGGCTTCTGCACCGAGGAAACAGCGTATTTTTAGTACTGTCGTGTCTCACGCAGACCGAGGGCGCTGGCCTTTTGTACGCCCTGGCCACATTTGCACATAATTTCGGGAGAATGCGCCCTTTCAAGTTATTAATACATTGCAAGACGCCTCCCCTAGAGAAACGTAGCGGACGGTAGACACGACGATGACATTTTCAGATAACGGAGAGGGAGCCCTTTCTCGCTACAGCCGAGGCAACGCAGAAGCGGCCGGCCCCTTTTTCCGCCCGAACTGCCAGGAGTGCCCCGGGGAGCTCCTCCGCGGCACGCTTTCGGCACGGCACCGGCCGGCCTAGCGTCGCTCCTCCGGCGCGGGGCGAGGAGCCGCCGGGCAGGGCCCCGGCCCACGCCGCCCGGGAGCCCCCTCCCGCAGCCGCGGGATGCGCTGCGCGCCCCCCCGGCCCCCGCCCCGCGCCCGCCGGGCCGCGCCGCGCCGCCCTGCCCGGCCCTTACCGCACATGGTGCGCACCCGTCCGCGGCCGCGCTGGCTCTGCGCGCCGGGGCCGCGCCGCCCGCCCGCCCCCCGCGGCGGGGGCCCAGGGCGCAGGCCCGCCGCCCGCCCCGCCATTGGGCCACGCCGCCGCCCCGCCCCCGGCCCGGCCCCCGGGACGTGGCAGCCGGATCCGCGTCCGCCTGCGGGCTGGGCCGGGCCGGGCCGGGCCGGGCGGTGCCCGCGGCCCCGCACAGGCGGGGAGGGCCGGGGGCGGCAGCGGCGGAGAGGCTCCCCCGGCCTTCCCCCGTGCGGCCGGCGGGACGGACGGAGCAGCGGAAATGAACCCCGGGCTGGAGCCCCGCGGCGACAGCCCAGACCCGGGGCGGGGCGGGGGGTCCTGCTCTGGGGAACTGCAGCGTGGGACAACCCCGCTCCTAGCTCCCGCTAACAGCGACACAGGGGGGATTACCGCCGAGCCCTCCAACAGCAGCCAGCGTTCGGAGAGGGCTGTTACCGACCCTAAACGCCCAGGGGCTTTCCCCAGCTCCGGCGGTGAAGGGGCAGCAGCCCGCGGTAACGCAGGAGCTCCCGTACCCCCACGCCACGGCAGGCGTCCTCCCCGCAATCCCCGTGGCCTGTCTCCTCATTTTCTACTGTAACTGCTCTATAATAGCACCTATTCAGAAGCAAGATAAAGAAACCATTAAGATAAATCTGCAAAGCAGAGGGGGACGGGCACAACTGACAAAGGAGCGATACACTTGTTGGTACAGCCGGATAGCTTAGTTACGCTGTCTACGTGTGACTACCACAATCAAATACCGCTTGAAAAACTTATGAAAAGCCTGAGGCTACAAAAACATGACAATCCCTTCTTAAGAAAAATGCTGTTCACTTAACTTCATCTTGACGCTAAAAAGTCAATGAAGATTTCCTTAAAAAGCCCAGAAAACAACCAGAAATGTTAGTATTCGTCAAAAAAACAGGACAGGTAGAACTTGAACCTGGCTCTAGAAGAGCCTGGCTGAACGCAAACAGAAGTGGGAAGGCCACCGATCTCAGAAACATTAAAAGTTGGCGGCCAGCACACATGGCCACCTCCCTGCTTTCGCTCAGCAGCGAAGACATGACAGGAACAACCCACAGCAGTTAGCACCGGTTCCTAGGGCCGGCTTGTGTAGAGCACCGACCTGGAATCAAGCTGCAGAATGCTTTATTTCCCCTTTGTCAGCTGTGAAGGTGGAAGAGGGCTGACTTCAAATTCTGATATTTTTTTTCCCGCTTCCACATCTTTAGAGGAAGTCAAATGCCTTGTGGCAGCGGAAGTTGATTTCCCAGATGAGAAGGGAACTCTTAACCCATTGTAACAGCGCAAACCTGAAAGGTGATCACCAGAAATACAGGGAATATCTGTTGGCACAGAAATATCGCTCTCCTCGGCTTTGGCCAGTGTTCAAACTCTGTTACTGATCTACTAGGCACACCAGATTCATCTGCTGGTTTATTTCTGTATCGCGGGGTTCTCTGCCGCCCTGCAGTAGCTCCCAGTTCAGGACTTCTTACCACTCCTGGGATTTCTTAAGGTAATCACCACAAACCTAAAATAATCTATAGCATTGTCTGAAGACAAACAGAAAGGTATGACCCTACTTATAACGAGGGATGCCCCAGACAAACGCTCCCAAAATACATAGTTCATGTCAGCAGCACAGCAAATACCAAACTTTATGACTTAAACCTATGCCATACTTGATGTTATAAAAATGAATCCCCTCAAACCGAGGCTAACTCATCCATCCGTACGTACTAGTCTGGTGCAAATCCCTCAGAATTTTACACACACAGAAATTTAGCTCCATGTGTTCAGTCTTGAAGCGGCTATTTAATTTCTTCCCCATGAAGGCCCCAATATTTATGCCCTGTGTAACTTGTTACTTTATTCTGAGGTTTGCTGTACATACAGTACATGGGTTTACTACCACATATAGTTCATGTGAATGTGGATGTGCAACTCACTACCGAACAGCGAAATGCAAAAACAGTTTCCCAAACTCTCTCTCACAGGGGAGCCTTTTAAAATTAACAAAAGGGGTCACGGTTGGGAAAAAAATACCCACTTCTTCCTCCTCCAAGCTCAACATACTTCACTTGAAAGAGAAGTTCTGGCTAAAGTCCCGAATTTTAGATAGACTGCAAACTATTGCGTCCTGCAAAAGAGTATATTCTGTGATCCCTGATATAACGCATTTTGAATATTATCAGGTAACATGAGCCATTTCCTCCTGCTACTGCGTTGAAAGTACCTGCTCCAAAAATGCTGTCAGCGAAGGCTGTGGGTGTCGATTGCTTCACACCGTACACTACAGTGTTACCAGAAGACTGCCTTACAGACAAACAGGCTAATTGCTCCTGGAGGCATGGACTGAGTCACATCCTGACAAAAAGCACATCTCCACCTGCAAACAGTTTCAAGATGACAAGAGTTTAGCTAGCTGTAATCAACTTTCCTTGTAAAAGAGAGTGCTAGAATGGCGCTTAGGAAACATGGATTTTGTGTGTTTTCTCTATGTGAAATGGGTGAAAACAAAAATGGCTGAACAGCAGACTATAATTTTGCACTTATCTATGGCACAGCAAAAATATCAAGTACTTTTTTTCTTTAAAAACCACCAGAGTAATTTCAAGCGCTCATTACTATTTTAAATGTAATGACTAACTGCAATTTATAGAAAAACTTCACAGTCAAAAAAACCTTGCTGACCTGAGCGTTATGGCACAGCACAGCTCCCCAGCCCCCTAACTGAAGAGCCCTCTTTAAAAAAAGAACTGCAAGAACATCGCACGACATACCATACTGCCACAGAGGACGTGGCCGCCTCAGTAACTCCCCAGCTAAATGTTGAACGCTCATTAATACATTCCCCTGTTTGCCTCGGTGTCCGTGAATGTGAAAGGTTTTTTGGGTGAGCGGAGGAGACAGGACACCTCTCACTAACAGGGATTCTTTCCTTGAATTAAGCTGTTCCAGACAGAGCTTGGAAGGTACACACAGAAACTCCTAATGATTTGGGCTGACAATTTTACCACATTGGGCTGTCATAGTATTAGAGTTCATGGTTATTGTTAATGCTGCAAATACAGTTGGGTTTTGTTTTGTTCCCCAAGTGAGAATTGGCACTTAACCCCCTCCCTCTGCTTCCGCTTATCCAGAGCTGGAGAGCTCCCCCAGTGCTTTATGCTGTAGAAATGCAACCACAGCCCTGAAGAGCTTACTTTGTGGTGGGACAGTACAGATAAAAGAGGTGGGGATGCGAGCGTCATGAGCTTCCCCCTCCACGACAGAGCTTGAGGAACTTGAGGACACACAGGATACATGCTGGACATGGAATCTCTTCATTCTCAAGATCACAAGATGCTTAATCTTCAGCCTCAGTGCATGCAGGCTCAATTTGGTCCTATTTGTACAAATTGAAAGCCCATTAAAAACAAGACTGGAAATACAAAGAGAGCAGTAGAACTGGATCCTTACTGTACCTGGGAAGAGATTAGTACTGTTTAATTGAATAAAGACCGCATCTGAGAGATACATTTTATTTAACACACAAAACAGCTACTTTGCTGTTTAAGTTTTGGCTTATATAGTGCATTAAATTGACAAATTAGGCCTAAAAAGCTCTGGTTTTGAGAAACCAGAAACATTACTCGCCATTGTATGGTTTGCTGACAAAGAAGAACATGGCAGTAAGGTTTGCACAAGCTCTCTTTCAGATAGTCTGAGCCTACCTCAAGGGGAATTTTGTCATCGATATACTTGTAAGATCAGGCACTGCGTACTTCATAACTGGGTAAAGAAAGCATGGTAATTTCAAACGAATTTCCAAATCCTGAGTGGGTAATTTAAATGACTGTAGGTTATTACTCTCCGTGAAAGCTGAAGAAACATCTTGCTAAAATATTTATTTTCAAATTTCTAACAAGTAATGTAAAGTTTATGGCTACCACATGCTGATCTGCATGTTATATAAAAGATTCTCCACTGACTTAATTGATCCTGTTTAGGGACTCAGTGGAATTACACTGGCAAGAAGTGAAAGAGGGGAACACACCAGAGGCTGTCAAATCCTCGCAGACAGGGAATACTACTGTAACCATAAAGCCAAATAATCACCGCAAACTCGGCTCGACTGTGGCAGCACAAAGAAGAAATAGTATTTCCGTCAGCAAAGCCACCTGCTAAAGCTAGGCACCAGGAAGAAATTAAGTCCTACACATGCAAGTAAACAGAAGTACTCGCAAAGCCTGATGTACGTATCTCGATTTCAGACAATACATATTTCTCTTCCCGTAGTCTCTCAAACTGGAATGTGTTCTGCTCTGCCACGTCTTCCCTCGCTCAGCCAGGGCAGCCAAGTTACACATGCGCTGCACTCTTTGGCACTGCAGGAGGAACAAACAGGACATGGCATAGGTAAACACATTTTCTTTGCTATCCTGCAAGTGGAATTTGTGCCCTTAAGCACTGCACATTCATCTTGATGTTGGAGGATTATGTTAAGAAATCATCTTTTGCAAGTTTAAACAGACCACTAATAGTGGCTGAACAATTTTACTTCTAAATAAGCTAATTAGTCTCTCTACTTACTAAAGCTGATAAGGATCATCTTCTTCTAACATTTATTTAAGAAGATACAATTTTTATAACAAACAACTCACATTTTTTGTTTCTGTTGCTATTGTTTGCACAGTGGCAGTCAGCAAGTAGGTAACTTCCCACAAGTGATGGCAATATTACATCTTCCAAAATGAACAGGTGAAGTTATGGGTTATTTTTCACACAAAAACCTGATACAAATCAAAAGCTTTTTAACAAGACTTGATAAAATTAACGTTCCTGAATTTCCCAATTATAGAGCAAGGGCAGATAGTCCTGCAAGCCCCGTAAGGAAGTCTGGGGGAATAAACATTTAATATTTCTATTGCACAAAAAACAGTCAAGAAACTTTACTTCTGCCTTCTCTTTTTCTCAGTCTTGAATTTTTTGTATGAAAGAACAATGGAGAGACACATCACTGTTTTTAAAGCCCACCATTTCTTTCTTAAGACATAGTACAAAGTAGAGCAAAAGGATTCATTTTTGAATGCAGGGCATTTAATAAATTAGTAGACAAACTGCTTAAATTGATGATACATTTTCACATATATAAGTGCAACTATTTTTCTGAAAAGAAAGGCAAATTTCATTGTTCCTCAGCGCAAAGATAGTTTACGTACACCAAGAGGTAAATACTTATTTGGCCATAGGTGATGCTAGCTCAAGTAGAATTTGCTTCTTTCTCCACGTCATCATCGTCGTCAACAACCTGAAATCAAATCCAGAAGTAGCTTAGGTAAACAATTTAAACTCCCAGTCCCGTAGGATTGCACAGAGAATTTATTACATTAAACCCTTGCTGGACCCAAGAACAGCAGTTATTCTACACCACTGAATGACAATGGCCACATGAGGAAAGAAAGAAAAGCTTGCAATCAAAAATGCCAGGAGGAAATGTGGCTGAAATAATAGGAGCTGGTCAAGTTATTACAAAGGCCACTAGAACAATCACCACAGCGTATCAGATTTGTAATGAGAAAGCAAAAGAATCTGCATTTTAGCAGTCCCTTATTATGACACAAAGTCACCAAAGCACAAAGGTAACAATCACTGGCAAACACAGAGTGTCCAGTTCTGGGTTCCTCAGTAGAAGAGGGACACGGGCATGTTGGAGAGAGTCTAACGAGGGATCACCTGCCTCAACCTGCTGGCAACACTCCCCTTAACACAGATATTGTCAGCCACCTTTGCCATAAAGGCACATTGCTGGCCCGAGTTCCACTTGGCATCCACCAGGACCCAGGTCCTTTTCTGCAAAGCTGCTTTTCCAGCCAGGCAGTGCCCAGCGTATTTTGGTGCATGGGGTTGTATAGGACTTTGCAGAGCTCTGGATCTTTTGCTAAGATACTGGCTTGGAAAAGTTGCATCTATATATCCTGTACTTTTGCTTAAACTGCCAACCTGTCCATGCTGGAAAAGGACAAAGACATTCTTTTCCATTTAAAACAGCTATTATCTCTCACCAACCCACCTGTTCCACACCTTCTACTTCAGGGATGTAGAACTGGAGCATGTTCTGTATCCCGTTCTTCAGGGTGATGATGGAACTGGGACAGCTGGTGCACGAACCCTGCAACTTCAGCTGCACAATCCCATCCTCAAAGCCTTTATAAATAACATCACCACCATCTTCTTGCACCGTCGGCCTGATGGAACACGATACTCAATTTAAAGCAAGTATAGCTGAAATACGTTTCCTTCCAGAAATCTTTAGTAAAGCTCAATTTAATATACACAAAGAACTGTCAAGATATTGTAACTAAAGCACTCCTTCTCTACAACCACCTGGTTCAAATTTCCAACAACTCGTACTTTGCTGGACTCACTCACATTGCTGGCTACTGTTTTTCCAGAGGACATTCAGCAAAACATATTTACAATTAATGCAGCAGCGTACGATGGAATCATTGACATTCTAGGGGCGAGGGTAAGCACCTCAGAGTAGAGCTTGATTCAGCCTGCACAGCCATACTGGTTTGCCTTGAGGCCCTCTCCACATGTAACGATGATTGCCTCAGTTATGTGTCAAATATAATAAATAAGTGTGCGTCCTACCACACGACATATGTGGATCTGTTACCTGACTAGGGACAGCGATAAGAAGTCCTTAACTGCTTCCATAAATAAATACACAGTTCACCATAGTCTACACAGGACAGAAAAAAGCTCCAACTATATAAAAGCTTAATCCTGCTAACGGGTGAAGAACCAGCATCTGATAAGATCACATCCCAGTACTATTAGCATTTCTGCAGCCTGGTCTCCTTTTGCAAGCAACAAATGCCCAGCATTGTAACTGTATCCCCATAGCAACATTTTTTCCAGACGGAGCTAAAACCATCAAGTTACTCTAACAGAAGCTCTTTATACTGATTTCCAAAATAACTCTTTTGAGAGCTACACTCCTAAGAGAATAATCTATGAATCCGACACATTTATTAACAACTCACCATAGCAAATTATCTCAATTCCAGAAAGCCAAAGAACATGACTAAAAATTCCACTTTTCTTATTTGAAATTAACTTTTTTAACACACTGCAGGACCTTTCAGACCTACATTCCCTCCACCCTGCACCTTCTTTGAACATGTTTTTGATTGACTAAACAATGAATGCTCTGTATTTATATATATATAAAGCCTCTGCAATAAATGCACTGGTTTGTATATAGCCTCTGTAAACTATCCTGCTATAAAATGAAGTAAGATACACTACTGCTAATACTCTCATCAACGGCGTCTTGGTCCACCGAGGGGGTACAGGGGGAAGGGAAGGGAACAGAAGGAAAGAAAGAGGTGGGGAAAACCAGAAATTTGGGCAGAAATTCTGTGACCGTTACGAAAGGGCACTGGGAAATCAAGGACTAACAAACCACAAGGAGCCTCAACGGGCCGCATACCCAGCAAGAGCAGGGCCTCCTGAATGTTACTTTCTATCACGGCTTTATCCAACTGTATACTTGGGTTACATGTTTCAACACTTAGTACATAATGCTTGGGAAAAATGTTCCAGCTTATTTCTGCCTTTCTCCCTCTTTCCTTTCAGGAAAATTAACCAGTACCATGTGTCAGCTGCAAGACAACCAAAACGGTATTTTTAAATGTCACTTTTAAAATGCAGCATCTAAAAATATGAAATAAAAAAGCCCAAGTCCATCACAACTTCTGGGAAAATTAAACTGAATTCTGTGATTTTGACCCACATATGAGTTTCTGGTTCCTGTACTTTGTGAGCTGGGGAAGATGTCGCCATCAGATATCACAGCTTCAGAAACACATCAGACGTTTTCCCCTGCATCTAAAATGTCAAGTTGCTTATTCCTTACAGTTCACTTTGGAAAGCAATTAATGAGCATAAAAATATACTTCAGGTAAACAACATGATCCATAGCCACTCTTGAGACTTCATTAGCTACCACCAGTTTCTAAATTCAAGCTGTGTTAAAATACCAATAACATTGCAACAGAATGCAAGGACAAAATCCATTGAAGCCCAGACAGCAAGGGAAACTCACTGGTAAATTTTCCTTTAGAGTGTGATACAAGAGTATAAACTACTTTGGAATACTTGGAAGGGAAGGACAAGTATAACTAAAACAGAGATTAATACAACAGAGGGAAAAAAAAAGTTACTGTAAAAGCAAAGATTGTGTTGTTTTACTATTTAAAAATAGCCGGGTTGAACCCAACAGACCTGTTGAAATGCACTATAGAAAGTAAGGCTATACGCTGTTCTAAAAATCAGTCAGCAACAAGGACTCTGTTCAGCACATAGTTTGGTTAAACAGGAAAACCAGATAGAAAGTTTTCAATTAGGGGGAACAGCACTCTCAACTCTGGCCAGTTTTGCACTCTAAACCCCCACACTAGGTATTGAAACATGCAATCACCCATACCCGAAGAAAAATGCACCGTTCCCTAAATAAATCCAAACCCCAAGACTAACTCACTCCATCTAGCAGTAATGTTCCCAGTTTACCTTATTCTTGTATCCAGCAGTTCTTTAATCATTAGTACAACTTCATCATCATCTTCTGATGCGGCTTGGGAAAAGAAAAATGTGCAAATCAGAACTTGGAGAGAATTCAGATATGATTACTAACACTGTGTGTCCATAATCACAGAATGAAACAGCATAAAAACATTGCTAATGTGACTGAAACCAAAAGGCAGAAGCCTGAATTCAGAGTAAGTATCTTTTTCTGCATTAGCCTTGTTCACACCCCAGGCTTTCGCTGACAAAAACCAGTATTGGTTCAGAGTTCTTCTCAATAGGCAAAGGCCTTAACAGACAGTAGAGTAGTGCCACCTTTTAAAGGAAGCAACACCTAATATTCAGTAAGGATGTATGGGTTAAGGCAGGGTCCTCAGAAGGAAAGTTTTAGCAACCTAAAAAATTCAGCAGAAGAATTAAGAACGTGTCTGGGTTTAGCAGCTCTGGATGCAATTTTAAGCTCAGTGTTCCTCTCGCAGAAGCATTTTTAAAGACAACTTTTTCAAACCAAATAAAGTCTATGTTAATATGGAAATTAAATCCAGACGTAACAGAGCAGAGAGGAATTCAATAGTCATAATCTTCCTTAAAACACGGGAAAAATTGTTTAAGTTGGTAAGTTGCAAATGAGAAAATAAAAGGCAAAATACTGCCCTCGAGTTAAATTGTAAGTTAGTCTCAGTTACTTTCTATTACAGTTTGAAAAAGACTTATTACTATTTCTTGTTCATTTAAGACCATAAACCTATCATTAAGACACAGACAATAAGCCTGGGCACTCTTTTTTGATTTAAGGAGAGAAATAAAACCCTCTGTAGGTGTCCATACAAAAAGGATATGCAGCAACACTCAATACCTTTCTAAACACAGCCTCAGTACTTGCAAAAATATTTCACACACACAAGGCATAACAGAAGATGGCCCATACTGCCAAAACACATAGTTCAGCATAGCTCCTGTGACGATTTACTCCTCATGCTACAGCAGAGGAGAACCAGGCTTCACATTCATGGGTAAGCGACTCCTTTAGACAGTGCGGCATTGCTTCCACTAGAACACACGCGTTCTGCGAATTCTCTCCTGTGTTAATTTTAGCAGTTTTCACTTTAAATTCTCTTGCACGCTTTTCTGAGGGACAAGTGGAAGCTCTTCTGGCTGTCACAAAAACTAAACCCAAAGGCAGATACTAGCCTCTTCCTGCAGTGTGATTTACCTGTATCGGTCCTAGGTGCCTCTTCAGTAACTACAGGTAAGCCAGAGGCAAAGAAATCCATTATAGTTGCATAAATATCTGGTTTCAGTAAGTTCCAATCCAGGTCTTCACTCTCCTATGAGAATCAGAAGAAAAAAAAATTAATAAAACCAGTATCTGCCTCCTAATAATAAGTTACACAGAGATTCTTCTTACATTAAAAATATCATAATGGGCTCTCACGTTTGATGCATGGATTTGATTTCATAGTTTTGTCAAGTTCAGCTTTACCAAAAAAGTTCAGTAGGACTCAAATTATAATCGTCAACAGAAAGGCTTCCCTGTCTGCAAGCCAAGCGCTATTAAAGTATTAGCTAAAAAGAAGTGAAAAATAAAGTCTCCTAAATACATTATTTGACACATATTTTTACCAAACTGTTTCAGAGAGTCAAGTTTGTTTGGTTCCATTTAATTTTGAGCCACATTATCATTCACTGAATTGCCCTGTGCTCTTCACACAGTAAGAGCATAACTGCACGGTTACTACACAACACCTTATCTCTGCTGACATGAGCTCCACACCTTGGGTAAACACAATACTGCACAACATCCTAGTCATACAATCATCTCATTCGGAAGTATTCTCTGGAGGTCATCTAGTTCCGATTCCTGTTCGAAGCAGAGCCAGCTTCCAAGCTGACCATGTTGCACAGGGCCTCGTCCAGTCCCATGTTGACCACTTCCAAGATCAAAGAATCTACAACTTCTCTGGGCGACCTACGCTAGCGCTTACCCACACACTGTGATTTTGTTTTCTTTTATATGAAAGACAATTCCCTTTATGCCGCTTGTGAACATCGCCTCTGGTACTTTCACTATGCACGTCCAAGAGTCTGACTGGATCTTCTCTATGGCCATCTATTAGTAGATAACAATCTCAGCTCATCTTTCAGTACATTTGAATCTCTAGTCTGCTTACCTTGGTGATTGTGATGAAGTCTGGTCCAAAGAAAATACTTTTAACTCCTTCAATTTTGAATAACTGTCTGTTAAGAAAACAAAAAAAAACCAAAAATGCATACACATTTTGGGCAAACTCCTAAAGATTTATTTAAGCTGTCACAGAAAAAAATTTCTAGAATACATTTCTAGACAAAAATAAGCACTAGAACCAGAACCATTACAAGAAACTCGCAGTTACTTCACCTACAACTTAGTAAGAACCAGGAGATCCTGCTGTGAAGCAGTGTACGTAGTGAAACTGAACACATCTTAGAGGACTTTTCCACAAGATGTGTGAAAGAATTACGCTCTCTCCAGTTCTTTTTTGGAGGCAAAATTATATTCTGTATATAAAAACATTCGATCAGCATCAAAACCAGTAGGCACCTATTGCTTCAGGTAGGATTAGTGCACATACAAGGAATGTTCCTGAGATTACAGCAAGTTATTTGAAGTAGTTGCGCGCAGTAACAACTCACTTCAGTTCTGTTGCCATTAAATAAAAGGATTAGTGCCAAGCAGTCCACAAGGCTTTAGCACTCCCTTTGTGAGCAATTTTCAATATTTTTAGTCATTTGTATGGCACATAAAAAATTTGAAGATTTAGGAAAGGCTTAAGATTCATACTAAATTGCGTGAGATGGCCCCCTACAGCACGTGGTAAATTAGCGCACATCCAAAGCAACACAAGAACTGAGATGACAGGAAGGAGCACATTTTTGACAGTATCTTAAGTATAAAAAGCAGAATGAGAATGTAAAGACCAATTTCCACAAATGGTTAAATAAAACCCAACAAATTTGTCTACAGAATAAATAAATGACACTACTCCTGAAGAGTAAAAAAAAAAAAAAAAAACCTAAAGAAATCATTAAAAGTAGGAAGCACCTGGAGTTAAATACAGCATAAGGCTCTAAGAGTGCTTTCGTAATTGGGGGGGCGGGGGGGGAGAATATATTCTCTTGAAAGACATCAAAAACACAACGAATGAAGGAACTGGAAGTCACATCACAAAGGTATGTGTGATGACGAATGACAGAAGAGATTTCACAATACCCGTTTGAAAGAACTTCCACGTGTGAAACAGTTGTACGCGTATTGAGTTTTTACACCACTAAACCAACTAGATTTTTAAGTTACTTAAACAATGAAATTATGCATATGCACCAAACCATCCCAGATCAATTAAATAATTCTCCCCCCTCCCTCCAGGAAGCTTTTATTACTTCTTTGGAAAAGGAATATTCCCTTTTAAAATAAATGAGTATTATATTTACAAAAACCATAATCTGGGGTTTAACGATACGTAGTAGACAATTTTTTTCCATTAACCTGCACAATACGCATAATGAAGCTGTTTTGCCATGGTACGCATTCTAGCGCATGCATCTGCTTTGATGAAAATGTCTATTTGCAGATATATGACAACAAAAAGCCACTCTGACAGTCAATTGTATTCTGCAACCTGATGCACCTTGACAAAATCAGATCCTCCAGCTTCAGCATTTCACTAACACGTCTTGATGTCCTCAAAAACCTTTCACATTGTATTTATTACTTTAAGTCACAGAGCTTTGCTTGTAAAGATCCCATTTGCTCTCAAACAACTCTGCAAGACACCTTTGGAAACGTTAAGAGCCGCACATTTGATAACCCTTCAGTTCCTGGAGAGACTGTCACATGAAACAGCTTCTGCTTTTGCATATAATTCTGCCAACATACACAAAGATGGCTTAAACCGGGCTCTCCGGAGGTAAGCTATTGCAGCATTTCTGGATCTCACCTTCAAATCGAAGCCCTTTCACCCACGTAACAGGTGAAGTTTCTTTTCAGAGGCCAATGTGAAAGCAATGACAAACGTGCAAAAAAGGACGCTTCCAAATATTCCCAGAGAGGCTTGTGATGGTGCTCCAACCCCTTCTATACCAAGATCATATGAATCAATTATCTGCTCAGCAATTCTTACTCCAGATTATGCACTTCGGTATTGAAAGCTGCAACTCCCAAGACCTGTTACAGGTCCAGCCTGAAAGAGTGGGCCAAAACTGGCTTTCCCTTGACTGAAACGTTACAAACCTTTTGTGAAGGAAAAATCCATTGGCTTCGAAGTTCAGGTTAGCACCAGCGTCTGCCAAATCAAGCAAGCTACTACATTTAATTCATAGTATTTGGGGACTATTTACTTCCTTATGCCGTCTATTTCCCAGTTCTGAAAAGTTGCATGATTTCCAAGTAACTACTTGAATTAAGAGCTTTCTGATGGGAATGATTTTGTGAAATCAGGGCCAGAGGTCTCACTGGTGATACAACAACTGTTCCAAGAATACTGATTTATAATACCACTCAATCCAGTTGCATAAACCAGACCATGATGCATTCTGCTAGGATACAGCCATGGGGAGTACAGACACACAGAAAGACTACTTTAGTAACGACAATCTTCCCGGCTTTAATTTTATGCACAAGGAAAGCAGCATTAAAAACTTAAATCCAACCAAGCTGCTCCTGAGTATAAGGAAGAGCAGAATGACCAGAAGCTGGTCCCCCAAACAAATTATGATGTGTTTAATAATACCTTGCTAAAGGTGAGCAAAATGCTGCAGCTGGTGTGGAAAACTCCATGGTCCTTGACTCCAGCACTTCCTTCCCTGGAATAAACTTCAAACTATTTGGATTTGGTGTGTCCTGAGTTTGAATAAACATGCCTCTTACTGGAAATTAGAAAAAAAAAAACACAACACAAAAAGAAGAAAAATAATGTAATCAAGCCTAAGTAGCTTTAATGAAAGTCAAGGATTCTGATGACTTAGCAAGCCAAGACCAGGGTGAGCACTGTGCTACAGCAAACAGCAGCCTGTGCAGCCGTGATACTTTAAAAACACAGCACAATGGGTTCCAGGAAAGCCTCCAGACAGACATGAAGACTGATAAACACAGGCATGTTATCTCACAAGGAACAAGATGCTAAATGGAACCTTGCCTTTGCTTCTTTTGCTAACTTTTATTTACTAAAAAGCATCCTGCTGCAACAGCATCAAACTGCATGAGGCCAGTACCATCTTCACTTTCTACTGAAGGCCAAGAGATGCAACCTTCATTTCTCTGTTGTGTTCAGGTTTTTTTTACTTTATGATCCTCAAATGCTGTGAAGTCCCTCTTCCAGCATTATCACTTCCTGTTCAAAGCATTCTCAGTTTTACTAACCCTCTCTTCAAGATACACATGATTTACGGGGTTTGGTTTTTATTTCATTTTTCAGCACTACAAAAAAAGAAAAACAAGCATAACAACAGTTACAGTTGTTATGTTTGTTTTCCTTTTTTTTGCAGTGCTGAAAAATTTTCCAGAGAGTGAAAAATTACAGTAAGCTATCACTTATCCTCCAGAAATTGAACTGACCAAACAATTCTAAATAAAATTATTTACAGTTCACTGGTAAAGATGTTTAAAAGACAACATTTTTACTGAAGTTCCTTTTGCGGTGTGGGTCTTTCTTTCACTAGAAGGGTGTAAAAAAACCCTGACCTTGACTAATATTTAATACCCTATATTTAATGGTGTACATTTAAATAGTGTATTTTCCTGTAGACATGTCCACGCAGCATATGCCTGATGTCCCACTGAAACTGCACATCACTTTCGGACAGTTTCCCGTGTTCTAATTCTCCTTCTTTCTAACTCTCCCTTGCACATCAAATAACACAATGACATACAAACATTCAGGAAAGAAAAAAATGCATTTTCAAACCAAAAATCTCTAGGAACTAATATTTATAAATAAATTATACTTGAGAAACAAGCTCATATAACTTCAAAAAAAAATGCAAGAGAGGGAGTTAAAGCAGCAAAAAGAGCTGACATTTTCATTTTCGTAAAATGCCATTTTGCCCGTGACTCCCTAGTACTAGATGACAAATCACGCTATTTATAAATTGCCAAATCGTTACTGCATGTGCCTGTCATGGTAACAACCCCTTTGACTTGAACATACACAATGGCACTACATCTTCTTTTCTTTTTTTTTTTTTTTTTTTTAAAGGAAAAAAAGAGATAGCACAGAAGTACTTAGTTTTAACATGAAAAGAATAATCCTGATAGAGCGACCAACTAGTCAGCTTTATCCATGGGGACGGAAGAACCACTCATCTTCCAGATCCAGCTGGCACCCAAAATCACATCCAGCATAACAGCGTAGTTTACAAATAACCAGCAGCGGGGGATTTGGATGGTGTAAATGGGAGTATACCCTGTCCCATTTTTGAGAGCAATGGGTCACTAACAGCTATCGTACATTGTTCACCTAGCACCCCCAACACCCTAAAACACAAATGGCTGTATCAGCTCTCAGAAGAGGTGTCCATGTGGTAGCCACTGTGTTTTAAAAGTGTCTTCTGCAGTTGAAGATCTGCCTTCCTAAGATCAGGTTTTTCAATCATTAATCAACCCGGAGAGTTCTTTGCACAGCTGTGAATAGCCCATTTGGAATTCATTATTCAGTAGTTGGTAACTGGCTGTATTTACATCAAACACCTATATCATTTCTCTCAACCCTCTGCGGAACGCTGCGTATACCTGCTTATTATTCTGTTCTGCCGTCTGCTCAAGGTAAGAGAAGAGGAAGATGCCAAATAGAGGCTGACTTTAGTAGGACACTTGAAGAAGCAGGTAAAATACTAAGCCTACTCGTCAGACTCTACCTGTTGATTAGAACTGAAATAGAAAAAATGGCTCTGGACCAGATAAGATTGGACTTCTATGAAATCAAAATTTAAAAGAAACTTCTGCGTGAGCAGACTCATGTAAATATGATTCCATTTATGACTAATTCCATGCAACAGCAGCTGCAGAATTTTTTTGTCTTAGACTTTTTCTGCTACAGCACTGGAGAGCAGTTGCTAAACCCCTCAGGCAGGTGCTAAAGCACAATGTTTTTCTGCGGTGCAAGTTTCACAGATTTTTTCTTTCTTTCTTTCTTTTTTGAGCATTACAGCCTACCAAAAAAAATGGTAGGTACAACAAACTCAATCTTAAACATTGCTTTTTCAGCGTAATACCAAGTTGCAGATAATATTAATGGAGAATGCCATTAATACACCATACATGGATGCATGTTCAAGAGGGGGAAAATTTTTAAAAAAAGAAAATATTGCAGCTCTAAGAATGAAAGACTTCGCTTTCATCCTTGCTAGGTTCTATGTGGATGGCCAGCAATTTTATCTGGCAGAGCTCAGCAGCTGAAACAGGACAGAAGGCAACACGAAGTCTTTCACAAGGGATACATTTACGCTAAGACAGAAATTAAATTAAGAAATGCAGCAAAGCCCAAATAATATTTTGCACCAGCAAAGCCCCTTGTAAGTCTTGGCAGCTGAGTGACACAGAAAAAACAGGTATAATCAAGCACATTGTGAGTCATCCACGTCTTCTCCCCAAGCTCCAAATGTCCAAGTGCACTAGCCCTTCATTAAAAACCACCTAGGAAATCTTATCACACTCGGATTTTAGAAAGAATAGTAGGCTTTCATTATTACCACAAGACATAAAAACTCACAATGCGCTCATCTATTCATTTTCAACAAGTATTTACCTGCACTATGCCACACTGCAGATGGAAGAAATGGTTTCTTCTGCGCAAGTTGGTGGAAAGAGTGTTGAGTTGTCAAATTATGGTCTTTTAACATCGTACGACAGAACCTAGAGAAAAAGTTTTAGTAACAATTTCCAAATCACAAGTTTGCACTCCCCCACTACCCCACAGAAAGCATGCTTCACATGCTCCTAGCAACCTCAGAACTCAGCAAGACGCTCACCTGCCTTAAACCTCTCAGGTAATGTAGCAAGCTCACAGGCTAGCTCACAAAATGTCGCTCACTTTTTCCCCTTTTCAGTGCTCCCTCTCTCTCATTTCATAAGAAAGCAGACACAACTCTACAATTTTAGCCACCTAAAAAAATTAATCCAGACTCCTTCACAGTCACTAAAGACAGCCAAACCCCCTTACTTACCTATTACAGAAGAGGACAAATCACCTTAGAGGAGCCTTTAGTCTCCCTTTTGATAGTAACAAGCACCTGGAAATCTAGCTTGGACTAAATACCTAATTTTCAGAAGATTACAGACAGCTGAGATGAATCCAACCCCAAGCACCTGAGGCTAAATGAAGGCCAGAATTTACTCCTGCACTCTGTGGGTTTCGCTGGTCAAACATAAGGCTCTACTATGACTCTTGAGAGATACAAGACAGGCTAAAAAGAAAATGCAATGGCCACTCTTACACAAACAATTCTCATAAGAAAAAAATACCAGGACAACATTTGGATAAAAGATAAAAACTCTATTAGCTACACGTACCAAGGCATACCTCACCCCTGTCAACCTCTACGTATTTCTTCTCTTTGGGGAATAAAGAAATTCAGTATATTCCAGTACAAGTACCATTCCAGAATTAAACCAGTTAAAAAGAGGCCCTGCTCCATACTGGCCACATAATTCGCACTAGCAGTCAAAATAGAGATGGTGTCAACTGCTCAGATGCAGTTAAGAAGGGGGAGAGCAGAGGGGAAAAAAGAAAAAAACATTAAGAGAAAAAGCAAGGCAGAGGGATGGAGTAACAGGCCTAACTTTCAAAAGGGTAAATACTTGCTTGCACATCCGATTTCCATAACTGTATGCACAGCCGACAGCATCCAAGTATTTCAGAACAAAGTGAAAATCAGAAAATGTAACCAAAACCCACCTCATGTCACAGATAGCAGAGATAAACATTACATACAGAGGACTACTATCTCGTTTCTCTCCTCCTGATGGGTACAGAGGGGGGAAAGCAGGTAAACAAATGACATCTGCAGGGGCTGTTACTAAGGGAGGAGGCGGATTCTCTCGGGGGGGGGGGTGGGGGGCTGTCATAAATCAGAACAGAAGCACTACACCTAGGCCCAGATTGCTCAAACATGGGAACAAGAGAAAAGCTCTATCTCATGAAACGGACCTCCCTGCTGCAAGTGAGGGAGACAAGAACACAGAAAAAGTCTAAATCATGTTATTTGCTTACTTTTGTGGTCTTGATAGCAGGTACAGAGACCACAATGGGATGTGTGAGGAAGGTCCCCCCAAAGAGAAAAGTTCTCTTTTCTCCCTTTAGCTTTGGGGAATAAAGATTATAGTCCACGGCACGGGGCAGGAGGTGTGCCCATCAGCACACGATCCTTTGATTTTCTACTTATTGCATAGTCTTTAGCCACTATAGGGGTAAATTTCCCCATATTGCTTGGCCCTGAGCATACATGTGTGGGGGAGCTCACTGCCCCTCATTGCATGATCTTGTGCGCATGTGGGGGGGGAGAATTACTCCTTGTTGCACGGTCCTCAGCACATGTGGGGGGGAAATTACCCCTCACTGCATGATCCTGAGCACATATGGGGAGGAATTACTCCCTGCTGCACCGTCCTGAGCACATGGGGGGGAATTCCCCCTCATTACTCACAGCTACGTGCGCAGGGCGGTGAACAGTCCCTCAGGGGAAGGCCCTCAGCACCTGCGAGTCGGGGGGGGGGAACTAACGCCTCGCTGTTGTAATGGGGCTGGGGGAAGAAACAGCCTCTCGCTGCCCGTCTGTAACGAGGAGAAGGACGAAATAACTTCACCCTCGTCCGCCCTGCTACAGCGGGGAAGGAAAGGGGAAAAGCGAAGAGAGCCCGACGCGGCCGCCCCCCAGCCGCGCGGGGAAAGGGCGAGAGGGGACCCCTCCGGGAACAAGCCCGGCTCCCTCCTCCGGGCCGGGGCAGCGAGGAGCCGAGGGAGCCCCGCAGTCACCTACCGGCCGCCCAGCCCCGCAGCCGCGCCGAGCCACCGCGCAGCCGCCATCTTGGCGCTCCTCAGGGCCGCCGGGCGCTGCCGCCCCGCCCCGTTCCCGCCCTCGCTGAGGCGGCCCCTGGCGGCGGCGCGCGGCAACGGCGCGCGGCAAGGGCACGCGCCGCCTGCAGAGGGGTGCGCGGTGCAGCTGGGGCTCCGCTCCCCCCGCAGCACCCAGGGGCTGTTCCCCCTGCACCCCCCACCCCGCCCCGCCCACAGGGGGACGTTTCCTACAGTCAGCACGTTTGCTAAAAGCATAAAGCTAGGAATACTTTTCCCCCGCATCTCTAAAACCAAAGCGCCACCTCCAAGGGTAACACTTTTTTTTTTTTTTTTAATAGGTACTTTTCTTCTTACCGTTGCAGCACATTAAGGCCCCACTGTCCGTGTCCCAGCTGCTGGCATCGCTTTATCACCCTCTGGAAGGAGCAGCATGGGTTACCACACACAGGGCTTAGAAACAGCCCCCTCCAGACCAGGTTTCACCACAGAGCCCAGTAAAACACAAAAAGCCTTTTCCCCCCTCCAAGTCTCACAAGCCATCAAGAAATTGCAAATTCAGCCCACTCCCGAGTAACCTTCCAGAGATGGGGGCTGCAGAAAATGTGTTTGTTTTGATGACAATGTATTTGAGCTGGAAGCTCTTGGTTTTGCAGAGGGCAGGCGCTGCCGACATTCGGGGCTGTCGCACAAGGAGGAAGAGGGGGAAGAGGAGGGGGAAGAGTCTCCCTGGGGAGGAAAGAGACGCATTTGCAATTTCAGCAAGACGAAGAGGTTCCAGTTTGTGTCTGGGCCACAGCTGCCTCTTCCCCCCTTAGTATGATTATAGTCCTGCCACTTTTGGACCAGAAAGTCACTTACATTAGGCCAATCATAGCTGCTTATTGTCTTACAATTAACTAATACAACCTAAACATCCAACAAAGTTCTTTAAACAAAGTTTCAGCCCTTCATTTCAGTCATTCCTCGCTGGATTCGCTGTACTTTGGCAGGCAGCTGCGCTCACAGAAAGCACGTTTTCCCTGGGCTTTGCCAAAACCTATTCTTGGATACCCCCGTGTTTCCCCCCGGCACGCGTGCACAGCTCAGCGTGGCACGGCACGGCAGCGGGCGGTCACGGACCGTTTCGCTCACGTACAGCGGATCCTCTTCGGGGATGGGTTTGTCCTCTCGTGCAGCAGGCTCCTGTGTTTGCGGGGAGGGCTCAATAGCTCTGCACTGTCTTGCAGCATTGCCCTAGACATGAAGGTTTCTCTCCTGGAAACTGGAATATCCACCGCTTAAAGCCTCTGCTTGTAGCAGTTGAGATCAGTTTGACTTCACAACTGCCAGA
Source organism: Ciconia boyciana (assembly GCF_034638445.1). NCBI lineage: Eukaryota > Metazoa > Chordata > Aves > Ciconiiformes > Ciconiidae > Ciconia > Ciconia boyciana. Next base: position 633,406 of record NC_132958.1, on the reverse strand, counting down.
TAAAACAGCAGGGACAGACGGAGTTCAGTACCTTAGTAAGGAAGAACTTACTAAAACCCAGATTCTTTGTATCCAGCAAAAATATTTTGCATGGGAAGGGGAAAAGGAATGCACAGCAGAGAAGATGTATTGTAATCAGATACAGTTTTAATAAAATGTACTTAAGTTTACAACTCGAACATTTCTTCATGATTACCAGAAACACAGATGATCCCACCCGGAGTGCAAAAACTTGACTCCATCAAATCTGCAAGTCAGAGGTACTTCCAAGACCGCTAAGAATTACCTTAATAACAGCGTGGTGCAAACAAAACACTGCTCTCTTAGGACACGAGTCAGAGACTGTTTGCCACAGTTAGTGGAGATCACAGACGCTTCCAGCTCCGGCTTCCCGCTCCATGCGGAAACAAGAGAGTTTCTTTCACTGCCAGACTCGGCGTGTAGTGACGCTCTACCAGCTGCATCCTACATCGGAGCAAGCACCCTGCCCTCCCCACCCCTGCGAGCAACTCTTTCTCCCTTTGGAGAGGAGGGATCGGGGAACAGTGGATCATCATTATCCTTCTAACTTCACAGGGGAGTATTTCTAGGTGTGTGTGACAGTATTTACCCTACCTACGATGGAAACTACAGGCCGTGGCTTATTTTTAGAAACACTAACGCAGCTGATCAGGTTTCAGGAATGTGTTTCAGAACTGGAACAAGATTTCACTGTCAAGATACTACTGTAAAAATGCTTTGGAGTCTTTTGGTGTACTGAAAGGCCTTGATTTAACACCATGAGAAAAAAAAACCCACAAAAATTCAACTCCCCAACATAAGTGTCTTTGGTGGAAGCTGAGTTAAAGTAACCAATAACCACTTTGGAGTGATTGAGAGTTCAGCGATTAAACAGATCTCGCTCAGGCTTGCTTAAGTCCCACTGAAGACGTGCTTCAGGTGCTGTGTGTCATGATTGCTTACACGGGTTTGCTGTTACAAGCTTAATATCACCTATGTGCTCCATGCATAGTGTGCATTGCAGATTGAGTGTGCGCTGGCTTCAAGAGACTAAGATTGTAAACTTAACACCACGTATGACTAGTACTGAGCTGGCTGGAAGGGAGAGGAGATACAGGGAAAGTCCCAAAAATACTGCAGCAGGCTGCGGAAAGTGCAGGTTAACACCACGGCGGCTGGTCCCGTTATGTGCGCTGTACAAACGTCATGGCAGTGAGGCACAGAGAGCCAAGCCAACTGCTTTTTTTTCTTTTTTTTTTTTTGCATGCAGAAACTCTGATTAATCACTTCGAAGAAAGACTTTAAGTGCATTCAAGCTGAAGTTGGCAACGGGTAAGAACCAGTCCCTTTCCCAGCACGAATCTAAGATTGTCGCAGGACTGCAGCGATAACTGCGGCCCTCTGGCCGTGCATGAGGACCCAGGGCAGTTAACAGAATTTACTACAGCTTTAAAAAAAGATGAAACCAGTGGTTCTGTTCAGAAAACTGACTTCAAAACGCTGCATTGAGGCTGTACCGGTCTTATTTTATTAAGATCACCGGCTGTGTGGCAAACAAAACAATTAGCATTATTCTTCCACATTCATTAAAAACAGTAAGCTTCAGACACTATGGAAATGAAATTTCCACTTACAATTCATCACGCTGAAGCTGCAGCACTGGCAGTGCAGGATTAGGAGGAATACAGGCTGGAAATGAGAAGGGTATCAGACTAACAGGCATTGAAATTCAGTTTTCTGACCATAACCAAAACTCCCACTACTTCATAGGTCACATGCAGAGATACAAACAAGCTGCCTCCACCCCCCCAAAAGAGATTTAAAACCACTTAAGCACTGGATAGATGCTGGCAGGATCATTAGCTTCTGGGGCACGGTTAGCGTGCTCTTTGTGTAAAGTGCTTGAAGAACATAAAAGCTGCCAAAATGCTAGCTGGAAATTCAGTCTGACCCGACCTGAATCAGGGCTGTAAACAAGCCCGCACACCTTGCTGCGCCTCGGTGCATTTTCCCTTCCTCCCTCAGCTGGCAGTGCAGGATAGCAAGCTCTGAACTACGTGCAGCTCATCTCCGCCTCGCCAACACGAACACACACGCGAGAGGCAAGGGGCTCCGGTCTGAGCGTGAAGGGGAACGGGCTCGTGCTCCTCCAGCATCAGCTCAGTGAGACCTGGATGTGGCATTGAAAGAAGTTTCACAGAATTATCCGAAAGCAATTTTTCAAGTAAAAACGAAGGAAAGGAAGGAGAACCTGAATCCAGTTAGCAGGAGAACCCGAATTCAGTTAGCAGAGGTAATACCCTGAACTCACATCTTGTTTATACATGGTACCTGCTCGCTCCAGCAAAGCGTCTCCCTGTTCCACAGATTCACCCCTGCACCGCCAAGGCCTGACCTCCCTTCCAGCAGCTTCCCGAGCAAATTTAACAGCTCGAGGCCAAATTCAGCCTCCTGGCTGCACGCACGGCCATGACACAGGTTGCATGCTGAAACAAATCTGGGCCCTCACGCTCAGTCTCCTTGGTATCCCTTGAATTCACAGTTTGCTATTGCAGTCGTTCTCGGCATCTCTCACTGATCCAATCCAGCAACAACTGACTTGGCGGGGGGATATATTTAAAACAAAAACCACCACTGCCTTTCAGGTATATATTTAAACAGAAAACTCAATGACAACAAAACGCAATAAACAACAGCCTCAGCTTTGCTGAAGAAACATCTCAAGGGAAACCCGGAAATTTCTTTACAGTACTTCTGTTTTCAAGAGATGGTGATGGAGGACAGAAAAAACCCTAAGCCACCAGTAGGCACCAACATTACTTAACTCTGAGCGTAGCAGAGCAGGGCAGAAGGTTCCCAGCTCCCCATAACACGACCGGACCTGGGCTCGGCAAGTCACTATTTGCCAGCAACTGGGCTATGCAAGCCAACGTAGCCTCCTTGCATCCAAGTGTTCTCCCTCCCCACCCCAGGGCTTTAAGACCTCGGTCCAAGCTTCTCCCTTTCCCTTCCAGGCAATCCCCACACCGAGCATGTCCAGCAGAACATTTGGCTCATCTCTTGCAACTGGAGATATTTTGGAGGGGAACTGGATTTGGGGAGGGGAAAGGAAACGTGGAGCAGTCGGTAACTCCTATTTGCAGATGCTTTGCTAGTAGGCTCCCAACATTCAGGGGTTTTCCATCCATCCTCCCCTTACGTTGCTGGGCTTAAAAGTCAGCAGCGAGTCAGCCCCAGACTGTGCAATGTTCTGCTTTGTTTAAGCAGCCTTCACATGCACCTTTAATATGCCTATTGCGTTCCTTTAATGCTTATTACTTGGACATTGGACAAAGCTATGTACTGGAGATGGTGTCAGGTTTTTCTTCCCTGTAAAACTAGACTGAAGTCTATTTTTGGCTGCAGAAGCTCTCCCGGGTGTGACTCCAGTGAGTTAGGAGGAACTACGGCCGATCCTTCCCTCTCCTAGAGTGACAGTACTCACGGTACTTTCTCTCCGAGTACAAACACATCAGAAAGGAGGCAGGGCAGGAACCTGCTCCACATATGACCGGATCTGATCGCAGCAACCTACCTGTTGCTCCAACAACTCCCCTGCAAACACCCCAAGACCTCAAAGCCACTCGTGGGAGACCCCCAAGCACAAAATATGCCCTTTACCCTCAGCGTAAGGCTCCAGTTCACATGATAACGAACAAAACCCCTTGGGAAATGGCCACCGCAAGGATTTTAAGAGACTTGACCATATGCTACTGGAGTCAATGGGGATGTTTTCCATAGATGTCAAGTCCTTAAAAGTAAAACCACCAAAATTTTTTCTTGGGAGACATTCTGCAGCACCAACACCTGTTAGGAGGAAGGATTACTGCACCACAAAGACTCATCAGTGACTGGGAGCCCAAAGAGTCCCTGTAACTGGGTATTTTGAAAGCCAGTCCATGGTTAGAAGTAGCCTTTGCGGGCTAGAAATAGCAGATCCAAGATAACTTACGCAACCAGGCATTTCGCAAAATAAAGACGGGAGGTTTCACTCTTAGCTCTGTCTTATGTTAGTGAAAAGCGAGGGGAGCAAAGCCTGCTTTGTTTCTGCCCAGCTGCCAGCCCAGGTGACTTTTCCTCCAAACGCTATACTAGGATTCACTACGGCAATGACTGAACAAGCAGTAAGTTGCCGTCTTTCTCTTTGGGACTATGGTAGAAAGCACAATATTTCAGAAGGAGAGCAAATGTTACCAAAGGAGTGCGAATGGATCTTTTTTAGGTTCATCCTTAATCAACAGGAAAACAAAAGGCAGAATTTACAAATATAGAGTCAAGTTCTCCGTTAGTATAAATCACTCTAACCGGATTGCAGCAAATGCTGAATAACACCAAATGAGGTATGTCGATCAGGACATCTATCGAGTCGTTTGCATAATAAATTTTTCCATAAGGCGTATTTTTAATACTGTAAAAATGCACGGCTCTCTCCTCCACAACCATAAGCAAGTTTCTGGGTCCTACACTTTGGCATTAACCAGACAGGAAGTACACATGTAAATCTGAAAGCTTTGCCTGATCATTCGATTTTCCAAACAGCAGCAATAGTAACAGCCTGACAGATTGCTTTGCTGAAGTTCCCGCATCTGGGAGTTTGCAAGACAAGTGACTGAAGGCACTGTGAGTCCTTCCACTGACTCCTCCGGGCTCCGGCACAGGACCCGGGCAGAAGCACTTCCACATGTTACACGCCACAGCGAGCAAACAAATGCTGCATGTGCGATACCACGGCTCTGCTCACATCAGCGCTGCACAAACCTGGTACCAGACATCGCCTGCACGGCTCTCGCTCAGTGTGCACATAACCTACGAACACACGCGACAGAATCACTCTGGAGCCACGGCTGCCAGGTTTGCCATCACTGCCAAGCAGCAGGAATATACAACCTTCGCTCTCTTCCACAAGTCCCCACTGATAGGAAAGAAGTCGCAATAACCCTTTAACCTGTGAAATCACTTCCTTTCCAGAGCACTAGCAAGTCCTGCTTGACTTGCTCTGTAATTAATAAACTTTTTCATTCATCTTATAATGCATTTCCCCAGCCAGGATCAGGATCATATTACTGGTTTGGAAAAGCATCTAAAAAATAAATGGGGGGGAAAGACAGTGAGAGGAGGAAAGTAAGAAGCAACTGAAAAGGATATGAAGATCCTGAGAGCCAGGCGTTCAGACTAACTAACATAACTTAAAATGGTTCAACTATATATCACTGCAAATAGAGTTCTGACCAAAAAATAATTTTTTTTTAATATATATATATATTGCTATGTCATTCATTTCAACTAAGAGGTTCAAGGTCCTGTGAGAGGTGGTCCTACAGGAAGCGCACATCCCAGCTCACAGCAGATTAAGGCTTTTGCTTTCCCGCTTTGGAAGGAAAGGGCGCTGAAGCAAACGGATCCCCGCCGGGCAGCTCTGTAGTCCTGGAAGACAGAGGGGCAACACAGACAGATCCTGCTATCACCTGTCTGTTGGTCTGAGAAACCACTTTGTAAGCAGCTATGGGCTTGACTTCGAGACCCTGCCCATCTTCTGGACTGTAGTGACGGGAATATTTTGATAAGGATTGCGGACGGAAAGGCTTGTTAACCACGGAGCCCAGCACGGCTTCCTGGGGCAGCGCGTGTCCTTGGTTTCTCTCACTGGGCATGCCACCCTGCTCTTGCAGCACGCCTTTAGAAGGGATGTTTTCCTGGGTCTCCATGGCTCTTACGGAAGAGGGATGAAGACTGCTCGGCTGAGTAAACCCAGCAGAGGGATACGGAGATCTTGCCGAGGCCGTGGACCCATGCGTTGCTGAATCCAGGCTTGGGAACATCGGGTTAGCTCTGTGTTGGACATCGCCCCCTTGACTTAGGAAAACGGGTAGTGCGAACGGTTCCTTGGACATACTATGGGAAGTCAACTCCTCCATGCTTTTCTTTTTAGTGAAAGGGGCTCTCAGAAATACATCTGCTTCTTCTGGATGTCTAAGAGCCACGTTGCCCTTGGAGATGAAAGGAGCTTTGGTAAAGACATCCACCTCATCAGGCACTTTTCTCGAGCTGCGGAAAGGAGCCGTGGCAAAAACATCTGGTTCATTAAAAACCTCCCCGGTGTGCAACTGGAAGGCAGGGAACAGCATCTCCCCTGCCCTAGTCTGGGAAGACTGGGAGTGGGGATCTTCTTTGGAGGCCTCGTGTCTTTCCCTGGGGACAGACTGCAGGAACCCGGCGCACCACTTGCAGGCTTCCTCCTCCTCTTCCGAATCCATCAGTAAAGGCCTGGACCCGCTACAATCCAAAATATCTCCTTCGTGGTCTGTCCCCTCTCCTTCGCTGCTGTAGAAGGAACTGTTGCTTGAAGGACCGTCTCTTGTTAAGTAGTCTGACTCTGAGTTGTGCTGTGTTTTCACCTCCAGTATCTCAGACTGACCCTTGTACAAAGCACGTCCATCATTGCCAGAAGGTCCTTTACAGAGTTCAAGAGCTACAACTGGGAATAGGGCCGGATCCCTCTGCAGACCTAAAAATGCAAGAGAAAAGTGTTACTCAACAAGCTCCATCTCCTTCGTCATAAATAAGAATGAAAGGTACTTATTACACAAGAAATGTCATGCCATTCAGATTTAAACCACCGTCACGCATAGAAAATGGGAAGGAGAGGGAGGGCAAATAAAAGAAAATAAAAATGCCAGGGAAGGTATTTACAACACACAAACTGACACACAACTCGACGCTGCCTCACAGCTTGGGGACACCACAAGTACCAGTTTTCAGAAAGAGATGGAAGACGTTTGACACACGAATGGGCACACCCAGCACTCTCTCAGCACCATTCCACAAGGTTTTCTCTGCCACCCACGACGACCACCATCAGAGAGGTTTTCACTTCGTAACACTGCTGCCTGGAGTGAGGCTCCAGCAAACAGACAATTTTTATTATTTCATTCTGCACCGTTGCTTATTGACTGCCCTACAAGCAGATATATAGCTTGGCGTAGCCTCCATTTCTGTGAGCCATCCCACGGATACGTGGAATTACACTTGGGCATGGAAAATACACAGGGATGCCCTACAATCTACTAAAATAACATACACATTTCAAAGAATGAAGGTCAGTCTCCAACTTTTAATGAATCCTGGTAACTATAGCAGCATTATTTTAAACCACTGCAAGACAAATGATTTTAAACAATCCATACCATGACTTCAAATCAAGTATCTAACATAACTAGAATGATCTGGCTTGCTTCTGTGTTAGTGTAACAAGACAGTGCGGGGAGAAGCTTGCTGTTCTGCTCTCCTCCAGTTACAAGAGCCCAAGATGGGGTTGGTTTTGCCTTACGACTCACACAGACAGAACAGAAGATATCTTACCTTCAAAGAACTACTGGCAGGTTAGGAGTATGTCATTGGACTCATGTTAGCAAGAAGATAGGAAAAAGGCACATGAAAACTAAGCAGTTTGAATTGCAGGAAGAACAAGGAGGGTAAGGAGATGGTTTGGTATCCACTGAGCGATGGACAAGTGAGGTACTAACCAACCCACCCTGCTGTGACAAAATGGCATCATTGCATCCAAACTCTGCCCAGGTTAATCACTCACATTTGCACATCCATGGCAGCCTGCAGGGCACCATTTCTTGATCAAGTCCGTAGACATAATGCACTTAACCCGTTCTCAGTCACTTCTCACAATTAAAGACACAGCAGTCATTCATTAGGCATCAAAATCGGTATTTATTGGGAAACTATTCACTTAGATACATTACACTGCTAAAGAAAGACAGTGTAGATATGTGAACATTTTATAAGTTACTCTACAAAAATACTATCTTATCTTTCCTGAAGCCTATGTTGTCAGCAATGGTTTAACCTTAGATGCTAATCTCAGATTACAGGAACAGTACGTCTATGGTGTTGTCTTCTTCCAGGAGGCTGGTTATATATTTACCAGGTATTATTGTGAGATTTTGAGAATACAGGCTGAAGCAGAGCAAGACCGGTTGCCGCATCACGCAAATGCCTCCGAATTACCCAGTCCTCATTGAAATATGGCATACAGGAAAACAAGAAAAGGAAAAAGGCATTTATCATGGTGAACATTATGCCAATGCAAACCAATGACCCACTTTTCACAAGAACAGCACAAACAAGTCACTTGATCAGAATTTGCTTTTTAAAGAGTTACTTGTGTTAGTAGGTGTCTATGTTCATGTAAGCGATGACATTTAGGACAGAGTAAGAGAAGGGTTGACAGGATATAAGCCCGTTTGCTTAGGATAGGAGCAGCATGTGTCTCTGAACTTGGAAGCACTGTATGATAGGCAGAATGCTCTGCTTTTGGAAAAATTACTTTTTCTAATGCTTTCTTGCTCTCTCTGCCCGTCGTAAGTGAGAAGGGCACTGAATGCTTGGAAGCAGTTTTCGCCCTTGCTAAGGCCAGTACAGGAGTTGTGACCTACGCTGGGAGGAGAAAAAATGAAGCGATGCTTAGGTAGGAGGTCGTCACAGCCTTCAGTTAGGAGCTGGTTTCACTCAAAGCTGCTAGGCAATACAGCAAGAAGGGAAGGGCCGTGGCAATTTGAAAACAACAAATATGGGCACTGCGATATTCAAATGCAGCGGGTTACCTGAGAAGTTTGGGGATTTACGGACAAGAGAGGAGCACCATCTACACTCCCATGTTCTATTTTTCTGATGGTGAAGGAGGAAGACCTGGCTTCCAGACACCATCCCACAGTAACTGATCTCAGGCACCTTTTCTTTCCCATATTCTTGGGTTCCCTCAGTTTGTTTCCTTTGGCAGAAAGCAAAGGGACAGTCCCAGAAGGAGCGATGGCAGCAGCACTACAACAAGGAAGACAACATCATGCCAGCATTTTACTTTAGCTAACATCTGGGTGCATGCCTGACTAGTCAGTGGCTTAGACATCTCCTCTCACCATTGTTAATCTTATATGTTAAAAAGGTCTGAGCTACGCTTAAACACTGAAGTGTGCAATCAAACCAAAAAAACCCAAACCCCTTTGTGTAAAGGTCAGGTTAGAGCTAACGAGAGAAAGTCAGCGCATTCCCATAGGCAGCCATAGCTACAGGCTTTGCAGACGCATGTTTCAGAGGCGCATGCTGCATAACTTTTAGGATGATGGAGAATTTAAGTTAGCCGGCACCGACGGATGCTTCAGCAGGTCTGAGATCAGAAACCAGCAAGACTGAAGCACTCGAGGGACTGTTTCACATGAAAAGGCAGAGCAGTTTTGTTCTGTGTTACAGTAAAGGAGAGAAAGGGTCACTCCAAGAGCTGGTAACAGCATGAGGGTAAAGGACAAATCTCAGGAAACTAAGACAGTGCCTTTTTGTTTGAAGCCCTACCCCTTCTCTGTGATGACTTGGCTCTCATTCACACCAAGGGCACACTATGCAAGAGGCCTGAAAAGATACACGCAGATGGTTTGCTCGAATCAACACACAGAGCACCCACAACCCCTCGTGCAAAAAGAGATGCCTCTTTTGCAGAAGCAGCGTTTCCTAACATCTGCCTATGCCAAGATGGACACCGTCAATGGGCAGCTGCCTCTTTTGTCCCCTCAGCCTCCTCCGGACTCCTGAGATCTGTGTGTTACTTCATGGGGAAGCATCCCTTACGTTTTCAATTAATGCTCAGGTTTTAACAAATGCACACTCCTAACAGCTGCAAGCTTTACAGCATAAAATCTTTACAGAAGCTTGAGTTCATAGATAAGGTTTCTCTCTACCCCTGTACAACATTCATGTATTTTTTATTCTGGGGCCAGATATACGTACTAAAGAAACAATTCCTAAACTATACTCAGGCTCCCTTTCTGCAGGGAGAACCTTAGTCATAAAAACATTTATCACTTGGTACCCGAGCAATACGCCCTGCGTGTATTCAGATAGCAGCCTGAAGAAAAGACCATTTACCCCCAAGTTACAGCATGACAGATGGAGTTCCCCCATCTTTTAAGGAAAACGGTGCACTGAAGTGGCAAACTACTTGAAATAACTGACAGGAAAGCTATAAAAGATTTACTCTCCCTATTACAGGGAGCTGCAAAGGAGGCAGAGCAGTCACCAAGATGATGATCCGATTTCTGGAGCAGAGCCCAAAACAAGAAAGTCAGGGGAGACAGAGGCATTCCTGGAGTCTAAAGCTGACTCTCCTGATTTCATCAAGCCAAAGTCAGGAAGGTCTCAACGTATGGTAACAGGTAGCTAAGAATCAGCATAATTACTAGTATGCAGGATTACTAGTTTGGCATTTTAAAAGGGTCAAAAGACTTCTCATTCCTTTGTCCTTGAAGTGGTGGAGTTTTTCCTTGTATTCCGATTCCTCGAAGCACTATCGTTAAACAACAATACAGAACTACCCCCATACAGTGCTTTCAGTGAGGAGGTACCAAAGCACCGTTACTACGTCACTGGACAACAATTTAGACAGCAGAATTAAGCATTTCTGCCTAAAGTCACTGCACAGCGGCAGATCTGGGAGCAGATCAAGGGTTCTTCGGTTCCAGAAAATAAGGAATTTAATGTTCTAGTTTTGGCACACTTGTAGTCATTTGCACCACGCAAAGTGAGACAGGGCAGGTGTTAAACGCACCGACCCCCCACACCACATTCCATCAGTTTACAAGCAAGAGCAACCAACTGGAGACTAACAGCATCGTTTGGTTTTCCCCTCATTTGTACTGTGCACAAGCCAAGTGTTACACATGCAAGTCATTTCTAAGATGCAGTCTGTGACCCTCTAAGAAAAACATAAGGCGAGTTTCCAGGGGTTAAACTCCCTCCTGTGCAGGGCAGGAGCACAAGTCTCACACATCAGTAATGTCCTTAAAACAACCCCAGGCAAGCAACCCACCCTTCCTCCCAAGGAACAATGCGATCTGATGCTGTGCGTGGAGTCTGCGCTCCTGCGCGTAGGCATGGCTGTCCCCAGAGCACAGCTTCTTTCACTCCCGGAAACAGACTACACAGGAACAAAAAATAAATACATAGAAAACCCTTCCCCCCTCCCCGCCCCCCCAAGTCTATGTTTCCTGCTGGAGTGATGCCGTTCGAAGGTGCAGTGCCCACACACCTCAGCAAAGAGAAGTCCCAGGAACTCATCTCACCCGGTTATCGGTAGCTGAGTTGACCGATAAGCCTCATTCATCAGAGCACTCCCCCACATTACATTCACGCTTCCCCCACACCCATGCCAGCTACTCCCCAACTCTGACAGATTCCTATGAGAGTTCTTGAACTAGAAAATGTATTGGCTAAAAACAAAATAATTTACTCCATACAGACATGCACGCCCTTCAGATGCTACTGCAGCACGCTATGTGCTTAATGACATTTTCTGTAGTCAGAGGCCCACATCCTCCATATTTTATGTTTGCTTGGATATCCCAAAACTTGCTGAGCTCCGTCTTTGGTCTGAATTGCATCTGAACTTTCATTGTAATAGCAAAAATTTTTTCAAATCAATTTTTAAATACGGTGGTTTTGGAAAGTCACTGGAGGCAGTATCCTGCAAGGTTTCAGGCTGAAGAATGCCATCATCATTCATTTACAAGAAGCCCCCTCTAAAAACAGTTTTGCTCTACACAGAGATTCACTCAAGCTGCCATTTGCTTGTGGGAAATGGGTTGTTAGAGGATGCAAAAGATCTGCCACAAAGCCACCAGTGCTAAGATTCTTTCACCCATCTCTCAGACTTCTCCAGCGGGTCGCACAGTGCCTGCAGCCCTGGCCAAGTCCTTCATACCTGGCCAAGTCCCAAGGAACCCCATGAAGACTTGGACAGCCAGAAGTCAGGAAGCTGCAGCACCTTCTAGTTTTGGGACAGATGCTCCCAACAGTGGATATTGTGAGATACAATGCAAATTTGCTGATCTCTGAATTGTGGGTGCGACACTTGTGTTAATCTGGTTAAAAGATGAACTGGGGAGACTTCCAAAGGCAGGGGCAGTTCAAAACCCAAGCCCCCCCCCAACATCTAAGTTCCAACTATTCCTTTGAACATCTTGCCACCCCAACACCAGAGTTTATTCTTGCATCCAAAGCACAACCTTGGCTTGAAAGGAAATTGCTCTGTGTACTGTGGTTGCATTTGTAGTATCCTATCAGGAGGATCCATCAAAATAGTTAATGCCAAAAACACTACTACAAGCTCCAGCCTGTTAGGGCAGAAAGGCTTCTCTGTCATCCCGACGCGAAGGAACAGCACACACCAGGCAGAGAGGAGAATCACTCTGCTGTGATTTTGCCGACTGTAGGTTTGTATTCTGTTACTTAACACCACCTGACCCTACGACCCTGAAAAGGGAACAGAAACATCTCCCGTGGCTTCAAACAAGGCTCCAACCATAGCTATAAGACAGAGTCATTCTTACGCCATTTCGGGAATGCTGGGTACCAAACTTCTCCCATGCGGACACTGGATGAAAATTCAATTTGTTCCTTCACAGCAGCAGCTTTCACACAAACTCCTCACCTTTGGAGCAGCATACCAATGCTAACCTAACACCTGTCGGACAGTCACTTTTCTTAGAGAGCTTAAAATTAATCCCAAATATCCACTCATTTAATCTCTCTTGTATTTTCCATTCATTTCGCAAATAAGCGGCAAGTATTTTCTGATGAAGGAGGTCTAGATAATAGACATCTCTAAAAATGTATACTTCCATTGTATCATATTTCCCACCTGGATTCATGAATAGCTACTTGAAAAAGCAATAAACATTCACATCTGCTTATTTAATAGCATTATTAACAACCCAGTGCATTTATAGTTTTTTCCAGAACCCTTGAACAAGTGCCATTAGATTTAAAATCTTAAACATTCTTTAAAAGTACTTTAATTCACAGAAATCTTTGTTTCTAATATACAGTAGATGGTTACTTTTTAAAATCCATTCTCTTTTCATATAATCTCAGTATCTGACTATACAATAACTTTCTATCTATAGCGTCTTCATGTTTTCCAGTCCAGCTTGCCTGTGCTTTAGGAATATAAAACAAAAAAATAATAAAGTTCTATCCACAATTTTACTAAGGTCATTTCCATAGTTCTCATGTAAAGCTTCTCTTGGAAAGTGCAGTATACACATGTAATGATACAACACACTTAAGCAATACTTTTATTATTAAGTGTAGGTTTTAAAAGAAGAGTAATGTAGAGCAGACACAATCGATGGTAGTTCTATTTACAGAATTGGTTAAACTAAGTGTTGGGGTGGGGGAATAGCGGAGAGACTGGAGATAGGAAAGGAGTAGTCACGAACTTTGATTTCTTTCCTTCTTAGCGAGAGGTCAGTACATACATATTTCAGTCGTTCATACTTTCGCACATGGGAAACTGCACTTTTACTAATACAGCTACATACACATACACAAGGTTAGCAGTAAGCTATTAATTATTCCACTACAGAGGAAAAGTCCTTCTGCTCAGAAAGAGCTTTCAAATACAAGATAGAAATTCCGGACTTCATGACCATAAGCCAATGAAAACAAGTTTAGCGTATCCAGCTAATTGACAAACTAAGCATGTGAAGGGAAAAAGAAAAGGTAAAACCCATCAAGTTGTAGCAGCACTTATTTCAAACCATCTGAACCAAGTGCATGCTTGTTCCACAAAGACTGAAGAGTGGAATAAAGTCCACAGTAATCTTTGTCTACTGAAACAAATGGTTCCATACTTAACTGGTTTGCACTATATGCAGTTACAAGAGAAAACGGGGAACCCAGAACAGATACCAGATGCTTGACTAAAACCAGGATTAAAAATAGACAAACAACCGTAGGACAATTTGTTTCATACACAATTTACAGTAGGTTGGGGGAGGATTTTCTTTTTTTCCAGTCAAACACAGAAAAGAAGTCACAGAAAATACATCTGCTGCTGCCACAATGCCCTTTTCATCCAAAAAAGGTCGACAAAATGCTGGTCACAGCCACACTCACATGTATTTGGTTCAAAACCTTGTTATATTTCACTTAGGGTCATTTTTGCAGCTTTAACAATCTGGTTTGTTTTTTTCTTTTTTTCTTTTTTTTCCCCCTCCCCCAAGGAAGCGCAGTTCATTCACAAGCAGGATTGTTAAACAGCAAACCATTAGCTGGGGGCAGTCCGGAAAACTCTCTTCATATGCACCATCACCAGAGGTACTAGGCAAGACTACTTCAGAGCAATTCGGTGCCTTCTCCTCCTCTGAAGCATATACTGGCAATTTAGAAACATCAGCTCTCCTAACCTGTATTCTGCAGGAGAGGGACGCCCCTACCGATTTCACCTGTCCCCTTCCCCCTGCCCATTCACCAGAAAACAGGAACAAAACAAAAACCAAACCCAAAAACACAAACGTAAAGATTGAAACACAGTTGTTCACGCACTACTCTAAGGAGAAAGGAGTCTGTTGTACGCAGGGATCATACATCAGCTATGATTATCTAATTCATTTACAGTTAGGCTTTCCATGGTGCTATGTGTACATCTCAGCAGGGCGGCTAAGGACAGTGCTCCCTTTAGACACAGGCTAGCAAAGACAGGTGCAGAAGGAACCACAACGGGTTTTTACCAGCTTTAGAGAGGACTACCTGGAGAACTGAGACAGAATCTTTCCTGGGGCATGGGAAGACGGGGAGAAAGGTGGGTGACTGTCTCCTGTTGGCAGATTTGTTTGTCTTTTAATTAAGGAGGGGGGGGGTGGAAAAAAAAGCCCAAAAGAACCACAACTGAAGGTAACTCTTCTGGAAATGAAAACAGAGGATTAGGTACGTTACAGAAACTGCGTCTGCTACTGTGTCACTGCTACAGGTCTATGAGCTGATCCACCAGCAGTAAAGACCTGGCTATGTTGGGAAGACTGGACTCAGAGCTTCCACTGTTGTTTCTAGAATGCCCACCTGAAAGTGTGAGAGATAGGAATTCAGTATTGAACAGGACACACACACACGACAGTTTCAGATGTTCAAGAGCAAGCAAGCAAGAAAAAAGTCAAAGCAAAACAGAAAAATTGCTCAAGCTCTTCTCATTACTTGCATCACGATAGCAACAACATTCCCCTGCTTGCTCTTCCACCCTCTCCCCACCCCCCAAACCTAGCTCGCTAGACCTGCATGGAAAAACATCATGGCAGCCAACAAATCTCTACAAACCATTTCTTTTTCCCAGGGTTTACATCCAAACTGCAGAATTCTGTCCTTACTAAAGGATCTATAAAGCAATCACAAGAACTCCCACAACCTATACAAAGGACTGTTCAAAGTTTGAAATCTTGAAAATTAGTTGCTGTTTTAAGAGTATCTTTGAGTTGCCAGCTACTTTGAGGAGAGTTGAGCTATCATGCGGCTTTCTATTTCTGGTGCTTTTATACTGAAGGAAAGATGCTCCTCTTTATTCAGGGTAGCCTATCTTGGCCCAACTTTGGCAGAAACTTTCTCTGACTTTCAGCAGGAGCAGAGTTTCTAATGTCTGAGAGCTTCTTCTAATGAGTGTCAGTCTTTGAAAGCTAGCATTAGATGCAGAGCAGGTGTACAGCACATTCATGCTGTAAACAAAACTGGGAGTTAGGGAAGTCAAAAAAAGTTCTACCAAACTAAAAAAAAAACCCACAACACCAAAAAAGGGAGCCCTGGAGTATGTTTTTAAACCCATGGTAGTATATCAAAAGCTGTAATCAAAAACTTTCAATGGCCTGACTCCAGAAAGACGACCTATTTGACTGACAAGACTGCAAAATGCTGCCTAACTTCTATGCCTACAAGAGCTACAAAATGCAGCACCATTATTTCTTTTAAGGAAACAGTGCTGCTGCTTAGACTTAACCCTACATAAGACAAACTGTTTGCAAAGATCCACGTTAATGTGATCTAGGGGACAGGAATGCTACAAAAGGAGAAACTTTCCAGTCTCTGTCCTAAGGACTCTGACTGCTCAAAGCTCTTTCAAAGGAGGCGGGTACCATCTACCAAATGTCTCACACTCAGTTCCCACAAGCACCTTTGAAAGACATCAGTCAGAAGTGAAAAAAACTCACTTTCAGCAGGAGTTTCACAGTTAGAAAGGATTATCATCTCCCCTTCTTGCGCCTCATGCCAAGTTCCCTTAAAAGTCAAAGGGCCTCCTTCCATTGGCTTGAACAGTAAATAAGAACATCGGAGAACGCAGTTCTCCATCGCACTTTAGCTACAGAGGTATTTGTGTGCCCTGCCTGGCAGACGGTTGAAATTACTTCATGGGACCTAAAGATGCTTGCATGTCTACTATCTTTTTGGACATGCAATCTTCTTGCAGACAGAGAATCTAGAGAAATTTCAAGGCCAATGTAAATCAGAGAAAGACTAAGCTCGCTAAATACTACGATAGCATCTTACAGTTTACGATTTGAGTTACTTCACATGTGCTGCAGCACCACCGCCCCAGAACTAATTTATGTTCATTGTTTTCCTTTTTTTCTTCCCTTTTTCACCCCCACATCCTGGCTTACCTTGTGAATTTTTGGATATCAACACTGGAATTGGGTCAAACTCATCTTCTGTCACTTTTTCAGAGCCCTCAGGAGCATCAAAGCCTGATATCAGGTTAGTATCTTCTGCAGCATAAAGGAGAAACAGCAAAAAGGAAAAGAAGCAAAGATAGCAGAGAAGGCTGGTTAGAATTGCTAAAAAGTGTTAGAACATCTTTATGTTTTCAGAGACAGGGTTTAGAAGCAGGAGTTTCATTTAAAAGGTGAAATAAAGTTGGTAAGTCTTTGGTAAAGAAGGTAAGAAGAGAGCCAATTAAATACAAAAGTGGAGGGGAAAAACCAAACCAAAAAACAAAAAGCAAGCCAAGTCATGAGAACCAAAATAAAATTTGGCCAATGTGAAGGCTTAACAATTGGTGCAGTTCAAAGCTGTGGTAAAAGCCTGGGGCTTAAGCTCCCAAGGATCGAAGGTATTCTTTGTCATCATCCAGTGGCTGTCAGATATTAATACCGTTTGAGAGCACAGTCTGGCTCTCCAGTTACCAGCTCTCATGCACAGGGAGAAGAAAAGGGCTGGGGGAAAAAAAAAAAAAGACACACAGAAGAAATTCCAGTCATCTACGTGAGACAAAAGCCCTGAGCTTTCACCTACAGTGATAAAACAAGAAGTGCAATATGAAGTCAGATTTCCAAGGAGTTTAAATGCCTGAAGACTTAACTAGATACCAAGAGAGGTTTTTTTAAAGGCCCCTAGAGCAGTTCTGGCACAAAATTCCATTGATTTCAAACCACGACAAGTTCAGTTAGACACTTGGTGGGAGGCACTTTCAAAAATCTCCACAGTAGATGAGACATTTATCTGCCTTATCAGGCAATTACATACCTTTAGGGACTTTCACACTCCCACTGTGCATCACTACTTGTTACTTTAGATACCCAAAATACCTTCCAAAATCTGGTTCTCAATTACTACCTGAACTATTTCTGAAAGCCTAGCAAGGACACGTACAAGTCGATGGTTTCCAAGGAACAGGAACGTTCCTGTTTGACTCCTATCAATAATAAAAGCTCTTTACCTAAAGCTGACAAATATGCTAACAGGTTTTGGGTGAGATGATGCAGGAAACCACTTGTGGAAATACATTGTCCTCTGGAGGATTAGACCCAGAAAAACACCCACAAATTTTATAGGAGACTAGCCTGTAAAGCGTCAAAAAACACAAAGACGTTTCATCTTAACGGAAAGTCTCATCTTGTCATCACTCTGTCTCTGGAGTTATTTGCAGCTCTTCTCAACCTACCTGGGAGCCTTTGCAAGCATCCTATTTCCATTTCACTCCACTTATACATACAATTGCTTGTAGCTCTGGAGTTTGCTGTACAAGAAGCTACTGAAGGAGCACTGCTCAATTATGGACTATCTCTCCTAAGGAGAGGGAAAGGCTGGCGAGTGTCCCTATTTGGGCAAAACTCCTTCAAAAGTGTTTGAGCTCGCCTTAGTGACTATATATCACCATGATTAGAAAAATATTCCCCTCACGTACACGCAGCTTGGTGCTGTATTCAGCAAACGCAAATTAAGGAATCCTGAAGGCAAAAAATTCAGAGGCCAGAAAACAGCCTAGTAAAGCACAAAGGAAAGGATGCTATGGCATGGCTGGAGCATCAATCCATGCCCAGACCACGGCTGCTTTTTCAAGTCCTCCTGGTCCCACTGATAACCTGCAGCGCTGCAGTTCCACAGGCTGATTATACCCATGGACAGCAGCATCTGCCGCACAGGTGCTTTACATCACTAAAGCCAGGATTGGATAAACAAAGCAAACAAAAAAGATTGAGGCAGATGTACAGTTAATGACCACACCCAGAGCTATAAAAGCAGAGTTTGAAAAGAAGCCACAAATGAGTTTTGAAAGATTTTTAATGTTGGCCCCCACCTCCCCCCAACAGAAGTCTCACTTTCCGTGTCAGATGTGAGCCTTTCTCATCCCAGAGGGAACAGCAGGGCAGCCTGGGAGAAGTCATGCAGGAATCTGTTAATTCATTTTCTCATGAAGTCACACCAACAACGTTTTGGCTTTTCTATGTTCCAGACAGGGAGTAATAACTGTTCAACATACATTTCAGGCCATTTACTCAAAATAAAGTGGCATGGAAGTGTATCATAGCAATGAGCAATTAGAACAACTGCTTGTTTAAACCCAAAAGCTCTGTGAAAAACACAAACTCATTTTGAAGTGCCATCAAGTGTAAAAATTGATTACAGTTTTTAGAGATTCCTCTGAGGACAGATCATTTTCTGTTGCTATAGGGATACTTACCAAACGAGCTAAGCAAAACTCATCATCAAGGGGCACCCAGTAGTTGTTAGCATTTGTGCTCTGGGCCTCTCTTTTCAAGGCAATAAATAGCACAGGAGACCTAGTCTTCCCTCCCAGCCAGGTGGATGTGTATTACCCAACATTCACTACAAGCTTGGCTTATGTGAGAGTCATCCGTTAACATTTGGCATTGTCCCCAAGGGACACATACACTGTCTACAACTGCTTTAGCCCGTAACAGGGATGTGCCAGAACAGAGCAGGAAAAGTTCACCGTGCAAGTCGCACTGCAGCTGATAGCTCCTCAAACTATTCCAGTGCCACTGCTCCAGCCACACTGCACGGAGAGGGCCCAGAAAAAAAAGCAGCCATCTGAGTGAGCACCCAGCTTCCCAGGGTCCTCTACTCTTGCTTGTGGAAAGAGAAGAGAACTCTGATCACTGCACAGTATTTCTACAATTCCACTCAAGCTCAAATACTGATGTACTGCAAGAGCTGATCTGCAGCTCTTGGGAATTACCACACATGGTCTACTTCTCTTCTGCAGCTCTGCTTTTTTGTGTTACTGTGAAACTCTTCCATTTTTCAATTCGATGTTGCACTCAGACTTTCATTCGTATTTGCTGTGACACTGCAGTTTGACTCAAGAACCTACTCCTGTAACCTCTGAAAAGGAAAACATTCTCCAGATCTGAAAGACCTCAGTCACATGCTACAGACACTAATGCTGACAAACCAAAAAAAATTCCTTTCATTTCAAAAACCTGTGACACTGGTATAGATGATTATCAGGCTCCCTTCCAGAATTAATAATGCAGCATAAAAGCAGGCCTTAAATCCCATGTGCAAAAAGCAAAACCAGAGTGTATTCACTTACAAACCTGACGAAGGGTTGCATACAAAAGCCTACCCTTTAAGCCTTCTGTATCCCTTCTGCTGTATCCCTGTTTCATGGAAGATGCCACCTCTCGACAAACCTTGTCTTTACAGTCAAGCTGAATACTTTTATCTATATTTTTCCTGTAGTACTTCAATGTGCATTCCAAGTTTCACCAGCTTGGGAAGAAACCAAAACAACGGCTTGGGGGAAAACAAAACAAAACAAACCCCACACCACCACCAGAACACAGGTCAGAGCATCTCTTGTGTAAACTAGTGTCAGCTTCACTTCACAATAGCTAAAGACCGAGTCCCAGGACTCATTAGGTATTAGAGACAAAGGACAGTTTACCTTTGTGAGGTTGAGCTGTGAAAGCTACAGGAGCAAACTCATCCAAGAGGTCAGCAGCAGGGTTAGAAAGCAGAGAACAGTCAAGCAGAGAGTCTTCCCCAGTGAGAGAGTCTGAATCCAAGTTAACATCCAAAGGCCGCAAGGTAGCATTAAACAGGACACAAACACTGTTAAGTTCATATTCTCACATTCCTGTTCCCGTCCGCTTAGCGTGCAAACAGAGCTTTGATGCAAAGCCAGCACAAAACCTACCATTTTTTGCGATGGAAAACATTTCTTACGGCTCTGCAACATATAACACATTCTCTGGGGCTAACTGCCCTCTAAAGCTGAGCATACAACAACGAAACCCCACACAGGTGACAGGTTAAAGTAGGGGGGAGTGAAGGGGAGTGTGGGGAGGGAAAGAGTTGCAGGGACTCTCTGGCAAAACTAAGTGCACTGGCTATTTCACAAGGGACCTCTGAAAAGAGGTCAAGTCCATGTGCTGCACAAGTGGCCAGATCAAGGCCTTCACTGTAAGAAAGGGACATGAATTGCTTACCACCATGCCCCAAGGGAACAGACAAAAAAAAAATCAGTGACTGCTCCAGATTTCAAAAGCACTTCATCAGAGCAATACTCTATTGTGGGCTGTAATGGTGTACTCTCTAATGGTGGGCTGAAGGAATACTGTACCATTCTGCACAAGGAGACAAGTAGCATTGACCTTCAAGGAACCACGCAGCAGCCACTTACAAGACACACAAGCAAGCTCAGTGGGAACTGGTGGGTTACAAGACACACAAGCAAGCCCAGTGGGAACTCCCACACTGGTGGGAAAAGCGTTGAGAGAAGAGACGCTTATGTTCAAGCGGACAGTGCTTTCTGATTTACACAGCCCACACCAGTACGATGCACCCCAGCCCCCCCAACACCCTCCTGCCTCACCAACCTGTTCTGTTGGAGGCAACCGACTCAGTCTGTGACACGAGGCGTTGGGGCAATGGAGCCTCGAGGCCTGGTATGAGACTCTCAACAGCTACGTCAGGTTTTCCTTTCCAAATGTGCAAAATACCAGAGCAGAGAAGAAGCCAGAGGTTAGTTTGCAAGACACAGCATAAGTAGGAACTAAGGTGGCAGTTGTCTGAATCCTTGAATGACCCTTTAACACACGTCAGTTATGCTGGCCGCAACAAGAGGCTGAAGTTATTGATGTTAATTTAATCACAAGGGAAAACTGTACCACATTAGTGTTTGCTGGGTTTGAGCTTTTCTGTGTTTTATTTATTTATTTATTTTAATTTGTGCAAGCCCAATTTGAAATATCCAGAGGGTGGAATGGGAGGTTGATAATGCCTGCCCTGCAGCTAAGCAGTAGGCCTGGGTCTGGGCAAATAACGACAAGCTTTTGCAAGTTCCTTTTCCAGCAAAAGGAAAACACTGACCTTTAATGAGTCCCCTTGCATTAGAAGTAACAGATCATTAAAATACCTACTATGGAGCCTTTAGCATATTCCCAGTTAAGCTTGTAAAAAGCCAAGACATGGGATCTCTTTTTTTTTTTTTTTTTCTTCATTTTGAGTGCCCAGTGGAGCAAAGAGGTGATAAAGTTTTGGAACTCAACATCTTATTGAAAAACACCAGTCCCCAGTATCATCTAATGCTGATGCCCATTATGTGGATACAAAAGGAGATGTTTACAAAGGCTGGATAGAAAGATTTGTTTTTATAGAAACTATGAAGGGGAGGGGAAGAGACATGGAAGATAACCATCAGCATCATACCAGCCAGGTATAACGCTTGTCTGGGTCTCTTCCTCAAGGACCAATATCAAGGTAATGACCAAGAAGTTAAATTAAAGAACAGGGATACACTCAAATGCTAGGATCAGAAATGGTCTAGTTGGTCAGCCTAAGAGAGATTAATGAATATTTTTGTTTGCATAGCAGTGTGTGTCTCAGATTTGCAAGACCATTGCCTAAGAGTATTCAGACAACTGCCAGAAACTGCAAAAGGGAGAAAAAGAAAGAGTCTTACTGTTAAGGTGACTCATTTCCTACCTTTCTCTTCAAAGCTACAAGGTTGCAACCAGCTAGCCAGGGGACCCTGGCTGGGACCCAAAACCACAAAAGCAGCTGATTACAACTAACAGCAACCTGCAATTATTAGTGTTTAGTACATTTGGCAAGTGAACAAAATTAGATTCTGCAACACTCCAAAATCTTTATACTGCCTGGAGCCTGTTGCATCTGGGCTCATCACAGCCTAGCACGTTTATTCTCAGCATATGCCCCAGGTCAAGGTAATGCTGTCCTCCTCATCCTGCTGAGGGTCAGCGGAGGGACAGACAGACTCAGTGCCTGGGCCATGGTTACACACGAAGCCTTTAGCACAAATGGAGGGATTTTTTGCATCTTCTCCTTCAGTCAACAATTAACTTTCTTCTACTAGGACCACAAGGCACAACCATGCCATGTTATTGTGCCAAATCTGTTAAGCCTAGGTTTTAAATGCAAATACCAAGTCTTCACTGTTGAGATGCTAGTCTCATGGGCAAGAGGCAGATTTGTCTCAGCATAATCCGTAACTTCCTATCACATTGTGTTTCACCAACATCGGCAGCTGTTTTGAGAGCCCCGTGGAGGTAAACACGCAGAGTTATCATGCAGGACAAGACATGCCATGTAAGGCAGAGGGGAGGAGGTGCCCTAAGTTTATTTTTACCATTCACAGGGTCTGACGTGCTACCGAAGGGGTCAGCGAGAGGCAGGATATCAGGGAGCAGAAGCGCAGTCTCAGGAGATTTGAGTCCCTCAATCAGTTTTTCTGGGTTAAGCGGGAAAAGGAGGAAGGCAGGCAACAGAGGAAAAAGCAAAAAAAAAAAAGACAACATTAATCAGGTGCTCAGTTCAGTGGCTCATAGTCCAGTATGTCAGCCTCAAAAGAGCGTCTGCACAATTTTGTGTGCAAATACCACTATCACTTAGAGATACTAGAGGGCAGCTATTCACCAGCTGGCCGTGGTCATCTAGGACAACTGAGGACATCCTCACCCACTCTATGCTGCTCTCTAAGGAGCCACTGTAAAATAGCATGCAGTTCTTTCACTCCTACCCAAAGCACAAAAGGTTAACATGACTCACTGAAAATCAAATTTAAAAAACAAACAAACCAACCAACCACTGTAGTTTTTCCCCTCTCACCTTCCTATGCTGGGGAGGTCTTTGTTAGTTTTTGTACAATGAGAAGAAACAGAAGAGATGATCAGAAGCCCAAGATGCTAGAGCTAGGTATACAACACCTATTAATTTGCTCAAGAATGGAATACTTACAGCCCTTAAGAGCTTAAGCAAAAGCAGAAATCATTGAGAGGCTACAGCGCCAGACATCAGAACTTGCCCTTGGGTTAAACAGCTGTCTAGTTACCAGTTAATTATTTCAACTATCAGGTTTCAAATCAGACCTGTCATTCTCAGTAGTACCACTCCTGTGGTTCCCATTATCCTTCACACAAAGAAATTTAGATTAACTTTATCTCAATTATTAATCTGGTGGGTGAGTGATTTTGCAATCATACTAACCCGGTTTTCAATAATGAACTTAATTATTTAGCTTTCACCAGGGTTTCTTCACAGAAGAAAGTGATAAAGAACATTTTCAGGATTTGCTAGAAGTAATCACCTTCAGTAGAACAGTACTGATAAAATTTGCTCAACGCGGACAATTCTGGCCATTTCAACTTGTTGAAATGACTGCATTTATAATCTAACATTAGAATGAGCTGTGGCCCTGCCACTGACATACTTTTACAAAATTTTTACATCTGTATTTTATGTTTTGAGTTCAAAGGCTGGTGTTATTATTTATTATCCAAAGAAAATGTGCTCATAACTGCACAAATGCACACGCTCTGTAATACTGCTGTCTAAAAGACTTACCACACTGAGAAAGCCAAAGAAAAGCTTAAGTTGCACTGTTACATACATGGTAATAATATCAATCTTTTTTATTGCCCTATATAAATAATAAAATAGCCTAGTGGCTTTGGAACTACTTATTCAAAGCAGGACAAATTCTACTCCCCATGAAAAACTTCACAAGCCACCACACTAAAGCAAGCAGGAGGGGAAGGAAACCTAAAAAGCGACCCAAGAGGCAGCTGTTATACCATTAAAGGCCTGAAGAAGGTCAACTGAAAGGAAAAACCTGATGGGAATAGCAGCCTTGAATGTACTTGAAATCTTCCCACCTCTGAGGAATACTTAGTTTCAAAGGTTGGATTTGCCAAAGAAAATGCACGCCAACTGCAGAGGTATCATCCTTGGCTTCTCAGCAGCACAAAGAGGGGCTTTTCCCCTGGATGAATGGAGAGGCTGGGAGTAGGGGCTTGGCAACAAAAAGAGGTGTTGATGCTATCAAACGGGGGCTAAGAAGGATGGAAGCGATTATAGCGTGTTGGGAAAACATAACGCAACACAGGAGAGAGATCTGGGAACAAGATGACAGGGAACATGCTCAATTCCTTTTCCCGGAAGGGAAGCGGTAAGATAACAGGTATCCACCCAGAGTACAGCTGGCTTAAGCAGCGTTTTAAATCAGTTAATCCAGCTAGCAAGGCACAGGACACAACTGTGGGACAAATTATGGATTGTCTCAGAGCTGGGCAGTTTCAGATTGGGTTTGGCTCCTACTTTGAGATGAAGTTTGTAAGCTATGAAGTGACATGGATGTACATTGCGAATGTATTCCCATTTTAGAGATTCAGGCCCGAGATACTCCTTTCAAAGCAGACTCTTACAGAAGGCCTGTCTGCTAATGCCCAGCTCTTCTCAAGGCACTTGCATCAACCTATATCTTCAAACCCATATATACAGTAATCATTCCTTTTATGATCCCATTTCCAAGTGTCTGGCTCCTTGAAGTCTCCCTCCTTCAGCCTTACCTTTCCAAACAGTCTCCTCCCTTTTCATTACGGCAGATTTTCCATTTAATACAGCGGAACTGCCTCTTGGTCAGGTACTAGAAAGGTGCCTACTGAGCTCAGCCACGCTTTTTAAACATGCAGAAATTATGAGAATAGACATGGTGTTCTTCTCCCTACATGTTAATTTTCCCTCCTCTCCCCTGGGCTCAACTGGTTTTATGCAAAGCTTTAGACTGCCAGTGGTTCTTTGCCTTATTTTGTTACTCGTCTCATGAGATCTCCTTTCTTGTTTCCTTCGTTGTTGGTGCTGATCTGCCAACGCTGTTACAGGTAGCCACTGCATCTCTTAGGGCATGATTAAAGGGAACTTCATCCCTTTTGAGTGAGGCTGAGAAGTTCAGCAAAAACAAGAAGGTGTCAGGATGAATGGGAAAGGAGATACCAAAAGTAACAAAAAAATCAGATGCCTCGGTCTATTTTGAGGCCTAGCAGTTCATTTCCCTGGTTTCTGTTTTGTGTTGCATCTTATTCCTACAGGTTAGTACAAGAGATAAAGTAAAGGAACAGCAGTCGCTTTAAGTGATGGGAAATTCATGTTCAACTAGGAGCAAAGGAAAAGTTAGTGGAGGCCCAGCAAAATCCACGATTCTGCATTAGTTAGCAGGAATACCTTCTCTACAAGAGTTAGGTTTGGTCTCTTTAGCACAACATGCTTATTAAAAAAACCAACCAACCACACACACGTGTGCTAAAGAAGTTTTTCTGAATCCACATCAGACATTTGAGTCCAAGAACACTACATGCCTTTGCAGTGGCAAATAAACCCAGCTCTTAAGCCTCTGCTTCACCATAGCTCCAATGATCAAAGCAGTAACTCAATTCAAGGAGCCCATCTTCTGCACACTAGACTCTTCCCCTGCACATGAACATTAGGCAGCTGCAGTTTAACCATCTGCAGACCCAGAAAGAAAAAACAGTGTCTCATGATACTGAACTGCATTTTGGGTCCTGCTACCAAGGGAATTCTCTAGCAGAAGTTTAATTTTAATTTCCAACAGAAAAGCTGCTTCACCTGCAAGTGAATTCATGGTTGAGATGGTCAGAAGCCAGCAATGCTAAGTAATTTGAATGAGTAAGAAATACAGCAGTGCAAGAAGAGGAAAAATGGGGATAACTAGTCTCATTTCTCTTATCTGTACAAACACAACAGTTCCAAGTCACACATATATGAAGTGACCATCAATTGCAGAACAGACTCCACCAATAAAGCAAATGGCACGCAGCACCTATCTGCCATTTGCAGAAAGAGATGAAGGCTACAGCCTTGGGTATGGACTTCTCTAGAACACCTTCTCCCACCTGCCACCCCCTTAGCAAAGATCTTCTACTGGAGAAAAACCAAGAGAGGTGTTTTGCCACTACAATACCAGTTTCTTGGGACTCTCCAGGCATGTGGGCACACAATCACAAGCTGCATTTTAGAAGTGGTCATGATGGCAAAGATTATCAGTTATGCAGCAAACGGCAACAGAACAAGAAATAAACAAACAATAGAAACTTCTTCTATGCTGCAGTTTCAGGGCCCATTGCAACTAATTTGTGCATGTATAGAGCTCAGACTGGACCATGATAGGATAAAACACATTCTGTATCAATCACCATGCAGTTAAATTCAGGATTTTATAGTATCAGAAGTCCTTCTGCCTCAAATCAAATAGACACATCCAGTTTATTCATATGTAGACATATGAACAAGCCCGAGGATAAACAAGGTTAAGATGTAACCCATTACAAAGATATTTTCTATCATACAGCTCCTGAAGGGCTCTCAGGAAGGGCTTTTATCAAACTCCAGCTCAGAAACGTGTGCTTTAATTGATAACTGTGCTCCCACGTGAGGTTGCCTCTTGGAGGTATCCTCTTCCCCAGACAGCCTACTGAAAATCTGCCAGATGCTTTCCAGTTCACAGGGAAAGTAAGCTTGATTCAGGTTCAGGATTGATCTGACTGCTGGTATTTCATTTTCTGTTGGGTTTTCTACTTTGCCCATTTTCAGTCCTGACAGGATGGCAGCAAGTTTGCTATGGCTTTGCATCAACTAGTAAGGATGCTGGCTGAGTAAGCAAGATTCATTAACAAGTCTTAAGAAGGTGCCTAAGCTTAAAAGCACGCAGGGGGGATTAAAAAGTGCCCTATCAACCCTTTCCAGCGCTAAAGCCCAGCCACATACTGCAGCCTTTAGACAAACGTTTCACTTTCTTCCTAAGTTCCTAGTTCCTCACAGTAAGAAATTACTGATTGTTTCCTATCATAGTCAGAGTAAACAAAACACGTTGCAGAAAAAGCAAAGCAAGAGCCTACAGCTAACAGCTCTCAGAGGCATCCCCAAATGGCAGATGTGGGTAGCTTCAGAGACTGGAAAACCAAATCACTTCCTCCGGGAATGAAAGCAAAAGCCTTTCCTCTGATTTGCACCAACATAGGAAGGAAGTAACGCCATTTAGCACCAGCAGAATTAACTACGGATTTGTATCATGGGACAAGACGGCAAGATCAATCACGTGTAGGTTGAGAAGCGCAGCTTTGGACAATCCAGTGAGAAAGTTTTGACCTTTTTCTTCAGATCCCTTCTTTTCCAACACGTGCACAAATCTGATTTTTGAGATTTACAATTAGTCAATTTGCACAGACTTTGCATCTGCAACACAACCACTGCCAAAGACTACAAGTTGGCATGCTGCATTTATACTTGGCGATATACTCATTAAGCGACAAAGTATATGCAGGAAGCATTTTAAGAAGGACTAGAATCATCAAAAAAATATAAATCAAGAGACAAGGGAAGCAAACGGGCTTTTAGTTAGAGCAGGCTATTAGAAAGAATAAAAAGATTCCCGAGAAACTTGCAAGTTAAAAAGGGAACGGAGGGCAAAAAATCTGTCATACGTTGGTAACACACTGAACAATCAAGATGCAACATCTCAAAGCCAAAGAAGTCCACCAGCCAGGCACCGCACACAGTAAGAATGTTACTCACTTGTGTACTGTGGAGGAATAGCAAAAAGAAAGACAATTCAATAGAGCACACAGCAGAGTTCTTTTCTTCGGATGTCAACTGAGAAAGAAAGACAAGGTTGTAAAAATCCTGCCAAGTCAACTGTGCTGCGAGTGGGAGGGCAAATTACCAAGGTATAGATTAGTCACTCAGGAAGATTTCTGCCTATTGATTAATCAAGTATTAAAGATTAAAGGAAGCCCTGCACATTATTCAGCAACAGTGGACTTTGACTAATCAAGGGAAGGCACCGGACTTTAATTTTCCTAATGGAGTTTCTGTCAAATGGAATTGTGTCTTATATAGCACAAATAGAGAGGAAAAAAATATAGCAATTGGCATGCTTTAAATACACATGCACGTGACTTTGTAAACGCCATAGGGAATAGTAGGACAACATTTAACAGTGGCTCCTTAAGAGATCAAAATCAAACCATTTTAGTTTAACTTTCAAGATCTCAAATATTTGTCAAATAATACCCCTTCTGATCAAACTCAAAACCCAGAGGGAAACAACACTAGATACTATTTACACTAATTTAGTTGGGATTCCAGTGGTTCATTGGCTTTGCTGCTCCAAATCATCAAAATGCCATATTATACTCTCAGTTAATAATATGGCAATTAATTCATCAAGTTACTAGATAAGTAGTTCCCCTTTTGCATTTTCCCAACTCAAGATGTAAACTCCAATCGTTAGTACACATCAATATGTATTTGTGCACGTCTGCAATTACTTCATCTCGATGTGTCATCTTGGTACAAATATTAAGTTCTTATTAGAAATACAGTTTTTCTTTTACTATTGTTATAAACAGCCTGACACAGGTGGGCATACCGTTATCTTCTGAGAAGTTATAGGCCTAGGGTAGAGAGCATCATGCTGATTAAAAACATTTCATCAACTATTTTGTGCCAAAAAAATAAGAGCCCTCCTACATTAGTAATAGTGGCCCTCTCACAGCAGCTGAACTTGTGTTTTGACAGGGATGTCAATGATTTGAGTCCTAGCTCATGTTCCCAGGTGCTAGAAACTGCCAGCTTCAGCAATCTGATCTCAACACTTCACAATTCTTTCCCATTTCCAGTTCTTCAATCGTTGCAATAGCCTGAACCTCACCTCCAGCTCGCAACGCTGCTTTAGCGCCCGGCAGAGGAAGCTTGGAAACCCCGTGCCTGAAGGCCACACATTAGAATACAATGAGAAAAATCCAGTTTTGCTTAAAACTCCTATTTTTGAAGCCAATTATGTTTTGAGCAGGAATGGTTATCAGGGCCGCACATTTTTGATAGCTAGCTCTAGGAACAGGCCAAGGGTGTGGGCGCATTGTGTTTTGAAATTGCGCTGCAAGTTACCCACTTCCTTAGCCCTGATAAGCATCCTCTTGAGCTAACATAAAAACATACAAGTCCATGGGTATTTGAAGGAAATAAAAAGGCAAAAATCATCCTTAAAGTGCTATTTAAAAGCCTCAGAGAACTAAAACATGATAATGACTCTTTAATAAGCAACGCTATTTGCCTTTTCATAAAAAATGAGACTCCAGTGTGTGCCCAGATGGCACAGGTGTGCTTTCTTGGCCTGTGTTTCCTTCCCCAGCTATGTATGCATGTTTACTTAGCTGTGCTGGACATGGAATTTCTCTCATCTCACTTTGCTATGGCCAAGACAACGTCGCAGAGGCCACTTGGTGTTGCTGCTTCTCAAACAAATAACTAACTACACTAAAGACACATTTGTCTCTCAGCTGCAGCTAAGATGCTGAATTACTGCAGGGCATAAAGGGTTGTGCGAACTCGCAAAGAATGATCCATTCTGTTTCGAAAGGGGGTAAAAATGATTGACTCATTGTGCAAAGACAGCCATGTACTGCATTGGTAGTGATGCAGAGAGGCCACCACTACCACCACCCTGCACACACACGGGCTCAGCCCGCACATGAATCAGCGCAGTGCAATCCGCAGCACGGGGGAGTTTGTCCTCCATCCAGTAACAGGGAGGAGCAGAGCTTCTTTTTCTCAGCTCTTACACCTCAGTGCTGCTGCTCAACGACTTCTCCTTGCTTGCTCTGCTGCCAAGGGCCCACACCCACCACCTCATCTCTCTCCTCTTCTGCAGAGAGGAGAGAATGAGCCAGGACTGCTGATAGCACAAGGTACCTGGGAGAAGAATATTTATCTGGAACTAGAGCAAGGAGACAACACCCCTTTCCCATCCCAAACAAACCAAACCTCAAACAATTGGATAGGAGTATTTTTGGCAATATCTCAGAGGGCATTTCACTGGGTCCACTCTTCACTTACTCAAAAACTTGTTTATCTGAGCAGATGTTTCTAGAGTCAAGAGGATGTATCTAAAACCTTTCCTGACACTGAGATGACTCTTCCTGACTGAAGAGTGCAGGTAACTACGTCAAGACAGCACTTAAGCATTTCAATTTCAGCCATTTATAAGGGTCATGGGCTAAGGCAGAAGTATTCACATGCTCTGGGTCAAACCTCTCATTAAATACTTCTGCAAAGCAGGTTTTCAGAATTGAGTCCAAAGTCCATTCATGCCAACAGAAATGAAGTCAAAAGAAACAAAACCTACATAACGGGCATAAAAACCCTGGACTTGGGACTATTCACAGAGCAAAGCCCCAATGACAAAGGGAAATATCTGTCTTGAAGCTTCATAACTCAGTTAAATTTCAGGTCTCCAGAATACCCTCTGCAAAATTTAGCCTCCCATGCTCGTACGAGCTAAATTCATACCCATAGACGTAGCCACACGTAGCAGAAAAATTACCATTCTGATCAAATACTCCATTATGATTAATCAGCAGTGAAGCCTGCAATAAGCTTATTAAGAAGAACTTGGCTCACTTTCCTACACACGCACAGGGAAAAATGTTTTCAGCATGAATATTTAATTCTCCCTTATTTTAACAGATGTTTTGCCATATTTTTACATCCTTCTTGCCAGCTCCTCTTACTAGTTACAATTCCATTAAGAATTGCAGCCATTATGCATTGGAGAAGGAGGAATACACTAAAAACCATTCCACTTCCACTGGATTATTGTCCAGAGCTGGTATTTCTGCTTTCTATAGGGCGCTACATTACCTCTTCTCTAGAAGCACTTACTGAGAAGCTTGTTACCCACAACAAATGAAAAACCACCTCCTCTAGGATACTACACATCTCCAGCGCCGTGATCCATGCAAACAGGATAGTCTGCTAGAACCTGCTGTCCAAGGTTTGCCTTCGCTGTACACATTTAACTGACTACACAGAACCAAAAGTGTGATCTTGCTAAACCTACAAGCCAGCAGTCATACTTAAAGCCACATCTGTTGGCTGTAGCTCCACGGCAGCGTGCTCTTCCATTTGAACGTATTTAGGCTGTCTGGGGATGCACCCTATGGCCATGTGTCATGTGTTAAGCATCATTTACTTGTTTCTCAGGAATCTGTGATAGAAAGGCTCATCTGTCCTTCTGAGCATACAGTGGAAAGGTGGGAAAGCCCAAGGAGGTCTCTGGCCAACATTCAAGCAATGCCACCTGCACTCTCAGGTGCCAGCACAGGGAGCAAGTTGTGGCTTAAGCAAAAAAAGCAGCTGAGCTCTCAGCCAGACCCTCAGCTGTCACAGGTTTAGAGCACACAGAGCCGACAAAACTGGCTCTGTATGACAAATAGGGAAAATACCAAATAAAAACCTCACTTATGCCTGTACTGAAAGCCTTCCTGAACAACACTGCCCTTGTAACCAAGGGGTAAAGGCTCACGCTTTTACTTCTGAAAGGGCTATGCATGCTCCCAGTCTATAAAAAGACAGACATAAAATGTTTTCAAAGCAATGGGATTCGCTATCAAGGTTTCCTCAGAAATACAAATATTCCAAACAGAAAGCAAATATTTAGCAAGCATTCAAAGAAATTCAGCTGCTTCTGCACAAAACTAAGACAGCCTGGGGATATGCAACTGAAGATGCTGATATACTAAGAGATTAAAGTCAATCCCAGCCCTACTGACCCAAGGGGCACACCTAAAAATGCCTTTCACCCCCAAGTCAGCACATCCCTCACATGCAAGCCCTCTTTGCTTGCTGTGGGGATGTTTCTGCACAGGTAATGCAGGCACAGAAGAACAAAGACGACTCTGTTCTGCATGATAGACACGCGCATTGAAAACCTGAGTCCAAATCCAGGATTTTTATCTTTTGTGTTGAATTTACAAGCACAGACAACCCCTCTCAGTTTTCAAAGCTAAGGATAAGTCTATAGCTCTGGTCCTTGAAAACATTCATGAGCTCCTGGCCTCAAATTTCATGTTTAAAAAAAAAAGAAAAAAATCAGAAATGTCTTTGCAGGAACCTGCAGGAAGCCAAAGCAGCCAGATCTCCTGCATGCCCTTGCCCCCCACTTTGCCCCCATGGAAGGAGATCCACTGAACTCGATAGGACCAGGCACATGCAGGCAGAGAGATTAGCAAAAGAAGGTTTAGCACCTGCCTGCATAGATACACAACCAGTCAGGGACAGATTTGTGGGACGAGCAACCTGGCACCACAAAAACTGCAGACAACTGCTGCTCTGATTATTTGCACCCAAGGGCAGGGTTGAAAGGCAATTTCTCTGCAGTGGTTTCTGTACCATAAAGAATTTCGGAGCTCCCGCAGCTAAGGCTGCGACTGCTGCTTCATATGGTTGTGCTATATCAAAATGCAATAGGCAATAAGGAAAACAACCGTCTTGGTGTACAATTGTATGCGTTGAGCATGCTGGCAGAGAATTAAACAGTAGTCTGGGCTGACAGACTTCAAGTCAGGAAAACCAACACTTCCAATAGCATTTGGGGGGTGGGAGGGGAGAAAAACATGCAGTCATCTGCCTTCTGTAGGTTTTTTCAAATTATAGTTGGGCAGGTCAGCTCCTGGCAAGTGCTCACATAGGGGAGAAAGCCTGTAAGTTCTGCTTCTTTTCTCAAACTGCAGCATCTATGAGTAAAATCTCTTTTGAACCAAAGCACATTTCTCGTGCTCTTTGAGCATCAACCAGAAGGAAGCAAGTTCCACACAGTTATGGAAAAAGTAGGGGTTTTTTTCCTGAATTGCTTAACTTTCCATGGAGAGATGCCATCTTTACAAGTACATCATTTTGAAGCTTGGGTCCTCTTCTGTCAAACCACCAGTGATCCACAGCTTGAGCTGAGGACAAGGGTGAGAGCTGTAACAAACACTTGTCCTCTGGGGCTAGCTGACAGAAGGGACCTGTCACACACATTCACCAGAGGGCTTAGAGAAACTCCAAGATAAAAAACATTCCCATATTCCAAATCCCACTGATTTGCAAATAAGCTCCTAAGCACTTACATAATCTTGTGCTAAAAAGTGTTGGCTGCTGCAGTCAGAAATGTGCACACAGGAAAGACTTTTAAGTAGTATTGCAAAGTAAATGGAAATTGCTACCAACTGCACCAGAAAATTTTGCCAAATCAGAAAAGGTTACATGTTAACTTGTGCTTCACATGAAGCGCACATTTGCAACAGACCTTGGAAGCCAAAGAAACACTGACTCTTAGGGGAAAGAAACATTAACAATAATAAAAACAACAATTTCAAAGTTGGAGACCAATTTGAAAATGGCTTAGGTCAGAACAGGTAACTACCTAGTGATTATTTTTGGCTTTGAATACTGAACCTTTAAAGACACCAACATTGTCAGCATTAGAAACAATATGATAATCCTAGGGTCTGCCATGAAAACTAAGGGCTCTTGTGCGCAGCACCGCTCCCACCACCACACAGATATTCAATGGCAGAAAGCGCTACACATCATTACTACCACCGAGTTCAGCAGAGCTTGTCGGCGCCCAGCACCATTGACTAAGGCCCAGGATTTCAGGTGTGCCTAGAAATAGAACTGGAAGATTAAGAGTACAAAACAAACGACAAATCTCCCCCCCTCCATAAACTCAGTTCCGGTTACCTGGTGTGTCAGATAATGGGAGAGGAATGAAAGGATCAGGCACAGTCAGAAGAGGAGGGCTAGTGTCCAAACTCAGAATGTCTTTCGTTTTTTCAGCTGGTAACCAGGAAGAGAAAAGGCAAAGTGAAACAGAGAAGAGAGAAAAGTAGGGGGGGGGGAGGGAGGGGGAAATTGAGCAAAATCTCAGCACAGGCACACCTCAATATTACAGAGTCCAAGCTACGGCCCGACAAGAACAACACACATGCACACTCAGAACAAGTTTATATTGCTGGTGAAAAAAGAAAAAAAGAAAGGGAAAAACACACAAAACCAAACCACAACTATTACCACGTAGCCCTTCAACACAATTTAACCCACAGATCTCAAAACATCCCTTGAAAGGGAAGTACTATTATCTTGCTTTACAGTGGCACAAAAGGTGAAATGCCTTAACAAAGGCCACACAGCAGGCAGCTCTTATGTTGGGCCTCTTTGTCAGAAATAAAAGATACAGCATCTTGCATCAGACAGGCTTAGACAGGCTCATATCTATGAGGAAAGAAAAAGAAAAGGGCTAGAAGTGCCCAGCCTAGCGTCAGCACCGAGAGAATTTCCAAGACACCTTCCTATGCCAAACCACAGGACAGGAGACTCAAGGGGCACATTTTAAAGACAACCGCTAAAAGAATTGAACATGGAGATGCTTCTCAGGCTTTGCAGAAGGTACATTACAGCTGAATCTGGAGCTGCTGCTACTCAAAATCACTCCTCAAAGGCTGATGGAACATCATAAACCGTTCACAGGGCACTGAACAGCTGGAAAAACTCAGAAAGCAACGCCCTAGAGCACTCTTGCATCATGGACTTCAACTCCTTAATTCTCAGGTAAGAGCCAACAATACCAAGCTCAGTTATAAGCTCCTCTAAATCTCTTTTTATAAATAGAAATAAGCATAAATGGATTTGTCACTTCTTGCCCCACAAAGGATTCTTCAATCTCTTCCCAGGACTCCTCTCACCAAGGGTTGGTGTGCTTCAGTGAGGAAGCATCAGTTGCATTTGTCACTGGTAGCAGTGGCCGCGTAAGACAGGGGAGAGGATTACTTGCATTTAGAGCTCCTGGAATCAGTTTTCCAATACTGTGCTTGGCAGGTCTTTGCTGCATTCAGCAAGAACTGATGCTGAAGAACTAGAAACAAGCAGCAGCACTCACCAAGTTTTTCTGGCATCAAAGGGGCTGCTCATGGCAAAACTTTGGTACCTAAGTACCAAAGGAGACACCAGACAAGGTCACACATGCAGAGGCCTCTACAGAAAAGCGCCTCACACCAGCCAAGGACTCCTGGCCTCTGGACCCCGACAGCACAGCCAGTGCAAAACTTCTAACTGCTCTCCTCTGAGGATTTTCCCTGCTCACCCCCATCTCTGCTATTCCCCTCATTCTGCAGCAGAGACACTATCCCTGCTCCTCTCCTCCTTCATACAGCCTAACAGCAGCAGGCAAGGACTATCCTCCAGCATGCCTGACCAACGTCTCCGAGTCCAACTCCCTTATTGCACGCTACATATTTTACTTTAATTATGAGCTGCATGGAACTCCAACATGTTAAGAAGCTTTCTTGTGAACTTAAAGGGTTCACTTAGTTTCTTCCCTCACCAAAAGCCTCACCTCTGCCTATAGACGGTGTCTCCTGTCTCTACTACCCAACTGTGACAAGTACATGTGCCGTTCCTACCTTCCCTTCTTTACTGAAGGGCCAACCCTATCCTACAGTTCTCAGCGCCAAGGCCCAGCTCAATTTGTATCAGTTTTACCTTCCTTTTAAAGAGGCCATGACAAAGGGTTGCCATTTTCCTGCAGTGCTGCCCAGGGCATTGCCCCGTGGGATGTATTCACAAACTCACCTGATCCAGCAGCGAAGGAAGAGCCACCAAATGCATCTGCCTGGGCTGCAGACGGAGCTGGCTGGAAACCTGGAATCAAGTTCTCTGTGGAACTGCCCATCTTTTCTGGAGCTTTCCCTGCAATACCAGATACAGATTTAGGGGAAAAACTTCCATTCTGAAGGTTGCTTACTTACCTAGATTTTTAGGACACTATTTCAGTATGTGACTTAAGCCCCTTCCTGCAAATCGTAACTTGCACAGCAAGCAGAGTTTAAACTGTAGCTTCTACAACCAAGTGATCAAGGCCACTTTAAAAGCAGTTAGTACCTCTCCCTTCAAGGATCATGCTCATTTAATTGCAATTGCTCAGCAAAGAGGACAGGGACAGAGAAGGGAGATTGGAAGGATTTAGCTCTTACAGGCACAGAGGATCATGATAATATGGGAGCACCCCAGCAGCATCTGACCGAAAGCATCATCATTCCATGCCATCTTCCATTTTAAGAGCAGGCTGGTATTAAACCGTCTCCATGAACCTACCGTCACCTAGCTTTGCAAAGTCCTTGTTCAGCAGCTCCTCAGCTGTGAGTTTGGAGAAGTTATCGTCATCAAATGGATTCCACGTGGAGACATCGGGCGGGTTATAGACATTCTGCTGTGAGGTCCTTGGGGAACCCGAGGGTGTGGTGGAAGCAGATCTGGATGCAATCATCCCAACCAAACAACAGTCATTAATAACCCATCTGAAACCCTCTGGCCAGCACTATGAGCTGGTCCAAGCTACTGCATTATAATTACTTCCTATTTAAAACACTCAACACAAGTTACTGTACTTGCATGCCCAGAAAGCTGGGATCAGTTAGCCTTATCTACTCAATCTGGTTGAGCATCCTGGTGTCAGGGATTAGAACAAGCACCATAAGCATCCTATTTGAAACAAGCTTCTGCAATGCCCCCATGGAGGCTTCCTGCCTGTAGGCACTATAAAAGTGAGCTAGCAAGTACTCCCGGGAAAGCGCTGATACTAAGCAGCAAGTGTGAAGCATGCACCAGGGCTACTGATGGAACACCCGAAACAACAGTAGCTTTTGTAATCCAGAGGAAGGCCCCATTTGCTTAGCTTTTGGGGAGCACGGAAGCACTCAGGAGGACTTCTGCCCTTAGGGAATTTTTTCAGCAACTTTCTGCCAAGCCCTAAACTGTGGTCTTGGGAAGGCAAAGACTCCTTTAGACCACAGAGTTTGCTCCCTACCTTCATCCCAGAGCTTTGCCTAGGAAATCTCTGAAGAGCCTCATCTACCCCCTCCCTCTATACCCTTTGACACCAAGCGAGCAGCCACCTACTTGGACTTGTTGAGACTGGCTTCAGCAGCAGCCGCCTGCAGGAGCTGGGTAGACTTGCTGGCTGGAACCCCAAAAACCGCACTATGGGTCACGTCGCTCAGAATCCTCCTGTGTCCTGCACGCTGCGTCTTGGGGGAGGATGGAGGGGTGAGAGAGCCCAGCTTCTGCCCTTGCACTGCTGTGGGGGGTGTGGTTTGAGGTTTTTGCTGTTGCCTTATTTGTGCCTGCATCTAGGAGAGAAAGTAAACCGGTATGTCCTTGCTCACGAACAACAGCCATGATGAAGACACAGCTATATGCTGGAGGATCTGACCTTCAGGTCATGGACTGGGGATAGTCTGGAGGGGAAAAAAACCAAGCAAACAGGGGAATTTGCTGATCTATAGTATTTCAGGATTAGTACAAATGCACAAGCAGAGACTTTCTCCCCTTTCTATGGTGCAGCTCTGGAGGCAAAGCCTCTATTAGCGCTTGCTATTAAAGGCTAGCTGCCCTCAGAAACTTGCTCATGGGTAAAGAGGCTGAGATCCAGGGCAGAGGTAAAAACAGAAATCAGATCATAGTGTGCAGGATTCTTGTCATATGGACACATGGAGTGGGGCAAGGTGAAGGGCAGCACTTCTTCCAGTGGATAATGTGCGATTAGGGTCAAATCCCTAAAGGAGTACAGGTCTTCTGCAGAAGTCTTGTGCAAGAAGCTTTCTTAGCTTTCTCTCAGGAGGAAAAAAAAAAAAAAAAAGCAAGGACCACAGGAGCAACATTTGTCATTAGAACCTGGAGGAGAAAAACAGACATGTTTGGTTTAGGTGTAAGCCAAGACATCCCAGCTACAAACCCTCTGGAAATTTCCAAGGGGTTTCCTCAAACTGATCTTATTTCTCCGTTACCTCAGTCTTGTGTTAAACTCACAAACCCATGAATACTTGAAATACTGTTTTTTAGTGATAAACAGCAGCATCACTTTTGATTATGTGATTCTTTCAAAATCTGTCTGTCAGTGAGATATCATGGTTGGATTTAAAGCAGGAAAACCAGGATGCAAAGAGCAGAAAGCTATGCACGTCACCTCTGCTGCCTGGGCACTAGCTCCCTGTTCCCCACCCCATATTATTCCAGGCCATTTTAAACCAAGGAAGACAGATGAAAGACTTGGAAAGACCTAAAGGGGCAATGAGAAAAGAGTTACATTCCCCAGTGTGGTGCTTAACTACAGTGGGGCAAGGCAAACAAGTGGTTAGCTGCCTTGCTTTTCATCAGGCATTTTCAGGCAGACTAACTCACTGCAGCTGAGAAGCAAGCTGACCCAACTGCTTCTGATGCACCCACCTTACATCTCGCTATATAGGTCACTGCAGAACAGTATGTTTGGTGCTGAGAAATAAAAGGGCAGTGCCGAAATCTCCACAGAAATGAATGCAGAGCTTATTAAGCTGAAGTCTCGCAACGTGAAAAGGTTTTGATGGGTCCTGGCTTTGTATCTTCTGCTCAGAGATGCTGCTCTGCAGAGACCATGTCTCACTATAATTTTTTAAATGAGCCAACCATTGCTTTTCCCCTCCTGACTGCTGCAGGTGTGGAAAAGCTGCCAGATGTGTCCATTCTGATGGGGGGATAAGGCTGTTTTTCAATCTAGCTGATTTAATAAAATTAAGACTGGTTTTGTGCTAGTGAATCACAGCAAAGCTCTTTAGAGATGCATTTCAATACTATGTTTCAGGCATTTCTCCTGAACAGGGAGAACAGGGTAATAATGGGCCTCATCCAAAACCTGTCTGCATGTACTGAAAATCTCCCACCAATTTCAATAAACTGACTTGCCCCAGGTCATTCAGCAGAACAATAACAAGACCAGGAACACAACAGCTCCAAGCTTGTCACCCACCCTAACCACCAGCTTAGTGATGAAAATTAATATAAAAGCAAAGGGGGTGAATATGACAGAGCCTTGAGACACATCAGAGAGTAAAGCAAACAATGTTTCCCCAGCAGTGCTCAGGTCACTGG
This sequence comes from Ciconia boyciana, assembly GCF_034638445.1. NCBI lineage: Eukaryota > Metazoa > Chordata > Aves > Ciconiiformes > Ciconiidae > Ciconia > Ciconia boyciana. The sequence continues at coordinate 594,205 of NC_132958.1, read as the reverse complement.
CTTATGGAGTTTATTAGTCAAATTAATTCCTGATGTCACTTCAAAGGAAGCATGCTCAAGAGATGAATTAGGTCCTGAATGACTAGCAACTCATGAACAAGCAAGCAGAAATTGACCCTTAGTATGGACTCAAATATTGTGTACCTGAAGTGGTTTGTTATCAGACACTGTTTGCTTTGCACACATGCAACCTGGTACAGCAAAATAGCAGGCAGCTTCCTCTTGCCTGGTGCGTGCATGTGCTTTCTTTCCAACATGCAAGTGGAGTTAGGGACATCCCTTTGTGCTCCCAAAAACATGCAAGAGCGGATGGGATTGCACAGGAATGAAAGCAAAAGGCACAGCTTCCTCCCGTATGTGCTGCAGAGAGACTTTGGCAACGGGGATCCTGCCCTCTGGCACAGCTCCCCTGCCTTTAACACTCCAGACAGCTGGCTATTCCCCTGTTGCAGGCAGCCATATTTTCCATTAAGTAAAGAGCATTTATTTTGGACACACATTCAGATGATTAATAAAGTGGATGATTTATTTCTTTATTTTTAGATACGGTGCTTTGAAAAGTCTCCTTTCCATAGTACTCATTAAAGAAAAAAAAAAGTTATCCCAATGCCAGAAACAACCAGGAAGGCTGCTTGCACCTTCCTCTGCATCAGAGCCCCAAGTACAAGACTGAAGTTTTCCAAACAAGTAGCAACATAAAGTAGTTCTGTTGCCTGGTACCCACCCTGACGCATTAAATACAAAGAATTTTTAAAAGACTTTATTGCATGTCTTCTAAGGCAATGTGACAGGGAAGGGAGAGAGAGAAGCTGCATTAAGCAGCCACTTATACCTTCTCATCTGCTTTCTCCTCAGCATCTACTCACCTTCTTTCTATGGACCCAGAGCAAAACTCCAGAGTCCAGCATCCCATTGGAAAGAGCAGTCCAAACAACTGCACATCTCTGAGGCAGCAAGGTTAGTGCTGACATCTGCGACTCAGTGATAATGCACTAGGGGCCACACCTAGAGCACCAATTACCTGGGCTCTGTGGGTCTGAAAAACCAGCCACCCTGCTGGGATGTTCCTGGCATATAGGACCTGGCAGGAGAGCACTTGCCAGTACTCCAAATCCCATTGCCCCACTCCTTCCCGCAAGGCTCTTACCACTTGCTCCTGCGGCGGCGCTGGCTGGGCCGCACTTTGCTGGGCCTGGGGCTGCGGTGGCGTGGGGGCTTGTTGCTTTTGCTGAACTGCTGCTACTGCTGTCTTCTGCTGCATTGCTGCCTGCTGGGCCATCATCTGCTGCTGCTGTTGCTGGTAATAGTTCTGCATCAGCTGCTGCTGTGCTGGCGCTCCTTGCTGCATCACTGGGAACTGGGAAACAACCAGCTGTTGAGCCGCTTGTTGCGCAGCTGGGAATTGGGGTACCACCACCAGAACTCAGGGCCGGCCACAGGAATGGTTACAGCCACTGCAAGTGGCAAAGCAGTAATGGGCGGCAATGGCTTGGAGACCATCTGCGAAGGAGCAGTGGGAAACAGCCTTCTGTCTAATGTTAGATCCTTTCTGCTACACCTGCCCATACGGGGCTCCCACGGCACAGACTGTCCTGTGGTCCCAAATTCCTTCCTCGATTTTTATCAATTCTAAACCTTTCCCCAGCATAGGAAGATTCACTGGCCCTTTGCTTCCACTTTTAAATATGCTGTAGCAGAGATCTGTGCTGCTATAAACACCTCAGTTAAGCACGCAAGTCTGTCATCTAGACACATCCTGTCTAACACATCATGTGTTCACAGGCCTCCTTATCACTGCAGTCTACCACAAAAATGGACCTGAATCTTACCGTTAAAAAGGCATGCCAGGCTTCTGGTGCCACAAAGAGAGCAGAAGAGAAATTGTACCCCTCTGCTCATCAGTTGAGTGTTGACCTCAAGACCCTGAAACACTTGGAGTTGTAAAATCTTCACCAGCACTCTCATTTTATGTTTGTACGTGACAAAACTATCCCAAGGCCTTCCATGTTGACAGTTAAAAATGCCAGCCTTGCATAGCAAAAAAATCTTGCTAGAGAACCGGAGACACATTGGAAAATGCCTAAAACCTGCATCTATCCCCAAAAAAAACAGGGGACTTGCCATAAATGCAAAGATATGGCCTTGCAGGCCTCTAGCACAGGAAACATGCAACACACACGGCCGGGCACACCTACCTGCTGAGCTTGCATCATCTGCTGCTGCTGGTAATAAGCAGCCTGTTGCTGCTGCTGCTGCTGTTGCAGAAGCTGCTGCTTCAAGAAAAGCTGCTGTTGATGCTGAGGTGTGGCTTGTGGCTGAGTAGAAGGGACCTGGGGCTGCGCCTGCGAGGCCTGCTGCAGAGCTGGCGCCTGCTTGGCTTGTGCCTGTGCCGGAGTCTGTTGAGGTGCTGCTTTTTGCTGGGGGACACTTGCAGGGAGTGAAGGCTGACCACTGCCCAGGGCAGCAGGTCCTGCAACTGGTAGGGGAGAAAAAAAAGAAAAATATACAGATCCATTAGATCAACATGCACCACAGCCCTGCGGTACACAGGAAGGCACCACACAGAGAACATAGTCTCACCTTGTGGCTGAATGGCGGCTTGAGCCGTGGGTCTCTTCCTAGGCGTCAAGGCTGGCTGAATGGGTAAAATTCCAGGGTTGGGTTGTGTCTGTCCTGCTTTAGGTCTCTGGCGGGGCGCTATGGAAGTTTCTGTTGTAGGGATGGGATCTGTCAGCCTACAAAATAAGGTAAGGAATAAATGGAAGAGCAGTAAGAGCACCGTCTACATTAGCCTAATAGTTGGCGCATGCAACACACAGCATGGGTCTAAAAACTCATCCATACTTTAGCAGTATGTGACTGATAAAGGTGAAATACTTGCAGGCATCCAGACACACACATCAACTCTTTCCAGAAAGCTGCAAGCACAGTAAAACTTAACAGATGCATTCACAACAATTAATCCAACACTATCATTTTGACTTCTTTGCCAACTGTGGCATCTTCATGTTGGACAGCTGGAACTTGTCAAAAAATCACTCAACTCATTCAAATATTTGCTACAACATATTGTTTAAAACCACTTAGACTTCTGGATGAGCAGATGAAGGACACAGCAAATTATCTTCAGAGCAGCTGGTACCTTTGGGCAGAGTTGTCTAAATTGCCATCTTTAGAAGTACCTTAACTTTAGTACATCTACCCCAGAATCAGGTCATTGGACCTCTTTGATCCCTGCTCAATATTTACTGAGCTCCAAAAATGCACAGCAACAGAGCCAAGAAGCCAGACACCAGCCTGCCCCTCTGTGGATACATTTGCTTGTTAGATACCAAGTTAGAATCATAGAATCATTTACGTTGGAAAAGACCTTTAAGATCATCAAGTCCAACCGTTAACCTAACACTGCCAAGTCCACCACTAAACCACATCCCTAAGCACCACATCTACACATCTTTTAAATACCTCCAGGGACGGTGACCCAACCACTTCCCTGGGCAGCCTGTTCCAGTGCTTGACAACCCTTTTGGTGAAGAAATTGTTCCTAATATCCAATCTAAACCTCCCCTGGCACAACTTGAGTCCATTTCCTCTTGTCCTATGGCTTGTTACTTGGGAGAAGAGAACAATTAGAAGTTGTTCTACTAATGTGAGGGTAACTGCACTCAATTATAAAAAACAAACAAAGCAGACTCCTGGGACTGACAGACAGGAGGAGAGATGCCCTACTTCAGAGTCTGAAGAAAACTGCTGGTTTTGGAGTGCCCACTACTGTACTGCTCACTTTGCAGTAAAATAAGGTGCAAGTTTTGTCCAACAGAATTTACACATCTCCATTACAGTATCATAAGCGGAGCAAGCAGCAGCAGGAGAGGAGAAAAACCACAGCAGTACAGTGGTTTCCCCACTGATTGAGCTCCTCAGATGGAGACTACTTGGGCTTTCGTGTGTCATCATCCTCCCCTGAAGAAATTATAGGACTCTTGCAGAAATCACAGCAATTTCATACAGTAATTACTGGGTCAGGTTATCATCTGCCAAGGGTCAAACTCAAACAGCAATAGTCCCCAATGCGGCTCCTCAGCAGACTCAAGTTCTTTGGGCCAATTCCAGGCCTGCTGCAGGCCAGCTGCAGTCTTTCTCCTGACTTTGCTCTCAGGTGCTCTGGGTACTGCCTCCGGATGGATGACACAGTAGATCCATCCAAGTGCATGAACTTCAAGTGCTGCTGTCAAGCAATGTCTTCAGTACAAAAAGCCTAGCTGTTGAGTCATGCTGAGTATCGCCCAAGCCCCACCCCCACCCCTCCATGCAGAAAAATTTCCCCTAATATCTGCATTTTCTGCCTTTCAGATCAATGGTTATTTATGTCGTTGAAGCAGAAGTCTCAGGACTGCAGTGTTTGTCTCCACGTGTAAATGTAAGCCCACAAGGAAGCAGCTAAATATACCAAGCATCTTTCCTAATAAACAGCAGAAAGACAACAGACAATAAAAAGAGAGAGGGCTGAGCATAATGCAGATGTGGTTACCTGGCCTTTGGTTGACTCTTCTTTGCAGCAGCTTCACTTGCTTTAACCGGGTCTGGGAGTTTAGCGGGGATTGGAGAGTTCTGCAGATGCCAACACCACCAAATTTTGTATTTTGAGGGCAGAAAACAGAGTCAGAAATAATTTGCAAAAACATCCCAATGAAATGGGGAGATTGGGGGATATCCAAAGGAATTATTCCTCATGCTGGACACAAGACAAACTGCTCAATGTTAATGTCATGAGCAGACAGTAGTTTGGGAGAGTCTTTACAAGGGGAAAATACGGTTCAGCTTTTTGACCATTTACTACACGTGGAATCTGAACACAAAGCTTCATAGCACAACCTGACTATTTTTAAAAGACAACCTGGGGATAATAGCAGCAATACTTATTAATACTGCTATTAAAAATACAGGCATAATAGTACCAAATCCATGTCTTATTCATTAAGACCATAAATAACCACCTGAACAGGGGAGGGGGGAAGGGAGGAGGTTTCTTCTTACCTAGAAACAACAAAATAAAATGTCATGTCACAGATGTCCATAACACCATAAGAAAATACTTGTCAACTCTATTTTTCAGTTGAAGTCTATAAAGATACACTAAGAAGGGGCAGATGGTTGTGTAAGGTCTGATGTAGTTCAAATGCAAGTTGGCTAGTCCCAGCCAGACGGCAGACAAAACTGCTATGTTTAAAACCAACTACAGCACAAAATTACACATGCTATGATGAATGTGCCCGGAAATCAAATTGGTTTCACAAGCATGGCCTAATTTTCCATGTTCACATGCACAAGATCTCTTGGTTGGCCTCACACTGGTAACTGGGTGAGGAGGTAAACCAGGGACAAACAGAAATAAACAACATATGAGACAGATCCCCAATTCCTGCCCTCACCCTCCAAAAAAACACCCTCAAACAGTGCTGCTAATTACAGGGAGGAAAAAAAAAAAAGAAAAAGACCCTCCTAATTACAGAACTGGGGAACAACCGACAGAATATGGCAGAATATGGCTCAATATTCAGCAATTGCCACCTCCAGTCTCCTCCCACAAAGCCCTACATCAGTCCACTCCTTTGCTACTCACCTGGACGTTCTGGACTGGGCATTCCTTCTTTGCCAATTTGAATGCAAAGTAGGAGACCTGATAAATATCAGGTCTCTTATCAGGGTCTGGCTCAAGCATATACCCTTTAAAAGACAGAGATGCTAATATCAGAGCAATAGTACAGACAGATTCACACGAGCCATTTGTGGCAGGGCTACATTTGCTATAACCAGATGCTAAGAGGGTGGCCTGCCTCTTTCAAAGCATCTGGTCAGTGGTCAGCAGAGCTGAGCTGATCATCAGGTTCAGAGAGGAAGGGGCAAGACAGACAGTCAGGATGGACTAGGAGATATTTTCCAATACAGCTATGAACAATTTGTAGCTGCTATCGAAGGCTCTAGGGCAAGGATGGGAAGTGCAGCCTGCCTGGTCAGGGAACAGCATTGGTTTCGACTTCTGCATTTCCAAGTGAACCCACAGTAAAAGAGCTCGATCCAACCCCAGTGTGTCAGTGGGGCAGGAAGACAGGCCAGCCACATATACCACCACCTTTGCATAAGCAAAGAAAATACCAGGCTGCAAACACATCCAACTCTGTGTTAGTCAAGACTGTGGCTAGGATAAAAAAAAAAAAATCAAATGCTGTGCTGAAAACAAGAGAGCTGCCCCAGCTTTGCCAAGAGTAGTGCATTGTACCCTTAATTACACATTCACTCTAGTCAGTGGGTTATTTATAAATCATTTCAGTTCTGTTTCTCAATTCACAGAAGATGAATTCTTATCACTAGTCTAAGTCACTGTGGCTCTTTTCAGTTCCTTATCCAAATAGATTTATTACTGGAGAAATACGTTTCTGCATAAATAGGCTTATTGTGCAAGTTTCTGTAGGACTCTCAAACCAAATGGTTGTCTGTTTTCCTGCCTTTCCACAGAGTTCACTACAGCCTAGCCAAATACAAATCTCTTCGTCATAATTTCTTTCAAAGAGTGATCTCCTAAGCTACTGAAAGATCACTTTATCCACCCCTGTGTGCAAGCAAGTCTCTTAAAAGAGAAGAAACACCAACTGTTTTACTGTAGGAGCAAGGAATATAAGAAAAAAACCACCTCTGCTATGGTTTTAGTTCTACGGAAGTAGACTATGCCAGTGTCAGAGACACTCACGGATGAGGCAGTGCATGTCTTGCGAGTGCCGAGAATTATCTGGAATGGTGAAATTGCCATCACAGATTGCCACCTGACTCTCCCCAAATGGCAAGGTGAAGTAGCACAGCTTGTACAGCAAACAGCCGAGGGCCTAAAGAGACAGAACAGAGCAAAGGATTTAACAAACTGAAGCAAGGCAGGGAATGGTACAATTCAAATACCATTGTGAATAACAGGGAAAGTGCTCTAGCTCGCTCTACTATAGGGGTCCTGCACGACGTCAGGCCTCCATTTTAACATCCCTGTGATCAACTTGAAAACAAACATAGCTATATGGGAAGATAAACACATGAAGAGCTCTCCCTCGCTAGGCTGAGATAATGGAGTCTGGGGGATCGTGTGAGTATCATCACACACACACCCCACAGCTCCACACAGTGTCATTAAACAGGCAAAGCCTGTTTCCACCACATACTGGAAAGAAAAAGCAAAGCAATAGCAAAAATAAACGGTAACCATCACCCTTCATACATTTATTCTGACACAGAAAAATCCAAACTGTTTCCAAGCTTAAGTTCAAACAACCTTTCAACCATTATATCTCTCCCTGGTATATATTTATACAGATAAGTCTGCAGGCTGCTAGGGTGTATCACCCTTCCATCTATTTCTGTGCTGCTTTTGACAGCAAGAAGAACCACCTATTTCAAAAGAAAATACAAGTTTTGCACAAAGGCCTAATTATGAAACACTCTCACCATCTCAGAGGGGAGAGGTGGAAACGTTTCCTAATCCTAAGCAACTCATCATCAGCTTATATCTTTTGTCATAGGATTTCACAATTAAATTGCACTCTAGTTTAAAATAACCTCGATGAGATTTAAGGAGGCCTTTGAGGCCCTGACAATCTTTTCACGGTTACAGCTGTGACCTTCCCCCTCCGGGTTCCTAGCACCAAGGCACTGGTACCAGTGACCCGGCACTGGTACAGGGCCCAGTTCTACAAGCCTCCTGCTGAACTCAGCAGAGCAAGAGCCCCACAGGAGCTGCTGCGTTCCTGACTCCGAGCTGAGCTCACAGAGAGGACAGAGAACTCTTCCCAGCAGATGTCACGCCAGCAATTTTCCCTCTTGTATATGCAGATGCAGAGCTATTGAGGATACATTAAAACTCTCCTTTATACTCCTTCTGCCTTGTTACTTCCTAGCTCAGGGCTTCAGAAACCATACAAACATGTGCTGAATTAGCATTTTAAACACATCCCGTTTGCTGAATTGCCACTACCCTACCAACAGCACAGACTTTTTTTCATCTCCATCCCAACTGAAGGGAAGCTTTCCATCCTTGATCAGGTTAGCCAGTAATGGATTACACCACAGTTGCATTTTGCTCTCAACATAAAAAGCATGGCAAGATTGCACTGCTCATTAGAAACAGCAGTGCAAAAACTTGGTCTTTGGCCAGGTTTGACAACTCAGACCTGTGTTACACTGTCCAGGATAAGCACACTTTTGCTCCTGGGGGAAGGTCTATTTTTCTCAGTTTTCTACTAAATTCTGAGCAGCAACTTTGATTTCACATGCTTGCAACCCAACCCAGGCACATGAGGTCACAATACTCTGAATTTTCTGTTTTAACTCTTTAGATACGAAAACAGGTTTGGCACTGTTCAACCCTGGAATTTCATACATCTCTAAATTAAAACCACATGGGAGGTAGCATGCAAAGCAGCACACATGTTTTATCCACAAGCCACCTTGCTCAGCAGTAACTCATCAGAAACGTCAAGCAGAGAAACTCTTTATTCAGAAACTGTCCAGTCTCTCATGGAAACTAGGTTAGCCCCAGCCAGAAAGTTACCCTGCCATTATGGTAATGAAAGCAAGCAGCAGTCTGGTTGTATGATGTTACATGGATTTTATACATACCCATATGTCTGCTTTTGTAGTAATAAGTTTGCCACTATACAGGTTGACCATTTCTGGTGCTCTATAGGATAACGTAGTGTACCTGGAGCAGAAAGATCTATCAGTGACTTCGAAATGGATATCAGATGCATTTTCACAATGTCACATTTCCAAATAATTCAAAAATTCACTCCTCCCCTATTCATTTTAGGGAAAGGCATACTAAAGACAACAACCTATTGGAAAAATCTTCTGACAGCAGCATCTGCTACCTACCTCTAACAATAAAATACTAGCCACTGCAAACTGCCCTGGGAAACCAAAGCAGTAACCAAGATCCTTTCTAAAGCAAGTAATTTACTCACAAAACTGTACAGTCATTTTAAGAACTAGAACAGAAATATTCAAGGATTCAGGGTATTAACAAGGTCAGCAGTCAAATGTCCTCTGCAATGTCCTCACTGCTGGGGCTTTGGCCAACTGTATTACAAAGATTGTAACCAGATACGTGCCTCCTAATAAATAGACTTCCATACCAGGACTCCTGCTCAGAGTCATTGTAAACAAGGGAAAGGTTATTTCACATCTCAAACTATAGCTAGAATCTGCCTCATTTTAACAATTCACTACAAACAGAAAAGCTAGAAACTGCGCCACGGTTTAAGAGATTCTTATCATAAGATTTCTTATCAGTAGGTCTGTAATTTCTGCTGTGGCACCTTGCATGCTATTTACCGTCATCACAAGAAAGCACTGCTACAGGCAAAGTTTTTGTAGACTTGTTAATAAGTGTACAAATAGAGCACTCCAAAGGGATTGCAAAGCCAGACTAGGAGCACTCTGAAAACTTCCGTCAAACAAGTCTAGAAAATCCATGCAGGTGTAACAAAAAGGAGGCATTTGCACACACTTCTAACATGCTGTTTTCTAGCCAGAATATTGTATTAACAGAACTGGGAAGGCTGCAGCAGTGATGTTGTTAAAACTAAAGCAAGACCAAGGACCTGGAGTCTGCTCCATTCCTGATCTAGGTCCTACTGAACTGCCAGCTAAGTTCCCTTTTTAAACGCATCAGAGTGCACCTAGTTGCGACCACTATGGTCGTGCATGGGGCAAGAGAAGGAGCCAGATTAAACACCTCAAGGTCCTTACATTTTCTATGAAGAGCTGAGGAGTTAGGCCATGTGTTCCCTTAGTCACTGCAAGGATTTATGATGAGTGGCTCATGGAGGACAGGGATTTTGTCATCTGCTGTACTGCAGTTCAAAGAAGCCAAGACAGATGAGGGACAGAGATAGACTGACCCCATACATAACAGAACATGTCACTACCTCGTCAAGGTGGGCAACTTCTCTGCATTAGTACACTCAGCCTTTCAGGTCCAAAGCAACTACATCAAGCTCAATTTATTGTTTCACCTTCCCCCAGGCACTTATTTACCTGCAGCAGACACTTCTGTGCAGCAGCATCCAATCTGCTGCAACAGGCCTGAGTAAAATTTAGTCCTAGTACAAGAGAAAATTACCCTCCGAATACAAGCGATGTCCGAGCTGAAAAGGAAAAGCACACTTACTTTTTTATCTCCTCCTCCACCGCATTCACCCCTTCTGTTTGAGGGTTCTGGAATTTGTTAGTAGCACTTCCAAAGTCACACAGGACATAGTGGCCACGATCGTGCAGCAGGATGTTTTCAACCTACGAGCATCACAGAGAAATACAGAATTGCTCAGACAAAAAAAAAAATTCATTTTCTTTAGATGAGCCAGGGTTTTTAGTGCCTGAAGACATCTCAGACATGTCTGACATAAAAGCATAACATGACAGCAAAGAAAATATGCATCAAGTCTCTGTCACATCTCCTAAAATAGAAGTCAAATCATGGAAGCATGGTTGTAACACTGCCTTCCATCCTGCCACCTCCCCTTTCTCCTATTGCAAGCACACCATCTTGCCTCTACTAAGACTACTATGTGCTTCAGGACAAGAACTGTGTCCCAGTGTCTTTAATGCTCAACTTCCCTGAGCTACTATGACCCACAGCTTGGCATTTGAATTTGGGACAGCCAATACAAGCTGTCCACAGCTTTATAAGGGGCTATACACCCTCGCTCTCTAGTGGGGCAGAGAGGAGCCAAATAGATGACAGCACACATACTTCTATACTTTATGAAATTGTGATACACCTCCAGTTCTTTGCCTGCATTTCATCTGTCACTTCGGGTCTCATTCAAAACAAACCTCAGCTTATGCTCACACTTTAGTTGCTTGTTATCACAATGTGTTGGGTACCCCATTCCCCCTAAACAGTGGTTGGATCAGCAGAGGTTCCTCCAGGCTACTGAGGAGATGACCCCTTTCTTTCAAATATTATTTGGTAGCTTGAATCAGACAACTGAAACAAATTCTGAAACAAACACCTGGGATAGCTGAAAAAAATATATATATAAAATCAGCAAAGTCACTGCCTTTCCCGTAAATACTCACACTTAATCATGCATTAACAAAAATCTAGCTTGCATCCACCCAAGAAAGCTGTCTAAGTGTTACGACACTGACATAAGACGTGGAAAAACCTGGGTTTAGTTCTTTGCTTTGGCAGAGCATCCCTGTATTCCAGTTCCTCATCTGTACAGTGGCATTAACAGCATGTTCTCTCAAGGGAACACACACAATTTTTAATGTATTTATCTTCAATCAATGTCAAATGCTCAGATACAAGAACGAGATAAAACATACTGCTCATATATTTCAAAAAAAATCACCACATAAGTGTTCGCTAACAAAACCTTTTGGAAGCAGACCTCCTCATCAAGGATGATCTTTACAAGAAGGAAAGAAAAAGGAGGAGTCAGCATTTTAAGCATCAGAAAACGCAGCCAAATTAGAGCAGCTGAGAGGGGAAACGCTGGCTTGAAACCAAGGGTTAAACAACACCCCTTCCCCCTCTGCTATCCATCTGCTTTGAATAAAGCATTGCACACAGATGTTCTCCCTAGCAGATCAACACTGACAGCATTACTCCCTATTCCCTGCAAATACTCAAACATTTCCAGAAAAGTCCTTCCACTTTATCTGGCTGAGAAGTCTGAGGTGACTTCTCATTGAAACAGCCTGCAAGTTCTGTTAAACATCAGCACTGGACCATCCAGCAACCAGGCTTGTTCAGTAACTTCCAGAAAAAGGGGGAAAAAACAAACCAACACAAAAACAAAAAAACCCAAAACCAAAGAAAAAAAAACACCACACAAAAAAACCCAAACAAAAAAACCCCAGCAAAACAAAGTACCCGAATTACTGCTACTGACTGCCAGGCCAGAGAAATCTGTCTTTTCAAAAGAGTATGGAGGTACCTTCTTCCAATCAAACACTCAGAAAGCTGCAATCCAGTTTTCAGCACTGCTGAGCACCTACAAATCTGGCTGCAGTCTCTTACAAGCCCAGTACTTAAAGTCAGATTTAGACCCCAAACAAAAAAAATCTCTAAGGGAAACTATGAATTGCCTTAAGTTTGTTAGCTACAGAATGTAGCTAGCTGCTGTCTCTACTCTCTGAAACAAATGCTTTTCTTTACTTCTGGTTTTAGCAAAGTCATAAAAACACTGCACAGATACAGATTGGTGAGGGATAAGGAATAAGGCTTTCTTTAACTAGCAAAATCAACACACATTATCGTCTCGTGAGAGCAATGGCTTCTGAGACTGGTATTCCTAAGTTCAGGTAGTGATTTGGGAGGGATGCATGATCAAGGTACACTTTCTGACTGCTTCCCAGCACCTTCAGGTCTCTCTAGAGATGTTTCAACTTCCCTTTCTCCCCTGGCACCATTCACTATTTACTTCTGAAAGCTTGTTTAGTATTTCATAGCAAAGAAATGAATGCAATGTGACATCTAAGAGCACTAACTGATTTTGGCACAGGCATATTCTTAACATGGTCGATACAAGGGTTTACCATTAGAGGACTAAACAATTTTACATATCACACATTGAACACAGATCTGTCCAAACAAGTTTCAGGCAAATGCTTGTTGGTAGCATCAGGGCAAGACTTGGCATTACAAAGAAGGGTGACGGAAGAAGGCATCGAGATAACAGCAGCACAGCCTGACAGTCTTATCACACCACAGAGAAGTGCAACACTGGGAAGACTCCTGCTAAAATGAAAGCAGAAGAAACTAAATCCTTAACATGAGAGCACAACTTTCTGGTTATTTTAGAAAGTCAGGAAAGGAAAGGAGAAAGATGTTTTGATCAACAGCATCCTCTTGGTTGACTGACATAGTATTTTGCTGTATCCTGCTGTGTGTATACTACATGAAAATTCAGCCACTCATCTGCAAGCCAGTCATCTACTCCTGCAACCAGATGAGTTCAGACTAGCAGAAGCATCACAGGTAGAAGTGGGAGACCTCTCACTGCAGAAAGCTCCGAGCTGTAGAAATCAAAGGTGGCTTTAAGCTGGCGCTTTGAACAACACATGTTATAGGATGCGAGACTGGAAAGACAAGGTTAAACATAAAAACAAGTTATGCAAACAACTGCCACTAGGTATAGGGTAGTTGTGTAAATCATTATCATCAGCCCCAGATAGAGTTTCCCCTGCCTCCACCTCACTAAACCCTACTTCTCTGGGATCTGACAGTTATAGTTTCTCTGCATAGATTCCAACTTAGAAGCAGAGACTTCACAGCCAGGCTAATACAACAGATAGCCATAAGAAGGTTTGGCCATTTTTTTTCACTGTTAAAAGGCCTAACCCAAAGATAAAGGAAGTGTTCTTACTCCAGAGAGAGAAGAACAAAAATAAAGTTTTTAGGGAATGCCCTGCAGCAGCAATGGCCTATGAACCCTGAGGGCGAGGAAAATATCTGCCAGAACAAGCAAAGGTAACCACGCAAGGCAAGCCTACTGCCAGTAGGCTCACACTGCTTCTACAGGAGGTCCTAACTAGGGCAGAGGCAGCACATGAGGAGCTTCCTAACTTTTGGAAAAAGTAGCATCAGCATACGCCTGTTTTTGTGGCAGTCAAAGTACATGAAACTAAACATCACACCTTGTACAGCACATCATGCAGCTGTAAGCACACAAGGACAGACTGACACAGCACCTGAGAGTTAACCACCAGATCAGAAAGGAAAACCTTAACAAACACACACAGGGATGACATACTATCTTTTTCGTGGCCTTTATTCACAGTGCGATGTCCACATTTTGCCTATAGGCACGCTGCTTAAAGGTGCTGTTGTCCCCAGCTGTTGGTCACTTCCCACCAGTTGGAGACTGTGCCAACAGGAGGTTGTTCTGCTTCAGGCAAAGCCTGTTGGGTTAACTCAAATTCACAGCCACAGGCCGCTGAAACTAATCCAGCTGCGCTTGTCTGAAAGGGCTTAAAGACTATTCACACGATCCCTTCTGCTGGCAGAGCTCTCTGGGCAGGAACCTTCAGTGTTAGAGCAACATCAAAGAGCTGGAAGGCAAAAAAAGCCTCCAATCTCCACGCAGCTGTCTGCAAAGTCAACATCTGCCCACTCTTCAACAGGGTTACGTTCACCCCAACAAAACACCTACCCAATGGATGCCTTTCCTTACACACAGAACTTGTACAAAACTTTTCCGGCCCTTAATCTCTCTTGGAATTGCAGCTCCCACTTGGCATTATTAAATTTGAACTCCAATCAAGTCAAAACATACCTAAATCATTCATTCTATGTTAGTACTTAGATCCCCAATTGTGACTGGAGCTCCAGAGGTCATCACGACGGAAATAATACAATATTCAACTGGGAAACATGTCTAAAAGCAGAGAAGAGCCGACTCTCTGGCCTTGGGCACAGCTTACCAACCAAGAGCCAGGCCTCAAAAATTTTACTGATCTAAGCATGCAGTAGCAGGCTGGACATCAGACCGTAACAGTCCATTTCAATTGCAACTCAGCGTAGAAAGGAACTCTCAAGATCAACTCACTAATCCATCACAGATGTCCCAGAATTTATTCACATGCCACACAATGAGTTTGTTCTTTATTGAAAAACCCCAGGGATTTGCCAAAAAGGTAACAGCAGGGGTTAATATCAACTGCAGAGGTTCCCATTCCTAAGCCTCATCCTCTCACATCAGTCTTCCTTGCCTATACAAATGCCTGCAAGATGCCCACAGACCTTAACAGCTTTAAATCCAGGCCTCAAATTTATAAGACTCCACCCCTTTCACTGAAGTCTGACATCTGTTTTTTCTAGTTTCATATATTCAGACTGACTGAGCAGTGGGGTCACGATCGTTTGAAACATGCTCAACCATACCAGACCCCGAGGATTTTTTCCCTCTGCAGTACCTGGCTCTTGTTGGCACACGTGGCATCTTTTGCTCCTATAAAACAACGGCCAGCAGCACAAAACAAACATCTGTTGAGGGCTCTGAAAACAGAACCTGACCCACAAAGCACATCTGAATTACAAATGTACACAGGAGCCTCCTTCTTGGCTGAATATATTATTCAGGCATTTTACAAGCTAGTTGAGAGGAAAGGGAATGTCTTTTTGTTTGTTTGATTATAGGCATGGGATTTTTCAAAAGCTCTCCCTGCTGGCCTAGCTCTGTTCCCAGCTAAGCACACAGAGTTTTACAATGCACTTTCATGGTCAACAGAGAGTTAGAGGCCAGTTTCAAAAGCTTCTAACGACTCCTGCCCCAAGGCCAACATCTCTGGAGGGATCCTTTTAATGTGGGTCTAGGAAACAATTTTACAGCACACTTTTTGTGAACTACCTTATAACATCAATAGTGTTTCAGGTGGTAGAAAGTCACTGTGAATAATTCATCAGATGCATTCTGGCACATCTGTGCAAAACAGAATTATTCACAAACATTTGTGTTTTTTAAGTAGATCTATAGATGGTAAACATATGGTAAGCAGCAACGAGAGGCTCATTTCTTTTTTTATCTTCCAATAGAGAGAGGTATTTATGCACACTTTTCCTCATTACTAACAACAGAAGCACAGTACCGGTATTCAAAGCCCGTCTGCCGTGGCGTAGGCAGCAGACAGACACGTTAAAGAGGATGCACACTCCCTGCTGTATTACTGGAGTCCACAACTCACCTTCAAATCCCTGTGGATTATTGGTGTTTTACACTGATGCAACCTGGCTACGGCTTCGCAGGTGTCGCAGAAGATCTGCAGGACCTCATTCTCCGTGAACCCCGTCTGCAGGCGTTGGTTCATGAGGTTCACCACTTGACCTCCTGAAGAGAAACAAACACCAAGAATCAGAGCAGGTACGCAAAACAAGGTCTGGCCTGGTCTAAGCCCCAGTCCTACCAGACATACCTTGTTTTAGTCAGCTCCACATCAAACTGTGGCTGTACAGTCAGCACACAAGAAGTTCATGAGTTCAAATTCAAAATTCGCACCAAGCCTTCCCCAGAGGCTTTTTGCAGTGTGCTTACTCATCTTGTTTCATTCTCTTTTCCTTGCCTAAATCCCAGGGGGGGTTGCATATCTGCCAGCAGGCATTACATCTCACCTTGTCTTTGAACGATGCTTCAAGAGCAGCAAGTTAGCTTTAAGGCCCACATTCACCTGGCTGTGTTAACACTCAAACTTAATTCTGACTAAGCCACATCTTTTTCTTTCTTCCTCAAAATAAGACTTTTTTTGTCAGACTAGAAGAATAAAAGGCTGAATTTGGGGCACCCACAGTCCACAAAATAGTTTGCCACATGTAAGCAAGAGGAGGGAGAAAGGGAGACAACTCAAAAAACCCATACGCTACTAAATGGCTTGGCTAAAATCATAGACTGGCAAAAAAATATAAAAATCCAACTGCAACAAGGGAAACTCCAGACAAGCAAAAGCAAGTTTTCATCAATGAGTCCTGAATTTGCCTCAAACTTTGAGGTTTTGTTGCTGTCAAGGCCTTTTCAAAACAATCCACACAGAGGTTCTTTTCCCATCAAAACACCCTAGACACACAGAGGAAAAAATTCCTTTCTGAACCTTTGGCAAAGCAAAACTGTATCATTTCACATCACAAGTGTTGGAAAACTTTACTTTTGTGGTACAAAAGCTCAGCTTTGAGTGTGAACATTTCGCACTCAAAGTGAGTGCAGTTCTGCACACAAAGACACGCTGATTTGGTTTGGAAGCTGTTTGACGCAAAAGGCAAGTAACAAGGGAAAATCTAATGTATAACAGCAATTCCTGTGCTCCAGTGAATGCTGGAGACAGAGGCAGGCATGTGACCAGCAGAACACCTAGCAAAAACAAGCCACATGAGAAATACCACCTTGCAGCTCTCCTCCTTTCAGATGGAAGGAAACACCTTAGCAAGACGGCTTTTACTTTGTCAGCCCAAAATTTGGCACAGAGGGGAGGCTAATGCAGCTGGAGGGAGTGCATTCTGAATTGCTATGGTTTGCACTTACCTCCACAGTGAGGTCTGCAACGTGGAGCTGAGTATGGATTTACTAGCACTGCCAGGCCTATTTCTTACAACACTCCTTGCGATGTTTAGGTTTAAGCTTACAGAGAACTTACGTAATCATTCCTTCAGC
The DNA here is from genome assembly GCF_034638445.1 of Ciconia boyciana. Lineage (NCBI taxonomy): Eukaryota > Metazoa > Chordata > Aves > Ciconiiformes > Ciconiidae > Ciconia > Ciconia boyciana. Next base: position 577,016 of record NC_132958.1, on the reverse strand, counting down.
AAAACTACACACAAGGTTCTTCCTTATACCAGCAAACAAACCCAACGCAAGTTAGTCAAGATTCCTGCATCAAAATGAAGCAGCAAAGAGGGCACGGCAGAACAGAAAGCTGTACCGTACATGTTTAAAGGCATTTCAGCATCTAGTTGTTCTTGCTACAATGCACCTGGCTTCAGTTAAAAGCCAAACAGTCCCAAGAACACCTACTTCCATCAGCTGCCACCATCCAAACCAGCCACAGACTTCTGAAGTCACCTGGCCAAAACATTATTTTTGCTTAACACTATTCCTGTGAGAGGCATTTGAGCACAGCACACGCGTCATTTTCCAAACACCACATCCTAGCCACAAGAGATCAAAGTTTTGGGACAGCTGGAAAAGACTGGAAGAGCCTGTCTGGCTAGAGACAGCCAAGCAAAAAGGTCAGCGTTAAAAGGACTACTTTTTGGCTTCACATTAGCCAAATTGCAAGCTTCTTCCAGAACAATTCTAAGCCAGGCTGAAGTGAAAAAAGTTTGCAATATGACATAAAGTGAAGAAGAATTTCATTCCACAGCCTGGCAGCTTTAGAAGAGCCACTTCTTGTGTGGACCAGCCTATGGAAAACAGCAATATATATTTAAGGGTTCTTCTTTGCAACAGAAAGGATCTAGGACCACCCTAGGCAGGGGCAAAGGTGGTACCAGTCAGGGTCAACATAGCCTCACAAATCATCCACTTCTCCACACTTAGTTTTGGCTTTGCTTTGTTCAGAATGGTTCCTTGGTAGCCAAGGAAGGGCCAGGCCTAGGAACCGGTTTGGTTTTTTTAAAGGAAGGTGTGGTGCAAGTTTTCTGTAAGTGCCAAAAAGGGACAAATCTACTCATGAACAATACATTGAGCCCACACTCACCTCGACAGAAGTCCATTAGTATCAGCACTTCCCAGACATCACCGCTGCTTACTGAGTTTATACTGGAATCAATGTATCCGACAATGTTCTTGTGGCCAGATAGGTCCCGCTGCAAGATAAATACATTCAAAGCATAAACCAGCCATATAGAGTGAGCAACATTTTAATCTGGTTCCTCTACACTGAACAGCTTTCCTAGCTCTCCTCCTATACAGGCGCAAGCTTCTGTCGCTTTGGATTAATTGTCACGCAAATCTTGAACAAACCTGAGGTCTGTCTCTACCTGTTTTCCATCTAGAAGGATTTGAGACAAACAGCAGAGAAACAGCCAACCTGATGAGCTAACTTGTCCAGGGATCAGTCCAGATTTTTGCATGTTCCCTTAGATGGCCCAGGCCAAGCTACCTGGAGCTGCTCCTCCTTTACGTAGAAGGGAGAATAAGGCAGATGTTTGGTGGTGGCCATGCACAGTACATGTTGTGCTTACTTTCTCATCTCCTTACACTCTTCTGCTGGCAAACAGTATCTCAAATCTTCGCGTGCTCAAAAAAACCCCGTGAAGGTAATAAAATAAATTTTAACCTTGCTTTTAGAAGTACCTTGTTTTAAGTAACTCGATGGATTAAAGCACAAGTGCTCGTATCAATGACTTATCCATGACACATGCTAAACCTGCAGGGAAAAGTAATTTCTTTGGGACTGCCAGCTTCACACACACTCCTAGGTGTGATAGCCAGTCCAGTCTGATGTTCAGCTTCACCAGTAAAAGAAGTCAAGATTCTGCTGGCCACATTCTGCTATAATGCTGCAGGGTTGCAAAAAGTGCAGTTAAGTTTAAAATACTTCCTTATTGCACAAAAGCTAGGAAAGAAGAAGGTATCTCCTTTTAGTGACGTACTGGTTCTTCAGGACAACGATTAGTGCTTATGGTAAGATTCAGTACGGGAGCAAGCAGACCTGCTGAGTCAGAAGGATACTTCTCGCCCTCACTTTCCAGGCTAGCCACACATTTGGAAGAGGCACCAAAGACATGGGAGACAATAGAAAGCACCGGCAAGTAAAATCCAAGTAAACAAGCTTTGTGAGCACAGCTAAAACCTTTGATGTAAGATCTAATCTCAACTTTTCCCATGCAGCATTGGCTACGGTGATGACAAAGCATGCCCAAAAGCTTCACTGCACTATCACACAAACTCCACAAGTTAACTTTAAAGGTATTAACCTAATTGAAAGCTACTTCAAAAAACACACCCAGAATTGCTACAGGTCAGAGCATCTGATATGAAGATCATTTACCCCAAACCTATACCTCATGTTGTAAATTAGCAGAATGAGGATTTTATATTTCCTTCTCCACCCTGCAATTCCTCTAAATGTTCATCGGTATTTTTGAATACAACTTCAAAAGTGGTACTTTCCATGTTTACCAGGCTCCAAACAAGACTAAGCAAATCTACTGGGATCATCTCAATTTTTTCTTTGTTTCTAAACAAAGTTTAGAGACACTAAACTTTAGTTTAGTTAAGTTTAGACACTAAACTTAGAGACACTAAGTTTAAAACAGCTATTAAAAATAGCTATCCTATCATATAACTCCTTGTATCCAATAATCTAGAGAAACATTGCAGTGCTTTTTATAAAGACTTCCCTGTTTCAAAAGCCCAGGCAATAACTACCCCACAAATACTGTTTTAATCTCTCAGCCTCACCAACACAGAGATAGCCTTCATCCCAATGCAAAAAATTAGAAGCTGTTGTGGTACAAATTCATCTCAGGATGGAGGTCTTCCATTCACACCCTGATTTGCAGAGACGGTTACATCAGAATCATCAGCCTTTTCTGATGGAGTCTAAAAGGTTTAAGATTTTAGCCCTGAAGATTGGTAGACTTTGAAGTCTAACACCCCCCCAACCATGCTCACCTCTTCAGCTCTTCCCTTTCCCATTAAGTCATGGGGTTGACATTAGAGTTTTTTTCCTCCTCTCTTTTTCCTAAGATTCCCTCTGCTTTTTCGTTTCCCATGTTTTTCTTGTCCACTGAAACCATTTACATTTTAAATAATTCAATATGAGATTTTTCACATAGTCGCATAACTCCAGGAGTTTGGTCTTTCCAAAAGAAAGACAGTTTTGCTAAGAAACCCACAGTTTGCAGCACGATGCTACACAGATCACGTGCAGAAGGCAACCAGGCTCTCGCACCATTCCACTCCCAGTCTGGGGCCCCAGTACAAAGTGGTGACTGTCCTGGTTTCAGCCGAGATAAAGTTAATTTTCTTTATAGTGGCTGGTATGGGGCTATGTTTTGGATTTGTGCTGAAAACAGTGTTGATAATACAGAGATGTTTTAGTTGTTGCTGCACTAGTCAAGGACTTTTCAGCCTCCCATGCTCTGCCGGGTGCAGAAGACGCTGGGAGGGGACACAGCCAGGAGAGTTGATCCAAACTGACCAAAGAGGTATTCCATACCATATGACGTCATGCTCAGTGTATAAAGCTGGGGAAGAAGGAAGGGGGGGGACATTTGGAGTGATGGCGTTTGTCTTCCCAAGTCACCATTACGCATGATGGAGCCCTGCTTTCCTGGAGACGGCTGAACACCTGCCTGCCCATGGGAAGTAGTGAACGAATTCCTTGCTTTGCTTGTGTGCGTGGCTTTTGCTTTACCTATTAAACTGTCTTTATCTCAACCCACGAGTTTTCTCACTTTTACTCTTCTGTTTCTCTCCCCCATCACACCAGGGGCAGTGAGCGAGCAGCTGTGTGGTGCTTAGTTGCCGGCTGGGGCTAAACAACAACAGTGACTTACCATGATTTGGATTTCTCTTTTGCAGACTTGCAAGTCGTACTCGTTATTGACGTACATCCGCTTCAGGGCACATTTCATCCCATTGTTAGTCCTCACAAGAAACACTATTGCAAATCCACCTGGAGAAGACACAAAATTATCCTATTCATTAACAAAGAAACCTCTTGGTCCTTGCTTCCAACCCTGTCCCTGCCTCCATCTGCCTTCAGAGTACAGTCACAAAAGGGAGGGCACTCAGCAGCTGCCAACAGAGCTACGGTGGGAGCACCCCTTACACGTGCTTAGCTCCAGAGCTTCCAACTCTGCCGAGACAGTTATTTCTAGGAACTAAAAGGAATCCAAGGGGGCAAATCTTCAGTTAATGGAAGCAAAGTTAACATTTAACATCTCCATAAAAACAAGCAATTACACAGGTTACTTGTCCTGCCAGACAGTCCTTCATTGCTCCATGAATTTCCACTATGAAGAAAAAAGCTGAAGTATAAACAGGAACATTGCCATGGACAGAAATCAGAGCTACAGATCATCCACCGAATTACTGAAGGCCTAAACTTAAAAGGCTTCCCAACTTTTGAAGAGTCTAAGTTACATTACAAAGCTGGTTTGTGCAAGAAGCAGAAAAAACCCATCTCCCACACATGGTTTGATGTTAGTGCTTTTAAAAAAGGACAAAAGAACAAGGGGGAAAAAAAAAAAAACAACCCACAATTCATTTTGTGGTCATTGCTATTAGTAAAGTCAGGACTCCCAGGACATACTTGACTTGTTTCAAATGAAAGCTTTTCATCTCTGTTAGCAATGCATCAAAATACATGGGTTTTACATTTGTAGTCCTGGACAGAAATAGGAAGCTGATTGAGGATGCAGGTATATAGGCATCAAAGTTTCGCACCTGGCTCCCAGAGATCAGAATGAATCAGAACAAAAGAATCACACGGATCCAAGTAGCCAAGAAGTGCTACACAACGGTAAAAAGGGAAGCACGACGACATTGCCAATGCCACAACCTAACAGCACTTCATTTGCTCTCCGTTACCTTACATTACAGCACATTTCTTTTATGCTTAAGGATTTCTAAAGAATCAGCTCAATAGTAAGTTATGATTTGGTGCTGCTGTAGCCTTCAGAAGTCCCATGATGCCAAGAGCTGTAGTTACACACCGTGAAAAGCTAGTCACATCCCAAAGAATTCTCATTTTAAAAGTTTGAGCCCTTTGGTGAATCCCCTTCCTTACAAGCTGCCAGAAACCACCAGATCAACAACACATACATAGTTACATTTGACATGTTTGTACATAATTACTACTAATGGTTATTTGCCACTTAAACGAGTTCTTCCCCGTCATGCAAAATGCAACAAGCAAGACAGCCACAAAATTTAGTATTAAAATAAAAGTAAAATTTAGTGTTAAAATAGGTTGCATTTGACAACCCCAGTCTGGCAACAACTGGTGCTTACAAGCTGTTAACAAATCAAACACCACAGCCAAAAGGCCTGATGAAGTTTTTATTAAAACTGGGATTTATTTTTACTAAGGTTGAAAAAGAGCAAGTGATCAGAAAACACTGCTGTGTCAAAGCATAACCCTCCCTGTTTGTTATCAAACAGCTTTTATGGCACCCATTACAGCCCATCTTCCAAAACAACCACAGAAGAGTTACCCATGCAAGTAACATGCCTGTCAGCACCAGAGCTGTTAAACAAAAATCTCTCTTAGCATGCAAAAACCTTAGTTTTACACATCAGTTTGCCATAGGAACTAGACCAGGTTTTCCAAGGAAGCTCCACTGAATTTTAGGAGCAGAACTAACAGGTAGCAGCCCGAGAGAAGTTGCAAAATATGCAACAGAAAGAAAAAGAAAAAGAAAAAGAAAAAGAAAATAAAAGAAGAAAAAAGCATCAAGACTTCAGTTAAAGGTCTTAAAAACTATAACCAGGCTGCAAAATGGATATTCAAATTTGGAAAAATGGGACATGGCCCTGGGATACAGCAAGCCATACAGATGCTGCTCACTCCTGCCAGAGAGGGTTTTAAAACCCTTGTAGTTCTGGAGGGCCTCATTTCTTCATAGAGCTCAGACTCAGACACAATAACAACCCCGACACTCTCCCTTAAGCTGCTTCAAGTCGAGGATCTCAAATTACAAGTCATTTTTAAGAACTCCTAAACCCGCAGCGGTAGCCTTATTGTTCTACCCTAGCCACATTTGTCTCATTTCTGGAGAGCAAATCTGTACATCCCGCTGTGCTATCTTTAGCCCAAAGGATATATATGTTGAAAAAAAAGCAAGACAGCTCTCTACTGATTTTCCCCCACCTCTTATAACCCACAATGGAGCCAGTAAGAAATAAGGAACCCATAACCAGCACCGCTTCCCCAGTCCCTACTTTCTTAACACATTATGCTTTTTTAAATCATTGGAGAGATCAGGTTTGGACTTATTTTTTTAATTTCTGTACAATATTTCCATCAACCACAGATAAAATCTAGAAAAAACATTAAACAAAAAAAGATTTATTTTTTTTTATTACAGAGTCTCAGTCATCATGAAAACCTTTTGGGAATCACAAGGCTTCCCCCCCAAATGAGAAAGTCAGAAGCCATCCATCAGAAGCCTCCCCTCCTCTCCAGGGGTTCAGTTCCCCTCCCACAGCTCCTCCCGCCAGGCCTGGAAGCCAGCAGAATACTGTATCTCTGTTTACAGCACTACACTCAGCAGAAAGAAACGAGCTGAGCAGCAAAAATAGATCGATTAAAGTTTATTTTTAAAAAAAAGCAGATCCACTAAATTCAAGGACCTCCGTCTAAATCTTTGCTTCAGCTGAAGTGGGACTGGTACCTCTTCAGACCAACTGCTAATGTCTCATTGGCAAAGTTTTGGGCAAGGTACCTTGCCTGGTCTGGATCCTGTGCTAATTAACAAAGTCACTCCTAGAGCACCCTCGCTAGAATATGTACATCACGCTATTTTGCTTACAAGCAACCAGGGCCAACTGGCAAAGAAAACTACAGTCTATGCGATGGAAAACATAGCTAAACCATCCCAAGAGCTCAAAGGAAAGAGAAATTTAGAATCTAAAAAACAAAATAAAAATTAAGTAAGTTAATGCTTTCTGATACAGGACTGCAACATCAACTCATAGGGCCCTGACAGAAATATGGCCCAGAGCATCTTCCAAATGGAGCAGCGAGGGACGAATACATCAGGTGGAGCCGCATCCAAGGAAGAGGAAGCCTGCAACATCTGCAGACTGCCACAATACTTACACAAGTCGTAGTAAAATTACATCGTGTCCTTCTCTCCCTTACCTTTAACTCCTGCAAACTTCAGCTGACGACACCACACATGGAAGCTGTGCAAAATCATTTAACTTATTTTGTCTGCAAATACACCTACCAACTTGATTACTTTATTATTAAACTCCCACTGACTGCAGATTAAAGCATGACAATTTTGCTACTAGTAAAAGCAGCATGCTTCTCTCCAGAGAAAACAAGTATTGATTTAATCAGGGTACATAGAGCAATTTTTACACAGCAATCTAGAGAAGCTACTTTGCCATCAGAGAAGCAAAATTTGATGATCCACAGCCGTTCAAGAGATGGTGCAAAGTTTTACTTTCTAAACAACTAATACGTCATCTGGTCTGATTGCCTCCATTAAAACAGACCATAATATTCCTTCCAAACTACAGTTTATTGAGCCCAGGTTTTGACTGTACCCAGGATTGAGTCCAGAAAGGCTCAACATCATCAAGAACATCTAATTTCCCTCAGGTAGTCATTCCACATTTAAATCAGAAAAGGTGTGAAAAATGCCACCCTAATTTGAATGTCTCTGCATTTACTACACCCTCTGCTGCTAATTGGCTTCAGCACTCCCAGTTCTGCATGTGGAGAATGGAACTGCAAAACACTCAGTAAAACAGCAGGAGGATGAGGGAAGCGGGAAGGGATAGAGACAGAGCACAAAGAACAGCAGCTTCTTGCCACACTCCTCATACATGAAACAGCTCTAGAAATACAAGATCAAAGTCCATTAGCAGGACATACGGTCCAATTTTAAGAATACCGAGAACCTACACCTCCAAATTGGCTTCCAAAGGAAGCAGCAGGTGCACAGACAGGACAGAAATCAGGCTTTCAGGCATCGCACACATCTGTACAGAAACAGGGCTTGATCACATCCACACGCCAAAGCAAATCAGAGCTACAACAGGAATCCTGCTCCTTCCAGGAGTGTTTCGGGCTGCAGGTCTTTCCAGGCCAACATCAGAGCTATAGGCATATCTGCTTATAGGTTTCTCATGCAACCACCACTGTATATCTGAATGTCTGGAAATGGTAGGGATGCCTTTAGTGGTCTGTACCTAGACCTAGAGAGATTTCCTTTTAAGTTTCTTGTGCACAAGAGATGATTTTGGAGCTCTGGTCTATCCTTCACCTCCCAAGTCCCTCGCATGTTTATTACTCACTGCTCATGAACTGCACATCCTGCTAAAAAAAAAAAACAATGGCGCTCACCCGAAGCAGTTGCATTGCAAAAAAGGTTAACAGTAACACCACATCATCGTTTTAAGGTTAGGGTTAAGGTGTGTAAGTCGCTTACCAGCTCATACACTTGAAGCATTTGAAGCACTTGAAACCTTTTGATTGCCAAGTGTGGCCAATACTTCAGATTCATGCTAAAAGAGCAGTTCCAGAAGGACCGGTACTCCTACAGCTACCTCAAAAGCAGCAACTTTGTTGGTAAGCAGCAGACAGAAAATCCAGTTCACATTTTTCAGCAAGGTAGGACAGAGAAGAGGGGAAGGAGGACCCAATAGATGGCTGAAATTTTCACCTGGCAGCATTAGACAGCCCAGAACAGCGATGCTGTTCAGCACAGCCCAGGAAGGGACCAAGCTATCAAGCACCTGGACTGCAGCCAACACTGCCTAACGAAGACTTTCTAATGGATTTAAGAGTTTTCTTTCACCTACCATGCAACATTACGCAGTAGAAGAGGGACCTGTTTGCAGAAGCTGATGGGTGTCTTCTAGGGTTGCAGCGGTAAGGACGGGTGCTGCCCAGCTCTCGCTGTCTGCCTGGTCACCGCCGCACTGAACAAGGAGGTTTTGCTTAGACAAGTCACCCAGCACTCATCTGAACTCTGACGGTTTTTCAGAACATCATGCTGAAATTAATGCACCTTACTTTTGCTTTTAACTATCTTGCTAACAGCTGCTCCCCACTGGTTAACCCTTCCTCCTTGCACACTACATACCTACAACATTACCACCTCATCAGCCTCAAGGACTACTTTCAGCTTCCAGAGCCTCAGACCACAACCAATTTCTGCCTCCTTGTTCCAGTCCAACCCCCAACTTTGCTAAATCTGGGCAAAGTTGAAAGGAAATAGATCAAAGACAAATTGACAAGCAATTATTATGAAGCACTGCCAGACACACATTACAGGACCATTTACTTCTATTTTCAGTGAACGGCAAGCAAGACAACCCTTCCAACAGCCAGAAATTGCCAGCTCTAATGCACTATGCCAGCTCCAATACAATAGACAGACATGCCAGGATTTGTGTAACTCCAAGCCAGCCAAGGTCAGCTCAAGAGCCTGCGCTGCCTCAAGTGAAGTTAGATAGCTGTGCCACGCATGGCCGAGGAGAGGGGGTCACACACAAGGCAGAGCTTAGAGGCAAAGAAAGATGTTCCAGGCACTAGGAACATCCTCACGTCTGTGCCGGTACCGACTTTTTTCCAGTACACATATGGAAAGCAAAAGGCAAGAGACCAGTCTGGGCTTCAGATGCAATAGAGCAAATAAATCCAGAGACTTTGCAAGCACCAGAAGGGAGCGGAGCAAGAACTAAGCCTGAGAGTCAGCTCAGAGGACAGTTCTCCCTTGCATTTATAAACAAGTCCTTGTGATTTAAAATTCTGAAGGAAATTCAACTCTTTTCCCATACAAGCCAGCAGAAGCTAAAATATCGCTCTCATTCTAAGACATAAAAAGTTATTTATATGCTCATCCTTCAGACATATTAACGTTTTTGACCAGGTAGCACACAGTCAGTATTGTGATCACCATCAGCTTAGAGCCAACAACAGCCATAGGTCTCTTGGGAAACATCACTGTCTTTTGCACTTAGGCCTGCACCTACCTCTACAATAGCACGGGAACATGGTTATCTTGGTACATGCTTCTGGCCTGACTGTTGTTCTTGCTAACTGGTTTTAAGATAAGCTCAAAAAAAAAAGGGAAGTTCCAATTATCTCCAGTCAATACAGATGCCAGAGCAATTTTCCATGCAGGTTTGTGTCAGTGTATTGGCTAGTTTCCAGCACTGGTAGTTATATTTTCAGTCCTTCTGTAATTTCAGCAGGACACAGAACTCTTCACAGCCAGGCAAGCGCTTCTAAACTAGGTAAAACCAGCTGCACAAAGCTGCACGTGATCCCCTCTCTTAGCTCCTCGCAAGGTAAGAAGATAGCACTCTGCTGCATTTAAGTGATTCACGTGTATTGCAAGCCTGGAATCCTCTTGCAACCAGCAAGTCACAGGCAGCCAGCAATGCCGATCTGCAAACAAGCACAAGATGCTGCCTCCAAGCAAGCTGCACTACCTAATGCTATGGTGAGGAAGTTTACAGAGAAATGGGTTGCTCCTTCCATCACCCTTTTGTGATAAGCTCTTCCAGAGCTGCCTTTCACTGGTGAACATATAAATTAGCCAAGCTCAGTAAGTACTGCTACAGCAGAAAAACTGTACGCTGAACACCGCACACCTTATCCTCGACGGACACAACTGCCCTCCAGCACAACCTAGACCCACCTTGTCCTTCTGGGACGGCACCATTGGTGGTGGTGGGGAAGCCATCAGAAATAAGCTTGTCCTGAGAACCCTCTTCCTACCAACGCGACTACTGTATCTTCACTCACACACAATCACTTACTCGGCTGTTTGAGCTGCATTTAAGTTCTGCTCCAGATCTTCTAACATACCCTATCAGATACCTTGTTTTCTTCTCTGCTGTTTAAATAGTTATTACTGCAGGCAGCTTTTGTGCCTGCCAGACAACAGGTCCCCACAACAAGCCTCTTTTGTTCATGCTGAGCCAAAATAAAGCAAGTTTCACCTGTAGCCAGACAGTGTTTGAAGCACCAACTCAACAGACCACTTCACCCGAGTTAATCATAGTCCAGAAGAGGACTGGCTGGACTCTACCCTGTACACACAAAGTAAAGCAGGTTAGATTTCACAGGATCTGCAGGACCAAAGGCCTTTTCACAAGCCATTAGTGCTCCCAAAGCACACTGCATTTTCTGTTTTACCTTGCTATGCTGATCCACCACCCTCTGCAAGAGACAGCAGGTATGCTAACAAAACAGAAATAGCTTCATCCAAACACAATTAGGCAGAACACCTCCTTTTAAAATCCACTCTGAGAGTACCTCCCAGAGATGTTAAGGGCTGTTTGCACAGGAGCAAATGAGACATGTAGCATGATGATCTCCCAGCTGCATGTTTGAGCTCTGCAATAACAGCTACAAAAACATCTCCATCGCATGGGTGTGTCTTCCCTCTGCAAACATTTTCAAGTTTTGTCTTAGATCACATCCCTCATTTTTTTCCAAGGCTATGTTGGATAACCCAAAAGCAGCTAGGTTTGAGGAGGAGGAATCACCCCTCTTTGAGTAAAGTTAGTCAAATCATTGGGCTTGAAAGAGCCAACTATCAAATCATCAATTCCCACTTTAAAAGTCACTGCTTCAGTTTGGATTTTTTCCATCACCCTTCTACAAACAAATTAACAATATCTGGAATTACCATAGTTCCTGATAAATGTTCTGGATGCCACTAAAAACTTTATTCTTCAGGGGTGAAATTCTTTTCTGAGCTGGACAAACAATGCATGTGGTTTTCCACTGAATTGTTTCCAGCTTTCTGGGTGTTAGCTGTATCTCATCCACCTCCAAGCTCTGCGTGCAAGACAGCCCACCGTGCTTTAGTACTGAAGCTGAGGGGACAGCCAAGTACTTTTCAGATGTCCCCAACAACTGCCCTAGGAATATTTAGCCTCCAAGGACAGCCAGCAAGGCATTTTAAGCTCCGGCTGTGCTAGCAGGCACTTAAAATTAAGTGCTTTGCTGAACCAGGCACAAAGCCACTCCTCATTTGCACAACCCGAATACTTATTGATTCTTATCCATCAAGAATTATGTCATAGTTTGCCTTATCTCACAAGCCAGAAGAACTTCCTTAGCATTTACTTTCCTAAGTACAAGGGGCAGGCTCACTCAACTCCCCCCCCCCCCCCCCCCCCCCCAGGTCAGGATGCTGTGATCCAGTTACAGGAAAACCATACCAACTCCCTTGCACGTGGTGTTTGCAGCTCACCATTCCCAAAGCTTTACTAAAACATAGTTCCCAGCACTTATTTTTCCCATGGTCGTAGTCACAACCAGCTGACACACAGACACTGCACATTACCCATCACTGGACATCACTTGGCAACACCAGAACCATTTTCTCTCTGCTGCTGTACTGAGAAAGCCAGCCTGCACCTCTGACACCTCTCTCTAGCTGGCATAACATGCAGTCATTTAACAAAACAAAAAAACCCACCACACACACAAAAGTTTTTCCCTAGTTGTATATACACAACAGTCATTCTTGAACATAAAGCACCAAAATATTGGGGCATCTTTTCCAGGGACAGAGATGGCTTCAGCAAACCTCAACTTTGGAATCCCTTACTCTTCACCACAAAGAAAAAAGGCCAAGGAAAACACTTTTGGCAAAGTTAAGGAATACAATCATCTGTAATTATTTTAGACAATGTCCAAGTTCAGCTAGTGTTAGCATCAAGCTCTGCAATCACATCAGGGAAAAGCACTCAGATGTGCCAGTGCTTCTCTCTGACAGCTCTTAGTGCCAGTTTTCAACAAAGGTGGAAGAATAATCCAGCCTCTGTGCTCCTCACCTATAAACCAAGGATGAAGATGGGTAAGCGACTCATCTGTAGAACAGGGAAAAAACACCAAGGTGCCCCAAGATTCTCTCCTCAGACCACATTGGCACTGCTGAGCTGCAGAGACCTTCAAAAAAAACTTCCTATTACTGCTAGAAAGCGTTACTGTGCATCACAACACAAGCCTCACTGTCAAGAGGAGACTCGCCCAGCAGCTCCTATAAAAAGCACCACACTCGGTCCCAAGAACACGGCAATAACGGGAAGGAAAGCAAAGGGCAACAGTCCCTTACTGATCGTGTCTCATGTGATGGTCTTGTGTTACCCTCCACACAGACAAATATTTGCTGGTTAATTTTTATACAGGCTTTTTATTTTAATTATAGTTCCACTAGTCAACTGCGATGGGCATTAGGATTATAGTGCTATTTTTGTCAGTATTAATCTGCACTAATATATTCTTTCTGCTATCTTTTATTCCACTCTTCCATTGCCCAGCAGGAGGGTATTACTGCAGCATACCTGCTAAAAACCGTACTATTTCAAATCCCATTTTTCCCCTTTTGATGCAGCTTCTCTATCACTTCTGAGCTCTTTGTTTCCAGGGCAGGATATTTCACCCCAAAATAAGTTTTCTGTTCCAGTATTACCCCTCTTTATTACCAAAAGCGCCCACAAACTGGGATTTGTATTGTGAAGTGTTCTGCTTTGATACTTAACAAGGAATTTGAACAGTCAGGATCACTGCACATTGTTTTTTTCTGCTTTATGAAGCATCTACAACACCCTTAAAGTTAGACAGAGATGTCAGCATTAACACCTTTAAAGAAAAATACGACTCCCTCAAGATTTGTTTTTCAAGTGGTTCGAGGTTTAATTAAGAAGCCACAGTAATGAGGCAGACTTTGCGTTAGGGCTGTAACATCCAAGATCACAGCTATATCAAAGATAGTAAAGACGACACTGGTACAATCTATGATTTACTGAGTTCAACCTGGAACGTTATCTCTGCTCCCACTTCCTTGAGATAGAGATTGTCAGAAACACAAGCAAGTTGCAAACAAAATCCTCTGTTCTTTAAGTCATGGTCTTAAACAGGATGCTACTAGGGTAGCAAAACCTGCAATTAACAAAAAAAGGCAAAAAATTAAGAACCTCTCCAAAGAGCACAAGGGTCAGTGTGACAACATACTACTCACAGCAGCAGTATGAAGCAAAGCCCCTGCTTACACAGCTCACTGAGCTCTGCTTTGCAGACATAAGCTCTGCAGGCTGTCTCCAGAAAGCAAATTTGTGCTAGAAGGGCACCTTCAGGTGTCCAACCAGGGAAAGTCCAGAAAAGACACCTCAAACCACAGCATCTCACAGTAAGAGGTAGTGTAGCAAGTCATCCTAACAGGATGGGACTGAAGGTTCACCCAGAAACCCTTCTCATTACATTTTGGATATGATACAACATATTACCAATAGGAAGAAACATTTTTAGAGGTTTCCCAGTACTGCGAGGTATCACAAAGGGCCCTGACTGTTGCCAAAAATCCAGTTTTAAAAGTGAACATTAGATCTGTTACTCACAAGCTTGCTTCGGTCTGGTGAAAGATTAATCACTGGTGCAGTCAAACAGCATTTCCTACACCCTCTGCTTTTTTAGAAGGCCGTAGGAGGTAGTCTGCTACTATAAAGCCTGCAGGCAAAGGGGCACTTCAGTTTTCCCTGAGTGAAGACACCAGACTCACTGCAGTTAAACAGATAAGTGCAGGATCACTAGCATGGCCTCCCATATTTGCTTCCCTTTTCATGGTCATCTCCACCTAAGCAGCAAACAAAAAGGTGAGTGCTTTGGGCCTTCAAACTTCTCTCTCCCTCAGTGGTTTTATAGCTTTATGACTAACATACAAAATCTGCATTAAAAAAGAGGATTTTATTCTTGCCCCAGTGGAGTCACACGCAGGTAGGTCGAGGATGACAAGATTAACAGATAGAGGGAGGCTTTCTCCAGCCTCATTTCACCCTCTCCAAATTGCAATAGGATGCTGGTAAGCAACACAGGACTGCCTCACTGAAAAAACATGGCCCTATGTCACTGTCACCGTCTGGCACAGGATTTCACCTGACTCAGCCTCTCGCTTACAGGCAGGACTGACAATGCCCGTAGTCACTCCTGACATGTCTGTCTAACCTGTTCTTTAACTACTCTACTTACACATTCTCCACAGGCTCTTGAGAGTTTTATTCCTGGGGTGTTGCTATCCTTACTGTCAGGAAGTCTCACCAAACTCCCCATTGAGTTGATTTCAATCCCAGATTCTTACCCTACACACCACAGGCATCAACAAGCTACTGCCAGTCTTTTCTCCACAGCCTCCTGCACAGCTGGAAGTATGCTAGACATCCAGAGTGTCTTTTCCAGATTACCTAGCACAAGAAGATTAAAAAGACTTGAAGCAGGGGTGGTTGTATTAATGTTCTCCTTTGTGTTTGTATTTTGTTGTTTTATTACTACATGTTGGAGTGTTGTTCATTATGACACTTGGGGTATGGGATTTAATTAATGTCTATGACTCACTCTCCCACCCAATTCCATAATCCCCTGGTTACATTAGGGTATTTACATGTTATTTTATATCCACATAAGCAAAGATTATTCACCCTCAAGTTGCATGCACAGAAAACACATCGCCTGTCCTAGAGGCACAGGCTTGCATCATGTCTCAGGAGTACGTGGACATAATTGGTGTTTGTTTCCCATGATCCAGGCTACAAAATCAGGATTTTCTTTACCTAGGCTAAGCTGTGTCAACAGCTTGCAAGCTCAAGCACAAAGTAGTGACAGGGTGTGCTCAGCCACCAGCTGAAACAGAACAGGCTCATACACAGAAACCCACAGCTATAAGTGCTACTTGAATCACTTCCTGAAGGTGGCAATGAGAACAGAGAGGTGAAACGCAGGACACACTGCACAGACAACAGAACAGCACTAGTCTCTTGGAACCAGGAAGGCCTGAATGTGGATCTCCTGGTCTTACTACACCCAAGTTCCTCTAACTCCAAGTGGTGAGTGTGTTTGTGTGTGTGTGTACATGTGTGTTATAAACCAAAGAGTCCAGTTCTGAACAAGAACAAAACAAAAACCCTTATCCCCTGCCAACAGACTCTCCAGCTGAGAAAAGCAGATAATAATGCTAAACTAAACAGGTCTACACTCAGCCGAGATTTTCTACCTCAAAGGAAATGCCAAGCTTTACTTAGTTGGTTTGTTTTATTTTAAGTCACTTGACTTATGCTAAAGCATAACAGTGCCAAGTTTAAGGGACTACTTCAATCTAAAAGGCCTGCCCCAGCATCTCCTAGAGTAGTATTTGGAGCAAGCTATTAAGATGAACTCTACATATCAGGAATACAAACCACTGGTCTCTGCAGGGTAGAAAGTAGGGTCTCTGCACATTACTGCAGGGGTTCTCCTTCACCTCAAGGGCTCTAAAACACAGAGGTACAAGTCCATATAGTCCACATAGGCCTAAGAGTTATGAAGCAAATGAGAGAGCAGAAAACAAAGTACCACACTTCCTTTCATGCACAGGAGCAGCCCCTGGGAAGTTCCCCCCGTTCATTTCCAAGAGGAAAGATACAGCTCTCAGGGTCTTACCTTACCACATTCACCTGCACAGGGAGTTAAAGACCATTAAAACAAAACAGAAATCAGTGTAGATTCTGGTTGGTTTACTAAACTTTCAGTTGTGGGTTAGTCTGTTCCTTTGAGCTGCTGCCACTGCCCCTAAACAGCACTTTAAAAGGCTTCATACTGGAGTGGAGATAGAACTGCTCTGGGAAACTTACCAAATCAGATCTTGAAACATCAACCGCCAATTAAATAGTCTGAACATTTAAGAGTTATCTCAAGGGCAAAGAAAAAAAGAAGGCAAACCACTAACTCCGGCTGAAAGATCTTCGGCTCTGTAAGTCATAATGGTCACAATCACTGAAATTTCATCCATGTTCTGACCATTTTAAGTGGTTGTAGGAACGAATCAGAGCTTCAGAGCTGCAGAGAAAGTAGATCTAGATAGCACCTAGGTAAAATACTAGGTGTCCTTTATGCTTTTAAGACAGGAAACCTGAAACAGGCACAAATATCAGGAGAATCAGCTGAAACCTGCATCTCCCCAGATAAGATACTAAGCAGATGGAAAATTAGCTAAGCAGGTATATTTGCAACAAGATTAGGAATTTAATAGTGACCATACTCAAAAGAAGATTGTAACAGCGACGCAACTGTAAAAAGTCAAGAAAGCTTCTAGTTAAACTGAACTTACAGGAGATGCAGCTTCTCATTTTATAAATATTTCTAGTGTTACTTTAACTAAAGAAACTATACGAGGAACATGGACACAGGTTGTGTGTCAAGCTATCCAAGGATAGCATCCTCCTGGCATAGGAGAAACTGAAGAATATTCAAACTTTGCTGGGCAGCAGCCCCATAAAATCACCAACCCACCTTCCCTCCTTGCAGAGCATGCAAGGACTGTACACAACTCACTTCCTCCTAGCAAAGGCTGGGGCTTCACAGGTTTGGTTCTATTGCCAGAGGAAAGCTGTGTTGGGAAATTAAGGTAGATCCCGAGTTCACCTGGTTCACATTCATACCAATACCAGTTCTGGGCAGAACAGGTCATAAACTCACATTCAATCCTCTGTTTAACACAGCCTGTGGCAGAGAGAATTACACATGCAGCCCTACAGCTCCAGAGGTCTCAAGGTTTAGGCGCGAGGCTCTGCACTCTTCCACCAATGATAACCATTTTAAGCAGCCAGAAATTCTCCACACAGCTCACATTTGAGCTGGAAAGAATTTGGTCTCCACAAAGTAAATTTGCACATATGAGCAATACAGTTTGCATGTTCTACTGGCTCAAAATAAGAGGAGCCTCTATTGCTGGCCAGCAACAATCTGTTAGGCAGCTTCATGCTGAGCAAGTTCGCTGGGCATGGAAAGCCCAGCATCTGCGTCAGCTCTGTGCCGGATACAACATGCAACTGCTGCACAACTAATTTAGTGGGAGGGAGGAGAAAAGAAAAAAAGGAAAAAAAAACCAACAGATATCTCCAGAGTCATGCACATCGATTAGACAACACACACCATCAAGGCAAAGATCTGCATCCAATACTGCAAAAAAGCCCAAGGTGTGCAGGCGAAGCCCTGCTTTTTGGAAATTCCTCTCGCTACCAACTCAAGAAAGCAGTAGCTCTCTCAGCCCCAGCTGTAGCACTGTTTAAGCTCTAATCTTTAAATACCACCAGACAAACTTTAATAGAGCATCTAGCATATCTAACAGAGCAAAGGACTTCTCCCCAGGTAAAACAAAGGCTCAAGCTCATATAGAGCTCCTGGGTCAGATTCTCAGCAAGAGTAAAGCAGGGACATAGTTAGCCCTACACAGATTTACCATAGCTGAGAATCCTAATGTGATTATCCAATATTACCAACATAATTATAGGGCCCTTGCTTAGTGTCATTGCTGCAATATCTAGGCCATGACAAGACAGATTTAGATTTACAGGCTCCACCCTCTTCTAGGCGCTTTTTAAACAGGCAGAACGTCATAGTTAATGTTAGTGTGGCAGTCATGGCCACGAGTGCCTAATTTGTGCAAAATAATACAACCAGAAACGCCACTCAACACAGAACAGAAGCATGGTCTTCACCTCTTCTAATTTTAGGAGAGCAAGACTGGTTGGCTAGGGATTGTTTCAGGTTTTTTAGATGAACATTTAGTTTATTAGCTGTGACGCTCACAACTGCAAACAGCCACAAAATATTTATATAGTCACAGGCATTTTCACTGCATTGATGACACGGAAAAAGCTTAACTGCCTCTTCCTCACTTCTCTGGGTTTTATTTTGCTAGGTCTGATTTAAAGCTGTTTAGCTTCATTTCTTGGCATTTTTCAGGACCCTGTCTCATTACAGATCTTTAAGAGCCACTCCTCTCCCCTAGACGATGCCCCTTCAACTCCCAGCCAGTTCCATGGAGAAAGTCAAAAAAGGAAGCTGTAAATCACAATATAGCAGAGAAAGGAGGGGAGAAAAAATGGGGGGAGAGGGGGGTCAGGGGGTGGGGAGGAGAGGAAATTCGTCTCTGGCATGCAACAGCATGTTAGAAGCCTAAAATAATCAGTGGGCAAGATTCATCCTGAGCATTAACTGTGCATTCCCTTTTCAAAAGCTCTAGTCCAAGGGCAGCAATAGCTTGTCACACTACCCATCCTCCAAGAACACAGTCAGAACACAGCCTGGACCCCTTAATTTAGGGGTATTAAAGTCTCACAGTATTTGTGAGACCAATTTCAAAACAAATAGCAACTCACTAAAGGCTATGGAACTGTACTGGCCTTCACAGCAGGAAGCACGTTTAGATGTTCCCATGGGTAGATTTGCTAGGCATGTGCTCCTCTTTACATTCCTGTGCATCCACTCGATTCCTCCCTGACAGGCAGACTTGGAAACCCAAAGCTGATGAAGCAGTGTTTTATTACTATGCAGCAAGATACACTGCCTCCAAGTAGATTACTCGGCAAAGCAGACTCAGTCCCTCTCTATTGTGACAATTTTAGTCCTTGAACTTCCACTGCAAGACTAAAAAAAAAAAAATAAATTAATGGGTCATGAATAACTCACAGCTTAAAAAAAAAAAATCTTTTGTTTAGTTATCAGTCAGCCCTCTAAAAAGCACATTTCGGCTGCTATTATTCCAAGCAGCTGCTAATAGCATCTGAGACCTCGTTCATCTCCAAGTGAAATTAGCAATGGCATAAACATGCTGTGGAGCATGACTGTTTTTGAGTGAACATGACTGGAACTGCAAAGCCAGCAAGAAGCTGCAGCAATTGCATGCTGCTGAAAACCTTCACTGGAAAGGCAAGGAAGTGGTGAATCACGTCGACAGGAGACGAGAGAAAAAACAAAACTAGTTGAGCAGAGAGCAGGTTGTAGCTGGAGGTGGGGAAGAAGGAGAAAGCAAGACTAAGCTGGCCAGGGCTGGGGCTGGTTTTTAACTGGACTTGCTTGCAAAGGCCAGCCAGAGCGGGCTTACTGGAGCCCTTAAGTGCTATGGTAACAGCAAACTCCATTTGGGAAGCAATTATGCAAGCATCCAAAGAGAGCTCATGGCAACAGACAAGTTAGACATTTAGGAATTTTGATTACTATGGTAGCACCCAGACATCCCTAGTGAGCAAAGCGGCATGAAAAATACAAGAGAAACCCTAATACATACATTCTAGGAAAAGCTCAAACTTACAGCTAACACAATACTGTAAGAGCTTCACAACAGTGCATGGAGGTTTGTGACAAACAAGTTTCTTCTGCTTAAACCCAGGAATCCAGATTTCAACCTTTTCAGGTCTCCCATATAACTACAGGTATACTCTTGAGCCACAGAAGTGCCATCTCACTGAGTAACAGGAAAACACAACTTAAGGGCTACATAATATTCCTCTAGAAGAGGATATGCTAATCAAACCCTGAAGACAGCAATGAACTTTTCAACTCCTCAGTACATGGAGAGAGGTATCTACTATCCCACCAGGCAGCTCTCAGGGAACTCAAACCACTAGGTACAGTCAGGAACACAAAGTATCCATCATTCAGTACAGGGAAAAATAAAATAAATTTAGAAAAAAAAAAAATATCAGCCCTACATGAAGCAGGGCTTTGAGTTTTTTTCCACATATACACAGGTGAGGAAGGAGAGAGAGATGAACAGGCATATGCCTGTCTGTTCATTTGTCAGATGTCCAGAAACAGGAAAGGGTTGCAGAGGTCCAGAACCTGCAGCCTTGTGACTGTTGCTCACAAGCCCCATCATTATTGGGGATTTAATTCATCAGCTCAAATGAACTTACATAACTGCTTGAGAATCCCAACTTACATATAATATACCAATATATGCATTTCTAGCCTACTTGGTAGCAGAAAAAGCTTTGAAGGTACAATGTAAGTGCTTCTTATGTTGTTAAGTTTCAAACAAAAGCAAAAGGTAGAAAACCACCATCTGTCCCACTCCAAAAATAGCATCATTTTAATTTTAAAAAAATCCAATACATGTTTAATCCTGTCACATGTTCTGTGAACGCCATGTGAGCAAGGTTGAGTTTGTGTTTCCTGTGGTCTCTGAATAACATCAGATCATTAGAAGATACTGCGTGTTAATTATCACGTCATCATCAGCTGTAAGATTACAGCTGCTTGCATCTACCAATGCGTCTTTCTCAATAAGTCTCCGAAGGCAGCAGCACACGAGCATATTTTGGTACCGAACGCAAATGTTGAGCCTCAGCAGGCACAGGCAAGGGCAACCAGGCATCTCCCAGGAGCATGGACAGTCTTTGTTCTGTGTTTGCATTATGTGACAGAGGGCCCTAGTCCATGATAAAAGTTCCTTGATACTATGGTGACATGAATATTAATGACACCATGGTTAAAACACCAGACAAGGAGTTACATTTGCATTTAATACAAGGCTTCATCACTGCTTTCCTACATCGCCCTTATCAAATTGCTACATCTGCATGGGCTTCAGTTTCTCATTTGTAAAATAATTTGATAAGCCTTTCCTCCACCATCTGTTTATATGCTTTGCAGAGAGGAGAAGGGGAACCACAAGTTGTATGACACCTAACACACAGGTGCTGAATAGCAGAGACAGCACAACAGTTCAAACTACAACTGGTCATTGGGTATAGAAGCAGAAGGGTAAACTCATATTCACATATCTGTAAGTACACCTTCTAACTCAAAAGCAACAGGTAAAGGCCAAAAGAAAGGCTCTGACTTTCAGCAGAATTCTTCTTGCCAGAAATATGCACTCAAGGCACCCCAGGACCAAGTCTGACCCAAGTCTGTACTGCCCCTTCCCTTTCTCTCTGACATACTGTCCCTCCTTCATCCTTTGGCACTCCACATCAGTGCTCTGCGATGCATTTTTTTTTTTTATTTCCTTACAAACATAATCAATAAAAAAAAGAACATGAGAATTAGCAGGATCTTACCAGTTGACAACTGGGGTTGGCTTCTTGTGTCATCTTGCATTCACTGACTTGTAAAAGGGCTGTAACAAATATGTAGCTTAAGTCAAAACACACTCAACTTGCTGAAATTCCCAGGGAATATTCAGTGCACATCAGCTAGCGTCCACATCACCTGCACTCCAACAAGGTTATGAGCATCCTGCTGACACTACCTGCACTGCAGGGGGGAACTGAGGCACAGAGACGTCAGATGAGTTTAGCAGGTACCTCTCAAATGTGTAAGTTGCTTAATGGGACATTTGCAGAACTCTAGTCAAAGCAACGGGGATCCTACAAAGACAGAACCTTTCCATCCCTACGACTAAGCCATAGAATCGTTTAGGTTGGAAAAGACCTTTAAGATCATAGAGTCCAACAGTTAACCTAACACTGCCAAGTCCACCACTAAACCACGTCCCCAAGCACCACATCTACACGGCTTTTAAATACCTCCAGGGACGGTGACCCAACCCCTTCCCTGGGCAGCCTGTTCCAGTGCTTGACAACCCTTTTGGTGAAGAAATTGTTCCTAATATCCAATCTAAACCTCCCCTGGCACAACTTGAGTCCATTTCCTCTTGTCCTATCGATTCCTACTTGGCAGGAGAGACTGCCCCCCACCTCTCTCCAGCCTCCTTTCAGGTAGTTGTAGAGAGCGATAAGGTCTCCCCTCAGCCTCCTTTTCTCCGGGCTAAACAAGCCCAGTTCCCTCAGCCGCTCCTCATCAGACTTGTGCTCTAGACCCTTCCCCAGCTTCATTGCCCTTCTCTGGACACGCTCCAGCCCCTCAATGTCTCTCTTGTAGCAAGGGGACCAAAACTGAACACAGCATTCGAGGCGCGGCCTCACCAGTGCCGAGTACAGGGGGACAATCACTGCCCTAGTCCTGCTGGCCACACTATTTCTGATACAAGCCAGGATGCTATTGGCCTTCTTGGCCACCTGGGCACACTGCTGGCTCATATTCAGCTGGCTGTAGACCAACACTCCCAGGTCCTTTTCCACCAGGCAGCTTTCCAGCCACTCTCCTGCCATTACCCCAACTCTCTCCCCAAAGAGACATGGCACTGCCTCTTCCCTCCAGCCAGCATCTCCTGCCTATTTGTGCTGAATCCTAGAGGGCTGGCTATTCTTTGTTATTCATTTACTCTCTGCACACCACATGTATGCCTCCCTAACAAGAGGTAGTGCAATATCCAGCTAAAAAAGAAAGGCAGGTGTGTTAGCACGCAAGTATATCCACGCACAGATGTGCTTTCACAGGTCCTTCTCCTAACTTAAAAGGATATTTTCTTTAAGAATTTCACCATATCTTTCATGCCACCAACCATTTGCATATCCTCTGGTATTAGATACCTCTTGCCAAAGGTCACAAAAAGAGTTATTAGACCAGAGCCCAAGGATCAACAAATATCTTTATGTGAACACAATGCAGTCATAAGGCAGGGATTTCCTATCGATCCAGCTCACTCCTCCTAAGCAGCAGTTAAAGAGAAGGTCTTTATTTCTGAAGCACTTCACAAGTCAGAAGCAATTAATCCTTCAGAGGCTCATGACAGGTAACTAAAGTATCACTGACTTAGCAGGTCGGTCGCGCAGAGAAGACACATAAAGCAATAGGTCTGCACTGCCGTGCTCCTCTCACATCAGCACTGATTATTTGTGTTCATTTTAAGTATTTTAGAACACTTTGAAAGTCTGAGTTTTACATCACTCTCACTCCCGCAACATCTGAATAGCTTCCACACACAATCCGGAATAGCAGTAAAGTCACAAAAACAGGTATACCACATCAAACCAAGGGTTCATCTTGCTTGCTACGGTGCTTTGAACAGAAACTGATGTTCAGGGAAAGCCCGCACAAACCAGGCCACACCATGCTTCTCATGTAGCATTCTGCACTTCTTCAAGACACAAGCTCCGAGTTTATTTTACTGCTGCCATTAGAGTTGTGCAGTAAAAGCACATGTCAATCTTGCAAGCATCATTTAGCTTACACAAGTGAAGGAGATACAAGCTAAGATTTCATCTGAATAACAGCTATGCATTTAGATTGCTTCAGAAGACCATGTATTTTACTCACACCCTTGAGAACAGCACGCCAGATTGCTTTTTTAAGTTCACACAGGCACATTTTGGGGTCAGCTCCCTATTACAGCCCTACAAACATGAAATAGGAAGTAAAACGAGCATGTTCCTAACAGTGAATGAATGAAGATCAGATCTACCTGTCCTCCTCACAGCACCAGCTTCCAGCTCAGCTGTGGGGTGGATGTACATGCACGCAAAGTCTCTGCTTGGGGAACTCAGCTGCTGATGGCTTTTTTTTATTCTTAATCTATGAGATCACCCATCACCGGTACGTAATTTGTTTCTGCAAAATCATGAAGCAAACCAGATGCTATGAGCATCTTGTTCCAAAAAAGTCTATAATCCAATCCTGTGACACATGGCCCAGGGTCCTGATGTCAGCATGGGTTCTGCCACAGAGCAAGTGTAATTTTATGCCCAAACCACATGCCAAGAGCATGCCCATTTAAAACACACAGAGGCAGCATTTGAGAGAAAACACAGACTGCAATTAAAGCACTCAATCTGGAAGGCCAGAGATCAATTCCTGACTTGGCCACACATACTCTGCATTGCTTCACCTTCATATCTCAGTATATTATTTCCCAGCAGCCCTGAAAGGAACGGAAGGACTTTTTCCTAGACTGTGCCAGGGCTCAGATGCTCTGGCAACAGGGTAGCGAGAGCTCCTCCTTAGAGGAGCTGCAGCAGCTCTCCTCTGCTTTCATTCTACTGCATCATACTGTAGGCAGCTAACAATAACCTTCCTTTCATTTAGTGGCAATTCCTGGACCTCCCACAAAAGAAGAAAAGGAAAGTTTCCGTAATGATAAAAAGCCACAAATGAGAGAGAATTACCTTGCAACTGTGTTTCACTTAAGCCTTTCCAAATCTTTTCCTTGTGCTTGTAAATCACTGTCAGTATTGTTCCTACATTCAAAAAAGTACAGCAGCCAGTATCTGATTTGAGGAGCTATGTTTCCTAAAAGATACTGCCACAAGGACATCCTGCACTCCCCCCCACCCAAGAAAAAAAGGCATGCTTTCCTGGGAAACTTACTTATTCAGTTACCTCTCATTATCGAAAGAGAACTCCTCTGTAAACTGAGTTTGCTTATAGCATGTTTCTCCTCTGAGACTTCCCGTCTCCTTCCACATGTGAAACACGAGTAAACAACTTACTTAGTACAAATGAAGGCAAATCGGTTGTGACTTTCCAGAAGAGCAGCAGCAAGTCCTGCAGCTGGCAAGCTGCTGTTCCAACAGGCACAGCCTCAGTCTGCCCAAATCACTATTTTCACTGAAAAAGAGTCACCTTCAAAGGAAGCAGCTTCCAGTCTCAGTGCAAGTCTGCAGCACCTACTCAGTTCTGACCCCTTATTAGCCATGATTAATGCAGGTGGGTGAGCTTGGAAAGCAGCAAGTGCTAAACCCAAAGGGGATTCCAGCTTGTCTTCAGCACATTTATAACTTACCACCTGCTCTCTTCAACTGCTGACAAGCTCCTGTACAACAGGGAGAAGGCCCACGACACAATAAAAACATTATGGCAATACATGTTCTCCTTAGATCCAAAGCATCATTGCTGGTGTCACAACCAGAGGTTAGTACCCCGTTCATATATAACTACTAGAACACTTCTGCAAGACCCAAGTTGGATAGTTAAACCCTGTATTTTCCCCAGCCAGAATCCCAAAACTAGGCTTTCTTATACTAAGTAATTGACAACTTCATAAGGCTGTTACAGGACTGCTTGAGTTAGAACCTATTTTGTTTTAACATGGAAGGCTCTTCCCTGGGAAGACAACTGCAGAAAACTCATCCTCCCGTGATTGCACTGGGCTAACACTGCCATTAAATATGCTTTTAGCTAATATAGCTGTTACGTAAGAAACTAGCCACCCCCATGTACAATCCCAGACCTATTCTCTGACATGTTGCATAAAACTTACAAGCTGGGCTAGATAATGCCAGTCTCTGGGCTACACAACTTCTTACACAGTTAAATCCACTAACACCTTCCTTTCCTTCCTGATTACTTCTAGGGACATGGCGCACACTCTGCCCCAGCAAAATCTGTGCTGCTAAAAGCACCAAAGCACTTGGGATACCGTGACATCTACCAAATAACTCACTTGGGATTCTTCACCAGTTTGCCTGGCTTGTACACTCAAAAAAGCAGACTGCTAAAACACAGAGAAGCCAATATCCTACCTAGCAGTGCAGAGCACAGCGTACATGACCTGCCTCACAAGGTACACAGGAAAAGCAATGGGGAAAAAAAAAAGTAAAAATCACGTGTCCCATTCCAAGAGGAGAAATAGTTTAATTCCTAATCCAAATGTCACTGGTCAGCTGATTAGCAGCTGGCACCTGGGAGAAGCTAGAAGGAAATAACTGACAAAATACACTTCAAAGTGATGTCTCAAACCCAACCACACTGGAATTGGGTTGAGGATCATGTAAATCTGCAAAATTTACCTCAGATGGGGTTTGTTTTAAAGGGAAGTTATTTCAGAAGAAGCTCACGTGTAATTTTAAAGGATGATAGTGACTCCAGGTTATGGTGCTGCATGCTCCAGGGAAAGGGAGCGCTGGGGGTAAGCTAGGCAGGGGTCAGCAGAAGTCCTCTGCAATTAGCCCAAGCACACATTTAGGCAGTTCGGGGGGCCACCTTCCCCCACTGGGCACAGGTTGTGCATTCACAGCCTTACCAAGCTCTTCACACACATGTTGGCCTGCAGGTCTGCTAAAGAAAACCATGATGAAACCTTCTCACAGTGTCCATTTTTTCAAAATGGAGTAAAAAAATATAGCTGGCAAATTTAAGCTGATTTTGCTTTGGTTTATAACATCTACCATTAAATGCTTTGAAATATACATTAGCTAGCAGCACACACACAGGCACATATCTGAAAAAATTTCAGTGAAATATCTGACAATTATTAAACCTGACTCCCCTAACTTACACATTTTAAAGGGAAAAGACTACAAGTAGCACCTTCAGAAAAATGCTACTAATTGAAAAATTGACTTTTCACAGACCTGAAGAAACATAGCTTGTATCTTTTGCTAGAAGCAGACAAGACAAACAAAATCCTAGCTCGAACATGCACCCCATCAATGCTTACGTACCTTGGATCAATTCAGCGCTCTTACAATCTTGCCAGTACTCAGAGTAACACAAACCATAGCCCCGTGAAAATTGGACACTGGGGCAATCCCCACCTGTTTGTTTTCGCTCAGAGGAGTACATGTGGCTTGTGGTACTCCGCCACACATGCACATCCCACAAACTCCTTCGCAAATTTCTGATTTCTGGCAACATCCTTCTAAATGTTTCTGCTGCTCAGGTCCTCATCACAGAGACACCGTCCTCCTTATAGCTCCAGCGTGGGTTTTTGGGGTGGGTTGTTGGCTTTTTTTTTCCCCCCCTACACACAGGCAGAAACGAAAAGCAGCATCCAATTTGGTCACACTGTTTTGGTTTCTTTTCATAAACAAAACAGTAAGATAGTAGCCTGACTCACCCACACGCTGAAATGCCTCCTGGGTATTCACCTCAGCTCCGTGAAACACCCGTCACCTTAAAGTCAGTAACAACTCCCCTCAGCCCACACTGGAGCACTACGCTGATGCCACCGACTTTAACCCTGGCCTTGCAGAACTCCAAGGCCAGCAGTGCTGACCTCCCACAGCAGTTAATCCTCATGCAAACTTTGAGGGGAATTTTTCAAGAGATTATTCATGCTATTATATGGATTAGAGCAAGACGTCTACAAAGACTCAGCTAAGAATCGCCTATTGCAATATATTGTTTGTAAAAAAAAAAAAAAAAAGAAAAAAAACACTGATTCACCGGTATTATAACACCATGGACAAATCACCATTCAAGTTCCTTCTGTATTATTCCCATCTACTTCCTTCCAAAAGGAAGGAACATTCCTCCCCACCCAGGAAAGCAAGTATCCAGACACAACTATTTTTAAGGGTGTGGGGGGTGTACCTAACCGCAGTGGGTATTTTGGGGGATCTACGCAAGAGACTGTGAGCACGTGGAGACATCTGCCATCTGGCACACCTCACAGTGCCTGTATTAAGGACTCCCATCCTGGGCCAGTGAGCAGTCATCTTCAGCAGGGTTGCTCAGCAGAATTGAGGGTGACCAGCGACAGCTTTGACAGATAGAAGTAAATCCCAACACTTTAATTCCAAAAGTTCTGGTTCAACCAGTTCCTCAGCCTTGCAACTCAAGTCTCCCCCACACCATTCATCATCATTTCAGAGACTCTTTCTTTTAAGCCACTTTTTACATCTCTTATTTTCTAGGCTTCGCATGTTGCACCAAAACACAGGCCTCTCCTCTCCCTTCTAAAGCAAGGGGGATGAGAGATGTTTCTTTCCCAGACAGGATACTCCTCCTCCTCCTACAAAGGGTTTCCCAGGGGACTTTTCCTTTTAGCAGAAATAGCCAAGGCTTCACAAGTTGCCTTTTCAACACTGCTGAACCATCAAAATTCACTGCAGATACAAAAAAGTTTTCCAGCCGAGGATTCAGACATCAGTAGTGCAGGGACCAGGTTGCTGAGAGCTCCCCAGGTCTCCAACTGAGTCAGTGAAAAAATGCTGTTTACCAGCACTTGGGGAGCACACGCAGCTACACCAGAAGGCCAGAAGTATGCAAAGCTGCAGCACTTCTGACCCTTGTTGACTCCCCTGATGACCTACCTTTCCTATAAAGGAAACAGCATTTTCACCCCTCTGTTCCCATCAAAAGGCGACAACCTACAAACCTACAAGCCACTGTGCTCTTGTCCTCTCGGAGACTTCGCTCACCACACAGAGGTGTTTCGGACTGCCCGCACCAGGAGCCTAACTGTGAGGAAAATACCTGCGTAGCACATTTCACCAAAAGAACTTCCTTTGCCTTATAGCGTGGTCAGGCAGAGAACATAGGACCTATTTTACAGGCCTGCTGCACCTTGCCTGGCCTGGGTGTGCAGATCTAAAAGTTGTAGCCAACCCTAGGCCATGCTCCATCCCAGAGGCTGGCCAAGAATCCAGGAGCCACAGGGAAAAGCCCTCACAAGCAGCAGTTCCTCCAGGACAGCGAGATACAGAGGGGAGGCACTTCTCCCGCACAATCTGTGCTACCACCTCGCACCTTCGGGGGCTGTAGCTTAGGCCTGCCGAGAGAGCCCAGTGACACACAGGCTCGCTTCCTGGTGCTGTCAGCACCAGGGCAGAACCTGCCAACAGATTATTCATCAGCAAAAAAAGCCTCTATTTCCCCACGTTACCAGGATGAGGCCAGCCTGCATTAAAAAAAGACTGTGACAGCTTCTCAGGTTTAGCTCATATAGTTCCTAAGCTCCTAGGTCCAAAAAGGGCCTTGGAAATATCAGCCAAGGGAAACCTATATTGCAAATTTCAAGTCAGAAAAAAAAAAAAAAATCACTATAGTTACTAGTTGAAGGGCTGTTTTCGGTGCTCCTCTCAGCTCAGCATGCAGCAGAACGTATCAGAAACCATGTCTAAAAGATGGTCACAGATCTGTTTTCTTGTACACCATGGTGACTTTTTACAAACCTGAAGGCACACAGTGTACACAGAGTCCCTTTTCCATTTTAGGGTTCTTTCCATAAAAGCCAACACAGGTCCTCCCATTCAGCTCTCATACAGCAGCTACCCTCTCTTTCGCAATTACAAGATCAAAACAAAACACTGTTTTGACTGAAATCGCAAAGGATGCTGCGCAGAAGACGGACCAGGAGCAGGTCTAAGGAGGCCAACATCTCTCTGAAGGTCGAGGCTAAGGTTACCAGCCAGAGCCATTCATAAGGTTCCTTATAGCCCAAACAAATGAAATGTAAAATGATAGTTAAAGCAGCAGTGCTGGTTACAATTAAAAAAAAAATCCCACCAGCAGCTTGCTGCACTGCAAGGACTGTACATGTAAAGAGTTTTATAATCCCTACTGTTCATTTTTAGTTCTTTAATTGTTTTATTTGGAAAAAAAATGCAATTGGGATTACCGTTTCCCCTACGAAACCCCACACAAACAGAAATCCCTCATCCCAGATCACAGCTAGCTCTATTCAGCCTACCTGTGTGCATGACAAACCTACAAGGAATTTACTCCAGTGTTTTATTCCTCTGTGATTAAGGTAGGAGGCAACTGGCCGAAGAAAGTTAGAGTGAAGACCACCACTTGCTTTATTTACAGCACCTTGTTCTGCACCAAAACATTGACATTTTTGGTTTTGTTGGTTGTTTTTTTTAAACTGCCAGTTTAGGGAAGGTGGGAAACAATTAACTTCTGAAATCCCCTCAATTTCTAAAGCATTTAAAAAAAAACTGAAACTAAACCAAATCCAGCAAACCCACACTGGGTTTACACATAGGAAGACCAAGAAATGTCAGCTTGCAGATGCCACTGGATTGCAAGTCTGTCAAGGACAATGAAATATTAGGGGAGCTAGGGATAGAGGGGGAGGCGGAGTGCACGGGAAAGGCCAAAGCCTCCCTTCCCAGCTTTGTGAGGGAAAGGGGGAGGGAAAAGAAGCAAAGGCAGAGCGCTCTGCAAAAGGCACTGGGGTCTTACCTTCCGCCAGCACCTCGTCCACCGTCACCTGGTACCGGCCGATGCTGAACACCCTGCCGATGTACCCGCTGCCCGGGCCACCGCTGCCGCCGCCGCCGCCACTGGTGCCCGATCCAGGGCCAGAGCCACCCTGCTCCCGACGCGAGTCGAAAAACTTCTTCATTTCTCAGGAGGCAGCAGCTGCCTGCTATGGGGGCGATGCTATTTTTAAGGTCCCAAACCCCCTCCTTGTTCCTCCTGCAGCCCGGCCGGGGCCGGTGAGGGGGATGCGGGGCCGCTCGCCTTGTGGGGCCAAGCAGAGCAGGCGCGCTGTCCTCCGGGGGATTCACACCTGCAAAACCACAGGGGGGATAACGGGAGGGGAAAGGCGGTTATCCCCACAGCGCGGCCTGGGCCACCGCAGCCCCCTCAGGGGAGCCCTGACTGACAGGGCCCCTGACAGGGCCCCCCGCCCGGTACCTCTCTGCGGACGGGGGGTGCCTCCATGCACCCCGCAGCGGCTCCCAGGGCCGGCCTGCCGCAGCCCCACCGGCTGCCCGCGGCGGGTCACGGCGG
The DNA here is from genome assembly GCF_034638445.1 of Ciconia boyciana. Taxonomy (NCBI): domain Eukaryota; kingdom Metazoa; phylum Chordata; class Aves; order Ciconiiformes; family Ciconiidae; genus Ciconia; species Ciconia boyciana. The sequence continues at coordinate 546,049 of NC_132958.1, read as the reverse complement.
GGGCCGCCTGCCGGCAGGGCCCGGAGCCCGCATCGCTGCCTGGCGGAGCTCCCGGCGGCCACCGAGCCCGTCAGGGACCGACCCCGCCGCCGCCACCGCCCCCCGCCGGCCCCATCCGACCAGGAAATGGGCTGTCACAGGAAGTCCCGGCTGCCGGCGGGAGCGCCGCCCCCGCCAGCCCGGAGGGCTCGGCCCGGCCCCGCCGCCCCAGGATGCCCCCCCCGCCGGCGGAGCCAGCCCGGAGCGCGGCCGTCACCCCCCGCCCCACAGCGCGGCGGAGGGGCGAGTGCCCCTTTTGCGGGGGGGCAGTGGGGGGGTAGGTGGAATGGCGGCAGCCGGCCCCGCCGCGCGGCACCCTGGGAGCGGTAGTTCCCGTTCACGGAGCAGTAGTTGGGGTGGGGGCCGCACCGCCGCGGTGGGGGACTACAACTCCCAGCATGCAGCGCGGCTCTGCCAACACGGGGGGGAGAGGAGGGGGCGCGGGTGGGGGGGCGACGTTTTGGCGGGGCCGTGGGGAGAGACCCCGGTGCGGAGGCTTCCCCTCAGCCCGGCCGGCGGGGCTGGGGCCCCCGGCAGGTCGAGGGAGAGGAGAAGGTGCCCGGGGGCCATTTATTCCCCTCGCTGGGAGGGATGGGCGCAGAAATCCTGTCAGCGACGAGCCGCGGCCCGCGCTGGCACTTCGCTGCACCTGGCGACGGCTATTTACGTTTATTTTCGAAACAGTGCGCTTAAACTTGACATTGTCGTGTCATAATAATAAAAGTCCCCTGCAGTGACATCTTGGGCTTGACCTGAAGTACGAGGCTTGTCTTCACAGAGGCCCTGCTAGCGCCTCGTTCAAGAGCCTCAAATAAAACTAAAAATGAACTCGAGATATCCCCAGCCCTCAAAACTCGTTGACTACTTTAAACCTAGCAGTTGGTTTTGTAAAGCCTGCGCCTTAGATTTACTATTAAATTACATCTTTCTCCTCCTCCCCGCTCCAGTACCTCACGCAGCTTGCAGCAAGATGCTCGTCAGCAGCAACGTGGCTCATCCAAACGGCCCAAAGCCCTTGGGTCAGGCTTCAGAGAAGCTTAGTTTAGCTCAATCTCATGAAATTTCTTTTAAATGCACTTTGGATTCCTTTCAGCCTTTTTTCTGATAAATCAGAAGATTTTTCCAGCCTACGGCATCCACAGCAGCTGGCTCCTCTCCTTTCCACATGCATTAACAGGGAAGGCCAGAGCTGGGGTTTCAAACAGCGGAGGGAAACATTAAAATGGCAAAAATTGGTTTTCCCAGCCTGACACCCAGAATACAAAACCCCGAGGAGCACACAGCTGCCAGAGGAATGCCTCCATGACAGCACCGCTCTCCTTCCTCCCCTCTGACTGGAGCAGGAGAGGAAACCAGAGCACACTTGCGTTTTCCCGATGACTATTATTTCCTGTATTATGGTAATAACTACAGCCATCCTGCTGACAAGCTCCTGTCCCAAGCGGATAGGCTAGGCAGGCCCTGGTTTCTGTGGGATGGCAAAAATATTTACCCTTTGCACAGCCCTTTTTCTTTTTCCTGCATCGCTACCTTGCTTGAATGAGCTGGCTTTTGGGCACGGGCTTCCAGCAATGCCAACAAGACTGGATCAGCATGTTGTAAACAGACCCAATTGTTTTTCCCCCAATGTCTGAAGACTTTTAAGATACATATGGCTCTCAGAACAGGCAAGTAAAATTGCTGGTGATAATATTTAGCATGTTGGATACACAGATCTAAAAGTACATCACTGTACAGTTGCTTTTCTGCTGAGCCACTGTGCCTCTTCATTACGGTTAATGCTACACCTCTTCCATCATCCTTGTTCTCAGCAGTTCTTGTAGGTAAGGGCCTACAAGCCCACCCTGCAGACCTCAAAGTCCTCCTTGACCACCGTCCTTCACCCATAGTTTGCAGGGTGCTGCAGAGTGGCTCCCATCTGCACCTCATTTCCAAGTGTCATGTACGAGACACCGTAAGTCCACACGGCTGGAACTGCAATCATTTCAGCTAGTCAGCTAACTGAAAGCAGTGCTTTTTCATTTAACAGGCTTTAATCTTCATTAAACCTTGCACGGCTGTGGTTTGGGGCTATATGATGAGTTGCCAATGGTCCATACAGAAGGTTCATTTGCCCTTCAGATTAAATGTGAACTGGGTAAAGTCTCAGTTGCTTCTATCCATTTTTTTTTTAATTACTCTAACTTGTGAAAGATCCCCAGGCATCTATTAAGACTGAGGTAAAACACCCAGTGCAAAAAGAGAGTTCTATAATCAGTGATTTCTGGGGACTCTGCAGAACTGAACAATTTCCAAGGAAATTGGGCATCTCTGTACAGTACAGGGAAATGACTCATTTCCAACTAAAGAAGATAAAGCCTACTGCCGTGCAGAGAGCTTGCAGATGCACTGCTGAACATCCTAACCAGGCACTGAGAAGTACTTTTTTTAAATGTACCTGGGAGTGCTGAGGTATAATACAGATGAGCGTCAGACCCACGTACAACTATGGGGCCCTGATGTTCTGGCCACAGGCACACAAACTGTCAGTGACCATTTTGGGGAGCAAAAGCACAGCAGAAGCCACTCCTCGGTTGCAGATGCTGATGATATTCTTTATTCCAGAAGGCACGAGGCTCGGCTGCACTGCTGCAATCCCAGTGACCTTCATAGGGATCAGAGAGAACTGAGCCTGAAAGCTTTAAGTGAAAAAGCTAATCAGTGATTGCCAGCAGAGGCATGGTCTAGTACTTCTGTGTTAGCCTGGAGCAACTCCAGGGTGCTCATAGATTTGTCCCACTGCAGAGAGAAACCTCAGTCTGACTAATACTGTCAATCCTAACCACCAAATTTTAGCTGTTAAAATCCCATGACGCTAGGTTTAAAATACTCGAGTCCTGATGATGTGGTCAGCAGAGCTGTTTGCCTGCACATTGTCTCCCTGATCCCTGGTTCCCCTATACTGCTAAGTAAATGCATTCAAATCCCCAGGAAGAAGCACATTAATACAGCTGCATCCCTCTTGATCAAACTTTCCAGACAGCTCAGCATTTTCTAAATAAAAACATACGTTGGGAAAGGGTTCATGCGATTAACCTACAAGCGAGGGCACACTGACCTCTCCTGGGCATTTCGAGAAGTGGCAACAAGGTAGAAAAGAGCCTACACAGCTTTCTGTGCTCGGTTGTGCATAACTATCCAGGGGCAACAAAGTAATGGTCGTATTTTCCTGCATTCAGTGCATAATAATTAAGTCTTCTCATCTTATTTTTATCTTGATAAGGATGTTCCCTTAACCACACACATTTACTGCAAAAACTTCTGTCAAGCTTCTCACCAGACAAAGAGTATTAGAGCTACTATTCTATCCATCTCTATTTCTGCCCATGTTTTCTGAAATCCAAGGATTTATTTTAAGTGCATAGTCGTGGCCCACAAACGCTACTAGTCGGACCAGAAAAACCATCACTTTTCTTTACCACCCCCAAGAAAAGGTCAACTCTCAAGCATACTATCATCTCGCTAGCAATTTGGCTAGGTTCAGAGTTCTGCAGAGGAGCAAAAGGAAGACTCCAAAACTCATATCTATATTTTACCTGTTCAAAAACTAAAAGTTTCTACCTCTTACGTGCTCCTATTTGCCCTTGTAAGACATACTCGCTAGCTCCAGCAATGGCTACCCTTCCTGCAGCTAGAAGCCATCTTCCATCAATGGTAATGGCGCTCATGGCCTATATATAGAGTAGACACATGGAATTAACTGAGCTGATGGAGATCTGTAGGCTCATGCGTATTTGATGCAATACTATGCATAGCATGGATCGATATTGTGTACATCAATAGGATTGTCCACCAAGTCAGAAAGAGCCATGTTTCTCAAGGAGCATGACCTTGCACTTAAAGCAGGTATCGTTACATTAAGAGAAATTTGCAGATTGGGTTCTCATTGACAAGGGATTTATCAGCTGCGTTTCAAGTGTCAGGGTCCTGAGTGTACCCTCAGGCTTTCACTGCCCCAAGCAGTCTCTCCTGGGCCTCTGCCCAGCACCCTTTGCTCATCGACCGTGACCTCCATTTAAGTGTGGGCCAAGGAGACTCGCTCTTTGAGGCAGTTGTAGGATAGTCCTGGCTGTGGTTCTGTCTTTTGACTTCGCTGGGTGAGCTCTGGGCTTGTGTTGTAAGTAGCGCTGTTTCTTAGCGTTTCTAACTTGGTTTCCTGGGTAGGCTGTGGACTTGCTTTGCCTCGTGATCACTGGGTGGCTGGTGAAGCTGGTTACTGCCCCTAACTCTCTTTAGGCATGGTAGGACTGGGTCCTGTTTGCATGCTTACCCGCATGGGTAGGGTGCTCTTGGCATCCTTTGCTCCTAGCTTGTTTTCTCTTGTGGAGCAGCTCTGCTCTTCTTGCTTTTTAGCACTAGGTACATCATGTTAAGATGCTTAATGTGTTTTCCCCACTCCAAGCTCCACATCAGCCAGTGAGTTTCTATCATATTTCCATGAAGGAATGAATACACGCGTGCCTTAGAAGTCCCCCTTAGCCAGGCAGTCATAGCTCTGTCTCCATCCCCTAGAGCTGGGTTATAGCCAAATTACAGAGCAGCGAAGTAAGATAAAGCTACGTAGAGGCAGATATTAAGAAGAAAAAAATGAAAGCTACTCATTTCCTCTTCAGAACTATATGTATGCTAATTGAAGTAAACATTCATTAAGCCCATTAAATGAAATTTAGGTTTGATAATGCATTTAAGGCTGCTGGAAGCAATGGTGTAGCAGTTCATAGCCTGCAGCTTTAGGTTGTACCACAAATAATATATAGCTTCCACAGGGGCATTAGGAGTTTCCCTGACTGAATGTCTCTCCACGGAGCTGGTAAATGCCCTAAGGCCTGAGGTTTAAATTAGATCAATTAGTCTTGATAGTGAGGGTTTGTTCGAGACAAAGTTATTATATTTGTACAAACTGTAATGTGAATGCAATTATAGTGGTCTAGCCCATCTCTTGTCCTTAATGTAAATAGGCTATACCACAACAAGCAACGTAATTCTGATTGCACTGCATCCACACTAGGTGATGTCTTCCCAGCAAGTAAAGGGAGCGGCTTATCAAGGCCAGGCAACCCTAGATCATGTGAAGACTCCTGTGCGTCTTCTGCCACAGCCTGTGCCTTAAGCTTTGCTGGGGATGTTAAAGCTGGCCTGTTTTCCCCGGTTCAGTTTGAACAGTCGAAGGTGAGACAACACAAGCAACTAGGATCAAGAGCAAGCGACAACTTGTATGACTGCAAGGGGCTCTTTTGAAGGGAAAAGCGGGACCCCACAAGTGCCTAACCATCTTCACAACCCCTCTACAGAGGTGCTTGCTGACTCCAGTCCCCCTTTGGATGGCATTCATGAACACAGGCAGTCAACGAAGCTGTCAAACAACCAATGCCCCAGGACTGTTTGCCTTCCCTGCTGTTTATAGCTTTAGTTAATAAAACAGGAGAATGGGCTCATGGCCAAGTGCAGCCTGAAGTTTCTCTATAAGAGAAAGGCAGAGTGTGTGGGTATTTCTGAGACAGTGTCAACACAGCATATGCTGTGGGACAGCAGCGTGGAAAGCACTGAGCGTGGTAGCACCCGAGACACTGTTATAGTTGTCACTGTTATAAATTGTAATAGCATGCAGGATCTCCTCTTGTGTGCCTGCCTGCAGAACGTGCGAGCATCCCTGTCTTAAAAATCTTGTAGTTGAAGCACACTCGAAATGGGGAGTTTGGCTGCTGGCTTTTTCATACAGCTGCTCATTGCTGTCTCCCCTTATAGCTTATTTTCTAAGGCATGTAGTGCACCATGTCTAAGTGGTCTCATTTTAAATGAACTTTAGGTTAGAGGGATTTTCTCAGATCAGTTCTGCTCCCCTGTTCCTTCTTGGCCTTATGTGACACATACGTTCACGTAATCAACCCGGGTCTATCCAGAGAGCCCTTGACTTGCATAGCAGTACGGGTATGCTATGCTCAGGGCTTTGTAGAGTCCTGTCTGAATTGCTAAGAGGTGGAGTGCTGCATGTTCCCCTGGTAATACTGACTGTGTAAAAACAGTGTTTCTAATGGTTGTGGTAAGTAATGAAGAGCTAAGAACACTTCCATTTCTTATGTGAATTGGAATATTTGAGTCTTCCCACCTCAAATAAACACTGCTTACCTGTTTCTGGGAGTGTGTTTGTCATCTTCCTCCCTCTCTTTGTGTTAAGAGGGCTTTGCTCAAATAATAGAACAAAAGCTTCCGGCTAGCTCTTCCTAGGGTCTTCCCCAAAACACCACTGTTTCTTACCAAGGCTACCTCTGCTTTGTGGAAATGGACATTTCATCTTATACAGTGCCGAACTGGAGGTAAGGAGACATTCTTGCTCTAAGCGTCAAAAGTACCTCTACATCTCTGCAGCGAGTCCTAATATCTGCAGTTAACTTTGTGATTAATCTGATATTAATATGCAGAATGTGAGAATCCTTTACCCTCTTACAAGCACATGAAAATCAGTGCTTTAGAAAAGCAAGCACTTCAGCTTCCACCCTAACCTCGGCTACCTGCTGCTATGGAGACTGTAGTCTGAGCCACAGCATTGCAACACAGCTCTGACAGCACTTGTGCAACAGCTGAATAAACCCCATTTTCAGGGGCTGCCGATTGCACACTGCTGGTGCTCAGGTATGAAAATGAGCATTCCCTTATGAACTTCCTGCCAACACCTGCATAATCCCCAAAGGCCCAAATTCTGGCCCCCACTGAAATCCGTGGGAGATTGGCTGACAACTTCATTAGTGCCAGGATTTAGACCTCAGTGAATGAGGTGAGGCTGTTTCTCTAAAGCTAAAGGCAGGTACGTGCTAATCAAATGACACACAGAAAGTCTCTCCTTCCAGCACCAGGCTCCTCTACTCTTTAAGGTGCAAATTTAAAAGGCCAGGTCCTTAGGGCAAAAACACAAATGCTGCCATTTTCCGAGTTCAGCTCTGTTCTCATTGTGGGACCTAGAATAAATACCTCCTGCTTAGCAGGCTGGCTGCTTGAGCTCAATTTATTTACTTAATGCACACTGCCCTGTCTTTCTGTGACCTTTAATTTTTGTTATGTCTTTTGTACAGGTGAGAGAGCAGCAGGATGGAGTGGGAATACAGAGCAGGTATGCAACTGAGTAAAGTCTGGGTATTTTGAGAGTTTTATAACAGGGAGGTTTAAAATAATCGATAGGACAAACAGGAAATATCAGTGAAAAGAAATGTACTTCGTCACTTACTACACTGATAGCAACTGTGGGCTTGTCCATTACTGTCCCTCTTTTGATGTGAGGACAGCAAAGCTATGCTAGACAGTGCTTCAGGCTGGAGATATTTAAGGATAGCTGTAGCCTTTCCATCCTTTAAGAGATGAAGACAACATGCTGAAAGCTGAGTAGACCCTAGACAAAGGGCTCCTGGAGAGCCAAAGCTTTGTCTCCTGAAACTTATATAGGAAATTTCTCCTCCAGCAACAACTCCCAACCTGAAGGGAGCAGCTCCTGTAGCAAGGTACAACAGGGTTCAGACAACCATTGCCCTAAATCCCCTGTCCTTCCATCCACCTTCCAGAGAAGCTCGGCTAACTCTCAGCATGGTCAGAAGATTTTGTACTTTGTATTTTTTTTTCCTTTCTGGTCCAAATAATTGTGATTGTCTGAATCGGATGGCTACGGAGCCAGCATCCATAACCAGCCAAGATTATAGGGAACTCAGCTGTGTGTTGGGTCAGAATCTGGCTTCCGAATGGACTACACTTACATGACTAATTCTGGATGGCCAAAAACATCCACACAAACACTTTGCATCTTCAAGTATTCCTCCCTACTTGGAGCCTCCCCCAGGGGGAAAAAAAAGATTAAATTATGCAAATCATGAATGGCAGGATTGGTGCAATATTTAAAGGATAAATACCTTTCAAAGAAGATTAATAACTTATTGACTAGAATCATTACTGTTGCATATACCATTGACTTCAGTGTCAGAGCCATCCAGTCCTCGGGGTTGAAGAGGCTGGAAAGCAAACAGAAGAATGAAGCTTTTGAAAATATACAGGCTAAAAAAATCAGAGGCAACATAAGATGGAGAAACACAGCAGTTCTGCTGGTGGATTAAAATGAGTGGCTATGGGCCCAGAGCAGGAGACAGCTGACGTGAGAGGAAGGGATGAGAATGGAAACTTTAACAGACGTAGGAAAGAGAAGAGTTTCTCCTTAGTGACTGTTGATAATATGTACTAGTCCGCACTGAATCCTAGTTGGGGTAAAGTGCCAGATTTTGCAAGGAAAGAGACTCTGCAGTGGAAAAGGAGAGTGCTTGTGGCTTGAACCCTGTTTTTCTGCTACCCTCTGTTCAATGTTCCCCTGCATCAGCAGGGATGACTAGATGCTGGCCTCTGGGAGGTTGTTTTTGGGCGACTGCGCTGCAGTGGGAGCTATAATAAGCCGGCTGCAGACATGCTCACTAGAGCACAGCCTGCATTCATCTGAGCTGCTAAATTTAGGTCTCTTCCAGCAAAAGAGCATGTGCAAAGAGGCACAGGGATGAGATAACAACTGTCGTACGAGCTGGAAAAAAGAACCCGAGAGGGCTGATTTACCCATTATAATAACTGTACTTTTGGCATCAGAGGACACCAAAGTCCCCGAGGATAAACACAGTGAAGACAAGATATGTATTATTGAAAGGTTGATTTCCCTCTGTCAGCATCATGATCTTGTCCAAGGCTGACCCTGGCAGTGTCACATCGGGGTAAAAACTGAAATCCTTTTGCCTGAAGTGTTTTGACTTGAGGGCAGTGCCATTTATTGGGGCAAAAATAATCATCTATATGAAAATAATCATTCTTACAGACATCATGGCTGTTTGTGACACAAAGTTCTTAGACGAGGGGGGACGATGCTGAAGAGCTGGAGAAGTGCTGTGGGAGCAAAGGAGACACAATACAGGTAAGAAATCCCCACAAAGGGCATGGGCGGATGAACAGGACTTCTTGCTCAAGGCGGCTGCAGCCTGTGTGCTCCACGCCGTCGTCCCCCTCGCTCCCCCCTTGGGTATGCCCCTTCACACGACAGCATACAGCGAGACATCAGATGCTGGCTGTGCGCTCGGGCTGCAGTCAGAGGGACCCTCTGTTCCCAGAGATGTTTACAGGCAATGCTGGGGAGCACGGAAGCCATCTGAGCCTGCCAGGCCACCTTTACGTGCAAGGGCCTCTGTGTAACCCCAAAATGTGCATTTCCTAAATGTGTGTGAGGCTCCTTGGGGAATCTCTCCCTGCTCTGGATTACAACCAACTGTTTACGGAAGGGCAGAGGAAGGGAGCTGGGCGTTCGAGAAAAGCTGCTTTGCGCCGGCGAGTCCCACCCTGCTCCAGGGCGGGGACTTTGCCATCCAGGGCAAGCCGAGAAAAACTCTTCCTATCCCTGCCAAGGCACCCGCTTGGGACAGCAGGTGAGTGCCAAACTAACTGGGGGGTCCCCTTTGGCATGGGGAAGGGGCTGCATGGTTAGAGGTGCCTGGGAAGATGCCAAGCCCCATCCCTGCTTGCCAGACCGCAGCGGCTGGTAGCGCGGCTGTGCGGGAGCGGGTCAGCCCTTGGCTGGGCGGATGCCCTGTCCGGGCCATGATGCCAAGGCATTAGGGCATTGGGGCAGCCCTGGAGGGCTCAGGCCTGGGGTGAGGAAGGACAGGGAGGCGGGTTGTGGGAAGGAGGAAGATGGCTGACTCTTCCCAGGCATAGGGAGTGCAGGTTTTGCTTCCTATTTCTGCTGTGCCCCGTGGCCAAGCTGGCATGTCCTCCCCGCTGGATGCTGGAGTGTGGAGGGCATGGCAGGGGGCTTGTGAAGCGGCTTTGCGTGGGTGCACAGGCTGAAGTGAGGAGTGCAAGGCTCTGCTAACTCAGTATTATATTTTTATTCCTTTTGAGGGCAGTGGCCAGGCAAAGGTCATCGTGTAGGAGGTGCTGGGATATTTCAGCTGGCTCGGGGCTCGACAGCAGAAGGGAGGTCCTTTCCTGAGCTGCAAATCGGGCTGGGATCAAGGTCAGTCACCCTGCTATGAGCCCCAGACCTACCCCGGGGCACTCTGCCTCCCTGAAGCACAGCCAGCTGTGGAGGGAGGCAGGCTGTATCCAGTACGCTGGAAACAGCTGGCAGTGGCAGAGCCATGGAAAAGCTGATCCGGCGCAGGATGGGGGTTTGCGTTCAAGTGTATGTGCACCGAATGAAAGACCTAGTCAAACAAGTCCAGTGTTTGCCTTGCAAGGGGTTGGGTTGCAAAACGGTGGTTTTCCGCTCTAGGTATAGGACTGGCAATGTGTCTATGAGCTCAAACTTGAGGAAAAAAAACCAAGCAACCCTGTGTTTATATCCTGTTAAGCCGTTGGGAGCTTTGCTTGCTGGGAGCCATGTGTGCTCTGTGCACAGTCAGGAAAACTTGATTCAGGGCAAGCCTAGATTTGAATTGGCCAGCACACACGATCGTTTCAGCTGTTTTCTGATAAATGAAATTTATTCTGGATTCAGCTTTTAGAGGACATTGATGTGGACTTATAAGTGCCTGATTAGCTGATAAAGCCTGCCAGGAAAAGGTCATCCATGGAAAAAATTTGAATAATGGGAGGGATGCCTCGTACACCTGCACTCTGTCATCTGGCCACAGAGTTTTGAGCCTGTTCTAAGCCAGGTTTACTGTATCAGCAAGCTCAGGCCTTTATTCTGGGATGAAGCAAATAACATCAGGACAGGGATTAGCTGGGGCACCTTAGCACTTGCTAGCTGACTTTTTGCATGCATAGTTTAATTCTTCAAAACATGGAGTTAAGTGTTGCTTCTATCCTGAAGCTGTTTCTCCCCGTTTGAGCTGCAGGCCAAGGAATTGTGTTAAGCTGCAGAGCGCTGGCAAATCTGACTGAGCAATTCCTTTCTCTCTCTACTAGCAAAGGGAGTGGCTAGGAAAGTTTTATTCATCTAATGCCCCAGCCTGAGCAGTTAATGGAGACGCCTTCACCTGACAAAGGGAGCAAGAGGGTTACAGGGGCAGGGACCATTGCTGTAGAACTTGGTTGAACTGCTGAGTGCTTCCACCTGTAACTTCAGTGGCTCATTTCTTGTGGCACCACACACAGAAATATACTGGGAACAAAACAGCATTTGCAGATTGCACAATGCAGTTAGCACCGCTGCCTTTTGCAGTGCTCTACTCTTTATATTCCCAGTGACGTTTAAGCTGCATGAAGAAATCGGAACCTTACAGTCAATATTCAATGTGACATTTCTGTTGTAATTTGATATTGCAGGAGCACTTGCCCTGAATCCAGTACACGCATCCTTTCCTCATGTTTTGGTTTCTTTCTGCCAGCTCATTTGCACTCAGAATTTTTCTGCCTCCTACCCCTTTTTCCTTGTTTATTGACCTTTCTTTTGCCCTCTAATCAACTTGCTAAAACAGCCTGTGTACAAACCAACTGAATGGTAAAACTGCATCAGAAAAACATCTGTGAAATTCGAAGCCATTACTTAGTGTCTGGCTAAAGCAAATAAAGTTGGCTTTATATTTCCATAAAAGATTAGAGAAGAGCAAAGATGAGTTTTCTGAGGTCTAGGTCATAATTTGACCACTGAAATCTATAATCAAATGAAAGAAAGCAAACTCAACGCTAATAATTTTCCATACGTTGCCTGATTGCACAAGGTATAATAACGTACAGATGACCTAGAGAGCACTCGGGAGTGCCTGTGCGTAACACATCTATGGCAAATGTCATCCAGAGAATTAACTTGCCTGAACAGCACCCTCTGATGATATTCCAGATTTGTAAGAGTCATGTGAAGCATGAGCCAAGGCACTCCTGTTCTTGCACAACTGTCTGGGCTCATCGATGGCAGCTATTAAGCACCATGAGCAAGATTAAGGAGAGATGTTGTCAGCCGCTGGCATCACTGCTTCTACTTCAGGGCTTTAAGGCGAGAACCTCAGTTCATGCTGTGTTGAGCTTGAGTTGCAGGGAAGTCAACCTTGTCCTAGTACTTGACATCCTGTCAACTGACCAGGGATATGGGAAAATACTGTGTGTGTGTTCAGGTATAGGCCCTATGCAGGAAAACAAAATTATGAACAGAAAAAATAACCCTGGGGCGATGGCAAGTAAGCTTTTTTTTTTTGTTCGAGGGCTTTAACAGGCAATTAAAACTGCAGTCCTACAAGGAATTACACATTGCACCAAACTGAGGAGGTGTTGAATACAGCAGATTTTAAGTAAGAGGGAAAATAATTTTCCTGTCCCAGTCGTCAAGTGAGGTTACCTTTGCATGCTCATCTACACCCTGATGTGGTCTCTGCCTCCTGGGGAGTCTCTGTGAAGGGTGTCAGGACTGTGCAGGCACCCTCACCCTAATTCACCCTCAGGCTCTCACCTGGCAAGGTCAAAGCCATGTGTTTTGAAGGGCATGGGAATCAGGTCTATTTTCTTTGTTCCCAGGGCAACGTTGTCTGCTTCTCCTTGTAGCCTCAGCCAGGTTGTCACACTAGCACTAGAAAAGAAATTTCTTAAATTACTAGTGGTAATCATCTGCTTGTGCACCACATCCCTCTTTCAGACAGGGTGAACGCCCTGGCCCTGTGCTGTCGCAAGCCAGCCTTTGTTCATTTGGTACAAAGCAGGACTGGGAACTCAGGGATGCTGCTACAGGCGTTCAGTAGGGCTGTTCAAGTGTTGCTTTTAGTCCTCAGAGAAATTAGATGGTTACTTAACCAGCCCCATTAACTGGCAAGGGTAGGTATATTCTATGAATTATTTGCTAGAAAACTAACACTCCCTCTGGTTTTTATTACAGTTGTCTAACTGCCTGGGGACTCGGACAATAAGAGATTGACCAAATACGAGAGTGATGGTGAGTGTGTGTGTTTTCTGTACCATGCTGTGCCAAGTGTTTGCTCTGATCAGATAAACGTAGGGAGTGTAGCTCAGATAAGGACACAGCAGGAAGAACACTGTCACTGTCTGTCCCTTTATGGGGGGTGACTTTATTGCTTCTCTCTGCTTCCTCATACTAGAGGAGAATGATCCACACATACGGGCTTTTCCATTTTGGGAGTTAATGGAAAATTCAATCAGATATGAGTTGAAAGAGAATGAATTTCTCCAGATAAACTTCCTGGGCATATTATTCTTTCCAGGTTCAACCTGCAAGTTAGCCATCTATATGGTAGTTATCCCTGTGCCTGTTTCAGAAAGCCTATCCTACACGAATGTTAAGCAGTTTTTTGCTGATGATTTTCATGGGAACAGGGAGAGCTTTGTAAGAGACAGTGTAGTCCCACAGAAATGGCACTGGGCAGGAGGCAGGAGAAACCTGTTTGTGAATCACTGTTTTGAGCAAAACACTACGCTTCCTGGTGCATTATTTTACGGAATTATTGTCCTTGGCCGCTCTTAGAGCAGTCAGGCATAGGGCTTTGATGGGAACAGCTTCTTCTATGATTTACGTGGAAAACTGCTGGGAAGAAGCCCCAGCTGGACTGAACAGAGATGTCAGACTGTTTGCCATTATTTAATTGGAAACCACATACTCCATGGGCAGCTATATGAAGATATTTTCTCCTTTTAGTTGTGTCCCTGTGGCTTGTTTCTTATGTGGCTAGGAAGACCCTCTAGAACAAACTGTTTCTCTTTAGGGTAGGGTGGAAGCCTGATATAAAATCAGTCGTGTTTGGTGGGTGGACTTTACTTGCTGTGACTGTGTTTGCATCTTTTGGATTTTTTTTTTTTAATTCAACTCTACTGTATTTATGTATCACTTTGAGTCTGCCTCTGATAACTCCTCTCCTGTGGATTTAGGCAACAATCAAGGGGGTCTCCAGTTTCAGTGCTGAGCAAGAAGCACAGGCACTAAGGAAGGCTATGAAGGGATTTGGTGAGTTGGTCTCCCTCCACTGTTAAACCCTCTTTTTCCCCTCTCTGAGCATTGGGAATGTTTTGTCTGGTGGTTTGTTAGAGGGGAAGTTTAGCCATTTGCATTGCCCTGCTGCCCTGTGAGGGCACTGAAAGGAATTGAGTGACTTGAACACAACTTGAAATCCAAGTCTTGGCCACAAAAACATGGTTAGTCAGGCTCTTGTCTTGTCTGTCCTGCGGTGTGGTACTGCCATGCCGCTGGCTGGGTTGAGGCACTTCTGTATGTTGATCTAGTCCCCAGTGCTGTTGAGAACCAGGTTGTGTAAGGAACAGAAGATGTTGAGAACCGGGTTGTGTAAGGAACGGAAGATGGCTAATGGCACACTCTGGACAAGACCAGAGCATGCTTCTGGTTCTTGTGCAAGCAGCCTGACTGGTTTCCATTGGTTTCTTCCAGGCACAGATGAAGATGCCATCATCGAGATCTTGACCAAACTAAATGTTTCCCAACGTCAGCAAGTTCTGATCACCTATAAAAGCAGTATTGGCAGGGTAGGTGGTCTTCAGAGATTAGTGACTGTGGCTTTAACTGGGAGATGTAGACAATGGTTGGGTTATATCACTTGGGTGAAATGTGAACAATATCCTAGTCTCCACGACAGTAACATTAGCACAAGCTTTCCCTGGCCAAGTTTATTTTGGTCTTGTTCACTTCAGAGCAACTGTTCATCCAAGGAGGGCTGGAGCATGAAGAAAAGTGGTGCATGAGTTCTTTCTGTTCTCAAAGGCTGTATCTTCTCCCAACTCCTTTCTCCTCTCTCTGTCTTCTAGGATTTGATTGATGACTTGAAGTCTGAGCTGAGTGGGAATTTTGAAAGGGTGATCGTTGGTATGATGACTCCTACCACCATGTACGACGTGCATGAACTGAGAAGGGCTATGAAGGTTCAGAAATCTTCCTTTTATGTTGCTTAAGTTCTGGTCAATTTAATATGATATGGCATAATTATACATTTATTATTAATTTATTATTACCTTATATATCATTAAAAAAATCATAGTTGCACATCAAAACAGTTGTCATTATAATCTTGGATTTTGTCTTTGTAATTCCCTAGGGTGCAGGAACAGATGAAGGTTGCCTGATTGAAATTCTGGCTTCTCGCACAAACGAAGAGATTCAGCGCATTAATGAGACCTACAAACTTCGTATGTAGTGTAAACTGCAAGCCATTATCATACTGTCTGAAAAGTCACTTGTGTGTATGCATGGACACGTGAAGAGGATGGAGAGGGGTCTGTTAGCCTTTATATGTGACAAATCAGCCAATACAACTATTGCCATTTGTCCAGAGAGATCCTCTGAATTAAGCAGGTATCAACAGCAGGACTGCTAACAGCCTCAAGGATTAGAATTTCACCCAGAAACTGAATCTGTGTAAATAAAATGGGATGGGGTGGTTATGTCTATCAGTTGGATGTCTGTCCATGTGTGGATCTATTGGCAGTTTTATACTGGCTGTGCTTCTTAATTTTGGCCTGTAGCAGTAAATAAGATGGCTGGACTGCTATGATGATGTTTAGAGCCCTGAGCACAGTTACATATTTACCTAGTTTACGGCTGGCAAATGTTGTGGCCAAACAGCGGCCAGGTGGTGGACCTGTTACTAACAGATGTCATATGTGTGTGTGCTCCTGCTAGAATATGGCCATACCCTTGAGGAGGACATTATCTCTGACACATCTTCCATGTTTCGAAGAGTCCTCGTGTCCCTCGCGACGGTAAGTCCAGGCTAAGGGGAATGAGGATGAATCTTCCTGTTGCTGATGGACACGCCTCTCACTTCAGTGATGAGGTGTTTCAGGCTGGCTTCTATTTCACTTATCTTGCATTTCACTTCACCTGCATTTCACACCCAGCTTCTGCAGGGAGAGGAGTCTGACTCTGGGTATGCATTAACGAGGTGCTCTTTTTAAAATGGCCCAGTTGAAGTGGATTGCTGCTCATTTCAAAAGGAAGTACGAGTCACATCTGAGCCATATTTCGCTGTATTTGTAAGCTACTATTCAATTTTAAGGATCCTATTATGCATCTCCAGTAACTTGTTTTGAATGGGGAATTTGCAGGACTTGCTTCCATTAGTTGCTGTGGTGAAATGAGTTTTTCATCCTTGTACCTCTGCAGGGAAACAGAGATGAGGGAACGTATGTGGATGATGCCCTTGCTCAGCAAGATGCTCAGGTGTGTAGCAATTTGCTTCCTTGCAAGAATTGTCTGTTCTTGTACATGTGGTGCGTGGTGAGTCCTTGCTTTTTCTAGACCTCATTTTTTTTCAAGGTAGAACAGTAAGCCTGAAGCTATGCTAGACAGCAGCACCCTAGGTGGAGACCTGGGCTCTAATCTCAGTTTTGACCCTTAGGGAAGCCTCTTCACTGCTCTGACTCAGCTGGTGAAATGGGGATGATGGTTCTAGCCTCCTTTGCAACTCTGTGGTGAGAGGTCTCTAGACAGGCTGGGTATTTGGGAGGAGAGATGACATTTCAGTTGAGAGTTGCTGTGCTTGGTTAGTATTTGTTGGAGAATATCTGTGATCTAGACAAGCCACAGGCCAGCAGTGCTCAAGCACCAAGTATAAAAATCTCATGTTATGTACAGCTGGTCTTCTCAATTAGCCTTACTTTGTCTATTCGTAATGTCTTCAAGTGCCTGTATGAAGCTGGGGAGAAGAAATGGGGAACAGATGAGGTGCAATTTATGGCCATCCTCTGTACACGGAATAGATCCCACCTACTAAGAGGTAGGACCCTCTGCGGTGTCCTGATTTTTTTTCCTTGTTTGAGGATGATGCTTTTGTAGGAGCTTTGTACTTGTTCATTAACTAATTGTGAACTCTTCCTGAGACAGCAGGTATCCTAGAGCCCAGTTGCATTCAATTCTTTAAGACCATTTTATTCCCTCCTGAGACAAAAAGGGACTTGAGAAAAACATCAGTACAACTTGCTCCAGCCTGTAAACTGGAGATAATGAAGTGTGACTCCCACTGGGGCAGAGCTAAGCATTTAAACTGCCATCATTAACTAGCAGTTCTTGAAAACGCTAGCAGCAGTGGTAGGCCAATTAGCAAGACTGTTGATAATTAAAATGAATTATTTCTGTGGGACAGCCCTGATTTAGCTTACAATGTCACAATAATGGTACAATGTTCATACAGAGTATGAGGAGCTTGATCTTGCAAAGTGATCCTTGGTGGTTTACACACTGTATGCCCTGAAGCATCTCACTCGCTCTTTTTATCACTGATTCTTCCTCCTAGTTTTTGATGCATACAGAAGGATTGCTAATAAGGACATAACAGACAGCATTAAATCTGAGATGTCAGGAGACCTCGAAGATGCTTTGTTAGCTGTGGGTGAGTGCCCTGCTTTTAAACTTTGTCTACAAAGTAATTAAATAATTAGAGGTACTGTATCTTGCCCTGGCTGGCTGTTTACGTAGCTTCAGGAGGCAGATACTGTTTGCGAGCCACAGTGCTCTACTCTTTGCAGATACAATCGGGTGAGAGAGCTCCATGCTTTACGATATTGTTTGCTTTCCCAAGTGATACTTTGGTACCTGACATTTGCTGTCAGGAAGCATTAAAGCCTTAAAGAAAATATTACTGTGCACTGGGCACGGAGACATCAATTTGCAGCAGGTCACTGACTATGGATGTCTGCATTGTACTTGCTGTTAGTTGGCCCTGAGTTGCATCTTTACAGAATAAGCACCTTCACAGAGAAAGTGCTGTAAAGGTTTGGGAGACCTTCTCCTTCAGTTTTTATTGACCTTAATTCTCTTGTTCTTGTCTCCCTTACAGTAAAGTGCATGCGAAATAAACCTGCCTATTTTGCTGAAAGATTGTATAAATCCATGAAGGTAAAGAGCTTTTGGTGTGAGATTGCTATTTTTTTTTCCCCCTTGCCTTTCGATACTCGAGTCAGCAGCATGATAGCAATCACTAGATAAAGAGAAATTCTGCTGTTAACTGGGAAAAAAAAAAAGTCTGAACTTTTATATGGACCTCTTTTCCCTCAGGAAGCTCAGAGCAATATTCTTACCCAGCAGCAAGCTGCTAGTGGATCACTCCACTAATGCAAAAATTCTCTGATTAGGAACAGATCCCACAAAAGACCAAGTGATAAAACCTTTGTGTCTGTCACTGATTTATCCAAAAGGCTTTGTAGTCGTACATGGTTGGTTTATTTCTTTAGGGCTTGGGAACAGATGACAACACGCTGATCCGAGTGATGGTATCCCGCTCTGAAATAGATATGCTGGATATCAGAAGGGAATTCCTGACCATGTATGGGAAATCGCTCTACTCCTTCATTAAGGTAAACTTTTCAGTGTTAGAAATGAAAGAGCTGCGTTTGCTAAGCAGCTTAAAGGAGACAGGTCCCCACTTGACACCTATTGGGTATTTTAGAGGAGCTGGAATTAAAGAGACTTTACATTTATGTACTGAAAATGTTCCTGAATGTTCTTAGTTCTTAAATTGTCAAAGAGGATACAAACCCTACAACAAATCATATGTGCTGGGAAGAATCCAGCCTTGTATGGAGCTGTAAAATTAATTGTGTTCCTTTTTTCTTTTCTCTCTAGGGAGACTGCTCAGGAGACTATAGGAAAGTTCTGCTCAGGCTCTGTGGTGGGGAGGATTAAAGATGCCTGGTGTACTACCTGGATGAGGAGAAGCAGTTGATCATAAGGATTTCTTTCTTTTTAATTTTTGCCATTTAGTTTTTTAATTAATCTTATTAATTGCTATGAGTATTGACTTAGGTTAGTTAATGCTCTGGTTAGGTAACGGCCATTCCGGTTGACCCTTTTGTTATGCTTTTATGCTTGGAACACTCATTTGTCTAGTAATTGGGCTAGTAAAGCCCATCTTAAACAGAATGTTGTAACCAAATACATAAAAGCTAAATTGCTTCCTGACGAGCTGTCCCTTTTCTGTTGCATTCACCAGCAAAACTTATCAGCTGAAGCAAACTTGGATGCAGAATGTGAGAGGCTGCACAGGGAAAAATTAACCTCAATACATGGAGAGTGCAGAATGCAGGCTTGCTTCAGTTTGTGCAAGATAATTAAAACACAAAGAAATCAATCATCTAAAATACAAGCACATTTAGATCTTACCTTGCCCTCTGTTTGTGTGGAGCATTAACAGCCTTGCTGTACTTCATGTATATGTTGCCTATAGATCTGTAGGTAGGGAAGATGTCACTGGTGACATCAGAAAAAACTCTTGCTGCCCTGGTTACAGGTCAGCCCTGTATTCTTTGTCTGTCTTCCTTGACTCATGGGAGTATAAATGATCAGCATTACATTACAAACTCTCCCTCTGGATAAAGTGATGTCATTAGAGCGGTGCCTTTTAAGGAATGACCTGTCCCCAAAAACGCATCTCATCAGCACTACCTGATGCCTTAGGCTGGGATGCCTTGTACTGGGGTAGCTCACCAAACCTCACCGGTGCTGGCTGGTTGGAGCCCTGTGTAACGCTACCGTTAGAGGGTCCAGCTTTTGTGCCTACGCCTGACTCGGGCTTCCACACCAACCTCTGGAAGAGGCTTTTCCCCCAGACCCTACGCAACTGCCTGTTAAGCTGACTGTTGCTTTGACTACAAAAAATATGGTCCTTGTTTGGCTTAGCAATTTATTTCTTCAGCTGCTGCCATATAATCCTGTTTTGAAGGCATCACACTGAGGTTAGAATTTGAAGGCGCAAATACCAATATGGCCTACACCCAATTCTGCCACTCATTTTGTTCTAAATTAGGCTACTGTTGGCTTGAATAGGAGATACTTCTGTGGCCTCAAATAAAATAATTTTCTTTCTTGCTCTTTGTGCTGTAAGTGGAGATACATTCCTTAGTTTCGGTGGGAGAGGAGGCAGAGCTTTTTCCAGTTCTAATGAAGCCTTCCGCTCAGTGAAGGAAAAATTGTCTTACACGGTACCGCAGGCTAACAGATGCACTCAGGCTTGGTTTTGTGTTTAAATGTCTCGGGTTATGTTGCTGACTTTTAAAAAATGAATAAACAATTAGTTTCTGTACATTCTGCCGTGATTGTGTATTCTGGGAGAGGTAATGTGAAATAACCGTGTCCTTGTTTTTTCCAACAACTTTTGTGCTCCACAAGTGCTTTTTCTCCTACGCGTGGCCCTCCATCCACCAGCGAAGTGGGGAGAGGCTGCAGGGAGATGTCTTTCAGCTCTTCAGCCTCAGAGTGGGGTGCCCAGGGCGCTGCCCGCTCGGGTGAGCACCGCTGCGAGGGGAGAAGTCTCCTGCTCATTAGAAAGAGGCAAACCCCCTGCCCCAGCCCCGTGGGCCCATCGCGTGGCACTGCTGTAAATCCCCCTCCAGCACCGCTTTGAAAACTGGTTTATAAAATCCCATGGCCATGCTGTGTCTGGGGGAAATCACCCGGGGGGGGGGGGGGGGAGGCAGATTTGGGGGTGCAGCCCTGCACCCCCACCCGCTGCAGTTGCATTGCTGTTGCTACTCCCACTCGCAGCTCAGTAACGCGGACAGTTCCTCTCCGTCACCCGCCGCCAAGCAAGGGCTGTGATGACGCTGGGGCACTGCGCTGGGTTGCGTTATTGCTTTTGCACTATCGCTTTGTCCCTGCAGCACCGGAGGAAGCCCCGGAACCCCCGGGCACCCCCGGCAGCTGCCCCCCAATTCCACGTGGACCTCCCCGCCGGCGCATGCGCAACGTGGAGGCACTGCTGCGCATGGGCCCTCCCCTCCCCTTTCCGCGCAGGCGCAGAGGCGCGGTGGCAATGGCCGCCGCCGGCCGTTGCTGAGGCGCCGCCGTCGCCCGCGGCGCCGTCCCCGCTCCGGCCCCGCTCCGCTCCGGGCGGCCCCATGAGGAGACGGCGGCGACGGCGGAGCGGCGATGGGCTCGCTGAGCAGCCGGGTGCTGAGGCGGCGGGTGGGCCTCCCGCGCGGCGATGGGGGGGCTGGGGACGGCAGCGGCCGGGGCGGCAAGAGGAAGCGCGGTGGGGCCGAGGGGCCCGGTGACAGCGACAGCGACGGCGAGGCCGAGCGGGAGGAACGGCTCCTCAACACCCCCCGCAGGTCCGGGCTGCACCGCGGCTGAGAGGCCGGCTGAGGCGGGGCTGGTGGTCGCCGCTTCTGAGGGGGCTGTGGGCCTCAGTCGTGGCCGTGGGTCTGTCAGGGAGTGGGTGGCGGGAAAAGGGGCTGCGGGGCCGGCGGCTGTCGCGTTGGCCCTGAGGTGGTGAGGCAAGAAGAAGGGGCTGTGTGGGGCTGAGGGGCCTGGCAAGGTCGGGGGTGGGTGACGGGTTATGGGGGCAGGGGTTGGGACACTCGAGGACCGAGCCCGGTCTTCAGGGGCTTGTCATGCAGGAAGAGGGGGGGGGGGGGGAGGGAAAGGGTTTTTGGTGTGAGGTTGGTGGTGGGCCTGGGGCAGGGGTTAGTTTCTTGTTTGCTTTGGAAAGGTCCTAGCAGCAGCTGCAGTAAACAAGAGAGGGGAGGTGAGCCGGGAAGTCATGGGTGCAAGGGCGGGAGGGGGGGGCGGTCAGTCCGTTATGGGGAGAAAAAAACCCCTGTCGAGTACTTTATACTTGGTGTTGCTTCTGTAACAGAAAAATTTGAAGGACTGTGTCTCTGTTTGCCTTTTTGTATAGGAAAAAATTGAAAAGCACTTCTAGGTATATTTATCAGACTCTGTTTCTGAATGGGGAGAACAGTGATATCAAAATTTGCGCCCTGGGAGAGGAGTGGAACTTGCATAAGATATATTTGTGTCAGGTAAGTGGCTTCTTTCTTACTCGCAATAGAAACTGTAGTTTTAATAAAAGAATATCTGGTAAATGTTGTGTGACTTGAGCTTTTTTCTTTTTTTTTTTCCCCTTCTATTTCAGGCTTATCACTCTTTCTGTGGATGCAAACAGTTAAACAACTTGTGTTGTGCTTTTGATAGTAATGTTAGGAAGCATAGCTGTAGCTTCATGTTTGAAAAGTTTCTTCACTTCTGTGTGTTGATAATTAATTTTTTTTAATCTACTTGTCTTAACCTTGGCACATCCTGTGTGAAAACAGTCCTGAAAATTGTCTTTTGCTGTCCTGAGAACACGTTCTTGTTTGCGAAACAAATGCATGAGAGTCTCCTGTGGTGTTAATATTATTGCAGAGCAAAGAAAGCGCTGCCAGAATGGATTTGTAAAGCACGTGCTAACCCAGTTCAATTTTACTGTTCATTGGGACTCAAGTATAGGAACCTGAAGTGAAATTGCTGTAGCTGGGTCTCTGTTATGCAGCCTTCATCCTTGGATGAAGGCTTTCTTGCTGCTGCATGAGGAAGGTATGCACAGAAGCTCTAGAAAGGAATCAATCTCAGTGTGTACCTACAAAAAAGATGTTGTTTCTACAAGCATTTTATTTTGGGCTTGTATTAAGGTGAAGTTCTTTGTGTTACTTTTCGTGTTTTGGGAGCAAAGAGGTACGGTTATCTTTACTTCCTGTTCTCTTTATTACTATTCCTGTGACAGAAGTAGGGAGAAACCGTGGCTTTATCTTGAAATGTCTAATTCAGTTGTGCCATTAACTTTAAAGTGGAAGTCTAACCTTGGAAGCAATTTATTTGAAGCGAGAAGAGAAAGTAATGTCGGGTACTAGACCTGAAAACGGGTGCACTTCTTTCTTAGCTGTCATCAAACACAAAGCAGTTTTATGTGTTACAAGGTGAAGATGTCACTGTGAGATGCTCAGCAGGTTGAATGCAGTTTCTCTGGTGTAACAAGTGATGGCAGGAGCGAATTCTTGACCTTGTAGTTGTTGTGTTAAAGCCATGATTCCAGTGCAGGTACAGCAAGTACCTGCATTGGTCACAGTGGGGGAAATTTCATTGCTTTCTTGTAGGAAAAAGCCTTTTACATGCATTAGACTCTTTTAAAGAGCATAAAATGAAGGTAGGAAAGTTGTTGCCCAAGATTGACCAGTGGCAGCCATCTCTGGATAGAACAGTGGGTGTGTTTGGGTGGGAAGGACAGCTGGCAGACGCAGCTTTAATCATCCGCTTGCTTTTGACTCTATATAACAAAGAGAGGACGTAAGTGGGTTGGACAGTCAGACTTACGTTGTGCAGCATAAACAGGGTGGGCACATTGCTGGTTCATCCTTAGATTGTTGTTGGCTATGATGTTTTTAATGGTCGTTGTGATTCTGTTGTTGCTACGTCTCAAGTTCGTGAAGCTAGTCCTTAAAACTTAGTGTGGGTTGATTACTAAAATTGAATATTAAATGGCTTCCATGAATGCTTTTTAACAGACTTTGAAAATTGCAATTTTGTTCTGCAGAGGCCTTGTTGTACAAGTGATGTTCTTGTGAGATGAAATTTTGTGGTTAAGTTAACCCTTCTCCTAAGTCAGGTTTCTATTTCAATTCACGCTCTGTCATTGGAATTATGTTACTATAGGTAAAATATTTTCGGATGTCAAAAATAACACTCTCTCGATGAAATGATGACTCCTCCTCTGCCTTGTTGAGCAGACTATCTCAGTCTGAATGTTTCTGTTTGCCTAGTCTCTCAAGTTACTGCATTTAGTTTGATAAATGACAGTACGGTGGTGCTCTACCTGTGAATGGCAGATCTGAGAAATGAAGGATTTCATTTTTCTGATACCATTTACTAAAATGATAAATTCTCATTAAATTGAGGAGTTGAGGTACATGGCAAAGCTAAGGTAGCCTCATGAGGATTGGTAAGATGAATAAGGTCCTGGTTTTGAGACTAGTGTATTGTATGTCATCATAGTTAGGGGATATGCCAAAGGTATAGAAATATTTACATAATCAAATAAAATCAAAATTTGATTTTATGTTACTTGATGCCCTGAGTTGAAATGCTGAGTTAAGAGGTCAGGGAATATGGTACTGTACAAATAGACTTTATTTTTTTGATCTCTCAGGTAAACTTCAGTGAGTGATAGCATCTCATAATGGGCACATCTGCTGCTGAGAAGGAAAATCATGAATCCTAGTAGAGCAGTATATTTCACTTCATTTGGATGGAAACCTATCAAATTCTAGTTTTATATGCCTTACACTTTATAATAAAAGGTATATTTACATAAATGGTGTATGTGTATGTGTCCTTGGTATGAGACTACAACCTTGTACATTAATTTGTATGTCTTGCATGCCTTTTTTTTTTTTTCCCCCCCTCCCCCAATACCCAAACTGGCATTCCCTAATGCCTGCAGGATTTGTTGTCTGCCGGTAACATTAAGGACTTAATTCTTGGACTAATTGTATCCTCATTGGTGGTGTGGTTTGTAGGAAAAGAGCTTATGTGGCTTTTCTGGCTCTTTAAAGCTCTTTACTGACTCTGATTACAGACACGTAGTCCAAATTTTCTACACACATTTTCACTTTCAGAAATAGAGCAACTACAATTAGCCCTTTCTCAAGTATGTCAGAATGTTTTAGCTTGTGAAAAGTTCCCTTAATACATTTCGTTCTGCATAAAGGTAAATATTAATGATTTTTTGTTCCATGTGCTGCTTTTGACAGTTTTAATTTGAATGAAATCTCTTACTTGAGTTCTTTTTCTTTCATATTCCCTCATATAGTCAGGCTACTTTTCCAGTATGTTCAGTGGATCTTGGAAAGAATCTAGCATGAACATCATAGAGTTGGAGATTCCTGATCAAAATATTGATATAGAAGGTAAGTGGGAACCTTTTATTTTAACATAAATTCTGAAGGTAGAGCTTAAGTTGAACCTGACAAAAAAATAACTGAAAACATATAAGGTTTTTTTAAGAAAAATTTTCAAACTAGTAAATAAGAAACTTGAGAGAATGAGTTCTGTGCTCATTCAGTTTTGAGCTTAACTCGGGTCACCAGTAGAGCTGAATTCATTTTTGTACCTCTGAGTTGGGAAGCACAGCTGAAAAGCAGCTGCTCATCCTGTTGTCTCAGCATCGGGGCTCTTGAGATCAGCGTGTGCAACTCTTCACAGAATCACAGAATCGTATAGGTTGGAAAAGACCTTTAAGATCATCGAGTCCAACCGTAAACCTAACACTGCCAAGCCCACCACTACACCATGGCCCTAAGCACCTCATCCAAACGGCTTTTAAACACCTCCAGGGATGGCGACTCAACCACTTCCCCGGGCAGCCTGTTCCAACACTTGATAACCCTTTCAGTGAAGTAAAATTTCCTAACATCCAGTCTAAACCTCCCCTGGCGCAACTTGAGGCCATTTCCTCTCATCCTATCACTTGTTACCTGGGAGAAGAGACCGACCCCACCTCTCTCCAGCCTCCTTTCAGGCAGTTGTAGAGAGCGATGAGGTCTCCCCTCAGCCTCCTTTTCTCCAAGCTAAACAGCCCAGTTCCCTCAGCCGCTCCTCATCAGACTTGGGTCTCTTGTGGAGACCCAAGTGTTAGAGTGTGAATCACATCTTCATCTGTCTGGTCTTGAGAAGCTACCGAGTGGAGTGCTGGCAGGAGACTGATGTGAGTTGGCAGAATGTTTTGCCGTGGTTCCAAGCACCACAGAGTGAAGAAGTAGTGTTTTTCAGAAGAATTACAGAGAAACTTGTAACATCGTAGTGATATCTCAACATTATGCTAGTGATCGGTTGCAGAGAAGGATCATGAGGTTTAGCTTCTTTTTAGCTAGTTTTACTGCTCTCCACGTTGCTCTGTGGTGTGACTTGGTGGCTGTTGTAAGATGAATATTTTGTTTAAATAACGAAAAGGACTGTATTGGTTAATGCTGTCTCTTGTGTTTTCTGTTTATGTGTGTGGTTGGGCTGATAAATACTAGCTTTTTATCCAGAGCAAATAAGATTGTAGAGAATGTGTGCACTCAAGTGGTTTGGTTATATTTAAGGATTCTTTTACTTATCTGTGCTCAATGTCCTGTCTTTGTTTGACGCTTGTACTCTTTTCAGCTCTACAGGTGGCTTTTGGCTCGCTATATAGAGATGATGTGTTAATAAAACCCAGTCGAGTAGTTGCACTTTTAGCAGCAGCCTGCATGCTGCAGCTTGTAAGTAATAAATATGCAATATTTTTATGCTTTCTTTTCAGATAAAGATAACAGTTCATAATATACTCACACGTATGTACTGTTTCACCCAGAGAAATGAATCATCTTTTCATACTGAGTGGGGAAAAAACCCAAACATAACGCAGTGGTTTTATTTAAAGATAATATTACAACTAAATCTTAGTCATAATAAGTGCTGCTTTGAGAATCATATCTAGAAGTAGATTAAAATATGTTTTAACAGCTTTTGTTCTACCCTGAAGGTATTAATTAAGCTTTTCTTTCGCATGATATATTCTTAAGAAAAATCTATTTTTCTGAGGAACCTCGGTCTAAATTTTCTGGATAGCATAGCATAGATCAGTGTAGCATGTGTGACTTTGGTAATTGTTCAAGCGTGAAAATTTGTATGAACTGCACAATCTTTGACACTTCCTGTTGGGAAATTAAAACTTTGAATATTTGTGGGTTTTTTCCTCCCCACAGGATGGCTTAATCCAGCAATGTGGTGAAACAATGAAGGAAACCATTAATGCAAAAACTGTGTGTGGTTATTATAATTCAGCGGGGACATACGGGTTAGACTCTGTGAAGAAAAAGTAAGAATTCCTTTCTCCAAGCTGCTTTGTACTTTGCTAATTAAACGTGTGAATTTACAAACAGTGAAATAATGCCGAAGTTAATTTTTTTTTTTAAAGCTATCTATCTGACTTGAGCTCTGCTTGTCCTATTTAGTTTTTGAGTTTCTACTGTAATCAGTTACCTTAAAATTGGTGTAGCTTCTGGTAGATTGATTGGCCTGTGCTGTGAATGAATTAATTACTGAAGTATATTAGTAAAGACAATATGTTTGGTCTTCAGTGTGACAATGAAATAATAGTTCTGATCATTGACTGTTTTATCGTAAAGCTACTTTAATATTCAGAACTTAAGCTTAACTTTATCTTAATTAGGAGGGATAATTACAACATTTGGGAGCAGAATGCTGAGGTTAGTGCTAACTGCTTCCTTCTGCTGTTAGTGCATTCTCAGAGCTTTTTGTGGCATTAATAGTGCTTGGAATTTAGCTTTCACTGTACCCTGAGAGAAACTAAATGCAATTTTAAGAGTTTTGGAAAATTTTATGGTAAACTTCATGTTTTTGAAATAGCTCTTTTTCATATTTTTATGCATTCATGTCTCGAGTTAAAGCAGTCTTTCAAAATCATGCGGTACATAATCAGGCTTTGTGAGCCTGAGCAACTGCTGCAGGAATGTTGACATATATAAGAAAAAAATGAAGGTACTAATTCCTTGCTTTTGATCTAGGTGCCTTGAATGGCTCTTGAATAACCTGATGACGCACCAGAGTGTTGAACTCTTCAAAGAACTCAGGTATTCAGGCTTCAGTCAACTTTGATGAAGTACAATTTCTTCCAAAGTATATAGCTCACTACAAATGACTTTCTAGGCTATTGATGGCTGCTTGTTACCTAGCTTGCTTTCTTGGTTTTGTCTATATTGTCTCATAGAACTCTTATGACTTTTTTTTTTCCCCAGCATAAACCTCATGAAACAACTGATTAGCTCTTCTAACCTATTTGTAATGCAAGTGGAAATGGATGTGTATACTGCTCTCAAAAAGGTACTTAGCAAGGGGGCTGGCTGGGGCTTTACGAAGTTGAACTCGGGAGCAGTAGTTGATTTGTAACGCAATGAGAATTTTAGCCTTTTTGGTATTTACTGGAAGTATTTAATAGAGTATCAGAATCTCTGTAGGAATGAATGCATTATGAAAACATCCCTTTAATACTGCATGTATTACTTGTTTGAAAACTTCAATTAACTCACTAGAGTTTGTTTATTTTACCTAGTGGATGTTCCTTCAGCTAGTGCCTTCTTGGAATGGGTCTTTGAAACAACTCTTAACCGAAGCTGATGCCTGGTTTGCCAAGCGTAGGAAAGGTAGGATTAATTGGCATGGCCTTGGACTGGGGAAGACACTGGTTAGAAGTAAATATGATAGTCTTCCTCCACTTCCAAACTTTCTCCCTTTTTCTCTGGGAAGGCTTGCCTCTGCCAGCAGTCCCCAGTATCAGGTTCTCAACACTGATAGCTTTTTCCCTCTTTTGTCCACGTGTTTTCAAGTGAGCACATAGCTTTTTCACTGTTTTGTCCACATGTTTTCAAGTGAGCAGACATGGTCACTATTTTTGCTTTGTTGCTTTTGCTATTGTTCAGTTAGGATAAGCTTTTGTTGCCTTCTCACTAGAAGGCACTAGTGTATTTCAAAAGAGGAAAAGTTTGGTCTAACATTTCTGCTGAAAGGATTTGAATGTAAGTAATTTCTTCATTTTATCTGCAAAACATGATTTGTCTGTCCATAATAACTTTCTCTGATCAATAAGTTAAAACTCAATCTCAAATATAAATAGGGTCTGGAAAATATTTAGGAAAACAAATTATAACACAGGTGCTCTCTTTTGCAGATTTTGAGGATGACATTGCATTCCTGGAATCAGAACAGGGGAATGCGTTCCTGTCGGTGTTCACGCACTTGAGATTACAGTATATCATCAGTGACTTGGCATCAGCCAGAATTATTGAGAGAGATTCCCTAATACCCTCAGGTGAGTGAGTACTCAGCTGATCAAGTTTTGTGTGCCTTTCCTAGCCTGTCCTACACTAGAATAATTGGGAAGATCTAGGTGCATTTACTGGTCTTATCGCTCACGCGTTTATCTCCCACGTCTGAATTGTGGCTGAGGATTCAGCGGAAGTTGAATATTAAATTTACATGCATAAAAGTCTTAAAAGACACACACGTAGGTGTGTTAAGCATTTTGTTGATCAGTCAGTTTATCAAAATACCCTATAATCAATACATAGTACATCATAAGTGTTTAAGTGACCCCAGAGCCCCAGACGTGCAAAAAAACTTTTGAGAGAGCAAAACTTGCTGGGACTCAACTGTTATAGATTACTGCTATTAACGTTACATTATCACTGAAAAATAAAAAGCCCCGTTCTCACCTTGCTGCCAAAGCCTGAGTTCACAGATAGGCTTTGTTCTTTGCTTGGAAGCTGTGTAAACCTGGCTGCTGATAGATGAATAAGACTGGAAATGAGTTATCAAGTTGGGCTCTCACTTGAAAATGTTTTTCCATTATCATTCATATCTTTTATCATGTGAAACACCTGCCCCTCCTTTTTCTTTTTTTTTTTTTTAATTTTTATTTTTCCCCTCCCCAGAGTTAGTTGTGCTTCTTCTAACAGTGTTTGGACTTCTCATGCTCTGCCTTTGAATTTGGCTTCTGGTATCCTTGCTCCATATTTCACTCTGTTCAGTGTTCCCTTATCATAGTTGAATCTTAGCATTGAATTTTGCATCTTAACTCTCTGACAGTTTTTGTTTTCCTAGCTCTCGTGTACACAGCTTTGATTTTTATTTTTTTTTAATATCTGTCGGCAGTATAACTATCCGTTCATCTGTGTGTCTGATGTCTATTTATAGGTATAATTGCCAAATGTCAATTAAGACTGCTTTTATTGAGCTGTTTATTGCTCTTATTTGTAACTTCTTGACAACTATGTTCTTGTCATCTGTCCGTACTTGTAGTCTTGGGGTTCACTTTGGACTCTTGCCATATGTAAATATTTAACCTGTCTTTGAGTTAGGCTCCTGTCGTCCTGTAAAACTTAAAACTATTTTTTTCATCTCATATTGGCTTTTTCCTTCATGCCGCCATAGATGTCAACACAATGATGATATAATGCCAAAACAGACTTGCCGGGATATTTCTTTTGAAGCCTGCTAGCCTGATTGCATTGTTGGATGCTTTTAAAACACTTTCCTTGCCATTGAGATGATGTAGTGAGCATCGCTTTACTCAGTTTGTCTTTCTTGTACTGCTGTATCCTGTCTCTGCCAGAAATAATGGTTTAGTTGCTCTTCGTAGCTGAATGTTTGAATAACCTTGAGCACCTCTTTCTCACACTTTGAAATGTTTGAAGAATGCAGCTATCAGAAGCTGAATTACGGCTTTCCGATAGGGGTGTCTGTGGGGAGGGAGCAGGGTCCTTTCCTCACGAGGAATCTGTCAGTCTCTTGAGTGGAAGTGAACAATTACTACTGCTTACATGTACTGGCTTTCCCTACTCCCAGTTCTGGTTTAAATTAATACCTTGATAGATGGAGAAGAGGCTGTCTTCTGCACTAGTTCTGACAAAGTAAAATACGAAGGAACTCTGTTATCCTGTCCTCAAAACATCTGTTTAATAAAGCATTCTTCGAACAGCAGGTGGAGGCAGTGCATTATAGACTGCTGTGTCAAGCCGAGGTGCATTTTGGGTGAATGGTTTGGTCGGTTATGTCCAGTAGATGGGGCAGGTTTTGACCTTGAGCAAGTGGTTAAAATTTTATATTATGCATAAAAATCCTGGAAGAACACACCTGATCTTAGATACCTGATGTTTTATATGCTTAAGTGATGTATAAAGTAAATATAATCCATCTTACTTAAGATTGATATTGGTACAGATTATAATCAAAGTGCAAAGGTATCTTCATTCTGTAAAAAAAAAAGATAAATGTGGGTCAACAACCCTTTAGATTCCTAATTTAATGATGACACAGGAGAACTGTGGATTATTTCCTTGTGAAGTAGCTTTGTCAGCATGTGAATAAGATGTTGCAAACCAGAAATTCACCAGTAATACACTTGATTTCCTGCTCTTCATGTTGCTGCTGTTATCACTTACCAAACAGTGATGGGCAGCCTTTTCTTAGTGTTCTTCAGTGGATAAATTTTGTGTCTATACTCAAAACCAGAAGCCTTCTATCTATGTACGTCGGAGGAAGAATGTTTCTTAAATTGTTACAAGATTAATTGCAACTTTGAGGCTGATTTGCTTGGGCTTATTGAAAAAGAGTGTGTAATTTTTGCATAGTTCACAAGGTATTAGAGGGCAAAATGTTTATTTACTCTTTCGTAGTTAAACAGTTAATAAGCTGTGATAAATGCTGAAATGGGCTTGGTCGCTTTGTAGTCATACAGTGGAAAAGGTAGTGTGGTGACAATGGGTGTGTGGTTAGTGCAGGAAGAGTATCTGATGTTTATGCTCTACCACTGATTATTAATTAAAAAAAAAAAGTAAAAGCTTGAATTCCAAGAGAACTGGAAGAGCAGGGAGGGAAGAAAAGCATAATGTGGAGACCTCTACATGTGTAATGAAGTGCTGTTGGAGTTTAATACGTGATAGCCCTCATAATCTGTTGATATCAGTTTGTAGCCAAAAGCTGTGCTAAGATCAGGAACTTTTGCTTTTCATTTAAAAGGAGGCTCAGATAAATATTGGTGGTGCACTTTGAACAGATTATTGGCTACAAGCATCCAGTATTTGAGGTGATTGCATCGTACCTGAGAGAGTCTACCAACATGGAAATTGCTGGGTAGTTTGTATTGTAGTGTAAGCCTTTTAGATTATTCTAGATGAAGTTGTTCTCAGGGAGGTAAAGAAGGCAATCATGTTGAATAGTTGAAAGAAATGGAGTAATTTTTTTTTTTTTATATACCCTGTATGTGCATAGGACCTGCAGGAGAAAACTGAAATACTGTATTAGGAGTTCACAACAGAGTCTGTTCTTGTTTGCATAGAAAAGATGTAAGAGACAGAAATACATAAGGTGTCTATAAGCGAAGTGTTCCTTGTTCTGTTTTTCCTGGTAACTTCTGAACATTTCCTAAACAGTATTTTCGCTCTTAATGTTTACAAATTAACAGATGAACCACAGTTGAAATATGACATCAAATAGATATGTACATATACAAAAATAGAGAAGATGCTCTCTCTCCCAATTTTTATTTTTATTTTTTTCCCTCCAGCACATCTGTTCTCTGTTCCTTACCTGTGTAGTTTTCCTTAAATCATTTTTATACTTTCTGTTGTACTTTGGTTAATTCCCATTTTGGTCCTATCACAGTCTGAACCTTAACTCTAGAGTTAGTAGGGCAAGGGCTGGTTTTAATTTTTGCATCTGGGACTTCTAAGGCTATCTCAGCACTGTGATCTCACTTCTTCTCCCTTCTGTCATCTTCAGCAACTACCTGTTTTGTTTTTGTGGTAACAGTGGTTCTTACTGTTCCTATCATTCCAGTCCATTCCTCCATCGAGTTTGTTCTCATACGTGACCTTGCATACTTGCCCCTGTTCGTTATCTTGACTAAGAAGAACTTACGTACTGTGCTTTTGGGTGCCTCTGATCCCTTTTGTGTAACTGACTTACAAGCTGTTAGTTTTTGTTCTGTTTTATCTCTTGGTTGCAACTGTTAAATTAATATAGCCGATAAAATCTTTAGGGTGTTCTCAGAGGAAGACATGATTTGTGTTTATTCCTAGTAGGGGACAATTTCTGTTTGTTTTTACCGTATCTGTGATAAGTCACTGTTTCCTTTATCCTTTGATTCTGTTTTCTTCTTGTTTAACTTGTGTAGAATTCTATTGGGGATTCAGAAAACAGCATCTTCTCCCAAGAGCTTGTTAACAAGCTCCTTGGCTTAACAGAACTTTGCATGCTGAGAAAATGTGTTGAGTTGCATCACTTCTGGCAATCATGAATGCTTGATAAGATGAATGTAGTTCTGAGTAACTTAGTATTAGTTGTTGATTTTTATCTGTACCGCTTCTTCTGTAGTTGAGGCCTGGAGATGAATAACACAAGTGCGTTATCAGGTGGTGGGTTTGCATAGGCCATCCAGTTAATAAGTGTAACCTTATTATTTCAACGTAATTTTATTTCTATATTTCAAATGTTTATGAACATCCCCATTCCCAGCTCCAAAGACAACACCAAGCTTATTTATTTTTTTTTAATTTTAGAATGGCTGTCCTCTGTTTACAAACAGCAGTGGTTTGCCATGCTCAGAGCAGAACAAGACAATGATATTGGGTAGGTATATTACAGGCTTTCCTTTATTTCTTTCTTAAATTAGAAACCTTCCTCTCATATAAATTCTGACATGATTAACTTTTGGAGTTTACGTTAAGAAGAGCGGGGGGGAAAGCACACTTTGGTGGTTTTAAACTCTGTTGTTCTCTGTGGAGCCGTCTGTTCCCTTGGGCTGGCTGATCTCCTGTCCTTTAAACAGCAGACCTTTAGAAAACTTGTATAATGCAACCAGAGGTAAACGCTGGGGAGGGATGTTCTGCATTTTCTTTTATGTTGGTTAATGCTTCTCACTGGTACTTTGCCTTGAAATATGTATTGAGGCTGTGAAAGAGTAACTTACTAGCCTTCCATTTTAAGGACAATTTTAGGAAAAGTACTGCAGATGGAGAAGCCGCCTTTTCTGTCCTGCTTCCTTCCTCCCTGGGCTAGGTGGGCAAGAGGTGGTGGTGCGGTGTAACTAACTGTATTGGTGTAGAAGGCAATTTGTCGTTTTTTGTTTATGCAGGGATAACTGCACGCTAACCTCTGTTCCTGCCTCTCCCATCCTAGCCTCCCAGGCAGCCAGCGAGGGCCCAGCACCCAGCAGGGCTTGGCATCCTGTGACCTGTTCGCCTCATTCCCTTCTGATTTCACAGCCTTTCCCCCACCCAGTGTTTATGTTCGATAGCTCTCTTCACTGCCAGCACCTCCAGCTTTTCCCAGGCAGTGCATCCTTCACTGCTAAGACCCTGTTCTCTCCGTAATCCTCCTACTTTATATCCTGTCTTTTCTCCTTCCTAGACCATGTGCTGCACTGTGTGGGCATTGCATTGCCATTGAGGAAATTCCATGACAACTACTGTGTTTCTGTGCCCTTTCAAAGACTTGCATGTAGCTGTACTTTGTGTAACACCCTGATTGGTGTCTGTGTGTGTAATGCATAGTTGAGTTTCTTGAGCCTGTGCCTAACAAGGGCTATCAGTGGTGGTGGCTTGGGCAGCGAGGCATGTTGATTTAATGTATGTTACATGTATGCGTGTGACCACAAACTGTTTCCCTTCCTTCTGCTTGCTTTTTGCCACGTTGCATTGAGCCAGGTCCCTTGACCTCTTTCTAAATACCAAAACTGTAGCAAAATGCAACTGGGGAAGTTGTTCCTGCCTTTGTCTTCTCTCCTAGTTCTTGGTGTGCTTTGTGGAGAATAAATGCCAGGTCAGGAAACTGCAAAATGTTTGTTTCCTTTCAAAAACCAATAAACCAACTTCTTTATTTTCTTCCATTAGTTCTGTTAGCCCAGCATTTGCCGTTCTGAAGATGAGCATGTTCAGTTGCAATGGTAGGCTTAACTTATTAATTGCAGTCTGAAAAGTGTAAGAACCACAGTCCTGATTTGAACCAAAGGCCATGCAGTCTGTGGCAGCATTCAGCAGTAGAGAGTTACAAATCTTCCATCTTCCTTTTAAAGTGAAGAGTGAGCGTTCTCTTGATGCACTTCTCTGACAGTGAGTAGTTAAGGATTTTCTACCTGGAGGTTTTGACTGGATCCTTATTGAACGACCAAGCACCGATAGACCTGTTCTTAAATACGTACAGTTCTGTTTTGAAACAGCTTATGCTTTAGCCCCAATGCCCCATGGCAGCGGCTTCCATGGCTTAATTGTGTATAATATAGGAAATATTTCCTTAATTTCTTCCTTTTGATGTTATCATGTAATAGTGTTAAAAAAAAAAAAAAATCCCCAAAAGCCTGACTTTGGTCTTAAGAAGATCTTTAAGAAGTGGTTCTCTTAGTCAATAGCAGTGCTTTAGAATATGGTAAAGTACCTAATTGTGAATCGCATCATTTCAGCTCCTAAAGGTTAATGTCGGGTGGTCATAGCTGGTTTCTGATACTATTGTTTTCTTGGGGAGGCTTTTCTTGTAATGCTGTCATTGATGTATCTGGCAGTAGACGAACATACATTGTGCATTACCTTCTAGCTCATACGGGAACCACAGTTAGTATGAAAGTGAGTATTAACATAGTCATCAAAATTCTGACACGAGATAAGACCGAATGTTTGCTTATTTTTTATGTCTTTTGGTAGTTCACTGTAATGCAGCGAGAGTATTTTAATTGTCAGCTATCAGATATACATGCTTCTGAAAAAGTAAGCTCTCATACAAAACTGAAGTTAAGATGATGGGGATCATACCAGCTTTTAAAATTAGCAGCTTTCATGTTCAGCTACAGTGCTGATGATTTCGGTGACTCTTGGAATGAGCAGAGTATTTTTCCACGTTTTTCTTGCTTGTCTAGTTTTCTCTTTTGCAGTATGGGATTTATTTTTTTTTTTAAGACAGCTAAGACTGAAAATCTCAGGCAGAGAAAGTTTTACTTAACAGTAGACATCTGCTTGCCCAGATCTCTTATTCTGGTGTTCATTGCCAAGGTCCTTCATTAACAGCAATGGTAAGAAGTGGGTGAGATGTAGTGTTTCTTCTCAATACGTCTTAGCTTCTGACTTTAGTAGTTTACAAACTGAATGGTTCAAGGTGGCATCCACGTTACTGTTTGTGTAGTAGTAAATAATGGACTAATTGTCTTTGAACGGGGTGTTCTCTGGAGTTGTGTGGGAGGGAGATGGGGGGGGTGCACACGCATGCATGCGTGGAGTGCTTCCCTGTAGTTATATGCAGCTCAATTGTAATGTTGCTAGTCCATAGCATGCAATCTCTGAGAAGATAAGTGTTATTTGAAGTCCTGAGATCACTTCTCTGTCTTCTACTGGCAAGCTCTAGTGCCACTCTGCAGTGAGATGCTGTGGTTCCTAAATCATGTCTTAGAAGGGAAGACGTGCAACTGTTCCTTAGTATTAAAGCAAATATTTTGGACATTTGACCAACCTGTAGCTGAAAGAAAAGAATTAAGGTTTTATAAGACCATCCTTTTATCCAGATCTGCTGCCCTTCCTCTCACACTTACTGCCTGTATCAGTGTCTTAACACTTTTTTTCCCTTAGAGATAAGGATGCAGACTTAGTAAGCTGCATGAAATGTGAAGTTTGATTCCCAGTGAGCTGAAGTAAGGCTCTATTTTCGTATCCCACCTAGTGCATAGCGTAGTGGCACCTGCTTATTCTAGGACTGCCAACACGGAAATTATACTGCTTTGAAATGTGTGATGTGGTTTGCTCTTTTGGTAACTTTAGAGACGAGAAGAAAATGTTTCTCTTCTACTTTATGTAGTTTGCATTTAAAAGGACTAAACATTTTATTCACTCTTCAGAATTAGAGAATTTTTTAGTGTAATACTGGAGTTTGTGACTTTGAACTGTAGCTGCTCCAGGTTTACTTGTTGTGCTAAAGTGGATCACTTTTTTTTTAATTAAACATTTGTTCTGTGGCAGATGCAAGACAGATCTTTCAAGTCCATGACTGGAATCGTTTCCACTCTAATAGTCTCTTTGGCAGCCTTTAAGAACGAAATAGAATAACTTGACTGTTCACTAAGCATATGGTAGGCCAGTGTAAGTGGTTAAAGCTGGAAGTTTTGCATCTTCTGAGGCTGCTCCAGGAATTGAGAGGGGGGAATACTAATGTCTGTCTGAACATTATGTACTAATGTTTGTGAAATTTGTCACTAATTAAACAGAAATAAATCTTTTATCACCATTACTGAATTTAGGTCAGCTACATAACCAGTTCAGCTAGAAGATGTGGAAAAAGCACACGGGAGGTTCTTGGATGAATTTGGTTAGCATGATTAGCTTATTTGCTTAACTTATTCATAAAATACTTAATTTTCCAGGATTGGTTTTTACAGAAACAGGGGACGAAAGGACCACAGACTGAGTTTGTTCATAAAAGCTATAGCTGTAAGTTCTTGTGGTGTGTGTACAGTAGGAAGAGAACCGATGCTGCGTTTCTCCTTGCTTGTATAGCTTGAAGTGTATTGTTTGATATTGTAGGTTTATAATTTAACTTGCATGTGGGGGTTGCCTTTCATTGTGATTTATAATACTCACTTACAGCATTTGTCCTCAGTGTAACTTGAAGACTTTCTGGCAGTGGTTGCTTATTTGGTTAATGATGTAATTGTGTCTAAGTGAGTAACATACCTCTGGAAAACTGGGACTGATTTTACTTACGCTGGCTCTGCAAGATTTTTCTACGTGTTGAAGCACCAGTGGAAACTGTTGGGTGAAACAAGTTCACGTTGGTATAGGATGACAGAATCGAGAAGCTTGTGGCACTTTATGATCGCTGTGGGTAGACTTTTTTTAGAAAAGTTGCATAACCAGCTGCTTGAGAAATCTTTCACAGTGTCTCTGTGGGTGCCTCTTCGTAGCGCTGCTATTCTGCACAGTCCTGCAGCTGTCCCTTAGCAGTAGCACTCATTTATGTTTGTGCCTAGTAAGTCAGGACTACTGCGTTTAAAAAGGATTTAGTTTTTTTTAGGATTGGAGGATGTACGTCATTGCAACAGCTATTATTTTCTTATCAGGAAAGGTTCTTTCATAAAAGTCCTACCTGACTGAGGTTTATATTGCGGTTTTGTAGAGTAGTTGGATGTTCATGGGATAATTTGGGTTGGAAGGGATCGTGGGAGGTCGTCTAGTCTAACCTCTGCTCAGAGAAGGGTCAGCTGTGCGGTCAGACCAGTTTACTCAGGTCTGTTCATCTTTCCCACGTTAAAGTACCATACAAAGCTGTTTAAGTGTCCTGAAAGATGCACATTTTTTGTAGGCCTCAAGAAATAAATAAAGAAGAACTGGAAGGAAACAGCATGAGGTGTGGTCGCAAACTTGCAAAGGATGGTGATGTAAGTATGGCATGTGGCTAAGCCTGTGCATAGCTGACATGTCTTAGACATGTTAGGTATTTTCAAAACACGTAGGTCTTAATTGTCAAACTGCATCAAAAAGATGTAATGGAGACGGTACATTAAAGAAATTATTTTGTTCTCCCTAGAAGGATGAAAACTCTTACTGTCTTTGCGATGAATAAGGAATTAGTGTTTTAATTGTGCTCTTGCACTGCAAGCAAGCCCATGTTTGGAAAAACTTTTAGTGTGTGAAAGGAGGGAATGTAGCCATGACTTATCATTTGAGACTTGTAAAATATGTGCAGTTAAAATGTAGCTCTGATCACTGATGTCTTTGTCTTTTTTTAACTGGGAAAGGAAGCTTTCTAGTTAAAATGTGTAACAGCCACAGCCAGAACCCCCTGTGTGTTCCATATACGTACATGTGTCTTTAGGTAACAGGTCTGTGAAAAAACAGGAAACATGAATTTTTTCCCACCGAAGTCGCTTAACATAAGGATGTTGTACACCAAGGAGTGCTTTAAGCGTGAATGGGACGTGTAGTTAAGTGCTACTCAGAAATACAGCCACCAGTTACCAGAACGCAGAAGTATTTCAGATCCACTTGCATTAAATGTATTTTTATATGTTTGGAAGGCAGCTGATACTAAGCTTGTCTCGTGTAGTCATCTGTCTGCAAAGGTTGGCTGCTAAAGTGAGTGATTGCCTACCAAGATGCCTTATGTTTCAAATAGGTGTTGGCAAGGATCCTTGAATCCACCATACATCTCCGTAGCCGAGAATCCCATTCCCAAGTTTGATTCGTTGGAGAAGTGGCACTTATCACTTGTGTTGTAGCCAATACTCAGACTGGTTTGTTTGTTTTTTAACTTAACTTCTTCAGTACTGCTGGCGGTGGACTGGCTTCAACTTTGGCTTTGACCTTCTTGTTACTTATACAAATCGTTACATCATTTTCAAACGGAATACGCTGAATCAGCCGTGCAGTGGATCAGTCAGTCTGCAGCCTCGGAGAAACATAGCCTTCAGGTAAACAATAACCAAGAAGGCAGCCCCTGTGGTGTATGCTAAAATGTCTTACTGTAACTAAGTCTTTCCATCTGTGCTCGCATTAAATTTTGTTACCACCGAGTTAGTTACGTTTGAAAATGTTATTCTGTCTCCTTGGGAGAAACTCTTTGTGCTGGAAGAACTTAAGTTATGGGAGTCTAAGTAATTTAACTGTTGTTCTATCCCTAGGTTACGTCTAGCCTCTTTTGATAGCAGTGGGAAAATTATTTGCAGTAGAACAACAGGATATCAGATCCTAACCCTTGAGAAGGACCAGGTATGTTTGTGGATTTTTGAGCTGTTGCACTTGAGTTGTGGAGTCCAAGGCATGAAAAAAATGCTGAGAAGTCAACAGTGCTTTTGAAGAGGAGCTGTTCTTCTTGTTGTCATTGCTTATGTGGAATTTCAAGTGTTCCTTTTATAGGTATTGGAAGATTAAGCTAATTTGTGAAGTGTAACTACAGTAAGATAGTGTGGATTTCATTAGTGGTGTTAATAGTGAAATCAGTTCCCATGGTGCTGCTGAAGCTATCTGCTGTTAGTGTAGTGTTCTGCTGGGCAACTGCGCGTTTTCCCAGACTTCCAGCACTGGTGAGATTACCCGTCTGAATAATACATCCATCAGGCTCTGGCTTATTTAGAGGCAAATTTGGAGTTTGTGTGAAGACTCTCTTGTATTGTAAGCTGAAGAGTTAAAAGAATGTCTGCATATTGTCCGAGGGTGGTATTTATTACTCCATTAAAAAAAGAAAGAAAAGCCTCTGAGAGGAGTGGAGTTGTCTTAAGAGAATATGCCCACTTCCACCCATCTCTGACAACAGAGTTTAGTAAGGAATGTGAAAGACTTGATCATCAAGTTTCTTAAATCCTAATCAGCAGCGATACATAGATGGTGAGTACATGGAAAACTTTTCCTTGTAAATGCCATCCTTACTCTAGGGTATAGTTTCACTTTTGCTACCCAAAACCAGTTCCTAGAGTAAAAACCCGAAAAATTCCTACCAACAAACTGTAGTTTGCTTTGAAGTATAGACTGTTGTGGATTGCCTGGTTGGTTAAATCTCCTGAAACTGATAGTGGCAGAAGTCGCCCTTTCTCTCCAGTGCGCTTGAAGGTTTGCTCAGCCATTTCTTACAGTTCTGTTATCTTTAGTGCAGAAGGGTTGGCAGCACTGGATCAAAGAGTTATAAGCATTTTGAGACTATCTTATCAGCATTAATATTATAAAACATCGGCTTAATAAGGCCGATGTGGAGGTGGAGTACTATCTTGAGGGTTTTTTTAATCTTCTGCTTTTTAATACATAGTAATGGAAATTTATAGAATGACTGTTAATATCAATCTTGTGTGCTTTTTGGTGTACTTCCCTCTAATGGCACCACTTACTGTGCAAATGTCCACTGTGTTTGCTTTACAGGAGCAGGTAGTGATGAATTTGGACAGCAGACTCCTGATCTTCCCGCTCTATATCTGCTGTAACTTCTTGTACACATCACCAGAGAAGAAGACTGACAGTGAGGCACTGCTAGATAATTCGGAAACCTGAGACCTCTTCAGTGGAATATAGTAGCACTTCTATAACTCTGTATGCCTGCTTTAAGTTAAATGCCCTGCTGACGCACAGAGCTTTGACAACAAAAAAGGCCTTACACTGTAGCAAATATATATATGGCCTTAGTATACTCCTATGCATATCTGAAGAGAAGATCAGAAATTATAGAGGCCAAAACTAGTTATCTTTTTTTTAATTTCTATTCAGCGTCTTCAGACAGTAGCCATTCCGTGTTTGAGAAATGTTACACTTTTATTTTTTTCCTGGATGAAAACTGAGCCAAATTGGAAATAGGGAATTTGTGTGAATGACATCTTACGAACTTACCTGTCGGATTCTGAGCACACGTTGTAGGACCTGTGGGTTTTGTTAGTGTGGTTTTTGGGTTTTTTTAATAACTGATCTGTAAATACCAGATCCATATTCTGCTTACTTTTGTGGTCCTTTTCCGTTAGGGCCAAATATATCTGTGTAAATGTTGCCTGTCAACTTTTGTTAGTTATTTAACTGTACAGACTTTTTAAGCCTTTATTGCATCTCATATACGTACATTTCTTTCTTGTTCTTGGGCTTTTTTTAACATTGCAGGAAATATCTTTTTTTAGCATGTGAATTTGCTAGTAAGGATGCTCGTGAATTATTTTTTTTCCATGTACTGAAAATACTCCAATGTACTCACCATCATTTGAGTCTATTATACAGCAGCAGCTTTCAGCTAGGATTCTACTGAATGCTTACTATACTCACAGGAACCAAATACCAGTTTTTAAATGTTGTTTTTTTGTGACTTGTTTTAACTTACATTGGGAATATATCCCCTTTTAGCTCAGGAACTTGTGACCTTTGAGTGCCTTTTGAGTTGTATGTGTTAACACAAACTTCACATCAGTTAAGCAAGGTCACAGGATCCAACGAAAGAGCTGGGAACAAGGGATTCCTTTTCAGTTGGTTTGACGAATGAGTCAAGTGTAAGAGGTTCACTGTATTTGTTCTTCGTATGTGTTGGGTTTTATGTTTGTCTATTGCAATTTTGAATTCTTACAGCAGGATTTTTGGATTCAAAGTGGGAACTTTGCCTCTTTAGTAGCCTATTTTTTTAATGTTGTCAGAAAAGTATAAAACCATTTGTACTTTATAACAAGGATAAAAATGTGTTAGGCAAGATGGAAAAACATGGCAACTTGTCAATAAATGATTTCCAGTGGAATACTCACCCGTGTCTATCCTTTTCTGCCATTAATAGCTTGTTCTATTGAATTCAGCCCGTGGATGCACCTCTCTGTATAATCTTGTGATGTGTCTGTCCTGGTTTCGGCTGGGATAGAGTTAATTTTCTTCCTAGTAGCTGGTACAGTGCTGTGTTTTGGATTTAGTATGAGAATAATATTGATAGCACGCTGATGTTTTGGCTGTTGCTAAGGGGTGTTTACACTGGTCAAGGACTTTTCAGCCTCCCATGCTCTGCCGGGTGCACAAGAAGCTGGGAGGGGGCACAGCCAGGAGAGTTGATCCAAACTGGCCAAAGGGCTATTCCATACCATAGGGCGTCATGCCCAGTATAGAAACTGGGGGCAGTTGCCCGGGGGGCAGCGGTTGCTGCTCAGGGACTGGCTGGGCGTTGGTTGGCAGGTGGTGAGTGGTTGTATCACTGGTTTTTTTGTCTTGTTTTTTTTTTTCCCTTGGGTTTTGTTCCTCTCTCGCTCTCTTGTTTTCCTTCTCCTTACAATTTTTTTGTTGTTGTTCCAATTATTAAACTGTTCTTATTTCAACCCACGAGTTTTCTTACTTTTGCTCTTCTGATTCTCTCCCCATCCCACGGGGCGGGGAGGGTGAGCGAGCGGCTGGGTGGTACTTAGTTGCCGACTGGGGCTAAACCACAACAGTGTCATACTTCTTTGGAAGCAGAAAGCAAAGCATTTTAAGACGTTCATCTGCTACAGCATCAAACTTGGTATTTAGATACTTAAGTAAGCAGTTTTTCTTTTTTTAACTAGAAGTACCAAGTCTTTAAAACTGTCATTGATTCAGCAGAAAGAAATGTGGGCTGCTTATTAATGGCAGGAGAGAACAGGTACGTTAAAATACCTGGGGTTTATGTAATGCCAGGGTTGAAATCTAAGCTTTCATGGTGGGTTGAGCTGCCACAGGGCTCCTGCTTTGTGCTGAGGGCTCAGCACCTCCCGTTCCGGTCCAGATCCTGGTCCCACGGCCACCCACAGCCCCTGCTCACCCTGGAGAAGCCATTGCTGTGTGCAAACACAGCGCTGGCCCGCACGCCCCCCTGCGCATCTGCCCGTGCTGCTGGGAACCGCCACCCTGCAGCGTGATGAGGATGCGGAATGTGGAGCAAGAGCTTACACGAAACTCATCTTGGTATTTTTTTTCCAGACATTAATGACTCCTTCCCTTGATCTGTGGGCGTCCTGGTCCTACCTGTGCCCTCCCTCGCCCTCCTGGTTGTGGAGGGACTGTCAGCGCAAAGAAACAAATCCCTTCCCAGCTTTGGTCCTTCTTCCCAGGGGACAGGACCGGGGATTTGGGATGGGGCAGTGGTGCAGGTGCCCTTCCTAAGCGATTGCTAAGGAGTGGCTCAGCGCAGGGGGCAGGAGTGAGAGGAGCACAGAAACCCAAACACATCACAACTTGCCCCAGAAAATGGGTGGTTGGTTTTTTTTCTCTCCTTTATTTGTCACTGACTAGGAGCAGCAATCGTGGCAAAGGGGAGCTCGGAAGCACACCACCACACTCAGGGAAACGGTATGAAAAGTACAAAAATAAGGAAGCCTATATATAATATAATTGCAGTCAATTACTAAAAATAAATATTGTAAACACAAAATAACAACATCAGGTGAATCTACAGTCACTCATTTCTGCTAGCAGCCGAACAGTCTTTGGCTTTATTTAACTCCCCCTGCCCTGCATGGAGCTGACACCCACATCAAGATGCATTTTCTTTGCTTCAGGCCAGAAAGACTCCAGACTTGTCAGGGATGTCACAAGGCAAATAATTTGACTCTTTCTTACTCCAAATTACCTTGTGACCTGGAATTGCCTCGTTTGCCTTCAGTGACCACTGTTCTACCAGAGCAAGCAAAATGATCTGTCAAAAGAAGGTTATTTTCCTCTCTTTATCTGCTGGAGGGGAGGAGATTGTGGCGAGGTGGGGGACCAAGGCTCTCCCCCGTTACAGTTTATTTTGTTGCTGTCTCGTACCTCGCCCCCCATTGCATGGGGACTTGCGGTTTTTGTCGCTGGTTTACGCCTGTCCCCGCTCCCCTCCCACACGCTGGACCTTTTCACCCTCTTATCTCTGTCAGATAGCCTGGGCGCGTTTGGATTGCCTGATAAGAGA
The DNA here is from genome assembly GCF_034638445.1 of Ciconia boyciana. NCBI lineage: Eukaryota > Metazoa > Chordata > Aves > Ciconiiformes > Ciconiidae > Ciconia > Ciconia boyciana. The sequence continues at coordinate 502,353 of NC_132958.1, read as the reverse complement.
CGATGCAGCGCAGAGGCACCAAGCTACCTCAGGTCAAACTACCTCCGAGCTGCTTCCAGGCCAGAGATCTGTGCATCTCGGGCGCTCCTCATACATCTTGGGTGACCGAATATTGCTGCTTCTCCCTACACGGCCCTGGACTCCAAGGAGGGAAGAGGCAAATTCCTCTTGCAAGGTTCAATAATTTGCTGCTTGTGTATATATATATATTTTTTTAAAAAAGCAGTGACAATAAAATTCTGTCCAAAGTACCAATGAGGAGAGAATTGCCAGGGAGGAAAGGTCAGTGTCTCCAGCGTAGCAGCTGACACAGTGGAAGACCCTGTTCTGCTGCCGGCGTGGCCAGGGAACGTGCCGGCACAACACCAGGAGTGCAAAGAAAATGCATCCTAATGGGAACAACCAAGCAAAACAAAAGCCATCCTAAATCCACAAAGCAGTGCTTCTTACTGGAGGAAAGAGACGGACCGGGCAAGGCAAGCTGCTCAGTCTGTCCATCTCTCCCTACATAAATACATTTGATCTTCCCTTCATATCAACAGTTACGATTTAGTCTTCCCTTCTTCATTTTAAACACATTCACATAACATCCCATAGCAACATTTTGGTGTGAGGTTACAGTCCCGCTGAAGTTACAATCAGACTGCACAGCAACCGTCTCTGGTGCTCATCCTCTTTGAGACAAAAAGGAGCACAAACTTCTCAAAGCGTTTAATAAAAACCTCTCTCACAGCCACGGCCGAGGGCGTACCTGCGGTCACAGGTTAACACAGGTGTCTTGTAACGCTTCAGGTATTGCTTTTTAACTGGGAACATCTCAGACCCTGCTTTATTCTGAGTCAAAGCAAAGGGGAAGCAAAAGCTTTCAAGCTTTACAGGAGCCTCGTAGGTATCCAGGTGGGTATCCATCTGACCAAGCCCAGCCAAAAATCCTCCCTGACCTCACAGAAAGTTTAGATCCATGTCCTCGAGCTTCGGCATGTGGCTCCCTCTCTTTGTCAGCCCCACAGAGCTGCTGCTACCGCTACGCCCCAGACCGGAGGCTGCGGGACAGAGCAAAAGCAGCTGTAGCTCCAGGTACCTTGTACTGCCTTTACGCCCTCTGTTCCAGGAGAAGAGAAAGTGCTCGGCAAGTCACCACCACCCTGCGAGCTCAGGGCTAATCCTTCCTGCCGCTGTAAAGTTACAGCCCAACCTGCGCTGCAGAGAAAGGCACGGGGAGGAAGGTTACCCTGCTCCCCCCGTCCTCGCTAACCAGGGACTTAACTCCCCACGTTTTCTTCTCACCCTTTTACTCACCCGCTCCAACAAATTGCTGAACTGGAGCCTGAACCAGCTACAAAAGCAGGGCTGCCCCATAGTCCCAATCTTTCCCCCTCTCCCCCCAAAACTACAGTTGTACAAAATTTAGCTCGCTAACTGATGAAAACACTACGTATTTCAAAAGGGGTACAGCTGGATAAGAGTTTAAAAACACAGCCAGTAATGCAACCTTCTGCCCGGTGCAGCAGGTAAAACTATTTCTGGTTCAATTTTTCAGTCGGCAAAATGCTGGTCATCTCAGGAAAGAATCACACACAACTGCTTGGTACCATATTAGAGGATTTCTGTATCATCTTTCAAAAATTTATTTAATGTCTTCTAAAACTTCCACTAAACTTGGTTTCTTACATCATTTCTATACACAGTCAGATTTTATTTGTTATAATTGTCTTGAGGCTTATAAAAAATAAGCATTTAAAATGCCCAAAGAGTAATTTTGCTTTAAAATTGTGCTACTGAACTTGACCCCCAACATAGAAGAGATACTTTTGGTAATGAGGTTACCCCAAGCAGTATAAAAATATACATAAAAATAGACAAAAACTCTATCCTCCAAACTGAAGGTCTGTTCGTGGGAATTATTTTTTTTCTTTTTTTGTACATCACTGGAAGTTCATTATCTTCTGCTAAATATTTACAGAAACATACCCACTCCCATCTGTATGCCTCTGCTCACTCAGGCAGAGAACTGCAGCGTTTAGTTCATCCGTAGGCTTCTCTGTCGGCAAAAATTAATCGCCGCTTTTCACCACGGCACACAAAGTGATGCTACGGGCACGCCCGCCCCGGGCACGCTCGCAGACAGCCCTGAGGATGCCAAAGGGAAATGAGGTGACACCAATTATTGCTGCTAACTTCATCGAACGAGCCGAGATTGCCTTTGCCAGTGCCTCGCCGCGAGCCCGTGCGCACCGTCAGCACTCGAGCGCGCGTGCCCGGGCAGCGTTTGTTGGACCGGGACAGTGGCGTGAGGGATACGGGCTCGGACACGGGTCCCTGCAGAGCCCTGGGTTATTTCACCGCACGCTGCAATAGGAAGCGATGTGACCTTCCAGAGCAAAGCAGGCTGGGGAGGGCAGGGAGACAAAATAAAACCTCTCCTTGGGTTAAAACCAGCCTAATCCTGAAAGCTTCACTGCAGCATCCCTGGCTTTCTGGTTTCCCTTTTGTTCTGGTGATAAATTCAGAATGCCCAAACCTCTTGTACGACCGTCCTCAGGAATTTGGGTCTCTTTCTCCAGTCTACCCCAAGAGAATTTTAAATTAAAAAAGTAACACAAGAAAAAAAAAAAGAAAATAAGTACTCTGTACCGTTCTTAAATGACATTAAAAGGTGAAGTCAAAACTAAGCAATATAACCCCACTCGAGACTATGTACATAAAAAGACATAAGATCTCTTGAAATATAAATATACACTGTATAAACCCAGGTGTCACCTAAAAGGCTGAAGACACAGAACTATTTCACAGACAAAAAGCAAACCAAACTCACCGCGCCACGTGTAGACACACGGCCACGACATTTGGGGGAGTGGATTTGCAGGGAAGAGACCGACCCGTCTGGTGGTGGTTCCTTGTATCCGCACGTGCACCAGGGAAGGGTGCTAGTGGTTTCTGGGGGGTGTAACACAACCGTACGTACATGCCACGTCACTACACTCTACTTAGGGTGCGGGTGAGAGGTCGGGAAATGGGATTAGACCCTGAGTCCCCAATTATTTCCAGGCACGTGCTCTGCTGGAGCAGTCAAAGGGGGACCTCTAACTTGGATCCAGCAGGTTCTTTAATATTGCTCACCAACAGAGATACTTGGTATCTCCCAGTGCAGACTCGGAACACGCCGGTTGAAATTCTGCACCCTGTGCTTTAAGAGTTACCATGACTTTCATGGAAATAATACAGCCTTGATCAGGGTAAAAGACTAATGGAGGTCTTTAGCCCAATCTTAAAGAGGTTTGCTTTCTACAGCACGGACACGCTACGACTCTGACATACATATATAGGTACCGGTTACCGTAAAGTGACAATGCAGTGTCTTAATTATTCTAGCATTATCCTTTCTGCTGTTAGGGAAGATGTGAGAGTGGTTAGGAGACGTGGGGAGGAGAGCTGGTGTTTGACGTAGGCTGCAAGTGGAACAGGCCCAGCTCTAACTGGAAATGTAGGTAGACGGCCAAAAGACACTTTTAGCTTTACTTGATACACGGTTTTATGGCATGCAATAAAACTCCTAAGACATCTCTTTATACAAAGCACACAGCATCTCCAGTCCCACTGGTGGTATCTCAAGAGAACAAGTAAAGCTAAGAGTCTGCTTGCAAGGGGAGGCCACGTGTGTGTGTGTGTGTGTGTGTGTGTGTGTGTACGGAGGGAGGGAGGGAGGGACCAGGTGGGGAAATATCCTGTTTTGCTGAAACCAAGCTCTTCGGCAAACTTCCTTCCTTCTATCGCTGGCCAGCCTCCCGGATCCGGCAGGCCACTGCCGTGATAAGCGCTGCGCCCTTGCCGCTGCCATCTTCCGACTGGAGGAAGGTCACTTCGCACTTTGGAGACAACTGCTTCACGGTTTCACGCATGATGGTGGAGAAGCTGTAGGGCACGGGGGGGAGGAAGAGATGCTGATTTAACTTGCCTTGGGCTGAAGGCGCCAGCCCCACAGGGCACAAACCACTAAACACCTATCATCGTAGCTGCCTTCGCTAGCATCTCAAACAGCGCTACGGGCACAGAGAAGGATGGATGGAGAGAAAGCTGCCAGGTAGGAGGCATTGGAAAGCGTAAGTCTCCATGCTTCAGCCCAAGTGCACAGTTAGCACAACACGCTCACCTTCTCTCTCCACTCAGGACTGAATCTGGCCCCTTCTCTAGTCCCACCAAGCCCTGAAAGCACTAATAAACCTTAATAGCCCTGACCAGCCTCGCCTGGGGGGATCTTCAGAGCCCTCCTCTACCCATGGCCCCCTGAACCCTATTTAAGCTCAGCCCTGTGCCTTTAGTCGCTGTCTGAGCTACGTTGTCTTAGGAGTATCAGCCTTCAGCTCAGGCATAGTCATATTTCTGCTTGCCCATGGATCCAGATCATGGTTTGACTTCTTGGTTTAGACCCGAAGTCATCACCTTTAGTCATCACCATGACTTTGCTTGATGATCTGGGCTCCTGGTTAAACCTGGTCACCATCTCTGGGTCGACCTGGCCTCAGGTACTGTGGGATGGGCCCTGGCTGGTGTGAGGTCCCTGCTGTGTTATCTGTCCTGGCTCCCCATCCTTCAGGGAGCAGTTGGTTCTTGCTGTGCCTTGACAGACTCCAGATCAGTGAGCTGCTGGCAGCCCTTGAGACCCTAAAATACCTCCTCTCCTCTTCGACCACTCCGTGAAGCTTTCCACACTTAGCACCCCATCTACCCGAGATGGGCGGATGCACCAGCGTGAGCCTCCTTGGAGGACAGCCACCCGTCCACCGCACACCACTGAGCAACTCACTGAGGGTGCAGCTTGTAGAGCGTCCCATCCACGCCGACCGTGACCTTGAGGAAGTCCAGCCCGCGGTTCTCCCTGATCTTGTCCACCACAGCTGCCATGCCGGCCCCGCAGAGCTGAGCTGCCCGCCGGGCCACCACTGTGCACACCTCCTTCACGATGATGCTGTCGTCGCACGTGGTCTCCAGGCCGAGATGCTGGAGGATGGAGCGGACTTGGAGCAGGGCCAGGCAGTCGCTGGGGAGGACACGAGGGCCAGGCAGCATTAGGAGATGGAACAACTTGCAAGTGTGGTGACACTTTCTCGTCTACATCCTGCAGAGCCCAGGAACTCGCAGCTTGGGCGACACTGACTGGAGGGACTCTACAGCTCCCCTCTAGCCTCAGCTTTCAGACCTGGATGTGGCTCTGATGTCACATCCTAATTAGTGAGGCTAGCTTGGGACAAAGCCATTGACTTGGAGCACAACCGCTATTTAACCTATGGCCCCTCTCTGCCCAGGGCAGAGGATAAAGAGGCGTCTGTGTGGCCAACCCCAGACAGTTTCCTTGTCTCTCAACACCGGCACTGTCAGAACAACGTGGATTTTGCTGACTTATCTGCACTGCACCACCCTACGTCACCCTGGCTCCAGCCTGAGTGCTTGGGACCTCTCCCACAAGCCCTGGAAACGCTTTTCCCCAAACTACATCTCTGCTCTGATCTGCAGCTGTAAGGCCAGAGTTGGTGCTCGCCCCGCCCGTTGGACCTCACCTTTCTATCTGGGACAGGAACTTGGTCTCAAAGATCCCTCTGGTCTTCAGCCTCTCTGAGATCCGTCCCCGGAAGAGCAGCCCTCGCTTGGTGAAATCTATCAGGATGTTTCGGACGATCTCCCCCAGGTACATCCCGCTGATCATCTTCTCAAACCTGGCAAGGAGAGGGCAAGGCTGGACATCAGGATAAGAAGGGACACTGGGTCTGGATTGGGACCCCAGCTCTGCCAGATGCCTTTGACACAACCCCCTGGCCTGACACGCTGCGGTCCCCACCCTGCGGGCAGGGGACAAGGGACACATCGGTGCGTTGCAAAGCCAGACTCTGCCCTGCTCATCATCCCCTGATGCTCCACCAAGAGACGGGTGGGGCACCACTGAACTGTTCCTGGACACCCAGCCTCATCGAGGGTCCCTCCCCAGCCCCCCAAAGCTACCACGCACCTTTGCTTCCCAGGGTTGAGAGACAGCTCATCCACCGCCAAGTCAAACTCTGTCCGCATGTCATCCAAGCACCCGTTGTCACCAAACGCCCCCCACTCCATATTGACGCACATCCTGCCCTCCTCCCCTTCCACCAGCTCCACGTTCCGCATCTCCTCCATGTAACAGGCGTTGCTGCCTGTGCCTGCAGGGAGAGAAGCGTCTTCCAGTGGGGCCGTTGGAGAAGCGGGGCACGTACGCAAGATAAAAGCCCTCAGACACCTCCTGCAGCCAGGAGTACCCCACGGGGGCAGGTTTGGGACGGCGGGCAGAGGAACTCCGTAAGAAAGTTTCAGTCCTCACCGACTATCAGCCCAACTTCGCAATACGGATCTTCGTACCCGCAGGTCATCATGGTGCCAACTGTGTCATTTACCACCGCGACCACATCCAGGTCAAATTCCTGCAGAGGGAGGGGATTGTGTGGGTTATTCCTGGAGGACACAGCTTGCTCCCACAAGTGGGAAAGGACCTGTCTGCTGAGCGTGGGAGTCCGCCAGGTACCCACAGACCTCCTGCAGCCCCACGTGTGTGCAGGTGGACGCTCAAACCTCAAGATACCTCCAGCAAGACACAACTTGCTGTTGCTCCTCAGCGGAGGAGCTGGCACGCTGGGACAGCCCTGCCAGAAACAGCCCCTAGGGCAGGAGCTTTGGGTGGTCTGCACTGAGGAAACGAGCATGGTGTCTCCTTAACTCACGGCGAGACAAGTCTGCTCCAGCCCTGGCCAGAAGCCAGCTCTTAGCTCCGAGGTCTGAAAATCCAACCTCTAGTGATGACTAAGGGTGACTGTTAAAATTCAGACACTCATTAGCCCTGTGCTCAGCCCATTAATTTGCTTTACAGGCCAATTAAAGATGCCAAAGACAGCTGGGATGTGGGAGCAAGCAGCCGGCTTCTCACAGCTACGTGGACACTCACCTCTCTCCTGTGAATTGCCTCCTTCAGCAGGTTCACCACATCTTCTCCTTCACAGCCGGTCGCCTTGAAACCTTTTGTCCACTTCAGGAGAATCCCCTGTTGTGGAAATACCCCACGGTAAATCACCCAGGCTGCTGGGCGGGAAGGAGAGCAACCCCACGTCCACCAGCTCTCGGCAGGCACTGCCCTGCACGTGGAGATCCGATCCTCTCATGTGGAGGATGCCTCAACCGGGTTGTCTCTAGAGCTCAAGGGATCTGCGTTTGCTTTGATGCAGCAAGGGGGCTTTTCAGAAGCACCGGCAGCTCCGAGCTCCTGCCTTCCCCCTCTCTCGGGTCTCTATCTGACCTGCCACATGGTCATTGACGCTGGTACGTAGAGTTTCCAGCGTGCTGTGGCTTTTCAGCCAGCCCTGGGTACCAGACTTGCATGCTACCAGGTGGGCTGGGGTTACCTCATCCAGGTTGGTCTGCTGGCAAGGGAAGGAGAATGTGAATCCGAGCGGGAGCGATACACCCTTCATTCCCATGTATTCCAGGAAGTCGGAGATGCAGTGGACGATGTGGTCAAAGAGCTGGGTGCACAAAGCCAAAAGGAGAAGTTACCATGACAGCCAGAAACTCAGCTGGCTGCCAGCCTGCCAGACCTCCTGGAGATGTTGATCCATTCCCAAGCCAACAGGGCTTTGAACAGACCAGGATGCTGCTCAGCTGCGCTGTGTGAGGTGAGCAAGCCCAAAACAGCTCCTCCCCACCGACAGTGTGGTCGTATCACTGTGATACCTCCACCTCGCAGGTCCTGTACTGCACCCAGAAGGGACGGAGGGGCTAGCAGGGAGGTGACAGCTTCCCAGGGGTGACACGGGAAATCAGTCCCTCCGCAAGGTATTCCCAGAGCCGTCTGCCTCGGCTCCTGCCAGAAATACTCCCGGTCCCCGAGCACTGCCTGGAGTGGTTTGCAAAACTCTTTCCATCTGCAAATAAGACTCTGGAGACGTCTCTTACTGCTTGTGTTGTGGTTTCTCTATCTGGGAAATGGGGGTGATGCTTATCTGCCCTTGCGGAGTGTGTGGGATTCGGGGAGGTGCAGTCATGTCTGGGAATAACACAATTTCTAACCTAAAAACCAGTTTCAAGCTTCGTAAAGCACATTTCAAACACCAGAGCCTTGGGCAGAACTCGCTGTTCTAAAGGCAGGAGAGCACCAGCCTTCTCCACCCTCCTGGTTTTGCACCCTGGAAAGCAGAGCAAGGCAAAACCAGCTCCTGGGGTCAGCCAGCACTACTGCCTGCCCCTTCTGCTGCCACCCCAGGGAAGACACCCCAGTTTTCCACCTCCAGCTGCCCATCCTCACCTCCTCTCCTGTCCCCTGCATGATCTCCACTGGGATGGAGTAGATCTTGTTGTGCATCTCGACGCCGCGCCTCATCCCGTTCCTCACACGCACCAGCAGCACACGGAAATTGGTACCTCCCAGATCCAGGGCGAGGAAATCTCCCTTTTCTGAAACCCAAGAGAGAATCATTAGGACAGAGATCCCAACAAGGGGCATCGTGAACATGGCACAAAGCTGATCCGAATCTGCCCTCTTCCTGGGAGAGGACCAGAAACCAAGACATGGCTGGGAATGGAGAACAGTAGGTGCAGGTAGGAAGGCGATGGATGGAGAGGTTTGCTCCAGACTCGGGGAGGTCACGGGGTTTCAAGCCAAGGGGCAGGCGCACACCCAAGCCACCAACAGAACTGGGAGCGCAGCGCAGGACAATGGTGGTGAGAAACCTGTGGCAGCGAAAACCGCAGTGAAAGCCAGGCTTTGTGTTAAGTCAAGTGCAGAACGTCCTGGAGGCTCAGCTGCTTTTCCCAGTATCATACTGGAGGTTAAAAAGCTTGGCGTCACTCCCACCACAAAGAGGGAACTGGCCATGGCAAAGGTCCCAGCCCTTCCCGAAGCGGTGCAGATGCTGGGAGCAGCGATGCTGGCTCTTTGCCCTGCGCAGGACGTACGTGGGCTCACACACGTGGTACATCACCTGTCCCATCTGGAGTTGAGCACACGTAGGTGGGCAGCATTTTCACCGTTGCCTCTGCGTGCGTCTCCTTGCCCAGCCCCTTCTCCATCTCTATCCTCATCCTTTGCTTCACCTCCAGGAGCTGCTCGTGGCTCAGCTTGAGTGCCTCCAAAATCTTCTGCCGTGCCTTGTGCTGGGCGGCCAGTCTGTAGGCCACCGCCGTCACCATGGCTGCCCCTTTGCCGCTTCCATCTTCTGACCTCACGAAACGGATCTCGCAGTCCGGCAGCAGCTTCCGCACTGTCTTATGGAGGCGCCGGGCAAAGCTACGGAGGAGGAAAGAGGACCTGAGTATGCCACCACGGATGATGTGACCCTCTGGGGTTGTAAATGACTGGGGCCCCTTTGGGATCCAAATGGAGGTGCCCAGGGGAATATTTGGAGATGCTCTGCTTGTGCCAAGCTTTATCCACTGCTGGCAGGAACAGATTTGTGCTCTCACCCTCTCTCCCCACCAGCCTTGCCTATCCTCATGGACTCACTGAGGATGCTTCTTGTAGACGGAGCCATCCACGCCGACCGTGGACCGCAGCCGGTCCACCCCCTTGTTCTCCTTGATGCGTCGCAGCACGGCTGCCAGGGTGGCCCCGCACAGGTTGGCCGAGCGGGTGGAGACGATCTGGCAGATGCGGTGGGTGGCCACGCAGTCTTCATGAGATGGCTCCAGGCCCAGCTTGGTGAGGATCTCGTGGGCTTTCTGCAGCCCTTCTTTCTCCCTGCACATCAAAGAACAAAAAAGGATTCGTGCCTGGAAATCCAACTTTTGCCATCTGAAGTGTCCTGGTTTGCTCAGTGGATAGCCCTGTGATGGGTCCTGTTTTCTCCCAGCACAGATGTCAGGAGATGGGCTGGGACTCCAGAAAACCATCTGGAGCCTACTTACTTCTCAATAGCAGAGACATATCTGGTCTCAAAGTGGCCGGTAGTGAGCAGATCTGGTGTGAGCCTTCCTCCAAACAAGAGCCCTTCCTTGGCCATCTTCACCAGGATGAGTCTGACCAGCTCTCCCATGTACATCCCGCTGATCATCTTCTCAAACCTGCCGATGGGGGAAGCACAAGATGTGTTTGTTTGGCTGCGTGTGCCGTGAGGTGGCCACAGGTTGACCTTAAAAACACTTGGCAGCTTTCTGGGCCCAAATGCAACCCAGATAATCTCTTTCCAGAGCAGTTTATCCCATCACTGAGAAAATAAAGCCATGTTGACATAACCGTCATTCTGCAAGGAGAACTTATGGCTACCTGAAAGGAGTCTGTCAGTTTGCAGAGACCCCCCCCAAATCCCACGTGTGCTCCCAGAAGCCACCTGGGGAATGGGAAATCCGTAGGACTTAGACGTGGACATTAGGTGGTGGTGTTTGCCTTGGCTGGCAAATAACTTCATTGGCAGGGGAAAGAAGCAGAAATCAACACATTCAAGCGAAAGGCTCATGAGGGAAGCGGGTGTTGAGTGGTTCAGTTGGGCGTACCCACTCAAATTTGTGATACAGCCCCTATTTGCATTGGTGTAGCTGGCACGGCGGAGGACGCGGTGACCTAGTTAACTAGGATGACCTCTTCGGTCCCACTAACGCCAGCGCGAAGGGAGGACGGACAATGCCGAGCAAACCCTGAGCCTGAGCCAAAGCCAAGAATCTGCTTACAATTGTTTGCCAGGGTTGAGCGAGCCCATGTCTATCTCGCGGTCAAACTCCGTCCGGATGTCGTTGAGCACGCCATCGTCACCGAAGGCCCCCCACTCCATGTTGATGCACATCCGACCTTCATCCCCTTCCACCAGGTCAATGTGCCTCATCTCCTCCATGTAACAGGCGTTGGTACCGGTACCTGAACCAAGCACGGGGATGCGGTGAGAGAGGATGCTGCCTTTCCCTTATACCCCACAATTAGCAACAGCCAAAACGCACCATAGAAAGCAAAGATGGAAGAAAATAAACATTGGGCAATGCTGGTTTTATAACTTCACTATCACCTTTCTTTTTCCCCAAAAAGACCCTGAAACCTGCAAGAACACGATCTCCTTCTGGAGTTCATGAAGAGATGGACCCCAATTCTCCCCCCTTGCTGCAGCTCACCAACAATGAGGCCAATTTCACAGTTATGATCGTCGTAGCCGCAGGTCATCATGGTCCCAACGGTGTCGTTCACCACAGCCACGATGTCAATGTCAAAGTCCTGAGATGGTGGAGAGGAGAGAGACTGAGTCAGCGTGGCCAAAACATCTTCTCTGCTGTCGCAGAGGAGCCAAGGTGCGGAGCATTAAGTATCCTGTCCCAGGGAACCGTGTGCCCCCATCCCACCACCCCAGGAGGTGACAGACCTGCCCAACCTCTTACCCCTCTTTTCTTGATGGACTTGCGCAGCATCGACACCACATCTTTCCCCTCCACGCTGCTGCATTTGAATCCCTTCGTCCACGTAACGAGGATGCTCTATGGAGAAACAGCAAGAAGGAATGCTCGGAGGACAGACCCACCAAGCCATGGGTCTCAAGGGCTCCCCGGTGCACGGCAAGGGCTGGACGGACACACAGCACCACAGGTGAGCCCCTTCCCGTTATGAGCTTGCGAGCTGCGGTATCAGCAATGACTTCCCCGTCTCCGCGCAGATAAAGTTTATGGCCATGAAATAGCACGCAAGCAGCTTGTCGCTCCTGCCAGCAGGAGGGAACGTGGTTCCTGTGACTGGGTTTTATGGAGCCCTGGAGCAAAACCTGATCCCGAGCGTACGGAGAGCTCCTTGACCAGACCCTGCGGGACGGGGGTCTCACCGGCCCCCGCAGCCGGCGGCGCTGGGTGTGTCCCCACCCAGCAGAGCCGTCGCAGTCACCCAGCCGGGGGCTGCGGTGAGCCTTGGGGGAAGGGAAAGGACCCGATTGCATTTGAAATCTCCAACCCTAGAGCCCCAGATAGCTTAGCGAGGCAAACACCCGCCCTGCCTTACAGATGGGGAAGCTGAGGCACGGACAAAAGCAAACCAGGCACGGTGACTGGGGACAGACGCTCCCTCTCCCAGCTTCTTTTGTTTGGTTTGGTTTTGGTTTTGTTTTTTTTTTTACAGCCCTCGCTACTACCACGAGGAAAGCGTTAATCTTCTTCCTCATTACTTTTGCTGAATCGCTCAGGCACGAGAGTGCGACTTGCCCCATCCCTGGTACAAAATGCCGCCGCGTTCCCGCTCGGGGAGGACGTGCTGGATCGCCAGCACGCCATGGAGCCGCCCTCCTTTCCGATCCGCCTGGGAAGCTGGGTGAGATAAGGGCAAGGAAAGCACCAGCCCCCCCCCGCCCCCCAGGAGCAAGAGCCTGGCAGGGGCCGTGGGTGGCGGGAGAGAGGCCACGTGCCTCGGCTGGGCTCTGCTTGCCGAGATGCTCGGTCCCCCAGCGAGGTCACCAGCTCCCGGCGGAGAGCCGGCGCAGCTGAGCGGAGCTGACAGCCATCAATTCCCGGCTGCCCGGAGCATGGCGAGCAGCCGGGGCGGGTGACACCCCCCCCGCTCCCCGCGCCGGCTGCATGACAGGGGATGTGATGCTCGGCACGTCTGGGCTGCCTTTGGCTGCGGGCGGCTGGAGCTGCTCTCCCCACCGCAGCCGCTTCTCCTTGAGCTCTCTCTGCAGAGGGGAAAACGCTGCTTTCTGTGGAGGCATCCGTGCGGAGCGGAAGCAGGGAGCAACCAGCATGTTAAGCATCACCTCCTGGACCCCTGCAAGCCCTAGGACACGTCCTTTGCTCCCATCAGCACCGAGACCTTACACACTACCCAAACCCAACAAGCCTAATTAAAAGCACAAGCTAAATCGGTGTGGGATGGCTACTGCCCGCAGCGAGAGCTCGCCCTCATCCCCCTGCATCCCAGGCTCAGCCACAGCCCTTGCGAGGAGGCGAGACCTTCACTCACCTCATCCAGCTTGGTCTGGTGACACGGGAAGGAGAAGGTGAACCCAAGGGGGAGTTTCTTGTCTTTGATTTTCAGCTTCTCCATGAAGTTGGCCAAGCACTCGGCGATGTGGTCAAAGAGCTGAAAAAAAAGGCAAAGAGTGAGCCCTCGCCCGGCTGCCCCGACCGAGACGATGCACCAGAGCAGCGCCTGCATCTCTGCCCGCTTGCGGGACCGGTGGTCTGTCACCCACATGACACTTCCACGGTCCTCACCTATCATGGTTACTCGGTGTCAGGAATTAATAGCTCCAGGCAAAGGAAGGCAAGGACCTACCCGGATCCTGCTGGGCAAGGCAGCAATAGGATGCTGCTCCAACCCCATTACACAGCTCGGGGTCTTGGGGTGACACCAGCCCTCCCTTCAGGCAGAACTGCCCCAAGAAGGCACACTGCCTTCGCGTGTCCAGAGAAGGGCAACGGAGCTGGGGCAGGGTCTGGAGCACAAGGCTGATGGGGAGCGGCTGAGGGACCTGGGGTTGTTCAGCCTGGAGAAAAGGAGGCTGAGGGGAGACCTCATCGCTCTCTACAACTGCCTGAAAGGAGGCTGGAGAGAGGTGGGGTCGGTCTCTTCTCCCAGGTAACAAGTGATAGGATGAGAGGAAATGGCCTCAAGTTGCACCAGGGAAGGTTTAGACTGGATATTAGGAAATTTTACTTCACTGAAAGGTTTATCAAGCGTTGGAACAGGCTGCCCGGGGAAGTGGTTGAGTCGCCATCCCTGGAGGTGTTTAAAAGCCGTTTGGATGAGGTGCTTAGGGACATGGGGTAGTGGTGGGCTTGGCAGTGTTAGGTTTACGTTGGACTCGATGATCGTAAAGGTCTTTTCCAACCTAAACGATTCTGTGATTCTGTGAAGATGGGTGGTTCCCCGCCGTGAGGGAAGCCCTGCAGCTGGGGGGCTGCCCAGGAGAGCAGGGATGGGGGAGAGAGGGGTTGAACCCACCTGCACCCCACTGCCTCGCATGAGTTCCTCGGGGATGGCGTAGATCTGATTCTCCATTTCAACCTTCTGCAGGCCGTTGTCGGACACCTTCACTCTCAGCACGCGGAAATTGGTGCCACCGAGGTCCAGCGCCAAGAAGTCCCCATCCTCTGTGGGAGCCCAGACAAGAACAACCATTTAACTCGGCGGATCCCTTTCAGCAGCATCGGTGCCCGTGCCGGACAGCCCTGGAGCAGGCGAGGAAGTAACCAGCCACTTCACAAATATGAGGGTAAGGTATGATTTTTTAATATATTTTTTCATTATTTTATTTATTGTTATTTTTCTTATTTTATCAGAGCTGTGGCTGTATTTCCTGCCCCTCCTCTGCACCCCTGGCACCCTGTAGCTGATAGGGATCAAGGCAATATCTTTGAGACGTATCCTGATGCCCTGGGCAGGGAGTGCAGAGGCGGTGGCTGAGCTAGGAGTGCCTCTGCCAGCAGGAGGACAGATCCCACCGGCCCCATCCAGACGAGCCCATGCCCAAACGCACGATGCTCCCGGGGAAGAAGAGCTCCAGCCTCAGGCTCCAGAAAGAAGGCTGCGGCAGACCCGTTCCTGACCCTATTGACATAGGATGTCAGCGAAAGCTCCTAAATCTCTAGCTCAAGCGGTTAAAACCCTGCTAGCCAGCTGCCGAAGCACTCAAATTTGGCTAACCATTTGATATATGGAAAAAACCCCTCGTGTTCAGGCTTGGCTGCCGCAGTCCAGGACAGCCTCCCCTGCCCTGTCCCAGGAATCCCGTGCACTCCTGGCATGTGGCTTCTCGCCGAAGGCAAGACTGAAAGGTGTAAGCAGGAAACCAGGGAGGAAAAAAAGTCCAAAAGACCTTCAGGGACTCATTGCTGCCTTCCCCGGGCAGACGTGGGAAGCAGAGTTTCCCCGACCGTGTTGGCCGAGAGGAGTCCCAGGTCCTGCTGCCTCTGAGACCCCAGGGCTGAGCCCAGCAGGCTTCACCTCCTGTTTGTTTTTATTGTACCGGGCACCAAGGCAGCTCGCTGGATTTTGGACCAAATGAGACCTGGGATGCGGGAAAAGTGCCAAGCTGGCTGTTTTAAATACCTAGCAGTGTGGGGAGAGGGATGGGGGAAAGCCCTCTATCAGCACTGTTTGATTTCTGAATGCATTAAATGTGCTGTGCTGGCTCCCCCGGGCAGATTACAGCGCCCAGGGGCCGCATTGTGCCCGCCGATGCTTTTACAAAGGGGCTACAGTTGAAACAAAAAGTGTGGTTTATTAGTATTCAAATGACACCAGGCCAGCCAGCATCTCCAGTGACTCCAGCTGAAAAGGCAGCTTGCTGTCCAAGCCCCGCGGGGCGTCCATCTGTCCTGGCGTCTTTCCTGGGGCTGACCCTCCGAGGACTCGGGGCGAGGGAACTGCGGACGGTAACGGACTTGGAGCCTGGGCTGAGAGCAGCTTTATAAAGTCCCTCTGCTGCTGAAAAGGTCTATTAAAAGCAGTCCTCGTGCTCCAAGGAAATGAGAAGATGAGGAATAAGCGGGGTTCAGAGGTCTTGGGCAGCGTTCAACAGCCTTGCCGCTCAGGATGGAGAACGGGGGGAGCACCAGCGGGTCAGTGCGTCACCCCAGGGGGGTCAGCGCATCGCCCCGGGGGGTGACGCAGTGCAGGTTGGGTCCCGGCTCTCAGTGGTACCAGCCCATGCCAAGCCCCCCTGCACGGGTTGCGATGCTCTGGCTGCAGTCCCGTCGGTTAAGGTTACACCCCAAGATCAGCCGGCCGGCAGGACGAGGAGATGCCGAGGCAGTTACGCCATTATTTTAACAAAAGCTGAAGTTCAGCCGAGTCGCTGCGCGGGCTCTGGCCACCCCCCACCTCAACTCTGAAGCAATGCACGCACACCCCCTGCAAGAGCCGTTAACCCAGAACCACGGAGCACTCTAAACCTGGACCCCATCAAAGCTTTGCAACTCATCCCTCCTCCAATAACACCCTCGGCGTAGCTCCAAGCGAGGCAGCGTAGCCCAGAGATGTCCAATTTGGCGCTTACAGGGCGGGAGAACGGCACGGGAGCCGGCGGAGCATCGGAGTGCCCAAGCTCATGTGCTGGGGCAGTCAAACCCTGACTTCATTTCTCCTCCTCGCCTCACGCCCGCATTGACCCTTTGCAGGGATGAGGTTTAAACCAGTTTGGCAGCTCGTTTCGCAGACTGTCTGCCAGCCACTGAGCATGTCTCGGCCACATCTCTTTACATGGACGCTGAAAATGCACCAGGAAAACCCTCAGCGAAGCTCCTCGCTGTCCTGACGCCACTGGTAAGCCCGCTGTGGGGATTTAGCCTCCGCCACGGCTGGGCAGAGCTGGATGCAATGCCTGGCTGGGCACGGCTGGCATCGTGTTCTGCCCCCAACATGAGTCAAGCCATACGCCTGCTTCCCTTGCTGTCTGCAGCACAGATGCCGTTCTGCTTGCTAGCAGAGCATGAAAAATACCTCAGGGGGCTGATAAATATGCCAGAGGGCTGATAAACATGCCAGGGCTAAGAATGCTGGAGCCAAGAGGGTTACAGGTTGCTCAGCTCCTTGGAGATAACGCGGGGAACCCAGGAGGAAGAGACATCCAAAAAAAAAGGCAAGGAGCCAGGGACAGGGCTGTCCTCCTGTCCTGCCCAGCCCTCCACCTACCCGGTATTTCGGCCGAAGCACCCCTGGGAGGCTTTCCCTTGACCCTCACCATGAAGCAGCAGCAGGACCCAACCTAACAACCAAAAACCCCGCTCACAAGCTGCTCAACAGCCACAGGAGAGGCGTAAGTGGTTCAAGTGGCGACTGCTGGAGTCAAGGGGTGGATTCCCAGGCGGACTGGCTTTGCAGGAGGAAAAAGGCAGCAAAATCTCCCTTGGAAAATTCCCAGGCTGAAGCAATGGGGCTGCGTGACGGGCTCCGCCGGCCGATAACACGTCTGGGTCCTCCCTTCGCTTAGGGCTCCCTTGTTACATGGCAAGATAGAGGCTGAGCTCACAAACCAAACAGCGAGGGCAAACACAGAGCTCGGATTCGAGAGTCTGTTTGCTCTCAGCAACCCACCTAAGGGTGTGTTTAGTGCCTTTAAAAAAATGCCTGCGCTCCCTGGAAGAAAGCACGGGGCAAAGCGGGCAGGGAGCTCTGTCGTCCTTAGAAATAGAGCCTGGGCCAGGGGACGGGAGCATCGTGTGCAGGACCATGCCCCACCATTTCGGAAGTCGGTCACCCCAGACCTCCACCTCAAACCTCCAGGCTTTCAACCGACAGCACTCCCATTTTGTAGGAACCCTCGGTCGAACCAGCTTAATAAAAAAATAAGAGGAAGAGAAAAGCTGGAGCAGGTCCAGGCTCTGCCCCAGGGAGATGCGGGATGAGGTGGCGGCACAGACCCTGGCAGTTCCCACTCCGTCCCCGTCTGCGGACGGCCTTGCCAGCCCTACCCTGCCTCCTTTCAGCAAGTTGAGAGGCTTCCAGCAGAAGAGGGAATATAAAAGCCCCAGTGCTTGCATCAGCACCTCCACTGAATTAGCGCTGGAGAGCGGCAAAGGGGCTTATGATGTATTGGGCACGAAATGCGGGGTTTGCAGCAACAAGAGATCTGGGATTAACCTGGTGGCTTGGGTTCCCTGGTGGTTTTGGACAGAATCGGGTCCAGCAAAGAGCAGCTCACACCGACCACAGCAAGAGGCGCCCAGCAGTGATTCCCCAATGCCATTCCTTGCTGGGGAGTGCAGTAAATCACCGGGCGAGGGGCTCTGGGCATGAAAAATGGCATTTTCTTGAAAGCCTTTCAAGACCATGGGCCATGCGAGCCGGTTTTCTTGCAGAAGCAGCTGGTTATTGGCAGGAACTGAGCCCACCAGCCAAGGGAAGGGCGCTGCAAAGAACCATCCTTTGACTTTCCAGGGATTTGACCACCAAGGTCCTGCAGCATCCTCCTGAAAACCCCAGGCCATGGATAGCAGCTGCTGGGGCTTCATGGAGGATGCACCCGAAGATCCTTGTGTCAACGCTAGCGTGGAGGAGGAAAGACGGTGACGCCGGCAAAGCCTGGAAAACCCAGGAAAGGAGCAGGGAGGAAGGTGGTGTTTGCGCTAAGCAAGGAGAGCCCTTGCTCAGAGTCCCTGGGGCTGCAAGGAAAAGCTGATTCGGGGTTTGTTTTCCCCCACCAGCCTGCGGCTGGATGCCCACTGCCTCACTGCAAGCATGGCACAGCAGGCGTTTTGGTGGGTGCTGGAGCCAAGCAAAGCCAGACAAGTTGCTTTTAGGAGAGATCCTGCTTCAGAAGCAGAAATCCCCCGCCTCTTATCACGCTGCATCAGGAACAGGGAAGCCACCGAGGGTGCAGAGGAGGGTGGAGCAGGCGGGAGCCGGGTCTGTGTTGTGACTTCAACCCGCAGATGTGACCTTGTATTTCTATAAGCACCTCTCATCCGCCTGGATCCTGGGGAGCTGCCGGCTGGGCATTAGACGGGGCATAATCCAAAAGCAGAGCCAACTTGTGCTATAGCAAGGAGGGGTAGGAAGGGCAGGGATGCTCTGGAGGAGGAAGGTGAGGAGCCCCAAAGCCGGCGTGGCACCTCATCTTTTGGGTGGGAGGCAGCTGCTGACACCCAAAGCGGGTGGGAGCAGGACTTCATGCCCAACCAAAGTCAGACTTTGCCCAGAAGCTTAAAAAAAAAAAGCAGAAGGAAGGACGCACCCCTGGACGTTGAGCTCTTCCCGAGCCGTTGTCACACCGTCTCTTCACGAAGCGACGTGCCAGGGGAGCTGGCAGCGAGGCCCCGTCTCGGGCTGGCCTCGGCTCGCCCCGACGTGCCACCTTCCCGTCCCCCCTCCAAAACTTAGCAGCAGAGACGCTGATGCCGCTCACGGCCCAGATCCAGCTGGAGCCGTACAGGGAATCCCAGCTCTTGGCTCCCCAAGACTTGCTCGAAAACCTCCCGCTTTCCAATCCCTGGGCAGCTGCAGCCCCGCGATGGCCCCAGCATCCCTTTTGCATAACCTTTTCCATGCTGCAGTGCCGCTTTTCCCCACGTGCTGAGCTTGCTTTGGGCGAGAAATGCCAGCTGGGACACTGGAGAAGCTGCAAATTGGGAGGATACGGCGAAGGAAGCCAGGGCTCGCTCTTGCAAAGGCAAGGAGAGGGATTGCACCTTCTCCCCAACACGGGTCAGGGTGCGGAGAGCTCGGCTCCTGCCTCTCGGGAGCTCTGACACATGCTCCGCCAGCACCCAGCACCTTTGGCTGCAATAGTTGCCGTGCCCAGGGGCGGCATTCCGGCCATCCCTGTAATTAAGAATATTCTCAAATATTTAAACAGATTGAAATCTCAATCCCGGGGCAGGCAGCCAGGTCCAGCTTTTGGGTGTACGTGCACCGGGGGGGCTGAGCACGTGGGGTGCAGCAGGCGGGATGGCTCTGGGTGCAGGGATGATCAATACCCAAAGGGAGCTTATAAGAAAGGTGGGGACAGACATTTTAGCAGGGCCTGTAGCGATGGGACAAGGGGTGATGGTTTTAAATTAAAAGAGGGGAGATTCAGACTAGATATAAGGAAGAAATGTTTTACGCTGAGGGTGGTGGACACTGGCCCAGGTTGCCCAGAGCGGTGGGGGATGCCCCATCCCTGGAAACATTCCAGGTCAGGCTGGACGGGGCTTATTCACCTCTCCTGCTGGCTATCGGCAATCTCTGCGGCTGAGGTTTTGCAAGGACCCCCATGAAGGTGCCACCGCTGGAGCAACCTTAACTCTGAGCATCTTCAGCTAACGGGACCGGCCGATCCGGGGACTTTCCCTGGGGC
Source organism: Ciconia boyciana (assembly GCF_034638445.1). NCBI lineage: Eukaryota > Metazoa > Chordata > Aves > Ciconiiformes > Ciconiidae > Ciconia > Ciconia boyciana. The sequence goes on along the minus strand of NC_132958.1, from coordinate 482,608 downwards.
TGGTGCCAGCCCAGACACGGAGCCGGGGGCAGCTCTGGCTGCTGAGGGCTCTGTCCCTCCCTGCCCTTCAGCAGCCAGGACCGCTCCACCAGCTTCGAGCACCGGGAGACTCGGCAGGTCCCGGGTGGCATCTGCATCCCGCTGCGCGCCAGCGGGCAAGGGGCGACGCTGCAGGGACCGTGACAAAGCTCCTTCCCAAACCACCGAGCTAGGAGAGGGAGGCACAAGGAAATTTCCCATAGGGATGCTTGGGGAAGCAGTTTTTTGGGTTGAGAGGAGCAAGCTGGAGCCCGAAACAGGGATGCGCCTGGCTGGGAGCGTGCTGCAGGCAGCCCGGCTCCTGCCGGCACGGGAAGCAGGCAGAAAGGCCGTATTGTGAGAAGCCGAGTCTGGAGAGCCCCCTTCTTCTCCCGTGGCCCTTGTGGCATTCAGACAGCGGCTGGCACCGCTGCCCGCTTCAGTGCTAATGAAATCTGATGAGCCGGACCCGTGACTGTCTCCGTCCTGCCAGGAAGGGCACGTGAGGGCTGGTTTCCACCCTCCCTCCCACCAACGGCAACTGGGAGCCCCCCAGTCCCAGCACAGAGCCGGGGGGGGAACGAGACCTGTCCCCACGCCAAGCCTTGCTCAGCGGAAGCAGGATGAAGCCCCAAGGACCAGGAGTGAAGGTGGCTGCGGGTGCCATCCCTGTTTTGGCAGCGCCGTGAGGAGAGGTGGCCCCAGCCCTCCCTCCCGGCACGTGTTGGCACCTACTGAGACCTCCCCACCGCGCTCTCCCTCTGCTCTGCCGGGAGGGAGCGTCTCCCTTCTCACAGTACCTGTGCCATCCGGGGTGGATCTCACAAAGGTGGGCAGCATCTTCACCGAGGCCGTGGGGTTCGTGTCTGCTCCCAGCCCCTTCTCCATCTCCTTCCCAAAACGCTGGGACACCTCCTGGAGGGTCTCCTCGGAGAGCCGCATGTGGTAGAGGTACTTGTCGATCTGAAAGGTGGAGATAAAGCCAAAAAGTCAGCTGGAGGGTTGGGGACACGGGCACAACCCCCATGACCCGTTCAGGACAGCGTTCAACCCCCCTCATGGCTGCTGGGGCTGATGCAAGAAGCAGGAGCAGGTCGTGACCCACCCCGAAGGGCAAGACACGGCTGTGCCAGCACGTTGCCAAGACGGCGCCGCCGGCAGTGCCGCAACAGCTTATCTCCAGGCACGCCAATAACGCCCGCCGCCGTTCTTGCTCCTCTTCCTGAACATCCAGGGCCGCTCTCCAAAGAGCTCACCAAATGCCACCCCGCGCCCTCCTCGGCAGCACGCCCAGACGGGTGCCAACCTGGGAACGCCGAGGAGCTCCCGCAGCTTCTTCCCCGCTCATTCACCTACGGGCACCCAAACAGGTTGCGACAGAAGTAGGACCCAAACTCGACAACCTTCCCTGCCCGGGCTGTGAGTCAGGTCAGTGTCGGAGGTTTTTCCAGCTGCGGAGCCCTTCCTACGCCATGGCGGCAACGTCCCTCGACCTTGACACCCCGGGCTTCTTCCTACGTGAAGGATGCTTGGCAGGAATCCACTGCCCGTTCATTTCTTCACTGCTGAGATCACCCCTACAAAGGGTTATGGTACCGAGAGCTGCTAAACTCCCTTGAGCAAACAACACTGTGTGACACAAGTGGGTGCCACGGCCAGGAAGGGAAGAAATCCACCCCCCTGCTCCTGGCAATCGTTTATACCCTTGTGCTTGAGAAGATGCCTGGCTCCTTCTACAAATGGCATCAAAGCATCTCGTCTTCCCCGGGAAAGGCATGGAAAAACTCCTCCCCGACCCATCCATTACCACCGTGCATGTCTCTGCAGCCTGGCTGGAGCAGGGAAGGGAAACGGAGAGGTGGACAGACTGCCAGCTCCCAAACTATGCCCTGTTTCAATTAACTTCACTTAAAATTAATTAAAGGGCAGCTGCAAGCCCTGCGAAGTCAAAGGAAAACTCCACCCAGTTAGCTCACCTGTCTGTAGGCACGTAACATAAGGTCATCAGAAATCAAGCACGGATTTTTTTTTTTATAGGGCTACGCTATAGGAAATGGGCATTTTGTGGGCAAGTAATAGCCATCCGCCCCAGCGTGACCTCGCTCACGGATGCAGCCGCCCGGACCCTGGGCTGAACAAAACAGCTCTGCTGTGGTTTTGGCTGCCTGCGTTTCGGGCTTGGGATGCTCCGGCCTATCCTTTCCCCCTTCCAGCTCTGCTGGAAATTTGGAAGCCGAGCCCCGCGTTGCTCTGCTTGCTGTGGCGAGGTCGGAGGATGGAGGGAAGCCCAGCCGAGCACGCTCCAGGAGATGCTTTATTCCCTGGGGAATGGCATCCTCGCCGGTGTGATGCCACCTCCTGATTTCTCTTGGTGCTTTCAGCTCCATCCCATTAATGGGGAGCGGAGAGCAAGCGCCCGCCAGCTGGGAGACCAGGCAGGCGTGAGGGAAAGGACAAGGGTAAGGAAACTCGGAGGTTTCCCGGTGCCGGCTGTTTACCAGCACCTCCTTATCCACCGCAGCAGCAGGAAGTCAAACACTTCCCTCCTATTTGCTTTTGCTTGCTGAAAATTTCCACGGACCAGGCTCCGGTTACCGGCACAGGGAAGGTGGCTGCTGCCCCAGCTCACCTCCACCCTCTCCCTCCTCTTCCAGCTTCAAGAGGGGCCCAGTGCCCGGAGCCCACCTCCACCCCAGCCCCGGGGTAGGACATCTCCCATTTAGCTGCCCCCACGGCAATCGGTCGATGCCATCGCCCCACGACAGACGGCCCAACGCCATTTCTTAGCTGTGAGCCAGACAGATGTGTTATCCCAGCTCGCAGGGGCCTTTCACAACCTCCTCGGGAGCCACCAACCTGCCCCTTGGCACGGGGAGGACCTCAACCAGACTCCGTCTCCTCACCAGCAGCATCTGACCTGGGGTGTCGGTGACAATTAGAGACAAACCCGGCTGACACTGGGTGCTCTGCCTCCCAGCAGCCTCTCGCTGCCGTGAGACCTTCTTTCACTGGACTTCTCTGGCAGCCTAAGGTGGTCAGGGGGTCCTGGTGAGACCATCGTGAGTGGGGATGGGGTCCCAACGAGGTGTCTGCATCCCAGTGGTGGGGTACCAGACCAGCAGGGCTCAGGGCAGAGCTTCACCCGTGCACGAACCGCACGCCGCTGGTGTTTCTCTCCTGTCTGCCACCCTGACTTTGCTTGCTTTTCCTCCTAGACTGGCAAGATGCTGCTAGGGGAAGATCTCATCCCAGAGAAGCTGGGTGCACAAGAAGCCATCGCTCTTTGCTCCTCGATTCCTGCCCAAGGCACAGGGCAGTGAAGATGCTGCGTGCACGACCCGCCGGCCCGCAAAATCCCAGCACGGGGAAACGACGCAGAGGTTTCACCTCCTTTCTCCAGGACAGGCACCGCTCAGCACGTTCCCCATGTCCTCCAGGCTCCACCGTACCAGGAATAATCGGCAGCATGAGAAACAGGGTGACCTTCTTCTAATCTCCAAAGCCCTTTAAAACCTGGATCATCTTCTGCTACGAACGTAGACATCGTCCCACTTGGCAGCTAAGGCAGGTCAGGGCGTCCTGCAGAACGGCTCCAGGGCAGCAGCAGCTCAGCTCCTTCCCAGGCGAGACCACCTTAGCGTGCACCCGACCCCCGCCAAGGAAGAGCCGTGGACACCTTCATGCCCAGTGCTTCCCAGCCCCATGGCCCCCGTGGTTCGTTGCTCCAATTACCCCCCCTGCACCCAAGCACAGCTCACATGGTAGCGAAGCTCTGGTAAGAGAGGGGAATTTAGTCCGCAGCACCCAAGCGTGAGTATCTTTCAAGACAAACAACCTCCTCGGTGGTTTAACTTTTTTTTTTTTTTTAAGATCGTGGCCAATTGCAAATAAATAAAGTCACTGGGTTAGGATCCGGAGTGGGGCAATTTAATTTCTGGAAGGCTTCCATCATAAATAATGGTGTTTCCCTGAGGAAATCTAAACTGAATGGAGGAGGAACAGATTTAAGCTGGGAAGCGCCGGGCATGCTCACAGCCCCAGACAGCTGCACGCAGGGCAGGACATTTTGTTAAAGAACCGGATCGTTAGAGCCGCTGCGGGTGTAACAAGTTCGAGGCAATTTTTTTGAACTAAAAACCGAGCAAATCCCTACCTCCTGGCTCAGGGCTGTCTCCAAAGGCTCAGCTAATTTCTACACCGAGCATCCGCCACCGGGTGCTGGGGAAGTGCCCGGCGTCGCCCTTCCCAGCTGCAAGGCCACTGTTGGGCAAGGTCCATCCGCCCCAAGGCTGAAGAAACCTCAAGTTGCCCAATTTTTGCCACCAGCTGGAAGCTGAGTGAGCGGTGCAGCGCTGAGCCGAGCTTAAAGTACCCCAAAAGCCAGGTTTGCCTCTGCAATGATGGTAATAACTCACAGTTCCAGTACCAGCACCACAGCTGGATGATGTTCTTTTGCCTGAAGACTTCTCTTAATCCTCCCATCAGGGCTAGAGCCTACGGGGTCAGTGCTGCAAACGTATTAGCCTGCGAATAACTTCATTCCAATTCAATGCCACTAATCACGGAGAAAAAAATTAATTCCTCGGCTGATACGTTTGCAAGAGGGTCCCATCCACGCAGCTAGTTGCAAGAGTGGAAAACCCCTCCCCGACAGATCTATCCCGTATCGCTGTGCCCCTCGGCGGGGGGATGCACGGGTGGTGGTACGGCTCGGGCGGTCGAAGCAGGGAGGATGAAGGATGCCGTTCCCCTCACAGCGGCAGCGGGGACCCTTTTCGCCATTGCTCAGTGGGGACGTGGGGCAGGATTGCCGTCGGAGATGGAAATTACAGCGTGACAGCGGCTTCCGGCAAAGCGCAACCGTTTCCTGCCCAGCAAACAGCGGCAGGGAAGGAGAAGGACTCAGAGTGTTTTATTCTCATGCAATAAGGTCTCGGCCGCGTCTTCCCTATTAATGATCCCGGGCTCTGGGAAGGGGAAGCTGCTCCTCTTTAGTTTCAGTTTTGCTCTGGGTCTCTCTTCACAGTCATGTCCCTGGCGAGAACCAGACTGGAATCGAATGTTTCCAGTCCCCCAGTATCTGCTCGCTGTAGTTTTCAGCTGGATGTGCATAATTTCAGCAGCGTTTGGAGAAAAAGCATAACGCTGGGAGAGGTTAGCTGGCTTCTGGGCCGGATTCTTTTCCTTTTTGGTAACAGAAAGTAAAATATTTGTTGTGTACAAGAACAAGAGAGAGATGTTCAAGTTTGGGGAAGGCTTGAGCACTCCTAACCCACAAGTGTGCAGTCAATCCTCTCTCCAGGGTAATCTCCGCCTGAAATTATTTTTAATTTCAATTACTTCCCTCCCTATCCCAGTTTTTACCTTAAAACACGTTGCTTTTTTTTAAATCACTGAATTTTTTTGAAATACCGACTCTCTCCCTGCTTCTTTCAGAGGAGGATGCTGTGCGAGCACCCAGCAGTTACCAGGGCGAGCCAGCAGCTGTGCCCCCACCCTGCCCGGATCCGCGGCGGGACGCGACAGATTCAGGGAAACCGAGGCAGAGGGAGTGACAGCGGTTCACCAAGGTCGCAGGTGGAATCCGGGAAAGCATCCAGCACAGAGTGTTTTATTTTCTGGCTCGGGACTATAACCTGGCACGCACTTTGCAGCTTTTATTGTCAGATCAGGAATGGGCACCGCAGCACGGGACAGACCCTGTGCCACGTCCTCAGCCCCTGCATACTGAAAACCAGCACTCCCCGTCCCCGTGTTGCCACGCCGTTACCCAGCCTGGGCTGACTCAGTGCCGGGAACTGGCTCGTCCCCTTCCCCAACCTCCCTGCCTTCGGCGACACAGGGCTGATGCCGGGCTGCACCCACCCTTCTCCAGCCCTGACCCTGGCGGCACCCACGTCCTTGGCTGCTATTGAGGGCTCCGCGCTGAATTAAACCCCACGTGCCCTCCCCTCACAGCCAAGCCTCTGATGACACACGCCTGGAGTCATCTTGAACCCGAGTGAGTCAGATGGTTTCCTGCTCGGCCGGTTCCTCCCCATCCTCGCCCCCCCAGGACGGCAGATGAACCCTGTGCCGGAGGTGGAGCGCGGCACATGGCGAAGAAATCACGCTGCAGAGCATCAGCGGCGGCCGGGGACCCGTCCTTGGGTGACCCCGCTGCTCCACAGCCCCACGAAAAGCCCAATTTAACCGCGAAAACGTTCTGGTTTCCAGCTCAGGAGTCGGAGATGTCAAACTGCTCCCAGCTCCTGCCGGCCCTGAGCAGCCCCCGCCGGCCTTTGAGACGCCTCCCTGCCCTCCCTCTTTCTCTCTCGTTTTAAGCCCAGAAGGTCTCTGGGGCAGATGTAAGAGGCAGCGTCCCCCTCGGATGCTGCTGGATCAGAAAGCCTCGCCGGCAGCGAGACCCCTCAGATGCTGGGAGCACCCCACCACGGTTGGGGAAACTGAGGCTGCGCCCTGCCCGGGCTCCCCCCGGCAGCTCAAATGAGAAGCCGAGGAGCGAGGGGATACGCGATGGCTCCCCGAAGGTGCCGAGGATGGGAAAGGCCGTCCTGGTGCTGACCTTGGCGGGCTTAAGAGAAGCTATTATGTTGGTTTCCAGGAATCTGCAATCAGGCACCCCTCCCACAGCCGCAGAGGAGTCTGCGAGAGGCAGCCAGGGAGGAATCACCTAGATAAAACTAATCCCCCTAGCAAAGGAAAAATAGAAAAAACAGAGGAAAACCTGCCCCTGCCTCAGAACCGCCGCAAATATAGGAAAATCAACTCCATCTTCAGTTTTTCCTTCTTTCGAAGGAGTGATGGGGAAGAAGAGCCGCCAACGCAGTTATTTAGCTCATTCGCCTCCCGCTCCTCCCGTCGCATGACGAGGCGGAGGTTCGGGGACCAGGAAACCCAGAGTGAGCCGGCACATCCAAAGGGAACGTAGTTCATCCGTGGCAAACTTTCAAGCTGGGATCTCAAAGGACGCTGCTGAGGTTAATTAAAGTTTGCCCAGTCCCTTGGGCGTTAGATAAATTAGTACTGCAACCCACTTCCCAGCCGGGCAAAGCAAAGGGCAGGAGGAGTTTGGGGACGTATGTGACATCCCCCCAGGCGGGCAGTGGAGCAGGTAAAGCTGCTCCGTGGCAAGAATGGGAAGAAAAATGCTATTTTGGGGGCTATTTTCAAGGCCCTGATGTGGACACAAATGACAGCTGTTGGAAAGGGCACTTCCTTCCCACAGCCGAGCCCCTTTTCTGCCCAATCCAAAGCAAAAAGACGCACGACTCGAACACACCCCAGGCTACCGCCCCAAAATCTTTTCCCAAATATAGTCTCGAATTTTGGGTAAAGCCTTTGGGTTTGATAAAAAAAGAAATCACAGTTTTCCAAGAATTTCAGCCCCTCCATCTCCCTGTGCTGGGGACTCCCCTTACCTCCTTGCCTGGGAAGATTTATAAGCCAGAAATAATTTTTGCATCCATGGTGGAAGCATCCAGCTCGGAAACCCAGCTGCTTCCCCCCTTCTCCCCCCTCCCCTGCAGCAAAGCCGAGCTCCGTGCTCTCGCTGGAGGCTGCGCCGACCCCAGCTTTGCCTTACCAGGGTTCACGGGCATTTGTTTAAAAATAACCCAGAGAAATCCAGTTGTGGAGGCGGCCGTTTGGGGCCGGGAGGGCAGAGCCATCTCCCACAGCAGCCAGAGCGCCGGCCGACGGCTCCTGGATATTTCTCCCACACACACAATCTCAGCAACCTATTTTGTTTGGGCTCAGAGCCGGGAGGAAAACGAAGCTGGTTCCCAAGGCTTTGCACACCCTTTTCCCGATGGGTAACGAAGCCGAATACCTTAAATCAAAACCTTTCCCATCCATTATTTCCAGCTCCCGATAAGGAACTCGAAAGCTGCCCGGAGCCCGAGAGGCAGAAGTCGGGCCGTGCCACTGGCCTATTTCTGCCGTCGGGTTACACAACTCCCTCCCGTGGATTTGGCTGTTGCACAACCCCAGGACACTCGTGAGCGGAGGGAGAAGCCGAGCCCGTATTTCCTTACGGATCGCTTTGCGTTAGGAAGTTATTTCTATGCACTTTGTTTGGTTTTGTTTTCTTTTTTAATGTTCTCTGCTGTTTCACTTCCTATTTAACGCAGGCGAAGGGCCGACGTGGCGAGTTTTGTTTCTCCATCAGCATCCCCGGCGTTAGCGATGGGCTCCCTGCAGCCGTGCATTTTGCTTTTTGCTTTTTTTTTTAAGGGGGCATTTGCAAATCTCGACCACCCCACGCCTGGGCACTGTGACCCCGGTAATAGGAACCGCTGTGCGACCTCAGGACTCGGAGCCGAAACCCTCCCCGACATATCCTTAGACGCCCCAAACGCTGGCGGAGGGCGGGGGGAAGAGCCAGAGCCTTCCCGCACGGTCTCCCAGCCAGCTTTTTTTTCCCAGGAATCATTTATTTAACACTTGCTGTTTAGAGCCTAAGCGCTGTCCTGGCCAGACAAAGGCCGGCTGCTTTCCACGGCCCCGGGAGAGCAGAACCACTTGCATTTTTCAAGTGCCTGAACTCCTGAATTACCGGTGACAAACTCCCCGCGCATCCCAACGGGACGCTTCGACTTGCGTTTGCGGCCCAGGAACAGGCTCTGGTCGTCCAGGACCCGTAAATCAAGGGAGGGGGAAGGCAAGAAGACGTCTGCCATGGCAGCCAGCGCGGGGGGGGGCACACGCAGCCTGGGGAAGGGGACCCCGAGTCCCGCCTTTGCCTCCGAGCAACCCCCTCCGGCATCCCCGCCGTGCCCGGGCTGACCCGGCCCCGCTCCCCGCAGGGACCCGGGGCGGCAGCGGGGGGGTCCCGCCGAGGGGCTGAAGGCCCCGGCCCCGAGGGCTGCTCCGCGCCCGCGGATGCTCCGCGCCGGCGGCAGGAAGCGGCGACACGTGCGGCGCGGGGCGGCCCGGCTGCCCCGGGGGTCCGAGTGCGGCGGGGGCGGCCGGGGAGCGGAGCGGAGCCGCTCCCCCCCTCTTCCTCTTCCTCCTCCTCCTCCTCTTCCTCCTCCTCCTGCTCCGCGCCGCCGGCCCGCGGGGGGCGCCCGGCCACGCGGGGTCCCGCAGCCGCCCGCCGCGGCACGTACGGCACGGCGGCCCCGGCGGGGAGCCCGCGGGGCGACAGCGGCGCCTCCCGCCGCCCCCTGCTTCCCCGGCTTCTCCTTTTTTCTCCTTTCCCCTCTTTTTCCTTCTTTTCTTTTTTTTACTTCCCCCCTCTCCTTTTTTCTCCTTTTCCTCTTTTTCCTTTTTACGTTTTTTCCCTTTTTCCTTTTTTCCCTTTTTCCTTTTTCCCCTTTTCCTTTTTCCCCTTTTCCTTTTTCCCCCTTTTCCTTTTTCCCCCTTTTCCTTTTTCCCCCTTTTCCTTTTTCCCCCTTTTCCTTTTTCCCCCTTTTCCTTTTTCCCCCTTTTCCGTTTTCTCCCCTTTTCCGTTTTCTCCCCTTTTCCGTTTTCTCCCCTTTTCCTTTTTTCCCCCTTTTCCTTTTTTCCCCCTTTTCCGTTTTCTCGCCTTTTCCCTTTCCCCCCTTTTCCCTTTCCCCCCCTTTTCCCTTTCCCCCCCCTTTTCCTTTCTCTCTTTTTTCCCACTTCTCCCCCTCCTTTTTCCTTCCCCCCTTTTTTCCTCCTCTCGCCCCGCTCCTCCCCGCCGGCCCCCTTCTCCCGCGCACGCCCCTCACCTTCTGCGCCTGGTCGTGGCTGAGCTCGGTGAAGAAGTAAGCGAGGAGGTGGGAGGCGATCATCTTGCGCGGCGGGGCGCGGAGCGGAGCGGAGCGGAGCGGAGGTGGCGGCGGAGCAGCGCGCGCCGCGGTACGCACCCGCGACAATGTGGCTCATTGAGGAGGTTCCCCCGGCCCACGAGTGACGCGGCGCCGCGGCGGCTTCTCATTGGTTGAGCCGCGAGGGTGTGTGCCCGGCGCGGGGGCTGACGCCCGCCGCGAGGGGGCGCTCGAGGGAGGGGGGTGTGAATGAATGGGGGGAATGGGGGAATGGGGGTTACTGGGGTGAACTGGTGTGGGGCGCTGGGTGGCGGGGGTGAACAGGATCTGGGGTGGGCACTGGGGGTGCGGGGAGGTGAGTGTGGGTGAACTGGGGGGCTGTGGGCGCACGGGGGGTACTGGGGGGTTACTGGGGTGAACTGGTGCAGGGCGCTGGGTGGCGGGGGTGAACAGGATCTGGGGTGGGCACTGGGGGTGCAGGGGAGGGAGTGTGGGTGAACTGGGGGGCTGTGGGCACACTGGGGGAGTGTGGTACCTTGGGGGTCACTGGGGGTACTGGGGTGAACTGGTGTGGGGCGCTGGGTGGCGGGGGTGAACAGGATCTGGGGTGGGCAGTGGGGGGTGCGGGGGAGGGAGTGTGGGCACACTGGGGGAGTGTGGTACATTGGGCGGGTACTGGGGGTTACTGGGGTGAACTGGTGCGGGGCGCTGGGTGGCGGGGGGTGAACAGGGTCTGGGGAGATGAGCGTGGGTGCGCTGGGGGTGTGCATGCATTGGGGGTGTACTGGGGGGGTGCGCGTGAACTGGGGGGGGGTGTGCTTGGGGGAGCGCACAGGAGGTGGTGGGTTGCGTGCACCGGGGGGGATGTGCACCGCTGTCTGTGTGCGCACACCGGCATACGCGCACCCTGGGGGGGGGCACACAGCAGCACGTGTGTGCGTGTGCATGTGTGCGCGTGCGTGTGTGCGCGCGTGCACGCGCAGGCTGGCTTACGCGCGTCGGCACGCGTCGGTGCACGCAGCCGTCGCGGTCATCGGCGTCTGCGTGTGCCTCGGTGTGTTCCCGCAGATGCACGGGCGTGCACGCACCGTGCTGCGTGTGTGTGTCTGCGCGTGTGCGCGCGATCACATGCGCGTTAAACGTGCGCGCCCGCGTGCATCCGTCAGCGTGCATCCGTCAGCCCGCAGCCCGTGGCGGTTCCTACGCCTGCACGGCTGTGCACCGCTCCCCGCGCCCAGGGAAGGGCCGAAGGGGGGTGCTCGGTGCACCCCGAAGCTTTGGGAAGCCTCTGCCTGTGTTATCCCAGGGAGGGGCCGGGATCTGCCTCCACCATCCCTCCTTCCTCCTCATCTCCACCCCGGCTCCCTTCTCCTGGCTCCATCGGGGAATTCAAGGGCCGAAGCCGTGCGAAGACCCGCAGCTGGGCCTTGCAAGGAGCCCTACGAGGGCCGTGGCACGTCCTACGCCCGCCTGGCCCTCCAGAACAGCTCCTGCTGCCCGGATCCTGGCTCCCAGAAGAGCCGGTCTTAGCAGCCCTGGGGCAGGAGTTACCCAACCCGTCTGCCTGCTCCCTGCCGCGCTTTCCCAACCAGTTCTGAGCAGCTCAAACTCTTCACGGCTTTACCTTGTAATATTTCTTTCTAAGTGGTCATTTACATCATTTTTTCAAGGAATTGAAACTCCATTTCAAAGGAAAGAGAGAGGGGGAGAAGCAACCAAAATAGAGCCGGGGAAAGAGAGCCGAGACAACCCCGCTGCCAGACTCCTTTTCCTGGGCGATCCAGTCCTGCCGGACCCTGCCCATCCAGCCCGAGTTTGTCCAGGGTTTCGGTTAAAGCCCCGTATCGGCAGCTGATGCTTTTTAATCTTTTTCGGTGCGCCTGCATTTCAATTCACCCTCTCATCCAGCTTTTTTTTTGCTAAATATCCAAGTTCTCAGTGGTTAAGATGAAATTAAAGCAGCTTTTAGCCTAAAAATAGCCGGGCACATCTGTCCACCTTCCCCATCTGCTGCCTGCCGGGCTGGATGAAGGAAGCGACTGTATGTGCAAAATGAGGGGTCTGTCTCGTCCTTCTGTCCCGCTCGGGAGCTCAGTTCACCTCTGCAAAATCAGTTTATTCGGGGAGGCATATTCCCCAAGACTCAATTTATTTGCCGGGTAACACCCTAGTCAAGAAAAGGCAGGAGGAGCAGGTCTTCGGTCAATGCGTTCCTCTAAATAGCGCTTGCTTTTCAAGTGATTTTTTTTATTTAAAATGAGTTTTTCTAGCACGTTTCGTAATTCCTTTCACGTAATAAACCTCAAAATCTAAATCTTTTCAAGCCATCCCTCCCAGCTGCTTCCTGGCTTCGTATGGGCTTGTAATAATCTATCGGCATTTAATGCCGCGTTCCTTAGCAAAAGGAAATGGGCTGATTGCAGGGATTGAAGTTACAACCGGCTCTAATTTCTCTAATGCGATTCTTTAAAGACGAATGACTGCGGTAATGACAATGTCGGAGCTTGAAAGGAAGGGCCGTGCCCAGCAGCCGGAGCAGGGATGGAGCATCCCGGAGTCCTGGGACCAGCTCTGGATGCAAGAGGGGCCAGCCTGTCTCACGGCACGGGGAAAAGCCCCCTGGACCGCTGCCGCCCGAGGGGTTTGGGGACCCCCAGGAGAGAGCGTTGCAAACCTGGCGAGGGTAATATCCCCCTTTTATACTGGGGAAACCGAGGCACGGATCAGGATGGGCATAGAGGAATTGGGAACCAAACCCAGCGCATCTGATTTTTCGCGGCCGCTGTGCGGCACGGAGCAGCCAGGATGATCTCGGAGCTGGACCCGCTCCAGGAGAGGCATTAATTCATCTTAGATCACCTGCCCCGTGATTCATCGCTCCATCGGTGCTCCATATAGTTTCCAACAATGTTTCATTCGACACACACACACATCCCAAACGAACCCATCAGCAGAGAATGACACCGGTGACCATTTATTTACTTTGCCTGGTCACCCAACACACCGGAAACCTTGAACTCGGCCGGACCCAGCCCTTGCACGGGGCTGGGAATAGAAAACCGGTCCGAGAACTTTTCTTTCTTCGGCAGCTGTGGGAGGGAGCGCGTGACCTTGGGGCTGAGCTCGGCGAAACAGTCTTTCCCCAGCTCCGCGGCGAGGGATGAGGTTCGCCCATCCCAAACCGCTCCGCAAAGGTGGAAGGAGAGGGGAGGACTGTGCCCTGTCTGTGCTGGGGGGCTGGTGGGAAGCTGTCCATCCGTCCCTCCTACCGCCGCTCCTCTGCGGATGCTTATAACCCCGGAGCTGACGTCCAACCCACCCATCCTAAAACACCTAGCCGCATCCCAAGGCCATCCTCCCCCGAGCAGCCAGCCCTCCCCAAAATGGCCGGAGGGATTCCCCGTGGGTCAGGTGGGGACCAGGAAACCGGGTGCCCGCGGACTGGGCCACCCCGAGCTTCTGTGGCCCAGCCTTCCCACCCCTCACAACCAGGCTAATCTCCGTTATACGGACGGAAAAGGGGAGATTAAATTAGATTAGATGTAGCCGCCTAATTTTAGCTTCCTCACATGTCACAGGCACCCTGCTCTGGCTCTTCCCTTGCTCTCCTCAAACCTTCACTCCCCGCAAAGCCACAGGGCCACCAGCCAGGACAGGAGGAAACCAAATGCGTTTTGGCCAGGAAGCGGCACCCAGCGGCAGATACGAGCGTGCGGTATGCGGGTGGGCACTGGAGGTTGCTGGACCTCTGCCGAGACGGGACTGGTGGTGATGGCCACCCTCTGCTGGTGATGGCCACCCTCTGCTGGTGATGGCCACCCTCTGCTGGTGATGGTTGCCCTCCCCTGGTGATGGCCACCCTCCCCTGGTGATGGTCGCCCTCCCCTGGTGATGGCCACCCTCCCCTGGTGATGGTCGCCCTCCCCTGGTGATGGCCACCCTCCACTGGTGATGGTCACCCTCCCCTGGTGATGGCCACCCTCCCGTGGTGATGGCCACTCTCTGCTGGTGATGGCCACCCTCCCCTGGTGATGGCCACCCTCTGCTGGTGATGGCCACCCTCTGCTGGTGATGGTTGCCCTCCCCTGGTGATGGTCACCCTCCCCTGGTGATGGCCACCCTCCCCTGGTGATGGCCACTCTCTGCTGGTGATGGCCACCCTCCCCTGGTGATGGCCACCCTCCCCTGGTGATGGCCACTCTCTGCTGGTGATGGCCACCCTCCCCTGGTGATGGCCACCCTCCCCTGGTGATGGCCACTCTCTGCTGGTGATGGCCACCCTCCCCTGGTGATGGCCATCCTCAGCCTTGGGAGCATCTCCATCCCCGAGCAGCCTCCCCGGCCCAGGAGGATTTTTATAGTGGGACCCCCAGCATTGGCAAGTCCAGTTTGCCCCATCTATGCCAAGCTTCTTCCCCTGCCTGTCCCTCTGCCTCCTGCTGAGTTACTGCGACAGGAGGTGGACGTTTGCTCTCCGCTGCCTGCCCTGACCTCCCTCGTGGCAGTGCCGGTCGTAAGCTCTCGGCTTATCCGGCTGCCACGGAGTCTGCCAACTCCATCAAATGTCTCCTGATCCGAGGGGACATCGGACCCCCCATGGGACCAGCCCAGAGTGCCCCAGGATCAGCCCCGCGATGCAAAGGGGAGAGGAGATGCCTGAGCCCCTGGCATTTCCATGAGCTGCACCGTCCTCAAAGTCCCGGCAAGGTCCCCAAACCCCAGAGGGGATGTTGGATGATGGCAGGAGCCCTGGCAGGATGGATGGTGTCCCCAAAAGCTGGCACGGCCAAACTTAGGGAGAGCTGGGGGGGTCCTGGGGCTGGCAAGGGTTGTGCCGGGCACCGTGCAAGCCTGGCACACCTCCGAGGTCAAAAGTCCCAGCCACGACACAGGACCTTGAGTCACGCCGCCCTGGGATGAATAACTCCCACGTGTGGCACTTTCTCAATCGCAGCGGAAAGAAGAGGGTTCTCCAGCGTCCCCCGGGCTCTTTCCCAGCCGCTGGCAGCGGCAGAGCTGGGTCATCGCCACGTCCCACGGCGTGGGGCGAGCGCACGTCCCCGGTGCCACTGAGCTGGAACTGGGGCATGAGCGGGGCGAGCGGCAGCGGGCAGGCTGCTGAGAGAGCAGGCAGCAGTAGGCAGGGGGATGCTCAGTGCCAGGGGCTTTTCCCTCGTCTCTTCCATGGGATGTGCTTCCTCCCGGAGCTCTGGGTGCGAGCAAGCCCAGAGGATTTGCAGCTCATGCTAAGTGTGCGGATGCCGCTTCTATTTCTGATCCAAAGAGTTGGGATGCTCAAAAGTTCCCCTGGTTTTTCCCCCGCTACACCAGGCTCCCAGAGCTGGGTCTCAGGGGTCCCATCCCGCAGCGTGCCGGCGGTGGGATAACCCTGCCATCACCCCGAAACACCCCTGTGCCACGGCCGCATCCAGCCCAGGCTCGGTGCAGGGTCAGTCCTCAAGCCCCGGCCGGCAGAAGCCGGGAGCACGTGGGAAGCCTCCAGCTCCACCGGGATGCGGGAGGGAAGAGCCACGGAGGCAGCAGCCTGGAAGCAGCCGGAGGCGAAGCAGCAAGCTGAAGGCTTGGGGGAAGCTCAGCGACTGAGCTGGGGTCAAATCCCAAATGCAAACCCCCCCCGGGGCCTCCGCCTGCGCCGATCCTTGCAAAACCCTTCCCACCCAGCACTGACGATCAGAGGAAATAACCCAAAACTCGGTGTCGAGGAAGACCCGGGTGCACGGCTACGGCGGGATCCCACCCTTTGGCCCTGCCGGGCTCCAAAGCCATCGCACAGGCAGGGACCAGCATCCACGTCACGGCAGCGAAGCCGTGTGCGGATGGACGCACCTCCCAACCCATCCTCAGGCTGGTTTGGGCATCTACCTCCTGCCCCTCCAAAAAGCCCAGCCGAAAGCGGATGGCACTACTGGTGGGCCGGGAAGGATTAAAACCCCACTGACCCCCCCAAGTCCGGAGCAATCCCTAACCCCAGCCCGCAGCCTGGCCAGCTCTCCCCGGGATGCAGGAGCAGAGCCGGGCTCTGCCCTGGACCCTTGCTCACCCACAAGCAGCATCTCGCATCTCTCCCCGCAGGGAGGACCACGTCTCAAAGCCCCCGCTCACATATTTTTCCTTCGATTCACTCCGCCAGGCAGAAAACCACCCTGAATATGCCATCCCGCCTTGCTCCGACATCACCCCGCCTGGCTCAGGGCCAGAGGTTTGGGAAACAGCTGCCCTTCTACACCCTTCCCTGAATTATTTCACCTCCGTCCCGTGATCCCCTGCCACCCACAGTTTCTCCCCTTCTGACGAGCAGCAGCCAGCTGAATTGACCACGCATCCCTTCGCACCGGGGCCGTCGCAGCTCCTTAGCCAGGTACAAGGAGAAAAAAAAACCCCAAATCCCAAATCCAGGGAGAAAATCCCCTTACCTGGGTGAAGCCCTTGCCGTCCATCCCATCCGCTGCGTGCTCGGACGTCATCCTTGGAGCATCCGAGACGGTTTGCTGGGACTGGCACCTTGTGCCCCACGACAAGCTGGGACTGGGAGAGCTTTATCATCTCTGATCCCTGCGGAGGAAGGTCCTGCGCGTCAGCCCCGAGGTCATTGGCTCGGCACTGCGGAGATAAAGATGGGATTTTAGCGGTACCGGTGTAATCCCGGAGCCGTGGGATGAGCACGACGGAGCTGCCTGGGATGTGATGCTTTGTGCGCGGCGCTGGTGGCTTTGGGCTCCTCCTGTCCCGCACTGCACGCTGTCACCCTCGCCGGCCCCCTCCGTGCATCCCTCCGTGCCGTACCCCGTTGCGTGGCAATAAATAGCAGCCGGATCACGGACCAGCCCGTGGGTGACCCCTGCCGTGCCCCGTCCCCGTGGGGGGGTGACGTGGCTTGCTAGCCCCCAGCCCGAATTTCTGTGCAGACAGTTTTACTGGTGAATCCTCTCTCCTTTTTCCTGGGGAGGGAAAATAAAATGGGGAAATGAATGCTGGGGCGGGATGGATGTGTGTGCAAGGAGGGGGGGTTGCAGGGGCTGGAAGCTCCAAGCTGTGCCGGGTCTGTACGGCCCCAACCCCGGTAACAGCCGTGGAGACCAGGTATCGTGTGCGTGCACGTGTGCGTGTTGCACGTGCGTGTGCACGTGGGGCAGGGACGTGTGGCCGCCCACATGGCTCTGACCCGGCAAAGTGCTTAATCGGGATCTGCGGGCATCTGGTACGGCGGCAGCGGCTCCTCCGCTTATGCAGAGCTTTGGGGGCCCCAGAGCACCCCCAAAAAGAGGGGGGGGAGAGCTGCTGCGGTGGCCTGGCAGCCTCCTCAGCCCCGTGGCTTCGTGGCTCCATCCCTACGTGACCGTGGGCATGCGAGTCCCCTCTCCCCGCTGCCGGAGAGGAGCTGCCGAGCAAAGAGGTTTAAGGTTGATGCACTTATTAATTCTATCAAACGGAGATTATCTGTCTCGGAGGGCCGGGCAGCACCAGCAATCGGCGCCGGCGTGGTTGTCCGGGATGGGCAGGGCAGAAATTGCCGTCTGGGAGGAGGGGGACGGGGCCGCAGCCCCAGGTTTCCCTGTCGCAGACGGCTGGGCCGTGATGGGGGCTCGAGAGAAGGGGCAAGGCTCGTTTCTGGGGCAAGCAGGCTCCCTGCCTGGGCTCAGGGACCACCTGGATGTGCTGAAGGTTAAACCCAGCCCTAAATCTTAGTCCAGCCTCTAAGCTCGGCACTTTCCCTTTGCAAGGTGCTGCGCTGGCTGGGGAGAGCGAGGCAGAGCCGAGCCCCAGCCCCAGCCCTGTCGTCATCCCCATCCCTGTCCCTGTCCCCGTCTCCATCCCTATCCCTGTCCCCATCCTCGTCTCCATTGTGGTCCCTGTTCCCATCTCATCCCCGTCCCATCCCCATCCCCATCCCTGTCCCATCCCCATCCCTGTCCCCATCCTGGTCCCTGTCCCTCTCCCATCCCCGTCCATGTCCCCGTCCCATCCCCATCCCTGTCTCGGTCCCTGTCCCTGTCTCATCCCCATCTCCATCCCACCCCTGTCCCCATCCTGGTCCCTGTCCCCGTCCCCATCCCCAGGGCACGTGGCCGACGGTGGCAGCCAGGACTAACCCAGACCCTGGCACGGTTGCCGGGGGCTTGCGGCAGCCAGAACCCAAGCCCACCGTGCTCACAGCTGCGCCTGCTGCGATGGCAGCCGTGCCATGAGCTGCTCCCCCCGGCAGCCACCTGCCTCGTGCCGGGGGGGTTTGGCAACGCCTTCGGCTGACGGAAACGTCTTTTATCTCCAAAAATTCCTTTGCGCTTGGATGGGGAAAACTCTGGCTGCTCCAGGCTGGGATCCTCCCTCCGCCGGCCGCCGGCTTTTACAAAAAGACTTCTTCAAGCCGGGAAGGACAGAGCCACCTTTGTTCCGTCCCCGCTCCTATTGCTGCCAGCGTGGAGGAAACGTCACCGAGCCCTTGGCGCCGGCAGCTTTACAATCCACCTCCTGGCATGTCCGCGCTGGGAATCTCCAGGAAAGGGAAAATAAAATGAACCGTGAGCGCTGGGTGATGGGAGATGTGCCGGGGAACGAGTGGGGCTGGGGAGGCCGGGGGGGCTGGGGGCATCGCTGCGTGTCCTGGCAGGTATTTGCTCCGCCCCGGCCAGTCCCAGCAGAACTTTAATTATTATTTTTATTTAACCAGGCCGGGATCGTTTCATCTCCCACCATAATAAGGGTCGGGTCGAAGGGAGCCAAGCGATGCTGAGCCCTGTCGCCCAGCCGCTTCCACCCCGCTCACGCCATCCCTGCCGAAATCCTCGTCGTGGCGGGCACCGGACCCGGCCGATAAACCCCGTTATTGTCCCTCCTGACTCATGTATAATTCAGCACATGGCGGGGGCAAGACCTGTCCTTTCCCAGCATGGGACCCCCTGGGGTCCTCGGTGGGTGGCCGGGGACCGTCCCCAGCCTCCCCAGCGCGGCACCTCCTGCTTTTCGTTAAACCTCTTTACAAAGAGGCAACGGAGGAGCGGCCGGCCGGGGTGCCGGCAGGACAGCGATCCCCCCCGGCCCCCCGAGATGCCCCCCAGGCATCGCACCGGGAACCCCCCCGGCTGCAGCTCCCACGACATCAACACCACGGCTGGGTGCGAAAGCAGCCTCCAGACTTTCCCTCGCAAAGGCGCCTTCGAATTTCCAGCTCGAACAGCGGGGTGAGCCGGGAAACTGCGGCCGGGCTGGAGCTTTCTGCCTCTGGCCGGAGCACAGCGATATTTAGCGAAGAGAAGGCGTTGGGGAGATGCAGATATTGATTTCGCCGGCAGCACTGATGGCAGCGGGAGAGATGATTTTATGGCTTTAATGGAAGAATCAAAGCTTTTAAGGAGGCCTCGCTGGCTCTATGGCAACCGGCGCTCCCCCATTTCCCATGCCGGCGGCTGCGAGCCCCATCCCCAGGCACTGGGTGGTCCCGATGCTGAGCGGGGCTCGGACCCCCCAGGCTCGGGGACCGGGATCTGCTGATTCAGCAGCAGCCCGACGAGGAATCCCGGCTGCAAATGATGCCACGAATTCCTGGGTGCAGCTGCCTGGCAGAGCGGGCGTCTCAGGACATGTTTGACAGCAAGAGGAGGAGGAGGGAGAAGTGGAAACACCGGCTGCAGTTCGGCATCCTCTGCCGTGGCCGGAGGCGATGCCACTTCTCGATAAAGCACCTCAAAATGTTTTATTAAGGCGTTCCCCACCCACGGTCAGGATCCGGCCATCATGGGTGCTCGCGGGCAGCACGGAGCTGGCACGAGGCCGGCAGCTCCGGCAGGGACCAGCCACCTCCGAGACGTCTGGGGCCGCGCCAAGAAAGATTGGGCTTAATCGCATGTCAACAGCTGTCCCGCGCCAGGGTCTGGCTGCGCCGCAGCCCTGGCACCAACCCTCTTCCCTGACCTTCCCAGCACCGACCCCGCTGCAGTAATTAGAAACCGCCGGGTAATTTTTCCACTCTCACGATAACGGCAAATGTCAGATCCCAACGGAGCGTCGGCATTGCCGGCGGGGCGGGATGGGGCGAAGGCAACGGGATGGAGCCACCCAGCTTTGGGGAGCGTGCCGGGGGCCCGGGGCCGGTGCCGGGGCTTTGGGACCCAAGCCCAGCTCTTGCTCCGGCCGCGCTCAGAGCAGGGAAAATGAAAGGAATAACTGGGCACCTTTGAGCCTGAAGGCTTGGAAAACAGCCTCCGCCCAAAGCGTTCCCGATGGGGAAACTGCCCCCGGGCTGCCGGGATGCTGTTTTCTGGAAATTCAGCCCTGGATGCTTCCCAAGCTCCCATCCCTGCCAGGAGCCGTGCAGAGGATGCTTGGCCCGGAGCAAAGCAGGCTGTGACCCCAGGGGGTGGAAATTGGGGTGAATCCCCCAAAACTCAGGAATCCTGGGGTTGCCCTAAGCCCAGGCTGGGGCGACCCGAGCCGTTATCCGAACCCACCGGCGAGGCTTCGCTGCTGGAGGAGCTCTGCCCTCTCCCCCTCGGCCTTCCACTGCTGCTCTCGTCTGGCTCGCACCCGCTCCGTCGGGCTGCTGCTGTTCTTAGGGGGCTGTGTCCCGGGCGGGCACAAGCAGAAAATGGGGGGGGGGGGGGGGAAAATAAACTCCCTTCTGGCTTTGCAGCATCCTCATCCGCTGCAGATGCTCCCCTGCGCTTGCTGCGAGCAGGGGCTGATAACTCTGAGCCCTAATAACTGCGACCCCTAATAACCATGGTCCCTAATAACCGTGACCCTTCATAACCCTGGTCCGTAATAACTGTGACCCCTAAAAAACACGGTCCCTAATAACCCTGGCCCCTAATAACCGTGACCCCTAATAACCCTGGCCCCTAATAATTTCGCCCCCCAGGTCTGCTCGCTTCCCATCGGGGCGAGACTCCTGCAAATCCCCTTTGCACAAGCAACCCCCACGCCCCTCCGTCGCCCACCCCCGCGCCGCTCCCCCCACTTCCCATTTTTCCCTTGATTTTAAATCCACAAACCATCCAAACCGGGGCGATTTTCCCAGCCATAAAGCAAGGGGAAAGGCGCAGACCCCGGCTGCCGGCAGGCGGGGGATTTCGGCAGCCCCAATTCCCCCTCAGATGCTTCCACCTTCAAACAGAAGCGAGCAGGCGTGCACCCCCTTGTTTTGGGGGTGGCTTTAAACGCACCTGCCCTCAGATTTATTTGTAAGGTCTGTTCCCCCCCCTTCCGATCAGGGCAGTAATAATGTGATTATCCAGATCCGGCTGTGGGATAGGGAAGCTCATTACGGAGCATTAAAGAAGGGAAAATTGGGTTTTCTGAGGTTCTAGTAAAAACTCATTTGCCTTCCAGGCGTCTCCGAGGCTCGTTTTGGGGCTCATTTGGGGGTTTCTTTGCAATTTGCTCCTCCAGCTCCGATCTCCCACCGGGCAAGGAGCAAAATGGTAGGACCCCGGTGCAGCCCGGGGATGGTTTCAGCCTCCCCCAGGTGCTTTCGGGTTTGGGGAAACTGAGGCACGACGGCCGCAGCCCGACACTGGGGAACACGTCCGTTCCCCCCGCACCCCACAGGGCACCCGTTCCCCACCTGCAGCCCCCAAACCACCCCGGGAAAAGCGGGTGAGCCGCCTTGGGGGGCTTTTCTCCCTGAAAACACCAGAGGAGGGGTTTTGGGAGGGAGAAAACCACCCCGGAGATGGGGCTGGGATGAGGTTCCCCCCACGGTGAATAAGCCGGGGTGACGAGGAGGCCGCCAGCCTCAGTTTTTGGTGGGCAAAAGGGGAATTCTCCCCTTTTTCCGGCAGCGCTGAGGTTTCCAGCATCGCAGGGACTAACACTGCCATCTACCGAAACAGCCCTCGCCGTTATTAAACCCCTCATATTTTTATTTTCCCCACCCAAAAGAGCTTCCCACGTTTGTAGGGACGCACGAAGTCTCCCAAACCCCTCTTTCTCCTTGCAGGGCAATGCCGGCTGCCTCTCCCCGGGGCGTCAGGCCTTGTCCCCCACGAGGGTCCCCCTCCTCATCCTCCCGGGGATGTTTTCGGGTGCCTTTTTGGGTCAAGGCTTTGTGGCTACTGGCTTTGGGGGCTCAGGATGTGCCTCAGTTTCCCCACTCAGCGGCCAAGCCCCCTCCCATCCCCGCACCCGCCCCGTTCGTTAGGCCGGGCTGGGCCCCACCTGCAGCTCGTTGGGCTCCCAGGGTATTTAAGGGCTTTTTTTAAAGTGTTTTCCCTCTTTTTGGGAGGCAGTGCAGTGGGGTGAGGCTGGGGTGCAGGATCGGTCCCTTCCCTGGGTATGGGGGAGGCCAGCGGAGCCGGGGGGCGGCCGGCGGGGGTCCTGCTGCCCACCCCGGCCCCCGAGGTGCTGGAGAGGGTGCTGAGCCAGCGCTACGGCCCCCTGCCCCGCGCCGCTGCCATCGCCCGTCTGCGCAAGCAGCCGGCCGGGGGCTACCAGCCGGCCGGGGACCTGGCGGAGATGCTGGAGCGACGGCAGGTGGCCAACGCCAAGGAGCGCGAGAGGGTGAGGGGACCCCCCCCCCCCAAAACTCCTCCGCACCCCCCCCAAAAACCAACTCCCACGGAGCTGGCTGCAAATGGCAGGGGGCTGCAAGCGACGTCCCGTCGTGGTGGCACCCGGGGCCACCCCAGGGCTGCTCTAGCTGGGGGGCAGCCAGCAGCGTCGCCCTGAGGTCGCTTTGCAGGGGCGGGGGGGGGTTGCCTTTGCCTCTGCATTTGGGGGGCCCGGTTTAATCCTGGAGCAGCCCTGATTTAATCCTAGGAGGGCCCAGTTTAACCCGGGGGTCCCAGTTTAACCCGGGGGTCCCCCTGCCGTGGATGCCCGTGGGGTGTAACTTGCTTTATTTCCTCCCGGCAGATTAAAAACCTGAACAGCGGCTTCTCGAAGCTGAAGACCATCGTGCCCCTCATCCCCCGCGACCGCAAGCCCAGCAAAGTCGACACCCTGAAAGCCGCCGCCGAGTACATCCGCCTGCTGCGCCTGGTTTTGGAAGAAACGGGGGGCTTCGAGGTGCGGGGGGGGCTCACCTCAAAACAGAGACCCTGTATCCGAACGCCTGGGAGGGTCTGGGGGTGGCCTGGTAGGGATTTTCTTGCTTGCCATTTTTCAGGGCGCAATTAATTTAAAAATTAAAAATAAATTGAAGTATTATTCTGAGGGGAGGGCGGGGGGGTGCTGCTCAGCTGAGGATGTGGAGCAGAAGGACGGGGGAAAATAAAAACCTTCGTTTCAGGGGTTTTTTTAATCCCCCTTCACCTTTTCTCCCCCTTTTCCCAGCGGCAGGACACCGATGCTGAGCCGGAGCTGGGTGACAGCGGGTGGGTGCCCCCGGGGGGGGCTGCTGGGACCTGGCCTGGCAGCGCACCCCCCTGCCCGTGGGGTCCCCCCGTCCTGCCCCCCTGCCCAGGGCCACCGCAGGAGAGCGGGGGGCCGGTGAGTTGGGGGCCAGCCCCGGCCGAGGGCGATGGGGTCGGGGGGACGGGGCACCCATGGGACTTGCAGGGAGCTCCCACCCGTGGGCTCGGGGTTTTTGGGAGCCTCTGGTTTATATCGACATAAACCGGGGGTTGCTTCAAATCAGCTTTTGCCCCCCAAAATATTCCAAAGAAGCAAAAAAAATCTTTTTTCTTTTTTTTTAAGGTTTTTCCCGCCCATCCCTGAAAAACTGGGGTGTCCTGCAGAGACACCCACGGGGGACCCGGCGTGACGGCCAAGTTCGATGCTCGAGCACCCATTTTTGGGGCCACGGCTCCGGTCCGGGGCTGGATCCAGCCCCGCATCCCATTAAACCCCGCACCCCGACCCGCCCTGTCCCCAAAATGTGGGTGGGGTGCGGTGTCTGTCACCCCTAAAAGGCGTTGGGAGGCCGGAGCTGTAATTAATTGCTCTATGCAAATGTAATTAGCACTTAATTAGCAAATGTAATTAGCACCTGGCTGGCCCTTCCCCGCCAGGTAGCCGCTTAGTGAGCGGGACTCCCGGGCAATAAAAGGGGATTTTGGGGGTGTCTGATGCTTCCGCGCCTTTCCCTTCCTCGCTTATTGGCGCTCATGGAGTTTCCCGGGGGGGGACCGTGGGCCCCCCCCCCCCCCGCCCTTCCCCCCCCCCCTCCCCCGTGGGGGGGAGCGGGGCGGGGCCACGCGTGGCGTGTCGGCAGAGGGAGCTGGACCTGCGCGGGGGGGCCCTTTGTCAGGATGCTCTGAGGAGGAGGAGGAGGAGGTGGGTGATCAGCATCCTCCCGGCCGCAGCATCCCCCTCCCCCGGGGAGGATTCGGGGGCTGGGGGGCCAAGCCGCGTGACCCCCCTTTTTCCTTCTTTTGTCTCATCCCCAAGCCGGCTGCATGCAGATATGGGGGCTGCAGCGCATCCCCCCCAGGCCTTTATCCTCCGAGGGTGGTGGGTACCCGACCCCCCCCATCAATCCCCACCCATGGGGGGTGCAATGCTGCAGCCACCCCCCCACCCCCCCCAAAAAAAAAAACCCCTATTTTTTAATCCTCATCCGCCATCCCTGCGGCTGCCGCAGCGGCGTTGGGTGCGGCGAGGGCGGAGGCGGCTGGGGATGCTGGGGGTGCAGTTTGGGGGTGTCCCCCCCACCCCAGGCACCCAGTGATGTGGGGGGGCCCTTAGAGACGCCTCTGCTCTCCCCCCCCTTCTCCCCGGGGGGAAAACCCCGCTGGGATGCTCAGGACCTCGCCGCTGCCTGACGCTCGCCCTCCGCTGTGGGCCGGGGGCCACCGTGGGACCTCCCCCACCCCCCGGGAATTTTAGGACCCCTCCCCGCTTCCCTCTGCGCCAGGTCGGTCCCGGAGCGGCAAAACTCGGGGGCTGCGGGGGGGGGGGGGCTGCTTTTGCATTGGCGAAAGCACCGAGCGATATTGGGGGGCTCTGTTGGGGGATTTGGGGAGCATCGCGGGGCTGGGCTCACATGCACCCCCCCATATTTTGGGGGTGAGTGGTGCTCTGTATTTGGGGGGGGGCCCTTTGCAGCAGCACCCCCAAACACCTCATTGACGACGCTCTCAGCCGGGGGGGGGGGGCAGCACCCGTGTTTTGGGGTCCGTGGCGGTCGGGGTGGGCCCCGACGCGTGCGGCGGCACCGCGGCGTCGACCCCTCGGTGGCCCCAGTCCGCAGTCACCCCAACGCTGGGGGCTGCTCCCATCGGCGCACCGAGCTGCCCGTTCTCAGCTGCGGCGTCCTCGGGGGGGTAACGGAGTCCCCCGTGTCCGTGTGTCCATCCCGTCCGTCCCCCCCGAGCGTCCCCCGCCTGCCACCTCGTCACACGATGGGTCGCGCCTTCGCGCAGGGCGGGGTCCGGCCCGGGCTTATCTACGGGGCGCAGCTGGGGGATATTTTTGGTGGCTTCTTCGCAATCTGTATTTCTGGAGGGGATGAGGGTGGTGGGGACCGACGCTGTCCGTCCGTCCGTCCGCTCCGCCGGCAGGATGAGCACGGCCGCCAGCCCGGAGCCCCTGCCCTCGCCCCCCGCCCCCGGGCCCCGTTACTCGGAGCGTTCGGCCGAGGATGACCCCGAGTACCTGCGGGCGCGGAACATGGCGGCCGACCTGCGGCAGGACTTCAACATGATGGAGCAGAAGAAGCGGGTCACCATGATCCTCCAGAGCCCGGTGAGGGGCGGCGTCCCTCCTGTCCCCAACCCCGTCTCTCCTGTCCCCAACCCCGTCTCTCCTGTCCCCAACCCCATCTCTCCTGTCCCCAACCCCATTCCTCTCGTCCCCAACCCCATCCTTCCTGTCCCCAACCCCATTCCTCTCGTCCCCAACCCCGTCTCTCCTGTCCCCAACCATATCCCTCCTGCCCCAAAGCAAATGCCACCATCTCTTGGCTCGGGGCATGTCCCCACTTGGCTGGTGGTGCCACCATCACCACTGTGCCACCAAGCTGGCAATGTCACTGCCACCAAGCCTATGGTGCTTCTATCACTGAGTTGCCAGTGCCACCACTGCCACCGTGCCACCAAGCCGGTGGTGTCGCTGACACCAAGCCGGTGATGCCACCACCACCGTGCCACCAAGCCGGTGGTGCCCCTTCCACCAAGCTGGTGACGTTGCCACCACCGATCCGGTGGTGCCCCCACCCTGGTGCCACCGGACGGTCCCTGTTCGGTCACTGCGTCCCTTCCCCGGGGGAGGTGACGCCAGCGGGGCCGGGATGTCGCAGTCTTTCAGGGAGGAGCTGGAGAGCCTCATCCAGGAGCAGATGAAGAAGGGGAACAACTCATCCCACATCTGGGCCCTACGGCAGATCGCCGACTTCATGGCCACCACGTCCCCCGCCGTCCTCCCCACCTCCCCCATGGGTACGGCTGCGCCCACCGAGGGCTTTTTGGGGGGGAAAACGGAACGGTTTGGTGAAATTCTTGAGGGCTTTTCTTAATTTATGGCGTCATAAGTGAGAAAACATCCCGCAGGGCGCCATTTTCTTTTCATTTCTAGTAGGAAAGGTGGGAGAGGGAGGGGATTGGGAACCGGGGGGACGGGGGGGGTCACTCCACAGACCCTAACCAGCCACCCCTGAAACCTTGGGTGCCACCAGACCTTGGGAGCCCTGAAACCTTGGGTGTCACCAGACCTTGGGTGCCACCAGACCTTGGGAGCCCTGAAACCTTTGGGGCCACCAGACCTTGGGAGCCCTGAAGCCTTGGGTGCCACCAGACCTTTGGGGCCACCAAACCTTGGGAACTGTGAAACCTTTAGGACCACCAGACCTTGGGAGCCCTGAAACCTTGGGTGTCACCAGACCTTGGGTGCCACCAAACCTTGGGAGCCCTGAAGCCTTGGGTGCCACCAGACCTTGGGTGCCACCAGACCTTGGGTGCCACCAGACCTTGGGAACCGTGAAACCTTTAGGACCACCAGACCTTGGGAGCCCTGAAACCTTGGGTGCCACCAAACCTTGGGAGCCCTGAAACCTTGGGTGCCACCAAACCTTGGGAGCCCTGAAACCTTTGGGGCCACCAAACCTTGGGAACCGTGAAACCTTTGGGACCACCAGACCTTGGGAGCCCTGAAACCTTGGGAGCCCTGAAACCTTGGGTGCCACCAAACCTTGGGTGCCACCAAACCTTGGGAGCCCTGAAACCTTTGGGGCCACCAAACCTTGGGAACCGTGAAACCTTTGGGGCCACCAGACCTTTGGGGCCACCAAACCTTGGGAACCGTGAAACCTTGGGGGCCACCAGACCTTGGGTGCCACCAGACCTTGGGTGCCACCAAGCCCAGCTCCATAACCCTCCTCTCACCCTGTCCCCGGGGAAGCCCCTGCTGTTGGGGGGGAGGCGTCAACCCCCACCCCCCCATCTCCTGCTGACCGGCGTCGGGGGGGGGGGTGGTGGCACGTCCCCAGGGCTGGCGGCCGTCACCCCCATCAACGACCTGCACGGCCCCGAGGTGCCGGCGCTGGCCAAGGGCGAGCGGCTGATGCGCTGCAAGGTGGGCAGCATCCACCGCCTGCTCGACCTCTACGGCTGGGCCCAGCTGGGACACGCCGCCGTCACCGTGAGCACCCCGACACCGGGGGGGTTGGGGGTTAGTTCTGGGGGGTGAGGGGGTTTGGGGGGTTGGTTTGGGGGGTGTATTTGACGGGGCAGGGCTTTTGGGTTTTTGGGGGGGTTGGGGGTTCTTTGGGGGAGTTAGGCTTTTGGGGGGTTTAGGGGGTTTGGGGGTGTTGGGGGGTTCTTTGGGGGAGTTAGGTTTTGGGGGGTTTAGGGGGGATTGGGGGGTTCTTTGGGGGAGTTAGGCTTTTTGGGGGGTTTAGGGGGGTTTGGGGTGTTGGGGGGTTCTTTGGGGGAGTTAGGTTTTGGGGGGTTTAGGGGGTTTGGGGGTGTTGGGGGGTTCTTTGGGGGAGTTAGGTTTTTGGGGGGGTTTAGGGGGGATTGGGGGGTTCTTTGGGGGGAGTTAGGTTTTTGGGGGTTTAGGGGGGTTTGGGGGTGTTGGGGGGTTCTTTGGGGGAGTTAGGTTTTGGGGGGTTTAGGGGGTTTGGGGGTGTTGGGGGTTCTTTGGGGGAGTTAGGTTTTTGGGGGGGTTTAGGGGGTTTGGGGGTGTTGGGGGTTCTTTGGGGGAGTTAGGTTTTTGGGGCTGTTGGGGGGGTTGGGGGTGTGGGGATTGGGGGTTTGGGGGTTTTGGGGTGTTTGGGGGGTTCTTTGGGGGAGTTAGTTTTTGGGGGAGGTTGGGGGTGTGGGGATTGGGGGTTTTGGGGGGTTGGGAGTGTGGGGATTTTGGGGGTTGGGGGTTATGGGGGGTTTTGGGGTGCTGGGGGTTCTTTGGGGGAGTTAGGTTTTTGGGGGGGTGTGGGGATCGGGGTTTTGGGGGGTTGGGAGTGTGGGGATTTTGGGGGTTGGGGTTTTGGGGGTTGGGGGTGATGGGGTTCTTTGGGGGAGCTAGGTTTTTCGGGAGGGTTTGGGGTGTGGGGATTTTGGGGGATTGCGGGTTTTGGGGGGTTCTTTGGGGAGTTGTGTTTTTTGGGGTGTGTGTTTTGGGGAGGAGTTTGGGGAGCTTGGGGGGCTTTGAGGATTTTCTTGGTGGTGGGGTTTCTTGGTGGTGGGGTTTTTGGGGTGTAGGGGGTTTTTGGGGGTAGGGGTTTTTGGGGTTGGGGTGTTTTTGTTTTGGGTTTGGTTTTTTTTTTATACCTATATGGGCTTTTTCCCGGTGCAGCTGCGGGTGAGCAAGGAGCAGGAGCATTTCTTGGTGGCCCCGCAGGGGCTGGCATGCAGCGAGGTGACAGCGGCCAGCCTGGTGAGCGTGCCTGTTCCCCCCCCCCCCCCATCCCCGCTCCGGGGGGGAACCAGCCAGCTCTGAGCCCCCAAATCCACCCCCCCCCCCCCCAGATCAAGGTGAACGTGCTGGGGGCCGTGGTGGAGCAGGGCAGCACTGGCTTCGCCCCCGACGCCCGCAGCTTCAGCCTCCACGCCGCCATCTACGCCGCCCGCCCCGACGCCCGCTGCATCATCCGCCTGCACACGCCGGCCACCGCCGCAGTAAGATAAGGGGGGATTTTGGGGGGGGGGGTGATGGGGGGGGGGCGGGTTGTGGCCCTGCCCGCTCCGCCGCAGGTGTCGGCCATGCGCTGCGGCGTGCTGCCCGTCTCCCGCGCCGCCCTGCTGCTGGGGGACGTCGCCTACTTCGACTTCCATGGGGAGGTGGAGGATGAAGCCGATCGGGTCGAGCTCCAAAAATCCCTCGGCCCCACCTGCAAGGTGAGGGGATGGGGGGATGGCGAGGGCCACCGTGCCGTCCCCGTCCCCTCCTCCTCGTCCCGCTGACGTCCCCCTCTTCCCGTGCTCGGCGCTGCAGATCCTGGTGCTGCGCAACCACGGCGTGCTGGCGCTGGGCGACACCGCCGAGGAGGCCTTCTACAGCATCTTCCATCTGCAGGCGGCCTGTGAGATCCAGGTGAGCGCCCGGCCCGCGCCGGGGCGTGCACCGAGCTGCGTACGGTCTCGGCTGCCGGCGCGGTGCCCCCGGGAATAAGCACCGAGCTGCGTACGGTCTCTGCTGCCAGCACCGTGCCCTGGGAGCTCGCATTGAGTTGTGCCGGGTCTCCGAGGCCAGCACGTTGCTCCGAGACCACGCGCTGAGCTGTGCTGGGTCTTTGCTGCCAGCACGGTGCCCTGGGACCACGCGCTGAGCTGCGCCAGGTCTCTGCCGCAAGCGCGGTGCCCAGGATGGGACAGACCAGCGCAACGCTGCGGCCACGGGGGCCGCGGGCAGGTCTGGGGCCATCCCTCCGCTCCCCGTCCGGCTGCGTCAGCTGCGTCTCCCCGGGCTCGGCCGTAGGTGTCGGCGCTGGCGAGCGCGGGCGGCGTGGAGAACCTGATCGTGCTGGAGCGCGCCAAGCACCGGCCCCACGAGGTGGGCTCGGTGCGCTGGGCCGGCAGCACCTTCGGGCCCATGCAGAAGAGCCGCTTGGGCGAGCACGAATTCGAAGCCCTGATGAGGATGCTGGACAACCTGGTGAGCGCCAGCCAGTGCCGAAATGCGGCCGGCTCCCCCAAAATGCGCAAAAATATCTTTTTTTATCCCTGTGTTATTCACGACCGAGCGCTCTCTGCCTTTCCAGGGTTACCGCACGGGCTACACCTACCGCTACCCCTTCGTGCAGGAGAAGAGCAAGCCCAAAAGCGACGTGCTGATCCCCGCCACGGTGACGGCCTTCGTCTTCGAGGAGGAGGCCGCCCCCGTCCCCGCGCTGCGGCAGCACGCCCAGAAGCAACAGAAGGAGAAGACGCGGTGGCTCAACACCCCCAACACCTACATGAGGGTCAACGTGGCCGAGGAGCAGCAGGGCAGCGCCGGCAGCCAGAAGACGAAGACGACGGTGCGGGGGTGCTGGTGCATCCCGGGGGGGGCTGGGGCTGGCTCGGGGAACGGCGTCAGCTGGATTTTTGGGTACCAAAAAAAAGGCGGATGGGGGGATGCCTGGGATGTTATCGATCCCACCAAAATTTGGTGTGCAGAAACACCCAGGGATCCTCCAGAAGTGAGAAATGCTTCATTCGGTGCCTTTCTTTAGCGCAAGCTTTCCTTTCCTCCTCTATTCCCCCCAACCTTGTAATAATATTTATTTTAAAATCCCACCTCCCCAGCCCAGGGGCTGAGCACCGCAGGCTTTTCTGGGGTCTCCCCTCTACGCCAGACGCACTTATCGAGGTCTCCCCTCTACGCAACACGCATTTATCGGGGTCTCCTCTCTCTCCGCGACGCGTATTTATCGGGGTTTCATCTCTGCGACACGCAGTGGCTGAAAGCGGACGAGGTGGAAAAAGGCAGCAGCGGGACCCCCATCCGAATCGAGAACCCCAACCAGTTCGTGCCCCTCTACACGGACCCGCAGGAGGTGCTGGAGATGAGGAACAAGGTACGGTCCCATCCCGAAAGCCCCAGAGGCTTTCGGACGCGGGTGCGGGGGTCGCGGCAGACCCCGGGGTGGCAGGGGAGGCTTCCTCCCGTCCTCTCTCTGCATCTCGCCCACAGATCCGGGAGCAAAACCGCCAGGACGTGAAGTCGGCCGGGCCCCAGTCGCAGCTGCTGGCCAGCGTCATCGCCGAGACCAGCCGCAGCCCCGTACGTCACCCCGCGTCCCCAGCCCTGTGTCCCCAGCCCCTTGTCCCCTCTCCCCCCCCCGGCATCCCACCGGTCAGGGGGTGACGCCGCTCCGGGGCGGGGGGGGGGTTCAGTCCACAGAGAGCCATTTGGGGGATGCGGAGGCCAAAGAGGCATCCCGGGAGGAGGCACCCCCTGAGCCGGAGCCCCCGAACCCCTTCAGCCAGCTCACCGACCAGGAGCTGGAGGAGTACAAGCAGGAGGTGGAGAGGAAAAAGCGGGGGCTGCAGGGTAGGAGGGGTACGGGGAGCCCTGGTCCCAAATCCCCCTCGGGGCCGGCACCCAGCGGACCTCGGGGCCAGCACGTCTCTCCGCTGGCAGGCGAGAAGGACGACGCTGCGGCAGAGGAGAGCCAGGCTCCCCCCGCCAAATCTCCCCCCGCCTCAGCGCCGCAGAGCCCGGCCACGGCGCCGGCAGAGAGCCCAGCCCCGACGCCGGCCGAGCCCTCGGAGGGTGAGTGGGCCGGCGAGCACCCGGGCTCGGCGGCCGAGCGGAGACGAGGAGCGGGTCTGCAGCGAGGGGACGAGGGTGGCTGCAGCCAAACCCCACTGCCACATGGACAAATGCCACCCCCGGGTCCCTTTGCCTTTCTCCGGGGGGATCCCCGCTCCGGTGGGGCCGATGGGGATTCACACCGCAAAGGCACCAAAGCTGCTCCTTGCCTTGAACGTCGCAGCGGGAGGACGCGAGCGTCCGCCGGTGGCTTTGCGGGGTGGCAGGGGACGCCTCCGTCCCCCTCCTAATGCGCCGACGGGTGCAATATTCCCGTTATTATATGCCCCAAAGTGCAAATTTGTCACGTACGAACCGCGGCGGGTCTCAGGGCGCGGGAGAGGGCAGCGGGAGCGCGCAGCTTCTCGCTTTCTCATCGTGTCTCATGGTGTCTGTCTGTCTGTCTCCACAACGTCTTCCTTTCTCTTTCCTCCACGCGTGGCTTTCACCCAAGGAGTTACCTCTGACTCTGAATACTTGTCACTGTAGTAAGTACGGAGGGGCCGTCCTCGAGCCTCGCTGCGGGAGAAGGGACGCGGGCGACCGCGCTTCCCGCTAGCTCGGGGTGACCTTGCTCTCCGTGGCCCGTTTCAGACGCGCTCCCGCAGCGAGCGGCGCCCGGCTCAGGGTTTCGCAGAAGGAAATGCCTTGGGTCGCCTCGTTTTCTTTGCTGCCCGCTTTATTTCCAGCGGCGAGGCCGGGACGGAGCCAGCCGCCCTTCCCGCCTGCCTCTTCCCCGCTCTCCATCCCACCGTCGCTTGTCCCGCAGGGAGGGGGGGGGGGGAAGGCTCAGGAAAGCGGCGCCTGCGGCAGGAGGGGATCGGGTCCCAGCGCTCTCCGTCCGCAGGGGACAAATCCTGCTCCTGCCCCGGTCAAACCGGCGAGTGGCGGGGGATTTAAACCTCCACGGCGCCGGCCGCCGCTGCCCCGACCCTCACCTCTCCCCTTTCTCCCCTTGCCAAGGTGACAAGAAGGCGGACGGCGGCCAAGGGCCGGCCGATTCCGCCACCGAGAAGGAGCCGCCGGCGGTGAACGGGAAGGACGAGGAGCAAAGCACCGAGGAAAGCCTGGGCAAAGGGGGGGGGCGGACGACCTCCCCCGCCAACACCGACCCGGATGCCCCCAAGGAGAAGGAGACGGTGACCAGCAGCCCCGTCTCCCCCGAAGGTTCACCCTCCAAATCACCCTCTAAGAAGAAGAAGAAATTCCGGACCCCCTCTTTCCTGAAAAAAGGCAAAAAGAAGGAAAAGATCGAATCTTGAGTCTCCTCCGAGGCCTCCCGCCGCAGCGGCGGCCGGGCACCTCTCCGGACGGAGGCGCCGAGGCGGAGGGACGGCTCCTGCGTCGTGCGTCTGGCCGAGGCGCAGCCGAAAACCCCGGAAGCGAGTTGTTTTCCGGGTACTCCTGGCACGAGGCACTTCGTCCGCTGTCACCCGCTTTTGGAGGCGGTCACCGAGCTTACGAAAGATTGTGGCCCCCGTTTGCCGCTTGGGGAAATACCCGCTGCGATCTCCCTCCTTCCATGAGCTCTCCCTTCTCCCTCCCGGGCACCAGCCCCTTCCCACGTGTGGGCTGAGGGTTGGGTTTTATTTTTCCCCACCCGCCGCTTGCAGAGCCCTCGTGAAATGTTGGGGCGCAGCCTGGATCCGCTTGGTTTGAGGAAGAAAAGGGTGTTTTGTTGTTAGTTTGTTTTTTTTTTTTACCTTCTGTTTCAAGCTCTGCTGGAATGGCGCTGGCTTCACCCCCAGGCAAAATTGTTCGCCGCTTCGCCGGGGGATCGGATCAAGCTGAACGCGGGGGGATTGCTCTCCCCGAAGAAGAGGCCGAGGCGGTGGGCCTGGGAGCCTTTCCTTCCCGGATCGTAATCTTCCTCTCCCCGTCTGGAGAGCCATTTTCAGTCCCCTTCTCCCGGTGCCACCATCGCACGTATCTGCCATACGAGGAAGAGCAGCAGGATTTCACGTTGCCGGGAAAGCCCATGCCGCACCGCACAAACCGCACCTGAGAAGAGAGAAGAAAAGAGCCTCCGGGAAGTGTCTGTGTTATTTAAAACTGAGCAAAACTTCACTCACTAAGTGCTACTTCGGGATGAACACACGCTGCCAATTCACTTCAGTCAGAGGCACTGCCAACGCCACCACCGCCATCCCCGCCACCGCTTCACGGCAGCGCCGGCACGGGCGGCCGAGGCTGTGCCAGGGCTCTGCTGGCACCGAGCTCGGGCTCAGCGTGCGGCCGAGGCCGGATCGTTGCTTTTCCCCAGCTCTGGACTCCCGAGCACCAGTGAAAATCCTCCTTGGCCTTCCCTTCCCACCCGGCCTCGCCTCCCTGCCTCCAGCGCTCCGTACGGCGACACGACCATCGTTACAACCTCCCGGCCGTGCCCCAAGGGAAGAAGAAAACCAGCGATGCCCATTTGCCCCGCCGCCGCTCCAACGCTGGTATTTAGGGGGCAAACCCAACAGGAACAGCCCCCATCCTCCCGCAAGACACAGGGGTTTGCCGTCTTTCCGGGGGTGCTCGCCCCAAGCCTGCCTGCACGGGCAGCGCTGCCCGTGGGGATGGGGCTTCCCCGCCACAGCCCGAGCGTCCACCGGGTCCTGTCCGCCGGGGGCTTGGGCTGTAGCGGGGAGCCCCAGGACCCCCCCCCTCCGAGGGCACTGGGTTTCCTCACCCCAATATGATGTTCCCACGCACCACCACCGTGTTTTCAAAGTCTTTTCGCTGCTGCGAGGCAGCTCCCGGGTTTTCTTTTTTCCCTCAGCCCGGGGGCCAGGCGACAATTTTGGGGGCGGCGAGGACACGGGGTGGAGCGGGGCGCAGGCAGGGAGCGGGGCGCAGGCAGGGAGCGGGGCCGGTGCAGGCAGCTGTGGGTCAAAGGGAGGGAGGTTTGTAGACACAGGTTGGTTTTCTTTCCAGGGCTGCGATATGGGGCGCGCCGGGCAAATACTGAATTGGAAAGTAAAAACGTCAAAAGCTTTTCAAAAGTGCAAAAATACACAGCTGGCACGTATCTTGCTGGAGCCCCAGGCCCAACCTGAGCCTGGTTTTTGGGGAGAGCGTTTGCCCTGCCCGATGTCCACCCCGAGCGCCAGCACCGGGGTTAGAGCCACGGCTCCCCATCGCGCTCCTGCAAGGGCAGGGGGGACGACCCTGAGCTCCTAAATTCGCTGCTGCGCGGGACGGCACCAGCGCCAGCCCCGTGCTCTCGCCTGTATTTACGGCCTGTTCGGCCTTTGGGACCCAAACCACAGCTCTGTAACCGTTTCCCGCGGGGTGTTGTTTACTGCCACTGCTTTGAAGGCTCTTTGAGGCCATTTTTGTCACCTAGCCTGTCCCTCTGCACGGCCCGGGCCAGGGAAGCCCCCCCAGGGGCAGCTGCGCTGCCTCCCCAACACGGCACGGTCGCTCCCGGGGCGCTTACCTGAATTACAACACTGCCGCGCACCCCACCGCCGGACCGGCCGGCGCTGCCGCGGGGAGGCTGCAGCCCCTTTTTCTCCGAGGGTTTGGCCCCGGGGGCTTTGCGACCCCTTTTCTCTGCGGGCCAGGGGCTTTGCAGAGGAGACGGGGATTTATTCCTCCCCCAGCCCCGCGGAAGTCCAGGGCGCGTTAGGCGTCTCGTGCGGCGTAGGGAAGAGCAAGACGCCGGTGCCTTCAGCGGGGAGGAAGGCTCAAATGGCCGCCACCGCGACGCGGGTCCTCACCGCGTAGCTAGAAGAAAACAGACGCAGGATCAGACCCACGCCGCGGCTCCTCCACCTGTCAGGGCATCCCCGCTCCCCCCGGGACCACCCCTCCCGCTCGCCTTCCCCCTCTCCCCCGCCAGCGTTTTGCTCGCAGGCGGGCCCCGCGCTCGCTGCTTGCTTCTCCCCTCTTTTTGGCCAGGCTGCCCAGACCCAGGCACCCCAGGCCGGGCTCCGGGTGTGGGTTTTCTGCGGCGGGAAGGCAGGGATGGATCCCCGCCTGCCGGCTGCGGGGCAAATCGTAGATCCGGTGCCCCGAGCGGTGCCGATTGCTGCCCACGGGCCTCGTGCTCATCGCCCTCCATGTTTGCACCCTCAACTGAAAAGAAGAGAGGCCGCATTTCCATCTTCGGCCACGGACACGCCGACACGCCGCAGGAACGGAGGGCGATGCCGGGGTTTCAACCAGATTCAGTGCCCGCGTTGCCGCCTGGGGCTGGCAGACACCCCGGGCCCGGCCCGGAGGGTCCCGGCGAGGTTGTGGTTGCTGGACGCCCACCGAAATGAGGCGGAGGGGAGGCTGCCCGGGCCTGCCACCGCGGCCGGAGGGGAGCGTCCTCCTGCCTGCGGGCTGGCGTGGGCGACCGCCGGTGTCTGACAATCGTCGCTGGAAAGCGCTGTGTAACGCCTGTCTGTAAATAAACCCCGTGTTTGGCACCCGCCAGCGCTGTGGAGCTCGGGGCGGGGGGCGGAGGGGTGTCATGGCCGCCCTGTGGGCCTGGGGCTGGGGCTGGGCTGGGGGATCACGGCCTCGCTGCGGGCCTGGGCCGGCGTCGGGGGCTCACGGCCTCGCCGAGGCTCTGGGCCCGCAGCCCCCGGCGCTGGAAGCGGAGGGGAGCCCGCCGGGGAGGGGGTCCAGCCGCCCCGCCGCCTTGGGGGACCGCGTTCGCCGCGGAACCAAAGCGCGGCGGCGCCGGTTCCTGGGGGAGCGGGGGGGAAGCGCGGGGCGGGGAGCCGGAAGTGCGGGTCGCGAGGGGCTGGCCGGCCGGAAGTGCGGGCGCTGAGGGGCGGCCATGGGCCGCAGCCGGTCCCGGTCGCCGCCGCGGCGCGGTGAGGGGGGACGGGGGCGGGAGCCGGGCGGAGGGACACCGGGAGAGGCCGGGGGGACGGGGCTGCGCCGAGGAGCGGATCCGGCCCCGACGGACGGGCCGGGGCTGCGCTGAGGCGGGGAAGGATCCGGGCCCCTGGGGGGAAGGTGGAGGAGCCAGGCCCGGGCCGGGGAGCCCAGACCCCCGGCCCAGGGTAGGAGCGGGCCCTGGGACTTCCCCCAGCCCTTGGGCAAGGGGGTGAACCCTCTCCACGGCGCGGGGGGCGGTGATGAGGCCTCGGTTCTTCACTCTGGGGAGCAGAGGGTCCCTTCCTCCTCCTCCTCTTTCTCCTCTTCCTCCTCCTCCTCTTTCTCCTCTTCCTCCTCCTCTTCCTTCTCCTCCTCCTCCTCCTCTTTCTCTTTCTCCTCCTCCTCTTCCTCCTCCTCTTTCTCCTCTTCCTCCTCCTCTTTCTCCTCTTTCTCCTCTTTCTCCTCTTTCTCCTCTTTCTCCTCTTCCTCCTCCTCCTCCTCCCGCACACCAGCTCCCGTCCCCCTCCACACGCCCCCCTCCACACGCCTCAGCTTTTCGGGGAGCGCTCTCCCGACAGGTCGGTCACCCCACTCCTGGGTGAAGGCCTTTTCCTGCCGCTCTTCCCACCTCTGTGGGTGCCGGTGGGGATCTTTGTGCCCAGCCACGGGGGGATCGGGGGACGAGGTGGGAGGGGGTTGTTCTGGGGTCTCTGCTCGGAAGCTGTCGCAGCGGCGACGGGATTTTCTTTGACAAGCGGGCAGCGAAGGGGGAGAGACGCGAGGCAGCGGAAGGTAAACCGAGCGCTGCCTCTCCCCGAGCAGAGCGCAGGCGTTCGCGCTCCACCTCACGGGAGAGGGAGAGGAGGCGAAGAGAGCGGTCCCGGTCCCGGGACAGGGACAGGAGGAGGACCCGTTCTCGCTCCCCGCACAGGAGACGGTCCAGGTGAGGGGCAGAAACGCCAGCGCCGGGGTGGGGACAAGCCGGAGAGCCCGGGTGAGGCGCAGTGCGGGGGGCACGGGGACGGTTTAACGCCGTAAACCCGCCTGCCTTCGCAACGTCAGGTCGCCGAGACGGCACCGATCGAGCTCCTCCTCCCCGCCGCGGCTGAAGGAAAGGCGGGATGAAGAGAAGAAGGAGATAAAGGACTCCAAAGGCAAAGAGCGTCAGATCACGGGTGAGGGGGTGGATTTGCCTCGTTAAATAGGTCCTGGCTTCCCCGCTTGGGTTGGGACGAGCCCAGGGGACACCCGGGTGCTCACTGAAAATGTTTTTGGCGCACGCCGACGCCTGCGTTGGTCGAACTCCCTTGTTTTGTTGCCTCGGCAGAGGAAGATTTGCAGGGCAAGACGGAAGAGGAAATCGAGATGATGAAAACGATGGGCTTCGCCTCTTTCGACACGACGAAAGTGAGTGCGGGTCGGTGCGGTGGAGCCCGCAGCTGCCTCTGACGGGCTCCGCGGTGTCGCCGCGCCCTTTTTGGGGATAATACGCTGAGTTTGGGGACCTTTTTTCTTAAATGTCTTTCAGGGGAAGAAGGTGGACGGCGCCGCTAACGCGTACGCCATCAACGTGTCCCAGAAGAGGAAGTACAGGTTTGTGCCCAGCCTTTTTTTTTGGATAGGAAGAGATAAGACGGCGCGGAGGAAACTCCGCGGCCGTACCTCGAAGCCCCTGTCTCTCGGCGCGTGCGGGGGGTGACCCGGCTTCTCGGGCCTTCGGAAAAAGGCAAAATTTGCGTTTTTTGCCATCAAACAGAGGCGAGAGGCCTCTGGCTTCTCCTGGAAACGGCGAAAGCAGAGAGATGAGGAGCGAAAGAGCACGTCGTGCGCGTGCTGTGGCCTGAGCCTGTTTCTTTACCACAAAAAACCCCACTCGGTTTGTTAATTCTGTTTCCTTTTCGATGGAAACTCAAGCGTACGGCCGGGCTGCGCTGCCAGGCCTCGGCTCTGCCCCCTCTTTTACCCAGACGGGCGCAGACCTGGCAAGCGCCGGGGTCCTCGGTGGGAGCTTTCCCCACCCCCCCCTGCTCTCTGCAAATCCGCGGGGGAATTTGATTCCCCGCGGCCGCCGAGCGCGGGTACGCGTCGCCCTCGGGTATTTTTGCGCGGATTTCTTCAGAGCTGGCAGCCCCGGCGGGGTTTCTCCCCGGCGCTGACGCCGGTTCCTTCCCTCCGGCCGCAGGCAGTACATGAACAGAAAAGGAGGCTTCAACAGGCCCCTGGATTTCATCGCTTGACACCGGGCTCGCCACCGCCCGCCCAGAAGGACTCCGCTTCCTGGCGCGGGGGCGGCTCGGAGACCGGATTTCAGAGGAATTTGGGTTATTCCCAACAAATCCCGCCGCGCTCGCCCTGCCCCGCGGCCGGAGCGGGTACGAGTCGCCGTTTCCCGGCGTCTTTGATGATTTTTTTTACGGTATCCCTCGTGGTTGGTTCCTCGCCGGGATTTCGCCGTGGTTTTCCTGTTGGTTTTTGACGTCACGCCCCGTTCCCCCTCACAATAAAACCCCCTCTATATTTTTCCTTTGATTTTTATAACTCGGGGCGGGGGGGAAGAAGCTGCTGGAAACCTCCGACCGGTCGTTTGCCGCAGCCGCCGCCGTTGCGGGGGGTGGGGACCTTTCGCCCCAAACACCGTTAATTCCCGTGTCACGCAAATACGTATAAATTTATACAAATCAATTAAAAACGGGCCAGGGCGGCAACGCCCCTTTGGGGCCTTTTATTGCCGAAAAACACGGGGTTTTTCCTTATTTTTTGACGGCCCGACTGGGTGTTCATCCGACAGCTCCCTTCTTCACTTCCCTCTTTTGCTAATTAACGTCTTTTGCTGATTAACGCCCGGCTCGCTCCGAGGGGGGGCTTAGGGGAGCCCTGGGGTCAAAACGGAGGTGCTGGGTGGCTGCGGGGGTGGAGGGGCGGTTCTCCCCGCCCGCAGTTACCGGTTTGGGGAGGGAGCGGGGCTGGGAGGGCCCCCCCTTGTCGCCTGCTGCCCGGGGGTGCGGGTGTCCCCCGGGGGGGCTGTGGGGCGTGGGGTGCTGCGCTGGGACGCTCCCATTTGGGGTGGGGGGTGTGTGGGTGCTGTCTACCCTGGAAGGGGGCCCTGAGCCCTGCCCGGGGGTGGGGGGTCCCGGGGTGCGTCCTGTCCGGGGGGCCCTGCCCCGGGGAACGGGGGCGGCCCCGGGGCGCTCCCTGCCCTGGGGACCGGGGACCCTGCCGCGGGGTGTCACCGCCGCGGGGTGGGGTGCTGCCTGCGGGGGCCCGGCCCCGGGGGGCCCGGCTCGGGGGGGGTGTCCCGCTCCGCCCCGGGGGTCTCCGTCCCCCCGCCGCGCCCACGTTGCCACCGGGCGGTGGTGGCCCGCCCCCTTTCCGCTTCCCGGCCCGTCATTGGCTGTCCGGACAGGAAGTGAGTCAGGGCGAGGGGTGTGGCAGGGCGCGCCGCCCAATGGGGCGAGGCGGTTGGGAAGGGCCAGGCCGGCGGCGGGGGGGGCGGGGCGCCGCGGGGAGGGGAGGGGCCGGGCCAAAGGTGGGAGGGCGTGGCGCTCTCGCCCAATGACGGCGAGCGCGGGGCGGGGCCTGGGGCACGACCCCCCTCCCGCCCCCCCTCCCGTGCGGGCTTTGGGCGGGGCCTCCCTCACCCTTCCTCCAATGGGCAACGGCGGCGGGGGGGCGTCGCCCAATGAGCGGCGGCGGGGGCGGGGCGGGGCGCGGGGCCTGGCGGAGCGGCCGGGCGAGGCGCACAGACGGCGCCGCCGCCCCCGCCCCCCGCCGCCGCCGCCGCTCCCGGCCCGGCCCGGCCCGGCCCTCACAGCGCGGCGAGATGGCGGCCTGCGGCGGCCTCAACATCCAGATGCTGCTGGAGGCGGCCGAGTACCTGGAGCGGCGGGAGCGAGGTACCGGTTTCCCCCCCACCCCGCCCGCCCCGCCCCGGCCCGGCCCGGCCCGGTGCCCCCCTCAGCCGGGCCCGGCGGTGACGGGCGGCCCGCGGTTGTGTCTCCGCAGAAGCCGAGCACGGCTACGCCTCGCTGCTGCCCGGCGGTAAGGACGGGGAGGGCCTGCGGCGTCGCGCCAAGGCCAGGAAGAGCGGCGGCGGCAGCAGGTAACGGCCGGCACCGGGCGGGGGGCGGGGGGGGCCCTGCCCGGGGCCCTGCACCGAGCGATCGCGGAGGGACGGACGCCCCCGAGGGCTGGCGGGGCCGGGCCCGGCCGTTGCGGGGTGCTCGGATCTGCCCGGGTCCCGCCGGGCAGGGCCGGGGCGGGGGGGCGGCTCCTGTCACCGGGCGACCGGGACCGGTAAGGTCCCGCTGTCACCGGGCGTGTGGCAGGGCTGGGGGGGACCCTCCTGTCACCGGGTGTTTGGACACGGTAAGGTCCTGCTGTCACGGGGTGCCTGGCAGGGCTGGGGGGGACGCCCCGACACGGGGGGTGCTGGGGCTCCGGTAAGGTCCCGCTGCCACCGGGCGTGTGGCCGGGCTGGGGGGGACCCTCCTGTCACCGAGTGCCCGGATCCGGTACGGTCCCGCCGTCACAGGGGGCCCGGCAGGGCTGGGGGGGCCCCTCCTGTCATGGGGTGCCTGGGATCCGGTAGGATCCCGCCGTGACGGGGGCTGGCAGGGCTGGGGACCCTCCTGCCCCCGGGTGCTCGGGCTCTGCCGCGACCCCACCAGCCCCGCGGTCCCCCACCGCCACCCCGTAACGCCTCCATCGAGAGGTTCCCATCGGCACCACCGGCTCCCGAATTGGGATGGAGACGCGCCCACCGCGCCGGGCCGGTGCCTCTCCGGAGCATCCCGTCCTGGGCAAAACAGCTCCGTCTTGGGCAAACTTGGGTACGAAACGTGCAATCGTCTGACGTGGCGGCTGGGTTTGCTGAAGGGAATGTGGAAGTTGGGCTTTTGATTTCGGGCTCGCTTGCGCCGAAGCTCGGGAAGTGAAACTGCCCTCAGTACGTGAGGATTCTCCCTAAAGAAAGCGAGATTTTTCTCATACGCTTTCGGCCGAGCGCAGGGTTTCGTTCCACGCTTAAATTAAATCACCTAGCGCTGCTTTCCTTTGAAAAAATGGAAATTCCTTTATTATCCTCCCCGAAACCCATCCACAGCCTCGACGCGGGTTACTCCTCGCTGATGTTAAATACGCAGCGCGCTCGCAGGAATACCAAAACGCCTTTTGTCCGAGTTGAAGTCGGATCCAGGCAGCTGCGTCGTGTCGCAGGAGCAAGTCCCACCCGCCTGGGTTTTGTTTTTTTTCAGGGAATATTTAATTATGCCTCCCAGCCCCCTGGATTAATCGCTTAACGCTCCCCCGACTTGTTTTATTTGCTCGCTCTCCTGTTTTGTGCGGTGTTTGTGTCACGGTGCAAACCGGCGTCACCGTGCGGAATTCTTTTCTTTCCAGCGCCCGCCGTGGTTTAGTCGGTCGCTTTAATAACGTTTAAAAAAAAAAAAAAAAATCACTTGGGTCATCGTCGAGGTGAAATTACCGGCTGCCTTTCGGGAGGGCTGGCTGCGGAACGCCGCCTCTGTGCCCGGACACGCACATCCAACCCCTCGGAACGGCGGCGAGGGAAACTCCGTCAGGCAGAGCGAAGCCTGAGCAGGTTCATCTCGACACGTCACCGGCGGCCGAT
Source organism: Ciconia boyciana (assembly GCF_034638445.1). Taxonomy (NCBI): domain Eukaryota; kingdom Metazoa; phylum Chordata; class Aves; order Ciconiiformes; family Ciconiidae; genus Ciconia; species Ciconia boyciana. The sequence goes on along the minus strand of NC_132958.1, from coordinate 440,797 downwards.
CGCTTCCTTTCTCGCTCGCCTATTTTAGGCTGTTTGCCCAGGGAGGAGCAACGCGGCGATGTCACCAGATATGTCACATTTTCCTGGTTGGGAGCAAACTCATCTGCGTGACGCAGCGACAGCTGACCTTTGATAGCTGTCCCAACAACAAGTACCGCCCGGAACGCCCCGTGAGTTTCGTTCGTACCCTGAATCCTGGCGTCTCCCCGAGCCGGGGCGTTTCCGTCTCCCTCCCGCACGGGGCTTTCGGGGCTGCTGGGTTCCCGTTGAGGGAGCAGAAGGCGGGTGAGGTCTCTCGGTCTCGTCTCGAGCAGGCTCCGAGGGAATCCGTGGGTGTTTGTCGCGCCCGTGCACGCTCCGGATTTCCTTTTCGGAAGGTTTGGAGCTTGTTCTTCGCTTGAGGCGAATCGGAACAGCAGAAGAAAGGTCTGCGTCGTATTAAAAAGAGAACAGGTAGCTGCAGCGCGTGCCGTTACCTTCTCCTTCTTCTGTTGTTGTGGTCTGCAGGAGAAAAGACCCTTTTCGAAGGCAGCGCTGACGAGCAGCTCAAGCGCTGGGGCTGACCGGCGAGGTTCGGTTAGCGGGAGGCACGATCAGCGGCGCCGTGGGCACGAAGGCGCCCGGAAAGGGGTCTGGGGGCACACGGCGAGGCGGGCTGCCGTCCCCTCTCATCCCCTGTCCCCTTTTATTTTATCCAAAAACAAAATCCATCGACTAAGGAACCTCCTTGTAAATATTAGCAATTGTGGATGCAAACAAAAAAAAGAAACCCTCACGCTAAGAAGGATTCTGAAACAAAGCCACAGAAGAGGGAATGAATTTGTTATTAATAAACGCGCAGTGGTGATGGGAGCCTTCATCTGTCAGCACCGATGCTCAAAAAGCGTTTGGCTTATTTACGACCAAGGGCGAGGCTGCAGTTCGTCGCCTCGCGTGAGGTTTGCAAGCGCTGTGGCGAAGGGCTCGGTGTAAAACACGGGACTTTTACCCAGAAAAAAGTTTAACGGAGAGATCTCACGGGAGCCGAAGGCCCGAGTCCTTCCTGGCTGTTTGCAGGTGCTCTGCTCGGGAGAACTCGCCGTTCCTTGCGTGTCAGGATGACGCCCACCCGTTTAAGTGAGAAGCGTCTCAACTGGAATCGAACGTTTTTGGACGCTGCGGTCGCCTGCGAGCGGGACGCCGGCCTTTGGGAGCGGATTGCTTCAACCAGCACCACCGGAAAGCAAAGGAAAGGAGCCGGGCTAAGATGAACCTCGTTAGACAGACGGGAGGAGGGCTGCGGTGGCTTCCCGAGCGATGGCGATCCATCGCGAAATGCTGCTGGCGGAGCGAAGACGACCCCGGCGAGCGTCTTCAAGGGCGTCTTCAACCGGTGCCTTGGTGGCATCCCTTGTTTTTCCCTTAGCATCGGGGCCTGGGGGAAGCCGGCGCTCCCGGAGCCCGCGGGGGCTGCCAGGTAGGCGTCCTGATCCGAACAGCCTCTGGGTCTTTCACGTCCTTAAGTTTTCAGGCACGTAGCGATGTTTTTCCTGAATGAGAGTAGGTGGCCTCTCGAGCTTTTAAGGAGAGCCCGGGCAGGGAAGCGGCTCTTCCCTACGCGTCGGTCCCGGCGTCACGGGCAACGTGGCCTCGTGTAGCTGTCCCGGGTTTCGACGGAGAGAAAATAAGTAGTAGCTTGTGTTTTCTGCCCTTTCTTAGCTTCGTCGAAATTAGGAGCTTCGGGGGAATTTGTAAATGGACGTAACGCCCGCCTGGCTTTCAATATCACGTTTGGCGTCTCTCGTTAGGAGGTGCTAACCCCTTGCGGGACGCGGGGAATCTTTTCTTTACACGTCGTCTTCCTGGCAGCCCGCCCCGGTTTTGCAGAGAGACGACAGCGGAGCAGCGGAGACGGGCGCGAACGTCAGACGCCATCGAGACTTTGGGGGTTCCCGGTCGCCGTCTTGCACGGCCGTCGTGTTCTGAGCTGGTCCGGGGCTCCCGACGCGAGACGCGACCGCTCGGATGCTGCGCAGCTGTCAAAAAGCAGAGTGCTTTCCCCGAAGGTGGCACCAAGCACCCGAGGTGCCACGGAGCCGTCAGCCCCCGGCTCTTCGCCTTACGGGCCAAGAAGTGCAGATACTCCTCTTGCTTTCTCTGCCCTTCTTGTGCAAGAAGTCTTTAAAAAGCTGCTTTAAAAAAAAAAAGCCACAAACGCTCCGGCGTGCCTGTGCTGTCCGAAAAGCCGAGATAGAGGCTCGGTTGCAGGTTTGCGTCGAGATGGAGCAACTTCCCTGCCCAGAGATCAGCCCTTCGTGCGGTGGGTCGCGGGGCTGGTGCTTCCCCTTCTCCACCACGAGCCCAGAGAGCGTTCGCTTTTGGACGGCGTCCCCTCCTCTTGCGTCACGGCGCCGATACAGCTGCTTAATCATAGTCCTGGTTCTAAAACTGAGCCTCTCCCCATTAAAATCCCATCTTACGGTTTTCCTGGCCCTTTGATTGCCATTTATCTGGCAATTTCTCCGTTGTGCCGGGCCGTCTGCGTCCCTGCCGCCGTTTTCGCAGTCCCCAGGGTACCGAGCGGCTCTGAAAGCCCCCGAGGTTTGAAATTTTCCGGGTGGCGTTTACTAAAGCCTGCGCGTTAATCCTAATTGCGGTGTACCTAGTCAGACGGAGGAGTTAATAACTCGTTCTTTCTTTTTCAGGTCAACGCACAACGAGATGGAGAAGAACAGGTGAGTGGCGGAGGCTTGTGAGGAGCCGGGTTTGGGTGAATCGCTGCTTTTCCAGGGGTTGGGAACCGGGGTCGGGGAGCCGAGGCGGTGTGGAGATGGGGAGCGGGAGAGAAAGGAGGGGACGGCTGGATAAAGTGGCCACCGAGGAGGTTCCTGATGTCGCCCAAGGTGAGTGCGTGGACTTGAAGCATTCCCTGTCCTTGCCTGCCAGCGCAGCTGTGCAGTAAGGAGGTGGGAACGATAGTTATCTCCTCTGCCAGCTCCCGGTTCGCCGCTGAAACCCTTCGTCCCGCCTCCGAGCTTGCTCGGGAGAAGGGTTTCCAGCCCTCTCCCAGCTCCCGGGGGCAATCCCGTGCCGGCGGGATGGCCGCCGTCCTCTGCTCGCCCGCAGTCGGGCTGCGGGTACGCGGCCGGAGCTGTGCACACAAGTAACCGTGATTATTTGCGACAGACCGGCGCGGTCCAGCTGAAAGATGGCTTTGTGTCCTTGGTAGGCTGCTCTCTTTCTCGGCATGGCTTGGACGCGGCTCAAATCTTGCCGTGTCCCGCTGCCAGCGCAGGACTGGCGTGAACTCGGTCGGTTTGTATCTTAAGAGGCAGAACTGCCCGTGTCCCAAGTGACCTGGGTTAGAAAAGGCCAGGGACGTTGATTCCTCGTTTGAAAAGACCGAGAACATTAGCATTTGATTACTTCAGGCTCACCTTGCGTCCCTCTCGCCTTGTTCAGACCAGAGCCGTGTCGAAATCCTGTTGGTAACGTTGCACAAGCGAGTGCAGTAAATGCTCCGTCTTTTCCGCCCCTTCGAAGAGGCTGGCGAAATGGGCTTCTCTCCGGACAGGGACTTCACGCCCCTTCTTCCTTCGCTCCTCGTTAGAGATACCTTAATCCCGTCCCGCGGCGGTCGAGCCGGTGAATCTGGGCCTCGACCAAAGTTTGCTGGCTTCCCCCCGGCACGAGGAGCAGCTCGGCTTGATACGGGGAGGGAGAGCCGTGGGAAGATGGATATCTCACGGAGCGTAAGGACAAGCACAATGGAACGAGCCGACGGGCTTGGAAGGTCCTTTGCCTGGGAAACGAAATCTTTGAGGGTTGTTGTTTTTCTTCTCTTTGATTATTACAAGCCAGTGGGGTTTCTGGGGGGTTTTTTACGCATGGCAGCAGTTTCAGCTGGGCGAAGCGTGGCAGAAATGCGCTTTTACGTTTGCTGCGCCTCTAACTTCGAAGCGGGAACCCCAGTTTTGACTCCGGCGTTGGCGTTGCGTAATCCAGAAACTCGCTCGGCGCCGGCCAAGCGGGGCGGGTTGCTGCTGCGCTCCCCCCTGCGTAACTTCTGCTAGGCAGGGCCGGCTGGTTTTTTTCCATTCGTTGTTTTTCTGGTGCGAACGGCCAGCGTGACAAGGCTTTTTTTTTTTTTTTAGCAGAGGTAGCCGAGGATTTCGATTTTGCTGCCGCAGCCCTCGCGGAGGGCGGCTGGGCTAGCTCCTCATCCGTAGATCTCGCAGTTGAAGCACTTGTAAGCCGGCACGGCACGGTCGGACAGGTCCGCACCGCTCCGGGCAGCTCTTCCTGGAAAATAATCTTCGCAGAGGTTCAGCTTTGAGCCTGTCGGTGTTTGGGATTTACCCGAGCAGTCTTTAGACCACATGTTTTGTTTGCATTGTAATTCAGAAGGCACTCTGTGTAGGCAAAGGCCTGTTTACTCCTAGCGTGCCCAAAACCGAGATAGGCAGGTACTTGCAAAATCCCAATTTGCAGCTGCCTGTGTCGATCGGGTATTTCGAAGGCGGGTGTCGCAACCGATGCCCAAGAACGTGACCTAAATCTTGGGGTTGGAGTGCCGCAGACGAGGGAACCCGGCCCATAGCGAGAGGATCTCGGTCATCCACGGGTAAAGGGACTTCCTCGAGGAGCCAGAGTTTTCCTCGGCAGTCGTATGCAAGCGGTAAAGCATCAGCCTACGCATTACTGCAGGCAAAGTCTGGCTGTTCTGCAGGGAGGCTGGACGGGCCAGGGGCACGGTGCTGCTCGGGGCCGGCGTTCCCTCAGGGACCTGGTTTTGTTTTGACCGGAGCTGCGTGCGCCGAGGCGATGGATCCGAAACCGGCCCGTTCCTACTAAAAATAGGGAAAGGAAGCGCTCCCAAGGGACGCGCGGGGTTTACGGCTGCGTGGCGTCGGCCTGGACGGCTTCAGCTATCGGTGGAGCAAGGCAGTGACCGAACAGCATCCCTGTAGCGAAGCTTTTCGGGAGGAGAAAGACCAGAAGCGGATACCCTCGCCCAAAAAGTCGAGGTCTTTGGCAGCTCCTCGCCAGCAAGCGTCCCGACAGCCCGAAAGGCGCCGGCAGGGTTTTGTCAGTGGGGTTGGCCGAAGCCAGAGTTGGGTTTTTCGGAGAGGTCCTTTTGCCTGGCTGCAGTTTTTGCCCGGTGTACGGAAGCTGCCGGGGGGTGGGAAGGCGTCCGGTTCGGCTTAGCTTCCAACCACCCCGATTATCCGCGCTCGCAGGGGGGAAATGCCGTTTTACCTGGACGCTCAGCGTGTTGTGTGATCTTCTCGCAGGCGTGCCCATCTGCGGTTGTGTTTGGAGAAGCTGAAGGGGCTGGTACCGCTCGGACCCGAAGCCAGCAGACACACCACCCTGAGTTTACTAACGAAAGCTAAATTGCACATCAAGGTGAGCGTGGGCTCGTTCGGTACCACTGTGGGAGACGCAATAAACTGGGCTCCGTCCCCGTCGGGCGGGTGCCGAGCTCGGCTTCGAGAGCAGCACCCCCGTACGGGGCGCAGGGGTTTCGGGACGTCCGGATCCTCGAGCGGGATGAAGGTAATGGCCAGGTTAGGACGTTGCTTTGGACATTCTGCCCGAGCTTGATGCCGTTGCAGGTCAGCGTTGCCCTTCTCGCCGTGGGCACAGCGAGCCCGTGCCGTTCTCCTTACCAACGGGCTCATAGAGGGCGGCCACGCAGCTTTACACGCCGCAGCGATGCCCAGGGGCCTTAGGGATGAGGCTGGCTGCAGGATTGGAGGACGGCTTCTTCTTTCCTTTCTTTTCTGGAGTGTTTCGTACTTCGCTCTCTGCCCTTTAGACTTTAACTCGACAGGGCTCTTCTCGCTGGGCGTATTTAGAGCTCCATGAGCTGTGAGATAACCGGGGGAGCGCTGGCATCGGGCTGCGCTCGACTCCCTCCTTATCAAAGACTAAAAATATATAAATAGGGTGGGGCCGGCTCCAGCGTAGCTGCGCATATAAGCTGTTTGGAGGGGGAAGCGGCCTTTCCGTGCCTTCTCCGGTGGCCTCGGGGCAGGTCTGGACCTCTCCGTCCCTGGCCCAGAGCCTGCACCCTGCTTCGACGTCTCTCGGCTTGCAGGAGGATGGAAGTTGCGTCGGCACGCGCTCGACGTCCCGAGCACGGGCCACCCTGTTGAAGCCGGGGAGCCCCTCGGTAGCTGGCGGCGGTCGCGTTTAGGTGGCTCGGGTAGCGAAAGCGAGGTTTCACGCGCGGCTGGAGGCTGGGGAGCTCAGGGTGCCTTCTCTTTCCTCCTCTGCAGAAGCTTGAAGACTACGACAGGAAAGCCGTACACCAAATAGACCAGCTGCAGCGGGAGCAGCGGCACCTGAAAAGGCAGCTGGAGAAGCTGGGGATAGAGAGGATAAGGATGGACAGTATCGGATCCACCGTTTCTTCGGAGCGCTCGGACTCGGATAGAGGTGAGGCCCCCGCGCTCGGGGCGGAGCGGGGCCGGCTGGCGAGAGGTCCGGCCGGCCGCGTTGTCACGCTAACCGTTCCTCTTGCAGAAGAGATAGACGTGGACGTGGAGAGCACGGACGACCTTCCTGCGGACCTCGACTGGAGCAGCAGCAGCCCGAGCGACTCGGACGAAAGAGGGAGCCTGCAGAGCGTCTGTAGCGACGAGGGCTATTCCAGCTCCGGCGTGAAGAGGTTGAAGTCGCAGAGCAATCGCAAGCCGCCTCTCGGTCTATAAGAAGCAACTCCCGTAGCCGTTTCACCCGTCGCTCTTTCCCTTTTGGATCTCCTTAGGTAGCACACTGGACCGTCCCGCCATTCTCTTGCACGTAAAAAATCTTAACGTACCGCCGACCGCAACGAAGTTGAGCTTTGCCGAAGTCCCAAAACACCGCGCAGGGCTGCGGGTGCAAGCTGCTCCCCGGAGCGCACCTCCGCTCGCAGCCGCTGGCTTCTCTTCCCGTCCGAAACTCCCCTCTGCGAGACCGTACATTCCAGCCACCTTTTGAAGCGCCCGAGAATATCACAGCAGTAACAGCAACCTCAAAAGCACGCCGCTGGGTTTTTTGGCTTGCTGTCACCGCCCGGTATTCCAGATCTGGTCCGCATTTGCCCGGCGACATCACGTACCCGATAATTGGCGGCGGGGCCCAAACGTAGAGTTTTTGGGTGAGGATCTGAAGGCAGAGCCGGCCTCTTGCGTAGTTTAGATCCGGGAGAGAGCGGGGGCAAGTCGGCGATCGGCACGCAGAGCGTTTCGGCATTTTGACGGGCACAAGGATTGCACCGCCAGCCGCCGGCGCGGTAGTCGGAGGGGCTCGTCTCCGCCGACTCTAAATATTCAGGGTAGCAGCGCAGCCATATACACCCCAGCCCAGCCCTGCCGTCTTCCCGGAGCCGGAGCCTCACTCGCGTGGGGAGCACTGCTCAGGGGGGCTGCGGGGCTCGGCAGTCGTCGTCCCCCCTCTCGCAGAGCCTCGCGTCGGACGCCTTCGGTCTGGGAAGTTTTCTGTCCTACCTAAAACCAAACGGTCCCTTGTCCCCGTCCCGTGCGACGTCACCTCCTGCATCGTGGCTGCACATCGCTGTTCTAGGCGAGGGCTCCTGGAATTTTTTTCACGCTTCTTGTCTCTGGGACAAATTTTTTCTACCTCGGAGAGATGAACAAAGATTATCTCCATCCCTTTAGCACAAAAAACAAAGATGATGCCTCATTTGTTTTACAGAAGCGATGCCCGGCCCCGTTCAAATCCATCTCGCGACAGTTTAGCAATAACCCGACGGTGACGGGGGAGCGGGGCAGCCTCCGGCCGTCGGCACCCGAGGGGACCCCACCGATCTCCACCGGCGCGTCCGAAGCGCTTCTCCGGCCGGCGGGGATCTTTTCGGGCGCTCAAACGGGCTCATGAAGGATTTCGGTCGCCGCCTTAGGGAGACAAACCCGAACACACCAAGAAAGGGCCAGAGCCCTTCCCACCGCCCCGACGGCAGGGGGGTCCCGACCCGAGAGCACACGGAAATGTACAGAAAACACGCGAGCTATAAATAGTATTTATTCATTTTTCTATGTACTGGAGGTAACATTCTTACGACTTTCTGCTTTTATAGATGTTCTGGAAACTTTGATACGTAGAGGTCTGCTAACGGAGATGTTTCTTTTCCCCTTGAGCCGGCCGAAGGTCTTTTCCACCCCCTCGGCAAACCTCTCGCTCCATCCCCGTCGGTGTTGGCGAGGCCCCGGCGTCCGGCGAGGAGCCGCTTCGCTCTCCAAGGGCTTTTTGTGGTGGCGGGAGACAAAACCGGGCGTCCCCACGCGCCCGCGGTCTGTACAAATCCCTTCAAGAAACGTGGTTTCCAGAACGCCGAAAGCCACCGAGACGCTTCGCAAAGTGCGAGTGAATGGACAACGTAAAATTCAATTTGTTTGGGGGTTTTTTTGGTTGTTTTTTTTTTAACATCCTTAAGCTATTTTGGGATCATTTGAAGTCTTTGAGAAGCAAGAGGATGGGAGACAGAGCTAGCGGATTGCTAAAATCTCCAAAGTCTCAGCTCTTTTTGCGTGTGCTAGGCTTGAAAAGAGAGAAAATCAAAACCGCGAGGGATTTTTTTTTTCTAAAGCAGCCGGAATTTTCCGACGTCCGGCACATCCGCACTGACCCGCGGCTCGGATGCCATTAGCGTCGGTGTGCCCGAGTCCCGGCGGCCAGCCTTCGGCGCGTGAGCTCAAAACCCCTGTGCTTTCAAAAAGAGGAGGGGGAAAAGAAAGCAAAAAGATGAAGAGCACAGAGAAAAAGAAAGTGGAACATCAGCACTTTGAGGCCGGCGGCTCCGGCAGGCGTTTGCCCAGAGCCCTCCCTCGCCCTCTGCTAGAAACCACCTCAGGAATCCCAACGGAGCCGCGGATCTTGCTGCCTTTGAGCAGGGAAGGGTGACGACAGGCATCGGGAAAACACCGCCGGGGTTCAGCGGGAGGTAGAAAACAGTCGATTTTTGGTTGTCATTTAGATAGACCGAGTCCTAAGGTTTCGACTCGACGTAAATTACTATTTTTTTCAGTGTTGTGCCTTTTTGAGTTACTTCTGTTGGTGAAACGCCGCGTGGGGGTTGCGCTTTTTTTTTTCTCCCCCCTTTTTCTTTCTGTCCCAAACTAATAATTATCGGACCTTTGCACTGTTGGGATGTGCTCCTCTCCAGCCTGAGGGCGAAGAGAAACAGGAACCCTCCAAAACGATGCACTAACCTGGAACGAGGCTGGAAATCCGGCGGTTGATTGGGACCGTCTCCGCGGCTTTCGGTCTCTCCGGGTCCCCCCTTCGTCGGCCGAGGCGCCCGGCGGCTGTGCCAGCCTTTTCCTGGAATTCACTGATCCACCAGCATTCCTAAGAAATAAGCTGCAGGAAGGACATTTTTGTAGATTGTGATTAAAAAAAAAAAAAAAGGGGGTGCGAGGAGCCGCTCGCGCACCCCGCGTTTACGACGGAGCGTTGCACAGACGGGCGTGAGTCGAAAACACGCTTTTTTGGGTTGGTTTTTTTTTTTTTCCTTTTTCCTTGCAGAAGGCAGATCCCGAACCGACGTCCCGCGTGGCGAGAGACGGGACCCACGTCCAGCCGGAGAACGGGAAGCTGCTGGCAACGGGGCTCCATCCAAAACCCTCCGGAGCCGATGGCCGCCCTGGCGCTTTGCTCCCCGACTTCTCCCCTCGCGTAGCAACAGGCTCGGGCATCGCCTGCCGTTGTTTGCAGCAGGTTTCAGGTCTGGACGCTGCACCGTGCCGGGAGGAAAGCGGCCGTAGCCGAGCTCCGCGCTCGCGCCCCGGGAAGCGTCGCGTCCTCGCTCTGCCGCGGCACCAGCCGAAGCCGCCAGGTTTATTTCATCCGTTTAATTTACCCGGCGTAGCGGCACGCGAGCCGTCCGAAACATCCGAGCCAGAACCGTCTGGGCGTTGGGGTGGGGGTTTTTTTGACACGTTTTATTTGCGCTTTTCCATCTTTTTTTTTTTTTTTCACACGCTGCTTCTTTTTGCTTCCCGAGAAGCGAACCCGCTCCGGCATCGGCTTTATTTTGGGCAGTCGAGAGCCGGGGAGCGGCAGATGGGAGAACATGAATTCTGTTTCCAGCCGTTCGGTTCCTGCTGTGTAAATACCACGTCGTCATTCTGAATCCTGTGTCCAGACCATCTAATGGTGCTTTTTATTACAGTTAGCACACGCATTTTTAGAAACTACGTGTTTTAGAAGACCTTTGCTGTGTATATGGATACTTCTGTATTGTTCGACTGTTAGAAAATAAATTATTTCATTATGAAAGAGAAACGTGCGCCGGCCGCTGCCTCGGGAAGCGAGCGGGAGGTGCCCGGGGACGTCACCCGGAGGAGAGGTGGCGGCGGGGGGGATCCAGGCCCCCCGGGAGGGCAGAGCCCGGCGCTGCGGGCACCTCATTGCCATCGCTTTTATTTGAGGGGGCGGCCGCCTCCATCCCACCCTTCCCCGTCCCGCCGCCCGAGCCCTGTTTTCGGCACCCAACGGGGCAGAGCTTCGCCGCCAGGAAGGGTCCGGGCCCCCCCTCGGTCTCCCCGCAGGGGGTCTTGCCCCACGGCTGAGGGTCCCCGGGCAGGTCGCGCTCTGGTTTTGGGTGCTGGTGCCCCCGGGTGGGTGGGGGGCCCTGTCCCGTCCCCGGCCCCAGCCGCTGATGCCGCGGCGGCTGCTCGGGGCGCAGGGTGGGCACGGCCGGCACCGAGCCGTGCCAGGGCTCAGCACCCCCGAACCCACGTCCTCGGGGGTGTCCCGGATCCGGCCAGGGCCCCTCTGCGGAGCGGTGCGGTTTGCAGGCAGCCCCAGGCAGGCTCCGTCCACCGCCACGTCCCGCACCCTCCACCGGCACCCCCCGGCCTCGCCCTTCCTCCCGCGTCCCACCGGCAGCGTCCTCCACCTGCGCCCACCGCCTCCAGGCAGCATCGCAGCCCGCAGCCCCCCCGGTGCATCCCGCAGCCCCCCCGGTGCATCCCGCAGCCTTCCCGGTGCATCCCGCAGCCTTCCCGGTGCATCCCGCAGCTCTCCCGGTGCAGCCCGCAGCCCCCCCGGTGCATCCCCCAGCCCTCCCGGTGCAGCCCGCAGCTCTCCCGGTGCAGCCCGCAGCTCTCCCGGTGCATCCCGCAGCCCCCGGTGCATCCCGCAGCTCTCCCGGTGCAGCCCGCAGCCCCCGGTGCAGCCCGCAGCCCCCGGTGCATCCCGCAGCCCTCCCGGTGCAGCCCGCAGCCCCCCAGCGCGCAGCAGCCGGGACCGGCATCGTCCGTCCCGCACCCCCCCTCCCGCATCCTCCACCCCGCACGCCCCGTCCCGCACCCCCGCCCGCAGCCGCCCCGTCCCCCGCCCCGTCCTGCTCCCGGGGAAGGGCCCCCAGCCCCGCCGTGCCCCGGGGCGGGCGGGGGCTCCCGCTGCTGCCGGGGGTCCCCAGCGCCGGGGCGAGGCTGCCCCGGGTGGGCGATGGCTCGGCGGGGACGGGTGGGGGGCGAAGAGAAGACCCCCCCCTCCCCCGGGAAGGGTGCCTGGGTGCGGGGGCCGGCGCTACCGGGACCGGCGGCGCTATCGGGACAGGCGGCGCTACCGGGACCGGCGGCGCTATCGGGACAGGCGCTACCGGGACCGGCGGCGCTATCGGGACCGGCGCTATCGGGACAGGCGGCGCTACCGGGACCGGCGGCGCTATCGGGACCGGCGCTATCGGGACCGGCGGCGCTATCGGGGCAACGAGCCCCGCTGCCGGGGCGGGTCCCCCCACCGCCGAGCCCCATCGCGGGTCTGGGCAGGGCCCGCTCCCGGGGCCTCTTAAAGCCCCGTGGGGGCTGCTGGGAGCTACTGGGGGCTTACTGGGGGCTACTGGGAGCCCGCGGGGGGGCCCTGCCCTGAGCGGGCGCTGGGCGCTGCCCGGGAGCGCGGCTCGGGGCTGGGGGGCGCGGGGCGCTGCCGGTGCCCTCAGTCCGCAGGGGCTGGGGGGCCGCGTCCCCACGCTGCCGGGAGCAGGGGGTGCCCCCCAGCTCCGGGGGTGGGGGGTGCCCCTGCCCGGGGCTGGACCCCCGGGCCCTGGCTGGGGGCCGCTCCCGGGTGCCCCCGCCCCGGCTGAAGCCCCCAGTAAGTGCGAGCCCCCCCCGGGGGGGTCCCGGGGCGTAGCCCCCCCCTTCCCTGCCCCGTGCCGGGCGCGGGGAGGCTCAGGACACCCGGGGAGCGGGGGCTTTATTGAGCGGGTGGCGGAGGAGCAGATTCGTGGCCGGTGACCGTCCCTGGCCCTGGGGCTGTGCCCCCCCCGCCCTTGGGGGGGGCTCAGGGGAAGGCGATGGTGGCGAGCGGGGTGAGCTCCAGGGCTGGCTCCAGGGCGGCGGGGGGCTGGCGGTCGGGGCTGGTGGCCGGCTGGCGGCTGCCGTGGTGGCCGTACTGGAACTTGATGCGCAGCTCCCCGATGTGCGAGCGGGGCAGGATGTTGGGGATCCACTCGATGATGAAGGGGGTGGGCTCCTTCTGGGTGGGGGAGGTATTTCCTGGGGGGAGAGAGGGACAGAGTGGGCGCAGGGCCCCCCATGGCCGTGCCCTCCAGCCCCGGGACCCCCTCGTGCTCTGCGATTTATGTTTTTTTAACGTGTTTGGTGGGGTTTTTTGTTTTTTAGGTGCCTGGAGCAGCAGTGCAAGGGGGGGGCTGGTGGTGCTGAGCTCCTTCTGGGTGGGGGCTGGAGAGGGTGGCAGGGGCTATCCCAGATGTTTGAGGTTATTTTTGGGTGGGGGTGGGCATCTGCATCTGAGCTGTGGGGGCCCTGGGAGGGTGGGACCCCTCCTCTGGGCGGGGCCTCCCTGTGGGTGCAGGGGGTCTGAGGGGGGCCCTTTAGGCTTCAGGGCCCCCCTGGGTGGGGGTAGGAACAAGGGGGGGGTCCTTGTTAGTGGAGACCCCCTTAGCCCTGGGGACCGCGGGCAGGCCCCTTGCCCCTGGGGTCTGGCCTCCGGGGTGGGAAGGAGGGGGGGGGGGTCCCTCCTTCCTCTGGGACCCTGGAGCTCCTTGGCCAGGGCAGCAGAGGCCGGGGGGGGGTCGCTCCCCCCTCAGGTCACTCACCCACTTTGAGGAAGGTCTGGAGCTCCAGGGGCTGCCTTGCCCCCTTCCCTCGGGCGTACGGAAGATCTGCTTGCCCTGCGGGACGCTGGTGACGCGCCACGTGTACTTGTGGCCTCGCAGACAAGAGCTGTGGGGAGGGGAAAAAAGCTGCGGCTCCCTGTGCAACCGGGGGTGCTCGGGGGTGCCCTTCTTCCTCTTCTTCTCCCCCTTTCTCTGCGGTTTTCTCCGCGGTGGCCTCAGCTCTCAGCTTGCAGCGACCTGCCTCGTCTGGGAGGCAGCCCCAGCTCCTGAGTAGCGGGCTCTGCCCTCGCCCGCGGGCTCTTCTCCAGGGCTCCGTTAATCCAGAGCCTACTAAAGCCAGTCTTAACTGGCACCGGGCTCGAGAGAGCTGCTTTGCCTCTGCTTGCGCTGATGTTCAGCTAAGGGCGGAGGGGGCACGAAGGGAGGTGGTGCTGGTGCGGCGGAGGCAGAGACTTGCGCTCCTGCGGCGCCGACGTGACGCATTTAACTTTGCAGAGAGCCCTGACCGTGTGCTTAAGCCTGGCTTCATGCTCCACGCTAGCGTAGGAGAGAGGGTGCAAAGCAGCGAGGACGCTCGCCAGCAGCGAGGGCTGCGCAGTCCCCTCGGCTCAAAGGCAGCGAGCGCTTGGGCAGAGCTGGGCGGGGGTGACAGGGAACAGAGTCTCAGCTTTGAGCCTGGCTGGGGCTGGCTTTATTCCTGCAGCCTGGGCTCGGGCCGCTCCTGTGCCCTGCGAAACGTCTGCTGGTGCCTACGGCCAGGCTGCAGGCAGGCTGGGCTTGGGCTGGGCTTGATAGCGCTTGTAGCAGAGACCGTGGGTCCCACGTCGCTCGTGTCCCCTGCGCTGGGGCTCACTCGTCCAGCTCCCGTGTCTTCCGCTTAGCTGCGGCGAGGGGAAAAGCTGCTGGAAACCAGAGGGGAGTTAGTTAGGAATCTTCTTGCCGCTGCTGCTGGTTCCCCGCCGAAGCAGCCGGCCTCCGTCCGTGTGCCGAGGGCTTTCCACGTCCAAGCCCGCTCCTCTCACGCTCACCGGAGCTGGGCGGCCGCTGCTGTGTGCTCCCAGGGGAGCCCGGCTGCTGCAGCGCGCTGGGGACGTGGGACGGTTCCACCGAGGAATGCGGAACACCGGCAGCTCCGGCAGCTCCGGCTCGCCTGCACGGGCAGAAACGCGAGGGCAGGGGCTGCTGGGGGCCGTGTTGTCCGAGCACACCCCCGTCCTGCTCAAGTCCTGAATATCTCCCCTACCAGAGCCCCCAGCAGCCGGCTGGAAGAGCACTGCCAGCATTTTATTACCTGCACAGTGAAATACGTTCTCGAATTCAGAGCCCGGTGTTTCCCTTTGTGGCCTTTGTCTCCCGTCACTCTGCGGGCAGCGCCGAGCAGAGCCTGCCGGCTTTACCCCCCGACAGAGCAAACGGGCAACGTCTCCCTGCGCAGTGACCCCCACGCACGCCGTCCGCTGCGGCCCTGGCTCTCCCCGCCGGAGACCCCAGTCCCTCCATCACCCAGTCGGGACCAGTGTGTCCCAGTCTGCCCCATCCTGGGGATTGCGGGGGGGGGCTGAGCCCCCTGGGGCTGTGGGTCGCTGTTTGCTAAGCCGGGGCGATGCTGCTGAAGGGGCTGGGCGGTGGCAATGTAACCGCCTGTAAGAATCGCAGAATCGTTTGGCTTGGAAAGGACCCTTCGGATCATCGAGTCCAGCCGTGACCGGAGCACAGCGGACCCTGGCTTTTTGCGGTCGCTGCCAGCAGCCGCCGTGCTGCCCGTGCTCGCTGACGCCCACCCAACAGCCGCTGGGCAGCGGGACGTGGGCGTTCGTCTGTCGTGACACGCTTACGGCGCTCTTACATCCCTTGGAAAGAGCTGCTCCCCTCCAGGCATGTTTTTGGGGTCCTTCTCCCCGGGAGAGCCCAGCTGCCCTGCAGCCCCAGCCCGGCGCAGCCCCCCCAGCAGCCACGACACGCGAAATCCGTCCCCGGTGGGGGTTTTTACAGAGCTAATATAGACTAACCCCCCTGGGGAGGGGGGCCGGAGCCGTGCCCCCGCCGCCTGCGCGAGCCCCCTGCTGCTCGCCGGGGCAGCGGAGAGGTGCAGGTGACGGTAGCCAGGTCTTAGGGCCACAAGCCATCGCCCGTAGCCTTACGTGCCTGGGGAGCATCTCAGCCCCGCGCCCAGCAGAGCCCTGCCCTCGGGGTACGTGGGGGAGCGAGGAGGACGGCGGAGCGTTCCAGCCAGCCGCGGGAGGAAGGCTGCGTCACCGGCATTTGTGAGACCTCACGTTGGGCATCGCACCTCGCTTTATCTCGCCTCGCTTCACCTCTTCTGCGTGGCCCCAGGCAGTTCGAATCACAGGATCACAGAATCGTAGAGGTTGGAAGAGACCTTTACGATCATCGAGTCCAACGTAAACCCAACACTGCCAAGCCCACCACTACCCCATGGCCCTGAGCACCTCATCCAAACGGCTTTTAAACACCTCCAGGGATGGCGACTCAACCACTGCCCTGGGCAGCCTGTTCCAACGCTTGATTGGAACCCTTGATTGGATTGGAGCTTGATTGGAGCTTGATTGGAGCTTGATTGGAACTCCAACCCTTTCGGTGAAGTAAAATTTCCTAATATCCAGTCTAAACCTCCCCTGGCGCAACTTGAGGCCATTTCCTCTCATCCTATCACTTGTTACCTGGGAGAAGAGACCGACCCCACCTCTCTCCAGCCTCCTTTCAGGCAGTTGTAGAGAGCGATGAGGTCTCCCCTCAGCCTCCTTTTCTCCAGGCTGAACAACCCCAGGTCCCTCAGCCGCTCCCCATCAGCCTTGTGCTCCAGACCCTGCCCCAGCTCCGTTGCCCTTCTCTGGACACGCTCCAGCCCCTCAATGTCTCTCTTGGAGTGAGGGGCCCAACACTGAACACAGCATTCGAGGTGCGGCCTCACCAGTGCCCAGTACAGCGGCACGATCACTGCCCTAGTCCTGCTGGCCACACTATTTTTGATACAAGCCAGGATGCCATTGGCTTTCTTGGCCACCTGGGCACGCTGCTGGCTCATACTCAGCCGGCTGTCGACCGGCACCCCCAGTCCTAAAGGAACTGGTTATTGAATCCAGGTTATGGAATCCACGCGTCAATAACCTCCTGGGGAATTTCTCCCTTCCCCGGCACGGCCAGGCCGCTGACGAGCGTTGAGCCCACGTTCAGGGAAGGAATCAAAGCCGACGGAAACTTCCCAGGGCCGAGTAACATTTGGCTCCAAGCCGGGCAAAGCGCTCGCCTCCCTTGGGGCCGGCAGTTCTTCAACGCTGCCTTGTGAGAGCTTAGCGACAGAGGCGGGGGGGCAGCCCAAAGGCTCCCCCGAGGCGGCCCCAAAGCCTTACCCTCGCACTGGCGACGGACGGACGGATGGATGCGCCGGGTGACGCTGGCCGGCCGGTCCTGGAAGGGAGGAGAGGGTCCCCTGCAGCTCATCGGCAGCCGGGTACGGCCTGCGAGAGCGAGGGAAGGGGAATCGGGATCCGCGTCGGCACAAGCGTGACGCCGCGCACGCGTCCGGACGGGCGGGAGACGTAACCGAGACCAAGGCTGAGACCGGGACCGTCCCCAGCCCGCACCGGCTGCCCCGCGGCCGCAGCTCCAGCCCAGTATTCCCCATTTTACCTGCACGAGAGCAGCGGCCGCTGCAAAAGCGGTCCTGCTTTTAAAACCCCCCCGTCTGCTCTCAGCGAGAGCGGCAGCCTCGGCACCACGGTACAAATGCGCCGGCTCTTTCACCGACGCCATCCCCGGGAGCGGGACCTCACACATCCTCGCCCCCCACCCCGAGAGCACCCACACGCTCCCGGGGTGCACGGGGGCATTTGCGGGAGCAAAACGAGCCAGCGCAGGCGGCCGGGAGGGACGGATGCGCTCTGTCTCGGGGGGGGGAAGGGGAAAAAAAAAATATATATGAGATTTGTGCCACTTTCTAGGCCAAAACTACAGCTGAGAGGAACAAAAGCACTAAACAAAGGCTCCTGCCCTGGCACAGACCATCACCAGCACGGAGAGCGGCTTTCTCTAAAGGGCTCGGGGAAAACTCGCAGGTTTTCGTGGCGCTGGACTGACCCTTCCCTCCCCAAACATCATATATAAAGGCGTATAAACATATATAAGCACACAGCCATCGGAGACAGTTGTGCCCACGACAACCTCCCCGAGGCAGCCAGGGTGACCCAGGTTCCCATCTCCTTCGCCGCTGGCACGCTCCCCGGCCCCGGACGGGGCTTCTGGGCAAGGATTTCCCCTAAACCCCAGCTGCTCCGCTGCGACCCGTCCCCCCCAGCAGCTCCGGACACCGAGAGATGCTGCAAACACCGGCAGCGGCAAAAAAAAAGGCAACGGAAACCAGTTTGTGGCTTTCTTCGCCTGCTCCGTTTTACCCAGGAGGGCTCTTAAGGGCCTTAGGAGATATTTAACGGGGCGCCTGCCCGCTCGGGGCGGGATGGAGGGATCGCCTCTCACCGCCGCTCTTCCACCTCGACGCCGCTGCCGGTCGCTGAAAGAGCCCCTCGGGCTCGGGGCAGGAGCGCGCCGGCACCCGGAGCCGCTCCAAAAGCTCCCACCGGCACCGGACGCGGCACGCGGCCGGCTGCGAGTGCGGCCGGTCGCGGTGGGATGGCGCGGTGGGATGGCAGCCGGGCGACGGCTTTTGGCCTCGGACCACAGCCGCCCCCCCCGCCACGTCCCCTCCAGTAGCCACCAGCGGACTCGGGGCCACCGGCCAGCCACGGGACCGCGACTCCTTCCAGACCCGGGAGAAAGGAGCCTCTGTCCTTAGAAGCACCTCAGCCGCACACAGCAGCACCGTGGGGGACATGGGGGGGTCTCACCCCCCCCAAGACCCCCCAGCACACCCCAAGCACCCTTAGAGAAACCCCAAAGCCCCCCTCCAGCCCTGCAAAAACATTTCTCGGGGGGACGTTGAGGCAAGCCGTGACTTTAACTCGCTCCCATCACCCCGGTCGCACCCTCGGGGCAGGTTTGTCACCTTTGGGTGCCTGAGGACAGGGCGGGACGATCCGGGGGGAGCTCCCCGCTCTGCACCCCCACACCAGGAGCCAGCAGCAGCCCAGGAGGAATCGCGCACCCCCCCGGCTCCCCGCTTGCAATTAAGCCCCAGCTAACGAAGCACCGACAGGCAGCGGATGCGAGGGCAGAGCGAGGCAGCCGCCAGGGACGGAGCGGGTGGCATCAGCCCGACACGGACCCCCAAAACCTGTGGGGTCCCCCCCGCTTCCCCCACACACCCCCCCCCCCACTCGCCACCGGGGTCACCGGCGAAGGCGCAGACGCGGAGGAAGGGGTGAAGGCGGCTCCGGCCGCCACCGTCACCGTCGCCGTGGCCCTCGCGGACACCGCGGGCGTCGTGGCGCGCCGGGACGTCCCCTGTCACGCCCTCGTCGACCTCGTCACGGTGCGGGGCACGGGGGGCGGCACGGGGATTTGGGGCACGGGGGTGGCACACGGGGCGGCTTCGGGGGTCCAGGAGGCGGCAGAAGGACCTGGGACGCGCGGGGCGGCACGGGGACACGGGGCAGGCGGGGTGCACGAGCGCGGGGTGGGCACGCCGCCGTGCCAGCCCGGAGGAGCACCCGTGGGTGCCCCCGGCTGACGTCCCGTCCCCGCAGGCCGCGGGCATCTCGGCGGGGTTCGTGTCCCACCTCACCTGCGCCTTCGCCCACAGCACCGAGCCCAGCCGGGTGGCACGGGCCGCCGAGGCCACCGTCACCATGGGCAGCAAGGTGGGCACGGGACGGGGGGCGAGGGCCAGGCGGACCCCCTCCCCGCCCCGGGGAGCGGAGGGACAGGGTGACCCGGCCGCCACTGACCCCGTCCCGGGCGCAGGTGGTGGCCGGGGTGGCCATGACCAACCTGCCCGGCATCGTGGTGCTGGCCTTCGCCAAGGCCCAGCTCATCCAGATCTTCTTCTTCCGCCTCAACCTCATCATCACCCTGGCGGGGCTGCCCCACGGCCTGGCCTTCCTCCCCGTCCTCCTCAGCTACGTGGGTAAGGCCCCCCTGTCCCCGCCCGGGGACGGTGCCCCGTCCCCAGCGTCCTCCCCGGCGAGGACGGCGGCAGCCCGGCGCCGTCCCCTGTCGTCCCCGCAGGACCCAGCCCGCGGATGCCGGCGAGGGACGCGGCGGGGGACGCGGGAGGGGACGCGGCGGGGGACGCGGTGGCCGGCGCGGAGCGGGGTGCGGGGCTGGCCCTCAGCAACCCCTGCTTCGAGGCCGAGGCCGAGGCCACGGTCCCCGGGCAGGGCTGAGCCCGCTGCCCCCACCGCCCCTCCCGCCGCTGCTTTTTCTACTGCTGTCGTATTTAAACTGGTTTTCTCACATTCGGGACTGGGTTTAACTGGGACGGGCGGGGGGCTGGGGCAGCTTACACAGAAACTGCACCTTGGCTCCGGCGTCGCGAGGTCTGTGCGGGACGGGGACACGGGGACAGGGTGTGTGGGGCACGCGGGCACCACGGGGACGGGGCCACATGGGGCACAAGGGGACGGTGGGGACAAGGCACCGGGCGCTGTGGGGACAGAGCCCCGTGGGGCACGCGAGCGCCACAGGGACAGGGACGTGTGGGGACAGGGACGTGTGGGGCACACGGGATGGGGCGTACAGGGACAGGGCCACATAGGGCAGGAGGACACCGTGGGGACAAGCCAAAGGGCATCGTGGGGACGGGGCCACGGGGACATCGTGGGGACAGGGACACGCGAGGAACACGGGCGTCACGGGGACGGGGCACAGGGACGCCGTGGGGACAGGGATACGTGGGGCACGTGGGCATCGTGGGGACGGCACCGTGTGGGGCACCGGAACATCACGGGGACAGGGCAGGGGACAGGGGGGACAGGGCCGTGTGGGGCACAAGGGCACCGTGGGGACAGGGCCCTGTGGGGCACACGGGCACCACAAAGCCGGGGCTGTGTGGGGCACAGGGGCATCGTGGCGACAAGGATGTGTGGGGCACGAGGGCGAGGCAGGCGTGGGGCACAGAGGCACCAGGGGACAGGGCCATGTGGGGCACAGACGCATTGTGGGGACAGGGCCGTGTGGGGCACACGGGCATCTCTGGGACGGGGCACACAGGGACAGGGCCCTGTGGGGCACAGGGGCATCACGGGGACAGGGACGTGTGGGGCACACGGGCACCGTGGGGACAGGGCCACGTGGGGCACAGGGGCACACAAAGCCGGGGCCGCGCGGGACACAGGGCCATCGTGGCGACAAGGACGCGTGGGGCACGAGGGCGAGGGACGGGGCGCCTGGGGACGGGGCGCAGGGGCGCCGCGGGGCCCCCCCCAAACCCTCGGCGACCCCCGGGCGAGGCAGAGCGGGCACGAGGCCCCTTTATTCCCCGCCGTGGGGCAGGGCCGGGCGCTAGAGGCACTTGTAGGGCACCTTGGCGGGCACCGTCTGCAGCTCCAGGCGCACGGGGCACTTGTAGAAGCGGGCGAGCAGGGTCTCGGCGTAGCCCCCCAGGAAGTAGAGCTTGGCGGGCGCCAGCCCCCGCGCCAGCACGGCGCAGACCACCAGCAGGTTGGCGCGGCACTTCAGCACGGGCTCGTCGGCCAGGACGCCGGGGAAGGTGCCGTAGAGGAAGCGGCGCAGGAAGGCGTCCTCCACCGCCCGCTCCGCCGCGCCCGGCTCCCCGTCCAGGTTCCCTGCGGGCGCGGGGAGGGTCGGTGCCGGCACCGGCACCGGCACCGGCACCGGCACTGGCGCGCCCGCCTGCCCGCCCTGCGCGTCCCCGTCCCCGCCGTGCCCGTGTGCCCCACACGGCCCTGTCCCCGTGCTGCCCCACGGCCCGTTCCTTGTGCCCCACGCGTCCCCGTCCCCGTGCGCCCCGCCCCTGCGACGCCCGTGTGCCCCACGTCCCTGTCCCTGCAACGTCCACGTGTCCCCTCCCCGCCACGCCCATGTGCCCCATCCCCACGACGCCCGTGTGCCCCACACGTCCCTGTCCCCCCACGCCCATGTGTCCCGTCCCCATGACCCCCGTGTGCCCCACATGTCCCTGTCCCTGCAATGTCCATGTGTCCCCTCCCCACAACGCCCACGTGCCCCACACGTCCCCGTCCCCACCACGCCCATGTGCCCCATCCCCACGACGCCCGTGTGCCCCCACGTCCCTGTCCCCCCACGCCCTATAGCCCGTCCCCGTGATGCCCCCCGCCCCACGTCCCCATCCCTGCACCCCCACCCCCGCGATGCCCACGGGTGCCCTGTGCCCCACAGCCCCCGTCCCCGCCGCGGCGTCAGGGTCCCCCCCAGCCCCGGGGGGACGCGGGGTGACCCACCGGTGTGCAGGGAGAGCCAGCCCTTGCGGTGGGCGATGTAGTGGGGGGCGTGCGCCTTCTCGTAGGTCACCGGCTTGTCCCCTTTGCCCACGCGCACCCGCGCCGCCCGCGTCTGTGGGGACGGCGGCGTCAGGGGGGGGACACCCCCCACGGGAGAGGCGGGGGGGACGGGGACGGGGACACGACACCCCCGGGGCTCACCTTGAGGCAGGCGGGGGTGGTGTGGAGGTGCCGGGCGGCATCGGGGACGGGGACGGGGCGGATGCGGGGCGCTGCCTGCGAGGTGACGGGGTGAGGGACGGCGGGCGGGGGCCGGCCCTGCCGGGGCCCCCGTGCCCCCCCCCGGCAGCGTCCCCGGGGCACGCCCCGCCCGCAGCCCCCCCGCCCTGGGCCCCCCCGCCCGCTGTCCCCAGAGCGGAGCCACCACTGCTGGAGCCCCCACACGGGGTGTCCCTGTGGCCTCCTGCGACCCGTGTGCCCCACGCCCGGTGTCCCCTGTACCCCGTGTCCCCACACCCGGTGTCCCCATGCCCGGTGTCCCCATACCCGGTGTCCCCTGTACCCCGTGTCCCCACACCCGGTGTCCCACGCCCGGTGTCCCCTGTACCCGGTGTCCCCATACCCGGTGTCCCTACACCCGGTGTCCCCCATACCCGGTGTCCCCATACCCGGTGTCCCCATACCCGGTGTCCCCTGTACCCGGTGTCCCCACACCCGGTGTCCCCCATACCCAGTGTCCCCACACCTGGTGTCCCCATGCCCGGTGTCCCTGTACCCGGTGTCCCCACACCCAGTGTCCCCCATACCCGGTGTCCCCACACCCGGTGTCCCCAGTGTCCCCATACCCGGTGTCCCTACACCCAGTGTCCCCGGTGTCCCCTGTACCCCATGTCCCCACACCTGGTGTCCCCACACCCGGTGTCCCCATACCCGGTGTCCCCATACCCGGTGTCCCCGGTGTCACCCACGCCCGGTGTCCCCACACCCGGTGTCCCCACGCCCGGTGTCCCCCACCCCCGGTGTCCCCGGTGTCCCCACACCCGGTGTCCCACGCCCGGTGTCCCCGGTGTCCCACCCCCGGTGTCCCACCCCCGGTGTCCCCGGTGTCCCCACGCCCGCTCCCCCGCTCCCCGTCCCCTCCCTCACCCGCAGCGCCCGGGCAGCCGCGGGCGCCGCCATCTTGGCACGGCGGGGCGGGGCGGGGCAGGGCAGGGGCGGGGCGGGGCAGGGCAGGGCAGCGCCCCTGGCGGCTGGAGGCCGCGGGGGAGGAATGGGGGGGAGGGGGGGGACTGGAGGGGGACTGGGGGTAACGGGGGGTACTGGGAGCACTGGGGGGACTGGGGGGACTGGGGGTAACGGGGGTACTGGGAGCACTGGGGGACTGGGGGGGACTGGGGGTAACGGGGGGTACTGGGAGCACTGGGGGGACTGGGGGGACTGGGGGTAACGGGGGTACTGGGAGCACTGGGGGACTGGGGGTAACGGGGGTAACGGGGGGTACTGGGAGCACTGGGCGGACTGGGGGGGGACTGGGGGTAACGGGGGGTACTGGGAGCACTGGGGGACTGGGGGTACTGGGGGTAACGGGGGTACTGGGAGCACTGGGGGACTGGGGTACTGGGGGTAACGGGGGTACTGGGAGCACTGGGGGACTGGGGGGGACTGGGGGTAACGGGGGTACTGGGAGCACTGGGGGACTGGGGGTACTGGGGGTAACGGGGGTACTGGGAGCACTGGGGGACTGGGGGGGGGACTGGGGGTACTGGGGGTAACGGGGGTACTGGGAGCACTGCAGGGACTGGGGGTAATGGGGGGTACTGGGAGCACTGGGCGGACTGGGGGGGACTGGGGGTAACGGGGGTACTGGGAGCACTGGGGGACTGGGGGTACTGGGGGTAACGGGGGTACTGGGAGCACTGGGGGGACTGGGGTACTGGGGGTAACGGGGGTACTGGGAGCACTGGGGGACTGGGGGACTGGGGGTAACGGGGGTACTGGGAGCACTGGGGGACTGGGGGGGACTGGGGGTAACGGGGGTACTGGGAGCACTGGGGGACTGGGGGGACTGGGGGTAACGGGGGTACTGGGAGCACTGGGGGACTGGGGGACTGGGGGTAACGGGGGGTACTGGGAGCACTGGGGGACTGGGGGACTGGGGGTAACGGGGGTACTGGGAGCACTGGGGGACTGGGGGGGACTGGGGGTAACGGGGGTACTGGGAGCACTGGGGGACTGGGGGTACTGGGGGTAACGGGGGTACTGGGAGCACTGGGGGACTGGGGGTACTGGGGGTAACGGGGGTACTGGGAGCACTGGGGGACTGGGGGGACTGGGGGTAACGGGGGTACTGGGAGCACTGGGGGACTGGGGGTACTGGGGGTAACGGGGGTACTGGGAGCACTGGGGGACTGTGGGGGACTGGGGGTACTGGGGGTAACGGGGGTACTGGGAGCACTGCAGGGACTGGGGGTAATGGGGGTACTGGGAGCACTGGGCGGACTGGGGGACTGGGGGTAACGGGGGTACTGGGAGCACTGGGGGACTGGGGGACTGGGGGTAACGGGGGTACTGGGAGCACTGGGGGACTGGGGGGACTGGGGGTAACGGGGGTACTGGGAGCACTGGGGGACTGGGGGGGACTGGGGGTAACGGGGGTACTGGGAGCACTGGGGGGACTGGGGGGGACTGGGGGTAACGGGGGTACTGGGAGCACTGGGGGGACTGGGGGTACTGGGGGTAACGGGGGTACTGGGAGCACTGGGGGACTGGGGGTACTGGGGGTAACGGGGGTACTGGGAGCACTGGGGGGACTGGGGGGGGACTGGGGGTAACGGGGGTACTGGGAGCACTGGGGGACTGGGGGTACTGGGGGTAACGGGGGTACTGGGAGCACTGGGGGACTGGGGGGGACTGGGGGTACTGGGGGTAACGGGGGTACTGGGAGCACTGCAGGGACTGGGGGTAATGGGGGTACTGGGAGCACTGGGCGGACTGGGGGGACTGGGGGTAACGGGGGTACTGGGAGCACTGGGGGGACTGGGGGGACTGGGGGTAACGGGGGTACTGGGAGCACTGGGGGACTGGGGGGACTGGGGGTAACGGGGGTACTGGGAGCACTGGGGGGACTGGGGGGACTGGGGGTAACGGGGGTACTGGGAGCACTGGGGGACTGGGGGGGACTGGGGGTAACGGGGGTACTGGGAGCACTGGGGGACTGGGGGGGACTGGGGGTAACGGGGGTACTGGGAGCACTGGGGGGACTGGGGGGGGACTGGGGGTAACGGGGGTACTGGGAGCACTGGGGGACTGGGGGTACTGGGGTAACGGGGGTACTGGGAGCACTGGGGGACTGGGGGTACTGGGGGTAACGGGGGTACTGGGAGCACTGGGGGACTGGGGGTACTGGGGGTAACGGGGGGTACTGGGAGCACTGGGGGGACTGGGGGGACTGGGGTAACGGGGGTACTGGGAGCACTGGGGGACTGGGGGTACTGGGGGTAACGGGGGTACTGGGAGCACTGGGGGACTGGGGGGACTGGGGGTACTGGGGGTAACGGGGGTACTGGGAGCACTGCAGGGACTGGGGGTAATGGGGGTACTGGGAGCACTGGGCGGACTGGGGGGGACTGGGGGTAACGGGGGTACTGGGAGCACTGGGGGGACTGGGGGGACTGGGGGTAACGGGGGTACTGGGAGCACTGGGGGACTGGGGGACTGGGGGTAACGGGGGTACTGGGAGCACTGGGGGACTGGGGGGGACTGGGGGTAACGGGGGTACTGGGAGCACTGGGGGGACTGGGGGGACTGGGGGTAACGGGGGTACTGGGAGCACTGGGGGGACTGGGGGACTGGGGGTAACAGGGGGTACTGGGAGCACTGGGGGGACTGGGGGGACTGGGGGTAACGGGGGTACTGGGAGCACTGGGGGACTGGGGGTACTGGGGGTAACGGGGGTACTGGGAGCACTGGGGGACTGGGGTACTGGGGGTAACGGGGTACTGGGAGCACTGGGGGACTGGGGGTACTGGGGGTAACGGGGGTACTGGGAGCACTGGGGGACTGGGGGGGACTGGGGGTACTGGGGGTAACGGGGGTACTGGGAGCACTGGGGGACTGGGGGGGGACTGGGGGTACTGGGGGTAACGGGGGTACTGGGAGCACTGCAGGGACTGGGGGTAATGGGGGTACTGGGAGCACTGGGCGGACTGGGGGGGACTGGGGGTAACGGGGGTACTGGGAGCACTGGGCGGACTGGGAGCACTGGGGGTAACGGGGGTAGCAGGGGGTACTGGGGGATATTGGAGATACTGGGAGGTACTGGGGCATACTGGGAGGTACTGGGGGGCACAGGGGGTAAGGGGGGACACTGGGGGTTACTGGGGGCACTGGGGGATACTGGGGGTTGTTGAGGGCACTGGGGGTAGTAGGGGTAATGGGGGTACTGGGGGATACTGGGAAACTGGGGGTACTGGGGGTAATGGGGTACTGGGGAAACTGAGGGTAATAGGGGTACTGGGAGCACTGGGGATACTGGGAGATACTGGGAAGTACTGGGGGGCACACGGGGTAATGAGGGACACTGGGGGTTACTGGGGGCACTGGGGGATACTGGGGGTACTGGGGGATACTGGGAGCACTGGGGGATACGGGGGTAATGGGGAGTACTGGGAAAACTGAGGGGACCAGGGGTACTGGGGCTACTGGGAGTACTGGCAGGTACTGGGGGCACTGGGGGTAAGGGGGACACTTGGGGTTACTGGGGGCACTGGGGGATACTGGGGGTAATGGAGGGTACTGGAAAGTACTGGGGGCACTGGGCGTAATGGGGAGCACTGGTGGATACTGGGAGTACTGGTAGTTCGGGGGCACTGGGGGTACTGGGGTAATTGGGGCGCTGGGGGTATTGGGGGGGAAGGGGGGCCTTGGGGTACCGAGGGCACTGGGAAAACTGGGGCCACTGGGAGGCAACGAGGGCGGGGGATACTGGGGCACTGGGGGCACTGGGGGCTGGGGGGTGTCCAGGGGCCGTGGGGTGCCGGGGTGCAGTGGGGCCGTGGGGTGCAGTGGGGGCAGTGGGGCAGTGGGGGCAGTGGGGCCGTGGGGTGCAGTGGGGCAGTGGGGGCAGTGGGGTGCAGTGGGGCAGTGGGGGCAGTGGGGCAGTGGGGCAGTGGGGGGCAGTGGGGCAGTGGGGGCAGTGGGGCAGTGGGGCAGTGGGGCAGTGGGACATTGGGGCAGTGGGGCCGTGGGGTGCAGTGGGGCAGTGGGGTGCAGTGGGGGCAGTGGGGCAGTGGGGGCAGTGGGGCCGTGGGGTGCAGTGGGGCAGTGGGGTGCAGTGGGGGCAGTGGGGCAGTGGGGGCAGTGGAGACAGTGGGGCAGTGGGGCCGTGGGGTGCAGTGGGGCAGTGGGGTGCAGTGGGGCAGTGGGGCCGTGGGGTGCAGTGGGGCAGTGGGGTGCAGTGGGGCAGTGGGGTGCAGTGGGGCAGTGGGGTGCAGTGGGGCAGTGGGGCCGTGGGGTGCAGTGGGGCAGTGGGGTGCAGTGGGGCAGTGGGGGCAGTGGGACATTGGGGCAGTGGGGTCGTGGGGTGCAGTGGGGCCATGGTGCAGTGGGGCAGCGGGGCCATGGTGCAGTGGGGCAGTGGGGCCATGGTGCAGTGGGGCAGTGGGGCAGTGGGGCAGTGGGGTGCAGTGGGGCCATGGTGCAGTGGGGCAGTGGGGCTGTGGGGTGCAGTGGGGGCAGTGGGGCAGTGGGGGCAGTGGGGTCGTGGGGTGCAGCGGGGCCATGGTGCAGTGGGGCAGTGGGGCCATGGTGCAGTGGGGCAGTGGGGCAGTGGGGTGCAGTGGGGCCATGGTGCAGTGGGGCAGTGGGGCAGTGGGGTGCAGTGGGGCCATGGTGCAGTGGGGCAGTGGGGCCGTGGGGTGCAGTGGGGGCCGCGGGGCCGGGGGCCGGGTCCCCTCCCCGCCGGCCGTGGCAGGAGCCCAGGGAGGGTTCGGGGGCTCCGCCCGCCCCCGGCCCCAGCCCCCGGCCCCCGTGCCCCGCTGCCGCGCAGGAAGGCGGGGCCGCGGGCGCTGGAGGTTTGTGGCTTCGCGGGGGGGACAGGGACGGGGACAGGGACAGGAAGCGGGGGGCAGGGCTGGGGGGCAGGGACAGGGCCCCTGTGTCCGTTTCGCCCCCCACCCCCCACCCCGGCGCCGGTGGCTTTGGGGTTTGCGGTGGCCCCGGGACCTGCCGGGTACGGGCGGGTGACACCGCCCCGCCATGGCCCCCCGAGCTCCTTGCCGCCCCCGCTCCCCCTTATCCTCCCCAGCCCCCAAGTCCTCCCAGGTCGCCCCCGTCTCCCCTGCCCTCTCCCCCACATCCCCCAGTGTCCCCCAGGTCCCCGTGTCTCCTCTTGTCCCCCAGTGTCCCCAGGTCCCCCAGGTCCCCGTGTCTCCTCTTGTCCCCCAGTGTCCCCCAGGTCCCCCAGGTCCCCGTGTCTCCTCTTGTCCCCGTGTCTCCTCTTGTCCCCCAGTGTCCCCCAGGTCCCCAGGTCCCCGTGTCTCCTCTTGTCCCCCCAGTGTCCCCAGGTCCCCCAGGTCCCCGTGTCTCCTCTTGTCCCCGTGTCTCCTCTTGTCCCCCAATGTCCCCAGTGTCCCCCAGTGTCCCCCAGGTCCCCGTGTCTCCTCTTGTCCCCCAGTGTCCCCCAGTGTCCCCCAGGTCCCCGTGTCTCCTCTTGTCCCCCAGTGTCCCCCAGGTCCCCATGTCTCCTCTTGTCCCCCAATGTCCCCAGTGTCCCCAGTGTCCCCCAGGTCCCCGTGTCTCCTCTTGTCCCCCCAATGTCCCCCAGTGTCCCCCAGGTCCCCGTGTCTCCTCTTGTCCCCCAGTGTCCCCCAGTGTCCCCAGGTCCCCATGTCTCCTCTTGTCCCCCAGTGTCCCCAGGTCCCCGTGTCTCCTCTTGTCCCCCCAATGTCCCCCAGTGTCCCCCAGGTCCCCGTGTCTTCTCTTGTCCCCCAATGTCCCCAGTGTCCCCAGTGTCCCCCAGGTCCCCGTGTCTCCTCTTGTCCCCCCATTGTCCCCCAGGTCCCCGTGTCTCCTCTTGTCCCCCCCAATGTCCCCATTGTCCCCCAGGTCCCCGTGTCTCCTCTTGTCCCCCAATGTCCCCCATTGTCCCCCAGGTCCCCGTGTCTCCTCTTGTCCCCCAGTGTCCCCAGTGTCCCCCAGGTCCCCGTGTCTCCTCTTGTCCCCCGTGTCTCCTCTTGTCCCCCAGTGTCCCCAGGTCCCCAGGTCCCCGTGTCTCCTCTTGTCCCCCAGTGTCCCCCAGGTCCCCAGGTCCCCGTGTCTCCTCTTGTCCCCGTGTCTCCTCTTGTCCCCCAATGTCCCCCAGTGTCCCCAGTGTCCCCCAGGTCCCCGTGTCTCCTCTTGTCCCCCAGTGTCCCCCAGTGTCCCCAGGTCCCCGTGTCTCCTCTTGTCCCCCAGTGTCCCCCCAGTCCTCCTGCTCTCTGCTGGCCCCCCCAGTCCCCATAATGTCACCCGTGTCCCCATGTCCCCCCGACCCCTCGGGCACGGGGGGAAGCTCGCAGCCCCCCAGCAGACGCGAGCGGGGTCACTGCTCCTGGATGCCTGGGCCCCCTGCCCCCCGCTGCGGCCGCCGCGGCTTTGGGGGCCCTTCCTGCCGTCACCCTGGGTGTCACCCCGCCCTGCGGGGACATAAAGGTCCCCCGGGGCTGGGGGACGGCAACCATGGCCCCGCTGCTGCTGTCCCTGCTCATCGGGGGCACGGGTGCGGACCCCCACGGGGACGGGCAGGGGGACATGGGGGTGGCGGGGACGGGGAGGGGGACACGAGGGGGACAGGGCCATGGGGGAGATGGGGACATGGGGGGGGGACAGGGACCAGGGCCGTGGGTATGTGGGGACACGGGGCTTTGGTGGGATGGGGACACGGGGGACGGGGACGTGGGGGACATAGAGGGGACACGGAGGGGTGGGGACCAGGGCGGACATGGGGAAGGGGAGCAGGGGATGGGGACGTGGGGGTCGGGGACAAAGAGGGGATGAGGACATGGGGGCAACGGGGACATGGGGGGCGATGGGGACGTGGGGAGGTGCGGGCATGGGGGCGGGGACAGGGACGAGGGGGACATGGGGGAGACGGGGACATGGGGGCATGGGGATCAGGGTGACAGGGACGAGGGGGAGGCACCGGGGGGTGAGCAGGGGCACGGGGGGCAGGAGGGGACGTGGGGGCAGGGGAGGGGACGTGGGGACACGTCCCCTGACGAGGCGCTGCCCAGCCCTGCTGCTGGCGGGGGCCGAGGGGCCCCCCCCGGACACCCTGCCGGGGGGCGCTGGGGGGCCCCGGCTGGGCCTGCCCCCCCCCGACGCCGAGGATGGGCTCCAGCTGGGTGACAATGACACCGTGGTGAGGGGACACGGGGGGCGGCGGGGCTGTGAGGGGCTGGGGGGGGGGAACCCGCGGGGGACTGGGAGGGCACTGGGAGGGCAGGGGGAGAGGGACTGGGACGGCACTGAGGGGACACTGGGTGGGAACTGGTGGGCACTGGGATGGCGTTGTGGGGCACTGGGATGGCACTGGGGGGCACTGGGATGGCGTTGTGGGGCACTGGGATGGCACTGGGGGGCACTGGGGGGCACTGGGATGGCGTTGTGGGGCACTGGGATGGCACTGGGGGCCACTGGGGGCACTGGGACGGCTTTGTGGGGGTGCTGGGGGGCACTGGAGGCACTGGGATGGCACTGAGGGCACTGGTGGGGACTGGGATTGCATTGTGGGGCACTGGGGGTACTGGGGGCACTGGGGTGGCATTGTGGGGGCACTGGGATGGCACTTGGGGGCACTGGGGGGCCACTGGGGGCACTGGGACGGCTTTGTGGGGGTGCTGGGGGGCACTGGGGGCGCTGGTGGGCACTGGGATGGCACTGGGATGGCACGGGGGGACACTGGGGGCACTGGGACGGCACTGGTGGGCACCGGGGGGCACTGGGATGGCATTGTGGGGGCACCGGGGGGCACTGGGACGGCACTGGTGGGGCACCGCGATGGCGTTGCGGGTGCACGGGGGGGCACTGGGACGGCACTGGGGGCACCGGTGGCACGGGGCCGGCAGCGGGTGCTGAGGCGCGGGTGCGCAGGGCGGGGAGCGGCTGCGCTGCACCCTCTGCCAGCGGGTGGTGAAGGCGCTGAGGGGCGTGGTGGTGGACCCCGAGGACGAGGTGAGGCGGGGCGGGGGACGCCCCTCGTGCGACGCCCCCCGCGTGAGGCCGCGTGCCCCTCGCGCGACGCCCCTCGTGCGGGGCGACGCCCCCCCACGCGCTGCCCCTGTGCGCTGCCCCTCGCGTCGCGCCCCTCGTGTCACGCCCCTCGCGCGACGCCCCTCGTGCGACGCCCCCCGCGCGGGGCCGCGTGCCCCTCGCGCGACGCCCCTCGTGCGAGGCGACGCCCCCACGCGCTGCCCCTCGCGTCGCGCCCCTCGCGCGACGCCCCTCGCGTCACGCCCCGCGCGCTGCCCCTCGTGCGACGCCCCCCGCGGCGGGCGCTGACGTCTGCCGCAGGAGGGGGTGGCGCGCGTCACCCACCGCGTGTGCGGGCGGCTGCGGGCGGGCGCGAGGCTGTGCCGTCGCCTGCTGCACCGCGCCCTGGCGCTCATCGAGGAGGCCCTGAAGAAGCACGTGACCCCCGGCAGCGTCTGCGCCCTCCTGCGCTGGTGCCCCCCGGCCCCCCGGAGGGAGAGCCCCCCGCCCCGGCGGGCACCCCGGCGGCCGGGCCGCGCCCGGCCCACGAGGGCTCTCGAGCGGAGGGCGGGGACGCGGCGCCTCGAAGTCCTGACGGGAAGGGGAGGGGGGGAGGCGCACCCATGGGTGCTGCCACGGCGGGGGGCGTGGGAACGGGGGAGGTGCGGGGACATGGGGGCATGGGGATGGGGGACGTGGGGGACGTGGGGACACAGGGGGATGGGGGACATGGGGGGACGTGGGGGACGTGGGGACACATGGGGATGGGGGACATGGGGGTCGGGGGACATGGGAGTGGGGGGGATGGGGGACGTGGGGGACGTGGGGACACAGGGGATGGGGGACATGGGGGTCGGGGGGACGTGGGGACACATGGGGATGGGGGACATGGGGGTCGGGGGGACATGGGAGTGTGGGCAGGGATGGGGGATGTGGGGGGACATGGGGGACGTGGGGATGGGGGACATGGGGGCACGGGGGGCGTGGGGGAGACATGGGGGTCGGGGGACATGGGGGACGTGGGGGTGTGGTGGGGGCATGGGGACATGGGGGGCATGGGGACATGGGGGTGTGGTGGGGTCAATGGGGTGTGGGCATGTGGGGGGACATGGGGGACGTGGGGACACAGGGGATGGGGGACATGGGGGGACGTGGGGACACAGGGGGATGGGGGACATGGGGGTTGGGGGGACATGGGAGTGGGGGGATGGGGGACATGGGGGAGACATGGAAACAGGGCTATGGGGACATGGGGGTGTGGGGGGACATGGGGGGACGTGGGATATGGGGACATGGGGACATGGAAGGACAGAAAGGACATGGGGACAAGGAGGGGTATGGAGGGACATGGGGACATGGGCCGTGGGGGTAAGGGGACAAGGGGGACATGGGGGTGCGGGGGACATGGGGATGTGGGGACACGGTGGTATGGAGACACGTGGACATGGGGGTCTGGGGACAGGGAGACAGCGGTGTAGGGGGACATGGGGGCGTGGGGGGACATGGGGGGATGTGGGGGCATGGGGACGTGGGGACATGGGGGTGTGGGGACATGGGGGTGTGGGGACATGCGGGCATGGGACACGGGGACATGGGGGGACATGGGGACAGAGGACATGGGGGGGTGGGACATGGGGATATGGGGGGACATGGGAGAGGGGGCTGTGGTAACGCAGGGACAACACGGGGACAGGGACATGGGGACACAGTGCCTGCGGGTGCCCCGTCCCCGCTGCCACCTCTCCCCCCTCCAGGCACCAGCCAGCTCTGAGGACACCTGATGTCACCGACGCCCTCCCCATGATGTCCCCCCACGCCATGGCCACCCCATCCCTCCCCGCTCAATAAAGTCTTTGTCACCACAGGAGTGGCACCGTGTCCGTCCCCCGCCACCGTGGGCATCGGGGTGGGAGGGCGTCACGGGGACCCCGATGGGGACGTGGCCGTGGGGGACACGGGAGCGTGGGGACAGCAGCAGGGACGCGAGGCGGGGGACGGGGTGGCGGCCCCCCGGTGTCCCCGTGTCCGGGGCTCACGTGTCCCCTCGGTGCTGGCATCGTCCCAGTGGCCACCTCCCGCCAGGGCTATAAGAGGCCGCGGGGTTCGGCCCTGCCAGCGCTGCCATGGCACCGTCGCCGTCACCCGCGCTGGCGCTCCTCCTCGCCGTGCTCTGTGCCACCCCAGGTAGGGACCCCGCACCCCTGGCCTGGGTGCACCCCCAAAACCGAGTGTGTCCCCCCCCTAAAGCTGGGTGCGCCCCCCTGGGGGCCCTAGGGGGGGGGGGGGGGGCCCCAGACACGTGGGGATGGGCTGGGGGTGGGGAAGGACCCACTCTGGGCGTGAAGGGCCGGGACACCTGGGTCCCCTCTTGAGGACGGGGGTGGTGGTGGCGGCGGACCGTTGGGTGGGGGTGTCCCGGACCCTCTCGGGGTGGGGTGGGAGGCGGGGGAGGGGCTTTGGGGGCGGGGGGTCCCGGACGGCTGGGTGTCCCCATGGGGGTGGGGGGGGGGCCGGGGCGGGGTGCCAGGCGCTGACGCGGCCGCAGGGCCGGGGGTGCCGGGGGACGCTGCGGGGTGCCCCCCGCCTGGAGCCAGAGCTGGGAGACGGCGCGGAGCTGCGGGGCCCTGGGGCGCTGCGCCCGCCACGCCCGGGCACCGCCCGCCACGGTGAGAGGCCCTCGCCCCTCGCGTCGCCCCTCCACGTCCCCACAACCCCCGTACGCCCCCGTAACCCCCAAATGTCCCCAGACCCCCGTACGTCCCCAGACCCCTCCACGTCCCCACAACCCCCGTACGTCCCCATAACCCCCCGTACGTCCCCATAACCCCCGAATGTCCCCAGACCCCTGTATGTCCCCATAACCCCCGTACGTCCCAACACAGCCCTGTGTCCCCCACAGCCCATGTCCCCATGTCCCCATGTCCCCATTCCCCATGCCCCCATGTCCCCATGCCCCCATGTCCCCATGTCCCCACGAACCCATTCCCCCATGTCCCAATGTCCCCATGTCCCCATTCCCCATGCCCTTATGTCCCCATGTCCCCATTCCCCGTGTCCTCATGTCCGCATGGCCCCATGCCCCCATGTCCCAATGTCCCCATGTCCCCATAAACCCATTCCCCATGCCCCCATGTCCCAATGTCCCCATGTCCCCACTCCCCGTGTCCTCATGTCCGCATGGCCCCATGCCCCCATGTCCCAATGTCCCCATGTCCCCACTCCCCATATCCCAAGGTCCCCGTTCCCCCTGTCCCCATGTCCCATACACCACGTCCTCCATGCCCCATGTCCCCAAGCCACACATTTGTACGTCCCCACGCTCATTGTCCCCACATAACCATGCCCCCTGCCCCCATGTCCCCATGCCCCTGTCCCCATGTCCCCACGCCATACCTCCCTACGCCCCCAAGTTCCTTTCCCCACATCCTACGCCCCATGCCGTATGTCCCCACGTCACACGTCCCTATGTCCCCACGTCCCACGTCCCCATGCCCGGTGCCACCTCTCGCAGGACGTGTGCGCCGACTGCCAGCAGATCGTCACCCTCCTCATCCGCATGGCCAACGAGTCGGCCACCAAGGTGCCCACGGGGACGGGGTGGGCACGGGGTGGGCACGGGGTGGCCGCCGTGGGTGCCACCGCAGGTGCCATGGTGGCCGTGGGCGCAGGCGGCCGTGGAGGGCTTCCTGCGGCGGGAGTGCGCGGCGCTGCCGGTGCCCACCATGGTGGCACCCTGCCAGAGCCTGGTGCACGAGTACTTCGGCCTCCTCCTCACTGACCTCGAGGGGCACCTCGTGAGTGGGCACCCACGGGTGCTGTGGCGGATGGACGGGGGGGCACAGGGTGCTGGGGGACTGGGGACACCGTGCCATCCGGGGACACCTCGGGGTGCTGGGGGCACCGTGCCATCCAGGGACACCTCGGGGTGCTGGGGGGATTGGGGACATCATGCCATCCGGGGACGCCTCGGGGTGCTGGGGGACTGGGGACACGGTGCCATCCGGGGACACCTCGGGGTGCTGGGGGACACTGTACCCCGGGTCACCTCGGGGTGCTGGGGGACTGGGGACACCGTGCCATCCGGGGACGCCTTGGGGTGCTGGGGGACTGGGGACACCGTGCCATCTGGGGACACCTTGGGGTGCTGGGGGATTGGGGACATCATGCCATCTGGGGACACCTCGGGGTGCTGGTGGGACTGGGGACACTGTGCCATCTGGGGACACCTTGGGTGCTTGGGGACATCATGCCAGCTGGAGACACCTCGGGGTGCTGGGGGGATTGGGGACACCGTGCCAGCTGGGGACACCTCAGGGTGCTCGGGGACACTGTGCCAGTTGGGGACACCTCGGGGTGCTTGGGGACACTGTGCCAGCTGGGGACACCTTGGGGTGCTTGGGGACACTGTGCCCCCCGTGTCACCGCGGGGTGCCCCATGTTGGGTGCCCTCACCCTGCCCCCAGAAGCCCTCAGCCGTCTGTGCCCGCCTGGAGCTGTGCCCGGGCAAGCCCGGGGGGGCCCCGGCCGCGCCCCCCCTCGGGGCCCTCAGCACCCGCCTGCAGGTAGGGGTCCTGGGGGCCGGGGGTGCCCAGGGGCATCGGCACGGGGTCTGCTGGGCAGGGACGCGGGCGTCCCCATGGGCGTGGGCGTCTCTGTTGGCACCTCTGCGGGCATGGACACGGGCTCTCCATGGGCGTGGACGTGGGCGTGGACATGGGCACCTACGTGGGCATCTCCATGGGCATGGATGTGGGCATGGACATGGGCATCTCCATGGGTGTCTCTGTGGGCATCTACGTGGGCATCTCCATGGGCATGGACATGGGTGTCTCTGTGGGCATGGACATGGGCGTGGATGTGGGCATCTCTGTAGTCATGGACATGGGCATCTCTGTGGGTGACTCTGTGGGCATGGACATGTCTGTGGACATGGACACGGGCTCTCCATGGGCATGGACATGGGTGTGGACATGGGCACCTACGTAGGCATCTCCATGGGCATGGATGCGGGCATGGACACGGGCTCTCCATGGGCATCTCTGTAGTCATGGACATGGGCATCTCCATGGGTGTCTCTGTGGGCACCTCTCTGGGCATGGACACGGACACGGGTGTGGACATGGGCACCTACGTGGGCATCTCCATGGGCACGGATGTGGGCATGGACATGGGCATCTCCATGGGTGTCTCTGTGGGCATCTACGTAGGCGTGGACATGGGCGTGGATGTGGGCATGTCTGTGGACATGGACACGGGCTCTCCATGGGCATCTCCATGGGCGTGGACGCGGGTGTCTCTGTGGGCACGGACACGGGCTCTCCATGGGCATCTCTGTGGGCATCTACGTAGGCGTGGACATGGGCGTCTCCATGGGCGTGGACGTGGGTGCCTCTGTGGGCACCTCTGTGGGCATCTACGCAGGCTTCTATATGGGTACCTCCACGGGCATCTTTAAGGGCCCCCACCTGGCCACGAACGGGGGCATCCTTGGGGACACCCCTGCGGGCACGAGCCTGGGCACCCCTAGGCCCCTCTGCGGGCGCGAGCACGGCCGCAGCCCCACCATTAGCCTCCAGAGTGAACGCCCGTCCCCAGGTCGCCGCCAGCGAGGCCCTGCCCGTGCCGCTGCCGCTGTGCTGGCTGTGCCGCACCTTCCTGGCCCGCGCCGAGGCTGCCGTCCCCAAGGAGGCGGTGGCGACGGCGGCGGCGGGGCTGTGCCGGGTGCTGCCGACGGTGGCGGTGGGCGCGTGCCAGTGCCTGGCGCAGCGGTACGCCGTGCTGGCGCTGGAGGAGGTGCTGGGGCGCCTGGGCCCCCGCCTGCTCTGTCGCCTGCTCCTCGCCTGCCGCCCTGAGGACGGTTACGCCCCGCTGTCACCTCCCCGGCGTCCCCTCGGGGCCACCGCGGCCCCGCCAGCTCCTGGGGCCGGCACCGAGGTGAGCGGGGCGAGGGGGGGGCCTTGGTGGCGTGGGGTGGCAAGGGGGGGGGGGGAACGGCAGGGCGAGCGCTTGGGGACGCGCCTGGGGGGGTCATGGTCCCTGGGGATGTGACAGGGCACCCAAGGGTGTCACAGCCCCCAGGGACGTGCTGGGGACCCAAAGGGTGTCACAGGCCCAGGGGACACACCCCAGGGTGTCACAGCCCCTGGGGACACATCCCGGGATGTCACAGCCCCAGAGAAGAGACCCAGGGGTGCCACATCCCTGAGGGGGTGCCATGACCCCTGGGGACACAGCAAGGTCCCCAAAAGGTGTCACAGCCCCAGAGAACGTGCCAGGGTCCCCAAGGGTGTCACAGCCCCCAGGGGACACACTCAGGGGTGCCACCAGGTATAGGACCCCCCAAGGGGGGGCACTGAGAGTGCCACAGCCCCAAGGGACGCACCGAGGACCTCACGGCCCTGGGGAGGGGGTTCCCGGGGGTGTCCCCGTCCTGGGGAGGTACCAGGGGACCCCCCCTGACACCCACGTCCCCACCCCGCAAGGACCTCCCTGTGCTGTCCCCAAACCTGGGACCCTGTGCCCTGGGCCCGACCTACTGGTGCTCCAGCCCTGAGGCCGCCCGCCGCTGCCAGGTGAGCTGGGGACAAGGAGGGGGACACAAAGGGGACAAGGGACAGGGGGGCCTGGTGCCCACCTCACCCCCCCCGCTCTCCCCCAGGCCCTGCAGCACTGCCAGGAGCACGTCTGGATGTAGGGGGGCACAAGGAGCCCCCCCCACCCGCCCCCCTCGCCCCCCTCGCCCCCAAAATAAAGCTTGGATCCGCCCTGCCTCAGTTTCCCCAATTATTTGGGGCGTTTTGGGGTGCGGGGGGGGTGACGGGGTGCGGGGGGGGGTGACGGGGTGTGGGGGGCAGCTTTCTCGGAAAGCAAGTTGGTTTTCACACCTCTCAGAAGCTGCGAAAACCAGGATCCGCCCCGCGGCGCCCAAAGAAGAGGAGAGACGGAAAACGTTTACAAAAATACAAGGGGCGTTATTTAATTGGGGGCGGGGGGGGCTGCGGGTGCTCCCGGGGGGCTGCGGGTGCTCCCGGGGTGGGGGGGGAACGGGCAACCCCGAGGGGCTCAGGCGCCTTGTTGGTTCGTCTCGTCCTCCTCGCGCCGCTTCCAGATCTGCGGCAGAGCAGGGTGGGAGGGGTCAGGGGAGGGCGAGGGGACATTTTGGGGGGGGTGGGGGGTGACAAGCGTCCCCTGGGACCCCCCCCTTGCTGTCACCGAAGCCCCTCACCTGGATGTAGGCCTCCGAGAGGGTGATCATCTGCGGCAAGATGTCGGTCACCTGCAGGTCCTGCAGCTCGTACCACTTCCCGGTGCCCTGCGAGGGGACGGGAGGGGACAGAGGTGACGCCGGGAGGGGGGGGTCACCCGCCCTGCCACCCCCCCCCCACCCCGGGGACGAGGGACACTCACGTGGTGCAGCACGTGGATGCGGTAAGAGCCCTCGGAGGGTTTCCCGTCGTGCACGATGTTGGCGATGAGGTCGTAGGTGGTGTTGGCGTGCGCCGCCTGCACCTCCTCCGACAGGTACTCCCGCAGGTCCACGTTCCTGTGGGACGCCCCCGAGCACCCGACACCCCGCAGCTGGGGGTCACCAGCACCCAGAACCTCGGAGGAACCCCTGCGCCACCCACAAAACCTCTCTAGATGCTCACGACCCCCTCATTTATGCTCCCAAACCTCCCCCAGGGGCTTACAAACCCTTGCTGGATGCCTCCAATCCCCCCCAGATGCTTCTATACCCCCCTAAATGTTTCCAACCCCCCCAGATGCTTCCAACCCCCCCGATGCTTCCAAACCCCTCCTAGGTGCTTCCAACTCCCCCTTAAATGCCCATAACCCCCCTCGGACGCCTACAACCCCCCTCGGACGCCTACAACCCCCCTCGGACGCCTACAACCCCCTCTCGGACGCCTACAACCCCCTCTCGGACGCCTACAACCCCCCTCGGATGCCTACAACCCCCCTCGGATGCCTACAACCCCCCCTCGGACGCCCATAACCCCCTCGGACGCCCATAACCCCCTCGGACGCCTACAACCCCCCTCGGACGCCTACAACCCCCTCGGACGCCTACAACCCCCCTCGGACGCCTACAACCCCCCTCGGACGCCTACAACCCCCCTCGGACGCCTACAACCCCCCCCTCGGACGCTCACAAACTCCTCCAGATGCTTTCAAACCCCCGACGGGGCGCAGGGGAAGGGAGATGGGGACCCCAAGCGCCCGCCCAGGGGTCTTCACCACTCACGTGATGGGGAAGTTGACGATGGTGGGGTTCTTCTCCACAAAGAAGTTGTTCTTGGTGAAGCGCTTGATGCAGAAGATGAGGTAGGGAGGCAGCTTGGTGAGCTGGAAGCGCTTGAGAAAGTTCTCCTTGTAGGTCTTGTACTCCTTCTCGGTGGCACCGTTGAACTTGGCCAAAATGCTGAAGAGGGGGACCTGGGGGATGATGAGCTGCTCCTTCTCGTCCTTGTAGAGCGGGGCGGTGGGAAGGTCCAAGGTCAGGTACATGAAGGTGGATTCCACCATCATCTCCTGGTACTCGCTGTTCTGCAGGAGCTGCGCCTTCTCCTCGGCCGGCTGCGGGACACGGGGCTCAGAGCGGGGGCTTGTAGACCGCCACGGGGGCAAGAAACCCCCCTGCTCTGCCCCTCCACGTACTCACCAGATCCGGGTGAGGCAGTTTTTTGGTGAAGATGCGCATGGAGCCCTGGAAGACGTCGGTGA
Source organism: Ciconia boyciana (assembly GCF_034638445.1). NCBI lineage: Eukaryota > Metazoa > Chordata > Aves > Ciconiiformes > Ciconiidae > Ciconia > Ciconia boyciana. Next base: position 401,431 of record NC_132958.1, on the reverse strand, counting down.
CGATGGCTGCGGGGACAGAAAAACGTTGGTGGGGGACCAGGGATGAGGAGCGTCACCCGAGGGGGTGCCCCAAGGGAATACGGGGCCTTCATCGCCTTGTGCTCACTCTTCTTCTTCTTCTTCGTGCCGCCCAGGGCCGAGTGCAGCGCGTTCAGGAACCAGGAGAGGAAGTCCACCCCGTCCCCTACAAACCAGAGGGTAAATCAGAACCAGGGAGGCCGGGTCCGGTGCCTTCCCCGCCCCGTTCCATCCTGCTCCTCACCTTGCTTGGTGATCTGGAAGTTCTTCTTGCTGCAGAGGACCACGGCCTGCAGCATCTCGTGGGGCGAGACGTGCGCTTTGAAGTTTCGGGGGTTCCACAGCTTCCGCATCAGCTCCCCGAAGCGCTGCACCAGCAGGAACATGATGTCCCCGGGCGGGCGCTGGATGCTCTTGTAGTTCTCCTCCTCCAAAAAATAATTCCTCAACGGCGGCACGTTGGATAAAGCCTGTGGGAGAGGAACCGGGAAGCATCCCCGCCAGCCTCGAGGGGGGGATTTTGGGGGGTTTTCATCCCAAAAACGAAGCCTGGAGCCCCCCCCCCCGCCGGTGATACCTGAAGGACGGCGTTGGCGTAGTCGTTGGCTTTGATGTTGTTGAGCCCCACGATGCCGGGCAGGTACGTGGTGCCGTCGTAGGCGCGGGAGAGCTTGGCCTGCTTGTCCAGGTTGGTGATCTGCTGCGCGGTGAAGGTGGGCTTCAGCACGTACTGCGGGAGGGAAACGGCGTCGGAAAAGGTGGCGGTGGGGGAGACACGAAGGTGAACCCCCCCTCCCCTCCCCCCCAGCGCACCGTGATGTCCTCCAGCGAGGAATCGATGATCTCGTAGTTGTCGGGGAGGCAGTAAAACTTGAGGGTGTGGAGGTTGAGGAAGACGTGGTGGCTGAACTGGACGCTGTGGATGTAGGCGTGGGACTTCAGCCCTCGGCCTGTGGGGGAGAGGATGGGGGGGTCAAGGTGGGGGGCACGGGGAGGGGGGCTCCAGGGGGAGGTGGGGGGGAGTCACGGGGAGCCTCGGGTCCCGAGAGAGGAGCGCTGGAAAAGCCATGAGAAGGTGGAGATGGGACAGAAGCGATTCCCCACCCGCACCCAGGGCTGCTTCTGCCCACCCCGAGGGTCCCTGTGTCCCCCCCAGCAGCACCCCGGTCCCCGGGCGAGGGGGGGGGCTCACCCTGGAAGTACTTCCCGCAGACGAGGCAGGCGTAGACGTTGATGTGGGACAGCGAGATGGAGCAGAGCTTCTCGAAATCAAAGTCCAGGACGCTCCTGGGATGGGGACAGAGCTGCGGGTGGGCCGGGGGGGGACCCCCAGGGACAGGGGGACCCCCAGGAAGGGGGGCCCCCGGGGGACCCCAAAGCGCCGTGACCCGTCCCCCTCTGCTCACTTGTTGATGGTGTCCAGGTAGGGGCAGTGCCGGCTGCGCTGGTCCTCGGGGTCGAAACGGCCGTAGCGCACTGCGGGGGGAGGGCTCGTTAGCGGAGGGGGTCAAGGATGACGCCTTGTAGCAGAGATGGAGCAAATGCCCCCCCCGCCATTGAGCACCCCGGGGCTGAGCCCCGGTTCCCCCCGGTGCCTCCCCCCCTCCCCAGACCTAAGCCCGGGACCCCCAGGACCGGCCCCGGTGCCCCCCGTACACCCCAACGCCCCCCACACGCCGGTACCCCACCGCCGCCGCCCCGGCGCCCCCGTAGACTCGGTCCCGCCCCCACCCCCGCAGCCCCCGCAGTCCCGGTCCCCACCGGTCGGCTCGGGCTCAGGATCGGAGTCGCCATCAGGCTCACGCTCACGCTTGACCCGCACCGGGCCGGTGGGGGTGGGGGTGGCGGAGCCCCCCCAGGAGCCGGTACCGGTGCCCGGCTCCCGCTTGATACGGGCGGGATCCACCGGGAGCGGGAGGGCCAGGCCCGGCTCCGCCGCCTCCCGCCGCCCGCGGTCCCGCTCCGCCTCCCGCCGCCCCCGGGACCGCTCCGCCTCCCCCTCCCGGCGGCTCCGCGACGAGCCCCGCGATGAGGAGGAGGAGGAGGAGGAGGAGCCGCCGCCGCCCGCGCCCCGCGGGGCCGCCCGGGCCTCCCGCTCCCGCTCCCGCTTCCCGCGGCTCGACATCCCGCCCACTGCGCAGGCGCGGCGGCGGCACCGCGCAGGCGCGACAGAGGGGGCGGGGTCAGACCGTGCAGAGAGGATGACTGCGCATGCGCAGAAGCGCGACGCCGGCTTCCGTGCGCATGTGCAATCGTCCAGCCGGCCGCTCCGCTGCGGCGGCGTCCTACTGCGCATGTGCGCAGCCACCGGGGCGGGCAACGCCTCTTCTGCGCCTGCGCAGTGCGGCGCCCCCTCCCTGGCGCATGCGCGCCGGGCCCGCGGCGGCCGGCGGGGCTTTTAAAGGGACCGCGTCCCGTTACCGGCGGGGCAGCCTCGCCCGCGGCCCTCCCCTTCCCCCGCAGGCCGGCCCCGGTGGCGACGGCGGCCGATGGAGGCGGCCGCGAGCTGGCGCTGCCGGCCGGGCGGGCGGCTCGATATGAGCCACGGCTTCGTGCGGCACATCCGCCGTAACCAGATCGCCAGGTACCGGCACCGGCGGGGCCCTGAACCGGCCCGGGGCCTCCCGGGGACACCCCCCCCCCCAGTCCCCGGTCAGCGCGGCCCCGGGCCCCCCCTGCGACATCCTCGGTCCCCCCCCCCGGTAACCCCCCGGTGTCCCCCCGGTGCGCAGGGACGCCTCCGAGGGGGCGGTGCGGCAGGCGCGGGGGCGGGCGCGGGGCCGGCTTACCCCGACCCCCCCCCGGCCCCGCCGCCCCGACCAGCAGGTGTACCGGCCCCGGCGGCCCGGTGAGCGGGGGTGGGGGCACCCGAGGGAGACGCGGGGTGGGGGGCACCCCGGGGGGTCGGGGGGACCCCAGGGTGGGTGGGGACACGGGGGCACCCTGGGATGGGGGGATGGGGGGCACCCCTGGGTGGGAGCACCCACGGGTGGGCAGGGGAGTGGGGGGGGGGGCGCCCGGGGGGTCGGGGGCACCCTGGGATGGGGGAAATGGGGAGGACCCCAGGGAGACATGGGGATGGGGGCCCCCCAAGGGGGTGGGGCCCCAAGGGGTAGGGGCACCCCTGGGGGTGGGGTTGGGGGCACCCTGGGATGGGGGGCATGGGGGAACCCCTGGGTGGGAGCACCCACGGGTGGGCAGGGGAGCGGGGGGGCACCCAAGGGGGCGATGGGGATGGGGGCACCCCGGGGGTTGGGGGCACCCTAGGATGGGGGAAATGGGGGACCCCAGGGTGGGTGGGGACACGGGGGCACCCGAGGGAGACGCGGGGATGGGGGGCACCCCGGGGGGTTGGGGGACCCCAGGGTGGGTGGGGACACGGGGGCACCCTGGGATGGGGGATGGGGGATGGGGGCACCCCTGGGTGGGAGCACCCACGGGTGGGCAGGGAGCGGGGGGGTCGCGCCCAGGGGGGTCGGGGGCACCCTGGGATGGGGGAAATGGGGGGACCCCAGGGAGACACGGGGATGGGGGGGGCCCCCAAGGGGGTGGGGCCCCAAGGGGTGGGGGCACCCCTGGGGGTGGGGTTGGGGGGCACCCTGGGATGGGGGGATGGGGGGAACCCCTGGGTGGGAGCACCCACGGGTGGGCAGGGGGCGCCCCGGGGGGGTCGGGGGGCGCTGGCAGCCCCCTGAGGGTGCGGGCGCCGCAGGGGGTCCCGGGGGCGACGCCAGCCCGGGGCCCCCCCCCAGCGACGCCCGCGGGCCCCGGCTCTTCTGCCTGGAGTACGAGGGGGACGACGGGCGCGTCACCGCCGTCATCGTGCACCAGGTGGGGACCCCCGGGGGGTGCGAGAGGAGGGGCACCCATGGGCGCGGGTGGGTGCCGTGGGGCGCAGCGGGGCCGGGTGGGTGCCTGGCCCCCTGGGGTGAAGTGGGGGGGTGAGGGTGCTGCCGTGGGGCGGAGGGGTGCTGCCGTGGGGCGCAGCGGGGCCCGGTGGGTGCCTGCCCCCCTGGGTGGGGGTGGGTGCCACCGTGGGGCAGAGGGGTGCCGTGGGGCGGAGGGGTGCTGCTGTGGGGCGCAGCGGGGCCCGGTGGGTGCCTGCCCCCTGGGGTGAAGTGGGGGGTGAGGGTGCTGCCGTGGGGCAGAGGGGTGCTGTGGGGCGGGTGGGTGCCGTGGGGCGCAGTGGGGCCCGGTGGGTGCCTGCCCCCTGGGGTGAAGTGGGGGGTGAGGGTGCTGCCGTGGGGCGGAGGGGTGCTGTGGGGCGGGTGGGTGCCATGGGGCGCAGCGGCGCCCGGTGGGTGCCTGCCCCCCTGGGGTGAAGTGGGGGGGGTGAGGGTGCTGCCGTGGGGTGGAGGGGTGCCGTGGGGTGGAGGGGTGCCATGGGGCTCAGCGGGGGCCCGGTGGGTGCCTGCCCCCTGGGGTGAAGTGGGGGTGAGGGTGCTGCCATGGGGCGGACGGGTGCTGCCGTGGGGCGCAGCAGGGGCCCGGTGGGTGCCTGCCCCCCTGGGGTGAAGTGGGGCGGGTCAGGGTGCTGCCGTGGGGCAGAGGGGTGCTGTGGGGCGGGTGGGTGCCGTGGGGCGCAGTGGGGCCCGGTGGGTGCCTGCCCCCTGGGGTGAAGTGGGGGGTGAGGGTGCTGCCGTGGGGCGGAGGGGTGCTGTGGGGCGGGTGGGTGCCGTGGGGCGCAGCGGCGCCCGGTGGGTGCCTGCCCCCTGGGGTGAAGTGGGGGGTGAGGGTGCTGCCGTGGGGTGGAGGGGTGCCGTGGGGTGGAGGGGTGCCATGGGGCTCAGCAGGGGCCCGGTGGGTGCCTGCCCCCCTCGGGTGAAGTGGGGGGGTGAGGGTGCTGCCATGGGGCGGAGGGGTGCTGCCGTGGGGCGCAGTGGGGGCCTGGTGGGTGCCTGCCCCCCTGGGGTGAAGTGGGGGGGTGAGGGTGCTGCCGTGGGGCGGAGGGGTGCTGTGGGGCGGAGGGGTGCCGTGGGGCGCAGCGGGGTCCCGGTGGGTGCCAGCCCCCCTGGGATGCCCCCCTGGGTGGGGGTGGGTGCCGCCGTGGGGCAGGGCAGGTGACAGGGTGCCGCAGGGGGACAGCGCGGAGGAGGTGACGCGGCGGGTGTGCGCCCGGAGCCCGCTGGAGCCCGCCCTGCGCCGGGCCCTCTGCCAGCGCGTGCAGGACGAGCTCAGCAAGCGCCGAGGGACGGGGTGACGCTGCCACCGCCACCGCCCCCGGGGACACTGTCACCACCGCCCCAGGGACACTGTCACCACCCCGGGGACGGGTGCCAGCTGCTGCCGGGTGACAGTAAAGGTGCTGCGAGGCTCCGGTGTCCGGCTCTGCCTGGGGAAACTGAGGCACGGGGCAGGGACCGCGCCGTGTCGCCGCGTCACGGCCCCACCGCCGTGGGTGCCCCCCCCCGCCCCGCGGGTGACAAAGGGTGCCGTGTCCCCAGGGACCCCCCCCCCCATCCTCTCCCCTCCCCGGGTGCCATCGTGTCCCCCGGGTCCCCGCCCAGGTCCCCCCGTCTCGGTGGCAGGGCCACAGCACCCCCTGCCCTCCCCCGCCCCGGGCTGGTGGCACCTGGGGACAAGACCGGGTGTCCCCAGGGGTGGTCCCTGGGGTTTGTTATTGTAGGGTCTCCCCAAAACAGATCCCTCGGGTTTGTTATTGTAGGGTCTCCCCAAAACAGGACCCCCCAGTTTGTTATTGTAGGGTCTCCCCAAAACAAGCCCTGTCTCTGATTTATTGTAGGGTCTCCCCAAAACAGATCCCTCGGGTTTGTTATTGTAGGGTCTCCCCAAACCCTGGCAGGCTCCCCGAGGGGCCGGGCGCTGGCTCCCCGCCGGGGGGGGTCCCACGGGGGCCGGTGACGGTGGCAGGGGGTGGCCGCGACAGCCACAGGGCCAGGCCGAGGGCGAGGAGGAGGAGGAGGAGGGCGGCGAGGCCGATGGCCGCCAGGCGCCAGCGTCGGTGTCCCCTGCGCTGCTGCCGCGCCACCGCCCGGGTGTTGCGGGTGAAGGCTTCGCCCTGCGGGGACGCCGGGGATCTATAGGGTACCCCCGCAGGCCGTATAGGCCTAGAGTGGCGGGGGGGGGCACTATAGGGACGTACGGCCCGGAGGGGGGTGCTATAGGGCAGCAGGCCCTATAGCACCCCCTCCGGGCCGTACGTCCCTATAGCGCTTTCCCCCGCCACGTTCCTTCCCCCAGGCCTATATGGCCCTATACTGTCTGTGTCCCCAAGCCACCAACCCCCCCCCGGGGCTGTATGTCCCTATAGTGTTCCCCAGGGCTATATGGCCCTGTAGTGTGTGTCCCCAGGGCTGTATGTCCCTATAGTGTCCCCCAGGGCTATATGTCCCTATAGTATGTGTCCCCTGGGGTTATATGGCCCTATAGTGTGTGTCCCCAGGGCTATATGTCCCTATAGTACGTGTCCCCTGGGGCTGTATGTCCCTATAGTGTTCCCCAGGGCTATATGGCCCTGTAGTGTGTGTCCCCAGGGCTATATGTCCCTATAGTGTCCCCCAGGGCTATATGTCCCTATAGTATGTGTCCCCTGGGGCTGTATGTCCCTATAGTGTCCACCAGGGCTATATGGCCCTATAGTACGTGTCCCCTGGGGCTGTATGTCCCTATAGTGTTCCCCAGGGCTATATGGCCCTGTAGTGTGTGTCCCCAGGGCTGTATGTCCCTATAGCATCCCCCAGGGCTATATGTCCCTATAGTATGTGTCCCCTGGGGCTGTATGTCCCTATAGTGTCCACCAGGGCTATATGGCCCTATAGTACGTGTCCCCTGGGGCTGTATGTCCCTATAGTGTTCCCCAGGGCTATATGGCCCTGTAGTGTGTGTCCCCAGGGCTATATGTCCCTATAGTATGTGTCCCCTGGGGCTGTATGTCCCTATAGTGTTCCCCAGGGGTTATATGGCCCTGTAGTGTGTGTCCCCAGGGCTATATGTCCCTATAGTATGTGTCCCCTGGGGCTGTATGTCCCTATAGTGTTCCCCAGGGCTATATGGCCCTGTAGTGTGTGTCCCCAGGGCTATATGTCCCTATAGTATGTGTCCCCTGGGGCTGTATGTCCCTATAGTGTTCCCCAGGGCTATATGGCCCTGTAGTGTCCCCCAGGGCTATATGTCCCTATTGTGTGTGTCCCTTAGGGCTGTGCCCACCCCCCCCTCCAGGGCTGTATATTCCTATAGTGTCCCTTGGGGTTCTATCCTCCTATAGCGTGTGTCCCCCAGGGCTATATGTCCCTATAGAGTGTCCCCCCTAGAGCTATGTGTCCCTATAATGTCCCCCCAGGACTCTGTGTGTGTGCGACCCCAGGGCTATATGTCCCTATTGTAGTCTCCCCCCCAGGGGCTATATGTTCCTATAGTGTCCCCATGGGCTGTGTGTGTGTATGTGTGTCCATGTGCGTGTCTGGGGCTATATGTCCCTATAGCGTGTCCCCCTTGGGGCTATACGTGCCTATGGTATCCCCGTGGGCTCTGTGTGTGTGTGTGTGTTCCTGGGGCTATATGTTCCTATAAGATGTGCCTCCCAGGGGCTGTATCTCCCTATAGTGTCCCCCAGGCCTCTGTGTGTGTGTGTGCACCCTTGGGGCTATATGTCCCTATAGTGTCCCTGAGGGCTCTGTGTGTGTGTGTGTCCCTGGGGCTGTATGTCCCTATAGTGTGTCCCCCCAGGGGCTATATGTCCCTACAGTGTCTCCGTGGGCTCTGTGTGTGTGTCCCCCAGAGGCTATATGTCCCTATAGTGTCCCCCCAGGGCTATATGTCCCTATAGTGTGTCCCCCCAAGGGCTGTATGTCCCTATAGTGTCCCCCAAGGCTATATGTCCCTATAGTGTGTCCCCAGGGCTATATGTCCCCATAGCGTGTCCCCCCAGGGGCTATATGTCCCTATAGTGTCCCCCCAGGGGCTATATGTCCCCATAGCGTGTCCCCCCAGGGGCTATATGTCCCTATAGTGTCCCCAGGACTATATGTCTCTATAATGTGTCCCCCCAGGGGCTATATGTCCCTATAGTGTCCCCAGGACTATATGTCTCTATAATGTGTCCCCCCAGGGGCTATATGTCCCCATAGCGTGTCCCCCCAGGGGCTATATGTCCCTATAGTGTGTCCCCCCAAGGGCTGTATGTCCCTATAGCGTGTCCCCAGGACTATATGTCCCCATAGTGTGTCCCCAGAGCTATATGTCCCCATAGCATGTCCCCCCAGGGGCTATATATCCCTATAGTGTGTCCCCAGGGCTTTATGTCCCTATAGTGTCCCTCAGGGCTCTGTGTGTGTGTGTCCCCAGGGGCTATATGTCCCCATAGCGTGTCCCCCCAGGGGCTATATGTCCCTATAGTGTGTCCCCAGGGCTATATGTCCCCATAGCGTGTCCCCCCAGGGGCTATATGTCCCTATAGTGTGTCCCCAGGGCTATATGTCCCCATAGCGTGTCCCCCCAGGGGCTATATGTCCCCATAGTGTGTCCCCAGGGGCTATATGTCCCTATAGTGTGTCCCCCCTGCGGCTGTACGTCCCTGCAGTGTCCCCCAGAGCTCTATGCGTGTCCCCGGGGCTATATGTCCCTATAGGTGCCCACCATGGCGCGCAGCTCCTGGGCCCGGGTGTCGAGGTCGCTGAGGCGCCCGTCCCGCTCCAGCGCCCGGGTGAGGTTCTGCTTCATCAGCTCCGCCACCTCCTCTGCCTCGCGCTGGCACCGCGCCAGCCCCGCCTGGGGACGGGGGACGCGCGTGGGGACACCGGGGACGCGGGCACCGCGGGGAAGGGGCACATGGGGACCACGGGGACAAGGAGACCTTGGGGACACGGGGACCATGGGGACATAGGGGGACAACAGGGACACGGGGACCATGGGGACGTAGGGGACCATGGGGACGTAGGGGGACAATAGGGACATGGGAACCATGGGGACATAGGGACCATGGGGACATAGGGGACCATGGGGACGTAGGGGGACAATAGGGACATAGGGGACCATGGGGACATAGGGGACCATGGGGATGTAGGGGACAATAGGGGCATAGGGGACCATGGGGACATAGGGGACCATGGGGATGTAGGGGACAATAGGGACACGGGGACCGTGGGGACATAGGGACCATGGGGACGTAGGGGACCATGGGGACGTAGGGGGACAATAGGGACATGGGGACCATGGGGACATAGGGGACCATGGGGACATAGGGAGACAATAGGGACACAGGGACCATGGGGACATAGGGGACCATGGGGACGTAGGGGACAATAGGGACATGGGGACCATGGGGACATAGGGACCATGGGGACGTAGGGACCATGGGGACGTAGGGGACAATAGGGGCATGGGGACCATGGGGACATAGGGGACAATAGGGGCATGGGGACCATGGGGACGTAGGGGGACAACAGGGACATAGGGACCGTGGGGACGTAGGGGACCATGGGGACGTAGGGGGACAACAGGGACATAGGGGACCATGGGGACACAGGGGACCATGGGGATGTAGGGGGACAATAGGGACATGGGGACCATGGGGACACAGGGGACCATGGGGACACGGGGACCATAGGGACAATGGCACTGCAGGGAAGGGGCACACGGGGACATAGGGGACCATGGGGACACAGCGACCATGGGGACAAGAGAACCCCAGAGAAGGGACACGGTGGGGACAAGGGCACTGTGAGAAGGGGGCACATGGGGACCACGGGGACATGGGCACCGCGGGGAAGGGGCACGTGGGGACCACGGGGACCCAGGGACTATGGGGACCGTGGGGACAAGGGTACCCCGGGGAAGTGGCACCATGGGGACACGGGCACGTGGGGACCCCGGCGAAGTGGCACCATGGGGACCCCGGGGACAGGAGCCCAGGAGGACCTGGGGACGCGGGGACCACGGGACACACCGGGACCACGGGGACAGGGCCACCGCGGGGCCGGGGCAGACAGGGACCACGGGGACAGGGCGCGGGGGCACCCACGGCTGGGGCGCACGGGGACCGTGGGGACAGGGGCACGGCGGGGCCGGGGCACAGGGGGTGGCGGGGCCGGGGCACGCGAGCATCCCGGGGCACCGGGGGACACGCAGGGCCGGAACACGGGGACACGGAAAGTCCCACGCGGGCCCCCCCGGCTGGGGCCGCGTCCCTCCCGCCAGCAGGAAGAGCCCGGGGGGGCGGGCCGGGACCGGGGGGTCCCCGAGCCCCGGGGGGTCCCGTGTCTCCCCCCGCCCACGTCCCGGTCCCGGTCCCGGCCCGCCCCCCCCCGGGAAGCGAAAGCGAAAGCGGCGGCGGAGCCGCGGGCGCTCACCATGATCCCGCGGGGTCGGTGCCGGTACCGGGCTCGGTGCCCGGGTCGGTGCCGGTACCGCAGCGCCCGTCCCCGTCCCCGTCCCCGTCCCCGTCCCGCCCCGGGCCCCAGCGGCCGCCCCCGACGGGAGAGACCGGGACCGCCCCCCCCCCGAGTGTCCCCGGGGCCACAGAGCGGGGCCCGGTGTCCCCTCCCCGGCCCCCCGGCCCCCGCGTGGGTGTCCCCGGCCCCCCGGGTGTGGGGGACCCCCGGACACCCCGGCCCCGCAGACGCGGGTCCCCGGGACCCCCCAGCCCCGCGGGTCCCCGCAGCCCCCAGCTGGGGGTCCCCAAGGCCCCCCGTCCCCAGAACCGCCCAGCCGTGGGTGCCCCACAGCCCCCCAGCCGTGGGTGTCCCCCCATGTCCCCAGACCCCCAGCGCCAGCTCCCCAAGAACCTCCCATACCCGGGTCCCCAGGGCCCCCATGTGCCCCCCCATAAATGGGTCCCCAGGGCCCCCATGGCCCCCCCATAAATGGGTCCTCAGGGCCCCCGTGCCCCTCCTCCCATAAATGGGTCCCCAGGGCCCCCCATGTCCCCCGTGCCCCCCCATAAATGGGTCCCCAGGGCCCCCCATGGCCCCACACCCTGCAGATGTGGGACCCCAGGACCCCCCACTCAAGCCCCCGGCCCCCCAGATGTGGGGACTCCCAGGTCCCTGCAGCTCCGGGTTCTCCCCGGGCCCCCACGTCCCCCAGACCCCCCTTCCCTGGGCCCCCAGGGCCCCCACGTCCCCCCAGACCCCCCATACCTGGGTCCCCGGGCCCCCACGTCCCCACAGCCCCTGCCCCGCCTTCCGCGGGGGTGGCAGTGCCACCACACTGCGCCCTTTGTTCCCCGGTGCCAGCCGCCCGCCTGGCACCGCTCCCGGCCCTGCGCCGCCCGTCCCCACCCACGTCCCCATGTGTCCCCGCCGCCCCCCCGGCACACACAGGCCCCCAGCCCCACACGGCTCGTCATCACCCCTGTATTCCCCGGGGACGCGCGGGGGGACACGGGGGGTCCCCGCGGGGACGCGGGGGGCTCTAGGTGGGGATGGTGCCGGTGGCCAGGAGGATGATGAGGACGAGGACGATGGCACCCACGAGGCCGAGGATGACGAGCAGCTTCACGTTCTTCCACCAGTACCGGCGGGCCATCTTCTGTGACGTCGTCTTGAAGTGCTCCGACTGCGGGGACACCGCTCAGGGGGGACGCGGGGACACCCCTGCCACCCTGGGGACACCCCTGCCACCCTTGGGGACACCCCTGCCACCCTGGGGACACCCCTGCCACCCTTGGGGACCACCCCTGCCACCCTTGGGGACATCCCTGCCACCACCCTGGGACCACCACTGCCACCCTTGGGGACATCCCTGCCACCACCCTGGGGACACCCCTGCCACCCTTGGGGACACCCCTGCCACCTTTGGGGACACCCCTGCCACCCTTGGGGACCACCCCTGCCACCACCCTGGGGACACCCCTGCCACCCTTGGGGACCACCACTGCCACCCTTGGGGACATCCCTGCCACCACCCTGGGGACACCCCTGCCACCCTTGGGGACCCGGTGTCCCACAGCCCTGTGTGTCCCCCCCGGGTCCCCGTGCCAGTCTGAGGACCTGGTGCCACCCCAGGGGACCTGGTGTCCCCAGTCCTGGAGTCCCCTGGGGACCCTGTGCCCACCTTGGGGACCTTGTGCCACCTTGGGGACCCTGTGCCACCTCAGGAGCCCTGTGCCCACCTTGGGGACCTTGTGCCACCTTGGGGACCTGTGCCCAACTTGGGGACCCTGTACTCACCCTGAGGGCCCTGTGCCACTCAGGGACCCTCGTGCCACCTCGGTGACCCCGCGCCCGCCCTGGGGACCCTGTGCCACCTCAGGAGCCCCGCGCCCGCCCTGGGGACCCTGTGCCATCTCGGTGACCCCGCACCCGCCCTGGGGACCCTGTATCCCACCCTGGTGACTCTGTGCTACCTGAGGGACCCTGTGCCCACCTTGGGGACCCTGTGCCACCTCGGGGACCCTGTGCCCACCTCGGGGACCCCGCGCCTGCCCTGGGGACCCTGTGCCCACCTCGGGGACCCCGCGCCCGCCCTGGGGACCCTGTGCCCACCTCGGGGACCCCGCGCCCGCCCTGGGGACCCGCTGCCCGCCCCGGGGACGCCCCCGCCCTCACGGTGGCCTCCAGGTCCTGGCTCTTGCTGTGGAGCTGCTCGAGGTTCTCGCCCCGCGCCAGGATCCGCTCCACGTTCCGGCTCATGATGGATTTGACGCCTTCCACCTCCTCCTGTAGCGCCCGCACGCGCCCGCTGCCCGCACCGCTGCCCGCCACGCTGCCTGCGCCGCTGCCTGCACCGCTGCCTGCACCGCGGCCTGCGCCGCTGCCTGCACCGCTGCCTGCGCCGCTGCCTGCGCCACTGCCCACACCGCTGCCCGCGCTGCTGCCCGCCATGCTGCCCGCACCGCTGCCCACGACACTGCCCGCCGTGCTGCCTGCACCGCTGCCTGCACGGTGCCATGGGGCAGGTGTTAGGGGGGCAGTGGGTGGCACCCCAGCACCCCATAGGGACCCCGACACCCTCCCCCGCCCCATACCTGCCCTGGCACCCCCCAGGCGCCCCGTATGTACCCTGGGCGTACCCCCAAGTGCCCCACATAGACCCTGGCACCCCCCCAGCACCCCATAGGCACCCCACATCCACCCCCCGAGCACCCCATAGGCACCCCGTATGCTCTCCCTAAGCACCCCATAGGCACCCCGTATCCACCCCCCAAGCACCCCATAGGCACCCCATATCCACCCCCGAGCACCCCACAGGCAACCCACATCCACCCCAAGCACCTGCCAAGCACCCTATATGATGCCCAGGCAGCTCTGAAGCACCCTATAGGCACCCCAAGCACCCCATAGGCACCCCTGGGCCCCCCCCAGCACCTCAGGCATCCCATATACACCCCCAAGGACCCCATAGGCGCCCCATGTCCACCCCGAGCACCCGCCAAGCACCCTATACGCACCCCAGGCACTTCCCCAAGCAACGTATAGGCACCCCGGGCACCTGCACACACCCCGGACACACCCCATACGCGCCCCAAGCACCCCATATGCACCCCATATGCACCCCAGACCCCACGCGCGCTCCCCAAGCACGCCACAGGCACCCTGGGCGCTTCCTCAAGCACCCTATATGCACCCCACACATACCCCAGCCCCCCCCAGGCACCCCAGAGGCGCCCCATAACCCCCCAAGCACCTGCCAGGCGCCCCACGGGCACTTCCCCGAGCACCCCCCACGTGCCCCATATGCGCCCCATAGGCGCCCCAGACCCCCCCAGGCGCCCCATAGGCGCCCCAGGGCCGCCCCCAGACGCGCCCCAGGCCCCACCATGCCCGGACCCGCTCCGCTCGGCTCCCGCTGCCCTCGCGGCCCCTGACCCCGCCCCGCGCGGGGCTTCCGGGAGCGGCGGGGCCGGGGGCGGGGTCGGGGGTCGCGGCGGGGCCGGGGGAGGTGACGGCGGGGTCAGGGGTCGCGGCGGGGTCAGGGGCGACGGCGGGGTCAGGGGGCGATAGGGGCCGGACGGGGAGGGGGTGAGGCGCGCCCCCCGCCCCTCGCGCCAGGGCGGTGGCGATTGGCGGCCGCGCCCCGTGCCGTGGCGCGAGGGGGCGGGGCCGTAGCGATGGCGGCGGCGGCGGCGGCGGCGGCGGAGGGGACGGGCCGGGGCGGGGGGGGGGGGGCTCGGTGCCCCCCGCCCCCTGACCTCTGACCCCCGACCCCGCTGCAGGGCCGGCGCGGCGGAGGCGGCGGGAGCGGGGGGAGGCGGGGGGGCGGGACCCGGGCCCCCCCCGCCCCGAGGAGCCCGGTACCGGCCCCGGCCTGGCCCGGCGCCTGCTGGGCTTCGAGCTGCGGGACCTGGCGCGGTGGCACCGCTTCGTCCGGCTGCTGCACCGGCCGGCCGACCCCGCCGCGCTGGGCGCCTTCCGGGCCGCCTTCGGTGAGCGGGGCCGGGGGCTGGGGGGCACCGGGGGGCTCGGGGGCTTCGGGAGGGCGGATGGGGAGCCGGGGGGGCACCCAGGCACCCGGAGGGCACCCAGGCATTTGGGGGCACCCAGGGGTCCCAGGGGCACCCAGGCATTTGGGGGGGGACCCAGGCGTCCCAGGGGGACCCAGGCATTTGGGGGGCACCCAGGCATTTGGGGGCACCCAGGTGTCCCAGGGGGACCCAGGCATTTGGGGGCACCCAGGGGCACCCATGCACCCGGAGGGCACCCAGGCACTTGGGGGGACCCAGGGGTCCCAGGGGCACCCAGGCCTTTGGGGGGCACCCAGGCATTTGGGGGCACCCAGGGGTCCCAGGGGTACCCGTGCATCTGGAGGGCACCCAGGCATTTGGGGGGACCCAGACATCCCAGGGGGACCCAGGCATTTGGGGGGCACCCAGGCATTTGGGGGGACCCAGGGGTCCCAGGGGCACCCATGCACCCGGAGGGCACCCAGGCACTTGGGGGCACCCAGGCATTTGGGGGGACCGAGGGGCACCCAGGCATTTGGGGGCACCCAGGCATTTGGGGGGACCCAGGGGTCCCAGGGGCACCCATGCACCCGGAGGGCACCCAGGCACTTGGGGGCACCCAGGCATTTGGGGGGACCGAGGGGCACCCAGGCATTTGGGGGCACCCAGGCATTTGGGGGGGGACCCAGGGGTCCCGGGGGCACCCATGCACCCGGAGGGCACCCAGGCACTTGGGGGGCACCCAGGCATTTGGGGGGACCGAGGGGCACCCAGGCATTTGGGGGCACCCAGGCATTTGGGGGGGACCCAGGGGTCCCGGGGCACCCATGCACCCGGAGGGCACCCAGGCACTTGGGGGCACCCAGGCATTTGGGGGGACCCAGGGGCACCCAGGCCTTTGGGGGCACCCAGGCATTTGGGGGGACCCAGGGGTCCCGGGGCACCCATGCACCCGGAGGGCACCCAGGCACTTGGGAGGCACCCAGGCATTTGGGGGGACCGAGGGGCACCCAGGCATTTGGGGGCACCCAGGCATTTGGGGGACCCAGGCATTTGGGGGCACCCAGGGGTCCCGGGGGCACCCATGCACCCGGAGGGCACCCAGGCACTTGGGAGGCACCCAGGCATTTGGGGGGGGACCGAGGGGCACCCAGGCATTTGGGGGGCACCCAGGCATTTGGGGGACCCAGGCATTTGGGGGCACCCAGGGGTCCCAGGGGCACCCATGCACCCGGAGGGCACCCAGGCACTTGGG
Source organism: Ciconia boyciana (assembly GCF_034638445.1). Taxonomy (NCBI): domain Eukaryota; kingdom Metazoa; phylum Chordata; class Aves; order Ciconiiformes; family Ciconiidae; genus Ciconia; species Ciconia boyciana. Next base: position 385,817 of record NC_132958.1, on the reverse strand, counting down.
GGGCACCCAGGCATTTGGGGGGGGACCCAGGGGCACCCAGGCCTTTGGGGGGCACCCAGGCATTTGGGGGGACCCAGGCGTGCCAGGGGGACCCAGGCACTTGGGGGGCACCCAGGCCTTTGGGGGGCACCCAGGCCTTTGGGGGGCACCCAGGCATTTGGGGGCACCCAGGGGTACCCGTGCATCTGGAGGGCACCCAGGCATTTGGGGGGACCCAGGCGTCCCAGGGGGACCCAGGCATTTGGGGGGACCCAGGCATTTGGGGGGCACCCAGGCATTTGGGGGGGGACCCAGGGGTCCCGGGGGCACCCATGCACCCGGAGGGCACCCAGGCATTTGGGGGGACCCAGGCACTTGGGGGGCACCCAGGCACCGGGCGCACGCCGGCGCCCGGGCCCTGACACGTCCGCGCCAGCGCGGAGGCCGGGCGCGGCGGGGGTCAGTGCCCGCCCGGCTCCCCGGGGGCCCGGCCCGCTCCGCTCACCGCCCCCGCCCGCAGGGCTGCTGATGGCGCTGGACGTGCCCCAGGAGCGGGGCCTGGGCCACCTGGACCAGCGGTTCCTGGACGGGCTGGAGGTGTGCCGCTTCCCGCTGCTGCCCTTCCTGCGGCCCCTGCCCCTGGACTGGATGTACCTGCTCTACGCCGCCATGTTCCTGGGTACGGGGATGGCGGTGGGGAGCGGGGGGGGAAGGATGGGGACGAGCGGGGGGTGGCACCGGGACGGGTCCCTGGGGCGGATACCGGGATGGCAAAGGGGGACGGGCACCGACATGCGCACGGGCGGGTGGCACTGGGACAGAGACGGGGGTGGGATGGGGACAGGAGCCACCGTGGGGAGTGGCACTGGAGTGGGACAGGGATGGGCACTGGGAGTGGGGCTGGGACACGGGGGTGGGACAGGGGGAGTGGGACTGGGACACAGGCACTGTCACTGGGACACGGGGAGTGGGAGTGGGACAGGGACATGGGGACTGGCACGGGGACACAGGGAGTGGGAGCAGGACTGGGGCTGGGACACGGGGGGTGGGGCTGGGACACGGGGACTGGGACACGGGGAGTGGGACTGGGACACAGGCACTGTCACTGGGACATGGGGAGTGGGAGTGGGACAGGGACGTGGGGACTGGCACGGGGACACAGGGAGTGGGAGCAGGACTGGGGCTGGGACACGGGGACTGGGACACGGGGAGTGGGACATGGGCACTGGCACTGAGACACGGGGAGTGGGACTGGGACGGGGCTGGGCACCGGGATGGGCCCGGGGACAGGGCCCGGGGACGGAACCGGGGAAGGATGGGGGACGGCCCCGAGACGGGTACCAGGACGGCAGAGAGGGACGGGCACCGGGACGGGCACCGAGACGGGCACCGTCCCCGCCGTGGCGCCGGGAGGAGCTGGCACGGCCGCGGGGGGCCGGGGCCGGGAACGGGGCCGGGGACGGGGCGGCTGCGGTGCCCGCAGGGGCGCTGGGCATCATGGCGGGGTGCTGCTACCGGCTGAGCTGCGCCGCCTTCCTGGGGCCGTACTGGTACGTGCTGCTGCTGGACAAGACCTCCTGGAACAACCACTCCTACCTGTACGGGCTGCTGGCCTTCCAGCTGGCGCTGCTGGGCGCCGACCGCTACGGGTGGGCACCGCGCCCCGGGCGCAACCGGGGTCCTCCGAGGCACGGGGTGCCCCTTCTGGGGAGGGCTGTTTGGAGGCGGGGGGATTTTGGGGGCACGCGGGGGATTTTGGGGGACGTGGGGGGATTTTGGGGGACATGGGAGGATTTTGGGGGCACGCGGGAGGATTTTGGGGGCACGCGGGGGGATTTTGGGGGACCTGGGGATATTTTTTGGACATGGGGCCATTTCTGGGGATGTGGGGAGCATTTTTTGAGACGGGGGTATTTTTTGGACATGGGGGGATTTTGGGGGACGCGGGGGGGATTTTTTTGGACATGGAGGCATTTTTGGGGATATGGGGAGCATTTTTTGAGACGGGGTGATTTTTTGGACGTGGGAGGATTTTGGGGAGCGTGGGGGATTTTGGGGACGTGGGGGGTATTTTGGGGAATGTGGGTGTTCTATTTGGGGACGTGGGGGACATTTTTGGGGACATGGGGGTATCTTTTTGGACATGGGGTATTTTGGGGACGTGGGAGGCATTTTTGGGGACGGGGTCGTTTTGGGAACGCGAGGGGCATTTGGGGGGACATGGGGGTATTTTGGGGGACATGGGGGTATTTTTGGGGTATGGGGTGAGATGGGTGGCACCGGGTCCCGCAAGGCGCCGAGGTCACCGTGGCGTTGGGTCAGCCGTGGGGCGGCACAGTCCCCGGTGTCCTCCGTGGGGTGGCACGGGCTCCGGCGTCGCCGGCGGTGCTGGGTGCCTGCGGGGTGGCAGAGGGATCCCCCGCTGCGCCGGGGTGCCCGTGGCTCGGCGTCCCCAGGGGCTGGCACGGGTCCCGGTGTCCCCTGCGGCACCAGGGTCCCCGTGGGGCGGTGCGGACCCCAGTGTCCCAGCTGGCAGCGGGGGGTCCCCACGGGTTCCACGGACCCCAGGATCCCCCGTGGGGTGGTGGCACCGACAACGGCGGGCCGGTCACCCCCTTTCTCTGGGGGTCCCCCCCGCGTCCCCACAGGTCCCTGGACGGGCTCTTCCGTCCCCAGAAGAGGAACGCCCACGTGCCGCTGTGGAACTACACCCTGCTGCGCGCCCAGGTGGGCGCCCGGACGCCGGGGTCCCCTGTCCCCCGCCCCGCAGGCCTGGGTCCCCTCCGGGACCCCCTCTCACCCCCTGCCCCCCAGGTCTTCATCGTCTACTTCATCGCGGGGCTGAAGAAGCTGGACGCCGACTGGGTGGGGGGCTACTCCATGGGCTCCCTCGCCCGCCACTGGCTCTTCGCGCCCTTCAGGTGAGGATGAGGAGGGTGACGAGGGGGGTGACGGGGTCGGGTGAGGATGAGGAGGGTGACGAGGGGGGTGACGGGGTTGGGTGAGGATGAGGAGGGTGATGAGGGGGGTGACGGGGTCGGGTGAGGATGAGGAGGGTGACGAGGGGGGTGACAGGGTCGGGGTGAGGATGAGGAGGGTGACAGGGTCGGGGCGAGGATGAGGAGGGTGACGAGGGGGGTGATGGGGTCGGGGTGAGGATGAGGAGGGTGACGGGGTCGGGGCGAGGATGAGGAGGGTGACGAGGGGGGTGACGGGGTCGGGGCGAGGATGACGAGGGTGACCCCCCCTGCAGGCTGGTGCTGTCGGAGGAGATGACCAGGCTGCTGGTGGTGCACGGGGGGGGGCTGGTGCTCGACCTCTCCGCCGGCTTCCTCCTCTTCTTCGACGCCACCCGGCCCCTCGCCCTCGTCTTCGTCACCTACTTCCACTGCATGAACTCCCAGCTCTTCAGCATCGGTGAGACGCGGGAGGGGGCACGGGACACACGGCACCCTTCCCACCCCCCCCAGAGCACCCCCAGCCTGGGCAGGGCACCCTCAGACCCCCAGAACACCCCCAGCCTGGGCAGGGGCACCCGGGCACCCTCCCAAAACACCCCTACCCTGGGCAGGGCACCCCCAAAACACCTCCAGCCTGGGTAGGGCACCCTCAGGACCCCCCCCCAAAATACCCTGAGCCTGGGCAGGGCACCCCCAAATACCCCCAGCCTGGGCAGGGCACCCTCAGGACCCCCTAAACACCCCGAGCCTGGACAGGGGCACCCGGGCACCCTCCAACCCCCCAAAAGCACCCCTAGCTTTGGCAGGGCACCCTCAGACCCCCAAAACACCCTGAGCCTGGGCAGGGGCACCCAGACCCCCCCAAAACACCCTGAGCCTGGGCAGGGCCACCCAGACCCCCCCCCAAAACACCCTGAGCCTGGGCAGGGGCACCCAGACCCCCCCCCAAAACACCCTGAGCCTGGGCAGGGGCACTCTCAGACCCCCCCAAAAACACCCCCAGCCTGGTCAGGGGCATCCTCAGGGCCCCCTCCAAAACACCCTGAGCCTGGGCAGGAGCACCCAGACCCCCCCCAAACACCCCCACCCTGGGCAGGAGCACCCAGACCCCCCAAAACACCCTGAGCCTGGGCAGGGGCACCCAGACCCCCCCCCAAACACCCCCACCCTGGGCAGGAGCACCCAGACACCCCCCAAACACCCCCACCCTGGGCAGGGCACCCCCCAGAGCCCCCCCATCCGGGGCAGGGCCTCCCCGCGGCGCTGGGGGTCCCCGGCCCCGCGCGGGGGTCCCTGAGGGCTGCCGTCCCCAGGCATGTTCCCCTACACCATGCTGGCCACCAGCGGCCTCTTCTGCCACCCCAGCTGGCCCCGGCGCCTCTGCGCCCGCTGCCCGCCCTGGCTGCGGGGGGTCCTGCCCCACACCCGGCCCCCCCAGCCCAGCCCCGACTGCCACTACGGGGGGCGCGGGGGGCGCGGGGGCCTTCGGCCTCGCCAGCATCTGGCTGCCGCCTTCACCCTCCTCTACGTGCTGGAGCAGTTCTTCCTGCCCTACTCCCACTTCATCACCCAGGTGGGGGCTCGGGGGGGCTCGGAGGGGGCAGGAGGGGGCGTTTGGGGGGCGAGGGGTATTTTTGGGGACGTGGGGGCATTTTTTTGGACATGGAGGCATTTTTGGGGAGGTGGGGGGCATTCTTGGGGACGTGAGGGCATTTTTAGAGATGGGGGGCATTTTTTGGACATGGGGGTATTTTTGGAGATGTGGGGGCATTTTTGGGGACGGGGGTCGTTTTGGGGACACGGGGGCATTTTTTGGACATGGGGGTATTTTTGGGGATGTGGGGGCATTTTTGGGGACACGGGGGTTCTTTTTGGGAATGCGGGGGGCATTTTTGGGGATACGGGTATTTTGAGGATGTGGGGGTATTTTGGGGGATGTGGGGGCATTTTTGGGGACACGGGGTTATTTTTGGGGACATGGGTATTTTTGGACATGGGGGTATTTTTGGGGACATGGGGGTTCTTTTTGGAGATGGGGTGGCATTTTTGGGGACAGGTGTATTTTTGGGGATGCGGGGGCATTTTTTGAGACGGGGTATTTTTTGGACATGGGGGTATTTTGGGGGATGTGGGGGTATTTTTGGGGACACGGGGGGAGGGAAAGGACACTTGGTGCTGGGGGATGCTGGAGGGGGCATGGTGGTAAAGGGGGCTGCTGGGGGCAGTGCCAAGGGGAGCTTGGGGTGAGGGCAGTGCTGGGGGCATGTTAGCGGGGGGGGACATGACGACACTTGGGGGCACAGGGTAAGGGGGGGACACACTCGTGGGCGCATGGGGACAGTGCTGGGGGGGGGACACAAGCATGGGGGGGTCACAGGGTTACCCGCCACGGGAGGGGGATGATACAGGGGATGAAGGAGGGGGGGATGCAGGGGTCCCCGTCCCCTCCTTGTCACCATGGGGTGGGGACACTGTTGTCCCCTGGTGTGTGTGTGTGTCCCCCCCCAGGGCTACAACAACTGGACCAACGGCCTGTACGGTTACTCCTGGGACATGATGGTTCACTCCCGCTTCCACCAGCACGTCAAGATCACCTACCGGGACGGGCTCACCGGGGAGGTGGGCTACCTCAAACCGGGGGTGAGCAGGGACCCCGGGGCGGGGGGGGGACACGACACGGGGTGTCCCCGTCACCGTCACAGCCAGGGGACCCCCCCCCCCGGGCAGGTGTTCACGCAGAGCCGGCGCTGGAAGGACCACGCGGACATGCTGAAGCAATACTCGACCTGCCTGAGCCGCCTCCTGCCCCGCTACAACATCTCCCAGCCCCAGATCTACTTCGACGTCTGGGTCTCCATCAACGACCGCTTCCAGCAGAGGTTTGGGGGGGACGGACGGACGGACACACGCCCGGTTTTGGGGGGCGGGGGGGGGGACGGGTGCACGGCGGGGTGCTGACGGCCCCCGTTCCCCGCAGGCTGGTGGACCCACGGGTGGACCTGGTGCGGGCGCCGTGGTCCCCGTGGAGCCCCACGCCCTGGCTGCTGCCGCTGCTGCTGGAGCTGTCGCCCTGGCGGGAGCGGCTGCAGGAGCTGGAGAGCCGGCTGGACGGGCACACCGAGGCCGTCTTCATCGCCGACTTCCCCGGTACGGGGACAGGGGGGGATCCACTGGGTCTCGGGGGGGGTGCCCACCCTCGGGGGGCACTGCACCCCTTTTTTTTTAATGTGCGTGTGTGCCCCCAGGTCTGCACCTGGAGAATTTTGTCAGCGAGGACCTGGGTAACACCAGCCTGCGGGTGCTGCGGGGAGAGGTGCTGGTGGAGCTGGTGGAGCAGCACCGCAACCGCTCCCTGCGGGAGGGCGAGGGGCTGCAGGTGAGGTCCTGGGGGGGGGGGGGGGGGCACACAACACGCAGGGGACTTTGGGGGGGATGCCCAAGGGGGGGGCTGATGGCCCCCTCCCGCCCAGCTGCCGGCGGGGCAGTACCACAAGGTGCACACGGTGTCGGCGGAGCCCTCCTGCTACATGTACCTCTACGTCAACACCACCGCGCTGGCGCTGGAGAGGAACCTGACGCGGCTGCAGGAGCTGCGGGAGCGGGTGCGCAACGGCACCGGTGAGCGCTGGGGCTGGGGGTGGCGGGGACACCCCCACCCCCCCCAGCTCACCCCTCTCCGGTCCCCACAGAGAAGGAGCCGCTGCCCCCCGAGCTGCGGCCCATCCTGGGGGAGCCGCTGGCAGCGGGGGCCGTGGCCGACCCGGTGGTGACCACGTTCCTGCGGCGGCAGCGGCGGCTGGAGGAGCAGAGCCGGCGCCGGGAAGCCAGCCTGGCCCAGCGCCTCCACCGCTTCCTCCGCAAGAAGTACTACCTCTTCCGCCGCAGGTGAGCCCCCAAAATCACCTCCCCCCCACTCCTCTCCCCCCCCGCCCTATTACTGACCCCCCCAAACCCTCGCAGCGCCCTGATGACCTCCATCTCCCTCCGCAACCTGGCGCTGGGCCGGCCGCCCCTGGAGCAGCTGGCGCAGGAGGTGGCCTTCGCCAACTGGCGCGGTGAGGAAGAGGAGGCTCGGCCCGAGGGCGGCGGGGAGGGGCAGGGGGGGCCCGAGCTCTGAGCAGCCCCCAATAAACTCAGTTTTTTTAAGCCCACACCCCCCCGTGCCTCAGTTTCCTCCCCCCAGCGGGTGGCATTTGAGGCAGGGATGGTCGAACCCAGCACTTTTTATTGAGATTTCTTTAGTTTCTTTCTTTTGGAGTTGGTGAAACCGAAACAAATGTAATAAAACCTCCAGAAAAATATTAAAAGAAAGGAGAAAAAAAAAAAAAAAAAAAGAGGAGAAAGCCCCCCACCAGCACCCCCACCCCACCAAGGCACTTCTGGGGGCACCGGCCCCCCGGGACGGGCAGGTAAACAAGCCGGCTTCTCTGTACCACACCGGCCAAATGCGCCGCGGTCCCAGGGCCAGGTAGCCCCAGCGCTTGCCTGCCCCTCTCCCCCTCCGTCAATAAACCCGATTTCCCCCTTTTTCACCCCAATGCGGAGGCCGTCTCGGCCTCCTGGGGGCGGGGGAAAGGCGGCTGGAGGGGGGCGAAGGTGCTGGGGGGGGGCTTTCAGGAAAATCAAGAGCTGCCGTCTGAGCCCGGGGGCTTCTCTGTACTCACGCCCCGCGCCTCAGCACACAATAAATACACCGCTAGAAAAAAACGTTCAAGTATGAAGGGCCAAATCCCTCTCCTTTTTCCCCCAAAAATATATATATAAAGGTCGGCCGAGCCCCCCCGCCCCCCTCAGCACCGAGCTGGGGGCGGGAAGGAGGGGAGTTGTGCAGTTGTGGAGTCACTTCAGCTTTCTTATAAAGAAAAAAAAGAACCATAAAACATTTTCCTCCGGTACCAAACCCGCACGGGGGATTTGGGGGAGGGGGGCATGGTTTTAACACCATCCCTTCCCCTGCCCCAAAACGTGCGTCCTCCGAGAGAAGAGAGGTTTTTAAAATCGGGGTTAAGAACAAAACCAGCACCAGCGAGGTCCCGGCGGGAAAGGGGGGAGCCAAAATGTTGTCATCGTGTCCCCCCCGCAGCGGGACAGTGAGAGATGGGGGGGGGGGGGAAGCGCTCAGGGGCTTTTTGCCATCTCTGAGCTCAGACGTCACACGAGATTTTAAAAAGAAGCCGGAGGGATCGGCGGCCACGGCGGGGGGACACGGGGGGGGGGCTCGGGGAGAGGCACGAGGCCGCGCGTGGTCCCCACGCAACCGAAACGATGGCGAGAGAGAGAGAAAGAGAGAGAAAAGGGGGGGGACAGGGGGCCAGGAGAGCCTGGGGGGGCCGAGGAGCTCTTTCCCCCAGAGCCCGCGAGCTTCTCTGTAGCCTACGCCCGCAGGAGTGGGGGGAAAAAGCCTAACAAGGCTTTTTGTTTTGTTTTGTTTTCAGTATTTTAGTTTTTTGGGAACTTCCCAAGGGAAACTGTCCCTACCAAAGTGGCCATAGGCTGCGGTCCTCTGATAGAGGGGCTTCTTCAGATCCAGATCCCTGGAATATACAAGTCCTCAACTCAGTAAAGAGGATCCGGCCACGCGCTTGCCCCTTCCCTGCCTGGCCGGGGGGTCTGCGGCGTCGCCTCCGTCTCCTCCCATCCCCGGGGGGCGGTTGGAGCTTCCCCGGTTGTCTGTGCGTGTGTCTGTGTGTGTCTGTGTGTCCCCCAATTCCCGAGAAGCCGGAGAAGCTCCAAGCGCTCGGCTCTCGGCAGATACTTACCTCCGTCCGCGCCCGAAAGCGCTTTATCTTCCGGCATAAGCGGCTCTCCTTGCCGGTTCCAGCTGCACCAGGCGGTGACCGCGGCTGCTCCGGGGCCGGGGAGGGGAACCCCCACACGCTGCCACCGCCCCGGTGTGCCCCCCCCTTTCCTCTCCCAGCGGCGCGCGTTCCCCCCCCTCTCCGGCGCCCGTTACCTGACGATCACCCCGGGGCGGAGGTCGAAATTCTTCTTGACGATCTCCAGCAGCTCCCGCTCGCTCTTCTGGGAGGTGCCGTAGTGGAAGATGGAGATGGACAAGGGGTGGGACACCCCGATGGCGTAAGACACCTACGGGGGGGGCACACATTGAGTGCGAGGAGCTCCCCCCCAAAAAGCGCGGGGAGGGGGAGACCCGCCTGCACCCACCTGCACCAGCACCCTGCGGCACAGCCCGGCCTTGATCAGGGATTTGGCCACCCAGCGCGCGGCGTAGGCGGCCGAGCGATCCACCTTGGTGTAATCCTTCCCCGAAAAGGCGCCGCCGCCGTGGGCCCCCCAGCCCCCGTAGGTGTCCACGATGATCTTGCGGCCGGTCAGACCGGCGTCACCCTGTGAGGGACACGGCCGTCACCGCCGTGCCGTCGCCGCCACGCCGGCACGGCTTCACCGGAAAAGCCGCTGTACCTGGGGGCCGCCGATGACGAAACGGCCGCTGGGCTGGAGGTGGTAAACGGTGTCGTCGTCCAGGTACTTGGCCGGCACCACCGCCTTGATCACCTTCTCCTTCAGCGCGTCCCGCATCTCGTCCAGGCACACCTCCTCGTCGTGCTGCACCGAGATGACGATGGTGTGCACCCGGATGGGGATGACGGCGCCGCGGTCCTGCATGTACTGCACCGTCACCTGCCGGGGGGAACGCCGGGGCGGTCAGGGGATGAGGCGGGAGGTCCGGGGACTCAGGGGAGCGGTTTTGGGGACCCCTGTGGCAGCGGGGTTCCCAGCGAGGTCCGTGGGGGCCCTCACCTGCGTCTTGGAGTCGGGGCGCAGCCAGGGCAGGGTGCCGTTACGCCGCAGCTCGGCCAATTTGGCGTTCAGCTTGTGGGCCAGGACAATGGTGAGAGGCATGCACTCCTCCGTCTCATCCGTGGCGTAGCCAAACATCAGGCCCTGCGGCAGAGGCGGGGGGGGGAGGGGGGGCGATGAAGCCACGACCCCTCTGGCTGAACTGCGGCGGCTCACGCGGCACAGGGACTCACCTGGTCGCCGGCACCGATGTCCTCCTCGCTGCGGTCCAGGTGGACGCCCTGGGCGATGTCGGGCGACTGCTGCTCCAGGGCCACCAGCACGTTGCACGTCTTGTAGTCGAAGCCTGGGGCAGAGCGGAGGCGGCGGTGAGCCCCGTGCGCCGAGCCCCACGCCGGCAGCGAGCGGGTGAGCCCCTCGGCACGTACCTTTGGAGGAGTCGTCGTAACCGATGTGCTTGATGGTGTCCCGGACCACCTTCTGGTAGTCGACAGCGGCCCGGGAGGTGATCTCCCCCGCCAGCAGGATCATCCCCGTCTTTGCCACCGTTTCTGAAGGGAAAGAGGAGGACGTCAGTGCCGGCGTCACCCACGCAGCGCTGGCGTCACCCTGGGTCCCCTGGGAGCCACTCACCGCAGGCCACCTTGGCATCGGGGTCCTGCTTGAGGTGGGCGTCCAGGACCGCATCGCTGATCTGGTCGCAGATTTTATCTGGGGGGGGACGACACACAGAGAGCAGGAGCCCGTCAGGGCGGCGCGGCACGGCACGGCACGGCCCTTCCTTCCTGAGCTGTTGTCCCTCGGCTCAGCTGAGTCCACACTAAGCTGGGGAGCGCAGCCGCGGCCGAGCACAAGCGTCCCCTTAAGCCGGCAGCCTCCCGCAGCACACACAGCCCTCGCCTTGTCCCCGCGCCGGGTTTTCAGCCTGGAATCTCAGGCATTTACCAGTTAAGCTCCAGTTACAATCGGGTCAGGGCTCGTGTTCAGCCACCTACGGCACTGCTGAAGGGGACCGGCACCCCCTTCTCCAGCCCCGGCTTTCCGGAGCGTGCCAGCCTCCCCGCAACTCTGCCCCCGGTTCCTTGGGGGGTGCCTGATGCCAGCAGCCGCCCTGGAGCGTGCCCGGCCAGCTCCCACCGGATACCCAGTTCCCTCCAGGACCCGGGATGTTTTATTCTGGGAAAGGGAGAGCCCCCTCCTGCTCCCGGAGCTTCCCAAGGGCCGCTCGGGGCTCGGTGGTGAATAAGCAACTTCCCTCGGACTGCGGACGTCCTTGGCAGTGACCTTTCGGGCTGGATTCGGGAGAGGATGAGGCAGCGCCTCGTTGGGGCGAGGGAAGGCGGCTCCCCCGGCCGCTTCCCGGGGTGAAAGAGCGAGGGAATGGACCTTACACCCACGCGTGGCTGCCGAAGTCCTTTTCCCTTGCGGCAGCGCCCGATCCCAGGTACGGGGAGCCCTTCCAGCGAGGGGGAGGAGCCCCAAAGGTACCCCCGGACCGGCCGCAGGGCTTTGGTCACGCCATCGGGCGGCGTGGGTGCCAGCGCACCTACGCTGCGGGGCGATGGGAAACCGCATTTGCGGGGGGGGCTGGGCGGGCCGGCCGGGGCTGGGGGAGCGCCCAGGCAGCGGGTGCCGGCAGCTGCCTGCGCAGCTTTCCAGTCATGTGCCCAAAACTGGCGAGCACAAAGGCAGGGAGGGAGCCCGGCACGCCATGGCACCGGCCTGGAACACGGCCCGGGAGCTCGAGGGGAGCCTAAAGCAGCCCCCCACGGGGGTCCCGACTCTCCAGCTGCGGAGGGGGGGGCACATCTGGAGCGTTCCGGGTGCGGGCAGGGTGCTCCATCACCGCCCGGGCAGCCCAGCGCTGGGTGGGGGCGGGAGAGCCGGGGACCCCGTGGGGATAACGGGGGGGGGGGCAGGGTGCTCTGGGGGCGGGGCCCTGCCCCGAGGGGGGGGGGACCCTTGGCCAGGCCTGTCACGGCCCCAGCAGCCACGCTCCCCCCCGGGGGAGACCCGCGGCGCTCCGACCGCCAGGCTGACGCTGGGGGGTCCCACGGGGAACCGGGGACACGCCGGGTCCCGCCGCCCTCCGGGAGCTGCTTAGTCACGGCTGAGTCACGGCGGCCCCCGGCCCCCCCCGCCGTTGCGTCACCCGGTAAGACCCCCCCACCCCCGGTGCGTGTCGTGTCCCCTGTGTGTCCCCCCGTCCGCCCCACGCGGGAAGCACGTGCGCGCCGGGGCCCGCAATGCGGCGCGCGCCGCCCGCACTGCGCGCGCGCCCGGTTACGTCACGGCCGCCCCCCGCAACCTGTCCGCGAGGACACCCCCCCCCCCCTCGCCGGGCGCGCGCGCGCGCCCCCTCCCCTCCCCTCCTCCTCCTCCCGCCCGCCCTGAGGCGGCCGCGCGCTGCTGAGCCGCGCCTGCGCGCTCGCTGCCCGCCGCGGCCCGCACCTGGGTGCCCCTCGCCCACGGACTCGGAGGTGAAGAGGAAGGTGCCCTCCTCGATGAACACCTCGTGGAAGCCGTTGAGCTGCCCGTTCATGGCGGCGGCGGCGGCGGAGCGGCGGCGGCGGCGTGCGGGAGCGCGGGCGCAGCGGGAGCGCGGGAGGCGGCGGGGCGTTAGAACGGCCGCTAAGGACTGAGTGCGGCGCCCTCCGCCCCGCCTCTATTTATACCCTCCTCGCCCCGCCCCGTCGCTTCCTCCTGCCAATGGCGGACGCCGAACGCGCCGCGGGGACGGGGCGGCGGAACCACTGCCGGCGGGCGGGGGAGGCGGGTTACGTAACGCCGGGCGCGGCCTCCCCCGCTGCGGCTGCCCCGCGCCCCCCGCGGCCAACCGGGCGTCGAGCGGAGCCGAGAAGGTGGCCAGGCCGTCTCGCCGTCCTTCCAGGGCGCGGCGGAGCGGGCGGGAACCGGCGTCTCCCGCCGGCCTCCCCCGGTGCGGCTGCATGGTGCCTCCCTCGCGGCCCGGCGGCGCGAGGCGCGGGGCGGCGGGCGCATGCGCCTCGTGGCAGCGCGGGGCGCGCATGCGCGGTGCGTCGTCCGCCGGCGGCGAGGACGGCCCCTCCCCGCCGCCGCCATCTTGCGGGCTGAGCGGCCCCGCCATTGTGCGGCCCTCGGCCCCCGCCGCCCCCCCCCCCCCCCACCCCGACACCGGCGCCCCGCGCCCCGCCCGGGCCCCCGCCCCCCGCCCCGCCCCAACACCTCACACCCCACCCCAACGCCTCACGCCGCCATCTTGCGACAACGGCGGCGGCGGCGCCATGGCCAAGGGCGCGCGGGCCGGCCCCGGTCCCGTCAGCCGGTACCGGGTCCCCGGGGCCACCCGAGGCGCCGCGGCCCGGTGGGACGGGGCTGAGGCCGCGGCAGGGCGGTGGAGGGCACCCGGGCCGGGCGGCCATCGTGGCCTCTTGGCGCCTGATGCAACCGGCCGCCGGTGTTGCCACTGCTGGAGCCTTCCCAGCTCCCTCCTCCTCCTCCGCCGGCCCGCGGCTGCTGCCCGGCTGCCGGCCAGGTGCGGCTCGGCCCCTCCCGGGGCCAGGTGCCGGCACGCAGAGCCGCGGGAGCCGGGCCCTGGCGCCGGCGTCTCCCCAGGGCACAGGGTGTGCCCGGCCCGGCCCGGCCCCTGCGAGGGGAGGGCTGGGCAAGGCCCCCTGCGGCCAGGACAGATGGACAGACAGCCGAGACCCACGCGCCCAGGACGGACAGGCACCCAACGCCCACACGCCCAGGGCAGATGGACACCCAGGACAGACGGACACCCGCTACCCATACGCCCAGGACAGACAGACAGACAGCTGCTACCCCAACACCTGGGACAGACAGACAGACAGCTGCTACCCCAACACCTGGGACAGATGGACACCTGGGACAGACAGACACCTGACACCCATATGCCCAGGGTACATGGACACCTGGGACAGACAGACACCCCCTACCCCAACACCCAGGACAGACAGACACCCAACACCCACACACCCAGGGCAGATGGACACCGAGAACAGACGGACACCCACTACACCAACACCCGGGACAGATGGACACCTGACACCCACATGCCCAGGGCAGATGGACACTCAGGACAGACGGACACCCGGGCTCACACCTCCAGGCCCCACATGCCCAGGACAGCCAGCCAGCCCCTACCCCATCACCCAGGACAGACAGACAACTGGGGACATACACCCCCAGCACAGGTGGCCACTCGGGACAGACGGACACCTGGGCCCACACCCCCAGGACAGACAGACAGACAGACAGCTCCACCCCGTGTCCCGGACCCCGCCCCGCTGCGCTCCAGTCCCGGGGTCGGTGGGCGGAGCCCTGGGGCCACGCCACGCCCCTCCCGCCTCCTATTTGCATAGGGGGCCGGACCGCCCAGCTCCGCGTTCATTTACATACGGGGCGGGGACAAATTTGCATTTGGCGCGGGAGAGCGCCGTGCCGGGGGGGGGTGGGGGGTGCGTGTGTGTGTGTCCTGGCTGTCCCCTCCCCCCACCCCAACCCCCACCCGGCCCCAGCGAGCCCCGCAGCCCCCCAGAGCCGACACCAACAGGAGAGGCGGGGGGGGTGGGGTTTTTTTTGTAAAAAATGGTTTATCCGTTCCATTTTTGTATAAAACCCGGGGAGCAGCCGAGCCCCTCGCCCACCGCGCCGCCCGCTGCCGCCTGACAAGGAACAACTTTGTGTCAAACCCGGAATCTAAACCCATACCAATGTTTTCTCCTCTCTACAGTCAACCGCCTATGCTCTTCCTTTGAACTATTCCTTAAAAAGAAAGCCACGTATCCCCAAGATTTCTTCTGTCCCAGGTACAGTACGACGACGGGAGGGAGCCGGCCGCGTTGTTTTTTCCCCTCTCTACGCCGTTTTCTGTTGTCCCTTCTTTCCGATCAGAGACTTGTGGATGTGGGGGATGACACCTGCGGAGAGAACAGGAGGATTCCCCGTCAGACTTCCCCAAAACTCCCATCACACTTCCCTAAAAAGCTCCGAGAAATCCTCGATTCCCAGCGGAGTTTTGCAACAACCCGGTGCGAACATTTCCTCCCGCTCGATGGATCCCGCCCCGGCGATCCAGCAGCCAGCCTCCGGCATCCATCACCGCTGCCGAATTCCCGTGTATTTATCCCCACCTTTTTTTTTTTTTTCCCCCTCCTCTCACTAAAATTCCCGGTTAGGGACAGGAGCGAAGGAAGGGGGGGACGACACCCACCTCCACCGGCAATGGTGGCTTTGATCAGGGAATCCAACTCTTCATCACCGCGGATCGCCAGCTGCAAGTGACGGGGAGTGATCCGCTTGACTTTGAGATCCTTCGAAGCGTTCCCCGCCAGCTCCAGCACCTGCCGAGAAATCGGGAAGACGCTCGGCATCCCGAGGGAAACGATTTTGTTGTTGTTGTTGTTGTTGTTTTGTTTTTATTCCCACGGGATGAAGGCGAGGGCGGGGAAACCTACCTCGGCGGTGAGGTACTCGAGGATGGCGGCGCTGTAGACGGCAGCGGTGGCACCCACCCGCCCGTGGCTGGTGGTGCGAGTCTTCAAGTGTCTGTGGATCCGGCCCACCGGGAACTGGGGTGGGAGCAATCAACACCTCGTTAACACCTATAGCTCCCTATTTTTTTTTTCCCCATAAATTACGCTGATTTTAGCCCAAATCGCTCCCCACCCCGCATATCTACGGCTTCCAGGAGCTGCCACGATGACCTGACACGGAACTGCCGCGACGGCAGATCCTCCCCACACGCTTCCCGCGGGATTTCATCACGATGATCCAAATTAATCCTCTGCAAGAGGGAGGGATCCCGCCCGCGTCAGGGAGCAAACAGCCCCTGTGAGCCCAGGGAGCCTCGTCGCTCCATCATCACAAAACATTACGTTTTCACCCAAAAAAACAGAGGGTTCGGGGCAACCTGCCTCCCAGAAGTGGAAGTTTTCCTCGGAAATTCATGTTCTACGATGAGATGAAGCAGCAGGCGCCGGTGTTGCCTTACCTGCAGCCCGGCTCTCTGCGAGCGAGACACCGCCTTCGCCTTGGCCTTCCCGCTGTCCTTTCCCGCCTTACCACCAGCCTGCAAGAGAGAAACCCGCCTATTAATTAATCTTAATTAATCCAGAGAGACCTGCTGCACCATAATCCAGAGGCAAAGACGCTCTCTGCCGCTGCAGGAAGCTTGTGGCCTCTGAAACGACCCAAAACAAGGCGAACTCAAGGGGACAAGGCGGCTGCTTTATCACCCCAGGTGTGTCTCACTTCCTGCTACCGCTATTCCCATTATTTTCCAGAAAACACTAAACAGGGGGAAACCAGCCCAAAGAACCCATGGGGTTTGTTTGTTTGTTTGTTTGTTTTGCAGCAGTTGTGAGAAGAGTTTGATTTCAGATTCAGTTTCCCTGCTCTGACGGCGGGCGCTGACATGGGTCGCACAGCAGGAAACTGTTTCTGAACGTAGGAATTTGTAGCCCAGGCCTGCGGGATTCAAGGGCAATTCCCGTCCTGCTCCAGAGCGGGGGGGGGGGGGGGGGAATCATCAGGGAGCCCCAGAAATGACGGATTTAATTAAAATTGTGTTGCGGGGGAGCGGCCGAAAAGTGCAAGAAGCCACCGCAAAATGAGGAAGAACCGAACGTGGGTTTGCCGGACTCCCGCATCCGCTTTAAGGAAACCAATAGATCCAAGGGGCAGTGAAAGAAACTGTGACGTCGCTAATAGCTAACGAGAGCTGCTTCTAACGAAGGTGAGAGCAGCAGGCGATGCAGCAGGGCAGTTGGGAAGTGCCCGCGCCCTCCCACATGAAGGAAGACGTTCCGCTGAACGTGTGTTTTTTTACCGGAAGGAGACGGGAAGATGGGAATGACAGTTAATGGCCGTGCAGTATCCAGATCTGCTGTTACCAACCCAAAATCTGCTCCGTTTGAGAAACAACAGAACTCTAACCCCCCAAATTCAGTCTCCCAGCCTGCGATGAGCAGAGGAGCCCCCATACAGCCGCCGCGAAGGGAAAGTGGAGCCCTAAAAGCATCCATGCTTGTAATCCCCATTTTTACGCCACACCTTGATCCCACAATCCCCATCCCCTTCCAAGAAGGGGGAATTACGTCTTGCTGTGAGGGGGGTGAAAGCTGCCGCCAGCCCTTCCTGCTCATTTGGGAGGAATGGCAGGATCCGGAGATCCCCTGGAGACCGAGGTGATGCTAGTTGAGCGTATTAAACCTTAAAATAAGACACTGGCTTAACATGGGGGGGGGGGATGTCCAAGATCCACGTCCCGTCCCAGCGAGGCGCGAGCCACCACCACGCGCCTGCACCAGCTGGGGAGCGCCGGCCCAGTTGCAAGGGGAAAATATTTAATCTGGAGGCAAGAAAACAAGCGGAGCAGTGCCGGGTAAGGGCGGCAGGAAAGCCGGGCTGGCGTCCCGCGGCACCGAGCACAGGTGGATTCCTCCCCATGGCAGTGCGAGGGCTGCCAGCAGAGATCCTGCTGTGGGATTGCTGGCACCTGGCAAAACCGCTCAGCGTTTTGGCAGCCGATGCCAGGACAGGAGTGTCTTTAGAAGTGGTCAGCTCTGGTTTGTTAGGAGAGCGGCTGAGGGGTGGCTTGGAGATGCGTCCAGAAACGCTTTGAAGTGCCAACTCGCCGCGGTGAAGCATCAGGAGTTACTTTTATCAGTAGAAAACATCACTCAGTAAAACTTAAAAAAATCAGGAAGGCAGATTTGGGGATATTTTCTTACTCTAGAAATAAGAGACGGCTCTGGGAAAAGTTCTGGCTGTTCACACCGAGAGCTTTTATCAGCCAGCTGTGAACTTTCCCACTTCTCCGTCAAGTTTTCCAGCCGGCAGCTGCCCGCCGGATGGTTCTTTACACAATATTTGACTAAAAATAGGGAAGAAAAGTCTCACAGCGGAAGTCCCGAGGTTTGTCTCCATCTTCACCAACGTCTAAACCCTCTGCAGGGTTTGCAGAGGAAATGCCGCAACAGGTTCCCACAGCCAAGCCGCCACTGGCTCCCTGTGGAAGCTCATCCCCCTCCCGGCCACGGTCCCGGCAGAGGAACGAGGGCTCCTTGACGAACATCGCGTTTGCAGCACAGAGGTTTCCTTCTCTTCCTCGGGAAGCACCGCTCGCGGGGGGTCAGTCAGGTCAGAGATGGCAGCGATTCGCTTCTTCGTCCGGAGGGGACCGCGCTGACGGGCGCAGGAACGCGACGTCTCCTTCCCTTCTCCCCACAGAAGTCACTTGCTGGAAGCACATTCCCACACCGAAACCCCACTGGATTGAACACGCTGGGTCTCTTGCAGCCGGCAAGCAGCTTTTTTTTTTTTCCTTCTTCTTGTTTCAAACAGGACTAAAATACTTCAAAAAGCAACTTTTTATCTACCGCCACAAGTTGAGATATCCCCCAGCGCCAGTGAAGGTTGCATAATCTCACAGAGCATTTCCACGTTAACCCTTAGCGATCGATCGGGGCCCTTATCTCCCGCTCGGAATCTCCTCGTATCCTAGACGACAGTTAACAGCCCCTACAACCGTGACTTCCACAACTTTCAGACGCCAGGCCACCCGAACGAGGCACCAGGGAGGATTAAACCCCAGCCTTCTTCCCCTACGGAGTCGGACTTTTCCTTGGGAAGCCACCGGCGAGCTCCGCTGAGAGCTAACAGCACACGGAGACGTCGGTTAGAGTCTAAACACTGGAAATCAAACGCTCCTTGGGGCAGGAGCTACCTGGGGAAGGCGGCCGGGCCGCTTGACAGATGTCCTTCAGGCCACTTGCTCCACACTCAGTATGTTTTACGCCCCTGACAGTCACTTCCTTACTACACCATCAACTTGTAAAATATAGAAGCACAGAAAGTAACTGTGAAAGAGACAGTTTCCCTCCAAAACCGTAACCGAGGCAGTCACGGCCCGGGAAAGCTTTGACAGCCCAAGGGAGTCACCGGCTCCACCGCTCGCCTCCCGCCGGCCCGATCGGTGGGGCCGAGCTTTCGGGAAGCGGCACAAATCCTCTCCCGAAGGGCCTCGCAACGAGATAAAGTCGGCGAGAGGCTTCAGTTACAGAACGGCGGCAGCCCCGGGGAGCGCGGGGCGGGGGGGGGACGGGACCGAAGCGGTTTTCGGCGCACTTCCAGGCGCCCCGTCAAGGGGAGGCTGCGGGGGGAGCCCCCCGGGAACGGCAGGGAGCGGCGCCGTGCCCAAGGTCACGGATCGGTGACAGAGCCCGGCACAGGAGCCGCCCGTTTCCCCCCCCACACTCCTCGCCGCGGCCCCGGCCTCTCGCCGAGAGGAGCGGCGGCGGTGCCCGATCCCGGACGCGGGGCCCTGTTGACAGCGGCGGCTCCAGCCCCCGCCGGGCGGCCCTGTCACCTCCGGGCCTGCGGCCAGCCGCCCCGGCCCAGCGGGAAAGCGGCGCCTCCCGGCCTCAGCCTCCCACCGGCTCCGGTACCGGCTCCGGACCCCCCCCCCCAGCACCCCCAGAGGAGCCGGACCGAGCCCGGCCGCCGCCCCCGCCGCTCACCATGGTGCCGCCGCCGCCGCCTGAGCTCCGGTCCCGAGTCCGCGCTGGAGCCGCCTCAGGAGCCGCCAGACAATAACCCGCCCGAGCGCGAGGAGGGAGCCCGGCCTGCCGCGGCGGCCTCAAGCCAATCAAGGCATCCCATACTAGTTTGAACATCCCGCTACCACCAATCCTAGCGCCGCTTCTTGCCCTCTCGCTAGCTCCGCCCCGCGGCCCGTTTAACGGCTGTTTTTCCTTTGCACACGGCACGCAGGGGTGAGGGCGGGGGGCGTGCCCGGCCGTTCCGAGCCGGTGGGCGGTGCAGCGGAGTGACGTGACCGCCTACCAATAGAAGGAGCTCACCGTCTCGCGCGAGGAGGGGCTGAGCAGACAGACAGCTCGCGGAGCCAATGGAAGGAGAGGACCCTTTCCCGCCCATTCTCTCCCCCCGCCCCCCCGGTTGTTTGTTTGCGCCGAGCGGGGGAGGGGGCAGATGCGGCGCTGAGGGGAGCGGGGCGGCGGGGGGGGCTCGCCCGGCTCCGCCGCCGTTACGGGCGGGGTCTCGGCTCCGCTCCGCTCCGCGGCCCCGGCCGCTGTCAGGGCCGTTGGCGGGTCCCGCCGCGCCTGCCCGGTCGTGGGCCGGCGTCTCCCCGGGCAGCGGGGCTCGGCTCCGGACAGGGCCCGGCCCTCCCTGGGGCCCACGGCCGCTGTAGGCCTCAGGGCCGCTCCACGCACCCCGAGTTGTCCCCGACCCACCTCTGCCCTCCGCCTCCTTCGGGGGAGGACGGAGCTTCCCACCCGCTGCCCGTCCAGCCCAGGCCCCATCATCACCCCCACGGCCGACCGAAGGGCTTGGGCCTGAGGCGTAGCCTAGAAACTCTTAAGCCTCGGTTACAAACGGCTGCGCTTGGCTCAGCCAGGCCGCTGCCTGCGCCAGCTCCGTGCCGGGAGGAGGCAGCTGCTGGCGTGGGCAGCACCGCGGTGAAGGGAATCCCTCCCTCCCAGGTGACGCTGAGGCCCGGTGGTGGCTCGGGCAAGCGGTGCCTTTGAGTCCTTCCCTGTGTGTTTTTCAGAAATAAAGCCTGGTCCTGCCCCGTAGGATGAGATAAGAAGGGATAAGAAGGGCAGCGGCAGTGAGGTAACACAGTGTCCTGTCAGCCCCAGGGGGGAATTTGGGCTGGGGCTCGGGGCGCAAGGGAACATCGAGATGCAAAAGGGACGGCCGCTGGTAGCGGCAGGGATAAAATATGGCCAAAAAAAGCCCAAAAGATTCCTGGTCTGGACTGTCGCAGGGGGTGTGTGTGGTGTTGTGTTAGGGAAGAGCGTGTCACGGGAAATAAAAACTCTAATTTCTCGTGATGAGCCTGGTCCAGCACCAAATCCAACCCGATTTACGTGACAAGGTTAATTTTATAAGAGAAACTTTGGATTTTAGAGAGCGAGGGTCGCTGACTAACAGGAGCAGCTTGGGGAGTGTGACAGCCCCTTGTGCGTGCGGCGGAGCCCCTGCCTGGGGATGGCGGAAGGAGCTCTGGAGCCTGCCCTGCCCCTTGGCTCCGCCAAGGGAGGAGACGAAGGAGCAGGTAGGGGAGCGCCGGGCTGGGGAGGAGGAGGAGGAGGAGGAGAAGAGGGGGACGAGGAAGGTGGCTTTGCACTGTCACTGTCCCACCCTGGGCGTCCCGGGTGCCTGGGCTCACGCCCCACCCTGTGCCTCAGTTTCCCTCCAGCACCGGGCAGGGTGTGGGGAGCACCGAGCGGCCCCTGCCCCTTGCTGCAGCTGCCGTGGGGGGGCTCAGGGGTGCCCGGGTGACCCCGCTGCGGGCAAGGCGCTGGGGGCCCTGAGCCCCCCCGGCCCCGCAGTTGCTCCCGGCCCCCCCCCGGAGGGAACGCTGCCCGCACCTGCCCCACAGGCAGCAACTGCCACAGGCGCCTGCTGCATATCCAGGGCCCCCCCAGCTGTCCCCCCACAGCCCCCCGGCTCCGTCCGGGGGGGCTGGAGCAGCTGCCCACCCCGGCATCCGGGCGACGTGCGGGACGGGGTCCCCAGGGACGCCGCCAGCTGCTCCCTGAGGGGCGAGGGACCCGCTCGGAGTGGATCCAGCCCCCCTGGGGATGGGGTCAGGCTAGGCCCTGGCTGCCTGCAGCGATGGGGACAGGCGGCGGCGGCGGCGGTGGGGCTGCGGTGCGGCAGCGGCTCATGCGCAGGCGGCTCCCGCTCGCTCGTGTCCTCAGATGAGCCCGTGCCCGCAGGGAGCCGCAGAGCTAAATGCAGCGCGGGCTGCAGCGCCTGCGTCACTGCACGCCGGCCTGGCGCGGGCTGCCTCGCTGCCGGGGGCGGCACGGGACTGCCGACACCCTGTCCGGCACGGGCCGCAGGCCACGCACGTGGCTGAGGACACGCCACGCACACGGCTGCGAACACGCCACGCAGCCGTGTGCGCGGAGCACGCGCCTTGCTGGGCCGGTCTGCGCAGGCCAGCGTGCCTGCGTGAGCCGTGACACACGCAACACGCGTGTGCCATGCCCAACCCTCCTCCCTCCCCGCGGTGCCGGTCCCTTGCACCCCCACGTGCCCCCCCAATTCCCCGCGGTGCCCCCCACGGCTGCCCCGGCTCTGGGGACTCCCCTGGGGACAGAGCCCTGCTTGGGGACAAGGTGGCCCTCAACGCACCCATGCTGGGGACCCCGTGTGCCCCCTCTGTGCTATCCCAAACCCTCAGGACACCCGTGTCCCCCCCCCAGAGCCCCGAGGGTCCCCAAGACACCCCCACAACGCCACCGCTGACCCTGCCCACCCCACCCCCTACCGAGAGGGTGACACGAGTGAGACCCCCAGGGACAGTTGGGGACCCCCCCCCCCAAATCCCCCCACGGAGCGAGACGGGGCCGGGCTGGGTTTTTCATTCACTTTTCCGCATACTTTTTATTTGTTACAAACATACAATTCTTTAAATATAGACTTGTAAAACTCCATTTGCAAAAATCTGCTACGGTAAGGAGTGCTCGCTAGCATGAGGAGTTCGTCACGTCGGGCGTCGTCTTTGCTAGTGGTAAAATCCAGGACCTGCCTTCGGCAACCGCCGGCCGCTCCCCGGCGTCTCCCGAAGCCGCCCCGCCGGCCGCAGAGGAAGGGAGAGGGGGGGACGGGACCCCCCCAGGCGCCGGCAGCCCCGCGCTGGGCCGCCTAAAGTGCATGGTTTGCTTTATTTTTTGTTTTTCTTTCATTAAAAAAATAAGAGGAATAAAACTTTCTTCTTTCGTCAAGGTACTTCGGGGTGAACGTTTTGGTCTCTCAGCAGACATTGGCCAAAGCCAGTCCCGGCCCCGGCGACTCTCGGAGGAGGATCCGGCGCTCTCCCGCACCGATGGTTTACCAACTGGCCGGCACGTTTCCACCTCAGCCCGGGGTGAACCATGTGCCGGGGACGGGAGAGCCGCCCGCGCCGGACCCGCTCTCGGCCGTCGCATCGGTGTTGGCGCCGCTTCGAGGCCGGAAACCCCCGGGGCCTCTCGCCCGCCGTGCTTTCGAGGCCTTGACGCCACCAGCAACCCCAAACCGCGGTGCCAGAGAGCACGGGGGCTCGGAGGTCTCGCCTGCGACCGCCAGCCCGACGGTCGCCGCTGCTGCAGTGAGAAGTCGCCGGTGCCACGCTCTTCACCGGCCGTTCCTCTCCCGGCTCGATCCGAGATCCGTTCCGGCGCCGGGATCTCACGCCGACGCACCAAACGCCAGCTCCGCTTGGCACAGGCACCGCTGGTTTGACCGGCTCCACGAGGAAGAGGAGGGCGATGGCGCCCGCAGCCGAGCCTCACCCTACGAGGAACATCTCTCCGAGCATCCGTGGAGACGCCGGCGAGCTGCCGCGACGCTGAGCCGGTGTGGATTTCCCACCGGGAACCCTCTCCCGGCGAGCGCGGCGGCGAAGATCTGCTGAGAGATTCCTTGTGCATCAGCTCAAGTACCGTCATCGCTCGCTCACGCTTCTTTTTTTTTTTTTCTCTTTTTTTTTTCTCTTTTTTTTTTTTTTTTAACTTTTTTCTTTTTTAAAAGAGAAGCCGGCGAGGGTTTGTTTTTTTTTTTAATCGCCAACAAGAGAAACCGCCGCTCTCCCCGGCACGGCAGCCCCGGGGACCACTTGCCTCCCCCCAAGTCATCCTCCGCCGGCAGCGAGGGACCACGAGGGGATTCTCATGCCCGTGACCCCAAAACGGCTGGAAACAAGGCAGGATAATTCCGATTTTCTTCCATATTTTTCTCTTAGGAGGGGAAAAAAACTGAAGCAGTTTTAACTTTGAACAGAGCCGCCAACGGCTCCCAGCCCAGACATTTTGGGTATTTACATCGATTTTGGGGCGCTATACAAGATTTACAAGATTTCATTTTTTGTACAGCGATAGTCGCGCTCTCACACCGTCCCTTCTGGGACAACAAAAATCTGGAAGCTCCAAGAATTTGGGATATTTTTTCCCCCTTCCGTTTTTTTTTTTTAAAAAAAAAAGCAATTTGCCCATTTTCTACAGGATCCAAACCAAAAAACCCAACCAAATCTCATATATACACACACGCGCGCGCGCGGGGATGTGTATATACATATATATATATATAAGGGAACAACCAGACCCGCCGCGCGTGCCGCCGCCGAATTCCCCGCGCCCCGGCTGCGGGCAGGTGTTTTCGGCGACGACGAGGTCCGGTCTGTGGAGAGACGCCGGCGCAGGCAGGAGCCCGGCTTCGGCATAACCGTCGTCCCGCTTTCCTCGGGGAAACGCTCCGCCTGCTCCTCGGCGGCGCGAGCGGGGGGCTCGCCGCGGCTCCCCCCTCTCGGCGGCCCCAGCCTGCCGTCCGCAGGCGAAAGCAACCGAAAAAAACCCCAAAACTCACCAAAAAAAATAACCCCTCGCAGAAACCACCCGAGTCCTCGCTCGCGCCCGAGGCTTCTCCGCCCGCCTCTCCGAATCGCTCTCGCCGGCCGCTGGCAGGTTAAACAACCCCGTCTTTTTAGTGATTTTTCTCTTATTTTTTGATGGTTTTTTGGTTTCTTTTGTGTTTTTGCTGCGAGATTTCTTCCCCCGACGCGCTCTGCTCGTCTCACCCGTTTGCTGGAAGGTCAAATGGAGCTGCGGAAGGTTTCTGTACATAGATACATCGCTTCTCCGGCAGGAGAAAGGTTTCTGGTTGCCAAAGCGAACGCCGTCTGCGGCACTGGGTCCTGGTTTGGTCTTTTTTTTTTTTTTTTTTTTGGCGTTATTTGCCTTTTTTTCCTCTTCCACGTATTTCCTAAGGTGGCTACCGAGAGCCGAGCCGGGCCGGCGGCGACCCTGCCGCTCCCCCGGAGTAGAAAGGTAAGGCTAAATCACTGTAATTCAGCCAAAAAAAAAAAAAAAAGAATATATATATTTTTTTATATATATATATATATATATGATCCTCTTTAAAAATAAAAGGAGAGGTACCGCCTGCGTCTTTGCAACCAGCAGCCGAACGCCGGCGTGTCCCTCGCCGCCGGGACGCGGAGCCGGGTGTCCCCCTGAGGGGCGCGGCCGCCGTCTCCCCCGACCCGGCAGCGTCCGCGGCGCTTCGTCGCTTTTCTCCGCGGCAAAGAACGGAAGGCGCGCGAACAGAAAAATGGAACGATGGGCGAATACAGCAGGACGTCACTGGAAAGAGCTGCCTGAGGGTACAAAATACAGTACGGACGCGGTTCGGACATCGAGATAAAAGACTATTGCTCCCGTGTGAGTGAGGAAACCCAGTCCTTTGCGACGGAGAAGAATTAAAAACGGGATAAACGGAAGAAAATCGCGTTAAAAATCCCTTTAAAAAGAGCTACGGAGGCGGGGAAGGGCAGAGGGGGGGGTCGGAGGACGGACGGACGGATGGACAGACGACGTCCCCCGGGGCTCTGCTGGGTTTTGGAGCGAGGCGGGGGACGGAGGTGGTGTCCCCCCCGCCTTGCGAAGACGAGTCGCTGCCGGCCGATCCTCGCTTCCCAATAAATACGGAGCGAGCGGAGAGAGGGAGACGCCGGGATCCGCGACAATAAATTAAGGAGGCAGCTGAGATCGGGGCGGGGGGGGCGTGCGCAGGCTCCCAAAACATAGCGGAAAAAAATGAATTTTCAAAAAAGTCCTAAAAGTGGAGAAGCCGTCGGGCAAGAGGACCTGAAACTTTGGAATGAAGAGCGATGAACCCCGTGCAGTTCAGAGTTCCTGGGATAAAATGTGGCTAAAAAAATACCTTCCTGGAAAGGGCAGGATTGAGCTGATTTAGGTAAAAAAAAAAAAAAAAGAAAAAAAAAAGGGAAAAAAAAAAAAAAAGACCATTTCAGAGTGGAAAAATCCATTTAATACGAGAGGTGATGGCTGGAGGGACCCCGCCGGCTGCGGCGCGGCTGGCCGAGGCGGCAGAGCCGGTGCGGCCAGGTAGTAAAAAAAAAAAAAACCAAACAAAAACAAAATAAGAAAAAAAAAAAACAACCCCCAAACCCCCAAAATCCCAACACCGAGGGCCCCGGCTGCCGAGTCCCACCAGTGCTACCACCGCCTCCGCCGGCGTGAGGTACTGAGGAAAGGCGGCGAGTTGGTTTTGCTAACGAAAAAAGGAGGAGAAGGGGCGGATTTCGGCGCCCGAGGGTCCCGGCGGTGTGCCGGTGCCGGTTGTACCGGTGAAACGGTAAACGGGAAGGAAACCTGAGCCGGCCTTCCCGGTACGGAGCCGGCGCTGCCGGAGGCCGCCGTATTTGGAGAGAAGGGGAAGATCTTGCGCCCCGTCGAGCTTTCCTTGTGCTTTGTGCCTGCGTGAACCTGCCTCTCTCCGCGCCCCCCCGGCGTCACGGGGGGAGAGCGATAAATCATCGAAACCCAGAAAGTCTTCCGTCATTTCAGGGCCCTGCCGGCTTCCCGCTCACTCGGCTGCGGGTTCCAGTTCGGGCGCCCGGAGCTGAGTGGTTCCCCCCACCCCCCAAAAAAAAAAAAAAAAAAAAAAATCTGGAAAAAGGGGGAAATAAAAGGACAAGAAAGAAAAAGACGAGAGAACGGACGTTGGTCCAGATACGGCCCCCCCGCCCCGGCTCTCGCTTCCAAAAGCTCCCGCTTGCCGCCTCCGTCGCTCTCTCCCCCCCGTGCTCCGCCGGCGAGGGTTTCAGCGCGTGGCGGCCGGCCCGGTGAGCCGCGGTGGCGGCTCCTCTCCGTGCGGCGTGGGTGCCGGATGCTGGTTTCGATGGCGGTGGGGGGCACCGTGTCGGCACGGGCCGCGCTTTGGGAGAGGAGAGGGGATCCGGGTGGCCCCCCCCCCCGGCCCCCCGAAAAGCTGAGAGTCCTCGGGGCTGCAGGGAGGAGGGTGCCGGCGGCAGGTCCCCCGTGGCGTGGGGACGGCGGTGGCTCGTCCCGGCGGTGGCGCGTGTGAGCGCGGAGGACGCGGTCGGTGTCGCGGTCGGGCCGGTTTCTCTCTCTCTCTCTCTGGTGGCGGCGGCGGCGGGGGGGGCTGGGGACCCCTTCGGGGAGAGGGGGTCTGGGGGGGTCGGGGAGGGGGGGGTGCCGGCGGCGGGGTTCAGGGCGGGGGGAGGGTGGGGGGGCTCAGTCGTCGTCCACGTCGTCGCCGTCGGAGTCGTCGCCGGCACCGCTGCCGCTGCCGGGACCGGGCGGCCCGGCGCGTCGGTCGTAGAGCTTGTCCCGCTGACGGTCCTGGATGTCGCGCATCTCCTCGGCGTAGCGGCAGAAGGCGCCGCCGAACTTGGCCCAGGCCTTGTAGGGGACGGTGATGGCGTTGCGGTAGGACGGCTTCACCTCGCTCACCCGCAGGAAGACGCCGTACTTGTTGCAGCCCACGTCGAAGAAGAAGCGCTTGGAGTCCACGGTGATGGAGGTGCCCTCGGGCAGCTCCCCGTAGAGCCCCCCGCCGCCCGGCCCGCCGCCCCCGGGGCCGCCCAGCTCGTCCTCCTCGCCCCCGTAGTCGTCGATCAGCTTGGCCAGGGCGTCGCGGAACTCGATCAGGCCCTGGGCGGGCAGGGCGATGGTCTGGCCGCTCTGCAGCCCGGGGGGGCCGCCCGGGAAGCCCCCCGGCCCGCCGGGGCCGCGGTTGACGGTCTGGCGGATGCGGAGGAAGCGCCCGCGCTGGTTCTCCTTCAGGTCCAGGTAGTACTTGCGGTTCTCCCGCACCAGGAACTCGCTCTTGAGGGCGCGGCGGGGGCCGGGGCCGGCGCCGTCCTCGCCGGGGGGCCCGGCGGCCTGGGCCAGCTGCTCGGGGCTGGAGGGCCCCAGCTGGGCGTAGTGCTCGATGAAGTCGCCCAGGTAGTCGCGGAACTCGGCGGCCACCGCCATGGAGAGGGTGAGGCGGCTCTTGGAGCCGCCCGCGCCCACCTCGGCGATCTTCAGGAAGCGGCCCTTGGCGTTCTGCTTGACGTCCAGGTAGAACCGCTTGTTCTGGATGTCCAGCCGCTTCGACGCCAGCTCCTGCGTCTCCTGCTCCGGGCCCGCCCCGCCGCCGCCGGACCCCCCGCCGGACCCGGACCCGCCGCCGCCGCCGCGGCCGGTCGCGAACCCGCCGCCGCCGCCGCCGCTGCCGCCGCGCTCGCTGCCGCTGTCCCCGTCCGCCATCTTGTCCGTCCGCCCGCCCGCCCCGCGCCGGCCCTTCCGCGCGCGCCGCCCCGCTTCCGGCGCGCGGCCCCGCGCCCCGCCCCGCCCCTCTGCGACAGGGGTGACGTCACCGCCGCACTCCGCCGCGGCCGCCCCCCGCGCGCTTCCCCACCCCCACCCCCGGCATCACGTGGTGCGGGGAGGCCCCGCCCGCCGCGCCCCCGCGCGCCCTCTGCCGCCGCCGCGGCCCCGCCCCCGCCGCCGGAGCCCCGCCCCGCGGGCGGACCGCGCTCGGCGACGAGCCCCGCCCCCCGCCAAGCCCGGCCCCGCCCCCCCGCCGCGCGCGTCGGCCCCCCCAAGAGCGGAGCCGTGACGCCACCGGCGGCCCCGCCGCTCCCGGCTGTCAATCACGGCCGCCGGCAGCTCCCATTGGCCGCGCCCGGGGGTGGGTGGGTCGTGGTGAGGCGCCCCCCCCCCGCCGGCCTGGGGGAGGGGACGCACGACGTCATGGCCGGCCACCCTGGCGTCATCGATCCCGTCAGCGGCGGGAGGGGGCCACACCAGAGCTCTGGCAGCCTGCGGGTCCTGCCGGGACCCTCCCCCCGCCCCCGAGGCGGGCGGAGGCGCCGCTGCCCGGGCAG
Organism: Ciconia boyciana; assembly: GCF_034638445.1. NCBI lineage: Eukaryota > Metazoa > Chordata > Aves > Ciconiiformes > Ciconiidae > Ciconia > Ciconia boyciana. The sequence goes on along the minus strand of NC_132958.1, from coordinate 357,398 downwards.
GACCTGCCCCAGGGCCCGGGAGGCTCCGGCAGCCCCGGCCCCGCCCCACGGAGCGCTCGCAGCCCCGGGGGTTCACCCAAAGCCCCCACGGGGACCACCACCGTCATCCGGAGGGGCCCGAGCCTCGCGTGCGCGGCCACCGGCGGTGCTGCCGGGGCCACCTGGAGCACGTCGAAAGCCACCAGAGAGCTGCGGGGGTGGCGAGGGCGCGGCGGGCGTCCCCGTCAGCGGGACCGAGGAGGCTCCGTGGGTCAAGAGCCGGCGGTGGCCGTGACCGCGGGGACCTCTCCCCAGGCCCAGCGTCTGTTGGGCGGGGGGGGGGACACCCAGGGATCCGGAGGCTGCCCAGCCTCCCCCCGTCCCTGGGAGGAGCTGGAGGCCATCGCCGGGGGTGACGCCTGACCGACCCATCGCCCGCCACGGTGACACGGCGGTGGCAGCGCCCGTGGGCTACCAGGACCTCAGGGGGCCTCTGACACCCCGGTGGGCACCACCGAGGCCGCCCTGGAGGACAGTGTCCAGCTGTGGCCCCCCCCCTGCAGTGTGGACGGACAGACAGACAGCCCTCCCCAGGGTGTAGCGGTGGGGGTGGGGTGCAGCCCAGACCTCCATCTGGGGGCACCTTGTGTGGGGGTGGGGCACAGGGCATCCTCCTTGGGGTCTGCGGGGGTCGGTGGGGGCTCGTTTTGGGGAGGGGATCCCCCAGGCTCCCAGGCAGGTCTTGCTTCTGGAGCCCCCCCGACCAGGGGGACACCGAGGCCCCCAGCAGCCGTGCCCCAGGGTCCCCCCCCAATCCCAGCACCCCCAGGGCAGAGGGACAGGGAAAGTGGGGCCCCCCACCCCAAACACCGCTCCGAGGTCATGAGCACGTCCCGGGGGGGACGGGGGACACCCTTCCCGCCCCCTACGCCACCAGGGGTGACCCCACTGTACATTCCCCCCCGTGGCCCATCCCCCCGCCGCACCCACGGGTGCTCCCCCCCCACCCCCCCGCACCCGTGGGTGCTGCCCGCCCCCCCCCGGCGCAGACAGAGTCCGGGTCTCCACACACAAACTCTCTATCCGGGGGCAGACGCAGCGGGGCGAGGCGGGGGCGGCTCACCTCGGCCCAGGAGACGCCCGGTGGGTGCTGGGGGTGGGGGGGTCGGCGGGACCCACGGGACCCCTCCGTGGGTGCTGGGGGGGCCTCAGTGGGGCAGCTCGTGGGGGATCAGCTTGTAGTGGGCGCCGCAGGAGGGGCAGCGCTGGGCCTCCCCCTGGTGCAGCCAGAACCAGACGACGCAGCTGTTGTCCTCTTCGCCTGGGGGGAGGAAGAGGAGGGTGGGACGGAGGGACGCGGGTGGGGCGGACTCACGGACGGAGGGACAGACACTTACAGACGCAGCCCACGATGCGCTTGTTGCCGATGGAGGGGACGAGGTTGGGGTCCTCCTTGGTCCCCGCGTAGCGCTTGGGCCGGAACATGCTGTAGGGGTCCTGGGGGCGGGGGGCGGGGTGAGCGGGGCACCCTGCCCCTCCCCCGCCCCGCCCCCGCACACCCCGGCCCCGCGCCCCCAGCTCCGAGCCCCCCGCCGCCCCGCACTCACCAGGCCCTTGTTCATGGCCTCCAGCACCTTCCGCTCCAGCCCCGTCGCCTGCTCCTCGTCGCTGGCGAGGCCGCCTGCGGGGCACCGCGGTCAGACCGGGAGGCCGCGGCCTCGCTCCCCCTCCTCCTCCTCCTCCTCCTCCCTCCCGGTTCCCCCCCACTCACCGGGGACGGCGAGGCGGCGGGCGGGCGCGGCGCGGGCGGAGGCGGCGGGCAGCAGCCGCAGGGCCGCGCTCACCCGCAGTAACCTTGAGGCCATGGCGGAGGCGGCGGCGGCGGCGGCCAGCGCTTCCGGTGGCGGCGGCGGAAGCGGAAGTGGCGGCGCGGTGGGGCGGGGCGTGCGGCTGAGCCACGCCCCTTGGGCGGGGGGCGGCGGGCCTCGCCCCCCCGCGGCCGGAGCCCCGCCCCCAGCAACAGGCCCCGCCCCTGGCGAGCGGAGCCCCGCCCCTGGCGGCTGGCCCCGCCTCTCTGTGCCGCCCCAGGGGTCACTAGGAACTGGGGAGGGTGATGGGGGGTGGCCGTGGGGACAGGGACACCCCTGGGGGGACAGGGACGACATCCCGGGGGCCATGGGGACAGGGGCACCCCGGGGCGATGGGGACGCCCCTGGGGCGACAGGGACGATGTCCTTGGGGCCATGGGGACGGGGACACCCCTGCGGGGACAGGGACGATGTCTTTGGGGCCATGGGGATGGGGTCACCCCAGGGGGATGGGGACACACCTGGGGGGACAGGGACGATGTCCCCGGGGCCATGGGGACAGGGACACCCCTGGGGGGACAGAGACGACGTCCCGGGGGCCATGGGGACAGGGGCACCCCGGGGGGATGGGGACACCCCTGGGGGGACAGGGACGATGTCCTTGGGGCCATGGGGACAGGGGCACCCCGGGGGGATGGGGACACCCCTGGGGGGACAGGGATGATGTCCCTGGGGCCATGGGGACGGGACCCCCCCAGAGGGACGGGGACAGATGTCCCCGGAGCCTTGGGGACAAGGCCACCCCAGGACACCGGGGACAGATGTCCCCGGGGCGATGGGGACAGATGGCCACGGGGCCGGGACACCCCGGGGGGCTGGGGACAGCCATCCCCGGGCGGGTGGGGACACAGCCGTCGGGGGGACAGGCCGGGACAATCCCGCCACCCGTGCCCCCCACCCCGGCGGTGGCCGCGGCGTGGCCGTCCCCACGTGTGTCCCCCCGCGGGGCTCGCCCGCTTCCTGGTCCCCGTCGTCCGGCGCCCTCGGTAGCCACCGGCGCCGACTGCCTCGGCCCCACGCCCCCCGAGGGAGCGGCGCCTCCCGGGGGGGCCAAACCAGCCTCTTTTTACCCCGTTTGAAGGCCTACGCTGGGTTGGGGGCCTCCCCCGCCCTCTGTTCTTGGGGGGGGCACCCATGGGTGCTGCATGCGGGGGCAGCCGGTTTGGGGGGGGAGGGGGGGATGATAGATCCAAAAAAAAAAAAAAAAAAAAGGAAATATGGGAAAAAAAAAAAAAAAAAAGGAATGGGGGGGCCGGAGCGGCGGGGGGGGCCGTGGGCCGTGCCAAGGGAGGAGGGACGGCGCAGGCCGGCCGGCGGCAGCCGCCCCAGCGCTCCCCGGGACGGCACCCGCCCCCCCACACCCTCGCCCCCACCCCGGGGTGCCCCGCTTGTTTGGGTTGGTTTGGGTCCTTTTTTGGGGGGGGGGAGGGGGAGGAGAAGGACAAGGACACCCCGGCACTGGGGGTCCCCCCCCCGCCTCCGCCGGCCATGGGCATCCAGGGCATGGAGCTGTGCGCCGTGGCCGTGGTCATCCTCCTCTTCATCGCCGTCCTCAAGCAGTTCGGCATCCTGGAGCCCATCTCCGTGGAAGGTAATTTTAATTAACGCATCTTAATTAATTCATTGAATTTATTGTCGGCCCCCCAACGCATCTCGGGGTGTCCCCATCCTTCCCCCCCCGGGTTAAAGGACCTGTTGGGCCCATAAATGGTCCCCATGGGGTAAAACCTGCTTTTTTTGGGGGGCACCCCCCCGGAGGAGGGTTTGGGGGTGAAGCCCGAGGGTCTGGGGGCGCGGGGGGAGCCAGCAGCCCCCCGCCCTGCCCCCCGCACTTGCCGCGTCATGGCCCAGCCTTGCTCTGACCTTCCCCGAGGGGCCGGGCCAGCTCCGGCCCCCCCCAAAACACCCGGCTGAGGGGATGCTGGGGACCCCCCCAGCCCACGTCGACCCCCGAGCCCCTCCTGAGGGGCGACGCCGGGGGCCTCCGCACCCCTGTTAACCCCCGAGAGCCCCGAGACAGGATGACGGGGACCCCCCAGCCCACAGTGACCCCCAAACCTGCCCGAGGTGGGACGTCGGGTGCCTCTGAGCCTGCATTAACCCCCAAAACCCTCCTGAGGTGGACGCTGGGGACCCCCAGCCCACACCGACCCCCAAAACCCTCCTGAGATGGGACACTGGGGACCCCCAAGTCCTGCATCGACCCCAAAACCCCCTGAGATGTGACACTGGGGACCTCCAATCCCCATCGACCCCTAAAACACCCTAGGATGAGACACCGGGGACCCCCAAACCCCCATCGACCCCAAAACCCCCCAAGATGGGACACCGGGGTCCCCCAATCCCCCACCAACCTCCAAAACCCCCTGACATGCGATGCTGGGGACCTCCAATGCCCCATCGACGCCCAAAACCCCCAGGATGAGACACTGGGGACCCCAAATCCTCACCGACCCCTAAACCCGCCCAAGATGGGACACTGGGGATCCCCAATCCCCCACTGACCCCCAAAACCCCCTGAGATGCGACGCTGGGGACCTCCAATGCCCCACTGACCCCCAAAACCGCCCCAAGATGGGACACCAGGGACCCCCAATCCCCCACCGACCCCTCAAGCCCCCCCTGAGACGGGACGCTGGGGTCCCCCACGCCCCACGCCGCCCCAGCTGGGTGGAAGGTGCTCGGCGCTGCCCCTTCGCACCCCGGCAAACCCGGCTCGGCAGGAGACGGGGGGGTAACCCCCCCACGGCAGCACCCGGGGGACCCCGGGGTTCTCCGGAGCGTCCCTACCGATGCGGCACGGCGGAGCCTCTCCCCAGCCCTGGCTCCGTTTTCCCAGCCCAAAGTTCCCGATATCTCCGTCTCAGCGCTGAACGGGTCCGCAGGGGCTTCCCAAGCTGGAATTATTAATGAGCTATCATTTATTAATTACCTTCCGCCAGGCTGCGCACGGGCGGGAGGGAGCATTAGCGGGGTCGGGGTGAGAGGCGGCTCCGGGATGCTCCGCGCCCCGGGAATGTGCTGCCGGAGGCGGGCACGGGTTCGGCAACTCCTGGGGAAACCCTCTGGGTCGGCCGGCTTCTCCCTCGGGATGTGAAACCCGGAGCTCCCCGGTTTTCCCCCTGCCACGAGGGGAATTTGGGGTACGCCACCAGGTCGGGGGGTTCAGTTTTAAGCAGGGTCGGATCCGGGCGGGAAACAGCCCGGGATCAAGCGCGGGATGATGCGGAGAGGCTGCTGGACCCACGGGGGTCTTTGCCGGTGTCTCCCGGCAGACGGCGGCGATGCCGAGCTGGAGCTCTCGGCCGTACGGCACCAACCCGAGGGGCTGGAGCAGCTGCTGGCACAGACCAAGTTCACCAAGAAGGAGCTGCAATCCCTCTACCGCGGCTTCAAAAACGTGAGTGTCGGGGGGACCCACCGCCAGGGCCGGGGGGGGGCGAGTTTCGGTGGAGCCGGGGTTCACCGGGCACCCGCTCTCCTCCCCAGGAGTGTCCCAGCGGCCTCGTGGACGAGGAGACGTTCAAGCTCATCTACTCGCAGTTCTTCCCTCAAGGCGGTGAGTTGGGGGGTCCCCCGAGGCCGGCGTGGGGGTGCCGGGCGGGGGCTGCATCCGGAGAAAACACCAAATCCCAATCCCGGCGCGTGGGGTGGGGGCTTCACCGGCTCTCGCCTTCCTCCCCTCGCAGACGCCAGCACCTACGCACACTTCTTGTTCGACGCCTTTGACGCTGACCGCAACGGGGCTCTCTGCTTCCAGGTGAGCCTCCCGGCGCTGCTTCCGCGCCCGGCTCCTCGCTGGGAAAAGCCGTGCCGGCACCGCGCTCCTCGAGCCGCGGCCGGCTGTAAGCGTGCCCAGCGGCGTGATTCATCAGATCTTCCTCCTCGCCCGCGTGTGGTCAGGGATAAAAGCTCGGCACAGCGGTGACGGCCAAAAATCTTCGGACTCCTCGACGGGAGAGTTCCAGGCACTGCGGCAGGGGTGGCTGGTGGGGGGGCCGGCGCCGGTTTTACCGTGGTGATTAAAAATAGCTCCGGGCGAGAATAGAAATGGGATCAATAGGAAAAAAATCCCCCGGGCGTCCCGCGATCGATGGCAGTGCCGCGGCACCGTTGGAGGGGGGCGAATGGCCGAGCCAGGCAGGACGTGGGTCCGTCCCCGGGGTCTGGGTAAGCCGGTGGTGCCCATGGGACGTCCCCGCTCACGGCCGCCGTTCCTCCGGCAGGATTTTGTCGTCGGCCTCTCCGTCTTGCTGCGGGGAACGGTGCACCAGAAGCTGAAGTGGGCTTTCAACCTCTACGATATTAATAAAGACGGCTACATCACCAAGGAGGTGACACGGGGTGGGGGGGGATGAGGACTGGGGGGGCTGGAACATCACGGGGGACACCCAGAGAGGGACGGGGATGGTGGAAATGGGTGCTGGGGGATGAAGGTGCCCTCGTCCAGAGGGTTCTTGTCACCCTGACCCCCCTCTGTCCCCTCCTAGGAAATGCTGGAGATCATGAAGTCCATCTACGACATGATGGGGCGCTGCACCCACCCCACCCTGAGGGACAGCGCGCCCGCCGAGCACGTGGAGCTGTTCTTCCAGGTGAGACCGTCCCGCCTTGTCCCCTCCTGGCGGCCGCCAAATCCCCACGCGTGTCACGGGCTGGGGCTGTCACCACCACCGGGGACGTCCCCGCTGAGCCCCTGCCGTTCCCTTGCAGAAGATGGACAGGAACGGTGACGGCGTGGTGACCTTTGAGGAGTTCCTGGAGACGTGCCAGAAGGTGAGCAGCTCCAGGGGGGGCTTCGGCATCACCAGCACCCTCCTCCTCCTCGCTGCAAGGCTTCCGAGTCTGAGACACAACCCCATTCCTTGTCCCATCCCAAAATGACGTGCTGGGGGGGTCGGGAGAGATGGGGGATGACAGCTCCGCACACCCCGGGGCTGACAGGAGGGACAGGAGGAGGGGGACCGGGGGCTCTGACCTCTCCCTCCTGCCCTGTCCAGGACGAGGACATCATGAGCTCCATGCAGATCTTCGAGAACGTGATCTAGAACCCGGGACCACCCGCTCGGCCCCGCCAGTGCCTCCGCGAGCGCCCGAGGGCAACTTTTTTCTACTATTTCAGACAAAATGAGAGGTTAAAGGAAAGAAGAAAATAATCCAGCTGGCTCCTGGTGCTCCAGTTACAAGAGACGAGAAGAGATACGGACGACTTTGCCGGCTCATCCGCCTGAGCCCTCCCTGGCACGGTGCCTGGCGATGCCCGCCCCGCCAGCCGGAGCCATTTTGGGGGGCAGAGCCCCCCCCAGCGAGGATCCCTCTGCCCCAGGTGGTGCAGGAGACCTCGCTGCAGCACAAACCCTGGACCCCTTCCTCCGGTATGCGAGCCTTCGGGAAAGGGACCCTCTGGGGAGGGGGCTTCCGTGTCGCAGGCATGAAACGGCAGCTCCCGAAGGCCGATTGAAAGCACACGAAGCTCCTCTCCCCGCCCCGCGCATCGCTTAAGGGGACCCACAGTGACGAGAGAGGCCGCTCCCCACCTTCCGGCGGTACGAGAAGAGAGGGTTTCTTTTCTAAATAAAACAAATGGCAATGATTTAGGGATGAAACGTGCCGCTCGGGGAGCCGAGGGGGAAGCAACGGCCGCGCAAGCCCGGAGGGGGACGGAGAGGGCGACCCCGAGCCCCAGGGTGGCAGTGGCAGAGGTGGCTTCGCTGACCGAAGCAGCGTGGCGCGGCCGGGAGGGTTATTTGGGTTATTTCTGCTTTGTTTCTCCTCACAAATGGGCTGGGGAAGCCAGGCCGTGCCTCAGCCAGGCCTCAGCCAGGCCCCTGCCCCGGTCCCCTGCGCCGGCCCGGCCCCTTCCTCCGCACCCGCCTGTTGCTCGTTCACTCACTGCGTGTTTCCATTAAATAAAGGTGAGAAACACCCGCCTCGGCCCGGCTCGCTCCCGCCCAGGGGCTCCGCCGGCCCCGGCCTCGGCGCCGTCATGGCGGCGCTGTCATGGCGGCGGGGCGCTGTCATGGCGGCCGCTCCCCGTATCCTAGCAACGCCGCTGCCCCTCCCCTCCAGCGGGCGGGGAGGCGTGGCCGAGCGCCGCCGGCTCTCATTGGCTGGCCCGAGGGCGGGGCGGGGACTCGGCGCGGGGACCTTCACGCGGGTGGCGCGGGGTCGGCGCGTGACGTAGGTGGCACCGGGATCCCCTGTGCCCCCCCCCCCCCCCCGGATCGGGGAATCCCCTGTCCGTCCGTCCGTCCGTCCGTCCCCGGGTGCGGGCACCGCGGGGTCGGGGGATCCCCGGGATCGGGGCTGAGCGGGATCGGGGGGAGGGGAGAGGGGATCCCCCGGGATCGCGCCGAGGGCGATCGAGGGGGGGGGGGTGTCCCCTGTGATCGGGGCTGTGTGGGACTGGGGGCGGGGGAGAAGGATCCCCCGGGTCTGGGGTTGTGCGGGATCGGGGGCACCCCTGGGATCAGGCTGAGTGGGATCGGGGCGGGGGGGATCTCCTGGGATCAGGGGGATCCCTGGCATTGGCCTGAGCGGGAGCCTGGTGGGGAGATATCCTCTGGGGTCGGATCGGGGGGGATCCCCTGGGATTTGGGGGGATCCTCCGGATCAGGACTGTGTGGGATCGGGGGGGAAATCCCCCAGGATCGGGGCTGTGCAGGATTGTGGGGATCCCCCAGGATCCGGGCCGTGTGGGATCAGGTGATCTGCTCCTCCTCATCTGGCGCGCTGGGAGATCCCATCTCTCCCCCGGATCTGCCCCATGCTGGGATCCATGCCCTGCCGTGGGAGGGTTTCACAGCCATACTGGGGATCTGGTCTGTGCAGGGATCTGCCCCCCCCCGGGGAGGATCCACTGTCCCCAGCCTTTCCTGACCAGGGCCTGATCCCCCCTCCCCTCCCAGTCCACCCCGTGCTGGGATCTGCCCCCCCGGGGGGATCTACTCTGCCTCCACCGGGGACCCTGGTGCCGGGATCTCCCCTCCCTCCGGGATCCCTCCTGTGCCAGGATCCGCCCCGTCCCCCTCTCCCCAAGGGCCCGTCAGCCCCCGGGGATCCCACCCTGCGCCGGAGGGATCCAGCTGCGGGGGGCACCCTGGGGTGGGGGGCACCCTGGGGTGGGGCCACGGCCCTCGCCGGGATCCACTCCGGGCAGGATCCCCAGGATCCGGGCCCCGGTGCCCGCAGGTGACGGATGCGCCTGCCGGGGGCCATGCGGCTGGTGCGGTTCCGGGGGGCCGGGGGGGCCGAGCCCCGGCTGGGGCTGGAGGAGGCGGCCGGGGGGAGCCTGGTGGACCTGAGCGCGGCGGAGCCGGCGCTGCCCCGCTCCATGCGGGCCTTCCTGGAGAGCGGCCAGAGCGGCCTGGCCGCCGCCCAAAGGTGGGTGCCCTCGCGCCCGCGTCACCCACGACGCCGCCGGACGCGGCCCCGGCGCTGAGCCCCGCCGGCCCCGCAGGGCGCTGGAGTTGGGCCGGCACCGGCTGCCGCGGGGGACGGTGCGGCTCCTGGCACCCGTCGGGGACCCGGAGAAGGTGATCTGCGTGGGGCTCAACTACCGCGACCACTGCCTGGAGCAGGACGTGAAGATCCCCAGGGAGCCCATCATCTTCAGCAAGTTCCCCAGCGCCATCATCGGGCCCTTCGATGACATCGTGCACCCCGAGGAGAGCAGCGTGAGTAGCCCCGGGACCCCCACCCCGCCACCGCGTCCCCCCCCGCGGGGTGCGGCCCCTCCGAGCCCCCCCTCTTCTCCCCCAGGAGGTGGACTGGGAGGTGGAGCTGGCCGCCGTCATCGGGAAGAAGGGGCGGCACATCGAGGTAACCCCCCCACCGTCCCCCTCCGCGTTTCCGTGTCCCCCCCCGCTCTGTTAAGCGAGTCCCCGTTGTCACCCCCCCCAGGAGTCATCGGCGCTGGACCACGTCGTGGGCTTCACAGTGGCCAACGACGTCAGCGCCCGGGACTGGCAGAGGAGGAACGGGAGGCAGTGGCTGCTGGGGAAAACCTTCGACACCTTCTGTCCCCTGGGGCCGGCCCTTGTCACCAAGGACGCGGTGGCAGGTGGGAACAGGACAGGGACGGGATGGGGACTCTTTCCTGGCTAACACCGGAGGCAGCGGGCACCGAATTTGCCCAAAAGCATCCATCTTTTTCCCCAAGGGGGGCGTTCAGGGTGGCGGGGGTCCCACGGCGCCGTCCCCACGTCCCCTCCCAGTGTGACGCGTCCCCTCCGTCCCCACAGACGTCCACAACCTGAGCATCCGCTGCAGCGTCAACGGGCGGCTGATGCAGGACAGCAGCACCAGCCAGCTCGTCTTCAGGCTGCCCAAACTCATCGCCTGGGTCTCCCGGTAGGTGCCGGGGGGGGCCAGCGGCACCGGCACCGTGCCCCGGAGGATCGGGGACTGGTGCGGACGTCTCCCACTGTCCCCCCCGCAGGTTTGTGACACTGGTCCCCGGGGACATCTTGCTGACGGGAACCCCTCCTGGTGTGGGGGCCTTTCGGAAGCCCCCCGTGTTTCTTAAGGTGAGGGGAAAGGAGGGGCTGGAAAGGGGGTTGGGGTGGCAGAGCGGGGAGATAGAGGACCCCGCGGGGGACAAGGGGGGCTGCCAGCACCTCCTTGCCCCTCGCAGAGAGGAGACGAGGTGCGGTGCGAGATCGAGGAGCTGGGCACCATCTGCAACAAGGTGGTGTGAAGAGGGGGACGCCAAATCTCACCCTGCTTCGGCTGCCGCCTTCGCCCCCCGCCCCCCGCGGGGGTTCAATAAATCCATGAGCCGGGTGGGGTACCTGCTCCCAGGTTTATCGGCGGCTACGGCTGGGCGAACTGCCGGATGAAGGCTTCCAGCTTCCCCCGGCTCGCGCTGGAGCGGAAAGGCTGGGCGAGGTGGAGGAGGGGTCCGGCGGGGGTCTGCACCTCCTCCAGCACCTGGGGAGGGAGAGGGGGGTGAGCGGGGGGGGGCAGCTCGAGGTCGGGGGGGGCTGGCAGAGCCTTGGGGGTGCTTACCCCCATCTCCTTGAAGGTCTGCAGAGAGCTCAGGGCCAGGCTCCTGTTGGGGTACGCTGGGGGGAGAGAAATCCCCGAGGGAGCACCCACGTCCCACCCTGCGGGCACCCACAGCCCGGCTTTGAGGGGGTGCTGACCCCAAAGCAGGACCCCCGCGTCTGGCCCCCACCCCGACTCACCGAAACCGTCCTCCTCGGCCAGGAATGGCAGCAGTGCCTCCACGTAGGCTGCCTCTGGGGTTGGGGAGAGAGGAGGGGGTGTCAAACCCCACTGCCCCCAGCTCCCGGGGGGCACAGCCCCTCTCCGGTCTTGGTGCAGAGCCAGGGCTGCAAGGGAGCTTCGGCTGTGCCTCAGTTTCCCCAAGAGGTGAGCCAAGGGGGGCTGGTGTGGTTGGAGAAGCAGTTGCCCACACCGGAGGGGTCCTACCGGGCTGGGGCCAGCTGGGTTGGTCCAGGAAAGCCACCGCTCTGGCGTAGGTCCTCAGCACAGGGCTCAGGAGCCGGCAGAGGAAGAGGAGGAAGCCGGGTGAGCCCTGGGGCTCCCTGAGCTGGACGGGGGAAGCCAGAATTTGGTGAGACCATCCTCACCCTGCCACGGAGGCAGCTGGGGCGCGTTGGGGGACACCCCGAGTACCTTGAAGCAGCGCTTGGGGACCTCGTCCTCACTGTCACTGTCGCTGTCGGTGAAGTCCATCCCTGCCCAGGGCTGTCCCCTGCAGAAGGGCCGTGGGGCCAAGTCGCAGACCCAGCGCTCGCTCTCCGGCTGCGGGGACAAGCCGGGTGCGGGGACCTTCGATGCCACCCCACAGGGACCCCGGTTCCTCGTCCCCTTCCCAGCCAGGAGGGGAGGATGCAGTAAGGACTGAGCCACCCATCCCCAGCGTGGGGGTCCTGGGGGGCACCCACCTCTTCAGCCTCCAGCAGCCCACAGAGGAGGAGCTTGTCCACCACGTCCTGGCTCCGGCACTCGAGGGGCTGGCAGGGCTGGGGGAGAGGAGGAAAGGGGCTGGCAGGCGGCCGGACTCCCCAGAGCCACGCAGGCAGCGGTGACAGGCCACTTCCACGCGATGGCAGTGCCACCCCACGCCACCAGCCCCTACCTGGAGCCCCAAGAGGTTTGGGGGCAGCAGCCGGAGCAGCTCCAGGCACTTGCGGTGCAGCTCGTCCTGGCTGAGCACGATGCCGGAGGGGCTGACAGTCACCCCCAGGAAGGGCAGCATCTCCCTCAGCAAGGCACGGATGGCACACGCTGCCGGGAAAACAGCATCACCGATTCCTCCAGCGTCACCGATCCCCGGTGTCACCGATCCCCCGCACCTCGCTCCTTACCTCCCACCGCCTCGCTGGCGAAGACAGGCAAGATGGCAGCGCTGTGGTGGCCCAGCTCCCTCAGGGCCTCCGCCGAGGCCTCGGGGACCACCAGGACGTCGCCGATGGGGGACAGGCGGTAGAGGGTGAGGCGGGCTCCGAGCAGGACGAGGCTGTGCTGCACCAGGGCACGGAGCTGCCCCGAGAAGCCCACGTCGCGCTGGCGCAGCAGGATCTCCTCCAGCAGCCAGGCGAAGTCCAGCATCAGCCGGGAAAGGAAGACGCCCTGGAGGAAGAGGAAGATGAGCTGGCACCCTACGTGATGGGGGCAGCTCCAGAAATCTTGCTCCAAAGGAAAAGAAACCTGGACGCCTCCTTGTCTCACCTCCCGGTGCTTGTGCAGCAGCAGTGCGGACGTGATCCCCACGGCCATGACGGCGGAGCAGGCAACGCCGTCTGCAAGGGAGCGAGGCGCTCGTTAGCCATCGGGGGATCAGCCCCCCGCCCCGAGCCCAAAGGGACCAGAAGGCAGCGGTGGTGACATCCCTTGGGCTGTCACCCAGCGGGTGCCGGGGCGCTTTTGCCCCCTCCCCGCCAGCCCCCGGTTGTTTGCACTCTCCATTTCCAGCCGGGGAACACGCACTGACAGGCAGCCATCACCCCGCCGGCTGCATCACCGCGGCATGCCAAAATAACCGGTAACGGCACAGCCGCCTCCGCACCGGCGGGAGCGGGGAGAGGCCGTCACGAGGGGTGACCCTGGCAGGACTGGCTGAGCACGGCTGACCCACAGCGCCGCACGGACGGGCAGACGGCTGGACGACGGACTCCCGCCTGCCCCAGCAGAGCCCCTCACCGCTCAGGGAGTGCAGGCCCAGCTCGGTCACCAACATTTCCTCTTCTGCCTTCAAGCTGGCGGCCGATGTGGGGCCAGGACCCCCAGCCTCTGCCTTCTTGCCATCCAGCTGGCTGGGGCTGGAGAAAACGAGGCGAGAGAGGTGAGAAAGCGGGACTGGGAGCAGACGTCGGAGGCGAGATGCTGCCCCGAGGCTCAGCTCCTGCTTACCACGTGCCGAGGATGGTGGGCAGCAGCAGCTCCTCCAGCGGCTTCCCCTCGCAGCTCTGCCTGACGAGGTTTTTGGCTGCAAACTCCTGGGAAGGAGGACAAACGAGCCGGTCAGTGCTCGCAGCCCTCAGCGCCAACAAGCTGACTTGATCCCTTGGGTCCCCAGGGCCCACGAGCGCTGCCCCATTGCCCCAGCAACCCCCCAGCTTCCCTAAGAGGTGGGCTCACCGGATCCCCTGGAGAACACCGGATCCCCTCCAGCCACCCCAAACCCCTCAGTCCAACCCGCAGCGGTTTGCGCAGCCACCGGCATCACGGCCATAAACCCTCCAGGGCTGGGACGGATCCAGCCAGGAGCCCCAGCTGGAAACCCGGCTGCCGTACCTGTAAGGAGAAGGGCTGGGCAAAGTCCACCCGGGCGCAGCCAAAGCTTCGGCGCACGGCCCGGCACGCTGCCCAGAGGCAAGCGCCGAGGCTGAGGGGCCGAGCGTCGTGCTGGGAGGAGAGGGGACCAAAGCATTAATGGGGCGATGGAGGCGAGCACCGCTCCCCAGGGACGTGCCCGGCGATGCGGGTGCTGCACCCACACCCCCGAGGCCTCTCACCTTTGCTCCTTCCCGGTGCAAACCGCCGGGGACCACGTCGTAGGCGATGCCCACGGGGACCAGGAGGACATCGGGGACGGCCCCGTCCCGCACAGCTCGGTACACCAGGGCCAGCCACTCCCGGGCAGGGGCAGAGAGGCGCAGGGCGAGGGGGGGCTCTTCCAGGAAGATGAGCAGAGGCTGCCGGCTCCTCAGCACCTCCTCGACGTACTGGTGGGGGAGACGGGGTGAGGCTGGGGGGTACCGGCAGCGCCGCGGGGATGCACGGGAGCTGCCGGCACCCATCGCGCAGCCAAAAGGCTTGGCCAGCCTGCAGTCAAGACACCCCGAGATGCCTTCGGCGAGCGTTTTCGGAGCTTCGGGGTGGGGGGGGGGGGGTGTTTCATCCCTCCCAGCACCCCGGGCTGGACCTACCGTGGCCAGGACAGCCCCTGGGAGCCCTTCGTCCCGGTCGCTCGGCGTCTGCTCCATCCCCGAAGGCAGGAAAATCCCTCCCAGGCGGCCAAGCAAGGCTCTGCAGGGGAAAGAAGACACCACGGACACCCACCTTGTGTGGGGCCACGTCCCCCGTGACCCCCACACAGCTCGGGGGCTTTGCGAGTGCCCCAAGCCGGTGTCTGCCGTGCCTTACCGGAGGCGAGGGCTGCAGACCTGGCCACCCACTGTCACCCTGGGCACCCCCAGCCCGTGGGAGAAGAGGAGGAAGGACAGGAGCAGCCCATCCAGCTGGGATTTGTGCGTCGAGAGGAAAACCAGTGGCACACCGGGCTGCAAGGAAAGCGGCCAGGGCTCAGCGCCCGGTGTGCCGGCGGCAAGGCGTGGGGCCGAGAGCAGCTCGCCGGGCTCCCTACCGTCCTGGCAGCCCTCAGCACCATCTCCAGCTGCCCTCGGTGGAGCTGCACGCTGAGGAAGAGGTGGTTCAGGAGCTTGAGCAGAGCCCAGTTGCACAGCCTGCAGAAAAACAAGCAAGTGAGCAACCCCGCGGGGGCTGTGGCTGCCTCCAAACCCCCCCCCGAGACCCTATCCAGGCCACCCTTCCCTGCCTCAGTTTCCCCATCCAGGCAGCAAAGGGGGTTGCATGAGACAGCTCGACTCAAAATGTCACTTCTCAGCTCCCGTAAAGCAAATAAACAGCTTTATTATAAATTAAGTTAAAACATTAAAGGCTGGATGTGACAAGACCACCCCCTTCTCCCCCTGGCAACAAAAGCTGAAGTCAATTACCCCTCCATCTCCCCGTCCTCCCGCACGCTGTTTACGGGAAGGATCCGAATGCTTTTATCCCCTGGGTAGTTTCTTCCCTTTAAATACTTCAGACTGCTCAGAGGGTTCTTTTATTACAGCTCAATCAGACAAGCAATTAGGCTACAATGCAACCTTTAATTGCCAATTTCTCAATGACAGGAGGAAAAAAAGAAAAGCCGGGAGAGAGGGGGGGGGCGCGGGGAAAAGTTCCCTTTTGCTTTGCTTTCATTTCCATCCTCCCAGTGGGGTTTTTTTTTTCTCCCTCCCTTCTCCACTCCCCTGTCAGATTCCAGCTCCCTGGAAGGAACTGGGGGAAATATCCCCAGGGAGCTGTGCAGGACCCCGAGGGCTGCCTGCCCTGCCCGCGTAGCCCTGGGCTCTCTGCACACGCGTCCCCCGAAGGACCCCCCTGCGTCCCCCGAAGGACGGCTCGTGGGAGCGAGGCACCGAGCCCCCGCTCAAAGCCCATCTGGAGGGGCTTAACGCACAAATTTAAGAGCCTGAGAGACCTGGAGAGGAGGAGAGGGACTGGGAATGCCCCAGCCAGGAACTGGGATCCCTCCAGGAGGGGGTAGGAGATGCCCGTGAAGGGGGATCCGCACCCACAACCCTCCCTGGAGAGGGGGTGCAGACCTCAGCAAGAGAAGGGAGAGCGGGGCCTGGATTTCAGCCAGGATCTCGAGTGCTTTCTCCTTCCACCGCCGGCGGCATTCGCCGTCCCCTCTCGAGCCACGGGACCGGCCGGTAGCGACATTCCGTACCCTGCGAAGGGGATGGAGGGGAGGTGGGAAGCACGAGGCAGAGCGAGAGGTTAAAAAGCATTCTGCGTTACAGTAATTACAGTGTACTGGCTGCCAGCCTCGTGCTGTGTAATTAGCGATGACAACGAGTTAGGTGACAGTTGCCTGACAAGGCCACGTCACCCCAGACGCTGCGTGCTTGGGACAGGGCGAGACTGGGAGAGCCTCGGCAGCATCCCGGGCAGAGCCAGGAGACGGGAGAGCCGGTTCCCCACCGAACAGGGGCACCAGCCCCTTTTGGGGGTGCTGAGCCCAGGGGGAGCGGCTGCAAAGCCCCTTCCTCAGGGTGAGCTCGTGGGAAGGGCACAGCAGCGAGGAGGAGCTGGCACATTTCTTTCTGCCGGGAGCAGACGGGAGCATCCCTCGCTCCGGCGACCGAACGGGATCCCACAGGACTGGGGGACGAGACTGCAGGACCTGGGTCCTGCCAGGGGTGAAGGCGACCCCGGAGAGCCCCTCCGGCTGCTCCCACCTACCTCTTGCTGCGGCAGATCCTCGCCGGGAGGTCTCCGGGGGTGTCGGCAAGAACTTTCCAGTCCCAGACAGCGAGGAAACCACAGACCCTTCGGACCAGCCAGCCCCGGTACCTGAGCAGGGAGACGTCCCAGTGGTTAGAGGGTTTTCCAGGGTGCTCAGCCTCCCTCAAACCACCTGTTTGCAAGAATTTGAGGTTTTTCTCCCCGTTTTACAGCTGGGAAAACAGAGGCACCAGCAGAGCGATGCTCCCAGCCGCCCCGGTCCTCGCAGCATCGCTCCTCGCGTGGGAAGGAAACCTGCAATTGCTAGAAACACGCAGGGGATGCTGCAGAGGTCCCAAATCGGGGACTTTTCCAAGTCTGCCCCCAAATCAGAGCTAGGAAGCACCCGAAAGGGACGTACGTGAGGTTTTAGATATCACAGAGCGTGCGGCAACCCAGCCAAAGGGCTGCAGGTGGCCGGAGAGGGACAGGGGAGCTTCAGACCTTCGTCTTTCTGCTCATGATCTCAGCCACCCATCACCGGGCTCTTTTTAGCCATCCCGCAACTCCTGAGTCGCTGCGAGCGGAGATGAATTATTCAAATAGTTTGAAAGCTGGAGCTGGGATGTTTCAAGCTGAATGGAGTATAATGACCCGATTTGGAAAAATACAGCGCAAAATTGCTAAGCCACCAGGGACTGCTCTGAAAGGGGAGAGGAACCGAAGGAGTCCAGCACCTCCGGAACAAAAAATATCACGCATTTGGCAAGGAAATGGCTCCTGGGCTCCATGTCAGCTCCTCGGCCAGAGGAAAAGGCTGGTTGACACCAGCTGGAGGTCTGGAGTTAGGGCCCATGGGGAGGAGGAAGAGCAGGAGGGGTTGGGGAAGAGGCCGTTTCGCCTCTCCCCAGGGGCCGGGAGCCAGGCTTGCTCCAAGCGCTGCGTGCGTGAGCTTGTCCTTGTGCCGAAGCCAGAGAGAACGAAAACACCCCCAGCCCCCCCGCCAAGCTCTTCTCAACGGCATCAAGATACCAAGTTTTGTTTAAAAAAAGAAACAACCCCAAATCCTCAACTCCGTGGCCGACTTCTCCCAGCCTGAGCGTGACAGTAGCCAGAGGCACAGACCAAGCCCTCTCCCCTCTGCTCTTATTAACCCTCTGCGCTTGGAGATGCGGCTTCCAGCCTTTCAAAATATAATTAAAATAACTCCTTCTTGGACTAATTAGGGAGCAAGGGTGATGGAGAGGCGTCCCCACACTCCTGCGCAGCAGGGAAAGGGATTTCCAGGGGGATTTGGACAAAAGGAAGAATAAAACCTGGGGGAAAAAAAAAAAAAAAAAGTGGTTTGCCCAGCGTTCCCTGGCACAGAGCTCGTCCCGTCCTCACCGTGTGTCCTCCTCCGTCACCCGGCTGGCATCACAGAAGCCGAGAGAGGAGAGCTGCTTGTGGTAGAAACCATCCTGGAAGGGGAAAGCGGGGTCAGCTCTTACGGCAGCAGCGGGTCTGCCTTTGAAGGAGGACAGCTCGGAGGGGTGGGGAGGTTTCGGCTGTGCCTGCCCCGCTCCAGCCCCCAGCCCTCCCGCCGGGCACACGAGACCCTTCGGATGGGGCTCATCCTCTTCGCCAGCATCCCGGGATCCCAAACTCTCTTCCCAGCCAGCTCTGCGAAGCCCAGAGCTTCCAGGGTCATGCTCTTACCCAGCTCTTCGGGGTGCAGGTCTGGCAGCAACGCCCCGAGAACGGACGGTACTTGCCCAAAAAAGGGATGAAAACTTCCAGTTTCTGCCCCGAATCGCAGACCCAGGTTTTCATCTGTGGAGGGAAAGACAGACAGGGAGGAGCGAGGGATGGCACGAACCCTGCTTGCCCTGGAAAATACCAAACGTTGGTGAACGCTCCCCAAAACGCACTCGCAGTGCGGGGAGAAGTCCTGTTACTGGGGAGAAATAAAGCAAATTTAACTGGGATCGGAGGGGTGGCCACAAAGTGGGACTCAAGCTGGTTTCCCCCGCTGAGGGGACGCTGCCCACCTCTCCGGCCACGGAGTCACCTTCGCTTCTCTGCCGCTGTCACCAGAGGAGCGTGGGGACCCAGATCCGGTGGGATTAGCACCCCGAGGGGGCTCGGGCAGCGGGTTCTGCACAGGGATGAGCCCTCGGAGACGCGTCCGGCGCCGGCCCACGGAGCTCAGCTGGGGAGACACGGGCAAGAGGGGGTCAGTGAGAGCCGGGGGGGCATGCGGGGAGACCCCAGACCCCTCGTCCCCATCCCGCCTGCAGCGACCAAGGCCGGCAGCCAGCAGGAGACCCTTCCACCACCATAACCAGAGCCGTGGGGCAACGGGGTGACACAGGATGGGACCTGCAGGGTGCTGGGAGAGGAGGTGCCGAGCCCCTCTCCCCATGTCAGGCCTTTGCAGGGAAGGGACCTGCTCCTCGGCGGGGAAATGGATGGTTTATAGCACAAGAAGATGTGGGGGGGGAAATCAACCCAGCAACCAACGCGCCAAAAGCCCTCGGGAAAAGAATTTATTCTTCGTAATCGAGCTCCGGTGCCGCTACAATTGACTTTTCCCTCCCACACCCTCCTCCCCCCGGCAAGGAGATGCCAATCTGTACCCAAAAAGCCCGCAGCACCCGTGCAGCCTGCCCCGAAAGGCTGAGATCCTGCCCCCTGGCCAGCCTCAGCCCCCCCAAATCGGGCTGGGGGCACCCGGCATGGCCCACCGGTGCTGGGAGAGGGGCTGCTTGTACGAGAGACCCCTCCTGCAAGGGGTCAGGGGCTTTGAAATCACATCTACCCCCTCCCTTTGTTATGGGGTAGTTTTAAGGAATTTTATTCCCCAAAAAAAGAGAGGAGGGAGGAAAACAAAACCAATTTGTTTTTAAAACGTTGCTGGGGGGGGGTAAAGAAAAGCAAGGTTGGAGAGAAGGAAACCCCAGCAAGGTTTGGGACCCACCGGGAAACACCCCCCCCCCCAGCGTGATTTACCGAGGGGTGCTCATGGTGTGGGGGGAAGGGGGTCACCCCCCCTTGTTTGGGGATCGGAGCCTCCCCTCGGTGCCCACCCTTGTCCCCAGGGAGCCACGTACCTCCGAGACCGGCCGTCACGGGTGGGGGGACGGCGCTGGCAGCCCCCGGCGTGGGGTCGGGGTGGGGGGGTGTCCCCAGGCTGGGGGAGAAGAGGTGCCGGGACGCTCGAGGGTCCTGGAAAAAAGACGACAGAAATTGGCAGAAAGCCTTATTTCGGCAGGTTTGGGTTGCTCGGAGGGGGCTGCTGGCAGAGGACACCCCCACGAGCCCCACATGTCCCATAGGGCCTTGGGGGGGTGACACACCCCACACCCCCTATAGAGACTTGGGGGGTCTCACACACCCCACACAGGCCCCACACACCCTATAGGGCCTTGGGGGAGGGTAACACACCCCACACCCCCTATAGAGACTTGGGGGGTCTCGCACACCCCACACAGGCCCCACACACCCTATAGGGCCTTGGGGGAGGGTAACACACCCCACACCCCCTATAGAGACTTGGGGGAGGGGTCACACACCCCACAGGGCCTTGGGGGAAGGTAACACACCCCACACAGGCCCCAGACCCCCTATAGAGCCTGAGGGGGGGGGAGGTTACACCCCCCACACCCCTATAGGACCTGGGGGGGGGGTTTACACACCCCACACCCCCTATAGAGCCTGGGGGGGTCACACACCCCCACACCCCGCAGCCCTGGGGGGGTCACACCCCGCCAGCCCCGGCCCGGCCCCGCTCTCACCGCCGCAGCCGCAGCCCCGGCCCGCTCCGCCCGGCACAGCCCGGCCCCGAGGGGCGGCGGGGGCCGGGCCTGGCTGCCCCGGGCCTGGCTGCCCCCGGGCCTGGCCCCTGCCCCCCTCGTGGACCCTTGTCCCCCCTGGGGACGTGGCCCCACCCCTGTCACCCCTCGGTCCCCATCCCCGCCACCCCCAGGGACATCAGCCCCGGCCTCATCATGGCGTCCTACCCCCAGCCCAGGTCCCCATCACCCTTGGGGACATCAGCCCCAGCCCCTTCCCAGGTCCCCATCACCCTTGGGGACACCAGCCCCAGCCCCATCACGGGGTCCCAGTCCCACTCCCAGTCCCGGTCCCCACCACCCCAAGGGACGCAGCCCCAGCCCCATCACGGGGTCCCAGGGCCACCCCCCACCCCGTCACCCCCAAGGACCCCAACCCCCGTCCCATCCCGGGGTCCCAGCCCCACCCCGGGTCCCCGTCACCCTCGGGGACATCAACCCCAGCCCAAATCCCCACCACCCCCAGGGCCGCCAGCCCCCACCCTCGGTCCCCACCCCCAGGGCCATCACCCCAGACCTCAAAAAAACCCTCCAGGGAGCCGGGGGAGCCCGAACGGGCCGAATTTGCCTGAAAACACCCCAAAAAAGGCAACGTTTTTCACCTGCCGGGGCTGATGCTCCCACCTCCCCGGGGGCTGGCACAGCAAATCTGCCTTTAAGTGCAGCTGAGAGCTTTTATCCCTTAATCGTCCTCTGGCGGGGAAATAATAAGGGGGAAAAAACAAAGAAAAGACAAGAAAAAAAGGAAAAACAGAAGAAGAAGGGGAAAAAAAAAAAAAAACACCAACTTATTTACTTGGCAGGGAAGAGGAGGAGGGAGAGCGGGGGGGCTGCTGCCATACCCGGGGGCTTGGGGGGCTTTTTAGGGGGCAAGAAATGGGGGGGGGGGGTGTTTTGGTGGGACCCTGCCTGCCCTGAGCCCGTCTTCTCCAAAAATGGGCCCCTTCGCACTTTTTCTGGCTTTTTCTCACTTTTTTCCCCTTTTTTTCCTTGCTTTTTCTGTTTTTTCCCTCGCTTTCCGGGGGACCCCGATAACAGCAAAGCATCTTCACGCAGCGTCGCCCATAAAATATCCCCGAAACAGGAAGATTTCTGGCAACCCAACCCATTTTTATTTTACATTTTTAAATATTTTAAGCATAAATCGGCTGCCGTGGCTCCCCCCGCCGCGCCGCGGTGGCTATGGTTACCGGATCTTCCCTTCCCCGGCTTTTATTGCTCTGCCATTAAACCCAAATACAAATCAAAAGCTTTCGCAGCCGTTCCCAGCTCCTTATTTTTAAATATTTGAACGGGAACGCGCATTTTTTTCCCCCGTGCAGAAGCAATTCCCTCCCCCCACCCCGCCGGCTTCACGCCTGACCTTCCTCCGCCGGCGAAAGTGGCCAAATTTTGTCACAACTCCCCAAAACAAAGTAAAAGATCTCGGGAGGGATCATCCCGGGCGCTGGCGCGGAGGGGTTTGGCACGTCTCTCGTATTATTATGATATTTCATCATGTAATTAACCGGCGTTAATTAAAAGCCCAGCCCCGGGGGCAAGGCCTGGAGCAGCCCCGGCAGAAGCAGGCTGAGCCCTGGCAAGAGCTCATTGCACCTCACAGCCTCACCCAAGCTCCCTGCGAGCGTTCCCCACACCAGTTCAAGGTAGCGCCTTCATACTGGTCCCAGTTTGGGTCCTGAGCATTCACCCCCACCCCAGCTCAAAACCAGAGCAGTGCCCGGGGGAGGACGTCAGCAATTAATATTTCCGCTTAATTAACCTCCCCCTCCGGCTGCTTCCCCAGCGCTAACGAAGGGATGTCGATTATTCCGGCGGCGATAACGCCGGGGCCGGCGGGTCAGCGACACTGCGGCTTCACCGCGGGGGTCAGCCGCTGCCCCGAGCGCCGCGGGAGGGGGAATAACCCCCCCCAACCCATTTCAACCCATTTTAATCTATTTTTCGGCAAGAAGCTCACCCTGCTTGAATTTCCGCGGCCCTTTTTTTGCAGCAAACCTGGTTCCACGGAATATACAGGGCGGGGGGACTCGAGGAATCGCCATGGCAACCCGTGGGCTGTTTTGGGGGAATTCGTGGGGAGTAAAAGGGGGAGAAGGGGGGGGGCAGAGCCGGCGGCGCTGGGGGTACGGGGTGGGCAGGGGGTATCGGGTCCCGGTGGGGATAGGCTGGTCCCATGGGGCCATGCCCAGCCCCACGGGGCCATCCCCGTCCCTATGGGGCCATGAGCATCCCCATGGGGCCATATAAAGCCCCATGGGACCATGCCCAGCCCCATGAGACTGTGCCCAGCCCCACAGGACCATGCCAGGCCCCATAGAACCATATCCAGCCCCACGGGACCATGCTCAGATCTCCATGGGACCATGCCCAGCCCCATAGGACCATGTCCAGCCCCATAGAACCATATCCAGCCCCACGGGACCATGCTCAGATCTCCATGGGACCATGCCCAGCCCCATAGGACCATGTCCAGCCCCACAAGACCATGCTGAGAGTCCCAGCCCCATGCCCAGCCCCACAGGACCCCACACCCCGACAAGACCACGTCTCCTCCCCACGACGTGGGGTGCAAAGCGACCGGCACGGGGGCAGCCATGGGGCAGAGGAGCCACAGCAGGACACGGCGCCCGAGGCGGGGAGCGGGTCCAGCCGCCCCGGGGCCGGGCTGGCGGGGGTCCAGCGGCTCGGCGTGCGCAGCCCCGTGGCCCCGGCCTCGTTCGCACGACCTCTCCCACCCCGAGCATCCTCCCAGCGCGCCAGGACGGGCCAACGGCCGCCGGCTGTGCCGGGCTCACGGGGGAGGAGGAGAGCAGCCGGGCTGGGAAAGGGCTTCCCAAAAGTTCAGCTGGTTTGGGGTGGATGGAGGTGAAGTTCCGCAGTGGGGCAGGGAGATGGGGCCGGCTCCGCCACTGCGGAGGTGAGCTGTCCCCGGCCATGTCCCCAGGCGATGGGGGGCACCGACGTGGGTGATGGTACCCCAGCGTGAGGCGTGATATACTGGCGTGGGTCACCGTGCGCTGGTGTGGGTCACCGTATACTGGTGTGGGACATCATGTACTGGTGTGGGTCACCGTATACTGGTGTGGGACATCATGTACTGGTGTGGGTCACCGTGTACTGGTGTGGGTCATTGCGCACGGGTGAGGGTCATCATGCACCACCATGAGTCGCGATGCACCGGTGGGGGTTGTGATGGACCCACAACCATCGTGGGTCACAATACCCCGGCGTGGGTCACGACCGCCCGGTGAGGGTCACCACACGCCGGTGTGGGTCACCGTGTGCCATCGTGAGTCACGGTACAGCAGCCTGAGTCACGACACACCGGTGTGGGTCACAACATGCCGCCATGAGTCACAACGCACCGGTGTGGGTCGCAATACCCTGCCGTGGGTCGCGATACGCTGTCACGAACCACAATACACCAGCGTGGGTGACGATGCTCCACCATGAGCCGCGGTTACACCCGTGTGGGCCATGGCACGGTGGTGTGGGTCCCGCTGCTGTGGGTCACAACACCCCAGTGTGGGTCACAACACCTCAGCACGAGCCACAACCCACGAACCCCCGCTGCAGCCCCTCGCCCCGGGCGGGCAGCACAACCCTATACGAGACACCCGCGAGTCCCCTATATCAGCCACCTGCGAATCCCCACCCCCAGCGGGGTCCCCCGACGCCGGGCTCTGTCCCCGGCCCCTGGCGGGTTGAACACCCTCGGGGCCGGCAGCTGCAGAGATTTATTCTTTGGCGTTGTTTAGGGATTTTTTTTAAATTATTATTATTTATTCCTTCCCGGGCGCTGCCATAAATAACCACCCCCTCCCAGACATCATGTTCCCGCTCCGCCGGCACACATTCCTCCCGGCCGCACTGCCGGCTGTCATGGGCCACGGCTCTTGTCCCCAACGGTCCCCAGGGATGGGGGGGACGGACACCCCCCGGAACCCCCCACGCCCCTCCCTTGACAAAAAGTGACATTTTTTCTTATTACAAAATATCTTTTATTGTTAAAAGGCCACAGCCCCGCCTTGGGGAGGGTTCTGCTGGGATGCCACCGGCCTTGGGGACAGGGGCTGTGGCGCGGTGGCACGTGCCCCCCGCCCCGGGTCCCCAGGGAAATCTGGCAGCGAGAGAAGGCAGCAGGCGGGCAGGCGCTGGCAGCGGGGGGGAGGTGGGGAACCCATCATCGCTTTGGGGGGCTTCAAAGCCCCCCCCCAAACCCAAGGGATGCCCCAGGCAGCGAGCGCAGCCAGGAGGAGGAGGAGGAGGAGGAGGAGGAGGAGGAGGAGGAGGAGGAGGAGGAGGAAGGGGGTGGCCAGAGCCCCTCACCAGGGCGTCGGGGCTCTGCAGCGGCAGAGGAGGCGTCGGAAAGCCTTGCGGAAGTCCTGGTTGAAGACGGTGTAGATGACGGGGTTGAGGGAGCTGTTGCAGTAACCGATCCAGAAGAAGAACTGGAAGACGCCGTCGGGGACCTTGCAGCGCCGGGGACAGAGCGCGCCCAGGCTGTAGAGGAAGAAGAAGGGGAACCAGCAGAGGACGAAGACGCCGATGACCACGGCCAAGACGAAGGTGAAACGTTTCTCCCGGTTGACCTGAGTCTTCCTCCTCCAAGGGTTCAATGCTGGCGGCCGATGTGCCAACACCACCCGCCCCGTCCCGGTGGCCAAGGTGTCCCTGGGGCGTCCCCCGGGCTGCGGGGACGTCCCTGCCCCGGGGCTGGGGGATGTCGGGGGCTCCTCGGGGCTCAGCAGCGAGGTCCTGTCTGCCGGCGGGCAGGTGCCCGGGGGGTCCGCGCTGGCTGGGGGGGTGACGTTTGGTGGCACCGATCCCGGTGGTTTGGTGCCGGCGGGGCGGGAGCGGTGGCGGCGTTTGGCGATCAGGTAGATGCGCAGGTAGACGAGGATCATGATGAGACACGGGGCGAAGAAGGAGCCGACGCTGGAGGAGAGGACGTACCAGGCCTCCTCGTTGAGCTTGCACTGCGGCCGCCCCCCCGCCGCCACCTTCTTCTCCCCCTTATAGACCAAGGGCGGGAGGGAGATGACGGCGGCGATGGTCCAGACGATGAGGATGCTGCACTTGATGCGCCGCGGCGTCCGCTTGGCGTTGTACTCGATGGCGTGGCTGACCGACCAGTAACGGTCCAGGCTGATGGCGCAGAGGTGGACGATGGAGGAGGTGCAGAAGAGCACGTCCAAAGCCAGGTAGATCTCGCACCACGTCTTCTCGAAGTACCAGTAGCCCAGGAGCTCGTTGGCCAAGGAGAAGGGGATGATGAGGGTGGCCACCAAGATGTCGGCGGCCGCCAATGACACCAAGAAGAGGTTTTGGGGCGCCCGCAGCGAGCGGCTGCTCAGCACGGCCATGATCACCAGCACGTTGCCCGTGATGGTGAAGAGCACCAGGAAGGTGATGGCGGCGGCGATGGCGGCGGTGGCTTGTACCGAGTAACCGCCCTCGGGGCCCTCCATGGTCCCGCCGGCCGCGGGGTCCGGCTGCCGGTGCTCAGCGGTGCCCCGGGGTGCGGGAGGACGAGGCCGCGGGGTGCTGGGGGGCACCGGTGCCCCTTGCCATGCTGCCCACCGGGCTGCCTGCCCTGCCCGCTGGTCCCTGCTGCTGCCTGCACCCCTGCCTTGCCCTGCCTGCGGTCCCTACTGCCGTGCTGCCTGTACCTCTGCCTGCGCCCCTGCCCTGCCTGTACCCCTGCTTTTCCCTGCCCACGCCCCCAGCCCTGCCTTCCCCTGCCTGCACCGCTGCCCTGCCCGCTCCGAGCCCCCTGCCCCGTGCTGCCCGCGGTCCCTTACGCTGCCCGCACCGCCCTGCCCGCGCCCTGCCCGCACCCCGCCCTGTCCCGCCCTGCCCGCGCCCCGCGCTGCCTGCGCCCTGCCTCGCTCCCCGCTGCCGCTGCCGGTGCCGGTGCCGCTGCCGCTGCCGGTGCCGGTGCCGCTGCCGCCGGGCTCTGCGCTGCCGGGCGCCGCCTCCGCGGGGTTTTAAGCGGACGCGGGTGGGGGCTGAGCCGCCGCCGCCGCCCCCGGGGCGGAACCGGGAGGCACCGGGGGGGACACGCGGCCGCCGGCGGGGCCGGGCTCCGGCCGGGCTCCGCTCCTTCCCCCGCTCCTTCCCCGAGCCCCGCGGCTCCCAGCCCCCCAGGGGTGTCCCTCCCGGGCATCCGTGTCCCTTCCCCGGCACCTCCACCTCTTCCCCAGCACCCCCCTCCCTCCCTCCCCGGACCCCCCCTCCCCGATACCCGCATCCTCCCTCAGCACCCCATCCCTTCCCCGGCACCCCCTCCCTCCCTCCCTGGGACCCCCTCCCTCCCCGATCCCTTCCCCAGCCCCTCCGTCCCCCCCCAGCACCCCCCCCCGGTACCCGCCTCCCCTCCCCAGCACCCACACCCCCCAGCACCCCCATCCTCGCCGGCCCAGGCACCCGGGGAGGCGGCGGTGGGAACAGCCCCGCCGGGATCTCCCTCTTCCATCCCCGGGGAGCCGAGGCCGCGCTCCCCATCCCACCACCTCCCCGCTCCCCTCGTCCCCCCAAAACCACCCCCAAGGTGCTTTTCTTCGCCCCCCGAGCCCCGCTGCCCCCATCCCACCCTCCTCCTCCCACACCTCCAAATAATTTATGCAATAATTCAGGATTGGGAGAGAAAAAAGCCCGACACCGGGCTCCTTTTTGCCCATTTATTGTGGGTTTTTTTGGCCGGGGGAAGCATTTTCCGGCCCTGCTGCCACGAAGGCGATCGCCTTTCCACGGGGGTAAGGGCACAGGCGGCCGTCGGGGGCCGTTTGGCGATGCACCGCTCTTATCCCCCCAGCTCCTCGCTTCTCTTGTTCAAACACACCTTTTTTCTCCAGCGCTGGGCTTTTGGGGATTTTTTTTTTCCCTCTCCCCTCTTTTGAGGGCTGAAGATGCTTTCGGAGCATTTCTAAGCACCCGCTCCCAGGCACGGAGCGGCCGGTACTGCTCCCAGCTCGTCCCCGAGCCTCACCCAGGGACGGGGCTGTAATTTGGATTTCGTAAAAGGGGGAAACTGAGGCACAGAGGGCTGGGAAAGGAGGGAGCGTGTTGGGAAACCGCACCTCGGCCTCAGAGAACCTGCGAGCAAGAGGCCCGTCTCCCCTGGAACAAGAGGTTTTCCTGAAATCAAGCAGCTGCTCTTGCAGACGCGGAGGCTGGGAGGGATTTTTCTTTCCCCCCCCCGCCTCGGTGCTCTCGGCGTCATCTCACCGCAGGGCAGAATCCGACCCTGGTTTCCCTCCTCCGGAGCAGCTTTTCTGCTGCCGAGCCCCAAAGTTGGCTCCCAGACCCCGCTTCACCCTTCCCCGCTCTCCGGAGCTGCCCTCCGCCAGCAGAAACCCTCTCCCCCCAACCCCAGCGCAGAAACCAGAAGCAAATCCAAGTCCGAAAGCCTCCGTTATGCCAAGGAAAACATTTTCTCCTCCTTTTATTAACTTATTTAGGCGCTGACATGCACAGTAACGCCTCGGGGGGAGTTCAGGGAGGCTCCCCAAAGCTGGGGGGACGAGCTGCCCCCCCTGCCCCAGCAACGGGGCTGCGCTCGTGCTCTCCCCTCTGACCCCACCATCAAGGTGAAACGAAGGTGCCGCAGCCCGGAGCGGGGGGTTTTAAACCCTCCCGAGGTGCTGCCGGAGCCACGATTTGATTCAGGAGCCGTGTCGCCGTGCTCCAGCTCCGCCTGGAGCATCGCTAAACCTTCCTGTGGGGGGTAAAGAAAGACGGGAGCACAGATTCGAGACAGACAGACGGGACTATCCCAGCCTGAGGTTGGTGGCTCATAAAATCCACCCACTCCGCCACGTTTTTCTCCTTTGCTCCTGGAGATTTCTGCCTGGAGAGGGTCAAATCCTGCGGCTCGCTCCCGCAGCCCCGAGCAATGCCGACACCGCAGCTTGCGGGGCGAGAGGGGGAAGGACCGCGCCACCCTTTCTGGGGATTTAGGGCAAAAATCTACCCTCGATGGCGTCCCAGGCTCCCGACCGCCCTCAGCTCAGTCCCAGACCCTTCTCTCGCTGCGCTTCTCAGGGCAGCGGCCACCTCCCATCGCTTTGCGTCCACCACCTCGACCCGCAGGGCCCTTCCCGAGCCCCCCGACCAGAGGCGACGGCGGCCAGGCATCCTCCGAGAGCGGGGCGGCGAGCAGAGCTCCCTGCGGCGCGTCTCCCTCCGTTTCAGATCAGTCGGGCTTCTCCTTCCAGCTCAACCTGCAGGTCGCAAACGCCCGTGAAGTGGATCTCCTCACCGGCCCGGCTGCTGCCGGTGGAGGCGGAGGGAGGGGACGGCTGTTGAAGGCCGTCTGCCATGGGGCTTCGGCTCACGTAGGCCTCCAGGGATTTCAGGAGCTGCTTCGGTTTCTTTTTGGTGGATAACTCCAGCTCTGGGGAGGTCAGGGGGAAACACGTGAGGACAGAGAGTGTATATACAGACCTGTATATTATTTCTGGTGTCCCAATGTATCCCCTCGGGAAAGGGGATTATCGTGCCCCTCGGCACGATTATGTTTTGCTCAGGATGAGAGAGCACGAAAAGCTCCTCACCAAAACCCCCGGCCGAGCTCAGTGTCAGCCTAAGTTCCCCCAAGATCCCCCCGGGATGGAAAGCGGATCGAAGCGGAGCCAGACCGTGACAGCTGGACCCTGTTTTAAGAGGGAGCCATTAGCACGGCGCATCCGAGCGGCTCTGTTGACATCAGTCTCCTCCGGAGTAAATAACCCTGCCGGTTAATTTAGTGCTCACTGGGAAAAGCACGCTGTCGGTGACTCTGCTTACACCCCGCACTACAAACAGGGCTTACGCAACCGCACTGCGGGATGGGAGCGAGAAACGTCCCCCTTTGTCACCCGCCTCAAGCCACCAAGACACAGCACCCCTCTGAACACGGCGGGCGCTTCCCCAGGTGCTCATCTTTAAGATTTGAGATGCAAAATGGGGGGAAAACCACGCCACAGGGCACTCGGATAGTTAAAAATTGCTGAAAATCTCGGTGTGAAGAATAAACGATGAACGGTTGGGGCTTTCTGGGCGTTACACCCCGTGGGGTTGGGCTCAGCAGGACACGGACGTGCTGAGAACGCACCGGGTTCGTCCTCCGGGCCTCGGGTTATTTTCCTCAGCTGGGAAAGGAGGGGAAAGCGCGGGGAAACGCACCCTTTAGGAGGAAGCCGGAGTCGGCGATGGTCTTGTGCTGCCATTTCCAGACGCGGTAGAGCCGCAGAAAGGCCGCCGCGTACAGGTCGTTCAGCACGGCGATGACTTGCTGCCGGCGGTTGCACTCCCTGAAAGGGACGGAGAAGGGCTCAGCCGAGGGAGCCGCCGGGGAGGGACCCCGCTCCATGGGAACGAGCGACAGATGCCCTTCGAGGTCCCAAAAACATCACCCAGCCCGGCTACGGAGCCGTCGGCCGCTCCAGGTCTCACCTGGAGAGACGTTCCTCCCTCAGGGCCTGGATGACGATGCGGGTGATGTTCACGGACATGATGCAGAAGGGGAAATTCTGCAAGAGAAGGAGCGTCATCGCGGCTCGGCTGGAAAAAGCCTCCTCTCTTCCGGCACGCGGAGGCACCCAGACAACACCTCCAGCCCTTTTACGCCGCACCCGCGCAGCCCCAAACCCACGGGATGGCGGCTGCAGGCGACAGATCCATGTAGCAGGATAATACTACTACGGATACAGGCTTAGATGGATGCTGTGGGTCAAGCCGAGCTTATATCCAGGCTTAAACCCAACCAAATCAGAGACCAAAATGCCAAGTTTAAGGAGACAGGCTCCGCTCACTCCCATTTTCACGCCGCGCTGCTCTTCGCCCGCTTCTCCGGCCCTTTTAAACTGTGCAGGTTCAGCTCCAACCCAGGATCCCGGGAGCAAATCTCTGATCTCCACCAGGATGCTAAAATCTCATTCCCAGCTTAAAGCCAACACCTGGACTTTGGCTCCAGCCTTTGAGCGGAGCTCCTCAGCTCTTTGGGGACAACCTTCCTCCCCTCACCAGCGCGAGGGGGATTAAGCCGCAAAAACCAAGTCAAGCCCTTAGAAGAGAAGGTTTTCGTGCTTCCCCCTCCCCGAGCATTAGGAATAAACGGGTAGCTACCACTGCAGGGAGCAAGCAAAGAAGGTGGAAGGACGTGCCTGCGTTTCGTGTTGGGATAGCCTGAAAATCTCTTGAGCTAGAGGCAGTGTCTGAGGATCCATGACAAAGTACAGCATCTGCATCAAGCCCAGCATCCCCGTCCCTCGCAGGTCAGTCCCGGGATCTGCGCCTGGAAGGGCGGGAGAGCCTGGTGAAGCGAGGGACAGCCCGGAGTCGCTCTCTGGTCACCTCCTCGCTTCCACGGGCTGTTTATACCCTGTCCTGGTGTTGCGAGAGCAGAGGAGTCCCAGTGATTCCCTTCAGGAACCACATCCTGAGGGAAAGCTTTCAGGGAATTTCCCTAACCGGCGCCGAACGGGTGCCGTAGCCTCTTTCACGTGGGCATTAACAAGCCCTTGCTCTCCTACCCACGCACCCACTCCTGTACCTTCTCTAGGAATTAGTAGCTCCAAGCTCTACCCACCCCAGGGCACTTTTGGCTGCTAAACTAACGCTTAAAACCAGTTGTGTACTCGGCAGGACGGAGGAGCGGGAGCCATTCCCCTCCTGTTGAGGGTTTTAGGCTTCATTAAAACTCAGCCTATTTAACTCACAAGTCAACCAGCCCGAAAACTCCTGCGAAGCCGCATGTGACAGCTTTAATCACGCTGTTTTTCTTACACAGCCGAGGCTGAAAGCAACCTGTGACGCAACCTTAGTGACAGAGCCCTGACCTGCGCTTCGCTAATAAACCAGTCCTCCGGAGACGGCTCATTAGCTGCAGAGATAATGAAGAGCATTAATGGCCCGGGCAAAGCGGTTACACCAACTACTTCTTGTTATGCCCACGCCAGCTGGACAGGGGCAACTGTGGCAGCGGGTATTGGTGTTATCTGGCCAACCAGTCCAGATGTTGTACTGGTTGTGACAGCTGGCTGGGGCAGCGACAGATCTGCTACGAAACCAGGGCTCGGTATTGGGGCCAGTGCTGTTGAATATCTTTGTGAACGAGCTGGACGAGGGGATCGAGCGCACCCGCAGTAAGTCCGCAGATGACGCCAAGTTGGGCGGGGGTGTTGATCTGAGGCTGCGCCTCGAATGCTGTGTTCAGTTTTGGGCCCCTCACTCCAAGAGAGACATTGAGGGGCTGGAGCGTGTCCAGAGAAGGGCAACGGAGCTGGGGAAGGGTCTGGAGCACAAGGCTGATGGGGAGCGGCTGAGGGACCTGCAATAGGATGAGAGGAAATGGCCTTCAGTTGCTCCAGGGGAGGTTTAGATTGGATATTAGGAACAATTTCATCACCAAAAGGGTTGTCAAGCATTGGAACAGGCTGCCCAGGGAAGGGGTTGGGTCACCGTCCCTGGAGGGATTTAAAAGCCGTGTAGATGTGGCGCTTGGGGACGTGGTGTAGTGGGGGACTTGGCAGTGCTAGGTTAACGGTTGGACTCGATGATCTTAAAGGTCTTTTCCAACCTAAACGATTCTATGAAATGGCAGCAGGGACAGCGGCTGCGGGAAGGGAGAGGGAACGAGCAGCAAACCCTTTGCGCTGCCTCTGGATCCCACCTCCGGAGGAGGGAACGGGACCAGCGCGAGCTCTCTCGGCAAAGGTTTGCCCCAGAGGTCTCTCCCTCTGCCCTACCTTGAAAGCCGAGCTCTTCCCAGTGCGTGCCGTAGCGCGGGCAGCCCAACCTGGAGCGGGTTAGCTTCTTGTAAATGGTCTGCAGGATTCTCATGTGCACTCTCTCATTATCATCCAAACCACCTGGCAGAGAGAAAACACCCCTCAGCACCCAAAAAACACTCCTTGGCACCCAAAAAACACCCCTCGGCACCCAAAATCACCCCTGCCCCGCTGCCCTTGAACACTGGCACAGAGACACGGTGGGGAAAGAAACCACCGCCAGCTGCAGGGTAAAGCCAGAGTCCGGTTGGAAATGAAATCCCGCAGCCGGGAATGGCTTATGGTGACAAGGAGAACGTCCCGGCCGCGTTTATCCTGCTGGAGGGGAGAAGGGAAGGGAAAAAAAAAGCCTTAGAGGTGCAGAGACACAAATAATATGCCTGCGTGTTGCATGAGCGTGGGGGTAATGGACAATTCAGGCATCACATGAAGTTTTGCTGGCTGAAGCGGTGCTGCCCAGGGAACCATGGCCAACCGCAAGCCACAGGCGAGGGGTTTCCGTGTGCTCGGCACATGCAATCCACCACGGGACAGCCAGGAACGACACACCCCACGCCAAGGTACCGGGAGGATTCACATCTCGTTTGTTTTGGTCACAAAACGAGGAGCGGGAAGGGCTGTAGAGCCGTGGAGCGCCTGCCCGGTGCCACGTCAAGGTCTACATGTGGAACGGCTACCGTGGCACGACGGAAAGGGATCAAGAGATCCATCATTCCCCCAAAACAAGTGAGTATGTCTGCAGCAGGGGAGCAAATGAGACGGAGAACGTGTCCTTTGGGACAAGCAGCTGCCACAGGGTAAGCGGGCAGAGACCCCACTACACCCCTGAGCCCCCCTCGAGTCGCCTCCCACGAAGCGCTCAGGATGAAGGTGACACCGGCCGGGCCGGCGGCTCGCGTTGGGGCAGAGGGGACACTCACACTGCGCCATGGCCAGAGCCAGCTCCCGCTCTCCCTGCAGCTGCGGCTGGAGCCGGGGAGGGCCGAAGAGGAAGCGAACCAGAGCAGACAGGCCTTGCCTGCGCACCGTCGCCCGGACCTTCTTCTGCGGAGGAGAAAACACGCGAAGAAACGATCAGGGCTGGTCCCTCGGGGAATCGGGCAGGAAAAAAACCCCGTGGGCGAGCCGGGAGGGACGGGATCACGCGAAGAGCTAAGCCGAGAGAAGGCAGAAGGGAAAGAGGGGAGCGCTGCGCTTGTCCTGCCACACTCCCCTCTCCTACTTACTAAAACTACCCCCGGGAGAGGGCGAGAGCGCGGGGCCCTGCCCGTACCCTGCACTCGGAGAGGTCGGCTGTCTGGAAGTACTGCAGCGCTTCGTTGAAGGAGATCGGGGGTGCAGCACCGGCCGACGTCCCCCCCAGCCCTGCAGGGAGGTAGAGCACAGCGTTAGCCCCCCCCCGGCATCAGCCCTGCCCTCCGCTCCAGCTTCCTGGTGCCGAAACGAGCTCCCACCTCCGGCCAGAGAGGCCGTGTCGGCACGGGGAGCTCGCTCCCAGCTTCCGACATGGCAGGAGGGCGAAGACTTGGGGAGCTGGGGGAAGGCAGCGGGTCTCCCGCCTCCTCCCCCCCCCTCGAGCTTCAGCCCTTTCCCCAGCTCTCTCCCCCACCCCAAAAATGCCCCCCAGCTGCACACCCACCCGCTCCCACCCTCTGGGACCCAGGTCCCTGCCCCGACCTTTTCTGCCTTTTCTGCCCAACTCTGTAACAAGCCCCCAGGCACCGCTGGCCTCAGCTGTACCTGACTGGATCTCTTCCACAGCCTCCCATTCCTCCTGGGCTCGCCGCAGCTCCTCGCTGATCTCTGCCGACAGAAAGGCACGCCGGAGGTTAGAGTCGGCTGGGAGACCCCGGCGGGTGTCTGCTCCCTTCCCCCAGCGCTGCTCAGGACACCTCGGGGCAGGATTTCCCCGTCTCTGGGGAGAAACCCTGACCAGTCTCCCGAGATGCTGCGAGATTTCTCCTTGGCAAACCTGGGACAAAGCGAGGCAAAGGCTTTGCCAAGCCGGAGCCAAAGCGATTTGCCTGTGAGCCCAGCGCTGGGCTCCTCGGGCTCCCTGCGAGCTCCCCAGGCGTTTCCCCCACCAGGAAACAACGCCATCGATACAAAGGAAGCAGCGGAAAAGCTTACCGGTGCCCGTGGGCTGCTCCGCTCCCCGCACGAGAGCCTGCAGGAGACCGTTTTGTCTCAGAGCCGAGATCTAAGCGGGGACAGAGAGAGACGCAGCCGTCACCCACCGGAACAGACCCAGAAAACCAACCGCTCCCCGAAATCCTGAGCTCTTCCCTCAGGGAACCAACCCCGTCCTCTGCGCGCAGGCCGAGGACTGCGCCAGCCGGCTGGAAGGGCGGCTCAGCTCTCGAGCAGACCCCTTTGGGCGCGTTTGCGTTGCGTTACCAGCCCAGGTAACGGAAAGATCGTTTTCCGTACCCCGAAAGATCATTTTAGACGGACGTAAAGGGAGAAATAAAGCGGTAACGTCTGGGGGTGCTGTCTGACACCGAGGGGTGCTGCCCAGAGGCCGGGGCACGGCGGGACACACGAGGGGCAGGGCTCAGGCCTGACACGCACGGGGAGGGACTTGCCGGGCGGGGGGACACGCTGCCGCTCCTCGGGCCGCTCCGAGCCCCCGGCGCCTCCGCTCATGCCCTGCGGGGAAGAACGCGGCCTCCCCCCTCGGCGGGAGCCGCGGCGGAGCCTCAGGTGGCGGGGACGGGTGGCCCCGGGAGGGTGTCCCGGGGGGTGACAGCCCCCCGGCCCCTCAGGGCCCCGCAGCCCCTCTGGAGGCCTCAGGCCTCTCCTGCGGCCTGACCCCACCGCAGGTCCCGGTCCCGGTCCCGGTCCCGGTCCCGGTCCCGGTCCCGGTCCCCGACCATCACCCGCCCCGCCCCACCGGGCCGCTCTGCCCTTTGACCCGCCGCCATTTGACCCCGCGCCCACCGGAAGCGGCGGCGGGGCCTCCCAGCCCGTCCGCCAGCCCCGCTCCGCCGCCGCGCAGTGCGCAGGCGCGGCCGCGCTGCATGCCGGGAGATGTAGTCCGCGCAGGCGCCCCCCGGGGGGCACGGGACTACAGCGCCCGGCAGGCCCCGCGCGGGGCGGCCGACGGCGGCGCGGGAGGGTCAGACCGCGGGGAACGCGGCCGCCCGCCGGCGCACGGGGTGCAGGGACCAGAGCACGGTACCAGTGTCCGGTGCCAGTACCCAGTGCCAGCTCCCAGTGCCAAACACCAGCTCCCAGTGCCCGATGTCATCTCCCAGTGCCCCTTGCCATCTCCCAATACCCAGTGCCACCCCCCAGTGCCCAGTGTCCACTCCCAGTACCCAGGGTCCTCTCCCAGTGCCCAGAGTCAGTTCCCAGTGCTCCATACCAGCTCCCAGTGCCCAGAGTCAGCTCCCAGCACCAGCTCCCAGTGCCCAGTGCCAGCTCCCAGTGCTCCATACCAGCTCCCAGTGCCCAGAGTCAGTTCCCAGTGCTCCATACCAGCTCCCAGTGCCAGCTCCCAGTGCTCCATACCAGCTCCCAGTGCCCAGAGTCAGCTCCCAGTGCCCGATGTCATCTCCCAGTGCCCAGTGACATCTCCCAGTACCCAGTGCCATCTCCCAGTGCCCAGTGTCCTCTCCCAGTACTCAATGTCCTCTCCCAGTGCCCAGTGTCCTCTCCCAGTGCCCAGTGCCATCTCCCAGTACCCAGTGTCCTCTCCCAGTACTCGGTGCCATCTCCCAGTACCCAGTGTCCTCTCCCAGTGCCATCTCACAGTGTCCAATGTCCCCTCCCAGTGCCCAGTGCCATCTCCCAGTGCCCAGTGTCCTCGCCCAGTACTCAATGTCCTCTCCCAGTGCCCAGTGTCCTCTCCCAGTGCCATCTCCCAGTGCCCAGTGTCCCCTCCCAGTGCCCAGTGCCATCTCACAGTGCCCAGTGTCCTCGCCCAGTGCCCAGTGACATCTCCCAGTACTCGGTGCCATCTCCCAGTACCCAGTGTCCTCTCCCAGTGCCATCTCCCAGTGCCCAGTGTCCTCTCCCAGTACTCAATGTCCTCTCCCAGTACTCGGTGCCATCTCCCAGTACCCAGTGTCCTCTCCCAGTGCCATCTCCCAGTGCCCAATGTCCCCTCCCAGTGCCCAGTGCCATCTCCCAGTGCCCAGTGTCCTCGCCCAGTACTCAATGTCCTCTCCCAGTGCCCAGTGTCCTCTCCCAGTGCCATCTCCCAGTGCCCAGTGTCCTCTCCCAGTGCCCAGTGCCATCTCCCAGTGCCCAGTGTCCTCGCCCAGTACTCGGTGCCATCTCCCAGTACCCAGTGTCCTCTCCCAGTGCCATGTCCCAGTGCCCAGTGTCCTCTCCCAGTGCCCAGTGCCATCTCCCAGTGCCCAGTGTCCTCGCCCAGTACTCGGTGCCATCTCCCAGTACCCAGTGTCCTCTCCCAGTGCCCAGTGACATCTCCCAGTACTCAGTGCCATCTCCCAGTACCCAGTGTCCTCTCCCAGTGCCATCTCCCAGTGCCCAGTGTCCTCTCCCAGTACTCGGTGCCATCTCCCAGTACCCAGTGTCCTCTCCCAGTGCCATGTCCCAGTGCCCAGTGTCCTCTCCCAGTGCCCAGTGCCATCTCCCAGTACCCAGTGTCCTCTCCCAGTACTTGGTGCCATCTCCCAGTGCCCAGTGTCCTCTCCCAGTGCCATGTCCCAGTGCCCAGTGTCCTCTCCCAGTGCCCAGTGCCATCTCCCAGTACTCAGTGCCATCTCCCAGTACCCAGTGTCCTCTCCCAGTGCCCAGTGCCATCTCCCAGTACCCAGTGTCCTCTCCCAGTGCCATGTCCCAGTGCCCAGTGTCCTCTCCCAGTGCCCAGTGCCATCTCCCAGTGCCCAGTGTCTTCGCCCAGTACTCGGTGCCATCTCCCAGTACCCAGTGTCCTCTCCCAGTGCCCAGTGACATCTCCCAGTACTCAGTGCCATCTCCCAGTACCCAGTGTCCTCTCCCAGTGCCATCTCCCAGTGCCCAGTGTCCTCTCCCAGTACTCGGTGCCATCTCCCAGTACCCAGTGTCCTCTCCCAGTGCCATGTCCCAGTGCCCAGTGTCCTCTCCCAGTGCCCAGTGCCATCTCCCAGTACCCAGTGTCCTCTCCCAGTACTTGGTGCCATCTCCCAGTGCCCAGTGTCCTCTCCCAGTGCCATGTCCCAGTGCCCAGTGTCCTCTCCCAGTGCCCAGTGCCATCTCCCAGTACTCAGTGCCATCTCCCAGTACCCAGTGTCCTCTCCCAGTGCCCAGTGCCATCTCCCAGTGCCCAGTGTCCTCTCCCAGTACTCAATGTTCTCTCCCAGTGCCCAGTGTCCTCTCCCAGTGCCATCTCCCAGTGCCCAGTGTCCTCTCCCAGTACTCAATGTCCTCTCCCAGTACTCGGTGCCATCTCCCAGTACCCAGTGTCCTCTCCCAGTCCCATCTCCCAGTGCCCAATGTCCCCTCCCAGTGCCCAGTGCCATCTCCCAGTGCCCAGTGACATCTCCCAGTACTCGGTGCCATCTCCCAGTACCCAGTGTCCTCTCCCAGTACTTGGTGCCATCTCCCAGTGTCCAGTGTCCTCTCCCAGTGCCATGTCCCAGTGCCCAGTGTCCTCTCCCAGTGCCCAGTGCCATCTCCCAGTACTCAGTGCCATCTCCCAGTACCCAGTGTCCTCTCCCAGTGCCCAGTGCCATCTCCCAGTGCCCAGTGTCCTCTCCCAGTACTCAATGTTCTCTCCCAGTGCCCAGTGTCCTCTCCCAGTGCCATCTCCCAGTGCCCAGTGTCCTCTCCCAGTACTCAATGTTCTCTCCCAGTGCCCAGTGTCCTCTCCCAGTGCCATCTCCCAGTACCCAGTGTCCTCTCCCAGTGCCATCTCCCAGTGCCCAGTGTCCTCTCCCAGTACTCAATGTCCTCTCCCAGTACTCGGTGCCATCTCCCAGTACCCAGTGTCCTCTCCCAGTCCCATCTCCCAGTGCCCAATGTCCCCTCCCAGTGCCCAGTGCCATCTCCCAGTGCCCAGTGTCCTCGCCCAGTACTCAATGTCCTCTCCCAGTGCCCAGTGTCCTCTCCCAGTGCCATCTCCCAGTGCCCAGTGTCCTCTCCCAGTGCCCAGTGCCATCTCCCAGTGCCCAGTGTCCTCGCCCAGTACTCGGTGCCATCTCCCAGTACCCAGTGTCCTCTCCCAGTGCCATGTCCCAGTGCCCAGTGTCCTCTCCCAGTGCCCAGTGCCATCTCCCAGTGCCCAGTGTCTTCGCCCAGTACTCGGTGCCATCTCCCAGTACCCAGTGTCCTCTCCCAGTGCCCAGTGACATCTCCCAGTACTCAGTGCCATCTCCCAGTACCCAGTGTCCTCTCCCAGTGCCATCTCCCAGTGCCCAGTGTCCTCTCCCAGTACTCGGTGCCATCTCCCAGTACCCAGTGTCCTCTCCCAGTGCCATGTCCCAGTGCCCAGTGTCCTCTCCCACTGCCCAGTGCCATCTCCCAGTACCCAGTGTCCTCTCCCAGTACTTGGTGCCATCTCCCAGTGCCCAGTGTCCTCTCCCAGTACCATGTCCCAGTGCCCAGTGTCCTCTCCCAGTGCCCAGTGCCATCTCCCAGTACTCAGTGCCATCTCCCAGTACCCAGTGTCCTCTCCCAGTGCCCAGTGCCATCTCCCAGTGCCCAGTGTCCTCTCCCAGTACTCAATGTTCTCTCCCAGTGCCCAGTGTCCTCTCCCAGTACTCAATGTCCTCTCCCAGTACTCGGTGCCATCTCCCAGTACCCAGTGTCCTCTCCCAGTCCCATCTCCCAGTGTCCAATGTCCCCTCCCAGTGCCCAGTGCCATCTCCCAGTACCCAGGGTCCTCTCCCAGTACTTGGTGCCATCTCCCAGTGCCCAGTGTCCTCTCCCAGTGCCATCTCCCAGTACCCAGTGCCATGTCCCAGTGCCCAGTGACATCTCCCAGTGCCCAGTGCCATCTCCCAGTGCCCAGTGTCCTCTCCCAGTGCCATCTCCCAGTACCCAGTGTCCTCTCCCAGTGCCCAGTGACATCTCCCAGTGCCCAGTGCCATCTCCCAGTACCCAGTGCCATGTCCCAGTGCCCAGTGACATCTCCCAGTGCCCAGTGCCATCTCCCAGTGCCCAGTGACATCTCCCAGTGCCCAGTGCCATCTCCCAGTGCCCAGTGTCCTCTCCCAGTGCCCAGTGACATCTCCCAGTACTCAGTGCCATCTCCCAGTACCCAGTGTCCACTCCCAGTGCCCAGTGTCCTCTCCCAGTGCCATCTCCCAGTGCCCAGTGTCCTCTCCCAGTACTCGGTGCCATCTCCCAGTACCCAGTGTCCTCTCCCAGTGCCATCTCCCAGTGCCCAGTGTCCTCTCCCAGTACTCAGTGCCATGTCCCAGTGCCCAATGTCCTCTCCCAGTGCCCAGTGACATCTCCCAGTACTCAGTGCCATCTCCCAGTACCCAGTGTCCTCTCCCAGTGCCCCTTGTCCTCTCCCAGTGCCATCTCCCAGTGCCCAGTGTCCTCTCCCAGTACTCGGTGCCATCTCCCAGTGCCCAGTGCCGTCTCCCAGTGCCATCTCCCAGTGCCCAGTGTCCTCTCCCAGTGCCATCTCCCAGTGCCCGTGTCCCCTCCCGGTGCCCCGTGCCAGCTCCCAGTGCCAGCTCCCACTTCCCAACACCACCTCCCAGTGCCCAGCGTCAGCTCCCAGTACTCGGTGCCATCTCCCACTGCCCGGTACCAGCTCTCGCCCGCCCCCCGACCCCTCCCGGGCCGTCCCGGTGCCGCCCGCCCGTTCCCCGCGGGGCGGAGCGGGGAGGAGCGGGGCTCCCCGCGGGGCCGCGCCGGCAGACGGGCGCAGCAGCATGTGGCCGTACGCGCTGCTCTTCCTCGCCCTCCTCCTCCTCCTCCTCCTCGCCCGGCTCCTGGGGGTTGCGGGCGGCGGCCCCAGCCCCTTCGCCGCCGATGCCCGGCGCCCGCCCGCCCCGCTCGTCACCGACAAGGCTGCCCGCAAGACGGTCCTCAAGACAGGTACGGGGGTCCCCCCGCCCCGCCGCTCGCCGGCAGCCTGGCACCCTCCGGTGGGACCCCCATCCCTGCGCTTTGCCGGGACGGCGTCACCCCCCGGGGCGGCGTCACCCACCGGGGTGGCATCACCCCCTGGGGCTGTATGACCCCCCCAGAGTGACATCTCCCCCCTGTGTGGCATCACCCACCGGCGTGGCATTAACCCCCCGGCGCGGCATCAACCCCCGGGGCAGCATCACCCCGGGGCGGCATCACCCGCCCGAGAGGCATCACCCCTGGGGCTGTATGACCCCCCGAGTGACATCTCCCCCGGCGTGGCATCCCCCAGTGTGGTGGCATCACCCCCCGAGAGCCATCACCCCCCAGCAAGGTTTCGGGGCCACCCGCTGGGTCCCATGCGCCCACTCGGGGGGTGCCACACCCCACCGCTGAGGATGCTGTGTGTCCCCCCCCCAGTTTTCTCGGCAGATAAAGTCCCCGAGGGGCTCGATGCCATCGTGGTGGGCAGCGGCATCGGGGGCCTGGCGGCTGCCGCGCTGCTGGCGAAGGTGGGCAAGCGGGTGCTGGTGCTGGAGCAGCACGGGAAGCTGGGGGGCTGCTGCCACACCTTCAGCGAGAAGGGCTTCGAGTTCGACACCGGTACGGCCCCCAGCGGCATTTGGGGTCCCAAATTCACCCCTGGCTCATCGTGGGGGGGCTCAGCCGCAGGGTGGGGCACGGGGAGGGGAGGGAAGGGATGCCTGTGGTGGGAACTACACCCATAACACCCGTGGGGACCCAGAGTGGGCGTCCCCAGCACCCGCCCTGGGTTATACAAGCGCTTTTTCTGCATGAGTGACGTGATATTACACACCTTCCCTCGCCCCAAAATCCTCCTGCTGAAGGATGAGGTGCCGCCGGTCGCGCCCTGTCGCTGTAACACCAAACCCCTACGGAATTCCCTGTACCCGGCTCAGCCCCTATGGAACCCCTCATCTGGGGCATGTCATCTCAGGGCACATCTCCCTCAACAAACTCCCTCCAGCAAGACAAAGTCCAGCTCCATGCATTCCCCCAGTTGCACAGGATTAATTATTGACAGCAATATAGAGGGGAAAAAAATATCAATTTGTAGTAAAATTGCCAAAAGTTGCTTAAAAAGCTGGCGGCGAGCGCTTGGTTTTCCCTTCAACCTACAATGGGAGGCAGACGTTTCCCGGCTTTTCCCTTTCCCCTCCGTACGGAGCTGCTGGGGAGGGCGGAGAAATAAAAGGAGGGTCCTGTGCCTCCCAGGGGTGTAAAAAAAAAAGGGAAAAAACCCCCAAATAAACCAAAAATACATCTTCCAGGTATCCACTACGTGGGGCAGATGGAGGAGGGCTCCAACACCCGCTTCATGGTGGACCAGCTGACGGAGGGGCAGCTGGAGTGGGCTCGGCTGCCGGCTGTCTACGACGCCGTGGTTTTGGGGGAGCCCGGCTGCGGCAGGACATATCGCATCTATTCGGGGAAGAAGGAATATTTCCAAGGCTTGAAGGAGCAGTTTCCCGGGGAGGGGGCCGCTATCGATGAGTTCGAGCGGCTGGTGAAGGTAGAGGGGGCTTCAGCTTTGCTGCGGGGATGAGGTGGGGGGATTTTTTTGGCTCCGGTCCCTCTCTGCGGGGATTCCCCCACCCCGACACTCAGATATTGGGCAACTACAGAGAATAACGGCGCTGCACAACCTGCCCCTGCCCGGGCCCAAAAGCATTGGGAAACACGTCAAAAATCTCCCTTTTCTGCCTCAAAAACTCGGTCTTGCACCCAGAGTTTTAACCCCGCTCGTGGTCCCACGGGATGTGCTGGGACCCCTGCGAGCCCCGACACTCCCCCCCCCGAGTGCCGTGGGATGATGCTCCGGGTCCTCCCAGCCAGCGGAGTGATTGCAATCGTTATCAAAACGGTGCTAAATTAGCGTTAATTAATTTATGCTTTGAAACCACTGCAAAGGCTGGGAGCCTCTGCTGCAGGGGAGTTTTTTTGGGGGGGGCAGGTGCTCCCCTTGCCCGCAGCTCCCTGGGATGCGGTGCTTAAGAGATGCTGTCACCTCTCTGCCAGCCAAGCAATAAATTTAAGGGGAAAAAGATGCTTTGGAGCATCTCGCGAGCCCACCCCGGGGCTGTCCGCAGCCCACCCAGCGGCGAATGCTCAGCAGCAGCCTCCCCTCCCGCAGAGCGTCAGCAGAGGGACCGTGCTGATGGGCGTCTTGAAAATGATCCCCCGGGTGCTGGCCACGCTGCTGTGCCGCTCGCGGCTGCTGCCGTGGCTCAGCCCCTTCTGCCGGCTGACGTCGCGCAACCTGAAGGAGGTGGTGGATGGTCTCACCGCCAACCGCGAGCTCAGGGCCGTCTTGAGCTACATCTTCCCCACCTACGGTAGGTAGCCAGGAGGCTCCGGGGAGCTGTGGAGGTGAAGTTAAACCCTTTAGAAACAAAAAAAAACCCCAAGAAACCCCCTTTTTCTCTGCTTTAATAAGCGTGATGGCTGTCGCGGTTTCTGGGCGAGGGATGCTGCCTGCATGGATGCTCTGCCAGCATCCTTGTCCCCAAGCCGGCGGCTGGTTGTCCCCATGTCCCTGTGGCTTGCCTTCATCTCTTTCCCTCCGCATCCTTCGGCTTCACGGCGTGGCGGCATCACTCCTCTTACGCAAGGGGACATCCACCCACCCTTAACCGCGCGCTGGCACCCACCGCTCCAGCCTCACCGTAACCCTTTCGCCCTGAGCCTTCCCCTTCCCTTCCTCCCATCCGCCCCACGGATTTGCTTGTGGCCCCCCCATAACTCGGCCGGTTCAGTGGGTGCAGGCCAAGTTGTGAAAGAGCCACGGGCTTTGCCACAGGGCCACCCACGTCTGACGCCCTCCCTGCTCCTCCGGGTACCGATGACCCATCGTTTCTCACCCGCATCCGTCCTTCCTTACAGCACCGTGTCCGGCTGAGGACAGGGCATTCCTCAGCGTAAAAACTTCAGGATAAGCCACAAAACCATGATTCGGCACAAACTTACCTTACGCTGCCCCTTTTTTCAGGCGTGGTCCCCTCCAAGGCCGGCTTCTCCATGCACAGCATCCTGGTGAACCACTTCCTCGACGGCGCGTGGTACCCCAAAGGTGGGGCTGGGGAAATCGCCTTCCACACCATCCCCGTTATCCGCAGAGCTGGAGGCAACGTGCTGGGAAAGGCGCCGGTGCAGAGGATCCTGCTGGACTCCCAGGGCAAAGCCTGCGGTGAGCGGCGGCACGGGATGCGGCTTCTCCCTGCCGCAGCGTTGCTTTTACCCAGATCCGTCCCTCCCCCCCTCGCCTTTCCCTTCCAGGCGTGAGCGTCAAGAAAGGCCAAGATTTGGTGAACGTCTTCGCTCCCATTATCATTTCGGACGCCGGGATCTTCAACACCTACGAACGGCTCCTGCCGGCGGAGGCGCGGGCGTTGCCTGGTAAAACACGGCAGCGTTGGGTTTCATTGGCGTTACAGCATTATCCTCTGAGCCACATCAAAAAGCGGCTTCTTCATAATCACTTCTTAGACATCAGCAAAAACCTGTCATTTGTGTTGCGGCATTCCAAACACCATCCCTGGCCATACATTTCTTTGCAGGGTTTTTAATCAAGCCTAAATTAATTTGCCAAAACCGGCCATACAGTTGGCAAAGCACTGGCTTGCTGCTTGGTTTCCCTAAAACCCACGGCGTAGTGCCCCCAAATGTGTGAAAGTTGGCGAGATGTCCACTTAAAGTCGGGTTTAGTGCTGCCACAAAATCTTCTTGCTGGTTTGGAAGGGGCACAGCTGGGTGGGAAGGGGCATGGTTGGGCGAGAGCTTTCTGGGCAATGATGCGGTCCTGGTCTACAAGCATTCAACGCTGGCAGAGCAGGAGCGCATTTGAATCCAAGATGGTCATTAAAACCAGCAAAAGCTCAAGCCAAGGGTACCCTAAAGCATCCCCTATAGGAAATGGCAGCGCTGCTGCCTTCCTCACAGTTTGCAGGAGTTGCCATCCCACCCCTTGAGCACACATGGGATGTTTCGAGGTAAATCAGTTTTACAAGCCAACATGGGAGCAACATAGATATGAGTGGGGCTTATTCTAGGAGAAACCACTTCTCCGCAGCTGAGGATCCCAGAAAATACTAATTTTTCCCCTTCTTCCCTCCATATCGCAGAGATCCAGTCTCAGCTTCGCATGGTGACACACGGTGAAGGGAGTTTCACCGTCTTCGTAGGTCTTAATGGCTCAAGGGAAGAGCTGGGGCTGGAGCCCACCAACTACTTCATGTACCCAGGAAATGACCTGGATGAAATGTAGGTTTGGCTTCAGCTTAGGCATGCTTCATTAAGCGTAAGGAGATTAATTCCTCGGTGGTGACTCAGAAAACACTCTTGGCAGATCCTTGCTGCATGGGGATTCGGACATAGCAAGTATTCACGGAAAGGTTTGCATCAAAACCCACCTCAAATCCTCGTATCTCTCTGCAGAATGAATCGCTACCTGGCTTCTTCTAGAGAAGAAGCTGCCAAGAACATCCCTCTAGTGTTTGTCACCTGCCCGTCAGCCAAGGACCCCACCTGGGAAACGAGGCACCCAGGTAAAGGCTGAAACCCAACCACACACGCTTGGAAGTGGCTTGAAAACTCTTGCTGGGGTTTGGTTTGTTTGATGACTGCTCATGGAAAGCGGTCTTCAAGATAACTGGACCAGGATATGGGACCACAAAGACCTGGGGACATCCCAGGTGCATGGGGAGGGTTGGGTTTGTGGCAGTGAAATGGTGGCATGAGGGTGGGCAGAGGGGCAACCGCCCCAACCTTGTCCTGCTGCAGGTAAATCCACGCTGGCCATCGTGACCTTCGCCAAATATGAGTGGTTTGAGGAATGGAAGGACAAGCAGGTCAATAAGCGGGGAGATGATTATGAGGAGTTGAAGACGACCTTTGTGGACACC
The DNA here is from genome assembly GCF_034638445.1 of Ciconia boyciana. Lineage (NCBI taxonomy): Eukaryota > Metazoa > Chordata > Aves > Ciconiiformes > Ciconiidae > Ciconia > Ciconia boyciana. The sequence goes on along the minus strand of NC_132958.1, from coordinate 312,492 downwards.
ATCATGCAGGCTGTCTTCAAGCTCTACCCTCGCATCGAGGACAGGGTGAGGAAACCTGGGGTTTACGGGTCCTCCAGCTCCTCTCCTGGGTCCTGCCTACCCAGCCCCATCCCGCAAACGTAGGAGTAGGGTCCCGCGTCTGCTGGACATGAGGTCCAGCATCAACCCATCATTGCTGCCTCCTGACCACACATGGTGCAAGGGGTCCTCCAGGACCATCCTGGGACCAAACTTGGCCAGAACCTCCACCCAAGGGTCTGCAAGGAAACCCGTTCCAGCCCATACCCCACAAACCCAGCTTTCTGGAGCACAATGAGACACCTCACACCATCGCGCCTACCCCATGCAGACCACGTTGTCCCCTTGTCCCCCCCAGATCGAGTACATCTCCGGAGGGACGCCCCTCACCAACCAGCACTACATTGCCAGCCCCAGGGGGGAGATATACGGCATCGACCACAGCATCGCCCGCCTGCAAGCTGAAGCCATTGTCACCATGAGGGCGCAGACGGCTGTCCCCAACCTCTACCTGACAGGTACCACGGCCACCACGCAGACACCATGTTCTCAGATGAGGACGCCTCTGGGGAAGCCGGAATGGGGAAAAACCCCTTCAGTCCTGCAATGAAATAAGAGGACAAGCTGCTGACGTGCCATGGGGTGACGCAAGAGCCGCTGGAGGGAGGGTGCTGAAGCGCATCCGTCCCAACAGCAAAGAGCCGTGTCTCCTCTGGGACGTGGTCTCCCTGCCCTGCACTGATTCGCTTTAGCTGGGCAGGATGAGGCCCTTTCCCTGCTGGGGAGAGAGCAGGGGGCAAACAGGGAGGGGTTTCGTGGGTTCAGTCCCGAGGGTTGGCGAGGGGGCAGCTGGAAGGTGGGGAAGGGGGATGGCGGTTGGGGACGGTGCTGCCCAGCAGCATCAGTTGGGGACGGAGAGCACAGGCTGCTCGTGGGTCCCCACCGCAGCCGCTGCCATCGCCGCCTCCCGCTCTCTTCCAGGGCAGGATTTGTTCCTGTGCGGCTTCGTGGGAGCCCTGCAAGGAGCCCTCGTCTGCGCCAGCGCTGTCCTCAAGCGCAACCTCTACATCGACGTGGCGTGGCTGAAAAAGCGCACGCAGGCCGCCAACTCCAAGAAGAGGGACTAACACTTGCCATCCCACTGGCCAGGACCTCCCTTTCTCCCCAGCCCACCGGATCACCCCCAGTGCCTTATTTTCAGCTGTCGATCACCCAGAGCACATCCTTCTCTAATGCAAAGCCAAAGGATTACAGCCCAGGAAGATGCCATTCCCATTTCCAGCCAGCTTGCCTTGGACCTTACCCACCTACAGCTCACCTCCTTCCACCACAACATCCACCGCTAGCGAGTAAAAGCCAGCGCTGATCCCTGGCCGCCCTTTTGAGGGCAAAACCCTTCTCCCGGTGTGGGGAAGAGGGGCTCCAAGAGCTGCCGTGTGCAGCGGTGTCCAGGAGAGAAGTCAAGGCAACCCCAAAAACCAGGCTGCACCAGAAGGCAAAACCCAACAGCTTCTACCAGCAACACCCACGGTCGCTTCATCCCCACCAGCCGCCTGGACCACCGGAGGAGCACCAACCTTCACCTGCATCCCCCAGACCCGCTGGGTCAAGGGGAGCGAGCCCCCCGGGGATGCGTTCCCCCTTTCAGACGGTGGCTTTGGTGCCAAGTTGGGCTCCTGAAGCTTCACTGGGCTCATAAAGCTCCGCGTGGGACTCAGCAGCCCCGGGGGTTGCGGAGGCAGAGGAAGCAGCATCTTCCCCAGACGGGGCTGCGCACGGGCTTGTCCAGGCAGCGTCAGGCAGGTTGGGTAAAACCCTGCCAGCCACATTTAAGCAAGGGGAAACCACGCCAACCTAAGCCCCATCGCCGTATTTTAACAAAGACACCCGGGAGAGGCTCACGGACGTGGTCCTTTAGGAAGGAGCCGGCTCCTGGTTCAATGGGGCGATGGATTAAGCGGGTCCTTCTGGCATGCCAAGGCCAGGCGTGAAGGCTGGAGTGATTTAAGCCAACTTTAAAGCTATTTAAGAGCAACGGTGCTTGCCAGCTGCATGGTGCTTTCAGAGCCGTGCCTTGTTGCGGGACCAGCGTGCTCCGCAGCGACGCAGCCCCTCAGCCCCGCGATATCTCAGCGCTGCTCTACCCTCCGTCGCCCAGCGATGCGCGATGGTGCAAACACCCGCTCCTTTAGCAAGAAAAACAAAGTCTAGCCCTTCTGTCTGCTAGGAAGAGCTTTGAAACACGATCAAAGTCCTCTCCAAACAGGAAGGGAAGCACATGAGACCAGAAATAAATAAAATAATAATAATAATAATCATCTTGTGATTTGCGCCTTGTGATGTGGGATCAGCAGGGCTGGGGTTAGGCTGGCGCGAGAGGGCTGCTTTTCGACACTCCAGGTCGGCAAGTTTGGGAAGGGAAGGAGAGGGGGGACGCAGCTGAGACCCGTCCTCGGGAGCGTGTCGCTGGGGGCTCATCCTGCACCAGCACAGACTGTTTTAGGGAGGAATAATTGCAGAAGTGCCATAAATGGGTACCCCAAGTGGGTAAAACCAGCTGGCAAGTGCGTACTGCCTCCGGGGGAGCGGGCAGGGATAGGCAATAAGCAACACTGGCCAAAAAGCCCTGCTAGGAGCTCGCGGGGGAAGCTGGAAGGGGCTGTTTTGCCCAGGGTCAGCGATGGGAAGCAGGAATTGCCTGCCTTTTTGGGGAAACAAAGACTCAGACAGGGTGAGAAAGGCAGGGAGGGATCGCCTGGCTGCTCCTGGTGCTTCCCCACTGCAGGCATTTCCATCCCCCAGCCCTCTCCAACCCCCTGGAGAAAAAAAAAAATCCTCTTTTTTTTTGCCTCACCCCATATGCTCCAGGCTGGACGGTGCCAGTCCAGCCCCCTCGCAGCCGGCGATGCCCACTGAGCCCAGGGGTGAGTCACGCCCAGGTGCCATCTCGCTCCCTCGCAGGTGACAGGGCATTGCTCCTGCCTTGCCTTTGAAAATCAGCCACGCTGGCGCTGAGTCAGCCAGCAGAGCAGGACAGACTTCCCGAAGGAGCGCTCAGGGCTCACTGCGAGACAAACCCGACCTCCGCGCCCGCACGGCGCGGGTTTAGAGACCACCTACCCATCCGAGGGGACATCCCAGCATGTCCCAGCCAAGGCAAAGCCGGGCTCTTGTCATCGTCAACACCCATTTCTGCAGCAGCAATGGTGAGGTGGTGTTGGGGACCCGGAGAGGAGCCAAGAGAGAAGCAGAGCAGCTTTCCAACATACTCTCACGGCTCAACTACAAGGTGAAGCTGATGCATAACAAGACAGCCAAGGAGATCGAAGACCTTTACCAGCAAGGTACGCGTCCCTCTGCCAGCCCCTAAACCCCCTCCTCATCCTCCCCCGAGCCCAGCTCGCTCTCATTTCCCCGCTCCCGGTCTCAGCACCCTCTGCGACACGCATGACTCCATGCTCGAAGGCATCGGTTCGGCCGTGTCTTTGCAGAGTGCTGCTGTGAGCACGGGGACTACTTTGTGAGCATCATCTCCAGCCACGGAAAGGAGGGGGTCATAATCGGTTGTGACACGGAGGGGGTTAAGCTGACCCGGATTTTCCAGATTTTATCAGCAGAGAAGTGCCCGGCGGTCACCAAAATACCCAAAATCTTCTTTATCCAGGTAACACGGCCGCTGGATGATAATTTGATCCCCTTTTTGCTAAGTTTGTGCAGAATTAGACTGGCACAAGCACGAGGCTTAAGGTTGCTGCTGGTATAAGTCTGTTTTAATCGTGGATTTTGCTACATCCATATGAGAGCTCAATCCTTTCGTTGCTCCCCAGCTTCCCACCACAACCCTCCATCCCTCTTTTTTCATGCTTTCACTGATTTTGAGGTTTCTTTGCTCACTGCAAACACTCCTCTCCCAGCGTGTCATCGCCCATACACGCGTCCTTTCTTCAGGAAACAGCCTCGGTCTTTTCCCAGGGCCTCCAGACAGGAGCGTTTCTCCTGGTGGTTTGCACCCTCTGGACTACCTGGGCTAAAACCAAATTGTTTGCCATGATACATGGCATTGCTGGGATCAAATATTCCTCCCAGACACCACCAGGATACAGATGAATCAGTAAAAGCTGCCTTCAAATCCCATCACCGTGACATTCGGGCACAGCACGCTCCTGGGGTAGGGCTGAGAGAAGTCCAGCTGTGAACTGGTGATGTGGTAGGGAAACAAAAAATAAAGCCCACAGCTGGTTCCGAAGCAGCGGAGAGTGTGAGCATGTCCTTGCAGGAAAGGAGCCCTGGAAGTACGCTTTAATGCTGATCCAAGAGGGAGGATTCGATCGCTGAACAAACAAGTAATTCAGCAACCGGATGGATACCAGCAGATAGCGTGAGCTCTGCAAACATTATGCAATTACACAGAAATCGTTTCACCTGAAAGCAAGTGTAAATCCTGGCATTCGTTTCCTTCTGGTAAAGGGCTTGGCTGCTGCTCAGGGAGCAGTGACAGCTGGGGACAGCCCCCAGACGAGCCAACGAACCCGGAGACTGGTCTGGGCACCTCCATCAGCGGGCAAAGCTTGTGCTGGTGCTGACGAACGCTGTCCTCGTAGAGCAAACGCCGCAGGGCTGAGGGCGCCCAGAGCCCGGGCTGGAAGAGAAGGGCTGCTTCCCCTCGGCAGCACCACGGCTCTCGGGTCCCTCCGTCCACCTCTCCGGGCTGTTCGGTGCCGGGGTGTTGCAGCCAGCTTGCGGGCACCTCTGCGGGACACATCCCCAGCGAGGATTTACCGCTGGCGTTTGGCAGGGAGTTCGCACAGGGAGAGGTGAGGGGATGCTCCCCTTTCTCCTAAAGCTGGGAGATGTCCGCCGCTGCCATTTGGTCTGGTCCCAACCAACATGTCCCAGCAGAGCTGGCTCCAGGTAAGGGTGAAACATGCCCTCAGAGCAGCCTCAGCAGCACTAGTCCCTCTCCAGCGCCTTCCCAACACCAGCCTGGTACTCTGTCCCTGCAAGAAAGACCAAACCGTCACGCAGAATAAAGGACCATGCACAAACTGGGCTGCCCGCGGGCCGTGCTCCAAGGGGAATCTCTGCCAGCACTTTCCCGGTGGACTCTTGTGTTTCCAGGTGTATTTCTGGGTTCGCACGTGCAGCACTGCATTTACCGGGGAGGGGAGGGGCAAATGCAAAGAGAAGGGAAACCAGCCTCGTGAGAAATGCATAGGGAAGAGAGAAGGGAGCCCCATCTCCAGGCTCGTCGGGGAGAGAGGCTTGGCAAAGCTGAGCTGCAATGGAGGAGAAGGGAAGAGGATGCTTGATGGATGAGATGGGAAGGGGATGGAGGTGGGAGAGGAAGGGCGTGGGGCTGTAGGACTGGGGGAATGGGAGCTGGGAGGGGCTCTGCACCACGGGGTGGGCTGTAGGCTTGGTTTGGGGGGGCTACAGGTCCACAGGGAGCCCCCAGAGACCCCAGGAGCTTTAGGCTCGCCCCGGAGATGGGCAAAAGGGAGAGAGCAGAGCAGGGGGAAGGTGATGACAGCCATTCTGCCCACAGGCTTGCCGGGGGAGAGAACTCGACCAGGGGGTGGTTGTGGAGTGTGACAGCGGGGAGCCTGAGCCAGAGTGCTTCTCGGACTACCTCTCCCTCCCTCCCCAAACCGCCGTGATGTTCGCCTGCAGCCCAGGTAAGGGAGAGCCCCTGACACACCAACGCCGGCTAAAAACATTTCCTTTTGGAAACGTTGCCATCACAGGGCCACGGCACAGCCAACGTTGCTCTCCTTCCGTTACATTCTGCAGGCTACGTGGCCTTCCTCAACATCTTTGGATCCATGTTCCTCCAGGCACTGCTCAAGGTCCTGAAGGGAGAGGAACGTCACCTGGCCCTCAACCGCCTCATGACCCGCATTAACTGGGAGGTGGCGTTTTGCTGCCAGGCCAGGGGCACCTACGAGGGATGCAAGGAGATGCCCTGCTTCGTCACCAACCTGCTGCAGGACGTCTTCCCCTTCTCGGTGCCCATCGCAGAGGAGACAGGCGGTGTTTGAGAGCTGCCAGCTCTGCAGAAAAGCCCAAGGGGTGAACAGCAGCAGCTTGGCTGCCAGAAGTTCCCTGTCATGCACGCAGAAAAAAGGACAAGTTACAAGAAAACCAACAGAAAACCCCTCTGGAAAGGTGACCGGCTCAACCTGGGACATGCCAGAGCTAGCCGGGGGGAGGTTTTCACAGGCCAAGCGTAGCTGGGGCAAATCTTACCACGGGACCTTCCGCAGAGCAAAAACATCCGATTTAAGCACACGACAGTGCAACAGCACCCAAACGCCCTACAGCAGCAGCCCCACGCCATGGCTACCCACAGCTCTGGAGCAGGACATAAACCTGCTTCTCCCCCTGATTTTCTGACACAAAAAGAGCTCCAACCTTGCAAATGCAATCTCACCCATTCGTGTTTTTTTTTCATCTAAACAAACCTGCGCAGGCCATGGACTTTTGTCTTACAGAGGCAAAACTGATGTGTTTACCTGGCTGGTGCCCTACGTATAATGAAAATACTGCTGCCCTGCTGCAAAGATCACCTCATGTTTGAGCCGTTTGTTCACGAGGCTGTTTAAAAATTCAAGGGGTTAAAAAAAAAATATATAGGGGGGTTAGGAGGATTTGCAGGTCGGTGGGTTAAGCTGGGACCTGGAGCCGAGGTCAGGGAGTGGATTTGGGAGCATTTGCTCAAGGCAGTTCTCAGAGTTCATGATGAATAATTGGGTCTTTGCGAGCTTCCTTCTTACGTGAGCAAGGGGAGAGGGGAAAAGCTCCAGCCAGGATGCGAGCAGAGGGGATCAGTGGGCTGGGGCACCTCATGGACCTGATGCATTTGCTCAAGGTCCTGTCCTCCCGTTGTCTCTTTGGTACCAAGAATAAGCACAAACCCCACGTCAATAAAAAAGCCTGAACAGCTCCGGCTCCTGTGCAAACACAGGGACATCCCTGGTCTGCAAGACAGGGGACCGGTCCTCAGACGGCTGCAGGAGGAGGGAAGGGTTGAAGGGGGCGAAACCTCTACCGAAGCAGGCAGAGTTTCACCCTGCGCTCATGCATTAAGCCCTTCATTAAACCTGCGCCGCCTCCACCCTCAGGGCCTCTCAGATAAACTCTGGCCGTATGGGTATTTCTCAGCGTAGCCCTGAGCAATTCAGCTCTGATAAGCAGAGCCCAACCCAGCTGGCAGATAATTTCGGTTTCATTTAGCGTTTTTTCCACTCTTGGACAACCCATGCTCGCCCTCACTGCGTCCTGGCACGTGTGATGGGATGCTCAGGCCGCTGCCTCTCTCCCTTGAGGGACCCGCAGGGTTGTTCCTGTCTCACTACATTCGCTCTACCTGTAGGAATAAATTAGTTTTGAGATCTTTAGAGCACTCTCAAATCAGGGTGAAAGCGGGCAAGGGGTTCAGAGAGGTCTTGGAGCACAATTCAGTAACTCTTGTTTCTTTGGGAAATTGCCCTAAAGACACGGAGCAGAGCAGTGCTCTGAGCTCCTCGCAGGAAGACTTGGACAAGCGCTCAATCTGACAACCCCACGTGCAGATGAATGGAGAATTTTCATTTTAATCCCCCATTTCCACCCTTTTTTCCTCCCTCAAGCTCTCAGCAACCCCATCACCAGGAAAACAAGTGGTTCTCCCTTTTTCCTAGCCTGTCCTCTGCACTCACTGCCAGGCAGCTGGTGTCCAGCCAAGTTGGAGGAGAGTGCAGGAGGGTGGGTTTTCTCCTTTTAGGGAAAAAGTGGGGGAAAGGAGAAAGTTTCTTTCATTTACTGCAGGAAGCAGCAGTAAACGCTACCAAGAAGCGCCCTCATCATCTGCTGTTGATCACAGCACCTCCTCTTCCCCTCTCCACGGCTGGTCGGGCAGCAGCATCCCACGCAGGCTGCTCTCGCCGTGGGGGAACAGAACCGGCACCACTGGGCTCTCTTTTCCAGTCTCTGCTGCTCAGAGGGGACGGGCCATGCTGGGATCCGGACTGCATCGTCCTGAGAGCCTCCCTGTGGGTGAAAGAAGAAATACAACAGGAGAGATCCACCACTGAGCTCTGTTAAAAGCAGTTTAAACTCAGTCTTAAGGTCAGGTCCTAAATAACCCCGCTCACTACCATGCAGGACCAAGCCAGTCAAGAGGAACGGGGTTGCCGATACAGGCTGATGCTGAAGCAGACCGGAAACTTTTCAGATCCGCTCTCGGCTGAAACCTGTCTCATCTCCTTCTGGCTGCAGGGTTAGTTGGTCGCTGAGGGCCAAGTCTGCACGTGCAAATCAATCGCGCAAAGCTTTGAACACAAACCGCTCAGCTGAAAGAGTGTTGGTTTTGTTAAAACCATTTTGTTTTCACACAAAGAGGAACTAACCTGTACCGTTGTTGCCAGGTTTCAAAGGAGACCGTGAAAAGAACACAGACCAAAAAAACCAAAAAGAGTTGAAAACTCCTTATTTATTTTTCTTAAATCCATTTATTGAATTCACCACACAGAAAAAAAAAAAGTACAAAGAAATATAAAAATTCTGATCCTTCAAAGCAAGTTGCATTTCACTACGGCAGAAAACAAACCGTTTGCTGATTCAAACCGGCAAGGCAGCTGGCCTAAAAGTAGTAACATTTGGAAAAAAACAACAAAAAAAACCAAACTACACAGCGACAGATACCATCCATTCAAGATCGTGTCGTGTCCAAAGGGAAAAGGTTATGCGCACCTTGACCCGTTTGAAACACGCTACATAAATTTAAATACCATAAAAATCAACAAACCAGGAGTCATTCCCAGAGGTTTCACACAGCTCGGACAATTACAGTGACTGTTGCCAGAAACACTCCGCCCTCAGGAACTGCTGGGTAGGAGGAGATTTAGGGGGGAGTCCCCCCGGTTTAGCCTGGCGTGAGCTCTGCCCCTCCCCAAACCCTGCACTTCCCGGGCACCGGGCATTTCTGTTTTGCCAGAGCCACGCCGGGCACCGAGCAAACCAACAGCTCCCACCGAGACGTGACATACGTCCTCGCTAACCTGACGAACGAGCTCGTGCTCGGTCCAACCTGACGATCGAGATGTTTGAGGTACGATGGTCCTGCTCTCCAAAGAACTCCCTCGCTTCAGCTTGCTGTTAATAGCTAACTGCTGGTAACGGGGGTGGGATTTCCAACACAACTTGGAACGACAGAGGACTGAAAGGCATGTGAAAAAGCTCGTGGGATAGAAAAGCAAGCAGATGGTGAAAAAAACCCTTTGTAAATTATTTTTCAATTAAAAAAAATAGGACAAAGCAGGAGAACAGTGCACACATACTAAAAATTCAGGAATGAGCAGCTCAGAAGCACGTGGTATTTCACATGTTGGAATATGGGTTTTTTTTTCCCCTGGTGTCATTAGACAAAAGCCACCACCTCCCACCCCGCATCCTGTCCATAAATCAGTCGTGCAACAGCGAGCCTCAGGCTTATCCTACGGGATCTCTGAAACAGTGGAGTCTTGTTGCAGGAGTTCCCACCCTTTTCAGAAGGCACATTTCCCCCAAGGTTTATGTTCCCAGACTTGTTTTCCTTTCTCTTCCCTCCACCTCACACTCCCGTTCTCCAAAATAGCCTCTGCAAGTACTTTTAGCATCAGAAAAGTTTACTACGGAAACCTTGAAAGCTATTTAAAGCCAAGAGGGACTTTCTCCCACTCTTTGTGCTTGCTAACAGCCAGAAAAGAAAAAAAAAAAAAAAAAGAGGATTTTTCTTTTAAGAGAGGGTCAAGCCCCTTCTCTCCCCTCTTACATGGGGAATGAACCACTAGGAAAAAAAGAAATACAGCTGTAGCTTTCGTGTCCAGACAAGGAAATGTCTTTGCCCTTGTCAAACGTGACTATCTTTAGCAACCACAGGGCAGATTACCAATTGTTCACAACCTCGGGAAGGCTGGAAAAAGGCTGGCCTCATCCCACAAGTGGCTTTTGCAGCCAGCTGGAGGGAAGTTAACCCGACCGGGATTCTTCCTGTGCAGTCAGTCGGCAAGTGCACGGAGAGGGTGACTCACGTACAGCTGGCACGAGCTTTGGGCGTAGACGGGTACCCGTGTGAAGAGCTCTAGATGCCTCATACCCATTTTTTTCTGCCTATATTGGAAAAAACAAAAGCACGAGCCGGGCAGGCACTTCATGCCCTCTTCAGAAACATCCCGTCTCAAACAAACATCTTTGGAGTAGAACTACAAAAATAAAAAAAACCTCACAGCTATAACTCATGAATCAACGTGTTTTGCAGCCTTAAATATACCCAGTGCATCCCAGGCCCTAGTTTAAGTGCTCCACAGTAATACCGAAGTGACCAGCTCAGCAACAAGCAGCTGGTTAGGTGTACGTTCAGCCACACAAAACTCCTCAAAGCCGGGGCCGGCAGAGCCGCAGAAGAGCAGGAAGAGGTGGTGCCGGCTGTATGCGAGCCCTTTCACATGTCGGTCACCTGCTCAGGAGCTGACCTCGGCGAGAAGACGCCCCGTGGTGACCCACAGGCAGAAAAGATGGCGCCCACGCCGCAGGTTACAACGGTTTCCCAAGGCGAGAGGTGCTCGGCAGGCGCGGTGCTGCCAAGGCCTGTGCAACCCGGGGACGAGCAGCCGCCTCGCCTCTCAACCGGGCAAGAGAGCGGCACTTCTCCAGCAAGAGCCAACGCCGAGCGCTCAGTGGCAGCGAGCTCTAACACCGGTGGAGGCTCATTCGGAGGAGCTGAATACTCCAGGGCCTCCATACTGCATTTTTGAGGAAGAGGTTTGAATGACAACAAGTTTAATTCATCCCAAACGCTTCAGGATTACCGTACGTTTTACGTTACCACATGACTACAATTTACAAGGGGTAGGAAAGCAATCTGCCAAGGCAAAGTCTGCTACAACTACACCGCGGCAATTTGGCATGAAGCTTTCTAAGCCTAACCCGTCCTCCTTCACAGCACCAAACCGCAACTGTCACCTTCAGTGCAAACATCTGAACTCTGGGGATTGTGAGGTTTCGAAAAGACCCGCGTGGAGCGTAAGATGCAGGTGAGGAAGTTTAAGCTACAACCCAAGGGCCAAAGACTGCTCCAGCGTTTCCAAAGACGTGCATGAAAGAGAATCTAGATGATAAACTCTAACATTATCTTCATCACAGAGAGAGAAAAATAATCAAATCAAGTCAGAATCCTTGGCGGATCATTTCCAAACTAGTGCAATCAGTCACGCTCCGAACTTTACGATCCAAATACAATGGACAGAAGAGGAGAACGTCTGTGTCTCAAGCAAGACTGTGCTGGTTACAAAGGCAGCTCTATGACTCTGGAAGGGGAAGAGTCAGATGGCTCATTTCGCAGGCAGATTTTTTTTTCCCCCCAAGAGGAGACGTCAGTACAGTAGATGGCAAATTCCATTTCATTTGGACACAAAAGTTCTGTCAAGTGCCGGGGACTGGCTTTTCCTGGGTCGCAGGCTAGGAGCCAGACACCCAAGAGGAAAATGAGTTCATCTTCAGGCAGCTGGGAAAGGAGAAATGCGTTTTGAGGAAGTGAGAGGTTTAACGTTACCAAGGTGCAGGTGCAAAACGAAAAGCATTTCCCCTTCTTCCTGTTGTCTGAAATCTGAACGTGGCAGCACAGCTACAACTCAGAGCACTACAGCAGGGGAGTCGGTGGGTGTCCCAGTGTTCCTGCATTTTCATCGCCAGCTGTCATTATTCCACTGAACATCCAAGGAGGAATCTAGATCTGGAAAGGTAAAAAGAAAGGTTTAAACGATTTGAAAGCTCAGCATTGCTTTTCTACTCTGACAAAGCATCAGGGTTTGAGCGGGCTGAGTGTCTCTGATGAGCTTTCAAATAAAAACCCAAGCTCTTTCTAACTGGCTGCCTGCTTTAGAGCCCCTGCAAACCAAGTCAGGGAATTCCTGGCAAGGGAAACCGATTCCCAAAATATTTGGTGAGACTAAATGGGGAGGCTCAAGCAGGCAAATCATCTCAGTGGCACTCAGACAGGTTCCCCAGCCAGGCACGGCTGCAATTCCGGAAGAGAGAGAACCAAGCTTCCACTCCCAATGGTGCACTGCACCGCTGCAGAGCTGACAACTGGCTGAGGACGACACTGCCTTGAGTTTTATACACAAAATCCCTAACGGAGTTCGAAAATGGCCATCGTCGCGGTCCCCCAAATGCTGACGGCCTTCTGAAAGACTACGTTTCAGCTTAACTTTTTCAGCTTTTAAAAATTGTCTTTTGTTGTCTCCTCCTCTTCCCATTGCAGAAAATAACTACGGACACATCTGACTTCAGGGACAACAGGTGAAAAAAGTTTCAAGGGGAAAAAGAAAGGGAATTCTCCCTGAATCCTACCCTTCCTCTGCTAAGAACTTATTTGAAAAAGTCATTTGAGTCAGTAACAAACTATTCTTAAGCACACTTGAGCTCGAGACTCATAAGCTCCTGCTCTGTCTTAGCCCTCTCTGCTGCCATTTCTCAGCATTGTTGCCTCCCTTTTCTGGCAAAACCCTGTTTCCAGACCAAGAGCGGGGTTTTTGCTAAAAAAATCTGCTTTCCAATACCAACCAAGCAGGGGCTTTGTGACCATTTCTATATGTGAAAAGCCAATATATCGCAGTTACAGCATACACCAGGCACCGCAGCCCCTTCTCCCAGCCTGCCTGGCTCCCGGGGCGAGGCAGTACCCGTTTCGGGTAGATCTTACCTTTTGATCCAGTCTCTGATAATCGCCAGATTTGGGCCGTCGACCACTTTTCGATCTTTTCCCTTCCAGAGCAAAAGCAATGATCTTTGGAGAGAGAAGCGGGGACAAGGTGAGTGGGACAGTAGCGACCAAATAAGCTTCTTCTCACTTCAAACGCAAGTGCTTTCTGATGGGCCAAAGACTACCTTCACTTACCTCCTTCTAGTGACCATATTTCATTTGAAAAAACACTTGAAACAAATAAATGCCAATATATAAACCCAGCTAAGATCGAAAGAAGGCGATAATGAGGTTTGCCTAACATGCAGAAAACAGTAAGAATTTCTTTTCTTTCTCCTACCGCAAAAAAAGCTTTACAGGAGGGAAAAAAAACCAGCAAAAGTTACATCATTTGAGCTGCATGCCCCCCATGCAGGACTATTTAAGGACAAGTCTTCTGCAACCTGCTACAGAAAACTCACTGTCAGCGAGAAAACACAGGGTAACGTCATACATCTTTTCCTTTTCACCTCTCTCAGCTGAAAATAACCACTAGGGCTGAGGCCACCCAATTTCCATGGAGGTTCGACCCCGTTCCTAGTTACAACACCCCCTCTGCTCCTCCCAAAGCTGCTCGGACCAAGGCTCAAATTAACATTAACCAAACCCACGCCGAGCAGCGAGCGGGAGGTATTGGTGAGAAGCAAAAGTCAGGGCGAGGGGAAAGGTCTTCAACCGAGCAGGTCCCAGTCTGCAGCGGTGACCAGTAAGAGGAAAGAAAGCTCCTAAACCGCAGGGGAGATGTCGAGAGCCCGGGTACGGAGCTCGGCCACTCACCTTGCGTTTGTTGTGATACGCAACGTATAAGGCGGCAACGATAATAGCTGTGGTCACCAGATAGGCGAAGAAGTGGCTGCTCTCCGACTGGTCCCTGGGGGGAGAAGGGATGCTCTTCTCTCCCTCGTTATTAAAGGAGGAGGCATTGCTGCCATCTTTAGCCCCATTTTCCTCCTCTCCAGGGCTTCCTCCATCATCTGAAGAGCTGCCACCGTCAGCAGTGGAGGAAGTTGATTGCGGTGATACATTTTTATCTCTCGGTGAGCCCACTTGATTACCCTGGTTATCACCGTTACTGCCCTGGTTCTTGCCGTTGTTGTCCTGGTTGTTGCCCCGGTTGCTGCCCTGGTTCTGGTTGTTGCTGCTGTCCTGGTTGCCGTGGTTCTGGTTGTTGCTGCTGTCCTGGTTGCCGTGGTTCTGGTTGTTGCTGCTGTCCTGGTTGCCGTGGTTCTGGTTGTTGCTGCTGTCCTGGTTGCCCTGGTTCTGGTTGTTGCTGCTGTCCTGGTTGTTGGCTTGGTTCTTCCTGCTGTCCTTGTCGTTGTTCTGGGTCTTGCTGCTGTCCTCATTCTTGCTGCTGTCCTCGTTCTTCTTGTCCTCGTTGTTGCCCTGGCTCTTGTTATTACCCTGGCCCTGGTTCTCACTGCCCTGGCCCTGGCTGTTGCTGTCCCGGTTGTTGTCCTGGTTCTGGTTGTTGCCGCCCTGGTTGCCGCCGCCCTGGTTGCCATCCTTATTATTGTCGCTGTTCTCCTGGTTGTTGCCCTGGTTCTGGTTGTTGCCGTCCTTATTATTGTCGCTGTTCTCCTGGTTGTTGCCCTGGTTCTGGTTGTTGCCGTCCTTATTATTGTCGCTGTTCTCCTGGTTGTTGCCGCCCTGGTTGCCGTCCTTATTATTGTCGCTGCTCTCCTGGTTGTTGCCCTGGTTCTGGTTGTTGCCGCCCTTATTATTGTCGCTGTTCTCCTGGTTGTTGCCCTGGTTCTGGTGGTTGCCGCCCTGGTTGCCGTCCTTATTATTGTCGCTGCTCTCCTGGTTGTTGCCCTGGTTCTGGTTGTTGCCGCCCTTATTATTGTCGCTGTTCTCCTGGTTGTTGCCCTGGTTCTGGTGGTTGCCGCCCTGGTTGCCGTCCTTATTATTGTCGCTGCTCTCCTGGTTGTTGCCCTGGTTCTGGTTGTTGCCGCCCTGGTTGCCGTCCTTATTATTGTCGCTGTTCTCCTGGTTGTTGTCCTGGTTCTGGTTGTCACCGCCCTGGTTACTGGTGCTGCTGCTCTGGCTGTTGGGCTGGCTACCAGCGCTGCCACCTTGGCCATCCTGGCCATTGCCACTCTGACCACTGCGTTGGCCACTGGTCTGCTTCTCCATGCTGTTGCCGTGGCCAGGCACACCCGTGCCCTTCTGGTCCTCATTCATCGCCTCTCTGTTACTCGTGTTCAGTTTGGTCTCACTCTCCTTGCGTGGATCCGATTCAGTGTGGTGCTCTTTGTTCTTTTTGGACACATCCGTCTGCTTGGTCTCTGGGGTTCCCTGGCCATTGGGTGGTCCCGGCTGGGCGGATCCCCCAGAGGCCACTGAAGTTTTGCTGGGCTCTGTTGTCTGCTGTGGCCCCTGCCCCTGAGCTGTCAGCAAACACAGAGAGGTCACAGTCACCGCCTGCCCCTGCGCCCGGTGTAAGCGGCGTGCCTGGCTGTCTGAGACAGCAGCCCCACCGCTGCCAAAAGGGGAAGGAAGCTCCCCCGCAGGGGAGGCGGGAAGGCAGAACCAGAGGGGTGACACACTCGGCGGCGGGGGGCCCCGAGGGAGCCCCCCGGCCCCTCCGCCGGCTCCCACCACACGCAGGAGGGGCCCAACGGCAGAAGAGCCCCCGCAAACCAAGCGCCCGTGTCAGACCCACCCCGGCCCGAGGGCAAGCGCTGCCCTGGCCTCGCTGCTCCCGCTCCGCGGTACAGCCGAGTGCCCGCCCCAAGCGCTCCCCCTCAGCGCCCCGCCGCCCCGGCCTTCCCCGGCCGCAGGGCCCCTCTCACCGCCTTCCCCCGCCCCGGGCTCCTCAGGGCCGCCCCAGCCGCCCTCCCCCGGCCTCTCACCCTCGGCCCGGCCGGCGGCACAGAGCGCCAAGAGCAGCAGGAGGAGCCGCAGCGGCATGGCGGCCCGAGAGTAACGGCCCCACCGCCACCGACCGACCCGCCCGCTTCCGCTTCCGGTAAGACAAGGGCTACTTCCGGGGGGAGATCTCGCGAGAGCGGGGAAGCGGCGGGCGGGAGCGGGAAGGAGTAGGTGGGTGTGAGAGAAGGGAAGGGGCGGGGCTTGAGGCTGGGGCGGGGTTTAAGGCGAAGTGGGGCGGGGCTGACAGGGATTCGGGCAGGTCTTGGGGCGAATCGGGGCGGAGCTTGCTAAGAAGTGGGGCGGGGCTTGCTGCGACTGAGGCGGGGCTTGTTGAGACTCGGGGGCGGGTTTCGGGAGAGTAGGGGCGGGGCTTGTGGAGAATCGGGGTGGGGCTTAGGGAGCACGGGCTTTGCTCTGTCAAATTGGGTGGGGCTTATGCAAATTAAGGGCGAGGCTTAACTGTCCCTGGCGTGTGCCAGGCCTTGCCAGGGGCAGCGATGCCTCAGCAAAACTGCTCTATCTTTGGGGTAAAAGCAGCATTTTGAGGTAAAACCTGCCATTTTGGGGCCTGTTTCCAGGCCTTGAGAAACCAGCGCTGGGACTTTGTGAGCAGTGGCCCAAAATGGGGTCGCCGAGACGTGCTTTGAAGGGCCAGGCCTTCCCTCCCCCCGAGTTTGGCCCTGTTTGATGGTGTCCTGACACTGTGGACATCTCTGTCTTATGGGGGGGAAACAGGCCGTGGCGGGGGGCGAGTGGTGAGAAATCGGGGCTAGTTTCCCTTCCTTTGGTTCAGGACTGCTTTCTGAAAGCGCTCCTGCGGACAACGGCTGCACCGGGAGAGCATGGCCAGCCCAACAGCTCTGATAACCTTTTATTTTTGTTTTTGGCCAGGCAAGACACGTCCTGTTCAACTACAGCTCTTCCCACCAGCAGCAGAAAATCAGCTTTTGGCTCTCTGTGGGCACCGAGGAATATGTATCCCTTTCCTCTGTAGATAATTTACCTACTGAAGACTGTTATGTCTCCCTTCTCTGGATTAATGTCCATCTTTTCCTGTAGGTTGTGTTCTTGCTCTCTTCTGGGCTTTCTCCAGGTGCTCCACACCTTGAAGGATACTGCCCAAAACTGGGGATGATCCTTCAGCTTGGTCAGCAGACCAAACAAGGATTTCATCATGTCTTACTGATAATCCTACCCATCTCCAACCTCCTGCTCTGCTGCCTGGAATACAAAATGACCTGTACTTGATGCAAATAAAATCAAAATGTAGAAAGATCCTCAAGTCCACCTATCATCCTTCTACCATGGTTGGGGCAGCTCTGGGGATCTGAAGCCTGTAGCTGAGGTCCTCAGATGGATTTGATGTCCTCAGATCCATGAACTGCGACCCTACAGCAGTGAGTCAAGGTGGCTGCGGTGCTGGGTGTCCTTGAGCTGTGATTGATGTCATCTGCGGTTGTCTTCCAGCCGTGTCCAAGTTGTCCCCACCCGCTGTCCAAGCCTTTCTCAGAGGGTTTGCCTCCTGCTGTATTCCCTTTCCACCAGATGTCTGCTGAGCCGTGGCTTTTTAGGGATCCTGGTAAAACAAAGAGCTCCAGAGGTTCTTCCTCGGTCTTCCTCGTGTTCATTACTGCTACCCAGTGACCTTGTACAGATCTGTCTCCCTCTGTTTAGGGACGTTGGCATGGGGGTACATCGTTCTTCAAAAAGTTTTATCTCCAGCTTTTGCCCTGCCTGTCCTTCCCAAACCAGCTAGACCTTTTCAGTTATCAGTTTTCAGTTATCGGTTATCAGATATCAGTTTTTCAGATGCATGAATTATGCCATCAAGTCTCTGTAATTTGGCTTATTAGTAACAATCCCAATCTGTCCTCCCCGTCATCTCATTTCTTTCCTTTTAGATCAATGGATTTGCCTTCATCTCTGCCCAGGGTGAACTTCCTTGGTGCTTAACCACTCCAGACCATGCACGCTTCCCACTATGGCTTGGTGTCACCAGAGCTGTCTCATCCATAACGCGGCATCCTGCAGCGCTGAGTGCTGAAGGACAAGCAGTGAAGTCTCACGTGTCTCCAGAAGGAATCGCAATAACATCACGAATTCGTTAGCTGCTCCAGTCAGTCCATTTAATGCTAAAACACAGAAAAATATCCCAACATGCATCATTCAACATGCAAACCAAATGAGTCCCGCACAGCGATAATACTTTGGGGAATAATCCTGACTTGGCCTCAGAGCATGATGGATTATGTGGTAGATTTTTCTTCTCTTTTTTTCCAATCCTCTATTCAATTCAATACATTCCAATAATCCTAGCAGCTCGGTTCTGCCCATGCCTGCCTTTCTAAGGAGACAGAAGAACAGTTGGCCCAATGCTTTTTTTGAGATTTAAAACAGGCAAGCGAGGCTATTTCTCATGCCCAGTCAGTTCGGCTTTCACTCACACCCCTGGAAGTCAAGAGTAACTGAACAGAGGCCAAGTTCCTCTGGATTTACAACAATGCATCTGGGAACAGAATTCTGCCCAAAATACTGAGTACGAGGCTGACATCAGCTCAGTGCCTGGTGGCTCACACCAGGCTCATTTTCCTTCAACAGTTTTCTTGGCTAAAACGTGATAAACAGGACCAGCGACCTTACCTAACCTCCGTGTGGCTGCACCCTCTCCGCACAGCCCGAGGAACGGGAAGCTGCCATCGACGTGGACAACAAGGAAGTTGCTTCTGGCTTCAGTGCGATTATGCGGATGTAGACTGGTAGGAGGAAAGGAAGGAGGATTGAGGATTATTATCTGTCTGCTGCAAAGCAGAAGGAGGAAATTCTGTTTTGGTCCCACCCAGCTGCTTTCCGACGTGATGGCAAGCTGTTGGTCCTTTATCGCCTGAAAAACAACTCCTTTACATTCAAAGTTAAGTGAGGTTTTGGTTGGTTTCCTAGACTGGTACTATCTTTTCTCATAAATCCTTGTGGCATGTCCCTTTTTGGGGATGACTCTTTCTGAGAATAGCCATGACGGCCAAGAACAGGCTGGACACACAAACCTGGCCTTTAATTTAGCACCAGTCAGGGCGTTTTAGCGTGGCCTCCCAAGGTCTGGTGACAACCCTGCGCTTGGAGATAATAAAGTCCTCACCTTGTCAGAAGTGTCTGCATCCCCCATCCCGTCCCTTTCCCCCGAGGGCTAATCTGGTCAGGATAAAGGATCAAAAGGAGAAACAATTAGCAAATGGAAGAATTTAATGATGCTAATTAAAATGTATTAAGTGTAGCAACTGCCTCTGCACCAGCTGCTTTGGCAGGAGTCTGGAGTCCGCGGAGCGCCAGCCTTACCCCTGTGCGTAGCAGGGAAACAGGACATCTGGTGCGCCCTCCCCCCGGCCCCTCTTGCAAAAAAGCAGGTTCGAGGAAACCTTCGTTTCATTTGCTGCTGCTTGCCGGGTTCGTGGTGGAGCCCCTAATTAGCTCCATCTCTGCAGGAGACCCCTGGGACCTCATTAGGCATTTCAATTAGTGAATAGCCAGAGCTGTGGAGGGAGAGGGGGCTGGGGGCCGTTTGATCAAGATGGCTGCAATTAAGCAAGCGGACGGAGGTGACAGAAGTAACCCTGCTTCCAAAAAAAAGTGGGGAAAGCACCAAGCTGGCTCCCAGATGCTACCCGCGCACCAGAGCAAGCTCTCCCAGAAGTTTGCTCTTGACAAGCTCTTAACGAGACGTTTGCCAGCTCCCGGCAATAAAAACCCCACGATAGCTGCAGTGAGTTTAGGGCTGGGCTTGTCACAAAAACGGCACCTTTTAATCGAGGTTTTAAACCTTTTCTTACTGTCCATCACATTTCCGGATAGGGACGGACACACAGGCGCATCCTCCCCTCTCCTGAGCCATTCCTGGTGTTGCCTATCTGCCGCGTCGCAGCCCAGCTCCCCGGCCACCCCAAGCAGAGCTCTGCAGTATTTGCTCACCTGGAGTATTCCCAGCCAGGAGACATCAGGCACTTCTTGAACTTCGTTTCACTCTGGGAATGGGTGGCAATGATGGTGAACGTGTATTTCCCAAGGACGCAGCCACCCGTTCCCAATTCCAGCTTCATAATTCACCCGGCTGCTCCCAGCTCTCCCACCCAGCCATACATCCTGCCGCTTCTTGGCACTTTCTATGTGGACCTCCACTGTTGGAGATGACGGCAAACCCCAAATGAGCAGGTCCACCTCACCCCACCTCCGCACAGCCGTGGCTTAGCCCCACGTGGTGTTCATACCGTCTTGACCTGTGCATGCAAACAGCAACATCTGCTGCAGCCGGGACAGCAACAGGGACCCCGTCATTGGCACGACGTCCCCCGTCCCAGCTGTTTCATGCCTCTCAGCTAAGGCAGAATCCGGCTGTCCCACCTCTCCCTGCTCTTTACACCATGCTATCCCTTCCTTCTGCTGCCGACTCTCCGTGGGACACCGTTTAATTCCCTCCCTGACCTTTTCCCCTTTGTTGGATGCGGTTGGGATGCACCCTATGAAAAAAAAGTCATCTACAAAGCAGGACCAGGGAGTGTGCAGTGGCAGACGCCTCATTTTGTCAGGAGACCAAAGGCAAAATCAGGAATCTTTGGCCACAAAATTTGGTTTTTGTTGCAAGTTTGAAAAGTGAATTAACGTAACTGGGAAATACTGCTAGAGAGCTCCCCAGGACCTCCACGCATGGCTCTCCTCTGCACCCTGGGCTGCCTGGCTCAATTTCAGCTCCCAGGTCTGAGGATAAGTTAAGCATCATGAGAAATGTAGTCTCAAACTTGTCCAAAAATGAGGAGAGGGGCTACCGCACCTCCTTGCCACAACAGCCCAAACTGAAACACACCGGGTATTCAGGTTTTTCTGCAACGAAGACAAAGTCCAGAATTTTCCTCTTATTGAAGCACCTCCCAGAGGACGAAGAAAACCCTGCTAAGGAGTCAGTTGTCTATTGATAACCAGTCTGAATGCAAAGTTTTCATCCAGCCATATCACTGCAAGCATGAAGGATATAGAGAGACTGCGACCAGCCTGGTTCAACTAAGATCGCTTCAGCATGTTCATTTGAGACCGGAGCAACGTGTAACTGGTCTTGCCCTCTTCTCCAGGAGGAGCGAAGCCAAGAGGGCTTTGGTGGCCAGTTGCTTCTCTTCTAGCAGGGGATAATCCAGGCCTATCTCAGTTTAAGAGCACTGCGAAAGCATCGGAACAGATGTTCCTTTTCTGTATGGGAAAATGCCGAGTAAAACAAAGAAATATTCTCCTGCTGAAGTCCAACATCTGTTTGAAGCTGTCTGGCTCCGGTTCAGACTTTAATTCTTGTGACAGGTCTCTTCATGCCTTTAATTTCCCATGAAATCTAATTCAAGAAGTTGTTTGTCTGCTGCCTGCTCCCGGTGTTGGGGAGAGCGAGGCTGCATGCGATCCAGACGTTCCTCGCAGAAAACTAGTTTCTTGGAACAGCCTTTCTAAAAAAAGCTACGTTTTGCCTCTTTTCAAATGACGGCCACGCACGTTTTCAGCGACACTCTAATCCTCTCAGTCCTGGATCTCGCACAACCGCGTGACATGCTATCAGGATGCCATTAATTAAAGCGTCGTGGCTGGTCCTCTTGGGTGCTGTTGCGGAGGAATCATGCCCTATCCCAGCATTTACAAATTTGTACTTTGAAAGCAAGAACTTTAAACAATTTTGTGTGTGGAACGGAAACGCCTACCGAGTTCGGGGCTGTCTTGGGCGCAACAGTGAATAAAGATGCTCCAGGCACTTTCTTATGCTCAGAGGCTTTGGTGGTGGCCACCAAGAAGCTGGTATGCAGGAGCTGGGTCTGCTGCAGGCTCCTCTCGCTGCTTGAGGCTCTCCAGTAGCCGGGACCCCTTAAAGCAATTATTTCAGGAGCTACCACCCAGCTGGGATGCTCAGAGCTGTGAATTTAAGCTTCCAGTCCAGAAGATGATCCTCAGCTGGATGGGAGAAGCCACGCTCCTGCTGGGGGTACCGTCACTGTTTGCAGAAGTCATCTGCAGCTTTCACATGGTTACGGGAGCCAGTGTTTGCCCCGAATGTGTCCCTGGTGCTCATGCAAGGGCTCAAGGCTGTGCTCTTGTCTGCACCCATAGCTGGGGGCATCACTCGGCTGTGCTGTTTTGGTAGTTCTGCCCAGCTCCAATATGGAAATAGGAATCCTCAAATCCAGGTGTCATCCGCTGGGGTTACAGACACCAGTGTCATCCCGTGGCACGCACTCATCTTGCACAACATCTGGGAAACACGGATGCCATCTTCCTTAAGGACAAGACACCAAGATGGTCCCTTTTCCCCTCTACCTGCAGATGGACATCTGCTGCTGCTCCAATTTGCTAAAAATACTTCCCCAGTGGCTTCTCACACCAGCTCAGCACTGGAAAGGAAAAGAGAAATGTCACAACAGGAGGCGAAGGCTTCATTTATTCCACCAAATGAGCAAAAGCACCCACCAAACTGAGAGCCAGAGAGCCAGCAGTCGCAGGAAGGGCTCAGCCCATCACTGATAGTGATGGTCTGGACGTAGCCCACTGCCGCGGGCTGGGAGCCCGAGGACACTGTGGTCCCCACAACGCAGCACTGGTGCAGGTAGAGAGAAGCCCGGCTGGGTCCTGGGAAAAGGAAATTGGCCAAGAAATTCAGAAAGGGGAATGAAACGGGACTATAAACACCATGAATCACCTTTGGGCAGGCACAGCTCGGAATTAGATCTGCAACAGAAAACAAAATTGCAACTTTCAACAGGAAAATTTTGAGATAGTTTTTTTTTCCCTATTAAAAATATAGTGAGATGGAAGAGTCTTGATTAGCTCAAGTGTTGAACTGACTGAGAACTTAAGATCAGTTGAAAATCCACTGGGTCACCCTGGGTTGCTTTTGTGCAGGTCCTTTTTAATCCTAATCTGTCTTTTCATTCCTGGTTTGGAAGAAGCAGGCACAGGGCATCCTGCAGTTCCTGGCCGTGAGATGCACACCAGTAACTCGCACTCCTCAGCTTCTCAGGCACCCCCTGAACTGGTTTAACCTGATCCCCCGCGTCCCGCTGCCCATAGCTCTCCAGCAAACCATATGCTGCCTGCTCGCTCCATCACAGTTCGTGATGGACACCCCAAAATCGCCCTGCGCCCATCGATGGAGGCATCTGAGCGATGCTGGGGCCATGCCTGGCCCTGTGCCCTGCTCTGGGGCTGGACCAGAGCCCCATCCTGAGACACTTCCCGGGGCATGGTGACGCTCGAGCGCTGGCGGGGAGAAGGTGGCAATGGGCAAGGAGCGAGTGCTTCCCCCACTGACCACGCTCACGCAGCAAGTTGCAGCTGTAGTTTTATTTCCTTTTGTGAAAAATAACAGGGTTTCAAGGGGAAAAACCCCCCACCCAGGGCTCAGCCCCGGATCCTGCCCACCCCAGCACAACCGCGGGAAGGAGCAGGGCCGATGGCGCAGCATCCTCAGGGCAGGGTCCGGCTCCTTGCCGGGACGGAGCGAAGGCAATCACCGTGGCTGGGAGCAGAGCCGCAGGACGGGAGGACTTGGGAGCATCCGGAGGCACTGGGTCGGTAGCTGGTGTTTCTGCTCTTGCCTCCAGGACGGAGCGCCGGCCCCAGCTCGATGCCCGCCGCGTTCGGTGCCGGCATGCCCGTGCATGGGAGCGCCGGGCTGTCGGCATCACTGTGCCCTGCAGCAGTGACGGGCGCTCGGCTTGCGTCCACGGTCAGCTCGCAGGAGATTTCCATTGTTGGCAGCTTGTGGAGGGTTTTTTTTCTCTTTTTTTTTCCTTTTTTTCCTTTTTTTAATAAAAACGGTCTTTAGGTCGACTGCTGGCAGCAGCTCTGAGCAGAAAGCCCTTTCCTCCAGAGTCTGCTTACAAAAGAGTTCAGAAAGGGTCAAATATTGACCAATAATGGTTTTGGCTGCATTTGAATCTTGATTGTGGCTTCTGCAATGTACAGCAGGGAGGGGATGGACAGGACGGGATGAGGGGGGACGAGTTTTTCCCTTAGTCAGCAGGTTTGGTGACCAGGGAAAGGGGCTGCGTTTGCAGCACGGCAAGGGCAGCCTGCGGGGACGGGATGGTGGCCGCGAAGGACGGAGGCGAGGACAGGAGAGCTGTGGAGGGCACCGAGGTGAAGGGAATGGGTCTGGAGAGGAGTGAGGGCGGGCTGCCGAGGCTCGAGGAGGAGGAAGAGGAGGAAGAGGAGGAGGAGGAGGAAGAAGAGGCGCCTTTGCCCGAGAGGAAGGCGGCCGAATGCACGGTGAGCTGAGCCCTGGCCTCCGGCTTGGTGGTGAGCGAGAGGGGCTGAGCCTGTTCCGAGTGGGTGGCAGCCGGCGCGGCCGGGGATGCCAGGGCGGCCGATGGCGTGGCGGGCGAATCCAGCATGCTGCCGTGGGAGGACGCGGGGCTGTCGCACGGTTTCTCGACCGGCAGGTACTGCACGCACGGCTTCTTGCTCTTGGATGCCAGGGAGCCTGCGAACGATGGAGGACGGTGTGAGCGGCCGAAAGCCAGAGGAGGGAGGAGGCTGACGGGGGGGATACTCACTCTCCGTGTCGTGGCTTTGCTGCTGGGCCAGCTTCTCTCGCTTTCTCTTCTTTTTCTTGCCCTGGAAAACATTATAAAGTCCTTATGTGTCTTTCTGCCACTGGAGAGCCCTTGGGAGCTGCTCGACGGATGAGACCTCGGGGAGAAACGGGGCTGATGGTGCCTCAGAGCAGCTCGCAGGGATGCAGGAGCTGCTTAGGGTGGCAGAGCATCCCCCGGCGACTCAGCACCATCACCCACCACCCCTAGCACCCCAAACACCGACTTCCCCGAGCACAGCAAGCAACCTCCCACCAGCCAAACCCTCTGGGAGAGGAGCCATCCGGGAACCCGGCAAGCGGACAGGAGGTGAGACCTCCTCCCGGCTGGTCCCTGTGGCCACGGGGCTCGGGGGGCTACACTTACGTAGTTGTCCCGCGCCGACCACGTCGGGTAGAGCTGCGAGTGCAGCTGCCGCTCTTTCCGTGCGAGCTCGTAGTACTTCGCCTGCTCCTCCCGCGACAGCGAGTGCCACTGCAGGGGGGGAAAAGACCACGCTGCACGCCCCAAAGCCACGCTGCACGCCCCAAAGCCATGCTGCTGGCCCCCAGGACACACTGCCCTGGGGCTGCAGGGCTCCCAGCCAGCCCCAGCACGTTGCCATCCTGTTGCCACCCAGGTCCCCACCAGGTCCTTGGGATCTCCTGGGCTGGCGATGCCCCAGGACAAGGGATCGAGCCATGGGGAGAGGTGGAGTAAAGGGGACCGAAAAGCCATTTTAAGGTCACAAACGGGCAGCACGTGGGCACAAAGCCCACGGGACAAAGCCCGAGGGAGATGCCTGTACCCGTCTGCCCAGGATCTGGTTGATGGCAGCGCTCTCCTTCAGCGTGCACTCGGCCACCACCTTGGCCCTCATCTCCTTCATGTACAACATGAAGGCGTTGAGCGGCTTCTTGATGTGGGGTTTCTTCTCCTCTTCCTTCTTCACAGTGACGGGGGATTTCCTGCAATGAGCAAGAGGGTGGGTCAGGACCTGCTGATGCCCTGGGGACAAGCTCCCGTCCCCGGGGCCATCCCTTCCCATCCCCGACTCACGAATTGCCTCCGGGGCTGACACTGGGCTGGGTGGGTTCCTGCTTCACGATGGGCGAGACGATGGTCGGGTGTGGGATGCCCGAGGGGTGCAGCCCGTGGGTAGGTGGTGGGACCATGTGTGGGGAGAAACGGCTGGACATCAAACTGCAGCGGAGGGAGCGGGAGGGGAGGGCTCGTCAGCTCCCCACGGGCACCAACAGCCCCCGGTTTCTACCCCAAACCCTCCTGAGAACCTCCTGGGTTGAGAGACCACCAGCCCCAACCCAGCTGGGGTCTGGTTTTACACTGGATCCTGCCCCAGCTTGCAGGACGGTAACATAGACCCAACCTAAGCGATGCCCTGAGCTCACGGGACGTTGCTTTTCCCCCACAGAATCACCTGTGGGGACCATCTGCACCCTCCCAGGGGTATTTTCAGCCGAGGAGGCCACCTCAACCTCCTGGGGCTGGTCTGTGCCCGTGCAGAGCAGGGTGTCCCCAGGAGCACCCGCTGCCGATGCTGCTGCGGGGCCGAGTCCTGCATCGTCCCCAGGGAAGTGGCCAAAAACCCGCTGCCAGCTCCGGGATACCCAAGGAGGGTCCCTCGTCCCTGCCGAGACCCACCTGGACATGGAGGCGTTCATGGCGAGGGCAGGGTAGGGGTGCCGAAAGCCACCGGGAGGGATGGAGTACACGGGTTGTCCTTGCCTGCAAACGCACAAGCTTTAGTGGAAAAAATATCCCTCCCCCGTTCACGGGGGCCCTCGGACCGCTCCCTGGCTGATCTCCATCCCACCGATTCCCAAAATTTCCAGTGGTGGGGAGTCCCTCCCTTCCCAGCCCCTGGAGCTCTTCCATCCCACCAAGCTCACCGTGGCAAAGGCAGATAAAGTGGGAAGAGGAGGAGGGTCTCGGGGGGACGTGGGGTTCAGGGGGACACAGGGCTCACAGGACCTGCCCAGGGACAGACAGGGACACGGAGGTGGGAGCGAGCGCCCAGCCCAGGGTCGAGCCCATCCTTACTGCGGCACGAGCCAGCCCAGCGGGTGCGGGATCTGGCCCACGGCTCCTGGCGACAGCGGGTAATAGGGGGGCAGCTCGGACGGGTGCGGCGGCCGCGGGATTCCTGCGGAGGGAGGGAGGGACGAAGGGGAAGCGGTGTTAAAACATGGACGTGGCGGCCTCCGAGCACCCGGTCTGCCTCTGAGTGACCCGTCTGCCTCCGAGCACCCCATCTTCCTCCGAGCACCCCATCTTCCTCCGAGCACCCCATCTCTCTCCAAGCATCCTGCCTGCTGCTGAGCACCCCGTCTCCCTCCCAGCACCCCATCTCTCTCCAAGCACCCTGTCTGCCTCTGAGTGACCCATCTGCCTCCGAGCACCCTCCCTTTGAGCACCCTGTCTGCCTCCGAGCATCCCATCTGCCTCCGAGCATCCTGCCTGCTGCTGAGCACCCCGTCTCCCTCCAAGCACCCTGTCTCCCTCTGAGCACCCCATCTCTCTCTGAGCATCCTGTCTGCTGCCATGCATCACATCTCCCTCCGAGCACCCCATCTCCCCCTGTCTGGAGCACCGGGAGAGGATGCTGGGATAACCACAATGGAGACCTGGAGGGATCCCCATGCACCCCAACCAAATCTACGACCAGGCAAGGACCCATCCCCGGCCACCGGCCACGTCCCCTTCCCACCACCCAGGGACCAGGCTGTGAAAACCATCCGGGAAGCAGGGGACCATCCGACGGAGAGCACCGCGTTCCCAGCACGGCACCGATACCGTCACCGTCCCTTTGCTCACCCGAACGTGTCTGATGCCATCTCCCCCCGCCCTGCGCTCACCCGTCTTTGGGTCGATCTCCGGTGAGAGGTGGCCGGGCGGCGAGCCTGGCGAGAAGTGGTCGTTGCTGTAGGTGATGAGCGGCGTCAACGGGTGCATGTGATGGGCGTGCTGCACCACCGGGACCTTGTTCGACTGCGGGGCAGCGAGGGAGAGCACGTGGGAGGGCGAAACAACGGCCACCCCCTAACCCCGCCCCGCCGTGGGCATCGTATCAGCATCACGGGCGGCTGGAGCGGGATTTTCCCCCGGGAAACCCAGTCACCTCCGTGGGATTCGGCTGCTCTTACCAAGTGCGCGGGCGAGGGCGAGCGGCTGTCCTTCAGCGTGGCGCCGGCGGGCACGTCCAGCAGCGGCCACTTCATCTGCAGGTACTGCAGGAGAGCCGGGCTGACACCCTCCGCCAGCCCCAAAACAAACACCCCCCAACCCCAGCTGCACGCTCGGCCGGGGACACCCCAACCCATGGAGGACACCGTGGGCTGGTGGCAAAGGGGTTTTGGGGGCACACGGGGCTGTTTTCAGCCCTACAAGCCCCTGCGGACCCGTAAATGGTGCAAAGCCCCAAATCCTAAATCCCAGGTCTCCACCCTAAATGGTGCAAAGCCCCAACCTCCACCCCAAACGATGCAAATCCCCACATCCCAAACCCCAAATCTCCGCTCCAAATGGTGCAAAGCCCCAGGTCCCAAACCCCTGCCCCAAATGGTGCAAATCCCAACCCCTGCTCAGCGCTGCCTTGCCGGGAAGCCACGAGGCCCCCACCTGCCCTCCCCACCCACCTGCACCGATGCCGCCTTTCCCTGCCCCAAAACCAGGCTTTTTGAGACACGGTGATGCCCGGGGCAGCACAGCACAAGCCGCGATCGCCCGTGGGGCTCAGCCCCGGGGGGGTCCCCGTGCCGGGGGGTGCCCTCCCTGTCCCCGGGGCACCGGCACCAACCCCGAATTGCCGGAGTGCGAGAAACCAGACCCATATTGCAATGAAGGGTGAGGGGAGGCAAATATGGAGCTTTTTTGGGGGTTTCACCCGTCCCTGGGTTAAACTTTGCTGTGACACACAGGTTTGTCTCCCCTGTCCCGTCTGTTTACGGCACGGGACGTAAGCGGCCCCCGAAAGAAAGGTGCTTTGTGTTGTGTTTTTCAGGGAGGGGGGCCGGAGGCATTTCCCGGCAGACGGCGGGAGGGAGGCACGTCCCGCGAGATGCCGGGGCTGGGGAATGTGGCCTGGACGGGCCGCAGCTGCGCGCAGGAATTTCCCCGCCGTACAAACCTTCCTGATCCGAAGCAGCTGGAAGGAAAACCCAGCGAGGAGCTGCGGGGAGCGTTAACTCTTCCACGGCTGGACAGATGCATCCCTGCCTGCATTGCCTCCTGCAGCCCCCCAAAGTGTCCTGTATCCCCCCCGCATCACCTCCCGCTTTCCTCCAGTCTCCAGTATCTCCCCTGCATCCCCTCCTGCACCTCCAGTACAACCCCGACATCCATTCTGCATCTCCTGCATCCCCTCCCGCACCTCCAGTATCCCTCTTGCCCCTCCAGTATCCCCTCCTCCATCCCCAGTATAGCCCTCCCCCACCTCCAGTATCCCCCTCCCCCATCTCCAGTGTCCCCTTCTTGCATCTCCAGTAACCCCCGCGACGTCTCCAGTATCCCCCTGCATTTCCAGTATCCCCCTGCATCTCCAGTAACCCTCCCTACTTCTCCAGTATCCCCCTGCGTCTCCAGTAACCCCCTACGTCTCCAGTATCCCCCCTGCATTTCCAGTATCCCCCTCCTCCATCTCCAGCATCCCCCATCCCACCCCCGTCCTGCCGGCACTCGGCCCTGCACCGCCGGGCACCCCGCACCTCTGGGTAAGCTACAACCCCACAACACGTCCCGCGGCACTGCTCGTGGGGATGATCCTGCTGGCAAACTGAGGCCACCCCGTGCCGATGGCACTGCCGCGAAGGCACTGCAGGAAACCCCACCGGCCACGGCGCAGTCCTGACGAAGCCCGGTATGAGGATTTCCCGTGACCCAACCGTTCCTGCAGCCACCGGCACGGGGGATCCCCTAAAAACCTGCTTCGCCTAAACCAGGCACCCCACGTCCCATCTCCATCCCGCGCACGGGGATGCTCCAGCATCCTGGTCCCGATGCCTCCGCGCGCTCTCCCCGAGGAGATTTTTGGCACCGCTGGGATAATAGCGGCAAGATGGACCCGTCAGCGCTGGAGAGCCGTAACTGGATCCGGCCCTCAGCCGCTCCTCGGAAGGCCGGTTGTGGAGGAGGCAGGGAGCCAGGGCGCCGTGCACGCTCGGAGCACGCTTGGTATGCGAGCAGCCCCGTGACCCACGCGGGCTCGCACCGTGACCTGCCGCACACCCTGCGCTCCCCAGTACAGTAGGAGCCGTTTCCTGAAGCGCTGGCTTTGATGCGTCCTCCAAATCTGGGTGATCAAAGACGCTGGGCTGCGGCGGGGAAGCCCCGGGGTCTGGCTGCCGTACAACTCCGGGCTGGTTCCAAAGAGCCGAGCGCCGCCGCTGCCGCCCTGCGCACCACCGACGCTGCGGCGTCGCGTGGACAGGGAGAGGGTTTTGGCTAGAGATGCTCCCGGGCTGGCTGCGGTGGCATCCGCGGCTGGGGTGATGCGTGATGTGCCCCGGCGTCCCCACGGCAGTAGCGGGGTGATGCACGAGGTGCCCCAACATCCCCGTGGCCGTGCCAGGGCGATGCAGGGGATGCCCCGACATCCCCACGGATGCTCCACCATCCCCACAGCCGCCCCGTGGTGATGCATTACAGTGCCCTGAGCGTCCCCACGGCTGCACTGGGGCAACGCACGAGATACCCCGGCCTCTCCGTGATGGTACACAGGGCAACGCCTGAGACGCCCTGCGCATCCCCATGGCTGTGCCTGGGTGATGCACAAGATGTCCCGACATCCCTATGTCCATGCCCAGGGCGATGCACAAGGTGCCCGGAGCATCCCTGCAGCCGTGCCAGGGTGACGCGCGGGACACCCCAACATCCCCGTGGCTGTACTGGTCCAATGAATGAGATGCCCTGGGCATCCCCATGGCTGTGCTTGGGTGACACAGGAGATGTCCCGACACCCCCACGACCGTGCCCGGGGTGATGCACGAGGTGCCCAGAGCATCCCTGCAGCCGTGCCAGGGTGACGCGCGGGACACCCCAACCTCCCCATGGCCGTGCCAAGCCAACACACAAGATGCCCTGAGTGTCCCCGTGTGCTTGGGTGACACAGGAGATGTCCCGACACCCCCACGACCATGCCCGGGGTGATGCACGAGATGCCCTGAGCATCCCTGCAGCCGTGCCAGGGTGACGCGCGGGACACCCCAACCTCCCCGTGGCTGTACTGGTCCAAGACACGAGATGCCCTGAGCGTCCCCACGGCTGCGCTGGGACACCACGTGTGATATCCTGACATCCCCGGGACCGTGCCCGGGGCGATACACGAGATGCCCCGAGCAGCCCCGTAGCCACGCTCGGATGAGGCACACCGTGCCCCACCATCCCTACCACCGCGCCGGGGTGACGCCGCACGTGGTCCCCCGCCACCCCCGGGGCCGCGCCGGGGCGAGGCAGGAGATGCCCCCCGCGTCCCCGACGGGCGCCTTCGGCTCCGCCTCGCCGTCCCCTGCCCGCTGCCCCCATCACAAAGGGGGCTTTCTCGTCTATTCTGTAAGCGGAGAAGCCGCTGGGGGACGGCGGCTGGGGAAAGGCCGGGTATATAAAAGGCTGCTTCTCATTTTGAAGCCGTTTCAGGAGGCCGGGGAGGGGAGAGGAAGGGGGGGACCCTTTCAAAATATACAAAGAGGGGGGGAGCTGGCGAACGGTTCAGTGGTAATGTGGAAAAATGAAGCCCCCCCCCCTTCCCCTCGGCCCCAGCCTGGACACAGCTCCCACTGTACCACCACGTGCGGGAACCGCGCGCGAGCGGCAGATTGGAGCTATTAAAAAAAAAAGAAGAAAATAGTTGAAAATCGGTCACATTCCAGAGAGATTAGAGCAAGTTCTGGTTCCTCTTACCAGCCACCCCCCAATTAAAAGCAGGGAGTTAACCCCTTCCCTGCCGGAGCTGTAGGACCACAATGAAGCCTCCTGTCTATCTGTCCGTCCCCTCCCTGGGGTGGGGTGAGCCCCCGCCAGCAGCCGCCCCGTGGCCCCAGCAGCCGGAGGAAGGGTTGGCGGCGGTGTGCCGGGGGCCAGCGTGCCGGGGGGGGTCGTGCCGCGTGGCAGCAGCGGCGGCGTTTCGCCTCCGCGCTCGGGAAGGAGGCGCAAACGCCGCAGGAACCCCTAATGCCCAATTAGGGTCTTTAATGAGCGGATTTCCTCTCCTCTTCCGCGCGCGGGGCTCGATCCCGGCTGAGACATTTTCCCTGGGAAGGGGGAAAAGCGCCGCTAGAAAAGTCCTGGCTGGCGACAGGGCTGGTGTCGCGTGTCCCAGCATTGCGTGTCCCACTGTGGCGTGTCCCGGCGTGGCACGACCCAGCATCGCGTGTCCCGGCGTTGTATGTCTGGGCATGACGCGTCCCAGGATTCCATCTCTCGGCGTTGCGTGTCCCGGCTTCACGTGTCCCAGCATCGCGTATCTTGGTGTCGCATGTCCCAGCATCACGTGTCCCGGGATTGCACGTCCCGGCATCACGTGTCCTGGCATCGCGCGTCCCAGGATTGCGTATCCCGGCGTTGCCTGTCCTCCTGTCATCGCGCATCCCGGCGCTGCACATCCCAGCATCACTCGTCCCGACATCGCGTGTCCCAGCAAGACGGCGCGGGGTCGCAGCAGGCTCCTCTCTGCCGGGCTCGAAGGCTCAGGCTCGGCGGCCACCGGCCTCTCGTTTTGGGAGAGAAAAGGTCCGTTTGGGACCCGAGCTGATGTTTTTCCGGGTAAAACGCTACCCGCAGACGCCGGGGGCGGAAAGCCTCCGCGCTGGCTTTTCCCTTTGCCTGCGCGTGCTCCAGCCCGGAGGTGACCCCGCAGGAACCACCGGCGCCGCGGAGAAGATCCACGTGATGCCGGCACCCGGCCGCTTCATATCCCCATCCCAAAAACCCCACGGACGAGTTGGAAAGCATCCAGGGAAGCATCGCGCTGGCACATCCTCGACGTCCATCCCTCCCACGCCACCTCCGTCCCCAGCAGCAGCCTGGGGCAGGTGGTGGGGGACAGTGACCCCACATCGCCCATCCCCACACCATCGCCTTTTCCAGCCCAAATTCCCAGGGCTTTGCAAAGCCTCTGGGCTCGGCAAGCCCGAACGCGGCCCCGCCGCAGCCCCCGCCGATCCCCCCCAGCCTTCCTCGCTCCCAGCCTGTTTACACAGCTGCAGGATAACTGACAGCTCGCCCTTCCCCCTCCCACCTCCGCTCCGGCCCTTTTTCCCCAAAATACACCCCAAAACCGTGCCGGGGGAGAAGGGAAAGGCCGAGTATTGGGGCGGCAAATGGGGTTTTATGGGATGTTTAACAGAACCCCTGAAAATCTTTATCCGGTCCCGCAGCATCCCAAGATCCCAGCGCTGAGCGGCATCACCAGCTCGTTTGGGTTAAAACCAACCAAGTTTGGCTGCTAACAGCCAGGGAGAGGTGAGATTTTTGAGGGAAATGGGTTTTCTACATTGTCTGATTTGAGAAAACTTTGTGCCTGGGAGCAAAAAGCTGGAAACCCCCCAAATCTTCCCCGGCAGGAGGTCTCGGGGCTGCAATGCCGGGGATGCTGCGAAGGTTTTGGTGCAAAGTGAGATGTGGGGAGGGGGTGTGCAGGTGCTGAGCCTCAAAACAGGGGAAAAAACAGGGGAGGGGGAAGGGGAAAAAGGGGGAGGAGGGAGAAAAAGGGGGAGGAGGGAGAAAAAGGGGGGGAGGAGGGAGAAAAAGGGGGGGAGGAGGGAGAAAAAGGGGGGGAGGAAAGGGGAGGGGAAGTCCTTCCTGAAGGCAATCACAGGATGGGGAAAGCGAGTCCCACTTAGGGGAAAAGGAAAGCGAACGGGCTGGCAACACACCAGCCGCGGGGGGTTTGGTCCCCGGGGAGCTGGAAATGAAGGCAAGGAAGGGGCTGGAGAGAAAGGGAAAGAGGGGACCCCGTTTCTCGCCTTCCTGCACCGGGTATCGGGTGTCCTTCGAGCTGAAATAAATCACCTTAACGCCCAAGAAAAGGGGGAAAAACCAAAAAGCATCCCGGCCCCGCACGGCCCATCGCCCGTCCCGCATCCCCGCGCGGGGAGCTGCCGCGTTCTGCTGCCCTGCGGATAATTAGGGAGGGAGAAATCCCAATTACAGCAGGGATTTACAGCCCAAGAAACAAGCCGTAAATCCTCGCCCCCCCTCCCCACCTCGCTCCCCTCCAAGCTGCTTCCCAGCCAAATAATCTCCTCCAGATGTTGGCCGCGAACGCCGGGACGGCAGTTTCCAGCGGGGATGAGACCGTTTGGGGGGGGTCTCCTGTGTCCCCGCATCCCACCAAGGAGAACCCCAAAAATTCCTGGTGAGGTTATTTCTTTCCCATCAGGGTTTAAGGTTTTTAAAGGGCTTCGAAGGGGCAATATGGGGCACGATGCCACGTCTCGGGCTGTCCCCACGGCTCGCGGTGTCCCCTCCCGGCATTTCTAGGGTGACACAAGCCAGGTGGGGACACTGATTTGGGGGTGGGAATGGGTGCTGCGCTGGGAGTTTGCAACCCCTCAATAAAGGATGCTCGACCGTTCCCACGACGCAGCCCAAACCCATCAGCCGGTGGCACGCAGACACCAGCATGAACTGGGTGGGAAATGCCAACGGCGCCGGGATGGGAAACCAGAAAAAAAGGCTGGGAGCTGAAAAATAAGCCCCCCAAAAAACCCCATTTGGGATGAGCTCGGAGAGGCGGCGCTTAAAGCCGACCTTATCTCGAGCCACAGATCCCCGTGTCGCCGTGCCGGGGATGCCGGGTGGCATCTGCTGAACAGCTTGGCCCCGGCCGCAGCTCCGCTGAGGAAGGCGGCCAGAGGAAAGGCGGGATGGGAGGGATGGAAGGAAGTGGGATGAGGCTCGCGGGGGCTGGAGCATCGCCAGGACGCCGGCCGGGCTGGCTCCCAGGCAGCCCATGGGGCGCAGCCTCATCCCAAAGTGACCTCGGCGCGGGGACGCCCCGAGCGTCCCCCACGCGTGGACGCCCCAAGCATCCCTCGCCCGTGGATATCCCTCGCATCCCTCGCCCGTGGGTGCCCCCAGCATCCTCCACGCGTGGACGCCCCACGCATCCCTTGCCTGTGGATACCCCGAGCATCTCTCGCCCGTGGGTGCCCCGAGCATCCCTCACGCACGCACCCAGCCACCGAAAAAGAAATGAGCGGCGCAAGCCGGGACCCCGGACCCCCAGCAGTTCCCTCTCCGCTCCCCAAACCTGGCGGCAACAAGTTTTCCCCGCTGCCCCGAGGCTTTTGTCTGCAGCTTTCAGCTCCCGTCCATCACGCTGAATGCCTCCATTCATCCCGCATTCAGGCGGCGGCTGCATCCGCGCCGGGGGGATCCCAGCGGGTGCAAAGGGCTCATCCCCGCCCCGGCAAAAAAAAATCCCACTCCCTCCGAAGCCCCCCCCGAGCATCCTTGGTCTCGGGGGGACGCGACATGCGATGCCCAGCTGGGGAAGGTGTTTTAACGGACTTTGGCACTGGTAAAATGTTTAAGATCCCATCCAAGGTATGGGGATGACGGAAAAAGTCACTCGAAGCCACGCTGCCGCGGAAATTTGGGGTGCAGAGGGTCCTGTTGCCGTGCCCCTGCCGGCCACAAACCCCATGATTTTGAGGGCTGACACCTCCAGAGATGCGTCTCTGCATCCTGCCGGGCGACGCTGCGCCCAGGCTCGGGGGAGCACCAAGGGGGTCCTGTACCCCTGGCAGCACCCATGGGACACTGGGGGTCCCGTACCCCCACCGGCAGCACCCATGGGACACCAAGGGGTCTTCTACCCCCTGGCAGCACCCATGGGACACCAGCTCACCCAGTGTCACAGCCTGCCTGCCTCCCCTGCCCTCTGCCATGGCTCCGGGCGGGATTCCCAGGGCTCAGAAATTCCCGGGGCTCGAGGATTGCCAGGGTGCACGCGCAGGGCGACATCGCTGCCACAAAACACCCCAAAAAAGAAGCAAGCCGTGAAGCCGCACATCATCCTCCCCCCTTCCTCCTCCTCCTCCCTGGGGTACCTTCACCCAGCCCATCACACCCCAACCCATCCCTCTCCCCCCAAAACACCCTCAAACCCCAATACGAGCCCGGAGAGACGGGACACGGCGTGAGCCCGACCTCCCCCTGCCCTTAACCCTCCTCTTCCTCCGGCCGGGATGCGCCGGGCGCTTCTCTCCGGGTTCCTCTTTCCCCCGCTCCCGCCAGCGACTTCAAGGAAGAAAAACTAATGAAAAGCAGCTGCTCAGAATACCAGAAAGATGATGAATGCGCGTTAAGTCCCCTTAACAAAACCAGGTCTTATGAGCGTCGCCCGGAGCACTTACTTCATTGCTTTAATTTGGGAATCGTGTTGGAAAAGGGAGGGAGGGAGAGGTTGGGGGGTTTAGTGGAAACCTCCTGGAGGTCTCATTTAGCCCCCCCCCCCCAAAAAAAACCAACCCAGGGTAATTAGCCGAATAGCATAATTAAGGAGGAGACATAAAGGGGCCATTGTGTGCAAAGGCTCAACAGGCAGGAGCACCTCGGAGTGGGGAAACTGAGGCACGGGGAGGGTTCGCTGCCGGAAGGGATGCGACCGGCCCGGCAGCTGCACAGGGCGAGATGAAGAGGGCAAAAAGTGTGAAAAATCCCTTTTTTCTTAATATTTTCCAGGTGGGGAAGAAGGCCCGCACTGCTGGGGGGGGAAATCCCAAATAAACCAGCAAATCCCAAGGAGGTGCCCGGAGCTCGACCGGCGAAGGACGAACCACCGCGGTTAGAGGATGCCGAGCACCGAGCGAGCCCCCGCAGCCGAAAAAATCCCCCCGCATCCCACCACCTCCATCCCACATCCCGACGAGCGCACGCCAAAACCCTCCCCGCTCAGCCGGAGCCGCCGCCGGAGCCTCTGGCAAGACCCGCCCGGTTTTTGGAGCAACCCTTTTTTCTTGCCAAAAATCTGTATTTTAATCATTTTTCTTGGCAGCTGCGTGTTTAAGAGGATATATTTTCTTTTGCAGACAGATATGCCTCTGTATTGCAGCCCGCGTGGGGATCGCAAGCTCATCTCGGGAACGGGGAAAAAAAGCCGAAACAAGCCCAGGTTATGTTTTTTTTTCTCATTTATTTTGGGACCGCAACCCACCGATGTGCATTAATTACACTGGCGCGCATTAATTACACTGGCGTGGCAATGGGAGCTGTTTGGGTGCCTCGGCTGAATTTCCACGCCCGAGGAAGGTTCAGGTTTATTTAAATACTCACCTCCAGACTCGAATTCCTGGGTTTAAACTGCTTTTTGGGGGAAATAATGACAATTCCGTGCGAGGGGTTTTTTTATCCGCCAACACGTGGTCTCGCCTTCGCCTTCCCGGCAGTGCCGTACCCGGTTTGGGGATGCCGAGCGGCTGGTTCCCATCGCTTCCCCTCCCCGAGCCGGGGATCGGAGGATACTGGGGTGTGATTTTGCCCCGGTACGGATCCAGCTTGTTTTGGGCTTGGGATAAAAGACGCCGGCTCCAAATGATCCCAATGGGATGGATCCAGCGCGGCAGTGACAGGGGTTTGCATCCGTCCAGCTCGTGGTGCCGGTGCTTGCCCAGAGCTTTTCCTTTCCGTCCCGCCTTGGGTACCCTTGTGTTTTTGGGAATCACGGCTCCGATGCTCCCAGGGAACCAAACCCAGCCTCGGGGGTCCCCAGTTCCCGATTCCCAGTGCACTCCTGGGGAAAACCAGCCTAAAACGCTGCTCCGAATGGCAATGCCATCATGAGACCCTGCCAAATTCCTCCGCCAGCTTAGAGGAGCCCGAAAAAACACCACCCTGGCCAGGAACCGCCAGAAAAGTGATACCGGAGGGGACATCCCAAATTTCAGGGTCCCGTTCGGAACTAACACGGGCGATACTGGAGCAAAGTGAATTAACCCAGAGAAAGGGCAGGAGCATCCTGTCGCTTCGGTGCCCAGCAACTTTGCACGGGGATGGAGGCGATTCTCCTGGTTCGGGGTGCGTGAAGCTATTGCGTTTCCAGATTTCTAAATATTTTCCAGATTTCTAAATATTTTGGAGCGGAGAGATGCAAAAGCGCTGGCTTGGCTGCCCATTACTCCAAAAAAAGTCCTCCAGCGGTTTCGCCACTGCCGCGTGCAACACCTGCATCTGCGGACGCGTCCATCCCCGGCATCCTTTGCCCGCCCCGGCTGCCTCCTCAGAGCATCTCCCAGGTACGGAGGTTATTTGGGTTTGGGGTTTTTTCCCCCCAAATCTTCCTTTTTCACACGGCAGAGTCACGCGGTTCAATCCGCAGCACCCCGGCTGAGGGATGGCAAGGACGCCATGGCCATTGGGATGGCCGGATCCTGTGGATCCGCTCATTTCCTCCAACAGCTGGGTGAAAAAATGAAGGAAACGGGGAAAAAAAAAAAAAGCTCCCAGGGCTGCTCGGTGGCCTCCCGCCTCCTACCACCTCTGTGCTTCACGTGTCGGGTCTTGCCTCGAAGCCTCCCGGGATGAGGGCGGGCGGTGGATTTGTCGGCACAGAGCTCGGCGCCCTTGGGCGATGCTGCCGTGCGGGGATGCTAGTCCCGGCCGGATGCGGTACGGGCCCGGGGACGCTGCACCCACCGGGATGCGGTCCAGGCTTGCCGGCATGACGACGTCCTGGGATCTGGGGGATCCCTGCGCCGCTGCTTTGGTGGGAGCTCGTGGAAAGGGGGGGTTTTGCTGACCGGCGCAGAGCTCAGACGCTTTCATTGCACAAGTGACCGCAGGATACGGCGAGGCCTCACCCTGCCCCGGCGGCGCAGCAAAATTCGGCTCCAAGAGCCCCCCCCGGTCGCATCGAGATGTGACGCGCGCCCGCAAAATCCTCCCAGCACCCCAAGTTCACCCCCACCACGACACCCCTCGCTTGCTCGGTGCCCCGGGCTCAGCTCCGCACAGAAACACCCCAATCCGGTGGGATTCGACCCCGATCCGGGGCTTTCCCATCCCCACCCATCCCTCCAGCCTTTCTCCAGGCTCAACATCAGGTCCAAAACAGGGATGCGACATCAGCTCCTCTCCCAGCCCCTTTTAATTAATCCCCCTTTCTGGGATTCATTAAATCTTCGTTAGTGGCCGTTTTCTACGTCTCCCAACCCCTCTCCCTTTTAATTATTCCTTATTCCTTGCCGGTACTTGGGATCGTGGCCAGTTGTGCATCATCTCCAAAATGTAGTAATACCAAAAGTGACAAATTGGGAATATAACCTTTATCCGGCACCCGGCTGCCAGCCAAACACGGGATACTTAGACAATCCGGCGGCCGGCCGGGCCCCCTGCCCTCCCCAGCCCGGGATTTACGCTCGACGGCCATTCAAACCAGTTCCTTCCAATAAAGCAAAAGCAAGAACCCCCCCCCAAAACAGAGAAAACTCCGCGCAACGCCATGGGAAAGCAGGATCCTGGCCGGCGAGCTCGCACCGGGGATTTTTAAGCCATTTTAATTGCAGCAACTTTTGCCATCCTCTATATATATAGATTCCATATGGTAACGCAGCTTCCTATAGAGCCTGAGCAAATACCAACGTGCTCCAACCCATCAGGCGTCACCACCGCGGCTCCGGGGTGAGAAATACACCCAAAAACCCACGGATGCTCCAGCCTGGGATGCAGTGGGTACCACGGCTGGGCACCGCATCCCTCCCGGGGGGCAGAGAACCCCCCCGGGGGGCAGAGAACCCCCCGCCCCCCCCGGGATGCCATCGGGGTACCGGGGAGGGGAAACTGAGGCAGGTAAGAGCTGTGGGTGGAATAGGTTGTGTTTCTAGAAGAGGTTTCTAGAGGAGGTTGATGATTCTGGACCAGGCTGGTGTTGGGGATGGTTTGGGGGTAGAGGGATGCTGTCGAGGTTGGGGGGGTCAATCCCGCTCTCCTTTGCGCCCCCCCAATCTCATGCTCGCTCAATTTGCTTAATCAGTTTTCTAAGCGCCGAAGGAGGGACAGACAATGTCAGCCCATTAAGAGCTTTAAAAAGTCGAAAGGAGCCTTTTTAAATGAGAAAAGCGGCGCAGCAGCTCAGGGTCAGGTTTCGGGGCCGGGTGCCCGGGGCGAGGCCCCCCCCCCCTCAACTCCCCCCCCCCCGCCCCGGGGTGCACCCCACCCCGGAAGGGGCAAGGTGAACCAAAAATAAGGGGAATAAACCCAATTTCTTCCCTTTTTTTTTTTACCACCAGGCGGTTGCCTTCCTTCGGGATTTGGCCAGAGCCAAAACGGGGGCTGAGCATCCCTGAAAAGGGGGTGCGGGGGGGCTGGGGGCTTCGGGGGGCACTTACGGTGCGGGCGCCGCCGGGGAGAGGGCTCCGTTGGCGAGGTAGGGGCTGCCCAGCTCGGGGAGCATCAGGAAGGGGTAGCCGGGGTAGGGGGGCCCTTAAAAACCCCCCATCTTGTTGTCGTCTGACCACTGGGGAGAGAAGGAAGGGGGGGTCAGGAGGGGGATGCTCCCACGGGGGGTGGGGGGGGGTGCTCCCATGGGGGGGCACGGATGGGAGCATGGGGGGTCATAGGTAGGACCCTCTGGGGGTGCCCAAGTCCCTTGGGGGGTCGTCGGTTCTTCTGGGGGGTCCCAGCTGCGGGGGAGGGGCGGTCCCCGCGGGAGGGGTGGGTCCTGGCGCCCGTTCCTCCGGGCGGTCCCGGTTGCAGAGGCAGGGGGCCTCATGGGTGTGAGCCCCCACTTGGGGGGCATGGATAGGTCGCTCCGGGGGTGCCCAAGTCCCTTGGGGGGTCCCTGGTTCTTCTTGGGGGTCTCAGCTGCGGGGGGGGCGCGGTCCCCGCGAGAGGGGGGTCCCGGTTGCAGAGGGTGGGGGTCTGGGCTGGCGGCAGGAGGGGTCCCGGGGTGGCGGTTCCTCCGGCGGGGGGGATCCCGGTGCTGGTCACTCCCGGAAAGGCCCCAGCAGCGGGGGTGGGGAGCCGAGCCCCGTTCTTCCGTGGGGGTGGGGGGTGGGCACCGATCCATCCGTGGGGAAGCGACCGGGGGCCGGTTACTGGGGGAGGGGGCGGGACCTGGGGCCGGTGGGGGTCAGGCTCACCGCGGGAGGGGGTCCGGGACCGGTTCCTCCGGTGGAGGAGGAGGACATCGGGGGAGGACACGGGGGCGGGGGACACGGCGGGGGAGTAGCAGGACACGGCGGGGGTGCACGGAGGGGACCCGGGGGCCACGGGGGTCCTGCCCGGAGCCGGGGGCGGAAACAAAGAAGTTGCGAAGTGTGGGATGGTCCCGGGGGGATGCGGCGGGGACCGGGAGCGGGGAGGGCGGCGGGGGGGGGACCGGGAGCGGAGCCGGTACCTTCTGCCAAATAGTCCCGCGGCTTCTGGAAACTTTCCCGGGGCTGCGGGGGCCGCTCCGCCTGCGGGGAGAGGGCGGTGAGCGGAGCGGGGCCGGGCGGGGGTCGCCTCCCCCCCGCCCCGCCATCCCCCGGGCTCACCTCGGAGTCGGAGCCGGTGCCGGTGCCGGTGCCGCGGTTCTCGGTCTCGCTGACCAAGGAGGACTTGAGCTCGTCCAGGTCCCCGTGGGCCGAGCCGCGCCCCGCGCCCTTGTCCTGCTCCTCGCCCTCGTCCTGGAAGGCGATGAGCTCGTCGGGGGCCCCCAGGTCGTCCCCCCCCGCCGGTTCCAGCTGCGGCATGGTGGGGGTCCGGCCCCGCCGCCCGCTCCGGCACCGCCGGGCCCCCGCCGCCGCCGCCGCCGCCGCCCGGGAGGGTCGGGAATGCGCGGGGCGGCGGGGGGAGGAGGAGCCCGGCTGCAAACCGACACCGCGGGGCAGGGCAGGGCGCTCGCACCGCCCCGCCGCCCGCCACCGGCTCCGCCGACCGGCCCGGCCCGGCCCGGCCCCGCTCGCGGCGGGCCGGCCCCGCTGCCCACGGAGCGCCCACGGGGCGCCAGCCGACGGCGTGTCCCCGCCACGTCCGGGGGCCACATCCCGTGCAGGACCCCCATCCCGTCCGGGCCCCTCCGTCCCGTCCGGGGGCTCCCCGGCACGTCCAGGGTCCCCCCACCGCATCCGGGGCCCCCCATCCCACCCACGGTGTCCCCATCCCATCCGGGGACCCCCACTTCATCTGTGTTCCCCCCATCCCGTTCAGGGTCCCCCCATCCCATCTGTGTTCCCCCCATCCTGCCCGGGGCCCCCCATCCCACCCACGGTGTCCCCATCCCATCCGGGGACCCCCCCACTTCATCTGTGTTCCCCCCATCCCGTTCAGGGTCCCCCCATCCCATCCGGGACCCCCCATCCTGTCCAGGGTTTCCTTATCCTGTGCAGGGTGCCCCTCCCATCTGGGTGTCCCCATCCTGTCCAGAGCCCCCCATCTCACCCAGGGCTCCCCCAGCCCACCCAGGGTGCCCCATCTGAGGTTTCCCCATCCCATCCAGGGTGCCCCTGGGACACCCCATCTGGGTGTCCCCATCCCGCCCAGGACGCCCCTCCCATCTGGGTACCCCCATCCCATCTGGGTGTCCCCCATCCTGCTTAAGCTGTCCCTACCCTGCCCCATCCTGTCCGGGTGCCCTCATCCTCTCTGGGTGCCCCTGTCCCACCCAAGGTGCGCCCATCCTACCAGGGTGTCCCTGTCCTGCCGGGGTGCCCCTACCCCATTTGGGTGCCTCCATGTAACAGGGGAACCCCCATCCCACCCAGGGTGACCCTGTCCCTCCAGGGTGGCCCCATCCCACCGAGGTGGCCCCATCCTACCCATGTGTCCCACCATACCCGAGTGTCCCCAGTCTGCCCAGGTGGCCCCATCCCAGCAGGGTGTCCTCGTCACCCACATCAGTGGGGTGCTCAGAGAAGGCTCCCCATCCCACCCCACACCAGGAGCAGGGTGCCACCATGGTGCCTGTTTAGCTCCAAGCCAGCCTGGAGGACAGACCCCACTGGAAAACCGTTTTTCCACCCTTTTTCTCGCAGGGTGGACTCGTCCCCGCCGTGACGGGGACACACGGGTGGGACGGGTGCTCATCCCACTGCCCATCACCCAAGAGGCTGCCGGGATGGCACCAAACAGGGCTTCATCCAGCATCTCCAAGCAATGGGCTTCGTCCCGTCCCATCACCCACAGCCTGACCGTGAACCCCCATCTCCGCCCGGACTTGCCACCTCCCCATTTCACCGGACACGGAGGAGAGCCCCCAAATTCCTGGTCCCCAGGGCCACAAGCCTCTCCCCACTCCTCCCCGCCAGCCCGGCAGCCCCTCGCTCTGCTCCACAAAGGTTCTTCAGTTGCCTTGCCTGAAATACTTCATGAAAAGGCTTTTGTAACATCTAAATAACTGGTGACCCCGGTCCCCCCTGCCCAAGTTTCTCAAGGAACGGCGAGAGGCAGCTGCAGGGTATCGTGCTGGCCGGCCCTTCCCAGCTCCCAGTCCTCCAGATGTTTTATTACCCTGCTTTTAATTAACATTTCCATCCATGTGCTGAATGGGGGGTTCACATCTGCCCCTTCCCAGGCGGCTCCTCGCTCGGTGTTTAGGGGTAGATGTGGCGGGGAGAGCCCTCCTGTCTGGGGTCCGGATGTGTCCGGGGGGCTGCGCGAGCCCCGGGCCGCTAACAAATATAAATAACCACTTAAAGCATTATTTTTCCCGACGTTCTCCTGGCCAGGAGATAAATAACGCATGGCATGAGTCCATGAAGGAGCGTGGAGCTGGCTGGTTGCTGGCATGGGACGTGTGGAGGGTGACCATCCCACACTGCCCGGCGCTCCACAGGTGACCCCCAGCTTTGCAGGACCCCAAGTAAAAACACGGGAGCTGGCAGCGCTGCGGTTTTGGGGTCTTTCCCAATGTTTTTTGCAAGTCCTACAAACCCAGGAGAGCCTCTACGATGGGTTTGAAGGTTGCTACCAGAAGGCAACTGGTGCGCTGGAGGCAAAACCTCATTGCAAGTCATTTCCTAAGATGTTCCCAAGACCCTCTCTGCCCTGTTAAGCAATAATTAGGAGCATCCTGGCTGGGCAGGTGGGATGGGAGGTCCATGAGGTGGAGGAGATGATGGTGGGATGGGAGGTCGGTGAGATGGAGGAGATGGTGGTGGGATGGGAGGTCCATGAGATGGAGGAAACGATGGTGGGATGGGAGGTCCATGAGACGGAGGAGATGATGGTGGGATGGGAGGTCCATGAGATGGAGGAGATGATGGTGGGATGGGAGGTCCATGAGATGGAGGAGATGATGGTGGGATGGGAGGTCCATGAGGCGGAGGAGACGATGGTGGGATGGGAGGTCCATGAGGCGGAGGAGACGATGGTGGGATGGGAGGTCCATGAGAAGGAGGAGGCAATGGCAGGGTCAAGCCCTTCAAAACCATATCACGCGATGTTCTGCCACTGTGCAGCCCAAACCGAAAAGCAATTACGGGCTCTTACGTGTGCCCCTAGGTCAGATCCCGTCACCCGGCCTTCGCCCCGGCACGTCCTGGTGTTAAAAGCTGCTGGGATCCTGGCAGCGGTGTCCCAAAGGTGCCGCGAGGCTGGGGATGGAGAAGGGAGCGGAGGCTGGGAGATGGTACGGTGGAGAAATGAGTCTCTGGAGTGGGGACAGCGGGGAGGAGGCGGGGGGGAACGCTGCCGCAGGCGGAATGCTTGGAAGTGACTCTACCAGCGAGGTGCTGCAGCTGGGACCTTCGGACATCCTGGGACCCTCAGCCACCCTGGAACCCTTGGCCACCATGGGACCCTCGGCTACGCCTGGATCCTCAGCTGCCTCAGGACCCTTGGCCACCCCAGGACCTTCAGCCACCGTGGGACCCTTGGCCACCGTGGGACCCTCAGCCACTCCAGGAACCTTGGACACCCTGGGACCCTCAGGTACCCCAGGACCCTCCGCTGTCCCATGGCCTGCAGCCACCATGGGACCCTCGACCACCCCAGGACCCTCAGCTGCCCCTGGACCCTCAGCCACCCCAGGACCTTCAGC
Source organism: Ciconia boyciana (assembly GCF_034638445.1). Taxonomy (NCBI): domain Eukaryota; kingdom Metazoa; phylum Chordata; class Aves; order Ciconiiformes; family Ciconiidae; genus Ciconia; species Ciconia boyciana. Next base: position 268,280 of record NC_132958.1, on the reverse strand, counting down.
CACCCCATCCACCATCTCCCACCCCCGTCCCACCTCCACGCTCTGCCCAGACTCCCTTCTCCCCTGGTGGCTGGGGACATGGGGGGGACACCCAGCCCCCTCCACCACCTCCCCAGCCGAAGCCTGAAGCCCCAAGGAGACAAATCCCGGCACAACACCGTCACCGTCACCGGCGCTGGGGACAAACGGGGGGTCCCAGGGGGGCTCATTAAACCCAACCTTGCCCACCCGGGGGGGCCACGGCAGCGGGACCTCGGCCCCCGGTTATTTTCCTGGTGGGTGGCGGTGACGGCTCACGGGTGGGTTTTTGACCCCGTTGCCCCCCGAGGCCGGCGGGATGGGGGTGAAACGCTGCCGGATTTTTTGGGGAGACCCTCCTGCCTCCGTGTCCCCCCCGCGTGCCCCACTTTAGGGTGACCCCAACTGCGGAGGAAGAGCTTGGAGGAAGAGCTGGGAGCGAAGCCCACTATGGGGCAGGGAAAGGGGAGCCCATGGAGGGGGGTGCAGCTGGGAGGGACACCCCAAAAATCCCCGCAGCACCCCACTCCCCACCCGGGGGCAGCATGGCTCCAGCCAGAGGTTGGCAGCTGGCTCGGGGCTGGGCTCTGGGGGGGCTGGGGAGAGGGGGAGCACCCCCCCCAGGTAACCCCCCACGAGCACCCCCGAAAGTAAATGGGGGGTCTCAGCACCCTGCTCCGAGCAGGGAAACTGAGGCACGGAGCGGGTGAGGGGTGCAGGGCGGCTGGTGGCAAAGCGGGGTACGGCGAGGCCGGAGGTGGCACTGGGGGGGGTGGCATCGCCAGGGACACGTGTCTGGGCGACCCCCTCCCCGTGGAGGCACCCCCAGTCTGGCCGTGCCCCCTGCCCTGCCTGGGGCACCCCCCCAGCTGCACCCCCCTGGTTGGGTGCCGCGCCCCTGAACCCCCCTTCCCTTCCCACAGCACCTCATTGTTGGGGTGACTCTTGGGGGGCAGAGGAGAGGACCCCCCGCGCCCAGCATGGGAAAATCTTTGTCCTGCAAAAATACCCCCCTTTCTGAACCCCGAACTCATGCGTTTCCCGAAAAAAAGGAGAATTTTGGTGATTTGGGGGTAAAATCGAGGCGCATTTGCACCCCAAAAAGCTCCGGGCTCAAATCTGCTGCAGCGCCGGGAGAGCCCCGGCCCCCCGCTCCGGGGGAACGGGGGAAACCCCCGGGGATCCGGATGGCCTTGGCCCGGGGCGAGGGGGCACGGCTGCGTTTGGGGGGGGCTGCGCTGGAGCCCCTGGAAGTGGGGGGGGCCCACGGGGGCGTCTGCGTGTCCGGGGTGCGGGGCCACGCGGGGCTGTGGGGGCTGCGCCGGGACAGGGCCCCCGAGGGTCCCCGTGGGATGGGGGTCCCCGAGAACCGCCCCGGTGCGGGGTCCCCGGGCCCGGGGTGTGGGTGCCGGTTCCGGGGTGAGCCGGAGGGGGGCGTCGCCGCGTGGGGCGGGGCACTCATGGGGGCGTGGCTTGGTGGTTTAGGGGCGGGGCGTTCCCGCGGCTGGGCGGGGCAATCCAGGGGTGTGACGGTCCGGGGGTGTGGCGTGGCGATTTGGGGGCGCGGCTTGGCGGTCCGGGGGCGTGGCGCATCGGTCCGAGGGCGTGGCGTGGAGGCTAGGGGGTGTGGCGTGACAACTCGGGGGTGTGGCGTGGCGGCCCGGGGGCGAGGCTGTTCCGGGGCGGGGCCTGCCGGGGCGTTTCCGGGGCGGGGCAGGCGGTGAGGCGGGCCGGGCCGGCGGCGGGGCGGGCCCGGCAGTGGCGGCGGGGCGGGCCCGGGGCGGGCCCGGGGCGGTCGGTGGGGCCGTGGGCGGGCCCGGGGCGGGCCGGACGGCGGTGGCGGCGCGGGGCGGGCCGGGAGCGGGCGCTGCCATGGCGCTGAACCTCAGCAAGAACGGGCGGGCGCTGCAGGAGGCCTACGGGCGGGTGGTGGCGGCGGGGAGCCCCACCGACTGGTGAGGGGCGGGGGAGGAGGATGGGCCGGGGGGTGGGGGAGGGTCTGCAAGGGAAGATTGAGGGGTGCCGGGGGATGTGGGGGTGGGGGTGCCAGGGAGGGGGCTGTGGGGGTGTTTGGGGGGTGGGGGTGTACAGCGGGGACCGGGATGTCTGGGGTGGGGGTCCGGGGCGTATGGGGGGCTCTGAGGGGGTGGGGATGGGGTGGGGGCTGTATAGAGGAGGTCAGGGCTGGGGGGGGATGTGGGGTGTATGGGGGGGTCAGGGGTGTGGGGGTGTCTGGAGTGGAGGTGTGGGGTGTGTAGGGGAAGCAGGGGGTGTGGGGGTGGGACACAGAGGTCAGGGAGTGGGGGGTGTCTGTGGGGTGGGTGTGGGGTGTATTGGGGGATCAGGGGTGTGGGGTGTCTGGGGGGATGAGGGGTGTATAGGGGGATCGGGCTGTCTGGGGGGATGTGGGGTGTATGGGGGGATCAGGAAGTCTGGGATGTGGGGCAGGAGGTGTGGGGGTGGGGGGCCCTATGGAGCTGTGTGCATCGGGGGTATTGGGGGGTGTGGGCACCCCGGATGGGTACCATGAGCATGGAGGAGTTTTTGGGGTGCGCTGCAGAGGGTCCAGAGGAGTTGGTGCAGGAGAGGAGGTGCTGATGGGGTGTGAGGTTTGGGGCGAGCGTTTCTCACCGGGCTGGATAAAACCTCCGCTTCTGGCTTTATTTTAGGGCTCTGTTCACCTACGAAGGCAACAGCAATGACCTGCGAGTGGCCGGCTCCGGAGGTGAGCGTGTGAGGGACCGTCCCCCCCTCGCCTGGCGCCGCCGGCCGAGTCTGGGGTTGTTTGCGGGGCTCAGCTCACGAGGTCTGGCTGGCTTTTGTCGCTCGGTGCTTCTGGTGGCATCCAGCCTCTGCCTGGAACGGCTCCAGCAGTGGGAAACGGTGCTCGCTCCCTCGCCCCTCAGTGATTTTTATTTTAATCCCTGAGCCTGTTCTCGCCCCTCGGCGCTGGCGAGGGGTGGCCTCCGCGGTGGGACGAGGGCAAGAGCGCACGTCTGGGAGAACCGGGGTGTTTGGTGCAGTTTCTGAGTGAGGAAAACAGAGAAGAGTCGGTGGCAGGCGGGAGAGGCGCATGCGTGGCTCTGCCTTCTCCTTCCCTTTCGTTTTCCTCTTTTCCGAAGGATCCAAAGCTCGGGTCCTTGTACCTCTTTGCAGTCCTGAGGTATTTTAGATCCCAGCCGGCCACATCGGAAGATGAAGGAAGGACCACGAGGCGCTTCAAAGCTGGCTTTCTCAGGCTGGCGATTCCAGCTTGCTGCTGCTGCTAAAGTGCCTCTTCTTTCTTTGGTTCCCTGCTTCATTGGACTTTTTAAAATTTTTTATCCGGCTGCCAATTCCCACACAAATGCTTCTTGATGCAAAGCTAAAGCTGGTAGAAAGCAACGCATCCAGGCAGGTTTCTCCGCTCTCTAGATTTGCATCCTCCAGCGCTCGGCTGTATTCCCTCGCCGGCTGCCTTTCTCATTTGCAAGTGTTTCTCACAACCCACGAAGCTCACGGTGACCGTGGTCAGGTGAGATGTTTCCGGGCAGCTTTGCAGGGCCCGGCGAAGCCCACGTCGCGGGTGGTTTGGCCTTTTGTTCAGCAAAAGCTCTTACCGAGCTGCAGACGAGGGCTGCAGGGAGCCTCAGGGAGGCTGCAGAGGATGCAACTGCCTGAGCACGGATCTGCGCTAGAGAGCGGCTGCGGGGGACTGTCGGTGGGGCTGAGATGCAAATTTGCCGCTGTTGAAGAGTCAGGCTTGTATGGAAGAGAGATCTGAATTTAGGGCTCGCGCAGGTGTTAGCTGCTTGGTGAGATTTGTGTATAAATTAAAAGTCCTGTGTGGTTTTTATGCTGGACCCTGCTTAGTTAGGCGCAGCATAACTCTGCCGCTCCCTGTTACCGGGCCCCGACCTCTCCCCAGAGCTCTGCTCCTCCCGGCACTTCCCTTTGTGCCCGTCCGTGCCCGCCGCCGCGGCGTTAAACATTGACCCGGCAAACACGCAGCCCCAGGGCCCTCCCGGTGCCTGGTGAGGGCTCCCGTCAGCCGACCGGCTTCAGGCTTCCAGCCTTAAACTTTTCTGCTGGGCTTGGAAACCACTGTGCCAAATTTAGAGCCAAAGCGTAAATATTTAATAGCGGAGAAGAAAATGATCTCGGGTCCTGCTGCAGTGCAGAGCAAAACAGACTCGGCTGTGCAGTTGCTGCCGGTGTTTGATGGTAAGCAGTAGCTCATTTTCCACTTTTCAGGGGTCAGACAAACCAAAGTAGGAGGAATCATAGTCTGTGGGAATTTTTTTGAAATGAGAGCACATGTTTTTGCGTTTTTCCTCCTTTTCTGGTAGTTTTTTGGCATATGCTTTTAGCAAGAGCGATGCTGCGGTTCGTGGGGCACCGTAGCACTTTCCATCGCTCGCCCGCCTTGCACAACCCCTCTGCTGAGCCTTGCACAATTTTTTTCCTCTGTGCAGTGGTGGGCTCTCCTCCTTTCTCCCCGAGCTCGTAGCTGGGAGCAGTCCCTGCAAAGACCTGCCTGGAGGGGCCGTGTGGGTTTAACACCAGCGAGGGAAGCGTGAGGGCAGGAGTTTCCTCCTACGGTTGGCGAGCGTGAACTTACCCTGCGCCAGCGTCTCGGTTTCTTCTCTACTTCCCCTTTGACGAAGCAGGGCTTGTCACTGCCGCTGCCCGACTTAGAAGGTGGGACGGGAACAAGGCGTAGCCGGCTCCTCCGCTGCTTCTCGGGACCTTGCCGATCTCCCGTCGAGCTGTTTTCCCGTGGTGGAGGTGCTCGCTGGAGACCTCGCAGTGTGATTTCATGCAGGAACCTGTGGGCAGAGTTTGCAGCTGCCTGCTCTGGTTAAAGCCTCTAATTAGTCAGGGACACGTGAGCATCTCCTTTCCCTTCTCTGTCGTCGTGACTTGCGTTACGGACCCGGGATCTTTCCGTACGGGGGGTTGTGCTTGTCACAGCGAAGGTCTGAGGAATAGAAACTCTGGTGGCGAAGGCTGCTGGGGACGGGGGCGTGGGTGAGAGCTGGCTGAGACTCGGCTCCTGCGCAGGCGAGCAGGTAATGGAAGGACTTGGGCAAACACGAGGGGCCTGAAATACATTTGGTGTAGGACAACTCCAAATCTAACAGGATTAATCTCGGGGAAATAAGCAGCCAGGAGGCTGCAATCTGCAGGCTCGGCCGTTCCCACCATGTGTACCTGATCTGCTTGTCTCACGCCCTCTCGTTTCTCTCCCGGGACAGATGGTGGCCTGGAGGAGATGGTGGAGGAGCTCAACAGCGGGAAGGTGATGTATGCCTTCTGTAGGGTGAAGGATCCCAACTCCGGCCTGCCCAAATACGTCCTCATCAACTGGGTGAGTAGGGACCTGGGAGAGACCTGGTGGAAATAAATGACTGTTTCTCCCTTCGATTCTCTCTCGAGCCGTAGCTGCCGAACGTGCGGCAGCCAACATGTTGGATCCCCTCCACCAAGCTGCAACACGGAGGGTGTCCCATGCCCACCGCTGTAGGTGCGTAGTCCCAACCTCGTGGACACAGGTGAATGGAAGCTGGGAGGATTCGTGTCCCCGTTGCATCTCTTTGGCCATGTAGCTTGCTTGGCTGGCAGTGACGCTGCCGGTAAACTAAGACGGGCTGAATGAAGCGCTTGAGGATCAGCAGGAGCCTGGAGCCCTCACGGTGTGGCCGTTGTCCCTGGGCAGGAGGCTTGCCGTCTCCCTCTGAGCAGTGCTTGCTGCAGAGCGGGGTCTTTTTCCACGCAGTAAGCCCTGGTGAAGCCCTCACCGTGGCCAGCGTGGGTGATTTTCAGGCTTAGATCAAGGTGCTGCTGTTATAAAAACAGCCTGGGATGGGACTCTCGGGTAAGCAGGTGCCGATGGTTTCTCTTTGCAGACTGGTGAAGGCGTGAATGATGTGAGAAAAGGAGCCTGTGCCAACCACGTCAGCACCGTAGCAAACTTTCTAAAGGTCTGGTGGTCTTTTCATTGCCTCCTCCCCAGATCGGTGGGCCCTGGGCCGGGGAACCTGAGCTCTGCATGGCTCACGCTGCTCTTTGGGGTAGCAGAGAGGCCTCTGTTTGCAGGCGGGACCGTGGTCAGGAGAGGCTGGGCAGCGCTGCCCCGGCACTCGAAACTCCCTGCGGTGCATAACCCAGCGTGTTTCAGAGGCTGATTTGCAACACAAACCTCTTGCAGTCGAAAACAGCTCTGGAGACTGCAGAGGAGGCGAAACAAGCCTCTCTTTCCCTCGCAAGCATTTGCTTTCCCAGCGTTGCGTTATCTTAGAGTGGCCGGTGACCTCCCTTTGTCACCTGAGCCCTTTTCCTTCCCTTGGGAGGTCCAGGAGCGCAGACGGGACCTGTCGAAGCTGCGTGGTGGGTTTAGTGGCCCCTGGAGTCACCCTCTCACTCCTGTGCTGGCTTTCTCCCTGCTCAGGGGGCTCACGTCACCATCAACGCTCGCGCAGAGGAGGATGTGGAGCCTGAACTCATCATGGAGAAGGTTGCCAAGGCCTCTGGGGCCAACTACAACTTCCACAAGGAGAGCAGCAAGTTCCAGGACTCGGGCCCTCAAGCTCCCGTGGTGAGTTTCCTCCATGGGGGCTTTCTCGTCCCTCTGGACTCGCAGTCGGGCAGGGACAGAGGCCGGGACCGCCGTCACCCTGCGGTGGAAGGGGCTCCCCGTGCTTTGATGCGGCTGTGGAAGCACCGATGATTTTACCCAGGGCTGGTTCCTCTCTCTGGCTCGTTGCAGAGTGAATCAGGGCAAGAGCACGGAGTGGTGGCAGAGCCGAGATGTCCTTGCAGCAAGCAGAAAGCCTAAGCTCTCCTCTCCATAGGCCCAACCATTTTTTTAAGCAGGACTGATTCCCCCCAGTTCTAGTCAGGTTTTTAGAGACACAAAAGCTCCAGCTTTTCAAATTTGCAGAGTATCTGCGAGGCCTGGGGCTGCGGTGCAGCCGAGGGACAGGGAACAAGACGTGTCGGTGCAGCAGCGTTTTGACCTGCTTGCAAACGAAAACTGAGGCTTCCCCCGGTGCTGTGAAGTGTCAACGCCAGAGATCTCGGCAACTTCCTTTCTGTCTACATGGAAATGTTCTGCAGGAAGGTGGTTTTTTAATACACACACCAAGCAAGTGAGGTTTCTCAGCTATACAAAGGAGAAGCTCAGCTGCACATGCTCTCCGACGCTGAATCGCTTGACCCTGCTCTGAGATGTGGGTAAAGAGCAAACCCGAGCTGTGCAAGACCCTCGCTCTGCCCCTGGCCCCGCTTTGGTGTGGCACTGCCAGGTTCCCATGTGTCCTGGTCACTTCTTTGCTGGCTGCTCCAGCCTGGGCTCCGCAGGTGACATGATTTTTGCTTGAGGCATGATGAAAAACAGGTTGGAAGCCCCCGTTTTTGGTGACGTCATTGGGCCTCGGCCAGCCCTTCTTTAAAGTTTGGGGCAAAGCATCAGGTTGCAGAAACTTTTAAAAAGTCACAGACTGTGCTGAATGTGGGACCGTGCTGGTTTTGCTGTTATATTCTACCACAAAGTGTCTCTTTATTTTTTCTTCTTCATGCTAAATATCTTCTGTTGACCCTTTCAACCCAGCCTGCTGGCCCTTGGCTGCGTGGGGCTGGGTGCCCTCTGCCAGGGGAAGGCAAAGAGGGTCCGGCCGGTCCCGTAGCGGCAGGAGAAAGCTGTCAGAAAGCCGTGGGGATGCATTTCTGCAGAGGAATGCAAAAATCGTGATTGCTCAGTGACTACCGCTCACACGTGCCTTCTTCTGCCTCCCCCCAGGGCTCTGTCTACCAGAAGACGAATGCAATGTCCGAAATCAAGAGAGTCAATAAAGATAATTTCTGGGCCAAAGCTGAGGTGAGTGCTGCCGCTTCTCTTCAGCAGCCAGGCATGAGTAGTGTGCGGCATTTGGATGCAGCTGGAGATTTCTCTCTGTCTGTATCTTCCCTCTCTAACCTGGGCTCTCCTGCCCGGAGTCAGGGATCCAGGCCTCTGGCAAAGGGAGGATGATGGATGGGTCGGAAAGCAGTGCGGAGCTGGGCTGGCTGCAGAGGTCCTGCTGCCTCGGGGTGCAAGGGGAGGAGGAAATTAGTCTTGAAGAGCAAGATGCTTTTTATCTCATCTTAATTTGGCTCAGGGCTGCTGGGGCGGGCGCAGGGGGTGAGGGCTGGGCTGCAGCCCAGCTCCCGGCGGATGGCAAACTCCATTTGGGTGAGGGGGCTGGTTTTTGTCCTTTCTGAAGGCAGCTCTCCAAGACTGAACAGCAGGGCAAGCCTGCTCTGTATTTGCTTCCCATTCAGGTTGCTTTACACCGGGGTTTTGCAGTGGTTTAGCAATAGTGTGTGAACCTTCAGGCTGCGGAAGTGTTACAGGCGCCGCACGCCCTGGGAGCTGCCAGGAGATCCACCGTGCTGGCTGGTGGCACAGCACGGCGTGCAAAGAGCTGGGGCGGTTCTCAGAGCTGGCAGGATTAAACCCACGACTTGTTGCACTTCTCCCATTAGAAAGATGAAGAAAACCGCCGGCTGGAGGAGAAGAGGAGAGCGGAGGAGGAGCGGCAGCGGCTAGAGAGAGAGCGTCGGGAGCGGGAGCTGCAGGAAGCGGCGGGGCGAGAACAGAGATATAAAGCAAGATCCAATGAAATCGAAGCCCAGAAGTGAGTCCCTGCTGCTGACAAGTGGTCGTAACGATTCCCAGAGCCCGTCCCGCTCTCTGGGATCTCTCGGCTTTGCTCTCAGTGGTGCTGTGTGCCCCTGTCACCACCTCTTCCGAGCTGCCGTCCCCACTCCAGCCCCTGCGCTGCCAGCGGAGGGTTGTTCCTCAGGGAGCGGCAGGTTGTGTCCGTGCGTTCTCTGCTGCTGCAATTGCTGCAATTCCAGAAACCTCTTTCAAGGCAGCAGCTGCGGAGGGGATCTGCCTCGGCTTGCACTGGGGCAGGCTCAGCCCAGCTGCCCCCGCAGCACGCCGCCCTCGGGCACCGCGATCCGCAGGTCCGATCCTCCCGATAGCTCCCTTGCAACCCGAACATCAGTCTGCTTCTGCCACACGCGAATGAGTTGTGTTCGCCTTCGCTCACCTTCCTGGAGCCGTGGCGGAGGTTTGGCCTGGCTGATGTGGCTGGCTTCTGGGCTCCTCCGGCTGGGGGTCCCCCAGCAAGCCCCTGGGGTGGAGAGAGCATCTTCTCCCTGGCCAAACTGCTGACAAGCTTGGCTGCTTGTTCAGCGTCATCTGTGGGTCTTCCCTGCCCGTGGATCCTGCCCCCAGGACCAAGTCCCCCCCTTGCAGGGTGCTTCTGAAACACGTTGTTGAAACCTGTAGCCGCTGTTTGTGGGGTGCCGGAGGTCCGGGCCAGCTGGTGGAGGCTCTGCGCCCTGCAGAGAGGAGGCATCGTGTGCAGGGACCAGCATTGTGCTGATTTCCTTCCTCTCCAAACCCGGCGTGACCCCGTTAGGTGGTGGAGCTCACTTCTCCGAGCAGCAGCGGGCACTGCCTTCCTGTTTTGAGCTCGGATGGGGAAGTCTGCCTGGCCCCTCCGTGCCGCGTGCTCTTCTCCTTGCCCCTGAAGGAAGAGATTTCCCTGGTTTGGTCCCACTGTTTGAAGCAGCTCCTGCTACTCTGCCCCTCTCTCCTTGCTGTTGCCCCCTGCACAGCTCCTGGGGTGGCCTGTGGCTCCTCACCTGGCTTTGGAGGTGAGGGGGAATGTCCTTCCTTTGGTCTTTCCCGTGTAGCTGCAGCAGGGTGAGGTCCCAGAGCAGCCCCGTGCAGAGCAAACCGCTCGTCCTGCCTGTTTGTTAACCCCAGTTTGTCATTTGTCACCACAGGAGACTCCAGCAGCAGCAGGAGGCAGAGAACAGGGACAGGGAGCAGCAGCAATGGGTGAGCTTCGGCGTTGTCCCCCGTGGCGAGGTTTCTTCCCACATCCCCCATGACGGAGAGGACAGGGTGCCGTGGTGCAGACCACGCTGCGGGCAGAGGCAGGAGGGTGATGGAGGAGCACCCTGGGCAGGTCACGGCAGGTGGGGGACGTGGAAAGACCCACGGACACGCTCTGGTGGGAGAGGTGCCACGAGCTGGTCCTCCAGGTCTCTTGCTCCATCCGGGATTTCGTTGGCTGGGCTTTGATTTCCTTGGATCTCGCTTTATATCTCTGCTCACGCTGGCTGCGTGCTCCCGACAGCCGGTCTGGCCGCAGCCTCTGGGGAAAGCAGAGTTCAAAACTCTTTCTGGAGAAGAGCCTGGGGTCACTGGAGGAAACCAAGTCCTTATCCTCAGCCCAGCAAACCTCCTGCATCTCCCTCCCAGATCCAGGGGCTTTCCTCCCCATTCACCCTCCATCGCCGTGTCTGTTCCTTGTTCCCATTTCTCCGGTCCTTGGGGCTGGGTGGGGAAGGAGGGGGCTGGCTTGGCGCCCGCCGAGGCTGCAGCAGACCCTCTCTTGTGCTGCAGAAGGAGCAAGCCGAGGAGTACGAGGCCAGGCAGCGGAAGGGCTTCAAGAGAAGCGAGTCGGTGGAGAAAGCCCAGGTACGCTGCCAGGAGCCCGAGCGCTTTGCTGGGGGGGCTGCGTCGGCTCGGCTCCCCGCCTCGTGCTGCTGCCCACCTCAAGGCTGTAGTGCCTTGACCGCGGGGTTTGTGCTCTCTTCGCCTTCGCAGGAGGCTGCGTCGCTGATAGCGCAGAGGGCGGTGAACCCCCGGGACATCTTCAAGCAGAGGGAGAAGTCGGTGCCGGCGGACGCGGTGACGGCTTCCCAGCCAGGTACGGCGTGGGGGGCAACTCTCGCAGCGGGTCAGGCAGCCTGAGCCGGTTCCCGTTCCCCGCACCGGGTGAATCTGTGTGCGGAGAGCGCTCCCAATGCGGGGAGCACGTGTTTGGGATGGGTGCGTTACCCGTGAGGCCACGGTTCCTGCTGAGCATGGGTAGCTCTCGTTACACCCGGCGCTCTGCCACAGGCAGAGCAATGTCTCGCGCCCACCTCGTGCGATGTTTTTCATGGTAAGGCTCTTGCTGCGGGCTGTGCCAGGTTTTAACAGCCAAGGCTGAAGTTTTCCCTACTTTGGCTCAACTCATGAAGCTTAAATTTCATTTTTAAAATGAAAATTAAATATATTAATGCTAGAAAGGGACCACTGTCACAATCTATCCTGACTGCCACAAATTCCACCCAATTTTTTGCACTGGCTGAACCAAGCGGGAGCGCGTCCTTTTAGAAGAGACCGACCTGATCTATCAGATAGAAACCAGGAAGCTGTGAAAACTAAAGCTGAAACTGTAGCCGAGGAAGTCGCTGAGAACACGTGATATCCCTGGATGAATGTCTCCTCCTCAGCTCAACCTCCTTGAAAGTAGCTTGAATTAATTTGGAATAAGCACTTTTATTTTGTGCTAGGAGCGCAAATGCGCTTTCTTGGGTAGGCCAGCCATCGGTGGGACAGGATGAGCTGGCACGGTGGGAAAATGTCTTTCTCGCCATTTAAACGTCACGGGGAGGGGGGAAGGCTGATTCCTGAGGGCGAGAAATCCCTCGGGATTTCCCTCGTTTGTGTTAGTATTTGATGTTTTTCAATGGAGAAAGGGAAGACAAATGCCCTGGCACCGATAAAACCCGCGGGCTAAGGGTAGGCTGGGTAGGCTGGCAAGTCTTGGTGCTTATTCACTGCTGTGCTCGGGTAGGGCTTGTCTCCTAACTCTCCTGCTTTGCTTTTGTTTGCATTCAGAGGCATAGATGGGGGAGATAACAGCGCGTAGTTACCTTCTGCCAAAGGAAAGTGCGCTGGCTTGGAAGGCTGGCAGCAACCAGTTTGAATCGTGCCTCTCCCAGTTGCTGGTCCCAATGTCCGTGAAATCCAGGGTGCTCCGAAAATCACCGTGCAGAGCCCGGCGAGCAGGACCTGGGTGGCGGTGTCCTCCAGCTGCTCTCCCTCCCCAAAATTATGCCCTTTTTTTTTTTTTTTTTTCACTTGGTTGCAGCTACTGCTGTAACCAGTAGACAAACTTGTTTTCCACAACGAGGATTAGAGCTGGAAAATCCTGCTTAGGAGGATAACTGAGCGGTGGGCTCCTAAGGCAAAAAGCATCCGACAACGCCCTTCGGTGACGGACTCCTGGGGAGCCACGGGGCTGTCGCCATGCGGCTGGAAGCCTCGATGCCTGGCCGACTCCTGCAGCACGTTTGACTCCTTTTCCAGGCAAGCTTCGCAGCCCTTTCCTGCAGAAGGAGGTGAACTCTGTGCCGAGCCCTGCCTCTCCCGTCTCTCCTGCCCGGGATGTTCCCCCAGCTTCCTTCGCCCCCTCCTCTGCTTGGGGGACGCCTCCAGCCTCGCCGGTGCCCGCAGCAGGTGTGTGGCTTTGCTTCCTCGCCTAACCAAAGCTTTTCGCCTCGCCTCTCCAAACAGGTCCCCAGAATTGGGCGTGTTGAGGCCAGGCTCCGAGTTTCTGTTTCGTTTTCCCATGCCTCGGCAGAGCGCGAGCGCATCTTTAGGCCAGAAACCCGCGGGCTTTGTCTCCAGCCGGAGGGGACGGCAAGGGCTGAGCGTGGTGCCGAGGCTGGGGAAGGAGGAGAGTTATTGCTGCCTGGTCCAAAGGTCCCTTCCTTCCCTCCTCAGACTTAGCAGGAGGTTCAGCAGCCGAGGGGATGAGGACATCTCCTGGCTGAAAGGCTGAAATTCAGCTGCGCGCAGCCCCAGAGCCCCTCGGCAGACCTCCCGCTGCAGGGGCTTTGAGGTTCGCACTCGGACCTTTCCAAAATGCCTTCGAGACCCAGCAGAGAAAGCTTTCTGCTCCCACGCAGTCGTTCCCCTCTGGGCAGGAGAGCGCAGCGACAGCAGCCAGCTCGAGCAGTCAGACAGGGCTGGGTTTCGCCATCCCAGTAAAAACCAGAGGATCTGTGCGTGTCGTCGATGCAGGGCTCCAAGGGCTGGCAGCACCCATCTGCCCGGGCATCGCTGCCCTCGCTGCGGAGCTGGGGTGGCAGGGCAGGCAGAGGGAGCTGGGCTACGAAGAGCTTTCTCTGCGGGTGGTGAGATGCTCTGTCCCTTTTCAGGTGGTTTGGGTGGGAAGAGCAAGTCTGGAGGAGGGCTGGCTGTACCTGGAAGGTCTCCCCATGCGCCGTGGGTGGCACGGAGGCGTTGCCTTGTCCTTGCAGGGCTGTGGTTTCACATCCCCAGCTCGCCAGGCTGCTCATTGCCCTGCCCTGACGCTACCCCCCAGGTTTCCTCCAGGAAGGGGGGAGCTGGGAAACAACCTCCAAGCTGCCTTTTCCCAAATAAGCCAAAATGTACCTGGTTAAAAACCAAACCCTTTGAGTGACTGGGTTCAGCAAAATGCTTCAGCCAGAAACAGATTCTCTTTGGTGGAGCAAAACCAGCGGTTGTTTCAGAGTGGCTTGTTACTGCTTTCTCTCCCATCCACCCCAGCGATGGGGGGCCGGGGACGAGCTGGGGGCCGGGGACGAGCTCCGGCGGTCCCCAAGCTGCAGCCACCACTAGATGCTGCTCTTGGCCAGGGTCTCTGCGCCAAGCCAAGCCTTCCCCGTCAGGTTTGGTGCTCGGCACGAGGAGCAGCTTGGAAATGGTTCACCTTGAGCAAGCTTGTTCCTTTCCCCGCTGGAGATCCTGGATCTCTCCCTTGTCCTTTTTATCGTTCCCCAAACTCCTGCTCGCCCCGTGGCTGGGTTCGTGCTCGCTGGACCCATCCCCTCGGCAGGACAGGAGACCTGGGTGGCGTCCAGCCCGTAGCACAAGTTCGGTGGCACTTCAGCCCGGAGCAGGAGTTGGATGAACGCAGGGACAGGAAGAGGTTTTGGTGACAGATACCACGGTGAGATACTGTGTGTTTCTTCCGCAGGGCAAGACACCGGGTACAATTCAAGCATCCCGGATTCCCATGCAGAAGAGGCAAATCTGTACAAGGAGCCGCCGGACCCCTCGGCCATCTATGAAGAACCACCTCAGGTTGGTGCAAGGGGGAGGGTAGAGGACCCCGGGGGGGAAAGGGCACCCGAGAGCTGGCCAGGACCCTCATGCGAGAGAGCACGGCTTTGTCTCATCTTTTAGGATGAGTCTGCAACCTTCTTTCGAGCGTCTCTTCCCTGTGGGTACAAACACACCCTCCGGTGCTCGGAGCCCGGCTGCCTGGGCTCAACTCAGTAGGAAGCTGAGAAACCCTGGAGCTCGCACACCCTTGGGCCGCTTCTGCACGGCGAGGGGATGCTGCTGCGTCCCTTCCCAGCGCTGACGGCGAGCGATGCTGGCGCTGAGCTCCCGTCACCTGTCCCGCACCCTGGGTGTGCCCTGGGGTGCTCTGGCGGGTGTCACTGCCCCCGTCCCTGGAGCCCCGGGAGGGGGCAAGGGGAGAGCCTCTCATCAGCCTCTTTGCCAAAGCACTTTCTCCTCCTTCTCCTGCTTCTTTGCATGTCTAAAACCAGTGGAGCTGACAAAGCCCAGCTATTCTTGGCATGCTCCGTCAGATTCTCCGGCGTCTAATAGCGGGGTTGTGTCGTGCTGCAATATTTCCCTTGGAGATGTGGTGGCCGTTTGGTTTCCTCTTCTCTATTCATCCGTTGTGTCCCCGCCCCCAAAAAACCATAAGCATTTCAAACATACTTAATTTTCTCGTTCTCGAATTTGTCTGGAAGTGTCGAGCTGGTTCAAAAGGAGCGGGAGATGGGCCGAGTGATCGCCTCAGCCTTTCTGTACGAAAGAAAAGTAAAAAGCAGCCAGCTCAGGTCTCAAAATAGTAGTGAGAGAGAAATGCTTGGAAAACTGGAGTTGGAGCTTGTCCAGCTTCAACAGGCTTAAACGTGGGGGTGATGAACCACTGTCTGCAGCGGAGATCCCGAGGGATCGGCTTCCAGAAGGGCTGTCTGCTGCTGGTCTCCGGTATTGCTGGTCGTGATCCTGCCTGCCAGGCCGGAGGCACTGCCGGATCAGTGCCGGTTTGTGACCCAAACCGGAGAGCTGGCCGCCTTCGCTCTTTGGTGCGAGGCTGGTTTGCACGCTCATCTCCTTTATCTCCTGGCAGAGACGCATGAAGCCCCCAGAGCCAGCGTTTTTATTCCGGGGGGCGGGGGGGGGCATCTGGGACCTCCTGCACGCAGTTCTCCGGGGCTTGGAGGGCTGATCTAGATCTGTGGGTGTTGCATGGGGTTGTACTCCTCCCTCCCACTGTTTTCTCCTGCAATTCCCAGTGTGCAACACCTCCCGATCCACCCGGGAAACCAAGCGGGGCTGCGAGAAGTGGAGCGGGGCAACGTGCACCCCGTGTGTGCCGTGTGTTGGGGTGGCGAGGCCCCAGACCGCAGACCCTCGCTGCGGCTAGCGAAGCACGAGCTGCCTGGCACAGCATCGTTCACGCTGGTAACGCCTTTTCTGCCTCTCTCCTTCCCGAAGGAACAAGTTGACGATGCCAAATACGACTACCCGGTTGAGTACCAGCAGCCGCCGGACCTGACGGGGAAGGGGCTGTGTGCACGGGCGCTCTACGACTATCAGGCTGGTAAGACCTGCAGAGCTCTGGCTTTCCCTCTGAACTGGGCGGGGGTTTGCTGGGCCCAGTCTGTTCCCAGAAAGCTGGACCGGAGGCATCACCCATCATGCCGGGCCATCTCACGGCAGGGTGCTAGATAGAGCGTCTTCCACCCACATTGGAGCTGGAAAAGGAAGGAAGGAAGCTGATGGCTTCTCTTTTTTTCCCCTAACATCTGTTTCTCGCTCGCCTCCCTCTCTTCCCTCCCCTGCCTCCTGCCTCGGAGCCTGTTTTACCCGGATATTCACATCTTAGAATTCACTGGACCCCCGGCCTTTCACAGCAGCAGCGGGGCTGAGCTGCCCTTGCTTTCTCCATCCGTAAAAACGCTGGTCTGCTGTGAAAAGTGGCCGTCGAGGGGTTTGGGCTCCAGCAGGACACAGCCCCAGGGAAGCTGACTGTGTCCCAGACCCCTTTCTTTAAGCAAGGGGGTGTCTGGCGGGGCGGCTGCCTGCCTGGCACAGTGTCCCTGCAGGAGGGACATCCAGGGCAGGCGGGGAGCTCCCGGTGCCGCCGGCCGTGCTGGGGGGGGATTCGGGTTGGTTTTAACCCCCTCCCTCGCTCTGTCTCGTTCCAGCTGATGACACCGAGATCTCGTTTGATCCGGAGAACATCATCACCAACATCGAGATGATCGACGAAGGCTGGTGGCGCGGCTACGGTCCCGACGGCCACTTCGGCATGTTCCCTGCCAATTACGTGGAACTGATAGAGTGAGGGAGCTGGCGGGGGCTGCGGGGACCAGAGCCGCTCCGGCCCCCCGGGAGCACTTGGCTCCTGCCTGATTCTTCCAAACGATATGTGGCTTTTATTTCTTCTTTTTTTTTTTCTCCAAGTGAAGTGCCATTGCCCTGCTCCCTCGGCAGCAGGGCTGACCCAGGCGCTGCTCTCTCCACCCTCTCCCATCCCCCATAGCTGGCCCTTGGTCGGGATGAAGCGTCCGATCCCATCCTGAGCCCCTGCAGTGCTGATCTCCCCCTCCTCCCTCTGGTCTGGAGTGCGAATTCTCTTTCAGGGCTGAAGGAGGGGATGACAAATCCCTTACGGGGCATTTTCAGGGAACAAGTTGCCTCTCCCCCTGCGCTCCCTCCCACCCCGTGGCCTCAGAACTGGTGTAGCCACAACGGAGAAACTGCTTTCCCCATTTCGGCTCGCTGACAAAGCTCACCGGATTGATTTTTAGCATCTCATGGGGGTCTAACATCACCTAGAGAGCCAAAGCCTGGCTCCGCAGTGTTGCCACCACCACCCTGGGCACCCCAGAGCTCGCCACTGGGGCTGCCACCAGTGTCCCTGTGTTTTCCTCCCTGCTGTCCCCAGCGGAGGGGTTTTCTCTGCCCTTCCCTCTCCCCAGACCATGCCTTGGGGATTTAAATCGCGTGTGAGCAAGCTCCCCCGTGGAGGAGATCCAGCGAGGCCAAAGTGGGTGGTTTGGGTTTATTTTTTGGCAAAACCTGTGAGCGTGGGAACCCTCCCCCCCATCACCCCAGATTCACTGTGAACAAGGAAGAGCCCAGCCCAGCTCCCACCTTTCCCCCCTTGTTGAGTTTCTTTCCTTGGTGTTGCTTTAGAACTAGAAGGAGTTTGGAGATGCCGGCGGTCCCGGCTCGCCCACACCTCCCACGGGCGCTGGGGGACGCGGCGGCTTCTCCGAGCCCGTTCCGCCGGGGTCCCATGGGCTCCTTCCCCACCGCTCGGTCCTCCCGTGCCGTCCCCGTCCCTCCTGGCAACAATAAAAGGGCTTTTCTTTGGTGATGGCTGCAGCAGGATCCGGCCGTGCGGTCCCGGGCATGAATTGGGGTGAAATGCTGGTGTTTTGGCACGGGGCCGGGCAGAGCTCACGTATTCCTAACGTCAGCCGCGAGACAAGAAATCTTTTAATAAGGCGAAGCCAAGCCCCGCGTGGGAATCGCCGCGTGTTTTCGCAATGGGTCATCATGACCAGGCTCGTGCTCCAGAGAGCAGAGCGAAGGCAGGGATAATGAGATAAATAATTAGCCCCAGCACTAATTATTTGAGTCTAATGAGGGAGGGAGGGAGGTCCGGTCAGAAAAGCAGCCGGAGGCAGAGGCCGGCAGAAATGAGCAGGCAGTGACGGGGATCCCGGGATCTGGATGGCCCTGGGTGCATAGAGGGGCTTTAGGGGTGTTTTTGGGGACACTGGGGATTTGGGGACACTGGGGACATCAGGGATGCAGGGACTGTGGAGTTAGCGGGGGGGTAGGGACGCTGGGGACGTGGACACGGAGGCTGCAGGGACACGGGGATGAGAGGACCTTGGGGATGCAGGGACCAGGCACGCAGGGACACCGGGGACTGGGGGACGTGGGTGATTTGGGGACGTGGGGACACTGGGGATGTGGGGACACTGGAGCCCCAGGGCTGGCAGCCAGGCGGGTGCCACGGGCCATCTCCCGCCTCTCTCAGCCGTGTTGGGGCTGGGTGCTCACGCAAGGACCAGGGCTCCCCGGTCACCTTGGCACCCATGGGTGCTGCCAGGCCCTGGGGACATCGTACGGCAGTAAGTGTCACCCTGTGGGGCAGAGGCCCGGTGCACTCGTGGCACAGGTGGCCCCACAGGATGCCGCGGTGGGGGGCATCACGCCAGGGTGCTGGAGACATCTGCCACCGCCACGGCCCCCGCGTTGCCATAGCCTTACGTCCCCTCCTGTCCCCAGCCCTGCCCGTGTCCCCCTGTCCCCAGGGCTGGCACTGCACCCAGAGCAGCGAGACGCGGCACTCGGCACTGACGCTTTATTTACTGGCCCAGGGCCTGGGCGCAGGACGGGGGAGACGGTGGCGTGGGCAAGAAGATGGCGTGGGCATGGGGACAGCATGGGCATGGCGTGGGCACGGAGATGGTGGGGCACAGAGGTGGCACAGCGTGGGCACGGGGGCAGCGTGGGCGTGAGCAGAAAGGTGGTGAGGGCGTGAAGGTGGCAGAGGTACGGCGGCGGTGAGGGTGGGGAGACAGTGCTGGCACAGCGTTAGCGTGGGCACGGCACGGGCTTGGGGATGAGATGGGCATGGGTGGGCGAAGGCACGGGGACGGCATGGATGCGGGGGTGGCGCGGGGATGGGATGGAGACGGCACGAGCATGGGGATGGCACAGGGATGGGGGTGAGATGGGCATGGGGAGGGTGAAGGCACAGGGGTGGCACGGGGATGGGGATGGCACAGGGATGGTACGGGGTTGGCATGGGATGGGGATGGCAGGGGGATGTGAATAACGTGGGCACGGCGATGGCACGGGAGGGGGACGGCACGGGGATGAGAATGACACGGGGATGGGATGGGCAGAGGCACGGGGATGGCACGGGAGGGGGATGGCAGAGGCGTGGGGACAGCCGAGCAGGGCGCAGGCGTCGGCAGGGAGCTGGCACAGCCGGCACAAGCCTGGTGACGCCCTGGGCCGGGCGCTGGCCCCGCGGGCACCCACTCCCTCACTTCCAGCCAGTGAAGAACTGCTTGAAGAGGGGCGTCTCGCGGCCCTGGGGCAGGATTTCCACCTGCCGGGACAGGGACAGGGACAGGGAGGGGACGGGGACCGGGACGGGGTGATGTCGCCCGCACCGGCCCCCGGGCACCCCTCGCCGCCTGCACCCACCTGCGTCTGGGGCGAGTAGCCCATGCGGGCGATGACCTCCTCGGCCACTTTCAGGGCCGCCTGGCGCTCCTGCTCGTTGGCCTTGCGCCCTGTGGGTGGGGACGTCAGAGCCAGGCTGGGGGTGGCCCCTGTCTCCATGTCCCCCCTCCCGTCCCCGTCCCCGGGCACCTTTCCAGACGTAGACCTTCCCGCCGGCGCCGTTGTCCAGCACGAAGCAGTCGTCGGAGCAGAGCAGGCTCTGGCTGAAGGGGCTGCTCGCGGCCACCTGGCTCAGGTCCATGCGCCCCGTTGCGTCTGACACCTGCCCGCGGCCGGGATGTCACCATGGGGCCACGCCATGGTCCCTCGGCCGAGCCCAGCCCCGTGTCCCCCCCAGCCACTGCAGCATTCCCCATCTGTGCCCTGCCCCAGGGCCACCGTGGTGTCCCCTGGCCATGCCCTTCTCCTAGGACCACCACAGCTCCATGCCCAGCTCCATGTCCCCCCTGGGGCTACCACAGCATCCCCCAGCCATGCCCAGCTCCAGGGCCACCACGGTGTGGCCGTGCCCGGCCCCGGGTCCACCATGGTGACACTCAGCTATGCCCAGCCCTGGGGCCACCGTGGTGTCCCGAGGTGGCCTTGCCTTGTAGAGGATGGCTGCCCCCGCGTTCCTCTGATCGGCCACGACGTCCTCCTCGGGGCTGCCCTCCTGCAAGGTGGGCTTGGGGCCCAGCACCTGCCGGGTGAAGAGACAGGGGGTATCACAGAGCCACCCACGGGGACACTCGGGTCCCCCTCTCCTCCCGGCGGGGACACCGGGGGCCCCGGCGCACCTGGAGCATCTCAGGTGGCTCCTCGCCGTCTGCCACGATCTCCAGGCGAGCCTTGCCGCCCCGCTCGCCGTCCCGGATGGCCGTGGCCAGCTCCTGCGCCCTGCTGCGCTCCAGCACGTTGCACCTGGCCCCGCACCAGACGAAGAGGGTCTGGGGACAGGGGGAGGGACAGTGGTGACAGAGCCATCCCACCTCCCCCGGGCCACCATGGGGGCCCCCAACCCACCTCGCCCAGGCTGAGGACGAAGCAGTCGCGGGGGTTGAAGCTGGCCCAGGGAGATGCCCCGACGGGCAAGTGGACACCCCGACAGATGGACACCCGGACGGACAGACAGACACCCAGATGGGTAAATGGATGCCCCAAGAGATGGACGGACACTCAGATGGACAGACAGATACCCCAACAATCAAACACACCTATGGATAGGGGGACGCCCCAACTGATTGATGAGCACCCTAAGAGACAGACAGACACCCCTATGGACAGACAGACGCCCCAGTGGACAGTTGGACACCTGGAAGGACAGACAACCCAACAGATAGATTGATACTCAGAAGGACAGACAGACAGCCCAGCGGACAGACACCCAGAAAACCAGGTGGACACCCCTACGGATGGATGGAGGCTTGGACAGACAGACAGACGGACACCCCAACAGCTGGACACCCAGCAGGACACGTTGCGCTTCGCCCCGCAGCAGGCGAGAAGGCTCTGGGGGACAGGGAGAGGGGCAGCGGTGACAGGGCCACCCGGCGGCCCCCGCCCACCTCGCCCAGGTCGAGGATGAAGCAGTCGCCGGTGTTGAAGCTGGCCCAGCTCAGGCCCCGCTCGCTCGCCCGGATGTTCTTCCTGCCCTTCACCTGGTAGAGTTTGCGCACGGGGCCGGCGCCGGTGCCGGGGCGGGTGGGCTTGAACGCCGAATCCACGCCGCCCTCCTGCCGACATGGGGGTGCTGAGAGCCCGGTGGGGGTGCCCAGCACCCAACGGGGATGGACAAGCGCCCAGCAAGGATACTGAGCACCCAGAGGTGATGCTGAGCACCCACCAGGGAGGCCGCGCACCCAGCAGAGATGCCGAGCACCCGGGGGGGATGCCGAGCACGTGGCAGAGGTGCTGAGCACCCAGCGAGAATGCTCAGCACCCATCGGGGAGGCCGAGCACCTGCTCAGGATGCCCGGCACCCAGAGGGGATCCCAGTGGGGAACAAGCAGGGTGCTGGGAGCCCAGCGGTGATGCTGAGCACCCAGCCGGGATGCTGAGAGCCGGGTCGGGATGCTGAGCGCTCAGTGGGGATGCTGAGCGCCAGGAGCGCCCCGAGCACCCGTCAGGGATGCCCAGCGCCCGTACCTGGTAGGTGACGCCGCGGGGGAAGTACTCCATGAAGACGTCGGACTCGTTGCCCTGCACCTCGCGGTGCGTCACGGGGCGCTCGCCCAGCAGCACGTTCAGCTGGGTGGAGAGGAGGGCGCAGGCACCCTGCTCGTCCCGCGAGGAATCCCGGCCTGCGGCGGCAGCCAGCGCTGAGCCCCCCGGTCCCGCCACCACCCCCCCCCCGTGCCCCCACCCACCACCCCCCGGGCTCACCCATCCAGAGGTGGAGGTGAGCTCGCTCGTCCGGCCCGTTGTGCAGCACCAGGTAGGCGTCCCCCGAGAAGAAGACGCCCCACGTCGCCTCGGGGACCTCCACCGGCTGCAGCTTCTCCACCCGCCAGATGTGCAGCCCCGGGCGGGTGACGGCGGGGCCGAAGGGGGAACCGCTGCGGGGCGAGGGGCGGCGTGAGCCGGGGGGGCGAGGGCGGGGTGGGGTGGGGAGGGGGGTGGTACCTTTTGGGGAGCGCGGTGTACATGGCGTCGGGGGGGTGGTGACGGGCCGGGTGGTGGAGCGGACGGATGGATGGATGGATGGACCTGCGGATGGAGGGACACCATGAGATGGACAGCGCAAGAGATGGAGAGCCAGGAGGCCAAGGGCACCCCGATAGGGAGATGGAGCCCCGATGGACAGACAGACACCCAGAAGGACAGACACCCCAACAGACACCCAGAAGGACAAGTGGACCCCGCGATGGACAGATGGACACCTAGAAGGACAGACAGACGCCCCTGCATACAGATGGACACCCCTATGGGTAGGTGCACACCCCCATGGGTAGGTGCACACCCCCATGGGCAGACAGACACCCCAATAAATGGACACCCAGGCAGACAGACGGACAGCCCAATGGCCAGGTGTGCCCCGATGTACAGCTGGACACTCGGAAGGACAGACGGACACCCCTACAAACAGACGGGCACCCCGACGGATAGGTGAATACCTGGAAGGACAGACAGATGCCTCGGCAGACAGACAGACAGACAGACACCCCAGGGGGTGGGAAGCCCCAGGACAGACAGATGGACACGCCCAGAGGCACACACCCCGCGATGGACAGACAGACACCCCCGAGGGACACCCCACTAAACAAACAGACACCGGGCCAGACAGATGGACACCCCGAAGGATACCCGGATGGACAGACAGACACCCCGACAGACGCCTCCCCCCTCGGCGGACAGACAACCACACCGACAGACAGACGGACACCCCAACAGCCGCGGAGCCTCCTGCCAGCCGTGGGACACCCGGAAGGCGGCGGCTGCGGTGACTCAGGCGGCAGGAAAGGGTGGGGACAGGGGGGACGGGCCTGGCCCCGCGTGGGCCCCCCCCGGGGGGCACGTGGCCTCGAGTGGGGCCCTCACACTGGGCATGGGGGGCACCGAGCCCTGGGACCTCCCCTCTGCTGCGACCCCCCCCACTGGGCTCCCCTCCCCTCTGGGACCCCCACCCTGCTAGGCCCCCCCACCCCACTGGGACCATCCCACCCTCCTGGGCCCCCCCACTGCTGGGACCCCCCTCACCCTCATGGGACCCCTCCACTCTGTTGGACCCCCACCCTCCTGGGACCCCCCCACCCCGCTGGGACCCAGTGTCACCCAGGGGACCTAGTGCCAACCCCCAGGGGTTGGGGCAGGACTGGGGGTCTGGGGGGGCTGTACTGGGAAGGGGGGTGCCAGTACTGGGGAGAGGCTGTACTGGGTGGGGGACTGTACTGGGAGCTGTACTGGGGGGTGCACTGGGAGGGGATTGTACTGGGGGGCTATACTGGGTGGGGGACTGTACGGGGAGCTGTACTGGGAGGGCTATATGGGAGGGGTGCAGTGGGGGGGGCATTCTGGGAGCTGTGCTGGGGAGGTTGTACTGGGAGGGGGTGGTACTGGGATGCTCTACTGGGAAGGGAGGGCTGTACTGGGTAGGGGGGACTGGGAGGGGGCTGCACGGGGAGGGCACTGTACTGGGGGCTGGAGCTGTAAAGGGTGGGGGAGGCCGTACTGGGAGCTGCACTGGGAGGGGGCACTACTGGGGGCTGCATGGGGTGGGGGGCTGCAGCAGAAGCTCACTGGGAGCTGCACTGGGAGGCACTGGGAGGTGCAGGGCAGGCCCCCCCCGCCCCCAGCTCCCCGCAGGCCCCAGCCGCAGCATTGCTGGGAAGTGACTCATGGCGGGGGGGGGGGCCCACGCGTGTGACGAGTGTGGGCGGCCTGAGCCCGCCACGTGGCCCCACCGGCCACCGCGCGGCCCGGGGAGCCTGTTGGGCCGGGGCGGGTGGGGGGCACCCACCGCACCCCCTTAGCGCTTCGGGTGGCACCCTGGGGGGCTGGCGGGGCCGCGCACCCATCCTGCCCCCCCTTCCCCGGGAGCGGGGTGGGTGGAGGGGGTCGGGGGGTCACGCGTGTGCGTGCACTGCGTGTGTGCCGCGTGTGCAGTGCGTGTGCGCTGCGTCCCATGTGCAGCGCCTGGCCCGTGTGCGTGGGACCTCGTCACGTGCAGCGCAGTCCGTGTGCGGGGAGCCCCTGGGCGGTCCCCACGCGTGTGCAGGGTCTCGCGTGCAGCGCGTGCGTGCACACGCCCTCACGTACGCGGCGCGTGTGCAGCGCCGTGCGCGCAGTGCGTGTGCCACGCTGCAGCGCCGCGGCAGTTTGTGTGCGTGTGCGTGCGGCCGCGTCACCTCTGCGTGGCCGTACCAGGCCGCAGCACGTGAGCTCTGCGTGCCCAGGGCCACGTGCGCACGCGGTGCCGGCGTGCAGGGCACCGTGGCTCCGTGCGCGACGCCTGCAGCGGGTGTGCGAAGGGGCGCAGCGTGCGCATGCGCCATGCGGTGTGCGGTGTACGGTGTGCGGTGTACGGTGTGCGGTGTACGGTGCGTGGTGCGGTGTGCGGTGTGCGGTGTGCGGTGTGCGGTGTACGGTGTGCGGTGTACGGTGTGCGGTGCGGTGTGCGGTGTACGGTGCGTGGTGTACGGTGTGCGGTGTACAGTGTGCAGTGCGGTGTGCGGTGTACGGTGTGCGGTGTGCGGTGTACGGTGCGCAGTGCGGTGTGCAGTGTACGGTGCGTGGTTTACGGTGTGCGGTGTATGGTGTACGGTGTGCGGTGTGCGGTGTACGGTGCGTGGTGTACGGTGTGCGGTGTGCGGTGTGCGGTGTACGGTGCGTGGTGTGCGGTGTGCGGTGTACGGTGCGCGGTGCGGTGTGCGGTGTACGGTGCGTGGTTTACGGTGTGCGGTGTACGGTGTACGGTGTGCGGTGTGCGGTGTACGGTGCGCGGTGCGGTGCGCGGTGTGCGCTGTGCCAGGGCCGCTCCAGTGCAGCGTTGGTGCCAGGCCCGGGCACCGCACACGGTGCCAGCGTTGGTGCCCGGGCAGCGCTGCCGCGGTTGCACGGGGCCGGTGCTGGCTCCCAGCCAGGGCCGTGCCAGCTCCCACGCGGTGCCGGTGCCGGTGCCGGTGCCGGTGCCGGTGCGGTGCTGGCCCCGGGCGGGGCCAGTCCCCCCCTGCAACCCGGATCCCATTCAGCGCCAGTGCAGCCCTGCTCCCCTGCCAGCGCGGGTTCCCCACGCAGTGCCAGTCCCGTGCAGTGCCGGTGCAGTCGCGGTGCAGTGCCAGCCCCGGGCAGTCCCGGTGCCGGTGCAGCGCGGGTCCCCGGGCAGTCCCGGTGCCGTGCAGTGCCGGTGCCAGTCCCGGTGCACTCCCGGTGCCGGTGCCGAGCGGGTCCCGCGCAGCGCCGCTGCAACTCGGTGCCGCCCCCGGCTCCTGCGCCCGCCCCCGGCCCGCCCGCCCGGGCCGTGCGGGGCCGGGGCCGGGGCCGGGGCCGGGGCCGGGGCCGGGGCCGGTGCGGCGGACGCGGCGATGGGGCTGGCGGGGCCGCCCCGCTCCTGCCTCCTGCTGGCGGCCGCGCTGCTGCCGCTGCTGCCGCCCGGGGCCGCCCCGGGCCCCGCCGCGCCGCCCGCGCTCACCGACGCCGAGATCGAGGAGTTCCTGCGGGGCTTCCTCGGCCCCGGGGAGCGCGGGGACGGCGACGGCGACGGCGACGGGGACGGCACCGACCTGGGCTTCGGCACCGACCTGGGCACCGGCACCGACCTGGGCACCGGCACCGGTGAGCGAGCGGCACCGGCACCCACGGGTCGGGGCTGCCCCGGTACCGGGCACAGCCGGGGGACGGGGGGCGGCGGGGCTGGGGGGACGGGGGGCACGGGGACGTGGGGATCCCCCAGCCCGGCCCTGGCCGCCCCTCACCCGCGGCGGGGCGGCTGCCCCCCCCCCAGGCTCCCCGGGGCGGCTGACGGAGCCCGAGAAACCCAAGAAGGGGAAGAAGGAAAAACCTCCCAAACCCACCAAGAAGCCCAAGGAGAGACCCCGGGGCTCCAAGAAGGACAAGGACAAGGACAAGGACAGGGACAGGGACAGGGAGAGGGGCAAGGACAAGGACAAGGACAAGGACAAGCCCCCCAAGAAGCCCAAGGAGAAGACCCCAAAAGGCTCCGAAAAACCTCCAAAAGGCTCCGAAAAACCCCCAAAAGGCTCCAAAAAGCCCAAGGAGAAGCCGCCCAAGGAGAAGCCACCCAAGGAGAAGCCACCCAAGGCCACCAAAAAACCCTCCGGCAAGAAGCCACCGGAGCCACCGACCACCCCCCCGGAGCCCCCCGCCACCCCACAGCCCCCACGGGGTGAGGATGACGTGGGGACACCCCGATTCCCGGAGCAGCCTTCGCCCTACGAGGAGGAGGATGGAGGTGGCCGAGGTGAGTCTTGGAGGCCCCCATCTTGCCACCGGCCGGCTTGGGGTGGGGATCTTGGCACACCACGGCATCACCCGTGTCCTGCTTGGCTCCCTGGTGGCACCCCATGGCTGGATGGGCTTTGTCCCCCGTGGGGGTCCCCACCAGGGTCACCCTCCCCGCCCCCCCCGCCTTCCTCCCTGATGGGATTTTCTTTTCGGCGTGGGGCTGCCGGGGGGGCTGGGCTGGGGGCTGCGGGGCACCGCCAGCCCCTCGCTCTGTGTCCCTGTCCCCAGGGGGGCTGGAGGAGCCGCCGAGCGAGCCCTGGGAGCTGGGCCGGGAGGACTGGCGCCCTGAGCCCGAGCCTGGTGAGTGCCCTGTCCCCAGGGCCACCTCCTTGCACCCCAGGGCCACCTCCTTGCACCCTGGGGCCACCTCCCTGTACCCTGGGGCCACCTCCTTGTGCCCCAGTGCCACCTCCCTGCACCCCAGTGCCACCTTCCTGCTCCCAAGTACCGCACCCCAGGGCCACCTCCCTGTGCCCCAATGCCACCTCCCTGCTCCCTGGTGCCACCTCCCTGAGTCCCAGGGCCACCTTGCACCTTGGTGCCACCTCCCTGTACCCTGGGGCCACCTCCTTGTGCCCCAGTGTCACCCCCCTGCACCCTGGGGCCGCCTCCCTATTTCCAAGTGCCACTTCCTTGCACCCCAGTGCCACCTCCCTGCAACCTAGGGCCACCTCCCTGCTCCCTGGGGCCACCCCCTGCACCCCAGGGCCACCCCCTGCGCCCCTTCCCCACGTGCCCCCTCCCCGCAGAGGTCCCTGAGGAGCCGGAGCCACCAACGCTGGACTACAACGAGCAGCTGGAGCGGGAGGACTACGAGGACTGTACGGTGCCGGGGCGTGGGGGACCACAGGGGTCCCCCGGCCTGCAGGAAAGGAGGGAGGGGGTGCCCCCCCCGCCTCGCACCCCCAAAGTCAGTGCCACCCCCTCTTTCTGTCCCCAGTCGAGTACATCCGGCGGCAGCAGAAACCCCGCAAGCCCCCCAGCAGGAAGAGACCCGAGAGAGTCTGGCCCCAGCCCGAGGAGCCACGTAAGTGGGGGGACAGGGGGGCTGGCACCGCTTGGGGTGGGGTGGGGGGGACAGTCCCCAGCCGTAGGGACCCAGGGAGCATCACTTTGGGACAGCCCAGAGCTGGGGTGGGCATGGGGACAGCAGGGAGGCACAGGGACTGCATAGGGGTACGGGCGACCCCAGAGGGGCACGGGGATCCCATGGGGATATAGAGGGGTCCTGCGGGGACATGGGGACCCCAGAGGGGCATGGGGACCCCAGAGGGGCACAGGGATCCCACAGAAGCATGGGGGTACCCCCCTTCCCCCCCCAAGCCCCAACACAGCCTCTTTCGCCCTCCCCAGCAAAGCCGGAGGTGCCACCTCCACAGCCACCCCCACCGCCCGTCCTGGTGACCGAAGGGGACTACGAGGAGGGCTTCGAGCGACCCGACTACGATGACCGTGAGTGATGAGCGGGGGGGGGGGCCGGGGCACCCCAGGGCCCCCCATGTCGGGGGGGCTCTGCCCAGCCCCACGGATAGGCATCTCCCCCCGTGCCCAGCTGGGCTCCGACCGGTGGCACCCACCCCTGCCCCCCGGCCCTGAAGGGGTGTCCCAGCCCCCCCTCCCCGTTTGCACCCTGCAGTGGAGTACGGGCTGCCCCCCCCGCCGAAGCCCAGGAAACACCCGGACAAAGAGGACGAGATGGAGACGGACGAGGAGAAACTCAAACCCTGTGAGAGACGGGCAGGGGCTGGGTGCCGGCGCGGGTGGCATGTCCCTGGGGTGGGGGGCACGTCCCCAGGGTGGGTGGCATGTCCCTGGGGTGGGTGGCACATCCCCGGAGTGGGTGGCATGTCCCCAGGGTGGGTGGCATGTCCCTGGGGTGGGGGGCACGTCCCCAGGGTGGGTGGCATGTCCCTGGGGCGGGTGGCACGTCCCCAGAGCGGGTGGCATGTCCCTGGGGTGGGGGGCACGTCCCCAGGGTGGGTGGCATGTCCCTGGGGTGGGGGGCACGTCCCCAGGGTGGGTGGCATGTCCTCGGGGCTGGTGGCAGGTCCCCAACAGCCGCTCTCCCACCCCAGGGAAGCCCAAGAAAGGCGGCAGCAGCAAGGAGGAGGAGGAGGACCCCTGGGCGGAGGAGAAGGGCCGGGACCGCAAAGGTGGGTGCCAGCCCCCCCGTCCCCTCGCCCCCAGCCCCCCGGGCTCTGCCCCCCCTCATGCGCCTCTTTTCCAGGAAAACCCAAAAAACCAGGGGGGAAGAAGTGGGAGCCGGACGAGGATGAATGGGCCCCTCCAGAAGAGAAGACACGTGAGTGTCCCCGTTCCCAGGGGGGAAGCGGGCACCCCGCTGGGGGGGATGCCCATCACCTTCCCCCTGCCCCCCATCCCCAGGATGTCCCCCCATCGGCCTGGAGTCCCACCGCATCGAGGACGACCAGATCCTGGCCTCCTCCATGCTGCGCCATGGGCTGGGTGCCCAGCGCGGGCGCCTCAACATGCAGGTGAGGGTCGCCCGCCCCGCGCCCACCCCCTGCGCTGGCGGACCCCCCCCCCCACGTCCCCCTCGCTGTCCCCACCCCAGGCGGGCATCAACGAGGATGATTTCTTCGACGGGGCTTGGTGCGCCGAGGACGACAGCCGGGCGCACTGGATCGAGGTGGACACCCGCCGCACCACCAAGTTCACCGGCGTCATCACCCAGGGCCGCGACTCCCAGATCCAGTACGGGGCTGGGGACGAGTTGGAGGGGACGGATCTGGGGACACGGGGCGGGGGAGCAGCTTCGGGACCCCCCTTCCCAACCCGTCCCCTTCCTCCCACAGCGAGGACTTTGTCACCAGCTTCTACGTGGGCTTCAGCAACGACAGCCAGAACTGGGTGATGTACACCAACGGCTACGAGGAGATGGTACGGGACCCCAAAACTGGCTGTTTGGGGGGGTGGACAGGGACAATAGGGACCCTCTCCGCCCCCCCGGCTACACCTCGCCCCCCTCGGCAGATGTTTTATGGCAACGTGGACAAGGACACGCCGGTGCTGACCGAGTTCCCTGAGCCCATGGTGGCCCGTTACATCCGCATCTACCCCCAGACGTGGAACGGCAGCCTCTGCCTGCGCCTCGAGGTCCTGGGCTGCCCCCTCTCCAGTAAGAGCCACCCCAAAGGGGCTGGGGAGGGGGTGTGGGGGGGGTGGCAGCCCCCCACCGCCACGTCCCTGTCCCCTCCGCAGCCGTCAGCAGCTACTACGCCCAGCAGAACGAGGTGACCTCCACTGACAACCTGGACTTCCGCCACCACACCTACAAGGACATGAGGCAGGTGAGCACCTCCGTGGGGTGGGCTCCTTCAGGAGGGTGGGCTCCCCTGGGGGGGTGAGCTCGGTCCCCCATCGCCTGCCCCCCATCGCCTGCCCCCCCTGCGCCCGCAGCTGATGAAGCTGGTGAACGAGGAGTGTCCCACCATCACCCGCATCTACAACATCGGCAAGAGCTCGCGGGGGCTGAAGATCTACGCCATGGAGATCTCTGACAACCCGGGCGAGCACGAGACGGGTGAGAAGGGAAGGTGTGGGAGGACCCGGCCCCAGTCCCCGGTGCAGGCAGGGGTGCAGGTACCACAGTGACCCTGCCCGCACCCTGCCCGCAGGCGAGCCCGAGTTCAGGTACACGGCGGGGCTGCACGGGAACGAAGTGCTGGGCCGGGAGCTGCTGCTCCTGCTGATGCAGTTCCTGTGCAAGGAGTACCAGGACGGCAACCCCCGGGTGCGGAGCCTGGTGACCGAAACCCGCATCCACCTCGTGCCCTCCCTCAACCCCGACGGCTACGAGCTGGCCCGCGAGGCGGTAAGGGGACGGCAGGGCAGGGCAGGGGACGGCAGGGTGGTGGGACGGGACGGCGGGGCGCAGCCCCCGGGCTCACCACTGCCCTGGGCTGCCCGCAGGGCTCCGAGCTGGGCAACTGGGCGCTGGGCCACTGGACAGAGGAGGGCTACGACCTCTTCGAGAACTTCCCCGACTTGGCTTCGGCGCTGTGGGCGGCTGAGGAGAGGAAGCTGGTGCCCCACAAGTTCCCCAACCACCACATCCCCATCCCAGAGCACTACCTGGCTGAGGATGCCGCGGTGAGCCACGGCACGGGGCACGGCGGCGGGGCGGTGATGGGGGGTGGCGTCACACACCGCCGTGCCCACCTTGGCAGGTGGCGGTGGAGACGCGGGCCATCATGGCGTGGATGGACAAGAACCCCTTCGTGCTGGGAGGCAACCTTCAGGGTGGGGAGAAGCTGGTGTCCTACCCCTTCGACACGGCCCGGCCCGTCAGCGAGACACCGGCGACTGCCCTTCGCCCACCGGACGACTACGAGGATGACAACCCCGAACTGCAGGAGACGCCTGACCACGCCATCTTCCGCTGGCTCGCCATCTCCTACGCCTCGGCCCACCTCACCATGACCGAGACCTTCCGTGGGGGCTGCCACACGCAGGACATGACCAACGCCATGGGCATCGTGCAGGGGGCCAAGTGGCACCCCCGGGCTGGCAGTAAGTGGGTGCCACGCCATATGGTGTTGGCCTGCCTGCCCCATGCTCCCTCCACCTGAAGGTGTGAGCGAGCGGCTGGGTGGGCACTTGGTTGTTTGTCTTACAGCCATGAATGACTTCAGCTACCTGCACACCAACTGCCTGGAGCTCTCCATCTACCTGGGCTGCGACAAGTTCCCCCATGAGAGCGAGCTGCAGCAGGAGTGGGAGAACAACAAGGAGTCGCTGCTCACCTTCATGGAGCAGGTAGGTGCTGGGACGCGCCGGGCAGGGAGCCGGCAGCTGCCCTGCCTGCCCCACACGGCTCCTCTCGGCCCCTGTCCTCCCGTAGGTCCATCGGGGCATCAAGGGCTTGGTGACAGACCAGCAGGGAGAACCCATCGCCAACGCCACCATCGTCGTAGGGGGCATCAACCACAACATCAAGACAGGTAGGGCACAGGGTAGGGTGCCAGGCAGGGTGCCAGCAGCACCGTGCCGCCTCCTTCACACCCCACGGCCTCCCCTCGCTGTCCGCAGCCAGCGGCGGGGACTACTGGCGCATCCTGAACCCGGGTGAGTACCGCGTCTCAGCTCGGGCCGAGGGCTACAACCCCAGCGTCAAGACCTGCAGCGTCTTCTACGACATCGGAGCCACCCAGTGCAACTTCGTCCTGTCGCGCTCCAACTGGAAACGCATCCGGGAGATCATGGCCATGAACGGGAACCGGCCCATCCGCCGCATCGTGCCCGGCCGCCCCATGACGCCCCGTGAACGCATGCGCCTGCGTATGCGCCTCCGGCAACGCATGCGGCTCCGGCAGCAGATGAGGCTGCGGCGCCTCAATGCCACCACGGCCGCCAGCAGCCCCACGGCCCCGCCGCCCACCACGGCCTTGCCCTTCCCCTTCAGCAGCACTGCCTACATGCCCTGGAGCCAAGAGCCACCCACAGCCAGCACCTGGGAGACGGAGACCGAAACGGAGGTGGTGACTGAGCTGGTGACGGAGACGGAGGCCTGGGAGCTGGGCACGGGGACGGCGCAGCCCTTCACCACGGCCGAGACCTACACCGTGAACTTTGGTGACTAGGAGACGCTTGTCCCCTCGCTCCTGCCTCGAGCCAAGGCTGGATGCTCACGGCCAGTTTGGTTTCGCCTGCCGCGGGCTCCGGCATCTGCTTCTAAAGTCTTCCTGGAGCCCTGGGCAGCCCGCTCTGGGTAGCCTGCCCCGGGTGGGCTCCAGCTCCTCACCCGCGCTGCTTCCTAGGACTGCAGGGCACGCCATGCCGATGCTCGCCCCGAAGGCTGGGCAGCTGCGGAGCGTCCCCCTTGCCGGGCTCCAGAGCCAGGCAGGGAAGGACGTGCTGCCCCGTCCCTCGGGGCTGGGCAGTGCCAGCCCTTGCCCGGCAAGGGAAGGGGTGAAGCGGGACCCAGCCCTCGCCCCATCCCCACCTCCCGGCACAGTGGGGTTGGCAGGGGTGGTCCCGCTCTCCAGGGCAGGGCCCGCACGGAGGCAGGTGCAGCCCCTGTCCCCTCCGCACAGGTTTTTGTTACACAAATAAATCAAGTTATATTGGTACGAGCATCTCTTCTCTCCCGTGCCCCCGACAGCTCCGTGCCAGTCCTCTCCGGAGGGCAGACGGAGAGGACACAAAAGCGGTGGGCACCGGGACCCTCCAAGGGGCCAGGGGTTTATCGAGTCCGTGCCCTGCCTGCTCACTCAGTGCCCGACCTCCATGTCCCCGTCATCGTCCTCGGCCCCAAAGCCGGAGAAACTGATGGGCTGGCAGCTGAGGTTGCGCAGGTTGACAAGGCAGGCGGTCTGCGTGGTGCTGAAGGCAGGCACCGTCACCAGCAGGACCTGCTGCCCGTCCTCCCCTGCAAAGACAGGCAGGCGTCAGGCGGATGAGCCCTCGGTCGGCACCCTGGCGCGGGGTCCCAGCCCCGAGCGAGGATCGGGGAGGGTCCTGCAAGCTGCGGGACTCACCTTTGAGCAGCTTGGACTGGAAGCGGGGAGCGTTGCCGCAGAAGTAGACGTGAGGGCACTCGGTGAGGATGAAAGGGTCCGATTTGTAAAAGGGGTAGCAGCCTGGGAGGGATGGAAATTAGGAGGGGAACCTGCGCCTGCACCCCTTCGGAGGGCAAACGCCCCCCCAGCCTCGGCAGCCACCCAGCTCTGGCCTTACCCAGGGTGTCCGGGGCTGTGGGGCTGATGTGTCCCGCCAGCAGCGTCCACTCCAGGATCTCCAGGTAGTCATCCATGCTGCTGTATTTGAAGATGTCACTGACGTTTTGCCCTGACGTCCCCAAAAACCTACAACATTTTGGGGGAAGGAAGGAGAGATTCGGATGGCTGTACTTGCCGCGACTTGCCCCACGATCCCACGCCGCCAGCAGCTGTCACAGAGCTGGTGGCACACCAGGCTTTTTTACCGGATGCCGTCCACGTCGGCCTGGTAGGGGTTGGTGACCAGCTGGAGCGTGGAGTAGGCGCTGGCGAGGGGCAGCATGCAGTGATGCAGCGGCTGCTGGGGCAGCGTATAGTTGGTGGGGTCAAACTCACCGGGCATCACGTCCACAGGCACGGAGGTCTGCGGGCAGAGCGGGGATTACCGGGGACGGCCAAACCACCCTCCTTCAAAGGGGCGCAGAGCAAAGCCCCGGCTGGAGCTTGCTGCCGCCTCTGCCTCGCTCCCCGATTTGGCTCCCACCACTTCCCCGCAGGAAGCCCTGCTTGGCTTTACCGCAGAGACCGGATGCTGGGAGAGGGATCTGAAGCTGGGCTGTGCGCTGCCTCCCCTTCTTGCTGCATCCCCGTACGGCACCTTATGCGGTGCTCAAAGGGAAGCTGGGGGCCAGGGAAGGGGTGTTTGCCACCCCGCACCCCCGGGCTGCTGGCAGAGCGTTGCTCCCCTGGCTTGGGAGCCAGGCTCCCTCCCCCAGAAGGTAGCCAAGTCCCCGGCCAACCCTATCCTGCTCCGAGCACTTACGCAAAGCTGCAGCAGGATCTCATCCAGCATCTTCACGGCCTCCACGCTCGCAGCCTGGGTCTTCTTGGTCAAGTACTTGGCCTGGGTCAGTGGGGAGACAGTGAGGGAACAACCCCGTGCCCTCTCCGATTCCTCCTTCCCCACCTCCACGGGACTCCCCGTGCCAGCCTGGGCTGCGGAGAGCACGGTCGAGGCTGAGGACCCCTTCCCCGCCGTACCTTGTTGATGGTGTCCCGGCTCTGCGTGTTCTGGCTCAGCAGGTTCCCCGCCAGAATGACACGGGAGATCTGCGCGGCGCAGCTCTGCTCGCCCTCGGCGCCCAGCTGCCCCGTCACCACGTCCACCAGCAGCTGCATGCTCAGCAGGGACTCGCCGCTCCCGCTGCCCAGCCCCAGCCCCGACACCAGCAGGACGAACCTAGGCGGAGATGCTCGGGCAGCACGCCACGCTCCCTGCCTGCGCCAATCCCTGCCTGCGTGGCGATGCCAGGGCTGCCCGCACCAAGGGGCCTCAGAGAGCCAGGCGTGGGGGACGCGAGCCCCTGTCTGCGATCTCTCTTGGCACGAGGCACCTACTCTGATGGGCACTTGGGAGAAATGGTCCCCAGGGCTCGGGGGTACGGCGGGGGACGCGGTGCCAGCCCCGTTCCTGTCACTGCGGAGACTCACCGGTCCGAGGTGGGGCCTTTCCAGGGCAGCGGCCGGGGCAGGTTGGCGAAGCAGTGATCCTCCACCAGGAACTTGCCATTGTCCTGCTCGGAGCCGTACACGGCCAAGATGGTTCCTATGGCAGAGAGCAGGCGGTCAGCCCCTGGCCAGTGCCCGTGAGGTGGCTCGCACTGAGAAGCCATCGTCCCTTACCTGTCACCAGCCTCTGCACCTCAATGGCTCCTTCCAGCTTGATCCGCTGCAGCTCATCCTCCAGGATCAGCTCGTCAGAGGGGTGGACGTACTTGGGCAGGGGCGGCTGAGGCACCAGGTTGTGCTGCGGGGGGACAGGGCAGGCTGTGACGGCCTCAGCGAGGCCGGGCTGCCCCAAAGGGCCCTTCCCCCCCAGCCAAACCCCGCTTGTGGAAACCAGAGCGTGGGCGCGTGACTCACGAGAGCCGCCGGCGCAGCCCGCCACCGCCGGCCCGGCCAACACCCCTGCTGCTGCTTTCAAGGCGGCATTTTGGAGGCCCCGGCAGCTCTCGGTGCTGCTCGCCAGCTGCACACCACCCGGCTGAGCTGGTTTTGCTTAACGCTTCCCCGCAGCGCCCCGGCGAAGCAAACACGAGCGCGGCTCCCCAGCCAAGGAGGAAGCGGCTCAGCCAGGCGGCGGGAGACGGCGCTCTGGCTCGCCTCGGGAAACGTGTTTGCAATCACCGCCCGGGCAAGCGCTCCACTCCCTTTGAACCCTGCCCGGCAGGCACGGTGCTAACCTCATGCCGTGACGAGCAGGCTTCAAACTTAACGCGTTCCCCCCGAAGCCGGCTGGGAGCAGACGGGCCCCCAGCACAGCGTGGGGATGGCGGAGCTTCCCCGGACGCCCCCCTCATCCTCCTCCCCTGCAGCAGGGAGAGGAGGTTTGCTCTGCCAACCCTGCTGGATCCAAACCCTCCGAGGGCAGGAAAAGCGACAGCAAGCGGGTGCTCACGCGATGCACGCTGGCAGAAAGGGGTGACACCAAGAGTGGCAACGTCTAGGGACGGAGTAGGCACAGAGAAGACTATACGCCGGCTCCCTGGGTCAAAGCCCTGGCAGTTCCCACTCGCTAGGCCACGGCGAGCACGAGGGAAGCGATGGGAAGCCAGCCGAGGTCCCGATGTGTGTTGGCGCGTCCCCCAGAGCCATGCGGGGGGGGGGCCCATGGGAGGGAACGTCCCCGCCGTTACCTCCTCACTGATCTCCTGCAGGATGGAGGGCTGCAGCTGCATCGCCTTGAAGAGCGTCCCCACCACGCAGGACTTCTCGCCCACCCGCAGCTCGCAGAGCTTCCTCAGTGCCACGCCATTGCCTGCGGAGAGAAACGGGGCTCAGCCGGCCTCGGGGACAGCCGTGAGGGCAGGCAAGGCTCAAGGCTGGCCGGCACCAGCTGAAAGGGCCTGAACAGCGAGGCCAGCAAGAGGCGGTGGGGGAATGTTGCAAAGCATCTCGCTTTTCCTTGAGGCACGGAGCCGAATTCACATGTGTAGGCCAGATGGGGCGAACTGAGCGTACCGGAGAGCCAGCACTGCCTGCAGGCATTTCCTCTGCGTTGAGGCGGAGGAAAGCTGGGTCATGCCAGGGTCTGGGGGACCCGCAGCTCCCAGCCACCGCCCAGGACAGCGTGCAGAGCTCCCGGTGGGCCACAGCTCCAGCTCTGCCCAGGAAGGGAGCGTGCACGGGTCTGGGCATGGAGCCAGCGCTCTTGCCCCTGGGCATGAGGGGCTGGTGTCCCTGCTCCCCATCCAGGAGACGACCTAAACACCCTGCTCAGATTTGACAGGCGGGAGAGATCATTCACCACCCCCAA
Organism: Ciconia boyciana; assembly: GCF_034638445.1. Lineage (NCBI taxonomy): Eukaryota > Metazoa > Chordata > Aves > Ciconiiformes > Ciconiidae > Ciconia > Ciconia boyciana. Next base: position 232,159 of record NC_132958.1, on the reverse strand, counting down.
GTCTGACCTCTGCCTCTGCCAGGGCCAGATCCTCCGCCCGGGATCCCTGCTGGAAGGCAGGATCCCTATCGCAGCCGGGCATTTGGGAAGATCCTGGCATGAAGACAGGGGAGCAGCAGGGTTTCCTCTGCCTGAAAGGCACAAACAGGTCCCTGGGCCAGGGATCCACAGGGGGATCTGGGCCGGGGGAACCAACGCGTGCTTCAGGAGGTGCAAAGAGCATTGCAGCCCCAGCGCTTCATTGTCTTTGTGGCTGGGGAGCATTTGCAGAGAGCAAAAAATGCACCTCCCTCCCCACAAGCTGAGCCCGAGACTTCTCACCTCACCCACAAGGACCCAGAGATGCTTCAGCCCCATCCTTTACGTGTCCATAGAGCTTTTATTTCCCCCTGTTTAAATCAACCCGTGAAGCGCATCCATCCCGAGCCTCAAGCCCTGGAGGGAGGAGGACTGGCTGCCGGGCTGCGCTGGCACCGCGAGAGCTGCCGGGCTCCTCTCCCAGCGCAACGCTGCCAAAGCCCGCTGCCGTGCTGGCTCCTCTGTCAGGCCATCCTTTCTGGCTGCGGGCGGTGGGGTGACGTTTTCCCCCCAGACTCTCCCTTTGCTAATCACGCGCCTGCTGAACGTGACTCCTGTCCGGTGGAAAGCACCCTGCTGCGATCACAGGCACCCGGGGCTCCGCGGAGCTGGAAACATGGGTTCATCAATGCCAGGAATGAAAACACTCGGAGTCAGAAAAAACAATCCAGTTTTAGTTTCTTATTCTTGGCTCTAACCCCCCAAAATGTGTGTGTTTAGGGGGAGGGGGGCTGCTCTCTCCAGATTTTGCCTGCAGGCGCTTCTCGCTGTGAGACAAACCCCAGAAATCTCGTCCCATCACATGACTCCGGGAAGTGGAGCTTTACAAAGCCGCTGGTTCCCATCAACCTTGGCAAAATCCAGTGTTACAGCACAGGGTGGCCGGCCAAGGAACGACATCCACTGTGGAACCGGCACAGCTTGGCGTGGACTTTGCTTCCCCTCGGCTCCGCGCAGCCCATGGGGCCAGGGAGAAAAAGAAAAACAAGCGGCCGGCCCAAAAACCTCCATAGAAGGGCAAAGCCGAAAGCTTAGCTGGCCCGAGAGGGCGAAATTCGATAACAGGCTTTTACCACGCTTGGGGAGCCACGCGCCACGCCGAGGCCTGCCAGAAAGCTCAGCCACTGCGCTCTGGCAGCGGCGAGGCGGTTGCTTCATCCAGTGCCGCCGTTACGCCTTCGGGTGGAAACTCTCTAGCACGAGGATCCCACCCGCTAACCGCTAACGCGGCCCCGCCGGGCAAGGAAACGGCCCCCCCGGTGCAAGCGGCGCCTCTCCCGCCCCCCACACCTCGCTTCCTGGCCGAGGCACCCGCCAGCCCCTCGCCCCGGCAAACCTTGCGCTTAGCTCGTGCTCCCGACAGCCAGCAGAAGTTTTGACCTGGCCTGGTGAGCAAAAACGAGAAGGTTTTCTCCGCACAGCTGATGTTTAAAGGTGATTTTAGAAACGCTGGGACACCATCCGGCAGAGAAACCATCCCCAAAAAACCACCTCTGGGTTATTCGACCCCTAACGTGTGCGTAAGCTTAGGAACCGACGGCCACCACCCGCCGAAAAATCACCGACGAGCTTCCAGCGGGCGCCGTGTCGGCTGCAGGGCTTTGCCTTCCTCCCCCAAATTGGGGGGGGGGGGGGTATTCCCCAAACCGACTCACCCCACTTCTGTTGCGCTCGCTCCTCCAAGATGGGCCGCATCTTGATGAGGCGTGCGGCGTAGATGTGAGCGTACTGGCGGCTGAAGCTGCGCTCGCCCAGCCGGAAGGGCTGGGAGCAGTCGGCGTACGCCGACACCGGCACCCTGGCGAAGGTGGAGGCCTCGGTGGAGGGGGGGGCCAGCAAACCCTGCGCCGTGGGGGCCGCCTGCTCCGAAAACATGGCGGGCGCCGGGCCGGAGCAGCAGGGCTGGACGCGGGGGGGGTTTAATGGAGGGTCTGGAAAGCAAAGGGGAAAATTAAGGATCCTGGCAAATGAAGGCGAATGCAGGCGGCACAGCCCCAAGCCCGGCACACCCCGGCCGTCGCCGTCACCCCGAGACGCCGTGAATCCCTCCCTAGAAGCAGCCTCCACCCCCAGCCTGACCCCCTCGCCCCCCAAAACACAAACCAGGCCTGGGTCCAACCCCCCTGAACACCGCACCCCCTCCAACACCAGGGCACCCCCAAACTCATCCTGGTGCCAGGAAAACCCCAGGACCCCCCCCCCTCCAAATCACAGCCCGGCAGCAGGACACCTGAAGCCCCCCCAAAATACACCCTGGCCACCGGACCACCCCGGGACTCCCCGCAAATGCGCCCTGGCACCGAGAGCCCTGCACAGCCCCCTGGCACCAGGGCCCCCCCAGGACACCCCTTAAACACACCCCTGGCACAGAGACCCCCCAAACACCTCCTGGCACCAGGACCCCCCCGGACACCACACACACCCAAAAACACCCCCCAGACCCCCTCCAGGCAGCAGGGCCCTATAGGGACCCCCGTGTCCCCCGGGGCACCAGGACCTCCCTCCCCCCTCCCCAACCAGGGAGCCCCAGAGACCCCAGACACCCCCCCAGGGACCAGGGACCCCCCAAGCAGGAGGGGCCCCGGCGCGGGGCAGCCCCAGCCCTCCCCCCCACTTCTCAGCCCCTCCGGGCCCCCAGGCCGCAGGTGACGTACGGGGTCAGAGGTCAGAGGTCAGAGGTGGCGGGGGCCGCCAGCCCGGCACCACAGCCCCGCCATGGGGAGGAGGGGGGGAAAAAGGCGCGAACGCCGCAAAGCCCGGAAGTCGCGTGGCCGCGGGGCGGAAGTGACGTCAAAGCGGCGGGTCGCCGTGGCAACCGCTGGTGGCGGCGGCGGCGCGAGGCCGTTACCGTGGAAACGGGGGGCGGGGCAGAGGGCGGACACGGAGCGTGAGGGGACGGGGGGGTCCGGGACCCAGCGGGACCCCAGGGAGCCCGGGAGGGGACGGGGACACCGGGACCGAGCCCTGGGGCGGGCAGCGGGACCGAGCCCCGGGACCCTGCGGAGCCCGGGAGGGGACGGGGACACCGGGACCGGCCCCCGGGGGGACACCGGGACGGGCCCCCGGGACCCCCCATTGCTCGTGGAGGGACAGGGGACACTGGGGCCGACCCCTGAGACCTCAGGGAGCCCGGGAGGGGTCGGGGGGGACACCGGGACGGAGCCCCAGGGCCCCACGGAGCTCGTGGGGGCACAGGGGACACCGGGACCAGCCCCCCGGACCCCCCGGAGCCCAGGGTGGGGACAGGGGGCACCGGGACCGACCCCGGGGAGTCGCCGAGACGGAGCCCTGAGACCTCATGGAGCTCATGGGGGGACAGGGGACACCGGGACCGAGCCCGGGGGGACACTGGGCCCCAGCCCTGGGACCCCACAGAGCCCGGGAGGGGACACCGGGACGGACCCCCAGGACCCCACGAGGGTCCGGCCCCACACCCACCTCCCACCCCACGGCCGGGGGGCTGGCGGGGCCTCTGCAAGGCCCCAGGCGGGCTGAGGGTCTGGGGCCGGCGGCAGCACCCCCGCTCCCTCGGCTGGGGCTCGCGGGGGCTCGGGGGGCTTCTGGGGAGCCCCAGGGCTCGGGGGGGCCCCCACGCCCCCTTCCTGCCGCGGGGGCGGAGGCGCGAGGGAGGAAGGGGTTTGCGAGCCGGCGCGGCTCCATTTTAAGGGCTTTTTGGGTTTCGGTGGCGCTGAGTGACGCGGCCGTCCCCGCAGCCCGCTCGCTGGGCTATAAAAGCTGTCAGGGTGGGACGGCCGGCTCTCACCCGCCGTCACCCGCCCTCACCCGCCGTCACCCTCTCGAGTGGGCTCACCATGGCTGCCGCCTTCCTCTTGGTGCTGGTGGCGGTGGGAGGTAACGGGGGTCCCTCCTGCCCCACGTCCCGCAGGAGGAGGGGGCGGGGAGGGGGCGGCGAGGGGATGGGGGGGACACGTGGGGATGGACGAGGGGGACAGCGGGGTGGGTGGCAGTGCGCTTGGGGACGGCACCTGGGGACGGGGTGTGCGTGGGGACCCTGGGATGGCGGGGACAGGGTCCTCGTGGGGACAGGCACGTGGGGACAGCGGGGACGAGGTCTATGTGGGGACCTGGGGACGATGGGGACAGGGTCCGCGTGGGGACCTGGGGCTGGTGGGGACGGGCTCGGTGTGGGGACCTGAGGACGGGCGGGTGCAGGTTCCACATGGGGACCCAGGGGTGGCGGGGAGGGGACAGGCACGTGGGGATGGCAGGGACGAGGTCTGTGTGACAACCGGGGAATGGCGGGGACGGGGTCTGCATGGGCACCTGGGGGTGGTGGGGGCAGGAGGACGCGGGGACAGGCAGGAGGGATGGCAGGGACGGCGTCTGCGTGGGGACGGGGTCCGGGCACCCCGGGGCGCGCAGGGACCTCGGTGACAGGCGCGCGCTGCCGCGGCCGTGCTCACCGTCCCCGTCCCCGTGCAGCGGCGCAGGCCGTGGTCGCCGACCCCTGCCAGGGTGGCCCCGCGTCCTGGTGCCAGGACGCGGCCACGGCCGCCCAGTGCCGCAGGGAGCAGTACTGCCGCGACCTCTGGGACAGCCTGGCCCTGGTGAGCACCGGCCCCGCTGCCCCACGGCCTCCGCCCCCGCCGTGGGGCAGCCCCCCGCCTGCATCGGGGCCGCGCCGGGGGGACCCGGCCCGGCTCTGAGGGTCCGCATCGTCGTCCCACAGCAGGACGTGGCCGAAGGGGACGCGGCCGAAGGGGACGCGGCCGAAGGGGACGTGGCGGCACCGGGCAAGGGGAAGAAGTGCAAGCTGTGCATCAAAATCCTGGAGCAGATCAAGGCGATGGCGGGCGACGACCCCGACGAGGTGAGGGGGCGGCTGGGGGGCTCGGGGCAGCGGGACGGGGGGCCGGCGCCCCACACGCGGCCCCGCTGACGCTGCCGGGGCGGTTGCGGCAGGAAGCGGTTGAGGCGGCGCTGGGCAAGGGCTGCCGGGCGCTGGGGAGACGCCTGGGCCGCGCCTGCAAGGTGCTGGTGAAGAAGTTCCGGGAGCAGATCAGCGAGTCCCTGCAGAACGGCGACCGGGCCCAGGACACCTGCGCCGCCATCGGCTTCTGCAAGGCCTGAGCCCGGTCAGCACCCGCCCCCGCTCCTGCACCCCGCGTCCTGCACCTTACATCCTGCACGCCCTGCACCCTGCGCCCTGCACCCTGCGTCCTGCACCCCGCGTCCTGCACCTTACATCCTGCGCGTCCTGCACCCTGCGCCCTGCACCCTGCGTCCTGCACCCCACGTCCTGCTCCTTACATCCTGCGCGCCCTGCACCCTGCGTCCTGCACCCCGCGTCCTGCACCTTACATCCTGCGCGTCCTGCACCCTGCGTCCTGCACCCCGCGTCCTGCGCATCCTGCACCCCGCGTCCTGCTCCTTACATCCTGCGCGTCCTGCACCCCGCGTCCTGCACCTTACATCCTGCGCGTCCTGCACCCCGCTCCTGCACCCCATGTCCTGCTCCTTACATCCTGCGCGTCCTGCACCCTGCGCCCTGCACCCCGCGTCCTGCTCCTTACATCCTGCGCGTCCTGCACCCCGCGTCCTGCACCTTACATTTTGCGCGCCCTGCACCCTGCGTCCTGCACCCCGCGTCCTGCACCTTACATCCTGCACGCCCTGCACCCCGCGTCCTGCACCCCGCGTCCTGCACCCCACGTCCTGCGCGTCCTGCACCCCGCGTCCTGATCCTGCATCCCACACTGCACCCCATGGCCCCCGTCCTGCGTCTGGCATCCAGCACCCCCCATCCTGCCCCGTGCACCCCACATCCTCCATCCCGCACCCCGTATCCCACACCCGCACCCCATATCCTGCACCCCGCACCCCACAGCTGCCCAGGGGGTGGGAGGGCGCCTGGGGGTCCTGTGCCTCCAGGAGGGAACCTGCCTGCACCCCCGTGGGGTGGGGACCCCAAAATGCATCCTGGAGAGGGGGGGAAGGTTGGAGGAGCCGCTTTCACTGGCACCTGCGCTGGGGGTGACGGGGTGACGGTGGCCGCCGACTCACCGCTCCTTCCTTGTGTCCGCAGGGCTCAGCCCCACAGCCGGCCCCGAGTGCCACCCCCCGAACCCCGAACCCCCTCCCAGCCCCATCTGCCACCCCGGCCCCCGGATCCCCCTCCCCACGCAATAAAGCATCTGGCTTCAGGCCACCGCGTCTCCTGGGGATGGTGGCCCTGCCGTCCCCCGTGCCGGGGGTCCCTGGGAGCCCATCCTGGGGGGGGGGGGGGGGGGCTGTGTCCCTTGTGCTGGGGCCATGCCAGCTCCATGGGGACACCGGGAGCCATGCGGGGGTGCAAAGCCCAGGCTGAACGGAGCCACCTCCCTCCCCGGGGCCGCTGCGGACAGACGGACGGACAAGATCCCCTCGTGTGGGGGTTTATTGGCCGGAGCGGGGGGCGGGGGACCCGCTGTCCCCTCAGTCCTCCTTCTCGTCCCCATGGGTGATGATGTAGCACAGGGACTTGTAGTCGATGTTCCCCGAGGCGTCGATGGGCGTCACCGCAAACATCTGCTCCACCTGCGTGGGGACACGCGCCCGGGGGGCTGGGCTGGGTCCCTGCGGGGTGCCACGTGGGGATCGCGGGGACGGGGGCTGTGGGGACGGGGTCTGTGGGGGGCCCATGGGGATCTTGGAGTCGGGGATCGCGGGGGACACGTGGCAATCCTGGGGACAGGGTCCCAGTGGGACACATGGGGACCCTGGGGACGAGGTCTATGGGGGACGCATGGCAATCTTGGGGACAGGGTGCCAGCGGGGCACATGGGATCTCAGGGATGGGGCCGTATGGGGCTGGGCACACGGGAACCTTGGGGACAGGATCTTTGGGGGACACACGGGGATCTGGGGCTGGGGGCTGCGTCCCCCTCCCCGCGTCTCCCCCTGGGCAGGCAGAGCCAGGCGTCCTGGGCACCCGCTTCCCCCGAGGGTCCTGGTGTCCCCCCTCATGCAGGGACACTGTGAGGGGACAGGGTGGGCAGGGGCCAGCGCAGGGGACTGTGACGGCGATGGTGACAATGACGGTGACGGTGATGGCCAAGGAAGCCACCTCACCTCCTCTGGGGAGAACTTATCCGCCTGGGTCAGGAGGAGCTGCTTAAACCTGTGGGAAGAGGGAACAGCTGAGCCTGGCGCTGGCTCCTGTCCCCATCCCGGGGGACGCAGGATCCGGCCGGGTGCCCCGAGGGGTCCCTGCTGCCCCCCGCTCACTCGTCCTTGTTCACGGTGCCGGTGCCGGCGGGGTCGAAGAGCTTGAAGGCGTTGAGGATGGACTCCTCGGGGTCGGTGCCTGGGGGGGAAGGTGCTGGTGGGGTTCGGGGCCAACCCCTGCGGGTGTCGGGGGTGTCAGGGGATGTCGGGGGACACCCGGGGCCACTCACCGTTCAGCTTCTCCCCAAAGAGCGTCAGGAAGACGGTGAAGTTAATGGGCCCCTTCCCCTCCTTCAGCATCTCCTCCAGCTCCTCGTCGCTCACGTTCGTCTTCCCTGGGGGGGGACACACACGGTGACAGGGCCACGTGGCACCGGGGACAGGGGACAGCCTGGCCCGGGGAGGGGAGAGGTGCCACCGGAGAAGCCAGCTGGAGCGCTGGGACGTGTCCCTCGGGAGAGGCAGCGAGTGGTTCCCTCCGCACACCCGGGTGGCCCCGGCTGTCGCTGCCCCGGGCTTCGCACCGTCGCTGTCCCCGCACTTGGCACTGTCACTTCCCCATGCCTGGCACCACATCTGTCCACACGCTTGGCACTGTCACTGTCACCCACTTGGCACCGTCGCCGGCACTGTCACTGCCATGGGCTTGGCGCCGTCGCTGTCCCTGCAATCGGCATCACCGCTGTCCCCAGCTCGGCACTGTCACTGTCCCCAGTTTGGCACCATCGCTGTCCCACACTTGGCACTGTCACTGGCCCCTGCCACCATCACCGTCCCCACCCCAGCTCGGCGCCACAGCCGTCCCCATCCCCATCCCGTCCCCACACGGCACCGCTGACCCAGCTGCGAGTAGGTCTCCTTCAGGTCCGCCTTGGTGATGATCCCGTCCCGGTTCTGGTCGATGCAGCTGAAGGCCTGGAGCGGAGCGGGCAGGGGGCGGGGGGCTGAGCCCTGGGACCCCCCGCCCCGGGACCCCCTGTCCTGGGACCCCCTGCCCCCGGGACCCTGCACCCTGCCTCCCCCCGCCCCGGGACCCCCTGTCCTGGGAACCCCTGCCCTGGGACCCCCCACCCTGGGACCCCCTGCCCCCGGGACCCTGCACCCTGCCTCGCCCCGCCCCGGGACCCCCTGTCCTGGGAACCCCTGCCCTGGGACCCCCCACCCTGGGACCCCCTCTCGGGACCCCCACCCTGGGACCCCCTGCCCCCGGACCCCCACCCGCTACCTCCTTGAACTCCTGGATCTGTGACTGCTCGAACATGGAGAAGACGTTGGAGGAGCCGCGCTGCGCCCGCCTGGCCGCCGCCCTGCCGCGCGTGCCCGCCCTCCTGCCGGCCTGCGGGAGCCAACCGGGGCGCGGGGAAGCCTTGGTCCGTCCCCGGCCAATCAGAGCGCAGGGAATCCCTTTTTGGGTCCCAGCCAATCAGAGCGCAGGGAATCCCTTTTTGGGTCCCAGCCAATCAGAGTGCAGGGCGCCCCCCCCGCCCTTTTTTTTTTTTTTTGGTCATAGCCAATCAGAGTGCAGGGAATCCCCTTTGTTTGACCCCAGCCAATCAGAGCGCAGGGAATCCCTTTTGTTTGGCCTTGGCCAATTGGAACATAGAGAATCCTGCTGGCTGAGGGCTGCCACCAATCAGAGCTCAAGGATGTCTTTCTGGTGGCAGCCAATCAGAACACAGGGAATCCTGCTGGCTGCTGGCTGCAGCCAATCAGAGCGCAGCCCTCCCCTGTCCCGGACAGCCAATCAGAGCAGAAGGGATCCCCTTCCCCTCCTCCAATGACCTGGGGGATCCCGGCGCTGCCGGGTGCCCCCCGCGGTGCTGGGGGCTTCAGGGGCGGCACTGCTGGGGGGGCCCCGTCCCTGGGGTGACCCAGACCCCCGGGGAAGCCCAGCCCCCCCAGTGTCTCCAGCCCCCTGAGGGGGCCCCGGGGTGACCCCGCACTTTGGGGTGGCCCCAAAACCCCACGGCAGCCCCAGACCCCCAGGGTGACCCCACACTCTGGGGTGACCCCAGCCCCTGCGGTGGCCCCAGACCTCCAGGGTGGCCCCGGGTGCCCGATGGTGGCCCCAGGACCCTGGGGTGACCCCCGCACCCTGAGATGTTCCTAGATCCCGGGGTGTCCCCACGTCCCAGGGTGGCCCCAGACCCCCTCGGGTGGTCCAGAGCCATGCGGTGGCCCCAGATGTCCAAGGGTGTCCCCGGACCCCCAAGATGGCCCATACCATGGGGTGGCCCCACACCCCCGGGGTGGCCCCACAGCTCCGGGGCCGACCCCAACAGCCTGAGTGGGTCCCGGACCTGGGGTGCCCCAGACCCCCAGAGGGAACCCAACTCCCTGGGGTGCCCCGGGAGGACATCAACACCCTGGGGTGCCCCCAGACAGACCCCAACACCTTGGGGTGCCCCAGGAGGACACCAGCTCCCTGGGGTGCTCGCACACACCCAGAGGGACCCCAACACCCTAGAGTGCCCCCAGACCCCGGAGGGACCCGACACCCTGGGGTGCCCCAGACCCTCAGATGGACCCCAGCACCCTGGGGTGCCCCCAGACCCCAGAGGACCCCAGCACCCTGGGGTGCCCCCAGACTCTCAGAGGGACCCAGCACCCTGGGGTGCTCCCGACTCCCGGGGGATCCCGACACCCTGGGCTGCCCCAGACCCTCAGGGGGACCCCGACACCCTGCCCCGGACCCTCCGGGGGACCTAAAAACCCTGGGGTGCCCCAGACCCTCACGAGGACCCCAACACCCCGAGGTGGCCCAGAACCTCAGGGGGACCCAAAACCCTGGGGTGTCCCCAGACCCACAGAGGGACTCCAGCACCCTAGGGTGCCCCAGACCCTCTGGGGGACTCAAATCCCTGGGGTGCCCCAGACCCTCCAGGGAACCCCACATCCCTGGGGTGCACCAGACCCTCGGAGGGACCCCAGCACTCTGGGGTGCCCCGGACCCTGCTGGGGACCCAAATCCCTGGGGTGCCCCCAACCCCCAAAGGGACCCCAACACCCTGGGGTGCCCCAGATCCCCAGAGGAACCCCGACACCCCAAGGTGTCCCAGATCTCCGAGGGGGACCCCCACACCCTGGGGTGACCCCAGACCCTCCAGGGAACCCCAACACCCTGGGGTGACCCATGAGGACCCCAACACCCTGGGGTGACCCCAGACCCCCTGAGGGACCCCAGCACCCAGGGGTGCCCCCCGTCCCCTCTGCGGCATCCCCGCACCCTGGGGTGCCCCCACCCCTGGCACCTGTGGGGGTCCCCGGCCGCACTCACCATCCCCGCCGCAGCCCTGGGCTGGGGCTCCCCGGGGCGCCCCGGCTTTTATCCCCCCCTTATCGCCCCGAGCTAAATCGGGCAGCGGATGCGAGCGGGCGGCCGAGCCAAACTTGGCGCTGGCGCTGGGCGCTGACACGGCCGGGCTGTGCCAGACACGGGCCAGGCCGGGGCCCCGGCGTCACCGAGGGGGGACACTATTTTTGGCTGCTTGGGAAGGGGGCCGAGCCACGGCACGTCTTCGGGGCGGGCTGGGACCCGCTGGGTTTTGGGGTCCTGCTGCTGGCGGGAGTGGGACTTAGCCCCTGCGGGGGGGTCTGTGCCCCCTTTTGGGGGGGGTCAGCGCTGGGAGGGGGAGGCAGGGGTGTCCCCAGGCTCTGCCCCCCCGCCCTGTCCCCGTTGCGGGGACAAGGCTGGAGGGGATCCCCAAAAATCAGTGCCTCGCCGCTAGCCGGCACAGCTCCGGCGCACCCCAGTCGGTCTCTGCACCCCCGGGGCTCCCTGGTGGGGGCCGGCCCGGCCCCCTCCTCCCCCCCGGCCCCCAAGGATCCCCCAACCAGCCCCCTACCTCTCGGCCGGCCCCCCAAGGGGGTCAGCAAAGGGGCTGGGGGCGCTGGGGGGGGTCCCCCGAGGGGTCCCCCCCCGGCGGGGAGGATGCAGGGGGCCAGGGAGGCGCAGGATGACCCTCGGCTGCCCCACACGTGTGGGGCAGCCCCATGGCGGGGGGGGTCTCCCTGCGAGCATGAGGAAGACGAGGAGCTCTCGCTCAAGCGGCCCCAGAGGAGAAGTCCACGCAAACCCCGTTTATTGGGGAGCCAGGAGCCACCTTCGCCGGCGGCAAATCCCTTCCCGCGTCCGTCTCTGCTCCTCGCAGAGCTCCGAGCGGGACCACCGTCCTCCCACCCCCCCGCCATCATCATCCTCATCCTCCACCCGAGTCCTCTCTCACTGCCCCATCATGCAGGCCATTTTGCAGGCGACGGCCGAGATGAGCGCGGCCCCGCGCCCGCTGCCTTCCTCCGACTGGATGAAGGTGATGTCGCAGCCGGGCGTCAGCTGCCGAACCGTGGCGTGGAAGCGGTCCTTGAAGCTGCCGGAGAGGGAAAAAAACCAGGGTCAAGGCTTGGGGGATGCAGGAGGAGGAGGAAGGGGATCATGGCGGGAGGAAGGCTCCCGGGGATCCTCACCTGGGATGGAGCTTGTAGACGGAGCCGTCGACCCCCACGGTGATTTTGAGGGTCTCCTGGCTCCGGCTTTCCCGCATGCGGTTGATGACGCCGGCCAGCCCGGCCGAGCACATCTGGGCAGCGCGGGTGGAGACGCTCTCGCAGACCATCCGCACGATGTCACAGTCCGTCCCCGAGGGCAGCAGCTCGAAGGCCGTCAGGATGTTGTAGATCTGCTTGCGGTCGCCGGAGTCGCTGGGACGGGGAGAGAGGGGTGCGTCGGTCGGGGGGGGACACACACCACACATGGGGACCCCGTGTGGGGCAGTTGTAGAGGGCTGGTGTGGGGTGACGGGACAGGGGACCCCAATACGGGACAGAGCAGGCTAGTGGGGGGTGATGGGACATAGGGACCCTGATGTGGGACACCCTGGTGCGGGGTGACGGGACAAGGGACCCCAATACGGGACAGTGGGGTTGTGGGATGGGGACCCCCACGTGGGACAGCCTGGTGCGGGGTGACGGGACAGACACCCCAATACGCCTGCACCAGTGTGGGGTGACAGGACGGAAGACCCCAGTGCGGGGCAGCACAGCGGGCTGGTTTGGGGGTGCCGGCCCCCTGCCGCGGCCCCGCCAGCCCCGTACCTCTCGATCTGCGACATGAAGCGGGTCTCGAAGGTCCCGCGGGTCTTGAGCTTCTCGGAGGCCTCCCCGTTGAAGAGCAGGTTCTCGTCCACCAGCTTCAGCAGCACCAGCCGGACGATCTCCCCCATGTACTTCCCCCCGATGATCTTCTCATAGCTGGGGGGGACAGAGGCGAGGGGACAGCCGTCAGGGCCGGGATCTGGGGGGGCCACGTCCCGCAGCACCCCCTCTTTCCTTCCTCCCCCCTCGCCGGACGCGTCCCTGCGCGTGGGCACGGCGGCCGGGGCGAAGGACCCCCGCTTTGGGGGTACCTGTGATGAGTTGCTCCGGCCTCAGCTGAGCCCGGCGTGGCGCGGGTGGGCAGGGGGAAGGAGAAGGGTGGGCGGAGGGGACGCGGCCGGGGGTGGGGGGGACATGCCCAGAGGAACTGGATCTGTCCTATTCCTTACAGTTGCTGACCGGGGTTAAGTGAGGTCTCGTCCACCACGCGGTCGTACTCCAGGAGGAACTCGTCCAGCTCCCCCGAGGCGCCGAAGGCCCCCCACTCCGTGTTGACGCACATCCGCCCCTCGTCGCCCTCCACCAGCTCCACGTTCTGCATCTCCTCCATGTAGCAGGCGTTGCAGCCCGTCCCTGCCAGCAGGAACCGGGGATGGGACCGGTGGTGGCGGCGGGGGGACGGACAGCACTGACCCCCAACGCCCCCGTCCCCCCCATCCCGATGGCTCCGCGGGGCAGCCAGCACCGCGGCTGGGGGGCTGCGCTCGGACCTGCACGTCCCCATCCCGATGCGGATCGGGAAGCTCAGCCTTCCCGCTCCCCCCCGGTCCTTCCCCGCAGCCCCAGCCGGCTGCTTGTCCCCGGTGGGTGTTGGGGACGGCCACCGCGGGGTCCCAGGGGCTCTGGCTGCTGGGCGGCGAGGGCAGCCCGGCCTCCGGAGGAGCTGATAAACAGCCCGACACCGGCAGCGTGGTGTTTACCCAGGCCGAAGGGACGGCGTGAGCTGGTGCGGAAAGCCCAGATGGCCGCGTGGTTGATGGCACTAAAGATAGCGGGGGTCTGGGGGGCGGCGGGGGGCAAAGGAGCCTGCGGGGTTCAAACCCATCCCCACCTCCCGGGCTCCCCGGCACAACCGGCACTGGCTGCCTTCAGTGGGTCCCCACCCATACGGTGAGATGCCGGAGCCACCGGCAGCCTGGAGGAAGGACGTCCCTTGGGGACAGACCCGTGCCGCGGGTGACCAGACCCCTTACGGTGACCACCCCCTTCCCACCCCGAAGGTGCCCCCACCGCTGTGCTGGGGCCAGGCGATGCCGTCCGGCGTCCCAACCTCAGGAGACCTCGGCAGGGTGCCGCTGCCGCCCCCCTGTCCTCGGCGTGTCCCCCCAAAAGGACAAACCCCTGCTCGCAGCAGGGGAGCGTGAGCGGGGCCGTGGGAACGGTCCCCCCCCTCGCCTGCCGCGTGTCCCTGCGGGAAGGGGCCGTCTTACCCACAATCATCCCAACCTCGCACCGGTGATCTTCGTAGTAGCAGGAGATCATCGTGGCCACCGTGTCGTTCACCATCGCCACCACGTCCATCTCGAAGTCCTGGGGAGGGGAGAGGCACCATCGGGGTCTCGCCGGGGGTCCCGGCCGTCCCGCAGCAAGCGGGTCTGGGGTGGGGGGTCCCCGAGGGCGAGGACGCATGCACGCGTCACGCACACGTGGGTGCACGCGCGTGGAGCGACCCTTCCCAGGGACACGCCGGGCTCCAGCGGCCCCGTCGTGGGGAGGGCCGGGGGTGCCGGGACCTCCCTGCCGCTGCGGTACCGGCACAAACCGTACGATCATCTCACCCCTCGCCGTTTGATGGCGTCTCTCAGGAGCCCGACCACGTTGTTCCCTTCCGCGCCGGAGGCTTTGAAGCCCTTGGTCCAATTCAGGAGGATGCCCTGGAGCGAGGGTAAGACCAAAATGGGGCCGGGGGTGTAGCTGGGTCACGGGGACTCCCGAGTCCCCGTGCTGCCTGGCCACCCCCTCACCTTGTCGATGTCCTCGTGCCGCACGGGGAAGGAGAAGGTGAAGCCCAGGGGCAGCTTTTTGTGCTTCATCTGGTGCTTGTCCAGGAAATCGGAGATGCACTCGGAGATGTAGTCAAAGAGCTGGAAGAGAGGAGGTCCAGCCTTCGCCGGGGGCTGTCCCCCATCCTCCCACTGCGCGCGGCTGGCCACCGTCCCCACCACGGGTCCCCTGAGCGCGGCCACCTCCCCGCCACCCCCCGGCCTCTGCCGGATGAGGGATGCACCCACCGGCGTCCTCACCAAAATGCGGCACCGTGTGCCCCTGCCCGGTGACAGGGACTGTGCGGGAGGGGACGGGATGCCCCGTGTGCCCAGCTCACCATCTCGGCCGTCCCCGTCATGGCATCCTCCGGGATGGAGTACATCTGGTGCTTCGTCTTCACCTTCCACTGCCCTTCCTCCCCCTCGCCCACTTTCACCAGCATGACGCGGAAATTGGTGCCGCCGAGGTCCAACGACAGGAAATCTCCGACCTCTGCAGAGCCGGGGCGGGACACACAAGGTGATCGGCTCAGGGGGGGTCTCGGCCTCCCGCACCCGGCTCGGCGAGGTCCGGGGAAGAGGTGACGCGGCAAAGGACTGGGAGCGATGCCCGTCCAGCCCGGCGCTACCTGAGCCCTCGGGTGTGGAGCGGACGTAGGTGGGCAGCATTTTGACAGAGGCTTCCTCGTGCGTCTCCAGCTTTAGCCCTCGGTCCATCTCTTTCTGCATCCGGTACATCACCTTCTTCAGGTCCTCCTCCTTCAGCCGAAACTCCGACAGGATCTGCTCCACCTGCGGTGGGACGGATGGCATCAGCTGGGGACAGGGGATATGGGACGTGGGTGGCCTGAACTGCAATAAATAATCCAAATTTTCCTTCCCCTGGCCCTGCTTTTCCCCATCAGCGCACAGACACCACGAAACACCTTATCCCATCTCTCCGCCGCCCTGCCTCCAACCTAACTGACGCACTGGAGAATCCGCAGGACTGGCATGAGCCGCTGCTGGCCCCACGTCCTCTCCCGGTGCCGCCTGCGAGAGACCCGCAGTCAGCACAGCGATCCCCGTGCCGCCGCCTTCAGCCGATTGATTTTCCACAAGCTGGGACGGTTGCATCGAAGCCGGCGCCATTCCAGCAGGGCTTGGACCCGTGACCTGGGACGTCCCATCCCGCCGAATCCCAGGGTCTTTCCCAGCAAGGAGCGCTTCCAGCGATGCCATTCAGGAGCTCAGCGGCTCCCACCGAGGACGTGGGACCCCTCCGTGTCTGCGACAAGGACGCCGCATCCTCCTCGCTCCCCCGGGAGCCGGGAGCATCCCTCTCCCTGTATCCCCCTGGAACCACGGGTTCCATTTTCCGCCCATCAAACCTGGCACGAGCCGGGGGCCGAGGGCAGGCGGGCGGGCAGGATATAAAAAGTATTATCGGGAAATGCTCCCTTGCCTCGCTGCCAGGGAGAATCGCAGGGCCCACTCGAGGGAAGCGCCTGGCAAGCAGGACCTGTATTTACCCTTTACGTAGCAACCCCGGGCTCCGCCGCCGGCGCAGCCTCCATTAGCCACGGCACGTAATCGGGGGCAGGCAGCCCCGGGCTGTCAGATGGGGCCGGGGGGAGAGCGAGCGCTCGCTGCTCGGCCAGATGTAGCCAGCGGCATTAGAGGGCTCATTAGTCACCGGGATCCGGGCAAGCTTAAAATGCTCCCGCTTGCACTTTCGCCGGCAGACGGATGTTTTCCTCGAGGCTGCTGCCGTTTCCCGATGTGTTTCAGGGTGGGGGGCTCTGTAAAAGGCTTTGGGACGTGGTTTGGAGCAAGCCGGCATGGGGAGAGCACCCACCACCTCGGCTCAGCCAAACCTGCGGCCGCTCGCCCCGCTCCCCCTGGTTCACCCTGATACATCACCCGGCCCCGAATGCCGTCCCTCGGCCTCCAGCCCCCCCGAGCGGGGGCTGATCCCAAATATCTTCTCGCCCCAAAAGCTCCTGCCCCGCAGAGCCCTTGCGCCGGGGCGGGCCTCAGCCACCACCCACAGCCGGGTGGGATCCCGGCACCCCGGCACCTCTCCAGCCATCCTCCCCGGTCCGTCCCGGTGCCGAAGCCCGGGGGCTCCATTAACCCTGAACCCCCAAGGTGCCGTGAGACGAGATGCCAAGAGACGTGGCTGCACCACGAGGATGCCGCCGTGCCGGGGGACACTGCTGGCCGCCCCAGAAAGGGGCCGGGGCAGCCCACGGCAGCACCACGGCGAGGTTCGCCACAACCCAGAGGGTGTTCAGCGCGGGATGGCTGGAAAAATCCTGCCAGGAAAAGCACGGAGCTGGATTCGACCATCTCGCCTGAGTCGTTGGCTGAAGGTATCCAGCACGAAGCCATCCTGCGGCACCGTTTGGCACGTGAACACCAAATTTGCCGTGGCCAGAGGGTCCCCGTCCCCAGGGCTGGCACCCGAGGGTGGCACCCGACGGTCCAAGTTTTATTTCTCCAATGTTTTTTCCATCTCAGGCACCGCGTGCCCCTACTCGTCCCTTCTCTCGCCTCCAAAATGACGGGCTTGGCTCTTCCTCGGCGGGATTCGGCTCTTCCCATGCGACTGAAACCGGCTCTCGGCTTCCCAAGGAAACTGTTTGCTCTGATGCACCTCGCAAAGGGGACAAAGCTGGAAACCTCGCGGCCGAAGGCTGCGGTGGCCGGCGATGCCTGACTCTGGCAGCCACGCGCTCCTGCCCCCAGCACGTGCCGTGTCCCCTCAGTGTCCCCTTGGACGTCCCAGTCCGCAGCGGGGAAGCATCTCGCTGTCCTCACCCGTGGCACGGCCCCGTGAGCTCAATCCATCCGGGAGAGGAGACGGGAGCAGCTGCCCCCAGCCAGCCTTTGGTCGGGGATGAGCCGGGTGCCGTCCTCCTGGGTGCCTCGGTGACAACGTGACGACCGTCCGATGGAGGTGACGGGCCCCATCTCATCCCGGGAACGGCAGCCGCTTGGCTGGCAGCAAGATGCCAACGGCGATGCCCGGACGGCGGGAGCATCCCAGCCAGGTGGTGCGGTCCCACGGACGCCCCCGGCTCTGTCCCGAGTCCTCGCCGGCGTGGGGACGGGGCACGGCCCGTGCTGTGCTGAGACCCGGCGCACCGAAACGCGGAGCCCTGGCTTATGGCGCTGGGTCCCCTCCCTGGAGTGTGCCGGGGTGTGACCGCGGGGACGGGGACCCCCCTGGGCGCATCGGGGCTGACCCTAGGCTGCACGGCTTTGCCCCTGGAGCCGATGTCCGACCCGCCAGCCGTCCTCCCCTCCCGGCTACCTCCGTCCCCAAGGGGCACCTCGCCCGGCTGCTCGACGCAGGGATGGCTGGCAGCCCAGGGGGGACCCGTGCCGCTCCCCGCACCCGCCGGGTGCCCCCCACCCCGTCTCCCCACCAGTCCCCCGGGATCGCCCCGGCAGCGGCCTCACCTTCTCCTTCCTGCCGCTCTCCATCCTGGCTCGGTGATCCAGCATGGGGGCAGCCGTCGGGGCGGGGTGGGCTGCGGGCCGAGCCGTCCCCCCTGCAACCCCCGGGCACCTCGCCGCCGCCGCTGGCCCGGGGAGCGAGCCCCCTTCCCCGTCCCGGCAGTCGTCCGGCCGGCGCTGGGCTGCTCCGTCCCTCGCTCCGCCGGGGGATGCTCCACTTTCGCCGCGTTATCTCATCCAACGCCCGGCGGCAGCCGCCTCCTCTCCAGCACCCGCTGAGGGGGGGGTCCCGATCTTCCCCCCCCCCCGCCTCCGGACCCTCAAGCGGAGGAGCAGGGAGAGGGGCCCGGCACCCCGGCGGGCTCAGCCCTCTCGCCCCACATCTCGGGGACGCAGCCCTTTGCGCGGGGGGCGATGCGGGTCGCGCTCTCCCCGCTCCCTTCCTTTCACCGGTAAATTTATTTACCGACGCGCCGGATGGTTTTCAGCGCGGCGAGGGGTCGCGAGCCCACCCCGGTGGGTTTCTACAGCCAGCGGGGAAGTCCCGGCGTGGCGACGAGGCTTGGCCGGGACCCCTCCCCGCCGGGGGCCGCTGGCCCCGTCATGCGAAGCACCACGCCCCGGGCCACCCGTGTCCCCACTCCAGTTGTCATATCAACGGCTCGATGTCCTGGCGGTGGTGGCAAGCACTCCACCGGACGGCTTAGCAACCTGGCACGCTCCCATGGAGACCGCGCCGGGCCGGAGGAGCCGGTCGCTCGATGACAAAGGTTACGGCCGCCCAGCGAGGGGCGAGGGTGACTGGGAAGCGCTCCCTGCCCCTAGGACGGGAAAAGCGCCGGCGATGCCGGGATCGATGCCGGGCACCGCGGCGGACTACGGACAGCCGCCGGTTTTGGGGGACGGGGACATGGCGATCCCCCCTTACCCCCGGACCGGTGCCGTCGGCTGAGCGTTGGGGGGCACCTGGGGAAACGCCGGCTTATGGGGGTCCCGACAGGCAAGAGGACGCTCCCGGCCGTGGGCGGACCCCGAAACCTCCCCGGGTTGGTCCATGGCGGCATCCCCCGGCCGCGGAGCTGGGGAGGGACCCCCAGGAACCCGGGATGGGCACTGGGGGGGGGCAGCAGCCCCACAAGGGAAAAAGGGGGCTCTGAGCAGGACAGAGGGTTTGGGGGTGTCACGGCGGGGCCCGGGTGGGGACGCGGTCACCCCACAGCGCCGCGTCCCCACGCTGCCCGTGGCCCTGTGCTGCTGGGGGCACGGGGCGGGGCAAGGGAGGGCTCAGGCATGCGAGGGTGCCCACCCGTGGGGGGAGCTGGCCCTACAGAGGGGTCCGAAACTCTCAGGGGGCGCATCCACACCTCGTCAGTGGGCCCCCACCGCATGGGGAGAGGACGGCCCCACAGAGGGGTCCCCCACCCGCGGAGGGGTCCCACCCCACGGGCAGAACAGCCCCACAGAGGGGCCCTCACCCCACAGGGTGGTCCCCGTGGGGAGAGGCCAGCCCCACGGCTGGGGCCTGCCCCACAGAGGGGCCCGTCCCGTGGGGCGAGGCCCGCCCCACCGACGGGGCCCACCGGGACACCCCCCCCCCGGGACCCCTCCCTTGGCCCCCCGCAAAGGACGCCGGGATAGAGCGCCCCCCGCTGGAGTCCCTGCGGAAGAAGCCCCGCCCCATGACGCCAGGACAGCGCTGATTGGCCGCCCAGCTCGGAGGCGGGCCCCGAGCGGCCGGTGGGCGAGGCCGGAGGGAGAGGCAGGCGTTTATTGGTCAAGAGGCTGAGTGGGCGGGGCGCGGAGCCAGCGCGTGCGCAGAGCGGGCGAGGCCCCCGTGGCAGTTGCCCGCGGCCGGTGTCACTTCCGGCCGCCGCGGTTCTGCTTCCGGGTCGGGCTCACTCCCCCCCTGTCGGCCGCCGCCTCCTCACAGCCAGGGCCGGAGCCACCGGTACCGCGGGCCGGGGGGACCTGGGGGGCCGGGAAGGGGGCTGGACCGGGAGATTTAGCGGCGCGGGGAGATGGGGATGGAGAGCGGGGTCGTACGTGGCTGGGACTGGGTTGCACTGGCGCTGGGCCACGCCGGGGGCGCTGGGCCGGCTGAGGGCAGGGGGAGATTAGACCAGGGCGGGGGGTGATGGCCGGGGCCGTCCTGGCTGAGGGGGCCAGGGCTCGGGGCCTGGCCGGGCCGGGGGAGGCGAGGGGTGGGCGGAGAGGGCGGGTGTGGGGCTGTCGGGTGGGTGAGGGCAGGGTGCCTTGGGCGGGCATTGGAAGGGTTGGGTGAGGCAGGGGGAGCCCCGGCCCCAGGGGCGGGAGGAGGGGTCCCGGTGAGGTCCAGGGGAGAGGCCCGGCCGCCCAGGCGGGGTCCCACCGGCCGCCGGGGCTCCCAGCCTGGCGGCAGCCCGGCCCCCGGCTCAGCCCCGGGTCTCCTTCTTCCGCCCAGGAGAGCGGGAGACGCCACGATGAGGCTCTACAGCCTAAGTGTCCTTTACAAAGGAGACCCCAAAGTGCATTTACTGAAAGCTGCCTACGACGTCTCCACTTTCAACTTCTTCCAGAGGTCCAGGTGGGTGCCTGGAGCGCCAGAACCTTACGAGGGAGATCTGGGGAGAGGGGGGAATCTCCCCTGTGCGCTGCGAGGCTGGGACGCGGCTCGGGCAGGACCTTGGGGAGAAGGAGTAAAGCTTTTGGGGGAGTTTCTTCCCCAAAAAAGTTCTGCTCCTGTGTCACCGGGGATGCAGTGGCAGCGATAACAGGCTTCTCCCAAGGGATCAACCCCCCAGAGACGCTCCCGTGGGGAGCTGTGACCCCGCACGCACGGTTCAGCGCTGCAAAATCCACTTTGAGCCATCTTTCAGCCTCCGGAAGAGAGCGAAACCTTGTTTCCCCTAAGAGCCCAGGGCCAGCAGCAGGGGGTCAGGTTTGACTTGGTGAATCACCCACCGTAGACGAGCGATAAAATCTGGGTGCGGGGAAACACCCCGAGTGCTCGGGTCAGCTGCGCTCCCTCCAGTGAGTGCCTGAGCCTGGTAGTCATGGCGGCTCCTGGGGAGTGAGAGGCGAGTGGGAGGAGGCTTGTCTTCCTGTCAGACTAACAAAGCTCACCTGACACCTCCGGGATCTTTTTATTTAGGTGTTTGGGCTAATCTTAAACTTTTCCCAGCCCACAAACCTCCGCTCGGGTTATTCTGACAGCTTTGGGTGAACCAGTTTAACCCTGAACGCCGATCTGGGCTTTTAGGTATCCTGCTGCCCGCTCCGTGCACACAGAGAGGTCACGGAGCTCTCTCGGCAGCCACCCTTGAGCTTGCAGCTGGGGGGAGCTCCCAAAAACTTCTAAAAGTTGTAAAATAAAGCAGGTGCCTGTTGTGAAACAGCTCATTTCCCAGCCCCTGGCTCCAGACGATAAAGGCTTTAGGAAATACTCACCTACGGGACTCGAATTTTCCATGCCCTGTCCCTGCCAAGATTTTATGGAGCCTCGGGCACATTTGGTTCTGCAATTTCAGTGATAAAGGGAAAATACTGAAGTCGGAGCGTCTTAAAAAATACTCTCTTAGCCAAATATGTGAGAGGGATAAAGGAGCTGTGCCAGCGCTGCCAACGCATGCGCTCGAAGATGGCTTGCGGCGGGTGAAGTAATCTCTTAAAAACCCAAATCGCTTCGTCGTCGCAGCTCTTGGTTTACCAAATCCTGAGAAATTCCTTGCGTGGTTTTGCCATCGGCTACGGCCGAAAGAGCCGCTTCCCCGGCAGCTGGTTATTTCTTTAGTTAAAAAAAAAGTCTTGGCTTTTTGGGAGCAGCGATTACGGAGGGTGAGGGGGTGTCTGTGCTCGTTAGTCTCGCAGCTTTTCTCTGGTGGCTAATCCTTGTCCTGAGCTGGTTGCCCGACTGTGCTCGGAGGGGCTGCTTGTGCCTCGGTGCCTGTGAGAGCGCAGCCTGGGTGTGATATTTAAGGTGCGATTAACTTAAATTTGGGTTAAAAATGCTGCGTGTACATTTTTTGAGGCTGGGGAGTGACCAGAGAGTTGGGTTTGGGGTTTGAATCTGGGATGAACGTGGCTGTGGTTCCTGGGAGCCGTGAGAACCTGCTGGGCAGGAGGACGTGGCCGTGCCAGCACGGGGTGTCTGCCGTCAAACGTCTGCCGAATAATTTGGGAGGGTCAGGAAGGCGGTGTGAGGGAATGAAGTCTTCGGTGGCAGGAATTTCTCCAGGAATCCTGTGAAATACTGGAATTGCGACGGCTGCGGCTGCCAGCCGATCCTCCAGACCAGGAGGGACGTTTCGGTCCTCTGTTTCTGCTGAAGGTCGATGTTAAGGAATCTTTGGGCCGGTCGTTTCTCTTCAGCACCTGGAAACCCGACGGTTCGGAGTCTCGGTGGAGCCGGCGTCTGATCGCCTGGTGTCTGGGCTGGGAGAAATACAAAAGCCCCTAAGGAATACATAAACTGTGAGAGGCAAATCCCCGTTCTGGAGTTGCTTCCAGCGGTGGAAGGCAGCGAGGGAGGCCGCGGTCTCTGCCGCGCCGGTGTCCGTGTTCATTGACATTTCCTCGGCGCGTGAAACTGCCGAGCGGGAGCTGTTGGTGCGGGGGGTGTTTGAGCAAACTCTGTAATCCGAGTTCTGACGGGTTTCCCTTCCTGGGACTTTCCAGCTGAAGTGGGGAATTTGTCACCTCATGCTCGTTAATTCCAGCGTGCGTTGGGAACAGATTTATTCCTTTCCTCACGAATTTTGGCCTCTTTTTTTCTTTTACTGTGGGGTGAAGAAGAGGGTTTCTGTGAGAAGCCTCTTGGGCAGGGCTCGAGTCTGGGCTCGGGAACGTCATCCAGACGTAGAGTGAGTCTGACTTAAGGATGTTCCTTAACTCTGATCAAACTGGTAGGTGGGTGAGGTGTGTGTGCGGGTCGAACAGCCTCCCCGGGTCGCTGGCGCCTTGCATGGGATTTGGGTAAGGGCCCCAAGCACGGGATAAAAGCTCAGGCGAGGGAAGGGGCTGGAGCGCTCCTGCAGGCCCTCGCTGCGCGTGAGCAGGGCGTAGCCGCTCGTCAGGCTTTAGCCAGGCAGATCCATGGCTCAGCGGTGTTTTGCTTTCTGCTAAATCACCAAAAACCGAGTTCAGCCCAAGGACGCGAGTCCCTCGCCGCAGCCAGAGGGATGTGGACGCTCCCCTGGGCCCGGCGAAGCTGGAGGTGTTTGGGTGGTGGCTGCAGCTCTGCGTAGCTGCAAGGTCTGGCCTTTTCCCCGAGGAAAACCCACGGCTCGGCCGCATCCCCGCTACCCAAACGTTGTGGTGGGGCCGTGGGGAAGGGTTTCAGTCCACCCAAAACACCGGGGACCTGTGGGACAGGTGATCTCCCCTGTCATTGCTGCGCCAGCACCCCTGTAGCTCTCTGGGCCGCACGGAGCTCTGGCAGACCCGGGTCCCCTGGCAGACTCGAACGCCAACGCTTTGTGTTTGCAGCGTGCAGGAATTCATGACCTTCACGAGCCAGCTGATCGTGGAGCGCTCGGAGCTGGGCAGCAGAGCCTCCGTCAAGGAGCAAGGTAAGAGGATAACCCGGGGTCAGCACGCGCAGCCACACGTGCTTCGTTCCTTGTCCGTTTATGATAAAAAATGAGACCTCGAAACAGCGCCCAGGTGAGTAACGCTAAAGGCGTGAGGTGGCTGAGCTGGGCGAGAGCCCAGCCTGCCCCGTGAGAGAGGTTACAGGAAGAACAGGGACCTGCCTGACAGCCAGCTGCCGCCTTCGAGCTTCGTTACTCTCCTTGCCACCCTCGGGACGCCTGGAGCCATTGAGCTGCGCGCCCGCCGCCCCTCAGCTTGCTGGGTTTGTCCTGTCCCGCACGGCAGCTGCCTCCTTCCCCTCTCCCTTGAGCTCTGCCCTGCGAGTCCGGGCTCCGTGCCCCGATCTCTGGCCTCATCTCCAGCCTCCCCGCGCCGCTCCACGTGCCTCCCGAACCCTGAGACGTGCAGGGTGTGGCCCGGAGTTGGCCGCTGCAGCCTCTTTAATGACACTCCAGCCTTGTGACGAGTTGTTATTTATTAAATTCAGGCTGAGCGCTTCCTCCTCTGGTTGTTTAACTCTGGCAGTGCCTGCTGCCCTGGAAAGTTAGCGTCGTGTCCTGCACCACACGGCCAGGCTGCGGTAACCTGCTAAAGCACAATTTGGGGCTGATTTTGATCCTCCCTTGAGCCCTTCCTGCTCTTCTAATGAAATCATGTGAAATGCAGTCGCTGAATGAAACCTTCGGTGCAATTCGTGGGGTGTGGAAGAGCTGCCGGAGCTGGGTGGGAGGCGGTGGGCGCTGGGAGAGGCTCTGGACCTTCCCGCTGCATCTCTGACGTGAATTCTCTGCCCAGACTACCTCTGCCACGTGTACGTCCGGAACGACGGGCTGGCCGGAGTGGTGATTGCAGATAACGAGTATCCGCAGCGGGTTTGCTTCACCTTGCTGGACAAGGTGAGCGCACGGGCCGGGAGCAACTCCAAAGGGAACGGTCTGTGGTGGGGCTGCTCCAGGGAGCTCCTCCAGATCTCGTGCTCACGCTGTGACAAGGAAATGACCCTCCTGCTTGTTAGCTGGGGGACATCAGAGCTGAGCAGGATCCGACCAACCCAAAGACTTCCAGGCTGTGCAGTGGCTTTGCCCGCTAGGACTTAGTCCCAGCTCTACTCTGCGGCCAGCCCAGGCGCTGGCCTCGCAAACGCCTCGTGCTCCCTGTCTGCCTTGGGTTTTATGTGGGAAAACTGGGTGCGGCCGCGCGCCCGGCATTGCCGAAAACTGGTGATGATGTGTCTGGGCGCCCTGGCAGAGCACGGGGCTTTGGGGACAGTCAGGGACAGCCACCCCTACCTGGCGTGGGGACCGCTCTGTCGGTCGTTTGCCAAGGAAGTTGGTTTCTGTCTCTTACCTCGGTTTGTTCAAAAGGGAGCAAGGAGAAGGAGAAAAATCTCCTTTTTTGAGGAGAAAATCCCTTCTGGCTGCCATGGCCCCACAGGCAGAACCGCCAGGCAGTAACTGCCCGCTTCCTTGCGTCGCAGGTGCTGGATGAATTCTCCAGGCAGGTCAGCAAAATAGACTGGCCGTCAGGATCCCCAGCGACAATCAGCTACGCCGCCTTGGACGGGTACCTCAGTAAATACCAGGTACGGGATCCCCGCGGGGGCGGGGAAACGCTCCCCACAGCCCCCAAGTCTGGAGGTGGAAGCGTGGGTGACGCCCCGGCGGGTGCCGGGACACCGATGCTGCGGGGCTGTGGGCCGGGGAACGCCGGCGGCCCTGCGGCGGCGGTGCCGATGCCGTGTTGTTTCTCTCCGAGAACCCCCGCGATGCCGACCCGATGACCAGAGTGCAGGCGGAGCTGGACGAGACCAAAATCATCCTGGTGAGGAGGACGCTGGGCCCGCAGCCGGGACGCTCCAGCTGGCACATCTGCTCGGGGCCGTGGGGACACCTTTCCGGGGGGCTCGGGCGTAGGGTGGCCCTCCAGGCGATGGGGCCGTCCTGCCCTCTCCATTCCCCAGCGATGTTCCTGGTGCTGTGGGAGCTTCCTCTCCCCTTCCCTTCCCTCCGGGCTCCTCCAGGCTGGCCTGGCGCAAGCACAGGGGCACTGACCCTCCTCCAAACCACGGTCCCTTCCCTGCGCAGTGTCACGCCCTCGCTTGTCGTCTTCTTTAAGTGACCCGCGTGCGCTGCTGCCTTCCCGGGGGGCTCCTTTCCTCCCAGTCACTGCGACCTTCTCATCTTTATCGGGGCTGGGATTGCTCCCTCCCTCGCTGCGGCGGCCATGGAAAGGCAGAGGCTCGTCCCCTCGTGTGTGGATGGGGACGTGGTGGCACCTCCACCTTCTGCTTGGGGCTGGGGAGGGAGCGGGGAGGGCCCAGGGTGCCAGCGCCGTGGGCCAGCGCCGGTTTCTTTCGGCAGCACAACACCATGGAGTCACTGTTGGAGCGAGGGGAGAAGCTGGACGACTTGGTCTCCAAATCGGAGGTGCTCGGGGCACAGTCCAAAGCTTTCTACAAAACTGTGAGTGCAGACTTTATCCCAGGGCAGGGTCACCCCCTCCCTGAGGCGCCAGGGGTGGCCTGGGGCTGGGGAAGGGCAGAGTAAACCCCCGGGGCAGCGGATGTGGGTGCCAGGCCAGGGTCACCATCCGCTGGTGCAGCTGCTTTGGACCTGGAGGGAGCTCGGTTTCCCAAACTCCAGCTGCGCTGCGGAGCTCCTCAGCCCCTCGCTCGGGCTGCTCCTTGCTCTGCGGCTGGTGGAGGGTGATGCCGGTCCCGGCTGAGGGGATCGGATCCGTGCCACGAGCCTTCGGCACGTGGGCACGGAGCGTTTGCCTTTCTGGCAAGCCGTGAGGGCTGGGACCGTGCCGGCTTCCTCCGGTGGGAGGAGGGCTGTGCGGGCCCCCCGGCCGGCAGCTCTGGGCCCCCCCCTTGGCCCTCGGGGAGCTGCAGCGAGCGTCACTGCCGGTTTTCCTTCTCTTCCCAGGCCCGAAAGCAGAACTCGTGCTGTGAAATCATGTGACGCGGAGCCCGGGGTCTCCTGCTCCGGACCACCAGGCCTTCGCTCCCCTTCGGACCTCGACCTCACCCAGGACAGAAAGCAGGAGCCCAGGGGGGTTCCCAGGCCTGGGCTGCGCTGCGGCGGCCGGGGCCAGGGCTGGGCGTCCTCGGCGCCGTGGGCTTAAGTGACTTGTTTTCATCTCGAGGGGATGCCGAGGCCGGCATCGGGCCAGCACCCCGTGGGGTGGGGGGAGCGCCGGAGACCCGCCGGCCTCGCTTTTCCCGAGGGCGGCTCGGACCAGGGGGCGTCCGGCCGCACGCCCTCCCCTGCCTTTACACCTGAAACACTAGCCAGCACCTCGGCGTCCCGGCACTGCCAGCACGGGGGAGTCGGGAGAGAGGAGCCGGGGCTCCCCGCTGCGCTGCCCGGGGCTGCTTGGGGGAGCTGGGGGGGTCTTTTATGTGTTTGTGTCCTAAGAGCGAGCCTGGGGGGTGGGGGGGGGGAAGGGAAGAGCAGGCCCTTTCCTCTGGTGGGGGTTACTTGCCGCTGCGGCTTCGCCCGTTGCCTGCCTGGGCAGCTTTTCCCGGTGCGGGTGAACTGGAAGCCGTGGCCCCCGTCCCCAGGGAAGGGGCAGGGCTGAGGGGGTGACGGGGAGGGGGTCCCCTCTGGGCCCCTTCCCTCGCTTTGGTGCTGGTGTGGGAAAGAGCCGAGCCGGGGCTGGGGGGGCTGGGGCAGCCCTTGGCCCCCCTGTCCCCCTGGCTGGCTGGGGGGGGCTGTCCCCCACTGCGCTGGCTGGGGCCGTGTCTGAGCCCCCCAGTTTACCAGCTGCCGGGAGGGGAGAGGGAGGCTGGGGCAGCGCGGGGCCGGCTGGAAACCGGCCCCGGTCTCTGCGCCGGCGGGAGGGGAGCAGGGCTGCGGGGTGGCCGGGGGGGGCTCGCCTGGCTTCCCTGCGGCTCGGAGACCCCCTCCCCTGCTCCTGTCAGCCTGGGGGGGGCTCAGCACCCGCTGGGTGCCCAGCAGCCCTCGCCGCCTCCTCTTCCTCCTCCTCTGGAAGGGGAAAAAAAAAGCTTTCGCTCGAGATTGTATCGTGATCGGTGTTGCCTATCGTTTCTGTGCCGCTGGCCGCACCGGCCAGGCTGGGATAAAGTTGTCTTTGGCGGTTGTAGCCCGGTTTTGAGCCTCTTTGCGGCTTCCCGGGGTGGGGATGGGGCGGGGCCCGGCATGGCCACGGGGGCAAAGCGGCGGGTACGGATTGACTCAGGCTTCTCCCTCCAGCTAGGGTTGGTTTTTTTTTGGTTGGTTGTTTTTCCTCATAATTTATTTGCAGTTTTCCCGAGACAAAAACGAAATCAGAGTCATCTTTTACACTTACAAGGCTCAGAAAGAAAAGACGAAGGGGTGGGGGGGGATATGCCGGGGGGGGGGCGGGGGGGATGGAAAAAGAATGAGAGAAAAGGGGAGGAGAAGAGAAAAATTTGGCAACGATCCACCAGCATTCATGGGACAGTAACAGCTCAGCTCAGCTCCTCGACATACAGCGTTAGCGCCCGAGGTTTGCTCCCGCGCAAAGGGCATGCAGAAAAAAAAATAATAATAATTTAAAAAAAAAAAAATCTCCCCCGGCCCTCCCGCTCCGCAGCCCCCACCCGCCCCGCCCCAGCCAAAAAACAGCCCCCAGCAACACACGGCACCTCCGGACACGGAGATGGAGGAAGCGGAAACCCCGGGGAAAACGTGTGGCCGAGCCGGAGAGCGCCCGGAGCGGGGTGATGCCTCCCCCGGGGAAGGGGAGTCAGGGGGAGACGGGGTCCCCCCGAGCGCCGGCCGGGGGGTGGGGGTGCGGGAGGGGAGCCAACGCCCTCGGCCGGGCCAGGGGTGCTGCCCGGTGCCCCCGTGCCGTGGCGGGGAGCGGCCGGGGGACCCCCGGCACGCGGCGGAGCAGCCTGTGCCCCCTAAGAGACCCGTTCTCTTAGTCTAAAGTGCTTTCGATGCTGCGTCAGTGCTGGCTGGATCGCCCCGATCCCCCCGCCCCGATCCCCGCCGCCTGGGCCGCAGCCCCCCGGCCACCCCCAGCCCCATTACGTGGCACCTGCATTCCCCCTCCCCACCCCTGTCACCCCTGCCAAAACCCACCAGCACCCAGAGCCGGCACCCAGCCACCCGCCTGCCTGGAAAGAGGGAAATGGGGTGTGGGTGCCCGGTCTTTGTCACCAGGATGGGGACACGGGGGTGGCCGTCGGGGGACCCTCCCAAAGGCACCCACCATGCCCCCTGCCCCCGCAGCGCCCGGCATCAGCCTCGGTCCCCCGGGGGCAGCGCCGGACTTTGGGGGGGTGTCTGTGTCCCCCCCACCTCGCTTACCACCCGGCAGCACCCCGTGGCCGGGGACCCCCGTGGGAATTCAAAAATAAAGAGCTCTCTCTATGTACAGGGACTGGGGAGGGAAAGCGAAAGCGGAGTCCAAAGAACAACATCCACCACCAGCGACAGCGAAACGCCACAAGCACAGCCGGGAGCGGGGGCCAGGACCGCCCCCCCCGCCAGCCGGGAGACACCCCCAGGCGGAGACGGGCAGAGAGGGGGGGGTCTGGCTGCGGGGGCGTCCCCCCCAGCCCCCCCTGTCTGTGGCCGAGCGGCTGGGTTGGTTTTTGAGTGTGTGTGGTTGGGTTGGGGTTTAGATTTTTTTTCCCCCCTTTTTGTTTTTGTGGTTTTTTTTTTTTTTGCCTTTTTTTTGTTGTTGTTGTCATTTTGGCTTTTTTTTTTTTTTTTTTTCTTTTTGTTTTCTGCAAACACAGGCACTGGAGGGGGGAGGAGCAGGGGCCGGGGCGGAGGGGGGACAGGCATGCGGACGCGTGCTTCGGGGCCGCAGCTCCGGCTGCCGGCTCGGCTCCCATCGCCGTCTCCGTCAGGCTGGAACCAGGACAGCCACCGCGAGCTCTGCGGGGATGGGGGACCCCGATGAGCCAGAACCGGGGCACCCCGGCACCCCTCTAACCCCGATCCCGCGCTCACCTTCACTGGAGCGGGGCGACGGGGGCCCCCGAGCCGTGGAAGTGGACGTTCTGCCACTTGCCGTCGCGGCGGTGCCAGACGCGGGTCTCCTCCGACTGGCTGGTGCGGGGCCGGCCCTGGGCGTCGATGTACTGGGTGAGGCGGATGTAGGCGATGCAGGCAGCGTCCTCCCCGATGACGTGCACGTGGGGGTTCAGGATGGTCGTGTGGATCGGCTTGTTGTTCTTGGAGAGCACTGCGGGGTGGGCGGCCGTCAGCGGGGCAGGCAGGGGAACGGGCAGGGATGCTGGCAGGGCAGGCGGATGGGCGGCCAAGCAGGCACGGGGATGGACAGGCCGAGAGGGATACAGGGAGGCAGGCAGGATGGGCAGGCAGGCTGGACAGGCAGGATGGACAGGCAGACAGAATGAGAGGCGGCCAGGTTGCACAGGCAGGATGGACAGGCAGGCAGGGAGTGATAAAGGCAGGATGGACAGGCAGGCAGGACGGGCAGGCAGGGAGACAGGACAGGCAGGACGGGCAGGCAGGGAGACAGGAGAGGCAGGATGGACAGGCAGGCAGGACGGGCAGGCAGGGACGGATACAGGCAGGCAGACAGACAGGACAGGCAGGCAGGATGGGCAGGCAGGACGGACAGGCAGGCAGGACAGGCAGGCAGGCAGGACAGGCAGGCAGGCAGGACGGACAGGGAGGGTGCAGGCAGGATGGAGAAGCAGGCAGAGGAGAAACAGATGGGGAACAGGCAGGACAAGCAGGGCAGCAGGCAGCGGCCAGGCAGAGGATAGGCAGGGGAGCAGGAAGGATAGGCAGGGGATGGGCAGGGTGGATGGACGGAGGGACAGGCAGGCAGGGGCTGGGCAGGACAGGCAGAGGCTAGGCAGGGGCTGGGAAGTTTGGATGGACAGATGGACAGGCAGAAGAAGGGCGGGGATGGACAAGACTGCCTGGCAGGCGGGCGGGGGGGCAGACGGGGAGGGAAGGCAAACAGGCAGGGGACCGGCAGGATGGGCAGGCAGGGGGAAGGCTGCGGACAGGCAAGACAGGGAAGCAGACAGGCAGGACAGACAGAGGGACAGGCAGGACGGGAGGATGGACAGCTAAGCAGGCAGCCAGATGGGCTGGGCAGGCAGGACGGGCAAGCAGACGGGAAACAGGCAAGGGGGACAGGCAGGGGACAGGCAGGGGACAGGTAGAGGGACAGGCAGGATGGGGAGGGAGAAAGGCGGGACAGGCAGGGGCCAGGCAGGGGTGGACAGGCAGGGGACAGCAAAGGAGACAGGCGGGATGAGGGGGCTGGGCTGGCCAGGGAGGGCAGGCAGAGCAGGCAGGGTGCAGGCAGGGCACAGGCAGGGCAGGCAGGGTGGGCACTCACAGTTCTCGAAGTAGAAGCGGTGGAAGTCCATGCCCTCCACCAGGTTGCCCAGGGCCTCGGGCTCGAAGGAGGTGAGCCCCGGGTCGCAGATCTTCCTGCAAGGCAGCGGGTGAGCAGCGGCCCCACCCTGCCCCGCCCCACCTGGCCCCGCCCCACCCGGCCCCGCCCGGCCCCGCCCGCGGGACCCCACTCACGCGTAGGCCTCGAAGTCCCCGTTGTTGACGGCCTCGATGAGCTGCTCCGTGATCTTGATGATCTCCTGCTTGCGGGCTGGGGGGGGACGGCCAGCGACAGTGTCAGCGCCCCGTCCCCGTCCCCATCCCCGTCCCCGTCCCCGCACCGGGGTCCCCTGGGGCGGAGCGGAGGGATGGGGGGGACGGGACGATGGAGACGGCGGCGGGGGGCTGGGTGGGAGAGGGACGGACACGCGCCATGGGGATGGGTGGATGGGCTGCTGGGATGGACATGGTGACATGGGACATGGAGAAGGGACACGTGGGGGGGGCCATGGAGACAGACAGACCATGGGGACAGACAGACGGGCCATGGGGACAAACGCATGGACCATGGGGACAGACACGTGGGTCATGGGGACAGACAGACGGACCATGGGGACAGAGACAGGGACCTTGGGGACAGACAGACCATGGGGACAGTCTCATGGGGACAGACAGACGGACCATGGGGACAGATGCATGGACCTTGGGGACAGACCAAACATGGGGACAGACACGTGGGCCATGGGGACAGACAGATGGACCATGGGGACAGAGACAAGGACCTCTGCATGCCCAGGGCCCCCGCAGCTCTGCCACACCAGTATCAGCACCCCCACAGCCCGGGGATCCTGTGCCCTCCCAGCATGTCCCAGTGCTGCCCAGTGCCATTCCAGTGCCCTCCCAGCATGCTCAGGCACCCCAGTGCCCTCCCAGTACCAGCTCAGCATGTCCCAGTGCTTCCCAGCACATCCCAATGTTACCCCTGCATGTCCCAGTATATCCCAGTGCCATTCCAGTGCATCCCAATATGTCCAGTTCCACACCACTGTCTCCCAGTGCCATCCCACTGTGTCTCAGTGCCGTTCCAGTGCACCCCAGTATATTACAATAGATCCCAGTTCCATGCAAGTGCATCACAACACATCCCAGTGCGATCCTATTGCATCCCAGCGTGTGCCAGTGCATCCCAGTGCCGCTCCAGTGCACTCCGATACATCCCAGTGCATGCCAGTGCCATCCCGTTGCACCCCAGTGCCATTCCAGTTCATTCCAATACGCCCAGTTTTCCCCGAGTGCAATCGTATGCATCCCAGTGACACCCCAGTACGTTCCAGTGCCATCCCAGTGCATTCCACTACATCTCGGTAACATCCCGGACTGTTCCAGTACCATTCCGGGGCATCCTGATCCACCCCAGTTTACACCAGTACATCTCAGGGCCATCCCAGTGCATTTCAATGCAACCCAGTGCCAACCTGCTGTGTCCCAGCGCCCTTCCAGCGCATTCCAGTTCACCCCAGTTCCATCCCAGTGTCATGCTGTTGAATTCCAGTGTGTCCCAATGCACTCAGTGCAATCCCAGTATGTACCAGTGCCATCCCAATGCAGCCCGCTCCACTATATCCCAATGCCTCATTTCATGCTGATGCCACCCCAGTGCATCCCAGTGCCACCCAGTGCCACTCCAGTGCATTTCAACACGGCCCAGCTCCAGCCCAGTGTGTCCCAGTACTACTCCAGAGCCTATCATTACACTCCAGTTTGCCCCAGTGCATCCCAGTGACATCCCACTGCATCTCAGTGCCAATCTACTGTGTCCCAGTGCTATTCCAGTGCGTCCCAATCCATCCCAGTTCCATTCCAGTGCATTGCAGTACCATCCTATTGCTTCCCAGTGCATCCCAGTACCATTCCAGTGCATCCCAGTACACCCCAGTTCCATCCAGTGCATCCCACTGCCATTCCAGTGCATCTCAACTCATCTTGGTCCCGTCCCACTGTGTCCCAGTGCCATCCCAGTCCATCCCTGTGGCACCCGCATGTGTCCCAGTGCCACTCCACTACATCCCAGTGTGTCCCCGTGCATCTCAACGCCACCCCAGTGCATCCCAGTGTTTCCTAGTGCATTCCAGTGCCATTCCAACACAGCCCAGTTCCATCCCAGTATGTCCCAGTGCCATCCTATTGCATCCCAGTGACATTCCAGTGTCATTCCAACACAGCCCAGTTCCATCCCAGTACGTCCCAGTGCTGTCCTATTGCATCCTAGCGCCATTCCAGTGCCATTCCAGCACAGCCCAGTTCCATCCCAGTATGTCCCGGTGCTATTCCAGAGCCTATCATTACACTCCAGCTTGTCCCAGTGCATCCCAGTGACATCCCACTGCATATCGTTGCCACCCTGCTGTGTCCCAGTGCCATTCCAGTGCATCCCAATCCATCCCAGTACAGCCTAGTTCCATCCAGTGCATCCCACTGCCATTCCAGTGCATCTCAACTCATCTTGGTACCATCCCACTGCGTCCCAGTGCCATCCCAGTCCATCCTGGTGCATCCCACTGCCATCTCACTGCATCCCAGTGTGACGCAGTGCATGTCAATGCATCCCAGTGCCATCCCAGTCCACCCCAGTGCCATCTCAGTGTATCCCAGTGCATCCCAATGCCACCCCAGTGCATGTTGGTGCATCCCAGTGCCATCTCAATGCATCCCAGTGCCATCCCAGTCCATCTCAGTGCACCCTACTATACCTCAGTGCCACCCCAGAGCATCCCAGTGCCATCCCAGTGTGTCCCCATGCCATTGCAGTGTATCCTGATCCATCCCAGTTCCATCCCAGTGCACCCAATGCATCCTGGTGCCATCCCAGAGCCATTCCAGTGCATCCCAGTGCATCCCATTCCGTCCTAGTTCCATCCCAGTGCATCCCAAGGCATCCTGATGCCATCCCATTCCATCCCAGTGCCATCCCAGCACACGTCAATGCACCCTGGTGCCATGCCAGCGCATCCCAGTGCCATCCCAGTGCACCCCAACGCATCCTGGTGCATTCCAGCACCTTCCCAGTGCATCCCAGTGCCATCCCAGTGCACCCCAATGCATCCTGGTGCCATCCCAGTGCATCCCAGCTCCATCCCAGTGCATCCCAGTGCCACCTCAGTGCATCCCAGTGCACCCCAATGCATCCTGGCGCCATCCCAGTGCATCCCAGCACCCTCCCAGCACATCCCAGTGCATCCCAAGGCATCCTGGTGCCATCCCAGCACCATCCTAGTGCATCCCAGTGCCATCTCAGTGCATCCCAGTGCCATCCCAGCGCCATCCCAGTGCATCCCAGCACCCTCCCAGCGCATCCCAGTGCACCCCAATGCATCCTGGTGCCATCCGAGTGCATCCCAGCTCCATCCCAGTGCCATCTCAGTGCATCCCAGTGCCATCCCAGTGCCATCCCAGTGCATGCCAGTGCCATCCTAACGCATCCCAGCACCATCCTAGTGCATCCCAGTGCCATCCCAGTGCCGTCCCAGTGCCATCCCAGTGCCATCTCAGTGCATCCCAGTGCCATCCCAGTGCATCCCAGTGCCATCCTAACGCATCCCAGCACCATCCTAGTGCATCCCAGTGCCATCCCAGTGCCGTCCCAGCGCCATCCCAGTGCCATCTCAGTGCATCCCAGCGCCATCCTAGTGCATCCCAGCACCATCCCAGTGCATCCCAGCGCCATCCCAGTGCATCCCAGTGCCATCCCAGTGCATCCCAGCACCATCCCAGTGCATCCCAGCGCCATCCTAGTGCATCCCAGCGCCATCCCAGTGCATCCCAGCACCATCCCAGTGCATCCCAGCGCCAGCCCCGCCCCGCAGCCCTCCCGCGCTCCCGTCACCTTTTGTGTCCTCGTCCTCGATGGTGGTGTTGGTGCTATCGGACGACTCCTGCCAGCGGGACGGCGGCGGTGCAGGGGGAGAGACACAAACAGAGAGGGTCAGAATCCGGCCCAGCCGGGGATGGGGGGGGTGAGCCCGGCTGGGGCTCGGCAGGACGCCGGCGATGCCGGATGCTGTGGGGGGGGAGCCCCCGCCGTCACTGCGCCCCGTGCGCGATCCTCATCCGCTCCAGCACCACGTCAGCCCCCTCCCCGCCCCGCGCCATGGCTGATGCTGGGGGGAGAATGGAGGCGGAAAGCGGGGCCCCAAACGACCCCGGGGGCTAACGAACGCGGGCGAGGCGAGAAGGGAAGAGAGGCAGCAATACCTTTATGCCGTCCGCGGGGTTATGAATTACGGTAGTTTGAGGCTCCTACGGGAGAAGGGAGAGAGACAGAGGCGGGGGGAGGAAGCGAGAGCCCGGGAGGGACAACGGAGGGGACGACGGAGTGAGCGGCACGCGGACGGGGGCGAAGAGAGACCCAGACCGGATTCGGGGAGGGGCAGAGGGGGGAGAGAAGCAGAGAGTCATTAGTCCAGCGAAAGCCAAATGGTTTAATTCACAGAAAGACGGAGGCGGGGGGGGGGAAAGGGGGGAGATAGCGGGGGGAGAGAGAGACGCAGCGGGACCCCCTGGATGGGCGAGGAGGAGCCGGCCGGGTCGTGGAGGGCAGCCCCGTGCCCGTATCCTGCACTCGCTGTGCCGGCCGGGCATCCCTCCGCCCGCGCCCGTGCTCGCTGTACCTGCCGGGCATCCCCAGGCCCGCGTCCTGCGCTCGCCGCGCGGGCTGGACGTCCCTTCGCCTGCGTCCTGCGCTCCCAGCACCCGCCGGACATCCTCACGCCCGTACCCCGCGCTCATTCTGCCAGCTGGGCATCCCCATGCCCGTATCCTGCACTCGCTGTGCCGGCCAGGCGTCATCGTGCCCATATCCTGCACTTACTGTACCGGCAAGGCATCCCCACGGCCGAATCCTGCGCCCGCTGTGCCGGCTGGGCACCCCTAGGTCCGTGTCCTGCACTCCCGGTACCAGCCAGACAGGCTCATGCCCGCACCCTGCACGCCCTGTGCTGCCCTGCTCGTGGTGAGCACCCCCGTGCCCGTATCCTGCACCCACCGTGCCGGCTGGGTCGCGGTGGGCACCCCCGTGCCCGCATCCTGCACCCACCTTGCTGTCGGCATTGCCAGGGCATCCCCGCATCCCGCACCCGCTCTGCCGGCCAGGCAGCCCCGTGCCCGTGCCCGGCGCTTACCTTTCCGGCAGGGCCGTGCTCAGCACCCCCGTGCCCGCGCCCGTATCCCGCACCCCCTCGCCATCTGCACGGTGGGGCGTCCCTGTGCCCGAATCCTGCACCCACCTCGCCGTCTGCACGACGGGGCACCCCGCAGTCGTATCCTGCACCCACCTTTGCCGTCCATGTCACTGGGGATCCCCCGTGCCCGTACCCTGCACCCACCTTGTCCTCACGGTGGGGCACCCCCGTGCCCTGCACCCACCTTGCCGTCCATGTTGCGGGGCACCCCACGGTCGTATCCTGCACCCCCCCCCCTCCATCCCCATCCCCAGGACACCCCCCCCATCCCCACTGACACCAGGGACTGACGGACGGACAGACAGCTGGACGAGGCGGGGGGGCGCATGGCGATGGATGGGATGGGCTGGCGGGATGGATCCGGCCGGGGGGGGTGCGGGGGGGTGCGGGGGCACCTACCAGCGCGGCGGGCGGGAGCGTCCCCTTGGGGCTGGTGACGCCGGCGCTGCCTTTGGTGCTGTTGGTCTGAGGCTGGGGGGCAGAGAAAGGGGGGCTCAGCGACACGGGGGGGAGGCCCCCACGGCCTCCCCGTGGCCCCTCACCTTCACGCCGTCCGCCTTCTTGTTCAGTAAGCTCTTAGCTGCTGCGGGAGGGGGAGAGAGCGTCAGAGGCTGTCCCCTCCCTTGGGGACAAGGGACGCCGTGTCATCCCCCCGACCCCCCGGCCCCCACCCTGATGCCCCCCAGGTGCTGGCAGCACCCACCACCCCGGTGTCGGGGGACACACACACACTGGGAGGGGGGTGTCCCCATCCTGGGGGTGTCCCCATCTTAGGGGGGGTGTCCCCAACCTGGGGGGTGTCCCCATCCTGGGGGACACACAGATAAGCTGGGGGGGTCCCCCCATCCTGGTGGCCCCCGCGGGGGGGGGCAGAGCTGGCTTACCTTGGAGAAATGCAGAGAGGAAAGCGAGAGAGGGGGGGCGAGAGAGAAACGGGGAGGGGGAAGGAGGAAAAAGGGAAAAACATAAAAAACATAAAAAGATGAGTTGAGTCCGGGGGCGGTCCCTGTGCTCCCCCTGCTGTCACCCTGGAGGGGACGAGGACGGGGGTGGGGAGGAGCATCTGTCACTGCTATCGAGATCTCTGGCCAGTGGGGGGTGACAGGGACCTGGGGGGGCACAAGTGGCCAGGGGAGGGGTCACCTCGAGCATCCTCATTGCTCCTCCGAGCTGGGGACCCCCTGCCAGTGTCACGGGGGGGTGGGGGCTGTGAGGTGACAAGTCTGGTGACAGCAGGGTGGCACGGAGCAGCACCCAACAGGGGGCAGGGAAGGGGGGAAGGGGACACCCCTGCCCCCCGGCAGACCCATGTGCCCACGGGGGTCCGTGGTGGGGTGTCCCCAAGGGTCCCGGTCCCTCCTCCGAAAGCAGGCGGGCGCTGAGAGGTGGGGGCTTAAACCAGAGCCGCATTGGGGGGGCCGAGGGGGATCCCCGGCGGGGAGGGCAGCTGTAGCCCTGGGGGGCACGGTTTAAGACCCGCCGAGTGTTTCGCGGCGCCACGAACACCGGCTGCAGCTCTCGGGAAGCCGTGCGGGGGGCATGCGGGGGGCACATGCGGGGGAGACGTGCGGGGGGATACACAGGGGGGACACGGGGGGACATGGGGCATGCGGCCGGTTTGCCCCCCTCCATGCACCGGTGTGCCTCCCTGTGTGCGGGGGGGCAGTGCCATGGGGTGGGAGCAATGGGGGGCACCCTAAAATTATCCCCCCACCCCCAGCTCCCCATTGCTGACCCAGGCGGGGGTCCTTGGGGTGCCACCATAGTGTGTCCCCCCACCCAGGGACCACCGGCCCAGAGCAGGGCACAAGCACCCAAGCAGCCCCCTGGGATGGGGGGGAAGCGCTGCGGGGGGGAGGGGGTGTGCAGAGACCCCCCGGGGCCAGCCGGGGGTGACAGCAGGAGGGGGACAGTGGCATCTCTCGGTCCCCGTGGGGAGGGGGAGAGGCTGGGGAGGGGGATGCAGGAGGGGTGCGGGGGGCAATGCGGGGGGCCATGCATGCGCTCCGATTTCCGAGGAGGGCACCCGAAACCCGTTGAGGGGGGTGGGGGCGTGAGGAAGAGGATGGGGGGACGGGGACATGGGGACGAAGGATCTGGGGGACGGGGACACACAGAAACCAAGCGGGGCCGGGGGGGCCGGGGGGGCCCTTTGCGGACGCGTCTACCTTGTTCCACCAGCCCCAGGGGGGCCCCGGCGGCGTCCGCCGACATGGTCGGAGGAGCGGTGGTCTGTCTGCCCACTGCGGGCAGGAGACGGGCAGAGGGCGGGCAGGAGAGAGAGAGAGAGAGAAAGGGAGCAGAGCTCCTGTTAGGGGAGGGGGCAGGTGGGGGGGGCTGCAGCCGGGCCCCCCACCTTCCCATCCCCCACCCCCCCAACAACAAGTCCTGGGGTGCCCATCACCCCGGCCTCAGGCCTGGGGGCGGCTGGCGCTGCTCCGTCGTTCCCCCTCCCCCCGTGTCCCGTCCCCCCGCCAGCCACCGGAGTGGGGGGACGGACACGGGGACCGGGCACTACCTGCTGCTGTGTGCGTGGGGCGGGGGGCCGGATCCTGCCCCCCTTGGCTAACGCACGCCCCGTCCTCGCCGACAGGGAAAAAATGGGGGGGTTAGGGGATGGGGGGAGAAAGAGAGAAAGACAGCGACAGAGAGAGGGGAGGGGGGCACCGGCCTCGGCGGGGGCTGCGGGCAGGGGGGCTGCGGCCCCCGGCCCCCCCCGGCCAGCGGGAGCCCCCCCTTACCTGGGAAGTTCCTGGTGGCCAACATGGTGGTGAGGATGGCGCCCTGGAAGGGAGGGGGCGGGATGAGGGCGGGGGGGCAGTGGGGTGCAGGGGGGGGCCCGTGGGGTGCGGGGATGGGACGGGGGGTGCAGGATGGGGCCCTGGCACCGCGTGACGTGGGCGGGGGCAGGACCGGACCGCGCTGCGCCGGGTACCGCTGGGACGGGACCGTGGCCCCCGGCGAAGCACCGGGCACGGCCAGGATGAGACCACAGCGGACCGGGACCGGCCCGGATGGGCCCACGGCAGCACTGGGATGGGCCCGTGCCCGTGGGAAAGCGCGGGGCGCTGCCAGGACGGGACCACGCTGGGCAGGGCAGCACCGGGCACGGCCGGGATGGGACCGTGGGGGGGCCGGGACAGGACCGCGCTGCACCGGGCGCTGCCAGGATGCGACCGTACTGCACCGCGGCGTGGACCGGGTGGGACTGTGCCCGTGGGAAAGCTCCGGGGACGGGCAGGGTGGTGCCGTGCCGGGGGTGGGGGAGGCACCAGGCAGGGCCAGGGCCGGATCCAGCCCACGCTTCTCCCTCGAGAAGCCCTCACTCACCTTGAGCTTCCTCCGGGCGTTGAACTTTTTCAGACACTCTACCGTCTCCTGCCTGTGCATCATGGAGGCCACGGTGGAGCGTTGCTGTGGGGGACGGGAGGGGGTCAGAGCCAGGCGCCGGCGGCCACCAGCCTGGGGGGGGGCCACCAAGGGGACGCCGGGGAGGGGGGAGAGCACTTACGCAGACCCACGGGTGCTTGAGGGCTTCGTGGGCTGTGATGCGCTTGGCGGGGTTGATGGTCAGCATCTGGTTGATGAGGTTTTTCGCTTCGGGGGTGACCGTGTCCCACTCGGGCGAAGGGAACTGCGGGGGGGGATGGGGACATGGCGGGGTGACGGCTAGGGAGGGGCAGCCTCATGGCACCTGTGTCCCTCCACCTCCCCACGCATCCCCAGCCAGCCACTGGAGATGTGGCCCGAAGTCCCCCCCCCCAGGCTCTCCCTGGTGGTCATTAGCTGTAGTGTCCCTCAGTAGGTTCCAGGGTTAACGAGCCAGCCGGCCACAGCGTGGGGGCTGCCTGGCGCCGGGGACTTACGTCGTAGGCACCGGCCTTGATCTGTTGGTAGAGTTTGTGCTGGTCCTCGTCCCAAAACGGCGGGTAGCCCACCAGCAAGATGTACAGGATGACACCTGGGCGAGGGAGAGCGGGGTCAGGGCCGGGGGGGACGGGGACCCCCAGCCTCCCCGTGGCTCCCTCCAGCCTTGCCCCAGGGGAGCGGTGTCCCCAGGATGGCCTGTCCCCATGCCAGCCTCCCCGGTGCTGCCGGGATGGCACCGTTCCCCGTGGCAGCGCCCGCCCGCCTGGGAGAGCGTGGCACGGCCGGGGCACGCAGCCTGGGATGGCCACGGGCCAGGATGGGACCAGGGTGAAGGGGACAGGACCAGGATGGGGACAGGGATGGCACCGGGATGAGGGACTGGGATAGGGCTGGGATAGGAACCGGGACGGGACCAGTCTGGAACTGGGGTGGGGATCAGGATGAGACTGGGATGGGAATGGGATGGGACTAGGATGGAGACAGGAAGGGGACAGGCTGGGAGTGGGATGGGGATCAGGGTGGGATCAGGAGGGGACTGGGAAGGGGATCAGGAGGGGATCAGGCTGGGCCGGGCCGGGCCAGGGCCAGGCTCTTACCGCACGCCCAGATGTCCACGGGTTTGCCGTAGGCCTCTTTGCGCAGGACTTCGGGGGAGAGGTAGCCGGGCGTGCCCGCGAAGCCTGGGACGGAGACGGGTGGGAGCCGAGCTGAGCCGCGGCGGGCAGGAGGCAGCGGGCACGGGGCGGGGACAGGGACAGGGACAGGGACAGGGACACGGACAGGGCGGGCACAGGGCAGGACGCGGTGGGCACGGGACTGGGGCACAGGCACGGGGCAGGGCTGTGCTGGGCGTGGGGCAGGGACACAGAGGGCATGGGGGGACGTGGTGGGCACACTGCAGGGACACGGTGGGCACGGGACAGGGACGTGGTGGCCATGGGGCAGGGATGTGCTGGGCACAGGGCAGGGACACGGAGGGCACGGGACAGGGACGCGGTGGGCATGGGGGGGACACGGTGGGCACGGGACAGGGAGAGGGCGGGCACGGGGCAGGGACGTGGTGGCCATGGGGCAGGGATGTGCTGGGCACAGGGCAGGGACGCAGTGGGCACGGGACAGGGACGCGGCGGGCACGGGACAGGGACGCGGCGGGCACGGGGACGCGGCGGGCACGGGACAGGGATGCAGCGGGCACGGGGACGCGGTGGCACTCACCGAACCAGGCCTGCTGATCCCCTTGCACCTCGATGGCGAGGCCGAAGTCGGCCAGCTTCACCGCCGCCCCTTTGCACTTGCTGGCCAGGAGCAGGTTCTCCGGCTGCCGTGGGCAGCGCCGGGCACGGGGTGGGAAGAGGAGGAGAGGGGAGGAAGCAGAGGGGGCTTTGCAGCCGCCATCGAGGGGGCCCTGCCCGGCTGCCAGCCCCGTGCCACGGGCAGCGGCTCTGCCGGCTGCGTGTGCCCCGTGCCGAACGCCCGGGGGTGCCGGGGTGGCACAGCCCCACGTCCAGCCCCAGCGCGTGTCACCCTGTCACCCAGCGTCACCCCGTATCCCTCCCAGCCCCAGCCCCGTGTCCCACCCCCCACCCCACAGCCAAGCGCGAGCCCCCCCGGCACGTCCCCGTCCCCACATCCCACCCGGCTCGTGCCCCCCGCCACACCCCAACAGGGGGATGTGGGGCCGAGCGGGGGGTCACAGTGAACACCCAGCTCAGCGCAGGAGTGTGCTGCGGCTGGGGGGGGTCACACCACCCCCAGAAAGGGGAGATGGCAGCTGGGGGCACTCAGAGCAGAGGGGACCCCCCCAGCCCCTGGGGGAGCGCAGTGACCCCCCCTAGGACCTTGGGGACCCACTGAGCCAGGGCCCCCCCCAAGCTGTGGGGACCCAGGGACCCCGAGAGCTGGAGGGGGGAGGACCACCCTGTGCAGAGGGATGGACAGACGGACAGAAGGGGGGGGACACTCACCTTGAGGTCCCTGTGGACGACCCCCATTTGGTGACAGTGGAGGACGGCCTCCAGGATCTGCTGGATGCAGTGGCTGCGTGCAAATGTCGGGGGGGGGGTCAGGGGCACGCTGCCCCCTGCCAGCCCCACACCCCCTGCCCGGGGGCACCCGGGACCTGTGCCCCCCCCAAACCACCCCCCCGCCCCACTGCCGGCACCCCGCTGCACCCTGGGGGGGACCCTACAAAAACAAGCGGTGATCTTGTATTGGGGGGGGGGTGCTGAGCATGGCACCCCCCCGTACCCCTGCCTGGGGGGATCACCCCTGGGGGGTCACCGCCTGGGGGGTCACCCCTGGGTGCCCATCAGGGGGTGCTCCCATCTCGGCACAGAGCCGTGGGCGACACCCTAATGGTGCTGCTGTGCCCCCCCCACCACGGGGACCCCCCCAGCCTTGCTGCCGCCAGGACACCGGGGTCCCCAGACAGGACTCACAGCGGGGGGGGGACGGGGGGTGCGGGGAGGGCGGATGGAGACGAGACAAGAAAGAAAGAGGGAAGGAGCGGGGGATGAGAGGCTGAAATGGGGGTGAAGGGGGCCCCTGCCCGGCTGGGGGTGCTGGGGCATGGTGGGGGCAACCTCCCTGCGGGGGGGGCGGGGGGGCAAAAAGGGGGGGGGCAGAAAAGGAGGGAGGAGAGAGCCCCAAAGCGGGGTCCCGGCAAGGGGAGCGGGGGGCCGGGAAGCGGGATGCTCCGGCGGGCGGGGGCAGCGCGGGGCACGGCCCCCCGGCCCCCCGTTATACTGACCTGCGGCTCCCTCTGCACAGGGGCAAAGTGATGGGTGGGAGAAACGCGTGCTAATAGCTCATGGACACAGTGACTGCAAAACAAAACGGGGGCGGGGGCGGGGGCGGGGGCAGGAGGGGGTAAAGGGGGTGGGAGGGGGCAGGAGGGGGATAAAGGGGTGGGGGGCAGGAGGGGGGCAGGGGTGGGAGAAGGGGGCAGGATGGGGGCAGGATGGAGAGGAACGGGATGGGAGTGGGGGGCAGGATGGGGGGTAAAGGGGTGGGAGTGGGGGGCAGGGTGGGGGGCAGGGGGTGGGAGGGGGGCAGGAGAGGGGGATGGGAGGATCCAGGGGCAGGAGGGAGCAGGACGGGGGGGGCAGGTTGGGGGCAGGTTGGGGGCAGGAAGGCAGGTAGGGGGCAGGTGGGGCGGCAGGAGGCAAAACAGAGGGAAGGGGGTGCCGGGGGGTCAGCGAGCGGAGGGGCAGCGGTGGGACGGACGGACACACGGACGGACACACGGACACGCACAGAGCCCGAGCGACGCGTGATGGGAGACGGGGAGGGACGGGGGGACGGGGTGGGGATGGACGGGGGGATGGGGGCACGGGGGGATGGGGACGGGGACGGGGCGGAGATGGGGGGAACGAGAGAGGGGGAGAAACAATGTTGTGAAAGCCCAGAGACCACGGGGACGGGCACACGGCGGGCACACAGGGCACTGGGGGCTCGGTACCGGCACGGGGGGCCCGGGGGGCCCCCCACCCGCCACCAGCCCCCCCTCAGCACATGTCATGACAGCGCCAGGCCTCAGCGGCGGGGGGGGGAGCATGGAGTGGGGAGTGGGACGTGGGGGGGCCCCACTGAGCACCCGGCAGCAGGATGGAGCCGGTGGCGGGGTTACGATAATGGGGGGGGGCACCCCCCACCCACTGGGTGCTCCCCCTGCCTGCCTTGCTGGAGCTGCCCCATCCCTGCAGCCCCCCCGGGGGGAGGCACTTGGGGGGCTGGGGGTGTCCAGGGGGGTTTGGGGAGGGTCTGGGGGGGCGCGGGGGCTCACCTGGCATCGGCTTCACTGTAGTACTCCCGCGCCACGATGTCCTCGAAGAGCTCGCCGCCGGTCACCCTGCAACGCAGCCGGGGCACCGCGTCACCCCGGGACCCCGGCGTCCGGGTACCCCCAACCCCCCCGGGAGCCGCCGGTACCCCCTGACCCCCCCTGCCGCACTCACAGGTCGAAGACGAGGTAATGGAAGCCCTCCTCCGAGATGCTGTCGTGGAGCCGCACTGCGGGGACAGGACGGGGACGGGGACGGGGACGGGGACAGGCTCAGCCTCGGCCTCGGGAGCCCACGGCCCCTGGGCAGCCGACACGTGTGGCACACGCGTGCCTGTGTCACGTGCAGCCCTCACACCTGCACCCAGCATGGCCCCGGGGGGGCACCCAGCAGGACCCCAGGGGTGAGACCCCGCACGTCACCAAGGTGGCACCCAGCAGGACCCCAGAGTGGCACCCGCTGTGTCCCCAGGGGGGCACCCAGCATGTCCCAATGGTGGCACCCAGCAGGACCCCAAGGGTGGGACCCCATATGTCCCCAGAGGGGCACTCAGCGTATCTCCAGGTGGCACCCACTGTGTCCCCAGGGTGGCACACGGCGTGTCCCCTGGGCGGCAGTCAGCACAGCCCCGTGGTGGCACCCAGCCTGTCCCAGGGCTGATACCCAGCAGGACCCCACCTGTTCCCAGGGTGGCAGACCCCCCATGGTGGCACCCAGCCTGTCCCCAGGGTGGCACCCAGCGTGTCCCGGGCCGGGCGCCACTCACCGATGTTGGAGTGCTTCAGCAGCCGGCAGATGCGGGCCTCCCGCTCCAGCTTCTGGTGGTCTGGGGACACAGGGGTCAGGCAGGGCACCCGCCCCGCATCCCCCACCCCAGGACACCCTGGCCCCA
The DNA here is from genome assembly GCF_034638445.1 of Ciconia boyciana. Classification (NCBI taxonomy): domain Eukaryota; kingdom Metazoa; phylum Chordata; class Aves; order Ciconiiformes; family Ciconiidae; genus Ciconia; species Ciconia boyciana. The sequence continues at coordinate 187,660 of NC_132958.1, read as the reverse complement.
CCCGCACCGCAGGGGGTCCCCCGTCCCCGTCCCCGTCCCCGGCCGGAGGAGCCTGCAGGTGCCCATGGCTCTGCGGGTGTGCGGGTGGGGGTGTGCGTGCGTGTGCAGGCGTGCACAGGGGTGCAGCGGGGGGCGGGTGCCGGTGCGCGTGTGTGGGGACTGTGCAGGCGTGTGCCGGTGTGCACGTGTGTGTGGGTGTGCACCTGTGGGCGTGTGCACGTGGGTGTTAGTGTGTCTGGGTGTGCACACGTGCAGGTGCGCACGTGTCTGCAGGTGTGCACATGTGGAGGTGTGCACATGTGTGCGGGTGTGCACAGGTGTCCGGGTGTGCGCACACGTGCGCGGGTGTGCACGTCTGTGCGGCTGTGCATGTTTATGCAGCTGTGCACGTGTGGATGTACATCTGTGTTGTGCGTGTATGGATGTGTGTGCACGTGTGTGTGAGTGTGCAAGCACGTGTGGCTGCGCACATGTGTGTGGCTGTGCACATCTGTGGTTGTGTACGCGTTGCGGGTGTGCAGGCGTGTGGGTGTGGGTGTATGTGTGATTGTCCATGCAAGGGGGGGTAGTACATGTGCCTGTAGTTGTGCGCGTGTGTGCAGGTGTGCCTGTCTGTGCGGGTGTGCCTGTGTGCGGCTGTTCCCGTGTGCACAGGTGTGCCTCTGTGTGCAGCTGTACATACGTGCACGTGTACCTGTGTGTGCCGCTGTACCAGTGTGTGGCAGTACACACGTTTGCAGCTGTACATCCATGTGGTTGTACCTGTGTGTGCGGCTGTACCTGCACGTGGCTGTACCTGTGTGTGTGCGGCTGTACCCCTGTGTGTGTGCATGCGGCTGTACCTGTGTGTGGCTGTATGTCTGTGCACACGTGTACCCGTGTTTGCCACTGTACGAGCGTGCGGCTGTACCTGTGTGTGCGGTTGTACCCGTGCGTGCCCGTGTACCAGGGTGCACGGCTGTACCCATGTGCGCGGCTGTACCTGTTGGTGCGGGTGTACCTACGTGTGGCTGTATCTGTGTGTGCGCGTGTACCTGTGCGCGGCTGTACACGCGTGTACCTGCGATTGCCGCTGTACGAGCGTGCGGCTGTACCTGTGTGTGCGGTTGTACCTGTGTGTGCCCGTGTACCGGGGCGTGCAGCTGTACCCGCGTGCGTGGCTGTCCCTGTGTGCGGCTGTCCCTGTGCGCACAGGCTGTCCCAGCCCCGCTGCTGCCTGGGGGGTGGCTCAGGGGGATCGAGGGGGGGGCCGGGCAGGGACAGGCAGGGACAGGCAGGGACAGGCAGGGCGAGGGCAGCCCAGGCTGTGAGCAGGGAAGGGCTGTGCTGGGTGGAGAGGGCACACGGACACACGGACAGGGGTGTGCACACGCCCACACCCCCCGCACACGTGTGCGTGTGTACACGCACACGTGTACAGCCATGATCACACATGGACACACAGACACAATGTGGACACGTGTGTGCGCACCCCCCCCATGCACACCGTACTCACACAGAGCAAACACACGCTGCTCACACTTGTGCGCGCACACGTGTGTACACACGCAGAGTAACCCCACGCGCTCAGTGAAACCGTACGCTGCCTGCTCACACGGGTGCACACCCCCACACCTACACCCGCGCACGCTGCGCACACACACGCCCCACACCTGCACACGCCCCACGCGCACGGTGCACACACCACTCGGGTGTGCGCGCACCCCCCCTTGCGCACAGCGTACACACGCGCTGCTGAGGTGTGCACACGCCCCATGGCACGGGACATGCACGCGCACACGCCCTGCTCACACGCGTGCACATACATACAGCCCCATGCGTGCAGTGCACACGCCTGGGTACACACTGCACACACAGACTGCTGATGTGTGCACACACACCCGCACGCACGCACACACACACTCTGCCTGCTCACACCTGTGTGCACACCCCCATGCACGCTCAGCACCCCCCCATGCACACACACACTCATGCACAGCCCCCACTGCTCACATGTGTGCGCGTGCACGCACACCCATGAACACACACACCCCCCCATGAACACACACACACACATGAACACACACACACGAACACACACACACCCTGAACACACACCCCCCCCATGCACACACCCCCCCATGAACACACACACGTGTGCACACACACTCACACACACACACACCAGTGCACACACACTGCTCACACCCGTGCACGCACACGCACCTTTGCACATAGCATATGCATGTACACGCGCACACACACACACACACACGCAGAGCCTGCTCACACGTGTGCACACCCCGCAGGGGACACCACGGGTGCTGCGGGCACCGAGGGGCAGCCTGGGGCGGGGGGGACGGACCCCGCGGGGCAGCGGGAGGGAACGGGGATGGGAAGGGCCCGATCCGGCCCCCCACGGAGCACTCCCCACCCTCGGCCGGCACCCTTTGCCACGAGCACCACAGGTGCCATGGGTGTCACGGGTGCCGTGGGTGTCATGGGCACCACGGGTGTCACCATGGGCACCGGGGTGGCCGGGCTGGGGTGGCCCCGAGGGCACCCACCCCATGGGTGCCGGGGGGTCCCGGGGGGGTCCTACCTCTGGCAGAGAGCTTTTTGGTGTTGATGATCTTGGCGGCGTACTCATGGCCGGTGCAGAGCTTGACGCAGCGCCGGACCACGGAGAAAGCCCCCCTGGGGAGGGGGAGGGGGACAGGCTCAGCGCCCCCGCCTGCCTCAGCCCCCCCCCCCAAAGCAGGCACGGGTGGGCTCCCACCCGTGACTCAGCACCCTGTGGCCGGGGGCTGCGCCGGCCGTGACTCAGCACCCGGGGGGGTGAGCCCCGACACCGGGGGGGCCCCGATGCCGCTCGGCCCCCGCCGCAGGCTCGCCGGGGAACCGCGGGTGGGGGTGCTGGGGGTGCCGGGGGGGGGGGCTCGGTGGGGCGAGCGCCTGGCGGGGGCTGGGGCCGGCATCGCCGGGGGGGTCGCGGGAAGGAGCCGGCACCGGCAGCCCGTTGCCATGGGGACGGCGGGTGGCCCGGATGGCGGCGGTGGCCATGGTGGCGGCAGTGGCGACGGCGGTGGCGGCGGCGATGGCGGTGGCGATGGTGGCGGCGATGGCGGTGGTGGCAGCGGGCACAGGGCCCGGCTGCGGGCGCGGCGGGGCACGGGGAGCCACCGGCCCCCGGCCCCCCGGGGACAGGGACGGGGACAGCGTGGCCATGCCCACGCCGGGCGGCAGCACCCGCTCGCCCGCGGCCCCTCCAGGTGCCGCCACCACCTGTCCACCTGCCAGGACCAACGTCCCTGCCCGTCCCCTGCCCGTCCCCTGCCCGCCAGGGTCCCCCGGGGCAGCGGGTGCCCCCGCTCTGCCCGTGCTCCGCAGCACCCGTGCCTGGGGGGGGTCAGGGCAGCGTCGGGGGGGGCACAGAGGGGACGAGCCGGGCTGGGGACACGGCAGAGCCCGGCAGCACCCCGGGCCCGCCGAGGGGGACACGTGGGCCCCGGGAGCTGGGCACCAGGCCGTCCCCTGCCACCACACCGGGTCCCCACGTCCCGGGACACCGAGGGCCCCGCGCTGGCCGGGATGGTGGGGACCGTGCCACCGCCGGGGGACAAGGGGGAACTCCCCAGGGCCTGGCACCCCCCGTCCCCCCCCCCCCGTCCCCTCCCCACGCGGCCCCAGGGACACAGGACACGGTGGGTGCCAGCTCCTGCGGGAGGGACGACTGTCATGGACCCCCCCAGCTGTGCCTCAGTTTCCCCACCCGCCGGGGGCAGATGTCCCCGACAATCCCGGCGGGGGGGGACGGGGACGGGGACACACGCGCGGTGGCTGGCGGGTGACACGGAGGGATGGGGGGGCGGGGGAACCACGTTGCCATGGCAACCAGGACAGGCTGGATTTTGGGGAGAGCGAGGGAACAGCCCCCGATGGCACCACGTCCCCCCCCCGGTACCCCCAAAGGGACCACGTCTACCCCTGCAAAATGTCCCCCTGCTATGGGGGGGTCCCCCCCGGGCCCCCCCTCTCCTGTCGAGGTCTGGCCCCCCCTGCCCCCCCGTTTTTACCTCCCCCAGCCCTGCACGCGGGTCGGGGGATCTGCCCCCGCGGCCTTGGGGCCAAATGAGCCCCCCCCAGAGAGGCTCCTCCTCAGCTCCCCCCAACCCCCGCCCGGGGGGGGGTCATGGTCGCGGGGGGGTGGAAGGACCCGGGGGGGGGCAGGGGGACCTGGGGGTCGTTAAGGACTAGGGGGGTCCAGAAGGGCTGGCGTCTACAAGGACCGGCGGGGGGGACACAAGCGGATTTGGGGAGTTATATAAGGCCCAAAGGGGTCTAACAGGGGCTGGGGGACTGGAGGATGAGGAGGGTCTATAGGGACCAGAAGGGATATATGGATGAGGGGTCTATGGATATGGGGGGGCTAGAGAGATGGGGGTATCTATAAGGGGTGGGGGCAAGGGGGCCTGGAGGATGGGGGGGTGTCTAAAAGGAGCAGGTGCCTATAAGGACTCAAGGACGGTCTGGAGGATGAGGGATGTCTATAGGGACCAGGGGGCTATAAGGTCTCGGGGGGGTGTCTATCAGGATTGAGGGGTCTGGGGGGCTTGGGAGGTCTATAAGGACGGTGTGGCTATGCGGGCTGGGGGTGTCGGTAAGGGCTTTGGGGGGTCTGGAGGGATGGGGGTCTGTAAGGACCAGGGCGGCTATAAGGACCAGGGGATCTGGAGAGATGGGGGGTCTGTGAGGAGGGGGGTCTATAGGGGCTATAAGGACTGGGAGCGTCTGTAGGAGCCAGGGATGAGATCGGGAGTGCTGGGGGATCCATGAGGACGGGGGGTCAGGAGAGACGGGGGGTCTCTAAGGATGGGGGTCCATAGGGTCAGGGGTGGCTATAAGGACTGGGGGGGCCTACAGGGCTGGGTGATTGGGGACTGGGGGGAACTGGAGGGACTGGGGGGTCTGGGGTGACCGGGGCATAGCTGAGGACTGGGGGGTCAGGAAAGATCGGGGGTCTGTCAGGATGGGGGTCCATAAGGATCGGGGGTCCTTCGGGAATGAGGCAGCTGCGGGGACGGGGGACGGGGTCTATGGGGACGGGGGACCCGGAGCAACTGGGGGTCCGGGCCGCCGGGGGGCTGTAAGGCCCGGGGTCCCTGCGGCCGGAGCCGGGAGGGGTGCGGGGGGACACACACGACAGGTACCGGACCGGGGGGCGGTATGGGGGGCAGGGCCAGTACCGGGGAGGGCAGTGCGGGGGGGCTGGGCAGGGCCGGTCCCGGGGGTCGGCGGGGGGGCCGGTCCCGGGTGCCCCGTCCCGCGGGGGGGGGGATGCGTCACGTCTGCACCGAGCGGCGGCCGGGGCCCCGGGCAGCGCCCCCCGCCCCCCGCCGCCCCCCGCGCTCCGCCCGCGGCCGGGGCCGGGGCCGTGCCCGGTGCCGGTGCCGGTGCCGGTGCCGGCGGCCCTTACTTGCCGATCTCCTCGTAGAGCTGGTACTCGTCGGTGAAGCGGGTGCAGGGCACGGTGGTGGCCATGCTGCCGCCGCGCCGCGCCGCAATGAGCCGCCCCGGCACCGGCTCCGCTCCGGCTCCGGCTCCGCCTGGCGCGGGGGGGCGGGAGGAGGCGCTGCCGGGCCGGGGGAGGCACCGGCCGGGGGAGGCACCAGCCCGGGACAGCCCCCGCCGCCCGCCCGCCCCCCCCCCCCCCGGCTGGGATCCCACCCCCCCCGGGCACCCCCCGGCTCGGACCTGCCCCCGCGCCGGGGACCACCCCGGATCGCCCCCACAGCCCGGTCCCCGTCCGCACCCCCGCGGCTGGAACCCCCAGGGCCCCATAACCAGACCAGCCCCCCGGACCTCCTTACTCTGAATCCCCCCAGGTGGGGGAACTGACATCCACCCCCAAAAGGCCCCGTACCCAGCCCCCTCCCCGGGATTCCCCCCAAAATCTCCATATCCAGCCCCCTCCCCGGGATCCCCCCAATATCCCCATGTCCCCTCCCCGGGGATCTCACATCCCACTCAAAAGACCCCAAATTCGCCCCCCCGCCCCGGACACCCCCTCAAGACCCCAATATCCAGACACCCCCCTCGAGGACCCCACATCCACCATCCCTGCATACCCCCCCGGGGACACCCCCTATGCCCCCCAAATCGACACCCCCCCCGCACCAATGTCACCCCAAACAACCCCTCCAGGCTCCAACCCCCCCCAAGCAAAACACCCGGGAGGGGTCTGGGGGGGCAAAAATCCCTCCCCCCGCCTCCCCCAAGGGCACCTTGAAGTCCCCCAGTGCCAGAGCCTTGCTGGGGGGGGCAGGTTTTTTTTGGGGGGGGACACAAGAGGCCACCTTGGAGGCCACCAGCAGCCCCAGGGCCTGGCTGGGGTGCGGCACACGTCACCCCTGGGGCCGGGGGCGAGCGGGTGGGTGGGCGGCGAGGGGCGCGGGCAGGCGGGTGCCCACCCCGGGGCGCGGGGCGAGCGCGGGTGGGCGGCTGGCGGCTGGCGCTGCCGTTGCCATGGGGACCGTGGGCGGCCGTGGGGGACTGCGCCGAGCCCGGTTATATTTGTGCATCGCCACGGAGAAATTTCGGCGCCCGGCGCGGGGGAGATGGGGGGGGACAGGGACAGGGAGGTGGGGAGCAGGGGGGCGAGACCCCGAGGTCAGCACCCCCAAAGCCGCCAGGCACCCGGCGCCCACCCCACCAAATCCAGCCCCCACGGGGGATCCCATATCCAGCCCCCCAAGGGCCCCCAAAATCCAGCCCCTCCCAGGGATCCCATATCCACCCCCCAGAGGACCCCGCAATCGAGCCCCTGCCACCACATGGGTGGGAGCCCCTCCCCGGGGCCCACGGTGGGGGACATGAGGGCCACCTGCAGATGTCCCCAGGCACCCCCCTCGGGTGTCCCCACCCCCGACCTTTAAGTGGGGTGGTGGTGGGGCGTCGGGGCACACGCACCCCCCCCGGGCGGTGCCACGCAATCACTCGCAGGCCCCGCGCTCGACAAACGTGTTTATTGCAAACCAAGGGGACGGGGAGGCGGTGGGGGGGGGTCAGGGGACGGCCGGGGACCCCCAGCCCACGCGCCCCAGGGTGGGGGCCGGTGGGAAGCTGCAAGAGCTGGGCTGGGCCTGGAGGGGGGGCCCAGGGCTCCCACGTGCCCCCTCCCAGACCCCAAAGTGCCGTGCCAGGGAAGCCCAGACGTTTCTGGGGCTACCGCCCGCTGGTATGGGGGGGCTGGCAGCCATGAGGGCTGGGCCTGTAGCCCCCTGCCAGGGACCCCCGAGTTGTGGGTGACAGCCCCGCTGCTCCCTGCCGACCCCCCCGAGGAGGGGGGAAGCAGACCCCCGGGGCTGGCTGCGGTCTCTGCCCACCGCCGAGGGGCTGTGCCCACTCCGGTGCGCCCTGGACCCCCTCCGGCCATGGGCTGAAGGGGGGTGAACCCAGGAGAAGACCCCCACGTCTCTGGACGGGGCTCTCCGGCCGGGCAGGGGCCAGGGGCAGCGCAGCACCCATGGGAGACCCCGGAGCAGGGCCCGGTGAGGGGAGCTGGGGGTGCCAGGCAGGCAGGGCAGCAGGCAGGGCACGGGCAGGGGCGGGCTCTCTCCCCGTGTGCCCCCCCCCATCCCCGCCGCCTGCACCCGGAGCTGCGGAGAGCACAGCTCCGCCTGTGAGGGGCAAAGCTGCCCTGTGGCAGGGCGGGGAGGGATCTGCACCCCCAGAAGCCCAAAAAGAAGCATCCTCAGCCACCAGAAATAATAATTATGTCACCCAACGAGCTCCGTCTATTCCTGAAAAACAACAGAGCCGTCGCCAGTGCGAGGCGAGGAGAGGAGAAGGGTCCCAGCCGCTCAGGTTGCCTTGGTGACGGGACGTAAATCTGCATTCGCCAGGTTTCCCCGCATGCACATCAAACCATCAAACCGCCGAGCCCGGTGCCGGTGCCGGCGCAGGTTGGCGAAGGCAGTGGAAGGGCGCCGGCAGCGTGCATCATTGGCGAGCGGGTTACAGGCACCAGCGCTGGGTGCGAGGGTCCCGCGTGGGCGTCCGGGTGGGTTTCTCCTCTCCCCGCTTCGTTTCTCGGCCGCTTTTTGCCGCCGTCAAAACTGCACGGCGCCGGGGGAGATGTTGAACATGGAGGGGTCGAACTTCTGGCCGCGGAAGGGGGAGCCCTCGGTGTCCCAGCCCTTCTTCAGCATCTCGTGCACCTTCTGCAAAGAGGCCCCAGGCTCCCGTCAGGCCGGGGTTGGCCCCACACCTTCGCCCACGCCCCCCGCGCTCCCCGCCACCCCAGCCGAGGGTACGGGCTCATCCCGCAGGCGTCAGGGCTGCGTGGCCACCTGATGCATCAAAGGGGGTTTTGGGGCTCAGCAACAGCACCCCTCCGCCCTGGGTGACGGCAGCACCGATTTCCAAGGGCACGCAACCACCTCCCTGCTTCACCCACCCTCCTCTCGTCTGCCCAGGGAAGGGCAGATGGCACACGGGGCCGGGAGGGAGCGACGGGCAGCGAAAGGCGGCTCCTCGGTTGGGCTGAACCCAGACCGGCGTGGGTTCAGCCCAGAGCAGAGGCAGCGGGGAGACGGCAGGGCTGGCTCCGGAGGGAGGCGTGTGGATGTGGGCCCATCGCCGGTGCCGGTGGGTCTGGGCTCACAGGCATTTGCCAAGGTGCCGGGAAGGGGAAGACGGGAACGTGTGGGCAAAAGACAGGGACTAACGGAACCTCATGCCCCCAAAATGGAGATGTGGGGGGACGCTGTGCGAAGAGGAGCTCCGAGATGGAGCGGAGCTGCGTGCTGCCCCACGCCACACACTTTTACGGGAGATTGGAGGGTGCGTGGCAGGGCAGGGCTGGGCTGGCGGCACGGGGCGGCCGGCACCTACCAGCTCATGGCTCTGGGGCTTGCCCTGCAGCTTCTGGTGGTAGTCGAAGGTGAGGCGGTCCAGCACAGCATGCTCCTCCTCATCCACAGTGGCCATGGAGCGCTCCTTGTTGATCTTGTCAATGTCGATCTGCTCCTCGCCCTCCAGGATGGCGTTCCACCAGTACTCGTCCCCTTTGTTCAGGCTGATCTGGGGATGAAGTGTGGGTCAGAGGAGAGCAGGGAGGGGAGCCCCCGTCCTCCCCCCGGGATGTGTTTCCCCCCACCCACCCCACACCTCTGTGGCAGCAATGCCGTGAGCTCAGCCGTGCCCACGCATCGCTCCACAGCGTGGCTGGGACTCGCCCATGAGCGCAGGTCCCGCTTGCCACCAACTGATTCCCCACCGTGGCTGGCAGAGGGGGAGAAAGGCTCATCCGTCCCTCCCTCGGGAGTCCGAGGGCTTTGCACAACCCCACTGTGGCCCTTCGCAGCCCCAGCTCAAGCCTCTGGGCTGGATGGCACGGCCAAAATCTCATCCCATGCCACGGCTCGAGGCTGGGACAGGCGTACTCTGCGGAGGCCTGCCTGCGGGTCACACCAGCCCGGGGCTGCGTGGCCGATGCGGCGGCAGCAACAAAGTATGGGGCCCAGAGAGCCGGGCCGGCTCGCCTGCAGCCACCGAGGAGCCGAGAGCCTGGGGACCTGTCAGATGAAGAGGCCCTGCCCGGCAGAGCGTGGGGCCGGGGGCTCCCAGCATCGCAGCGCTGCCATTTCGTGTTTCGCTAACCCAGGAGCCCTCGCCCCGGCTCCCCTGGGGCTCGCTCTGCGGGCGGCAGCGTGGGTGGCAAAGGAGGTAAAAATGTCACCCGCCGCTCCATGCCGTCTTTGCTCGCCGCCAGCACCTGCCTCCCGTGGCACTGTGGCTCGTTGGCCGGCTCGAGAGGGATGGCCCAAGGAGAGGGGACATCCCCTCGCCTCCGGCCGACATCCTCGCTGGCAAAAGCCACCGGCCATAGCCACGGGCCTCCCCGATGCACGAGCACGGGCAGCGCCTTGCATGGAGCCAGGCAGCCGGAGGGGCTGTGCCGGGTGCCAGCGAGCGCTGGCATGACTGTGGGGCATCCTGCGCCGGGAACCCCAACTTGCTTCTTTTTTTGCCAGAAGGGGTGGGCTTCTTTCTCCTGTATTATTTTAGCAATAATCCCAGCAGCAAGGAAGATTTATGGTGTTCGTCGGCCTCTCTGCAAAATCATCAATAAAGGCAAACAATACAATTTACTCAAACCTCCCTGGAAGCTCAACAGCTCTGGAGGGGAAAACACGGGCAGCCATTAAAGTTATGGAGCCGGGTGTCTCTCTGTGGTGCAAAGAAAAGGAACCAATTAATACGAGAGGGGGTGGCTGGGGCTTAATCCTTCTGGGAGAGCAGAGCCGGTAAAATATTCCAGCTTGGGGAAGGCGTTAGTTTTTCCAGCTAGACAGGCGTGCTTGTTCTCCTCTTAATTGCACAGTTCCACTTTTGAAGGAAAGAAGAGCCGCTGAGGGTTTGCTCCTGGGCTTCCCAACCCTGGGTGGGCAGGCGGGGGATCGGCAAGCTCGCCCAGAAACGTCGTCCCCTCGGCAGGTAAGATGAGCCGTGGGTCAGCAGGCCCGGCCAGCCCAAGCCTGTGGCAGGAAGCACCCTGCAGGCTCGCTGCTGCTCCTCTGGGTGCGAAACAAGAGGAATGTCCCAACGGTGCTGCCGGTGAGCTGTGAGCTTCCCTGGTGATGGCTTCGGTGTGAGCCATGCTCTCACGGCATTGCTGCGGAGCACGCACGGCAAGGCCCCGCTCGGTACGTCCCCACCAGAGCCAGGCTGGCCGCAGAGGGATGAACGGATGCCAGAGGACTTTGTGGCTTATCAGGCATCACCCCACCTCCATCCCAGAGCACCAGGGGAAGGAAAACCCATCCCCTCTCCCTTCCCTACCAAATCCCCTTCCTCGCCCAGCACCCCACCACTGTCCCCCACCATCAGCAGACCCCAGGGAACCCCCATGGAGCCAGGGACCAGGTGGAAACACCCACAAGACCCGAATCCCCCTCGTCCGCAGACCACCCCCAGTGGAGCTGCTGCCGTGAGCGCCAGCCCGGGGATCCTTTCCTCCTCCCCACCCCATGCGTGGCCCTCGCTTTATTTACCGCATACTGTTTCCCACCCTGCTGGGAAGACAGAATTATTCATTTCCTCGCCAGCTTTTCTGCGGTGCGCATCGCTACAGCGCTGAGTGCTTTGCAAACAATAATTAATTAACCTCTGCAGCCCGCCTTGTGCGCATGGGGGAATTTGCTCATCCCCCTTTATTCCAGGAGGAGAGATGTAAAAGTGGGACTCGCTCCAAGGTGGGAGCCCCACTTTCCAACGCAAGCCTCCGAAATGCCCATGGGCCAGGGCAAAGCTCTCTGTATCACCTTGAGTTTGGGGTTTCGTGGTTCAAAGTGGTGCTGGAGAACTCGCCATGGACAGGTCCAACCTCCAGGATGGGAAGCACAAGCTCAGGTTGATTTCTCAGACATATTTCTGCCAACGGTCTCCGTTGATTCAGCCTGTCACTCGGCTGGGCACGTCGGCTATGAGAGGACGATGGAGACGCAGGCGGTAGCCTCACTGAGCGCTTGGGTGCGAGAAGGGCGAGGTAAGGGAGAGCCGAGAGACCGTGGCTGATCTCTGGGCTCAGCCCAGGCAGGGTGATGCCCTGTGAGCGCCAGCCCTCACCCACCCACAGAGAAAGGCTCCGGCACTCGATCGGCAGCACCACGCAAGGCTGCACGCTCCCTTGGGGAGCGCTCCGGAAACCCTGGGGGGCTCCAGGAGGGAGCAGGGCTTTTTTCACAAGGACAAATCTTGACCTGATTATGTTTCTTGCTTTCGAGACAAGGCAAAAGCTTTGCCCGCACTTGAAGCTGCCACTACAAGTTTCCCAGCCGACAGCTCAGGCCAACCCTCCAGGGTCCTAGAAATGCTGGTGGCCATTTGCCAGAGGAAGGATCGGGTCCCTGCAGCGTGCCCGGGCTCTCGGTCAGACTTCAGCTCTGCTTTTTAGGCTGGTGGGTCCCAAAGGGCCTGCTGGGCTGTAGGGAGATCCTTCACCCACGGCTGAACGGGGTAAAAGCCCAGCTGAGTCTTTTGGGGTGCACAGGGAGGCAAGAACAGCCTCTGCAACGGCGGGCTGAAGAGAGGGAGGCTTGCAGGGGGGACATCCTCGCTGGTGCATGCGACGCTGGCAGTGTCCTTGTGCTGCGGTGCCCATGTTCCCAAAGCCAATGTCCGAGACGTGAGCTGTCAGCCAGGAGGGGAAGGGGCTGATCCCACGCTGGTATGCTTGGCAAAGCACAGGGGCCGGGCGAGGACGGATCGCAAGGAGGATCGCTGCAGGTGGAGATGGGCACGTGGGAGGGACGGGACACTCGGCAGGCACGTCTGCGGCCAGGAGGGATCCTCCAGGGCAGCATGCGACGAGGGTGACAGGCGTCATCCGCATGGACACGGTGTCACGTCACATCTCCACACCCTGCCAAGAAGGTCACAACCCGTTGTTGCTGGTGCTGGGCTTCGTCATAGCACGAGGTTTCTTCCCTGATCCTAAATACCTTGTCAGAGCTGGAGAGATGCTGCCAAGGGACATAAGTAGGTCTTGGAAAAACAACCTCTCACCACCTGCTTTCTTTCTGGAACAACAGCAGCCGTCGCCCCAAAAGTCAGCGGGAGATGTTTAGGGGGTATGGAGGAGGATGCAGGCGATGTTTCCAGCAGTGTGTGGAGGGCAGGGCAGAGGGAGAGCACCACAGATTATTATTAACTTGGCCTCGCGGCTCACGAGATGACAAGCTGAAGACTGTAATAGCTGTTCAAGGCAGGACTTGGTGACAAAAGCCCAAGCGTGGATAACAAATGCGGGAGAGGAGGAGAAAAAGAGAGGGAACGGGGGGAAAAAAATCCTCAACAACGAAAATAATCCCAAAACGTGTTGCGCACAACACCCAGTGGAGATTTCTAAAAACAGCTCATGCGAGGCTATTTTAATCTCACTTTTGACAAGCGAGCGGGTGTGACATAGAAGGGAGAACACAGGGATTATACCCGGGACCGGGGCTTCGGCATGGTGCCGCAGGCAGGGGCACAAGCCCGGGACACGATCCCGAGCGGGAGGAGGTGTGGACAGAGCCCCTGCCACACATCGCGGGCATCGGCAGAGCGCTCTGTTTCGAAATGACGCCCGCTGGGTTTCTGCCACAGCCGGGCTGTCGCGCAAACCGTGAGCATGCCAAAGGATGAGATGGGAAACACGTTGGTGCTCAGCCCAGGCTCCGGAAGGAAGAACCTTGCGGGGCAGGAGGGGAAAGGCAGAGCGGTCCCTGAGCACCGGGAAGCGGGGAGCGCTGGGGCTGCTGGAGAGCGGGCAGACGTGTGGCAAAGAGCATACATTGATAAGAACACCAGACAGGATGGGGAAAGCAGCGCCAGCAGGGGTTATAAGGCAAATTAACCTTCACACGATACGAGCTCGGGGGAAAAGGGAGGCCAGTTAATGAGAGCCCGTGAAAGGGCGTCCCAGAAGGGAGCCGAGCGGGGGGCACGGGAAGCCGAGGATGTGAAAGGCGGCTGTAACAGCAGCCCAGAGAGCACAGGGATCTCTATGATCCTTGATGTGTCCTGCAAGAACACGTGGGACTCAACGGCCTCTCTGCGCAGAACTGGGACTTTCCTAGTCGGAAAAGACCAAGCAGGAGAGATTTCACCTCCTCGGCACACGGATCGAGCTCTGCCCGCAGGGATTGCCTCAACTCACAGAGCACGAAAACACAAAGGTGCACAGATTTTTCTCCGGACAGAGCTGATGAGGTGCCCCAAGCAGTAACCAAGGCGGCCAGGATCTCCTCAGACAACTCCGGTGCTGGCACTGAGTGATTTCAGTTTCGGCTGCATCGCCACCCTGCTGGGGGACGCTGTCCCCTGGGTCCTGGGGAGGGAAGCACCTTGTGACATCTTGCAGGATGAAGACACTCCCGACCGCCGCATTCGGAGTTCACACGGAGCTGCGCAACATGTGGACGTGCAAACTCAGGTACAGAAGGGCCCGTACGCCCCGTCAGCCCTCCAACCAAACCCAAAGGGCTCCCGTCCAGTCCCCTCCCAGGCGCTGAACGAATAAATTCATTAACACATGGCTGGGTGTCTCCTGATGAATGAATCGGGAGGAGTCGCAAACTCTGCGCACGGAAAAAGGAGATGCTCTCGGGCAAGAATTACTCACTCTGCTCCAGTTACCTTACAATTCTTCAAGCGAAATTTCATCCCACCATCAATATGTTGGCAGCCAGCTGGAGATCCTCACAACCCTGCGCTCGTGCTAATTTGAGGCAAGACCCAGCTCTAGGGTTGGAGGTAATGGGACCGCTCACCACGCTGCCCGCGGCCGCTCCAGAAGGCCCCGAGTCTCGCTCCACCCGCGCGCCATTCCCGTCCTCCTCCGGCGCCGGGTATTTAACAAACATTGCCTCCCTTCCTGATCCTGGGAACACCCACCAGGGACTCCCAACCGCGGCGCAGAGCAGCCACCCGTTGGGCCACCTCCTCTTGAACGGGTTTACTCCTTCCCAAGATTGTTTCTCTTCCCAGATAATCTAATTTTCAAGCAGCTTAAGAACATTTAAAAAATGCAGGTTAATGATGTCACCGCCTCCTTTTTCACATCCTTTCAACGGCCTAACAGAGTCGGAGAAGCTCCTCTCTCTGCCAGGGACCTCACTCTGTTGGCACCAGGTCCGTCATCCTGGGGTACGCCCATATGGATCAGCAGCGGCCAGGCGGTGCCCGTGCAGCCTCCCCACGCCCCACCCTCAGCACTTCTGCCTCCAGCAGCACATTCCCACTCGATTTCCCACTGCGGGGCTTGGCTTTGGGTGCCCATTTGCTGCCATCCTCGTGACACGCGGTGGAAGGCTTGAAGCCCGCTCCCTCCCTTGCAGGGACGGTGCTGCCTGCACCAGGTCAGGAACCGCCTCGCCTGCCTGACCCAGGCAGCCGGCATCCCCTCCTGGGGCTCACAACAGCCTTGAGACCTCCTGAAACGCATCTGGGAAAGCCTCTGGGCGGAAAAGGAGAGGGCAAGGATGGCCAGAGGTGGCAAAACCCCACTCCCAGCACAATCCTGGCCCCAAAACTTGCATGGGAGTTTGGTAACTGTTTGACACTTGAGATCCCAGGCTGATGGGCAGCAACGCAACCCCCAGGACAGCTTCAGCTGTGGACACAGCCCCAGGACAGCAGAACTCACACCCTCAGCCTGGCCATCTGGAGCACACCAGAAACGAGTCACGAGGATGGGAACCCACCAGTAACACACCGCTGGGCGGTAACAACCCCCAGACCACCTCGCCAGGGAAGATTTATGACACTGGGGTGGCAGGCACATGGCAAGCCACGGTGCCTGCGCATGGCAAATGGAGAAGAAGCCACAGTGACTGCTTCAAACAGGATAAGTAAGAAGCCCGAGGCAGAACAGAAATGAACGTCAGGGAACAGGCATCTGCCGGGATACTGGGGTAGGACCGGGGCCAGGAGAGTCAGAGGGCAAAGCCTGCAAGGACGGGTGCGCAGCACCAGCACTGTGGTGCAGTGCCACGGCCTCTCTCCACTGGCAGACCCTGCGTGCCAGGATCAGGGGACAGTGACCACCTCTACATCATGGACGTACTCTCACCACTGCAGGCTGGAACTTCGGGACCCTCCTCACCCAACCCGATGTCTGTGTTGCTCTGCCAGCACCCCGCCATGCTGCTGCCGCTCACCCGGAGGGGCAGCTCAGGAGCTGGAGGCAGGGCATGGCACACAGGCAAGGGTAAAGCCAGACGGACATTAGATGGGGAGAGCCAGACATGTCCAGATCTGGCTCAAACTTCCAGCTCCTCTGGTTTTCCAGGGCAAGCCCAGCGGAGCTGCAAGCCAGGGTGCGGAGACATGGCTGGCATGGACCACCCTTACCAAAACGCACTTCCCCGGCTCCAGGCTCCAGAGGGAACTCTCCGTGTTGATCTTGTGGGTGAGTTTCCCTTCCATGAGGACGCGCTGGCTGCTACCCTCCAGCACTGCTACGCGAATCGTGCTGCTGCTGATATCCACAGACACCTGGAAACACAGAGAGAGAAAATAATCAGGAAGGTTCCTGCTCGCCCTCTTGCTGTGCTAGTTGGGGTGTGGGGTCAAGTGCACTCGCTGGGGATGAGAGAGAGAGAAGAGCTTTCAGACCTGCCTGTAGCGGGAGGGTGGGAATCCCGCTGTCATTTCAGAGCAAATAGCAACAGCTTGGAGAAGAAAGGAAACCTCTCTGGGGAACGAAAGGCAGCATGGCCCAGCAGACGGAGCCCTAGAAGGATTCGAGGCAGCTGGTTCTGCCACCGCGACTGCCCCATGCCTCAGTTTCCCCACAGAGAAAACCAGCAATGCTACAGGCCTCCTCCATACAGTGCTCAAAGGTTGGAAGCCCGCTTGCTGCGACTGAGCTGTGAGGAGCACAGCGGGTGCCCGGCCGTCACCGGGATGAGCTGGGCATGGGTGTGTGTCTTCCTGGGGGCTGAGCGCTTCCCTACCGAGCAGGAGCAATTTGGGGATTTCTACACTGGGAAGGGCTGCAGCGGCTCATCCCCCCTTCTGTTGCACAGCACCGAAAGCACGCTCCTTGGCTCCATTTCCACTGCCAGAGCCAGTGCTGGGCTCAGCCCAGGCCTCCCGTTGGGTGTGCGAGGAGGGGCCGCGTGCGGGAGGGACGCTGCGGCACGGCTCCCCTTCTCCCTGCCGCGGGGGCGAGGGGACGAGGCAGCTCCATCCCCAGGAACGGGGCCAGCTCCCACCTGCAGCAGCCATATGGGGAACCCTGCTCCGACCTGCCGCGGAGGTGACATGGCTCTCCCCTGGGGAGACAGAGGCAGACTGTGACTTCACTGCATGGCACGCAGTACCCTCGGTCTCCAGAGAGACCATATGCTCTCTCCTTTCCCCTTTGGCCCTGAGCTGCCGCCAGCAGAGAGCCCGGGCCGGGCCGGGGGACTAAGGGAGGACCTGGATGGGAAGGGGCAGGTTTCTGGCCCCTGGCACTGGCCTGTCTCTGGCCTGAGAGGAGGAGACTGCGGTGAGATTTGCCTGCATTCTCTCCCAGAGTTCCCCCAGATCTTCCTCCCGCTCTGCAGATCTCATTTGAAATGTTATTACATTATCCATTACCTAGGAGATTTCCAGCGGCTCACTAGCTCCACACAGGCAAGAGACAGGCAAAGCTGCTCTAGCCGGGGAGGGCACCACGGCTGCATCTGATTGATGCCACCCAGATAAAGCCCCCAAACCCACTGCGTGTGACGGGGAGCTGCCAGGGCTTCGACAGGAGCAGCGGAGGCCCAGCACACACAACGTAGGGTGACACCGGGACTGAGCTCCAACGCCGATGGCCGGAAGCAGGACTGAGGTCGCAGGGGATCGGGGAAGGGACGCGAGGTCTGGGTCTGCTAGACGGGAGAGGACGCCTGGCTTTCACCCGGCATGTGGCTGCAGAGAGCCTCTGCGAAAGCAGCTCCTCCTGGACAGGAAACCTGTCTGGAGAGGCTGCAGCACAGAGCAGCTTCCTCCAGCCCAGGGCTGAGGCCCCACTGCAGGGACGAGGTGTGGGGACGAGGCTCTGCTCTCCCCCACTACCGACTGCTCTGCTCCCACGGCGCAGGGATGGGGTTGCTGACACTGGGCTCTCGGCACGGCACAGCGCCTGCCCAGAAAGGGTCAAGAGGAAAAAAAGCAAGGTGACCCCCACGTCACCTTCTGGGGGGGGCTTGTTTGGGGCACAGAGGGCCAGGGAGGCTGGAGACATGGACGGCACAGACGCAGCATTGCAGCTGTGGGATCCACGGGGACAGGAGCAATCAAATGTGAGAGAGGTTTTATTCCAAGATCGCTGTACAAGACAGCTGGTGGGGCTGAGGGACACCTTTGAGGTGGCTCTGGGACCAGCAGGGCATTAGGAGAGGGAGCAGAGAAACTCAAAGAAAAGAAGAGATCCAAACCAGGCAGCCTTAACCCAGCCACTTTGCTGCGCAACCAGCCAGCGCAAGAAGCAATCGCAACACCCGCTTCTACCTGCAGCCAGCAAAAAGGCCCCTCTTGGCACGCCAGCCCACTGGGAGCGGTGACAGGGGACAAGAGCAAAGCACACACTGCCAGAGAGCCCTGACCCCCCTTGTGTGGAGAGAATGTCCAAGAGCACTCACGTGGGCACGTGGTGGTGCCCGGTGAACGCAGGGGTTTGGTGCATGTGGGCAGCAGCTCCTTCTTGAGTGCCTTGGTGGAAAAACTGCCTCTGCTCAGCATCCCCGCTCCAGCGGGGAGCGTGGCCGGGCTCTCCGAGGGGCTGCCCTTCCTCCCTCCGCCCCCCACCACCTGAACCGTCCCACCGCGCTGCGCTCAGGGCACACACGGCTGGCAAAACCGGGGTTTGCCAGAACCAGGCACAGACAGCTTGCACCTGACCCCAGGCAGCGGCTGGGGGGAAGCCAAGGGCGATCTGCTGGGAAACACGCTGTCCCGGCAGCGCAGCCATGAGCAGGGGCACCCCGGAGGCTCCAAGGCTGCTTGTCTCCCACCATGCGCTCCCCACGAGCGCCTCTGCCCCCCAAAATGCCTGCCTTTCCTGGCACTCGCGAGGAAACCCAGATCTCGGCTCTCTGCTGTGGCTTTCCACCACAGTAATTTCTGTGCACACTAAAACGCCCACACCCGCCCACGCAAATCAAACAAGCAAACACAAACCTATGAAGGAATCTAGCTCGTCTCCTCTGAGCCAGGCAAAAAGAGAGGCTTGTTGTCATTATCTCTATTTAAGTGCTCGGGAAGCGCTCGGATCCATGGGCCCCTGTTGCGCCTGTAAGTAGATCAGAGAGGTGGAGACCGCAGAGGAAGATGCTCCCACCTACCCCATCGCCCATTCCTGCTCCATGGACACCTTTTTGGAGCTCCATACAAGGAAACTTTAAGCTCACCCAAGCGAAAATGTGCCATAGCAACAGCCTGAATCCAAAAAAGTGTCATAAGGAAGATTTTGAGCAGCATTAGAGCTGGGCGCGCTCTGAGCCCAGGGACCAAACGGGGGAGATTTTTAATCTCGCCTTGGCAGGCAGAAGCCAAAAACCTGATAATTTTTTAAAAAGATGAAGCTGTGTGGTGAATATAGGGGAACGCTTCTCTTTTGCAGGAACCCATCAACAACGCATCCGAAGTCCATCGAGCTTTAAAATGGCTCTGAACCGTCCTGCTTTGGCCTGTGACCCAACCTATCTGCTTCCAGTCCCTCAAGGCTGGAAGAGATTTAAAGAATCACTTCAAAATGAAAAGTCAGCTGCCAAGAGAAGCCCCAAGAGGGATGTATAAACCAAATACCAGGAGACACCTTGCAAGGATAAGGGAAGTCCGACACTGAACAATTGATTGCTCCGACAGGGCAGCGCAGGCAGAAAGTGGGGCCAGGGCAGGCAGAGCCATGCCACAGGCAACAGCGTGGGGAGAAGCTGCCCCGATAATCCCCCCCACTGACATGCAGGGGCTCTTCTGCAGCGATGGCACAGTCTCGAGTTGAGGAAAGGTCCCGTCCCAGCTCCTCTGAGCACCTACAAGGCCCCTGCACCTCTGGGTGGCAAAGGATGGGGCAGACAAAGCCTGATGCATTGTTTTTTGGCAAGGACACAACTCCCCTGGCACAAAGGGCACTTCCCTGGGCAGGGAGAGGCATGGTGATCGCAATATGATGCAGAGGGATGGAACATCCATCCGGATGCCCCCGAATCCTTCCAAGAAACAGCCTGGATTTGTTTTAGAGACCCACTGGGAGAGATGCATCTCCTGGTTCCCCTGCTGTCCCTGTGGCAGCCGTTTGCTCCCTCACCCCTCCGGTCCGGGTTGCTGCTGCCAATTACACTCTTTTGGCATGATCAGGAGCTGTGTAGGCTGGAGCCGGTGAACAAACCCAAGCGTGCTCATTTCAGCCGCCCTGGAAGCAGAGGAGAACGGGAGGTGGGGAAGCGCGGACTTCCCAAATGGAAAAATACAGAATCGGCCGTGGGGAGGGCAGCACTCGGGAAAGACAGGAGAGTTCAAACTTCTAGGTCCAACTAACGCCAGCCGTGGGCACGCTCCTCTCAAGTCCCTTGCTGGGAGGGAACAGAAGAGCGAAGGAAAACCGATGTGACCGCTCGTGGCCACGAGCAGAGAAGGAAAGTTCCTGCCTGAGCTGAGGCAGGGGTGGGGGCGAGACCTCCCTGCCCACGCAGGCAGTCAGGGAGAGGGTCTGGCCGCTCAGCCTGCACCCCAGCCCCAGCTCCCTTCCATGCAGAGCAGGTCAATGCTGTTGACCTGTTCCAGTTCCCGAGTGCCAGAGGACCCGTTCCAGCAGCTCCCGCTTGCAAACGAAAGGCAGGAGACACTCCAAGCCAGAGGGAGCAACCAGGGAAGGAGCGTCCATCCCCAGCCAGGCTCAGAAACCCGCATGCGAGTTTGCAGTCAGTGGAAGCGGAGAGAAGAAGCGCAGAAAGTGCCATGTGGTGCCAGGGAACCCCCGCTGGGGCCGGAGCAACAGGACACTGCAGTCGCAACAGGAACGTGGCCAGGCTGGGACTGTCAGTCCCCACCAGCCACACACCCAGCACCAGAAAAAAAGGCACAATTGCATCCTGCTCCTTGAGTACGAAGGACAAGGAGCCTTCCTGCTCCAAACACTGCTTCCCAGGAAAGCTAGGCACCCCAAGGGAAACGGAAATGCTGAAAAACACACCATTAACACCACTTTACCTGTTTGCCTTTTACAATGTGCTTGGGCACGGGCACTTTAATCTCCAGGTCGCTGTAGTCTTGGGACCAGGCATAATTCTCTCGCACAGCTCCGTTGTAACTGTCGGGGTTTGTTTGGAACTGCTCCTGTCTCCTGGGGGGGGAAGAAAAGGGTGACATGCTAAGTGTTGGACAGATCAGAGCCTGGAGAGAGCAGGAAACCTGAGAGCAGGGTACAAGAAGCAGAAAGGGAGGGCAGAGCCTCTGCTTGGCCATCCTGCGAGCATCCCTAATGCTTCAGGCTGATGCCCACTGATCTCCCTTGCTGCTAGCCCTGTCTAGGAAGGCAGAAGGTTCAGGTGAGCAGCCCCAGGACACAGAGAGACCCCAGACACCCTGCCCGTTGCAGGAGACTCGCACACCCCTCTTCCCCAGTGTGCCGCAACGGAAGTCAGGCTACTAACGGGACAACTGGTGAGACACACGATAATTTGGCTGCCCAAAAGGCGCAGAGCTGGCCCCCGGCTGGCTCGAGGCACCTTCCTGACTAACTCCGCTCAAGTGCAGAGCTCCTCTTCCCCTCCAGCTCCCTGCTGCATCCACTGTGCCCACCCCAGCTGGAGCAGGGGACAGTGTCACGCGCCGGAGGGTGCGTGCTCTTTCCTGAGCCACTGCTGTGGCTGCAGAGGTGGTCGCCCATCACTGCGACCTGGGTTCACCATGAAAAAACAGCTGGTTTTCCTCCCAGTTTTAGCGTGTTTGGGAAAACCATCAGGTGTTGTGACCCGGGCAGCGGCTGACAGAGGTGATGGAGCTGTGGAGCAGGACGCCTGAAGAGCCAGCCTGGCGTGGCACTGGAAGGGGGCAACCGGACAAGTGGATCGCGAGCAACACTTCTAGCAAAACACAGCCACTTCCAGCTGCGGAAATCTCAGGAGAAGGATGAGGAGGCGGTTGTGAGGGTAGGATGGTATCTATCAGATCAATAAGCAATAATCAATACAGTGTTTCCAGCCAAGAAAGGAGATCTCCATCGCACCCGTGTCCCTTTAAACCGCTGGCAGGCCCAGGATCTATTCCATCGAAACCTCCCGGAGAGGGCTTTCAAATAAAATAAAATCTTTCCTAAAGATAGCTGCGGTGCTAACAAAAGGCAGAGTTATTTTAAAATGTTTTGATATGCACCTAGTGCTCAATCTGGAGCTGTATAAACACGGGGCTGCAGCAACTTACGTAAGGGGGGGGCCGGTGACAAGTGGCCCCGGGGGCAGCTGGCTGGCCCCGGGGACCGCATCTCCCTGCGCCCCGCTGTCTTCCCGACACCCCCACACCGAGGGGCCGTCGCCAGCACCAGGCGGGGGTGGCTTCCAGCAGCACGGCGCCCTGAGGATTATGTAAGATCCATCGCTTTTAATTAAATTAGGCTCTAAGATGGTCGGAGGGTGTTGTCGAAGGGGCTGTGTGTACAGACACACACCCTTTTTTTCTTTTTCTTGATGGTTTCACCGGGTTTTACCTGCCCTGTTACAACCACCCACGCCCTGGGGCGGTTTTGATCCAGTTCTCCGGGCAGCGGCAGCGGCTGCAGGCTCCCAGCCTGAAGCCGACGATTTCGGGGGGCACCGCATCACTTTTTTTCGGGCATCTTGGCCTTGCCTGGCGGTCACCCATTGGGTGCCCATTGCCATGGAAACGGGGTTGGCATGGCAGCGCCGAACCGGCGCTGGCGCGGGTTGGCTCCAGCTGTCGGTTTCCCAACCGCCCCCGGATTGTAGGAGTCGAACAGACTGGAGGGCGAGAGGGGGAACGGTGCGGGCAACCGGGGTCTGCGGGGCCCCGCTCTCACCCCGTGGGAAGTAAAGGAGTTGAAACAAAGTGGCGCGTCCCCGAGCATCGTCTGGTGTGTCCCCAGGTCCTCACCTAGAGCCAGCCCAGCGGTGGCACCCGGCCCCGATCTCGGGGCACGATCGTCCCAGAGGCCACCCTGCACAAGCCCCAGGCAGAGAGAAGGGACGTTTCCCTCCCGGGTGAGGATCCGTGTGCTGCCCGGGGCAGCTTGGCTGGTTCAGTGCCCTCGCAGGACGGTGTCCCTGCGTGGTGGGGTCTGCCCGGGCACGGCACAGGTCCACGAGGCTCCTGCCCTCCACCCCGACTCCCTCGGGCTGGAGCAAGCGTGTACGTGGCTGCGTGGTGAACCAGAGGACAAACCTGACCAGGGTTTAAAACCAGCTGGGTTTTTTCCTCCTAAGAGAGCGTTTGCTTCTGATCAGCGTGGACCTGAGCTGCGAGGCAGAGCTCACCGTGCTCCTTGCCGGCGAGACCCCGGAGGGGAGGCATGTCGGCTGGGAGTCGCCATCCCAAGTGTTGTCAGCTCCCTGAGCGCGAGCAAAGAACTGGACAAGAACCAGCAAATGGCTATTTACTTCCAGGCCGTTCTCCCCCCGGCCTTCCCTGGGAAAAGCTCGAAGGCTAAAGGGGGAGGCAGCGAGCCCGTGCTTGGGCCAAGGCTTGTTAGAGGAGATGCAGAGCATCAAAGATGGGAGAAAATCCATCAGCGCAAAGGCAAGGGTGGGTAAGACACCAGCTGCAAATGCCTCACAGCCACGTCATGGATAAATATGATCCCAGGGCAGCCGCTTGCTGCCACAAAGCCACCAGGTCTGTCCTTGATGTGTCTCCTCTTCTTTGGGAGGAAAGTGCTGGGGCTGAGCAGACCCTGGCCAGGTGCGTCCTGGACGTTTTTGCCCTCCCAAGAGCTCGCCGAGCATGATTTCATTGTCCCATGAGGCCACGACTGGCTTCACGGCAGCCCCGGGAGATATCAGCGTTAATGGGGTTACTTCCACAGGGAAACTGAGGCAGGACTTGCTCTGCAATGACTCTGTTGAACTTCTCTTTGCATGGCATTGCTACTGAACAAGCAAAAGCAGTCTTCCTCCCAGCCCCGACCGGCCCCTGCGGGATGGCTCTGTCCTTGCTCCCTCCGTGCTGTAACTAGAGCAGCGTGCTGGGTGACAGAGGAATGTTTCATACCCATCTCTGCCTCCACGCGCAGCTTGCTGGGACGAGCTCAGCCCCACTGCCTCGTCCTCACAGCCCTCCCAGCCTGGCCGGACAACACATGCCCCAGCCAAGCCATTCCCATGCTCAGGCAGCTTTAGCGGGGAGAAGTTTCCCCTTGTACCTAAACCTCCCTCCAGCCGTGGCTGCTTGTCCCAGGGGTGTGGGGACCGGTGCCATTGCTTCTCCGCTCCTCTCTTTCCTAACAGCCAGCCCGAACCCCTCCAGCCCTTCCTGGCGGAAGCCACCGCCACTGATCTCTGCTCCAGCTCTGCTCCCTATGTTCAAAATCCTTGGATGTGAAACTAATGGGGCAACTTTGTGCCCCAAAACCAGATCACAGGGGGAACTCACGAAGGCCTTGGTAAATTCCCCTGCAAGTTTAACTGCCTGCTCTTGAGCAAAGGAGGATTCAGGGTGATGAAGGCAGGCCTCAGCCTCGTTAGGCGCCTCTGACAAACAGCTGACAGCTCTACCATCTCCTGGAGCAACCCTTCCTTTCCTGGAGGTTTTCCAGCCAGATCCTTGCCCGGTCCAACTGTGCTTAGCACACGCCACCCTTCAAGCCAGCGGCACTCAAGAAATTGGACCCAGCTCCTTGGTTGGGAGGCAGCTTCCCTTGCCATCCGCAGGAGACAGCCCCAGCTCACACCAAGGTGGCTCTCCCAGCCAAACCTGTCCCTCGAGTCGCTTCAACAGCACCACCGTGCAGCGGGCGAGAGAATTTCCTGCAGAAACACCATCGCCAGGAGACATCCCCATCCCCAGACCCACCAGGCGAAGATCGAGGCCAGATCCAGAGTGCGGCATGGGTTGGACGGCGAGCCTCCCGGCAGCCTGGAGACAGCATAGCGGCTCCCGGGGCGATGGTCAGCTCACCAGGATGCCGAACCGTCCATCGGGCCAGGGCAAGTGGTGGCAGGGCTGAGGAGAGGGAGGGTGAAAAAGCATCAGCTTTTAAACCCAAGGGTTTGGCACCGCGTGCACTTGGCTGCCGGGTGGTGGGGATGGTGTGGGTGGGTCTGTGTGTTCTGTCTTGTTCTATTTTTGCTCGCAATGTGTCATTTTGGGGGAGGTGAAACCTTTAACAATGCACTGTCGAGAAGCAGCCGATCTGTTTTCCACTCCTAGGAGCCGCACTGCACGGCTGCGCTCTCACTGGTACCAGAGCCATTCCCCTCGCGCGGGGTCAGACCCCCCACAGCAGCGAGGCAGGGCTGCGACCCAAGGAGAGGCGGCGGTGTCACCAGGAGGTGCCACTCAAGTGAGACTGGCCGAGGCAGAGCTGGCCCCGGCGTGCAGGCTGGATGCCCGAGGGTCAAGCTGCACACCAGGCCCCATATACAGATTTCTGAGCATTTCTTATTCCGGGATTTCCAGCTCCGTGGGCTGGTGATGCACGATGAGCAGAGCGATGCGGAAATGGCGACAGAGCAATCCTCTCCCTGCGGACACTCGGCTGAACGCACTTCCGGCCTCAGAGCGCAACAGCTCCAGCACCAGCTCTGTAAAAGCAGCGCCGGACACAAACCAAGAGCAGGAACCAAACGCCGAAGGATTTGTTTTAATGTTTTATATGAGGAGAAGTAGGGCAGCTCATCGAGTTCCTCTTTACTGAGGATTTCTGGTGCAAGAACGCAAAAGTTGAGGAATAGATACAGCAGCACGGGAGCAGCCGTCCATCAGCCCGATGCTGCAGGCTGAGGAGGTGCGGGGGGGGCAAGTGTCATGGGAAGGAGTTAATATGGGCCTAATCGCAATGGACTTTTTTTTTTCTCTGTAAAAAGAAGAAAAGAAAAAAAATCCCAAGGATTTTCAGAACTACTTAAGGAAACTGATCCTCTCAGCCTGGAGCATCTCAGCTTTCCGATGCAGGATCCCTGCCCTCTCGAGAAGCAGGCCGATGGAAGCGCAGGATACGCGGGTTTTGCAGAGTCAGGCACGCCACTCCAACGGCTCAGTGTCCACCGTTGTCGGGGCCGGGGCCCTGCTTCAGCCAGCGCTGGTTCTTCGGCCGAGCAGACCGCTGAGCGCAGGGTGGGGGTCTGCACCTTGCCAGCGGCGCTGCCGCTGCAGAGGGCCAGTACAGCAGATACCCTCCAGTCACTTGGCATTCACAGAAAGCTTCCTCCGGGGCCGGCACTGCTGTTTGCTCTTAGTCAAGGTGAATTATTTACGCAGCTTTAAGGAAAACGTGTCAAGCCAGTTAAGTGATGCAGATGTGGAGGCGGGTGGAAAAGAGAAACAACCTCAACAGCTGAAGCTGGGCAAACGGGACCGGCTGAGGCTGAAGAGGAAGATGTGGGGAGAAAGCCCAGCTGTGAGACAACCAACCCGGTGTACACAGAAACGGAGACCTAGACCCGCTCCCTTCTGCAAAGCTGCTCCTGAAGGAGGTATTTATAACAGTCCTACCCTACCTGTGCTCTGCCATCAACAACACATCCCATCAGGTCCCACAAGCACATCCCAACCGGAAAAGCAAGCCTCTCCCCTCCACGAGACCTTCCTCCGTTTAGAGTGGGGAAAACAGAGGGGAATGGTGGTGTACGGAGTCACCCTGTCAGCAAACAGCAGAGAAAAAACACCCCAGCTCTGTATTTTAACCACTGTCAGAGGCCCCGTGCGATGCATGAAACCTTCTTCAAGCTCGAGAGGTTGCCAAGAATGGAAAGATCTCATTAAGTAATAATGAAGCTCCGAGCAAGTAGGAAAAGAGAAAATCAGGCACAACGTGTCCGTGTGCCTAACCCAAATAAGCATGCAGCAAGCGGGGCCTTCCAGGGAGATGCACTGCACGCCGTCAATCCAGCCAGCATTTATTGCAATGATCAGACGTTTGGATCAAGGCTGTTGCTCCGTGACAGCAGCCTAGAGCGAGTGGCGTCCATCAACATAATTAATCCTGCGTCCCCGGCACTGCGATGACTCAAGGAGGCACCGGCAAATTCTGGAAGAGAAGCTGCTGCTGACAGGCAAGCGCCTCAGGCAGGCTGCCGTGCTGCAAGACACCCAGCATGGCAGCGAGGCTGCAGCGGAGGGCTTTTCCCCTCTGATTTGGGTGGAAACGCCTGCCCTGGGGTGGGTTTCTCCGAGCCAGACGCCTCCACTGCAGCTCCTAGTGCCAGCGCTGACAGGACCCGAGGTGAGGTGGAAGAAGAGCCCTACCTCCTGCACGCCGCAGCCCTGCTCTCTGCCTCGCGCAAGGCGGCAGCGTTTAGATGTTCTGGTAGCTCACAGCTGGCATTGCTTGGCTCAAAGCATCTTGCTGGGCTTCCCAGCGAGCGGGGAGGACGATGTAGAGGAGGGTGAGAGGAGCGTTTGCAGTCTGTCCCCCTGAAACCACTGCAATATGCTCAGCTCTGCTGCTGCAGGTAGCACAGGGCTGCTGGGAACCAGTGCCATGTCAGCAGCCACCACCCTCCCTCCTGCCCTGGCAAAGGCTGGGTCACCCAGCGAGGCTCCTGCTCCCGTCAGACCTCTGGCAGCCTCCAGGCCTTCACACGATCACAAATCCCCTCTCCCTCCTGGGGAAGCACCCTGGACCACACCTGCGTTCAGCCTTCCCAGCGCTAAGGGGCTGCATGCAGCCCACCGGGGTGGAAATCATCACAGGAGAAGCAGGGCGAGGGCCGGCTGAGCTGGGCAGGCGGCAGGTGGATGGCAGGGCCCTCTCTGCATTTGAACGTAAAGACCACGTTCGCCTGACAGCACCAACACGTACACTGGAATACAGATTTCCAGAGCTCCTGACTCCCAGCCTCCTGCTTTCCAGCATGACCAGATGAAAACTCAAAGCCACCTCGAGCCACAGGAAGGTCTGTGCACCCTGTACAGCTTCTGTCAAGCCCCAGAGCTCGAGCTGGTCTACAGCCAGAGGGAAAAAGCCACATCTTTTAAGATGAATTTGAAGAGGGTCAAATGTGCCCTCTGCTCCTCGGGGTCCCAACGTGGGTGCTGGAGCAGCTGAGCAACAGGTAGAGAAGGCAAAAGTTTAACCTCTTTGGAAAGCTGCATTTCCAAAGCTGCAGGGATTGTGTGCGTGGAAAATAGCAGGTCTGTGCTCCTTCTGCAAGCAAGCCGTGAAGGAGCCTCCCCCCACCTCCAGATTTAACATCTTTTGGCATCAAAACATCAGGACCATTGCACTTCGTCTCTCTTGGTTTTGCCCGAGAAGTGCCGAGGCAGGAGGAACGTTTACTGCGGGCTCTCGGCACCTTTGCCGAGGTCCTGGAGGCACCCAGTGTTTCATAAGGGCTCCCTTTGTACAGAACACTTCAGTTAATTAGGTCTCCGGCAAAGCGTTAAGCAAGCTGAATACCAAACCCTTCCCTCTTACAGCTCAATTCACACCCGCAGTCAACAACCCTCGGGATCCACTCCGATCCACTCCGCTGCTCTCTGGCTGTCAGGGAGCTCCAGCCCCGAGCGCAGCAGGGGCCCGGGGCAGGTCCCGGGGCCCTCCTGACCCTCAAGGTTTCTTCCGGCCCAGGTGTGTTTGGGTTGCTGGGGGAGAACAGCCCAAATCCAGTTTTGGAAGGTCTCATTCACCCCTGAGGTGGACAGAAGTTCATCAGTGGCTCCCCAGTTGCCCGCTACCCTGGCCTCAGGGCTCCCAAGCACATACCTCCAAGGCACAGCCTTGGTGGTCCTGCTCTCAAGAGAAGACTGAAAAATGGAAGCCCATGGCTTCCCCCTCAGTCCTGTAACTCAGGCACACCCCAGCCAGGCCGTGCAGCCCAGGCTCCAGCCTGTGGTGCCCACCGTCAGCTCTAAAGAAAGGTCTCCTTGCCTTCAGGAAGCCTCAGATCTTCGACTCATCACCAGGATGGGACCAATGACCAAAAACAGAGCACATCAAGACACTTTCCCCCCTGTATCATGTCATATCATCAAGCCTTGACGATGCTGTGGGGAGAGGGGGCCAAGGCTCCCCTGTACAAGGTGTCCAACATACCACCCACATGAGACAATGCCTTTACTGCCCGACCCAGCAGCCAAACAGCGAATCCACCCAACCCGCAGCAGCTGGAGTCCCACCAGTCCCACCACGCAGGACCAAGACGCTCTGCCCCTCTCCCTGCCAGGTGAGAGCCTTGTTCTTTTCCAAGCTCGCACTCTTCAGGGGAGCTTTTAGCCTTCCCTTTTGGTTTCTGAGTTATTTACGGAGCCATTCGGCTGAGCCAACTTACTGACATTAGGCGAGTTTAAATGCCACCGCCAGCTCGCAGGAGAGCTCCGGAGCGTCATCACCAGAGGGCTAGATTTCACTACTGCTGGGATATTTAGGTCAAGGACAGCAGGACACGCTACCATTCGGAAAAGTCTCCTGGGATCTTTATTGTTTGCAGAGCTTACACAACCTTGGGTTTCAGAGATCTCCTCTGAGAGACCTACGCGCAGCCAAACCGGGCTGGATTCAATTACAGCTCCCCTGGGAAAAGGGGATAAGGCCAAAGAAATCCACTGGGACTGAACTGTGGGACAAGGTGGTCTCTCAGACCCTCACACCACCGACACGACTTGGCCCAATCTCTCTTGGCACTCGACAGCACAACGGGGCCGTGCCAGACCTGTGCGCTCGTGGTAGTTTTCCACATTATGGCGCTTCCTTTGGTGAACAACGTGATATTAAAACAAGCAAACAGATATTGCTTTTTTAAATAAGAATCAGGCACACGCTGTCCCTCGGCCTCCAGCCCTGGGATTTTCTGCTTGTTAAGAGAAAAATTTATAGGTTTTAATTTAGTTATTTTTGGTCCCGGGACCTAATTTTGGAGCTCAGTACCTTGGTAGGGCAACCAAAGCCCTAAGCGATTCAGTGCGTGACACGGGAACTGGCACTCCGCTGCTGATCTCAGCAACCCAACCGGAGGAGTCCGATTCCCTGTGAAAGAGCTGGAAAATTGGGCCCTGACTGATTCCTCATCAGCTGCAAAAGGCTCGTTACAGTCGAGGGCTGCACCAGACAGAGGGCTGTGGGGATCTCATTCTTGGCTCAAGCATTTCAGCCCTTTGAAAAGATGCTTCCCGAGCAGTTGAGTTTCCACCGCTATGGGAGAAGGCTTACATATTGAAATAATTCTCCCAGCAGGAAGCTACAGCCTCTCTCCATTGCAAGAAGAAAGACTCCGCTTGGCAGGGAGGACTTAACTTAAAGAGAAGTTTCCCCGCTTCCTCCAGTATAACCTGGACACATGCTCCTAGAAACCAAACACGACAGCACCACAAGTCCAGCACTGCAGCTCCCGAGAGCGAAATGGCCTTGTGTTACACGACGAGCCAAGGACACGCTGCCTTTCCTCTCCTGGGCATGTTGGAGGAGGGAGGTCTGGCCAACACAGGGCTTTTGAGCAGCGAGGCTTGAACGAAGCTCATGTTCGCAGCCAGAACAGGCTGCAGCTCCCACCTGGAAAGCTGGTCATCAGCACTGGGGAGCGCTGGGAGGGGAGGAAAAGGGTTTGAGTGATGCCAGTTGACTGGGGGGGGACCATGTGCCTGGAAAAGGGTTTCCTGGCCCCACTGGGACAGCCCAGGAGCAAAGAAACGGGGTAGGAAGTGGAGAACCCTGATGGGTTCACACACACGCAGAGCATGGGGAGGGCTCTCGCCGCCCCAGCATCAGCAAGGAACACCGGAGGATGGTGTAGGACCAGGAGGAGCACAGGGATGCTTAAGTGAGAAACAACCAAGAAAATGAAGACTCTTCAGCCTAAAAACAGGCTGAAAGCAGGAAAGAGATATGATAGGAAAACCCCACACGGGGTGGAGAAGGGAAATGGGGAACCGCTTGCTGCCTCTCCACCTGCGCAGAAACAAAAGCTGCACACGGTGGTGCTGTACGGTGGTGGACCTGCTGCAGGACGCTGCCACGGAGACCCCAGGCGTGCGAGGGCTGAAATTCAGAGACAAAAGGAAAAAAATCCACCGAGAGACACGAAAGACCAAGCGCTCACTCTGGCTCAGAAACCTGCTGAGCCACAATTTGCCGGCAGCAGCGGGAAAACACGGAGGCAGTATCACCGCACGCTTGTACTGTTCTTCTCCTCTTCCCCAAGCGTCTGCCGCTGATGGAGACAGGATACGGGGCCAGATGGAGCTCGGCTGTACCAGGTCAGGCCGTTCTCCGGAGGTCTGTCTGGCTCCTGCTTGTGATGGGCCTCAGCCGCGCCGGGGGAATTCCCTGCACGCAGCCCCGGGTGCCTTGCGGCACCTCTGCGCAGCTCACATGCGCAAAAGGAATCAGAACCAGGACAGACTCTCCCTTAAATATGGATCAGGATCAGCTCCATCTTTCTGGGTCAGGCTGGAAGAACAGCACGGACCCTGGGCTCCTGCTGTGAGCTCACCTGGAAAGCCCACAGGGACATCGGGGAAGGAAACCAGTTTAACCGGCCTCTGGTCTGGACAGGTCCCAGACAGAGCTTGCTGAACAGGAGCATCCGTGGGCTCCACTCCCTTCCCTTGCCTGTTCTTCCGGAAAAGGCTTGAGAGAAGAAAGCTTGCGGTAACGCCGCCTCTCAGTCAAACAAAACCAGCCTCAAAGCCAGCAGCATGCAGCGATACCTCCTCTCCACAGCCCTGCTCCTCCGCTGAGGGTGACCAGCAGTGAAATTCCCCTCCCTGGCACCCCAAGGAGAATGAAGCCACACCAGAAAGCCCATCCTGCAAGCACCTTGCAACGAAAAAAAATCCATCTGGGCTTTCGGCAAAGCCAAGCCGTTGCTAAGTCGAATTACATTCACACAGGAGCCTCGCGGAAATTTCCCAGAGCACTGCTGTGTCATCTCAGGGATGCTCCCCAGTGTGCTCTGCAAAGGGTTAATGCCAGGGCGCACGGGCTCCGAGCTGGAGCGTCAGAAAAGTCAGCTCACCCGATTAACACATTTCAGTTCAATTTTGCTCTGCTTCTCGCTAGGGACAGCGAGCCAGAAAGTACACAAGTGATTTTTGTAGGTCATTGCCGAGCCCTGCCACCCACTTACGGGGACAGCAGAGCAGGGAGCGGGCAATCGGCTCCAAGGCAGAGCTCACCTGGGCTCTGCTGGCCAGCGAGGGCCAGGACGGGGCGCAGGCAAAGCTGCTGCCTGTTCGTCCCCTTCCCCAGCACAACCGCACTGCATGCACAGGGTGGGGGGAGTCTCTTCCCCAGGTCACACACAGCGGAAGACCGGCAGGGTCTCCTTCGAGGCCTGACCAAGGCAGTGGTGGAGCCGCGAACAGCCCCCGTCTCACCACAGTCCCCTCCTCCAGCCTCTTCTTCCCTCTCCACACCGAAGGAGGTGAACAGTCAGGCCGTGGAGGCCCCAGGGTTTCATTCTGCTCTGGCTCAGCAATGCGAGTCACCGTGCCAAGTCCCCCGGCAGCAGCCACAAACCTTCCTCAGGGATGAGGTGCTGCATGTCCTCCTCAGCCCGCCCAGCGCTCACCGGTGCTCCGTGTCCCGCTGGTCCCATTTCGAGCCCCGGGCACGCTGTGCACAGCCAGGCAACCCGACCTGGGGCACGTGGGTGCCAAGGCTCCACACCAGCCTGCTCCAACCTGAGCCGTGGCCCTACACAGGCCGGGGAGCGGAGGGATCAGCTGCTCCCCCAGCTCCCCAGGGAAGGCAGGAGCCAGGCTGGAGTCACCTGGAGGGAACCATCATCTTTTGGGGGAACCCAAAATGTTCAACATCCGTCCACCCCTAAAGATCCTTCTCTAGGAGACCTCCCCGGCCTGACAAACTGCTCTTTCCAGTGGGTCGTTATCCCAAGATCCAAGACAGTGTCTAACAGAGCACCCCAAACAGCCCAGTGCTGAGCACGCCTGGCCAGAGCACCTGGGAGAGATGCAAAGGCTGGATGGAGAAATACATGAAGGTGAGGCATTCACCATCAGGCACAGGCTTCCAGAGCTGCCGCTCCTAACCTCCTGCCACCACCTCTTGCCTGCACACGGAGTAACCCCCGGGATGGGGCTCGTGGGACAGCGGGAGGAGAGCTTTCCCTCCATTCATACTCGGAGAAAGAAAGGAGCAGAGGGGAGCCAGGAACCAGACTCAGAAAGCACAAGCCGAGCGCCCAGGCCAGGCTGCGCAGTGCCACACGTGGGCTGCCGGGCTCTATTTTAAATGCTGTGTGGCAAATATATGCAGGATGAAATCCAAGCTGGGGGAAGGGGAGGGTGCTGGGCGGCAGAGGTGTTCAAAATTAGGAGCTGAGCTCAGGCGAGGATGGCTTCTGGGAGCAGATGGGGGAAGAGCCGGAGCCTGTGTGAGATGTGCAGCTGCAACACCGGCCCCGGCCACGCGCTCCTGGGATGAACAGCCCCGTGGTCGCGGCTGCAAGGGGGGCACGCTCCCCTCTGCCCTCCCGGCAAGGTGGGGAGAGCACGAGAGCCGCAACGGCCAGGGAAGGATGGTGAGGGTGCCCACGGCAGGAGCCGGCTTCTTCAGCGGCACAAAGGAGAGCTCTGGTCCCCCTCGGCACAGCTCCTGGCACATGGGTCACCCCAAAGACACCCCAGTCCTCAGTGAGTTTACAGGGCGGCCTTCCTAGCAGAGAGGAACTGCATCACCTGCATTTCACAGGCGGGGAAGGTGAGGGATGTGGGGAGACCTGGCTGAGGCCCTGGCAGAGCAAGGAATTGGGCCCTGCTACCCTCCTCGCCTGCGGGCAATCCTTCGCACCCGCAAAGCCGGCTTGATTCTGCTCTCCCCTTCTGAATCGACCCCAAAAAAGCTGTTACCATCTCGCTGCGCTTTGCAAGATGCTCACGAACAGCGCCCCAGCACCCAGGCGCACAGTGAGGCTCTGATGGGAGCTGGCAGATCTGGGATGGTACCTGCCCTACATTTACGGAGCAGTCAGGTTGACAGAATGAGCGAGTTTTTATATAGATTTTGGTGGCAGCGGTTTTCTTCACCGGTGGCAGGGGGGGAGGAAGGGAGCTGGAAAATATTTTCATTTAAGCTCTTTTCTGCATTCATGCTGCCAGAGTCGCGCATTATTCATGCGCCCCTTGTAACCAGGCTGGTGGCTCTGGGTTTTGCTCAGAAGGGGCTGTGCAGAATTAAGCAGACGGTTAAATTATTAATAGTCTGTCGGGGGGTGCCCTGGACGCCCGCTCCTGGTCCCTGCTGCCTTTTGGGGGGCTCCAGTGCCCCCCAGAGGCACAGAAACCAACTACAGCCGTTTGACAAACCTGTTGGCCACTCTGCCCTACTTAGAGCCCACGGACACCCTGTTCTCCCGGCCTGGAAACCACTGGGCTCCGAAGCCTCACTGGACAGGTCCTCCTGCACCCAGTCTCACCCACCACGCACCCAAACTGGGCAGGTGCCAAGGGGGCTGCAAGTTTTACCCCTCCAGTGTGTTTGGGGCAGGGGGAGCAGGCGCAGGCAGGGAGAGAAAAGGGAGAAAAGCCCGTCGGGCAGGGCAGAAGCCGCAGCGGCACCTGTATTCAGCTGAAGGCACCTTCTTTTCATGGTTAGGCCGGTGGGAGAGCTGCCATGCAGGGCTTTGCATTTGATGCCATGTCTGCAGGCTGCAAAACAGCATCTGAGAGTCTGAAATTTGTCATGGGCCACTCTCCGGCTGTGCCAGGACAGATGCTCGAAGGGTGGAGGATGCAAGGGCCGGGCTTTGCACCCAGCTGAGCATGTAAGGCCGGCTCTCCCCACTCGCAGCAGAAACCGTCCCCGTCAGACACGTCTTGCCCCCGCACCAGCCCTCAGCTTCCTTCCTAATCCCTCCAGTTTCCTTCCCACAGCCTTGACATCTGTTTTCAGGCAGCTAAATACCACTCGCAACGGCTGCTGCCCCCACAACAAAAGGCCTGAGTCGTAATTTCATGTGGCAGAATGCAACAACCGTGGACTGCGAGGGGGCAAAAGCAGCTGGTGCTCAGGCCAGCCCCAGCTCCTTCCCACTCGTGGCCTCACGTCTCTCCTTCTCCTTTCCGTTTAGGATAAAGCCGGGCTGGAAACGCACAGGTCAGCGCCGCGGCCACACAGCCCGGCTGCAGAGACCTGCCAGCTCTAACGGCTTTTTTTGGCTCGTTAATTTTGCACTGGGAGAGGTGTCAGACTGACAGCCCCGGGGACAATCTTTCTTTCACAGGACAGCTCTGGCACAGGCAGCAGAATGTGGCTTTTCAGGTGATTTCTTTTTTGGCTTCTGGCTTATTTTTATCCTGTGGGATGTGTGTCAGACCGGTCAAGTTAAGTACAAGTCCTTCTCCTCTTTCCCACTGGATCAAGTTACTCGGCAGGCACTTTGCCCGGGCGCAGCCGGCACCCTTCCCCTTCCATCCGATGGCTGCCACGCTCGGGCCCTCCTCTCTACCACTGTCTGGAGCCGAGGCTGCAGGCTCTGACTCCGCCACAGTCCTGCCACTTATCGTTCCACTGCCCCCAAGATTTTGGTCCTCAGATCACCCCTTCCACACGCCAAGGGCCGACAGCCCCCAAAGTCTGGGCTCCAAATCCCCTCTGCCCCTCAGGGGCATTGGCCCTCCCAGTCCTTCCAGGAACTGGGGCTCTCCCAGGAAAGGCTGCTTCTCTCCAGTGGCTTGCTCTCACCACTGATACGTCTAAACCTGGCCCAGAGGACAGGGATCACTGGCCCAAGCTGTCCTCCTTGCCAAGCACCAGTGGGACAGGGGGGATTCGCTGCGGTCCGTCCCCAACGTACGACCAGGAAAGCAGCGGTGAGTGGGTGGGGGGCGGCGCGGCCATTGCGTGGGGCTCTGACCATGAGAGACACCGGGGAAGGAAGGGGGAGACAGTGGTCTGCCACGGCCCGCTCGCGGCTTCCCTCCCCGAGGCGAGGCAAAGCACTGACTCGGGCAGCGAGGAGACACAGGAGCTCGAAACTCAATGGCGTGTGAGGCCCCAAGAGAGGGTGAGACAGCTTTGCCTCGGCTCGGGGTCAAGGTGACGCCCAGGGAAGGATGAGCAAGCCCTGTACAGGTAAGCGGTTCACAAAGGCCATGCCGGCCTGCTGACACTCACCTCCCGCTGCTCAGTGGACAGAGCTGAGCTGGAATAGTCACAGATACCCTGGAAGGACTTTGAAACAAGGACATTTTTGTAAAAACCAAGGCTGCTTAGCCCCGTTTGAAAGTGACTGAGTCTGGTGAAAGAAGACAGATGAAGAGAAAACGCTTTGCAGCACTTGATTGATCTTCAAAGTTGGTTCTGCTCTGAGCAAAGGGTTGGGCCAGAGACCTCTGGAGGTCTCCAAACCCATTTTTTGCCACGCGTATTTGATGCCGTGCCTGGCCTTGCTGCCTGACATGCAGCCAGGCCTGCCCACACCGACTCGCAGGTACTGTGGGTATCTGTGCAAGCTCCTCGCTGGCTGCTGGGATGTCTCACAGCACGCCAGGGGAGTCCGACACCGGATTTCCATGAGAAAAGGGTTACAGGATGGTGCCAGGGTTTCCCAGAGCTGTGACAGACAGGACCATCAGCCCAGCTGCGCTACGGCAAGCGTGGGAAAAGGGACACTGCTTACCGCAGCCAGCGCAAGGAGAAGCTGCACGGACCGGCCCAGCTCTGCGGGGCTGTGTACAGGGACGTGCCACCCTCCCTGCTCAGAGCGGAGGGGGAGACACCAAACCACCCGTAGGAGAACAAACCCCTGCCTTCCCGTGGGGAATTACACGACGTCTCCGACCACAGGAGCCCACAAGGGAAATCCTCGCAGCCTCCCGAAGGGCTGAGTGCCCACAGAGGAGGGCCACCCCCCAAAAAAAGGGATGTACAGCAGGACAGCAAACACCACCTTGGTGTTTTTGCCTCTCCCCTGCCAGGAGCACGAAGAAAGTAAGAGACCCTTACGTGGGCAGTTCTGCTGGCCGGGGCTCCGCCGGGGCAGCAGCCCCCGGGGGCTCTGCCGACACAGGACTGGGGGCTGCGTCCTGGGCTATGGCCGACTCCTGCATCCCCGCAGCTCCCGCAGCATCCGGTGCTGGGACATGCTCCACTGTTGTCTCTACCTCAACCTCCTGAGCCGCAGGGGACAGTTTCACCCTCTCAGCCGATGCAGCAGCCTCCTCCTCCTCCTCCTTCTTCCTTAGCTTTGCCTCCAGC
This sequence comes from Ciconia boyciana, assembly GCF_034638445.1. NCBI lineage: Eukaryota > Metazoa > Chordata > Aves > Ciconiiformes > Ciconiidae > Ciconia > Ciconia boyciana. The sequence goes on along the minus strand of NC_132958.1, from coordinate 150,828 downwards.
TCTCGGCGCCTCTTCTCATCATCCTGCCGGGCCATCCGCTCAAAGACTTTGAACGCCTGAAAGATAAAAAGCAAACCGAGCAGGTAGTCAAGCTGCCAAGTTCTGCCTGAGAAGCTGGGGGAGAAGAAGAGGAGAAGCATCGGACAGCTGGGGCACTCATTACTGTCCCTCCCTCTCTGGACACCACACGCCCCCCACTCCCTACACCGAGTTGCTTCCATCGCCAACAAAACCAGCCACCGACTATTTCAAAACTCACGTAGCCACAATAAACACATCTCAGGAGAAAGCCCGAGTTCCTGGGAGCTGCTTTGAAATCACTGAAATCCCTCTGCCGCCGGGAAAAGGGCTGGTTACTCCAGGGAAAAGCAATGAGCTCTGACTCCGGGCTGGGAAGGGGGTTCCGAGGGAACCGTCGCCCCCCCAGCCTCCCCTCGCACTGCGTTCCAGCGCTCACCAAGGGGCTGTTTGCAGACCCAAAGCTCAGACTAAACCTCCGAGGCACAAATGGGATGAGCTGCCCCAGCAGAAGGTGGAGGGCGGCTTAGCTGGTGCTGGCTGAGCCTGAAGGGACTCAGAGCTCTCTTAGCCGGCACAGGAGAAGGAGCAGAGTGACCTTATGTGGGGTTTTGAGCCAGAACAGACTGATTCAGGCCAAAAACATGCACTTGCTCAGAGAAAAGCCACCCCTCCCCACCCCCAGCGGTGCGGCAGGTGAGAAGGTCGCTGCCCAAGCCAGTGGCAGCAGGGGAATGTGTAATCCCACCCTGCAGTTTGCTTCTAGCTGTGCCCGCCTAGCGCAGGCCGGAGTTAAACCCGCAACTGCGGGACACAGTCGAGGGAGACACAGCCGTACGGGACCTGCGCCTGCTCCTTGAAGGAACCGAAGCTTCTCCCACCCAACTGCCAGGGCATTTCTCACTGTAAACACATGCTGGAAAGCAAGCGAGCCTCGAACACAGCCCTCCCTTGCTTCCTGGGAATATTTCAGAGCCAGCTCCAGTGCTTCCAGTGGGAGACCAACCCTAAGCCACACACCCGCCCACGGCATCACTCGATCGAGTCTTCCTCCGGTCACAGGAAGTGCAAGGCAAAGGGACAGTGCCGGGAGGGCTCTCGCCAGCGCCAGCAGAACAGGAGCAGCTTTATCGTGGTGCGTGCTCATGCCCCTCACACCATGCTTCTTCCCCACGTGGGGACCAGCCCCTGGGACGAGGATGCGGGAGAGGCAAGTGCCGGGCATCGTCCCCGCTCCATTTGGCTCTTTCTTTGCAATCGCTTTTACTCTGCGTGCAGCCGGGGTGCCCGTTCCCAGCTCCTTCTCCCCAGCTGAAGCCCCAGCTCAAGCCAGCCCCACACAGAGCATGCAGAGCGACAGCTCAAAACTGTGTCCTTCCCCTGGGCTGCAGCCAAGCTGGGACAGGGGATGAGTCCCTTCCAAACTGCCCCCCCACATCCTCCCTTCACTCCGGGTCCCTGTGGCTGCAGCTGCGAGGCCGCCCTGGCCAACACCTTTCCAGGGAACGAAAGCTGGAGCCACAGCGCTGCAGCTCCCTCCTTGTGCCCAGGCTCAAAACGGTCCCTGGGGCACACAAGAGATGGCCCTCCCGCCATCACTGCCCTGCTGCTGAGTGGTTTGGGCTCCGTGCTCTCCCCTCTGCAGCCTGAGACCTCCCTGGGCTCCCCGCTCGCCTGCAGAGTCCAGTGCACTCCCACGGCACAGACTAATCCTGGGACACAGGGACGTGGGGGCCGGGGGGTGATGAGGACCCCTTCATGCCACGGACCACCGCAGGGAGAGGGGCAGGGATCTCCCTCAGCCTGCCTGCGTCACCCCCCGCCCTGCCAGGCCTGGGAAGGGAAACTCGCCCGGTCCGAGCAGACAAACACCCCAAATGCAGCCTCACCCCTAGTTTTATGAGCTCGTTTCCTCCCTACTAATAAAGATTAATGACAGCCCAGAAGAGCCCTGAGTCAGAGACCTCCAGCGCTGCCCCAGCACCGAGCCCAGCCCCGTCGGGCAGCAAAAACAGCAGCTCAGGGCTTTTGCCATCCCTCGCCCACGATTGAGGCGAGCCCAGTGCTGGCCACGAGCTCCCGCTGAGCAGAGCCCAAACCACCCCCACACGACTCCGAGGCCCCCGCCTGCCCTCGGCCGCTCTCCAGGCTCCCTGCTCCCACGGCTCACGGTGGCAGCTCCTCACGAGCCCGGCCTGTCCCCTGGGCCGCCGGCAGCCGTCCTCAGCCGGGGCCAAGCTCCGAGAGGGGCATGGCACCCCAGCTCTTTCCATGAGGGTCTCGCAGTCCCCGCCTGCCCCGGGGCTCCTCGTCTTTTTACAACGGTGACGCTTCCCGTCCATGCCAGCATCCACCCCCCGCCCGACCTGCCAGGACACCTCTCCCGCCTCCCCCTCCCCGGGCAGAGTCGGCTACCCGGGGGCTGCTGTGCTGTCCGGCCCCCGTTCATGGTCTGCCCTGTCCTGCCCGGATCTCCACCGCAGCTGCCACAGAGCAGACACCCGCCCAGCCACGGGGAACACGGCCCGCTCGGCTCGGAGGGGACAAACACGGCCGGTGAGGCCCAGCGACCGGCACAACGCCGGCCGCCGCGGCCTCCGCCTCCCGCCCGACAGCCAGCACGCCGGGCCCCGTCGCCTCCACGGCCTGCCGAGGACCACCGGCCCCGGGAGACCCTCAAGGCCGGGAGGGTGCAGCAGGCCCGGGCGCCCAGCCGGTACCTGGAGAGCCATGGCCTGCGCCGCGCCGGGCGGGAAGCCCAGGCGGTCCCCGGGCCGCAGGAGGAGGCGGTAGAAGTCGGTCTTGCGGTAGAGGAAGCCGAAGAGGACGCGCAGGAACTCCTCCACGTTCCCGACGTGCTGCAGGATCCCCAGCAGCGCCTGGTCGTACATGTCGGTGAGCGCGGCCGCGGCCTCCATGGCGGCTCCGGGTCCGCTGTCACGGCAACCGCGCCCGGCCGCGCTTCCGGTCCTCCCCGCGCCGTCCCCCGCACTTCCGGTCTGGCCCCTCCCCGCGCCTCGGCCCGCCCGGAACCCGCGCCGCGCCGCGCCGTTCCGGCCGCCCCGACGGGCCCCCTCCGCCCTGCTGTGGTTCACAGGGGACCCCCAGCCCTCCAAAAGTGGCAGTGGCACCCCCTGCCCCCCCGTGACACCCATGGGACCCCCTCGTTCCCCCCCAGTACCCAGGGGACCCCCGAGAGTGGCCGTGGGACCCCCAGCCCCCAGTGACACCATGGGCCGCCCCACTTCACTTCAATACCCAGGGGACCCCCAGCCCCCCAGTGTCACCAGTGCCTCCCTGCCCCGCTGTGGCACTCAGGGGACACCCAGCCCCCAAAGCGGCAGCGGGACCCCAGCCCCCGATGGCACCAGTCCCGTCCCCCCGCCTCACTCCAACAGCCAGGGGACCCCAGGCCCCAGTGGCACCAGTGCCCCCCCGCTGTGCTGCAGTACCCCGGGGACCCCAACACCCCAAGGGTGGCAGTGGGACCCCCGCCTCGCTGCGGCCCCCACCGCCCCCCGGCCCCAGCCAGGGGGGACACGGGGACACCTCTTGGCCTGGCCCTGGCTGGCCCCAGCACAGGATCCTCATGGGGCACGGCACCCCACCGGCCCGCGCGCTCTGGGGGGCCCCGGCGGCAGGTGGGGCTCCACGGCTGCCGCCGTCACCCCATGGCGGGGAAACCCCAGCCCCACACTGGGCCTGGTGGGACAGGCCACCGTGACCTCTGGGGTGTGGGGGTCCTGCCCCTCAGGAGCGTGAAGGTGGTCTGCTTCCCCCCCTCCAGATCTGGGGGGGGCACAGGGTCCTTCAGGCCCTCGTGGGTGGGCAGATCCCCCGGCTTGAGCCCCGCACCCCATCGCCAGTGTCCCCCCCGTCCCTGTCCCCCCACGGCTCCATCCCCTCTTTGGCCTGACGCCCATGTCCCCGTGCGCCCCCCTGTCCCCAGCCATCCCCTCCCCATGCCTCCCATGCCCCCCATTCCCCCCCGTATCTCCCCATGTCCCTAGCCACCCTGTCCCCGTTCCCGTGTCCCACCCACCTTGTCCCCATGTCCCCTGTTAGGGTCTGTTTGCATCTCTCAAATTTACAGGACAACGTTCTCTGTAAATTAAACTTTACTTTATGACCTCATTAGGAAAGAAGACAAACGCACAAACAAGGGCTCCAGCCCCTCTGCACAGACCCATCCAACTCCTGAACTCACTCACGCGTCGCTTGCATCAAGAGCTTCTCACCCGCAAGTTCTCTAATTCATAACTCGTAACTTAGACCTTCTAACTCCTGCTCCTATGAGGTGGGAGAGGGTGAGGGCGCTCGTCCTTCCTCCTTCTCCTCCTCCTCCTCCTCCTCCTCCTGCGGCACGGGCATCCCCTGCATCGCATCGGGAAGCAGGAGCGCTCAGCAGCCTGGCTGCTGCTGGATGCCGGATCCCCTTCCAACGCTTTCTGGGTGAGCTGACGTGTTCCTGCCTCCCAGCTTGGGGGGTTGGTCTGCACCGCTTCAGGAGACAGCGGGTTCTGCAGAAACTGCCGGACAATCGATACGGAAGGATGCCGGCTGCAGGAGAGCCTTCAGGGAACCCTTCGGGGGACCCTCAGGGGGACCCTCAGGGAATGCCCTTCAGGGGACCCTCTGGGCAACCCTTCAGGTGACCTTCAGGGGACTCTCTGGGGGAGTCTCCATAGGGGTCTCCATTGGAGTCTCCTCTGAACTATCTGTGGGACTCTCTGGAGGACTCCCCTTTGAAGTCTCCGTAGGACTCTCCTGAGAAGGCTCCACGGGACTCTCGCCAGGTGGGGAGCACCGCCGCCACCCCACCCTGCTTCTTCTTGCGGTCCAGCAAGGGGGACGTTGCCAACCCCCCTAGGAGGGATCGGTGTTCCCCAGCATCGCTGCTGCCACTTGGTCCTCGGGGCAGTTGCCCTCCGCCCCCTACTCAGAGAATTCGGGGAGCTGGTTGAAGAAGATGGTGCTGTCGGGGACGCTGGGGACATTGGGGACGTTGGGGATGGTGTCCTTGCCGTCCGTGGTGTTGAGCCAGGTGAGCATATTGTGGATGTTGGTGATGTCCGTGGTGAATGACTGCTGGTCCTGCACCTGCAGGTTGTCCCCTGCCAGCTCAGGAAGGTCTCTGACGGCTTCTGGGTGCTGCCGGGCGGGGTGTGGAGCACAGGGGGGCCCCGCACCCCATGCTGAGCCGGGGGGCGGCGCGGTGGCGGGGGGCCAGGGTGGGCAGGGACGTGCAGCAGGCAGGAGCCCGTGGGGCTTTGCCTGGTCCACGGCCCACGGCCCCAGCCCCATCGGCTGGTGGGGCACCAGTGTCCCTGGCAGCATGGCCAGGGCGGTGAACCTCATGCCAGGCACCTCCAATGCCATCGGCAGCTGGAGAGAGAAGCTCTCTGTTGGGGGAAGCGAAGGGGGGTGATGGGGTGAGATATTGGTGGGCAGAGTGGCTGGGGGGTTACCTGGAGGGCAGGAGCACCAGGAGGAGCGGGAGCCTGCTGCTGTACCTGCCGTGGCACTTGGTCAGGGTGGGGCAAACAGCATTGTGGGGGTCCTGTCCTCACGGCAATCATGATTGATTTTTCATCCCACAACAACTTCCTGTTGAGAAGAGAAGAGAAGAGAAGAGAAGAGAAGAGAAGAGAAGAGAAGAGAAGAGAAGAGAAGAGAAGAGAAGAGAAGAGAAGAGATTTCAGCTGGAAGGGACCTACAACGATCATCTCGTCCCACTGCCTGACCACCTCAGGGCTGACCAAAAGTTAAAGCACCTTATTAAGGGCATTCTCCAAGCACCTCTTAAACCCTGACAGGCTTGGGGCATCGACCGCCTCTCCAGGAAGCCCGTTCCCGTGTTTGACCACCCTCTCGGTAAAGAAATGCTTCCTCATGTCCAGTCTGAACCTCAGAGGACATTCCTTCCAGCCCTGTCACCAGCTTGGTTGCCCTCCTCCGGGTGCTCTCAAGGACCTTCACACCCTTCTCAAACGCTGGGGCCCAGCACCGCACACAGCTCTCCAGGTGAGGCCGCACCAACGCTGAATACAGCGGGACAATCCCCTCTCTTGACCGCCTGGCCGTGCTGTCTTGGATGTCCCCCAGGATGCCCAGTGCTCCATCTATCTAGACCCTCTGCAAGGCCGCTTGTCCCTCAAGAGAGTCAACAGCACCTCCCAGTTTGGTATCGTCAGCAAACTTGCTCATGGTGCATTCAACTCCTGCATCCCGATCCCCGATAAATGTAGTGAACAGCGCTGGCGCGGGGACGGAGCCCTGAGGACCACGCTGGTGAGCGGTCGCCAGCCCCATTCCCTGCAGCCCTTTGAGCCCTGCCGTCCAGCCAGTTCCTCACCCGGCGCAGCGTGAACTCGCTCATCTCACAGCTGGACAGCTGGTCCACAAGGATGCTGTGAGGGACAGGATCAGAAGCCTCACTAAAATCAAGAAAAATTATCTCCACCACCTTCTCTTCACCCGCTGGGTGGGTGACCTTGTCGTAGAACGGTATCGAATTGGTTAACTGCGATGGTTTCCCATCCCCATGATGGTTTCCCATCTCAACGATGATTTCTCAGCCCCATGATGGTTTCCTATCCCAACAATCTCCCATCCCCACAATGATCTCCCATCCCAATGATCTCCCACCCCAATGATGATCTCATGATCTCCCAATGATCATCTCCCATCCCAGTGATCATCTCCTATCCCAATGATGACCTCCCATCCCAATGATCTGCCACCCCAATGATCTCCCATCCCCACGATGGGTTCCCACCCCAGTGATGGTCTCCCACGCCACGATCTCCCACCCCAATGATCATCTCCCACCCCACAATGATCTCCCACCCCAGTGATCACCTCCCACCCCAGTGATCACCTCCCATCCCAATGATCTCCCAACCCATGATCTCCCACCCCAGTGATCACCTCCCACCCCAGTGATCACCTCCCACCCCAATGATCTCCCACCCCACGGTCTCCCACCCCAGTGATCACCTCCCATCCCCACGATGATCTCCCACCCCACGCTCTCCCACCCCGGGGATGCTCTCCCACCCCACGACGCCCCATCACTCCCGTGATGACGTTTCGGGAGCTCTTCCCCCGCCGGGGGCGGGGCGGGGCCGGGGCGGCGGTGCCTGCTCCCAACCGCCAGGCGGCGCCACGCCTCCAGCCGCCGCGGCGCAGGGGGCGTGGCCTCCTCTCCGGGGGCGGGGCCGGCGGGGCCGCGGGAACCAGGCGGCGGAAGCGGAAGTGGCGGGCGGCGGGGGGGCGCCGACATGGCGGGCGGCGGGGGGGCTGCGGCGGGGCTGGCGTGGGCCGTGGGGCAGCCCCGCGGCCGGTGCTGAGGCGCGGGGGGGCGGTGGGCGCGCTGTTCCTGCCGGCCGCTCTCCCCTTCCTGCCGGCCGCTCTCCCCTTCCTGCCGGCCGCTCGCCTGGGGGGGTGGACAAGTCCTGAGCCCCACAGCGCGCGGGCTCTGCGCTTGCTCTGCCACCTCACCCGCCCCTGGCCCCAGAGCCGGGGTACCGACGGGAGACCTCGCCGGTCCTGAGACCGGTAACGACGAGCAGCCGCGCTGCACGAAACCGGCCACAGCTGTCCCAGGCTGGGTCTCCTCTGCCTCCTCGGCCTGCTCTTTCCTCCCGTTGCCAGTGGGGGGGGGACTTAACGCCACGCTCCGTGTCGTGTCCCCCTGCCCACCCAGAGGTCTCAGATACCCAAAGGCCTCAGAAATGGCGTCAGGAACCGATGCCCAGGTTACCCTGTCCCACCGCTACGTCTGGACTCTGTCCCTCCCCTCAGCTTTGGGTCCCGGTGTCAGTGAAGCCCTTGGTGGCTGCGCTGCCCTTACGCCTTCCGGCCTCAGGTTTCCCTTTGGGAGCTTGGCCACCCAGTCGCATCCTGTGGCTTGCATACGTGGAGACGGAGACCCGCGTCTGTTCTGGTGTGGCCTCTCGCCTGCTTGTCTGGTGTGGAAGAAAGTTTATCCAGTGACCTGAGAAACAGCTTTATTTCTGCAGAAACCTCCAAAGAAAGATGCAAGCCATATGCAAAGAGTTCATCCAGAAAAGATCTGCCTGGGCTGAGTTTATTGTAAGTTGGGAAGCAAGTGGTGGGGAGAAGGTGGGGTCCTGTGGGCTGAAGTTCTTTGGAGAAAGGACCTGCCTCGTTCAGCAGCCCTGCGTTTCAAATCCTCTCTCCTCTGGGTTGAGGAGGAATGCTCAGTGAGTTGGAGCTGCAGCACCTGCTGTTCTGGTCTCCACATGCAGAGTTGTCTCTGAGGCATGCTACAGCTGGAGCGAGCGTTGTGCTCCAGGAGGGCCAGACTGCAGGAGACACAAACGTTGCCGATGTCATCTCCTGCCGATGGCTGTCCCCTCCCCATCACTGGCAGCATAAGCGACTCATCTTTGTGGATGTGCCCAGGGACATGTGTGGGGCCTCGGAGAGGCCACAACCCACCACTGAATCCCCGTGGAGATACACGGGGCAGGAGGGGTCTACCTCACGTTGCCTGCACCTCTCAAGCGGTGGTTCATCCTACCCGTCAGGGCCCAGAGGGCACCCATAGGCCTTGGTGGCCTCGGCCAGCCTCGCCTGGGGCCTCCCCCACAGCCTGCCTGTGGGCTCAGGAGCTTTCATCAACGGCCAGGCTGGGGCCTTCAGTCCTTGCGTAAGCAACGCTGCAGCTGTGCCTGACTCTGGCCCCACCATGGGCCACTCTGAATTGTCCCCATCTTTTCTCTGCCCCATCTCCATCTCCACATCCATCTCTATCGTCTCCTCTGACTGTTCACTATGACATGGTGGTGACATGGGGTGAGATCTCGTACCTGTCCCGCTCTCCGATGGCCTTTGCAAGCAGGGATTTAAGTTTTCCGTCTGCCTTGATGAGTCGTTTTGCTGTTGCCCTCCTGCACAGACCTCCCCTCAATCACCAGTAGCACACTGAAAATACAGAGCGGGCAGAGTTTGGACTCCACCAGATATACTCACATCTCCTTTGCAAGCACAGGCTTGTGAGTTGGGCACCTGCCTCTGCGGCAGAAGGGGGGTGAGCAAGGTTCTCCTTGCCTTCTACATGGAGAAAGAGGTGCTCGGGGTGCTCAGGACGGGCCCTCTTTGCATCATCTGAAATGATTGTCTCCTGCAGATCCCCCAACTGACGACTTGAACGACTGTTTGGTGGTCACCTTGCGGGGCTTAGGGCTGCAGGAGGCCTTGCTGCTGGGGCACAGCGTGAAAGAAGGAGACGGGGATGTAGGGAGACAAGCGGCACTGCCAGTTAACCGCCTCCAGGGCATGCAGGTGGCCCAGGATGACTGCAGAAAGTTCCGTGGTTCAACGTCTGTGTTGCCTGGAAAGGAGCAAAGACTTTCAAAGCCCAGCCCCGCTCCTGGCCACAAGACTGTCCTGTGCCTCGAGGCAGCTCTGTAGTGAGGACGTGAACTTGAACGTGAACATGAGAAAGGAGGTCAACATCCAGCCAATGCGCACAGTATGAGAAACAAACAGGATGAACTGGAAGTGTTGGTCAGTTATAGCCGCCCAGGTGAACCAGACAAGGGGAAGAGGGTCCCTGGTGAAGGACACTCGCCCGGGCTTGCTGAACCCCCCGTGCCCGGGGGTGCTGGGAGTGCCAGGGAGGCCAGGGGGTGCTGAAGGTGCCGGAGTGCCAGAGCAGACAGGGGTTCCATACCTGCTGGTGGTGCCTGCGGTGTTCCCCCCACCCGGGGTGCCCAGGCTGCGGGGAAGGGCTGCTCCTGTCCAGGCAGTCGGCAGAGGTTGGCTGAGCCTGAAAGAGAGACAGGATCGATGGCCAGTGGTCCCCTCCGCTCTTGCCCGGGTGGTGAGAGTGTCCCTGGGCTGCAGGGGTCGGGTCGGTCCCTACCTCGGGGGTAGAAGGTTTTAGGATGGACAAAAGGCTGAAGGTGCTGGGGTGCCAGGGGGAGCCGGGTTCTGCACAGTGTGAGCCACAGGGCTGGCAGCGCCATGGTCCGTTCTGTCTGTTGGCTGCTAAGGACTCTCTGGGGTTGCCAGCTCTGGCCTTCTGTTTGGGGGTCTCCCAGGAGGGAATGTGGGGGCTCCTTCTCAGCTCCTCCTGGGGAGGGAAAGGGTAGTGGGGGGCTGGGGTGCCCCTAACCCCTACAGGTGGCTATCAGGGGCTGTGGGTGCCTGATAGCCTTCTGCTTTAAATAGTGTTTCTCAGGGGGAATGTGGTGGGTTGACCTTGGCTGGCTGCTGGTGCCCACCCAGCTGCTCTCTCACTCCCCCTCCTCAACTGGACAGGGAGAGAAAATATGATGAAAGGCTAGTGGGTCGAGATGAGGACAGGGAGATCACCCAGCAATTACCGTCATAGGCAAAACAGACTCAACTTGGGGAAATTAATTTAATTTATTGCCAATTAACACCAGTGTAGGGTAATGAGAAATATGAAAAAATCTAAAAACACCTTCCTCCCACCCCTGGTCTTTTTCCCCCCTTCCTGGTCTTGCGGCTGCCCAAGATGCAGCCAGACAAAGGGAGGAAGGCCCCTGCCTGGCCTGCAGCTCCCTCCCTCGGCATTCTTGGGGTGCTTTGGGGTTGTCTTGCTGCGGCAGCAAGGCAAAGCCGGGCTCCAGAGCTGAGCACATTGGGACCCGAGGAAAGGCGTGATTGTCTTGAGGCTTTGAAGGGCTTTACAGCGAGCCCTGACCCCACTGGAGGGGATGCCGGTCGTGTTCAAGACGAAGGTGCTGCAGCCCTTGTTCTCATGTGTGTGTCCCCCTCCTGCCCCCCTGGTCTGTCCTTGTCCCAGGGGCTCCATCCAGCTTTCTGCGTGGAGCCGTGTCTGTGAGTCCTGCAGGGGGGAGCCTTCCTGGCTCCCCCGCCAAAGGGCTGCTTCCCCTGGGGAAGGGGACAGGGCAGTCCGTCCCCCCGCCATTGCCTGCCCCACTGGCGGTGACTCGTCCCTGGGGGCGTCTGGGTGCCCTTTGGGGCTCGCTGGCTCTGATTTGGGGCTCTGTGGGACTTTTGCACCTCTTGGGTGCCGTTTCCTGGTGCTCCCTGCGCTCCCTCCCACTCCCACGCAGGCACGGAGTGGTTCTGGAGAAATGGCTTTTAATGAAAGAAAACCAAGAGGAAAGGACTCATCGAAGCTGTTCTAGTAGAACACCAGCCCCCCCAGATACACCACCCCCCCCACCCATGCACCCCACCCCTCCCGCTCTCCTGTGTCTGTGTCTAATCCCACCCTCCCACCCCAGTGCTGGCTGCCAGAGCCCTGCGCTTGCTCGGTGGGTTTGGCCAGGTGCTCTTCCACTTTTTCCCCACGCTTTTCTAGGCTTTCCCCACTTTTCATGTCCTCCTGCCAGGCTGGGACATGCCAGGCTGGGACAGTGCAGGTCCCTCCCTGCACCCCCCCCCATGGTTCCTGGGGCCCCATCCTGATGGTGGTGAACTGCTCCAGGCTCAGGACGGCATTGGAGGTCTCTGGGACGCTGTAGTCGGGGCTGAGCCGCTCCATGGGCAGTGAATGCGAGCCAGTGTCGCAGTGGGGGATGGCTCTGCCAGTGCCACCAGGGTCCCCAGGCATGGGTTCGCTGCTGGGACCATCCTGGCCGACCAGGGAGCAATCCCGAAGCATCGCCTTGGGCAGTGCAGTGTCACCTGCCGGGTCCCCAATGGCTTGGATGTGGGGGGCAGCACAGGGGCTAAGGAGGACGTCGCTGCCCGGGGGTGCCCCCGCGGGGATGGCTGTGTTGGAGATGCTGAGCCTTGCAAACAGTCTCTCCATGTGGGTTGACCTTGGCTGGCTGCTGGTGCCCACCCAGCTGCTCTCTCACTCCCCCTCCTCAACTGGACAGGGGAGAGAAAATACAACAAAAGGCTCATGCATCGAGATGAGGACAGGGAGATCACCCAGCATTTATCATCATGGGCAAAACAGACTTGCTTGGGGAAATTATTTTAATTTATTGCCAATTAATACCAGAGTAGGGTAATTAGAAATAAGAACAAATCTAAAAACACCTTCCCCCCACCCCTCCCTTCTTCCAGGGCTCAACTTCACTCCCAGCTTCTCCACCTCCTCCCCCCGAGTGGCGCAGGGGGATGGGGAATGGGGTTGCGGTCGGTTCATCACACGTTGTCTCTGCCACCCCTTCCTCATCACACTCCACCCCTGCTCCAGCGTGGGGTCCCTCCCACGGGAGACAGTCCTCCACGAACTTCTCCAGTCCTTCACAAACTGCTCCAGCGTGGGTCCCTTCCACGGGGTGCAGTCCTTCCCGAACAGACTGCTCCAGCGTGGGTCCCTCACAGGGTCACAGGTCCTGCCAGGAGCCTGCTCCAGCCTGGGCTCTCCACAGGGTCACCGCCTGGTCAGGCTCATCCACCTGCTCAGCGTGAGGTCCTCCACGGGCTGCAGTGGATACCTGCTCCACCATGGACCTCCACGGGCTGCAGGGACAGCCTGCCTCACCACGGTCTTCTCCACAGGCTGCAGGGGAATCTCTGCTCCAGCGCCTGGAGCACCTCCTCCCCCTCCTTCATCCCTGACCTTGGTGTCTGCAGGGTTGTTTCTCTCACATCTTCTCAGTCCTCTCTCCCAGCTGCTCTTGCACAGCTGTGGGGACCATGAGCTGCCTGGGTCGCAGCTGCCCCTCACTGATGAGCTGCATCCGCAGCCTCCTTGTGCCACACGGCCAATGTATTTGTGACTATTGCCTATCCCACAGGCCACCAACTCAAGCCTGTGTCCCTGCTGCTCTGCCAGAGCGTGACCGATGCTTTGGGGACTGATCTGTTGGGCTGCCACTGCTCCGTTCCCGACCTGCAGCTGGTCCAGAGGATCCTGTCCCTGGTGGAGTTCTACCTCTGCTTCTGGAGAAGAGCATCCTTGTGGACCAGCTGTCCAGCTGTGAGATGAGCGAGTTCACGCTGCGCTGGGTGAGGAACTGGCTGGACGGCAGGGCTCAAAGGGCTGCAGGGAATGGGGCTGGCGACCGCTCACCAGCGTGGTCCTCAGGGCTCCGTCCCCAGGCCAGCGCTGTTCACTACATTTATTGGGGATCGGGATGCAGGAGTTGAATGCACCATGAGCAAGTTTGCTGATGATACCAAACTGGGAGGTGCTGTTGACTCTCTTGAGGGACAAGCGGCCTTGCAGAGGGTCTAGATAGATGGAGCACTGGGCATCCTGGGGGACATCCAAGACAGCACGGCCAGGCGGTCAAGAGAGGGGATTGTCCCGCTGTATTCAGCGTTGGTGCGGCCTCACCTGGAGAGCTGTGTGCGGTGCTGGGCCCCAGCGTTTGAGAAGGGTGTGAAGGTCCTTGAGAGCACCCGGAGGAGGGCAACCAAGCTGGTGACAGGGCTGGAAGGAATGTCCTCTGAGGTTCAGACTGGACATGAGGAAGCATTTCTTTACCGAGAGGGTGGTCAAACACGGGAACAGGCTTCCTGGAGAGGCGGTCGATGCCCCAAGCCTGTCAGGGTTTAAGAGGTGCTTGGAGAATGCCCTTAATAAGGTGCTTTAACTTTTGGTCAGCCCTGAGGTGGTCAGGCAGTGGGACGAGATGATCATTGTAGGTCCCTTCCAGCTGAAATCTCTCTCCTCTCCTCTCCTCTCCTCTCCTCTCCTCTCCTCTCCTCTCCTCTCCTCTCCTCTCCTCTCCTCTCCTCTCCTCTCCTCTCCTCTCCTCTCCTCTCCTCTCTCTCCTCTCCTCTCCTCTCCTCTCCTCTCCCTCTCCTCTCCTCTCCTCTCCTCTCCTCTCCTCTCCTCTCTCTCTCTCTCTCTCTCTCCCTCTCCTCTCCTCTCTCTCTCTCCTCTCCTCTCCTCTCTCCTCTCCTCTCCTCTCCTCTCCTCTCCTCTCTCTCCTCTCCTCTCCTCTCCTCTCTCTCCTCTCCCTCTCCTCTCCTCTCCTCTCCTCTCCTCTCCTCTCCTCTCCTCTCCTCTCCTCTCCTCTCCTCTCCTCTCCTCTCCTCTCCTCTCCTCTCCTCTCCTCTCCTCTCCTCTCCTCTCTCTCCTCTCCTCTCCTCTCCTCTCCTCTCCTCTCCTCTCCTCTCCTCTCCTCTCCTCTCCTCTCTCTCTCTCTCTCCTCTCCTCTCCTCTCCTCTCCTCTCTCTCTCTCTCTCCTCTCCTCTCCTCTCCTCTCTCTCTCTCTCTCCTCTCCTCTCCTCTCCTCTCCTCTCCTCTCCTTTTCTCTTCTCCTCTCCTCTCCTCTCTCTCTCCTCTCTCTCTCTCCTCTCCTCTCCTCTCCTCTCCTCTCTCTCTCCTCTCCTCTCCTCTCCTCTCCTCTCCTCTCTCTCCTCTCCTCTCCTCTCCTCTCCTCTCCTCTCCTCTCCTCTCCTCTCCTCTCCTCTCCTCTCCTCTTCTCTCCTCTCCTCTCCTCTCCTCTCTCTCTCTCCTCCTCCTCCCTCCCTCCCTCTTCCCTCCCCTCCCTCCTCCCTCCTCCCTCCCCTCCCCTCCCTCCCCTCCCTCCCTCCCCTCCCTCCCTCCCCTCCCTCCTCCTCCTCCTCCTCCCCGCCCCCCTCCCCTCCCCCCCTCTTCTCCTCCCCCCTCCCTCCCTCCTCCCCTCCCCCTCCCTCCTCCCCTCCTCCCCCCCTCCCCTCCTCCCTTCCTTCCTTCCCTTCCCTTCCCTTCCCTTCCCTTCCCTTCCCTTCCCTTCCCTTCCCTTCCCTTCCCTTCCCTTCCCTTCCCTTCATCTGATCAATTCTAATAATATTTGCCCTTTCAGCATCCATCAGAGCGGGAATGAAGAGGGATTGGAGTGAACGTGGAGGGGTATGGGGGAATGTGAGCACAGAGGAGAATAGGAGGGATCTACGAGCTGCTGAACGGAGAGGAGAGTGGGCTGCCCGCGGAGGGCTCTGGCTGCACGTGTGTGTGCGTATGGGGAGGGGGATGCACCAGGGCACAGGCAATCCCAGGGGAGGGGAGCAAGGTGGATCTGAGCGTGCACGGAGGAAAGCAGCAGAGGTCTGAGGGTGCAGAGCGGGGCTGGTGGGTGACGGGAGCTCACAGGCAGGGGAGCAGAGGAGCTCTGAAGGGTTAGGGAGGGGACATGACTGGAGTCATGAATGGGAGTGGGGAGGGACGCGTGGCGAGGGATGGGAGGCAGGCTGAGAGACAGGTCATGTGGACAGTGGTCCCCAAAGGCAAAAGCATTTCTTCCCCAGGCTGGTGGTCGTTGGAGGAGGCTACTAGGATTTGAGTTTTGCTTGGATGCCAAGTGCTTTTGATTGCTGCATTAAAACAAACAAAACCCCACTACAGGGGTACTGGAGAGCAGAGGTGGCAGAATTGCCCTCTCCGATGCAGTGGGGATCCTGACTGATGGTCCCCTACAGCTCGGAGGTGATGGTGGTTGCCTGGGCTGCTGGGTTTGCTACAGCAGTTTGTGTTGAACAAGGTGGGGTTTTCCTCCTGTTCCTCCTGGTACCTGGAAGCTTGCAGCAGCCCGGGCAGCCTCCCTGCCCTAGAGTGGGGGCTCCTTGGCAGTCTTCTGAGGTCCTCTCAGAGGACTCGGGAGCTGGCTTCTCTTGGCCTGTCGTCAAGCGTAGCACTTGGGTGAGGCATGGCCTTCCGCAATGCCAGCTTTCTGTAGAGCTCCTTGCTTGCATTCAGTGGTCTTGCCAGCCCATTTCTCCAGCCTGTTGAGGTCCCTTGGGATGGCAGCATGACCCTGGCATTATGAGCCATTCCTCCCAGTTTGGTGTCATCAGCAAATGTGCTGATGGTGCACTCTGTCCCATTAATTATGTCCCATTAAAAATGTCCCCTCATTAATGAAGATGTTAATGAAGATGTTAAACAGGATTGGACCCATGTCCAGCTCTGCGTGTCCAGAATTGACTCCTGGTGTGCTCCATTGGTTCTTGGCCTCCAGCTAGACTTTGTGCCACTTATCTCCACACTCTGGGCATGACCATTTACACAGTTTTCAATCTACCTCACTGTCTGCTCATCCAGACCATACTTTATCAGCTTCTCTGTGAGGACCTCCTGAGAGAGAGCATAAAAAACCTTAATGAAGTCTAGGTAGACAATAACCGCTGCTCTCCCCTCATCTACCAAGCCAGCCATGTCAGCGTAGAAGGTTATCAGGTCGGTCCGGCATGACATCCCCTTGGTGAAGCCATGCTGACAACTCCTGATGACTTTCTTGTCCTTCACGTGCCTGGAAATGGTTTCCACGATCAGCTGGCAGGCAGCCCCCCACCATGAGGTGCAAGTGTCCATCCCCTCCTGGGAAAGCAGAGGAAATGCCCCAGAAGGGCACAAAAGTGTGACAGAGCTGCTCCTTCAACAATGGATGCCAAGAAGGGAATTCGGCTGTAGTAGAAGAGAGGCTTTGAGCCTTTCTGGCCACTTGTAGCCCTCGCTGCTGGAGGGCAGAGGCCCAGCCGACAGCCTTCTCAATCCTTCTCAGGGCTTGCTCAATTGCCCAACGCCCCTTGGACCTGGCGTAGCTCCAAGATATTTGTTTGGCTTTTACCTTCTGCATATCTTAGGAGGTGAGTCCTCTGTCCATTTGTGCATCTAAACCCCTTCTTCTGCTTGTCTGCTCTCTGCTGGTTTCAGGGTGTGGCTGTAGATGTGCTCGGTGTTTTCTATGTGCTGAGAAGGCACAGCAGTGAAGTGACCAGGGATGTGGTCCCACCCAGGTTTCATCTGCCGGAGAGAGTTGCACAGGCTCAGGGGATCAGCCATGCCAACAGAGACATTCCTGGTAAGGCAGCAGCATGAAGCTTTGGCTTCCCCTTGCAGCAGCGTTGGGCTGTGAACTGGAGAACATCTTCACCCTGTCCAAACGCAAGATGTGTGTCACGTCTGTGTCACTGAAAGCCGAGACGTCCTCTGAGCAGTCGTGAGGGCCCAGGGTGGGATGGCCAGGCTGACCCTCAAGGCTGTTATGCAGCCTTTGATGGCCTGAGTGTGGCACAGCTGCAGGGGCTGGCACCCTCCGTGTGGCCATGGGAGCTGGACCCGTCTCCCTGCAGAGGGCTCCTACCCAGGGGCCACGCTTCTTTTGTCCTGCTTCTGCTTGGAAGAAACCATTGCATTCTACCTGGCACCGCAGTTTGCGGAGTGCTTTGAGTTTAGGCCAGGACATTGCCCAAGACATGTCTGTAGCACAGGATTGCCGGTGGGGTGGGCAGCTCCTTCAGCCTGTGGAGCTGCTGCCTACCTGACCTTGCTCCTCTTTTGCTGTTTTCCAGGTGACCTCCAAATCGTCTCCCTGGACTATTCTCAGCTGTCCCTGAAGACAACCCTTCCAGAGAAGCCAGTAAAGGAATGCGTGAATGACATCGTGGTGCTCTTCAGATGGGGTGCAGGGCTTGGAGGGGATTATGACCTTGTTTTCAAGGCCTTCGGTTTCCTTATGAGCCGAAACAGGATCCTCACAACAAGATACTACGAAGACTTTCTTCTTACCATCGATGGCACTGGAATTGTATTAAACTGTCTGCTGTCTGTAAGTTTCACATTTTTTCCAGGGCTCCTTTGCAGTCATAGAATCATAGAATCATAGAATTGTTTAGGTTGGAAAAGACCTTTAATTTTAAATACTTCCAGGGATGGTGACTCAACCACTTCCCTGGGCAGCCTTTTCCAATGCTTGACAACCCTTTCGGTGAAGAAATTTTTCCTAATACCCAATCTAACCCTCCTCTGGCGCAACTTGAGGCCATTTCCTCTTGTCCTATCGCTTGTTACTTGGGAGAAGAGACCGGCCCCCACCTCGCCACAACCTCCTTTCAGGTAGTTGTAGAGAGCAATGAGGTCTCCCCTCAGCCTCCTTTTCTCCAGTTCCTAAACAACCCCAGTTCCTTCAGCTGCTCCTCATAAGACTTGTGGGACTTGTGCTCTAGACCCCCTCAGTATTCTGAGGTCCTCTCAGACGACTCAGGAGCTGGCTTCTCTCGGCCTACCATGATCGGCCTGCCACTTGGGCAAGGCAGGGACTTCAGCAACACAAGCTTTCCGCCAAGCTCCTTGCTTGCATTTGGTGGTCTTGGCTACAGAGGAGGCCTGGAGAAGAGCTCTCTTGGCTCAAGCCAAACACCCCTCTAGCCAGGAACCCCGCACCCAGCAGCTTGGTGAAAGGGTGCAAGACCAGGGCGAGTCCTGTAGTGCAACCGTGCAGCTCTTGGTCACGCTAAGGGAGGGTGCTGGTGGTGGAAGACACGCACAGGAGAGAGTTGCCTTGAGGCAGCTACGCTGCGCGGTGGAAAGGCTTGCTGCCTTTGTGAAGGAGGAGCTCCTTTCCTTGGCCTCACCTGCCACGTCTCTGTGCTTTCTGCAGAACCCACGGACAAGGATTAATGTGGTATCAGGCAATGAACCTGCTGCTTTCCACGTGCGTCCTGGGGGGATCCACCTGCTGCCCACGTGAGTACATTTGCTTGGCTTCTCAGCTCCTGCTTGCTTGGGCTGTGCTGCCAGACCTTGCCTGCTCCCAAGGTTACTGAAGGATCCCTCCTTAAAGGAAGGGTTCCCAGCTACCTCCATGCTGCTCTTTCTCCTTCCTGACTCTGACCATCCTCACCTGGATTAATTGGCAGAGGGATTGTGCCTCTGGCATGTTATAGACCCAGATGGGGTGATGGCAAAAAGAATTTCAAAAGACAGCTTCTCAATTTTCCTGTGTGTTGACTTGTACCCAAGAAGCCTGTCTTCAAGGTTGGTCAAAGACCTGGCCTGTACAAGTCCTGTTGGGGACATTTTCCCATCTTTCCTGAGACTCCAGTACATGAAAAGTCTCTGGAATTACTTCTCCTTGGAGCAAGGGAGAGGAGAGGATGGACTTGCTGGCCTGACGGGAGGGTGTCGGGCTCTGCAGAGCTCCATGCTGGGACAAGCCCTGCTTGGCAGGTCCACTGATGAGGCGTGGGACAGAGCTGGCTCTGTACACATCTAGAGCGTGCATCAGGGAGGGACTGCCAGGGAGCTGGGGGGCTTTTGGCTTTGTCACACAGTTACCTGACTGAGTCCTCCAAGGTGCTGAACTGCCTGGATGTGCTGGTTTAGAAAACTAGAGACCTTGCAGTGACTGAAGTTCTTTTGAAATTCTTTTTCACGCACATGGAAAGCAGCAGGTTCATTGCCTGATACCACGTTAATCCTTGTCCGTGGGTTCTGCAGAAAGCACAGAGACGTGGCAGGTGAGGCCAAGGAAAGGAGCTCCTCCTTCACAAAGGCAGCAAGCCTTTCCACCGCGCAGCGTAGCTGCCTCAAGGCAACTCTCTCCTGTGCGTGTCTTCCACCACCAGCACCCTCCCTTAGCGTGACCAAGAGCTGCACGGTTGCACTACAGGACTCGCCCTGGTCTTGCACCCTTTCACCAAGCTGCTGGGTGCGGGGTTCCTGGCTAGAGGGGTGTTTGGCTTGAGCCAAGAGAGCTCTTCTCCAGGCCTCCTCTGTAGCCAAGACCACCAAATGCAAGCAAGGAGCTCGGCGGAAAGCTTGTGTCGGGGCTCTCTGGAAAGCCTTTGGTCCCTTCCAACCTCAACTATTCCGTGATTCAGTGACTGCCCAGAGCAGGGAATCTGACTTCAGGAGGTGCCTTCACCTCAAATTCTTTGCCTTTCTCTGCAGATGTGCTCCTGGGGGCCCAGTCAGCCCAAAGACGCTGTTTCTGAGGAGTCTGTGAGCAATTCCAAAAGAAGAATCGAGTAACCAGCTCCCAAGCTGCAGTGGTGTTTGAGCACACGCTAGGATGCGTCTTCCTGACACAACCTTCCTCATCAAAGGAAAACAAGTTGAATCCCTAAGCACAGAACCCGTTCTGTGGATCGCTGACTCTTCAATGTACGATGGTCTTCCCGTCAGCGTCACTACACATGCATAACATCACCCACCGCCTTCTGGTCCAGCTGCACATGGAATCACAGAATCATGGGGTGGTTTAGGTTGGAAGGGACCTCTGGCCCAACCCCTCTGCTCAAGCAGGGCCACCTAGAGCTGGTTGCCAAGGACTTTTGAATACCTCCAAGAATGGAGACTCCACAGTCTCTCTGGATAACCTGTTCCAGCCAGACCACTGGAAATGCATGTGGTGGAAACCTGTGGCTTTCCTTTCAGCCAGCTCCTGGGCATTTTTTCTTGACTTCCTGTTCATTGGATGAGAAAAGAGCATCAGATGAGGGCAGAAGCAGTACGTGGTACAGTCTGATGTAATGATGGTGTCAGGTGTAGAAAAACAGCTTTCTGGATACAGAGTCTTGAAAGAGCCCTTCAGATGTGCTCGTTCAATTACTTCTGTGCGCTCTTCCTTTCAGTCTTGCAAATGACTCCATCCTTTTGTACACTGCACTTGTCTCTCACGCTCACCTGCCCATATGACCATGAGGGAGGAGTTGACAAGAAAAGCCAAAGGACAGAAGTGATGGGCTGTGGGGAGGGCATGGATTGATCACCCCATGCAACTTAGACAGCCGTTGCCTGTAGTGCTTGCCCTGGAGTTTGACTCAGGCTCTTCCAGTCCAGTGGCTGGAGCTAGTCGCAGCTGCGCTGTAGCGGGGAGCTCTCAGTGGTCTTTTTATTTACAGTACTTCTATTAGCATGACCAATAACTTTTGTTTATTAATAGAACATGGATCTGGGAAGTCTGGGGGGGGTTGTGGCTTGGTTTTCTTTTAAATCTGAAACATTAGGATTGTCTCCCAAGCACACTGGCACAAAAAGCAGGAAAAGAAGAAATGAAAACGTCCACTGGCTTCAGTAGGCAAGGGATGGAGGCTCAAATTTTGACTTGGTTGGGAAAAGGCCTTGGGGCTGAATGTTGTGAAACTGGCTGTACAGTCACTAGAGGGCTCCTGGGCTCTTCCGTGGCATTGCCTTCGTTGACACCTCTGATTTGCCCTGATTGTCCTGCTTTGCCAATAGCCATTCCCTGCCCTCTTTTGCAATGCCGCAAGGGACACCCAAGTGACGCCTTGCAGGGCTGCTGAGGTGACTCTCCTGGTGCCTGGGCAGGGGCTGGGGCTGAGCCTCAGCCAGGATCAAGAGGGAATTTTTCCCTGCCGTTGTAGCATCTTGCCACCATAAGCAAGAGAGGTTCCGGCAAGGCGGGAGACACATAAAGCCTACGAGGAAAGGTGAAGGAGCAACGTGGAGTCTGGCTCTGCCCTTCCACCCCAGAAAGCCTGTCCTTCCTCTGGCAGAGCAGCCACACGCAGACACCTTGCCCTTAGGGCCAGTGGTTCCTCCTCCAGGAACCGGACCCTGCAGGAGGTGGGCAGGACATCTCGCCCTCCTCTATGGGTACACGTGGACGCCTTCTGGGTTGCCATTAGGTTTGTGGGGAAGATTTTGCTCTGAGACCATGGGGAAAATGTATGAGGCTTTCCTGGCAGGGTGGCGGAGGCGTGACCAGTTGAAGCACACGGACCTGCTTGAGGGGACCTAGGGAAACCCCAAGGTAGGGAAACTCCAAGGTCGGCAGCACTGGGGCCAAGCGGAGGTGTGCTGGTGCGGGAGCTCTTGCTCTTGCTGCCCTCAGCCCCCTCAGAAATGCCAAATAAAGCCCCCTGGGGCCAGCTCCCAGCTGGAGTCACCAGCCTGTGTCTGGCAGGGCGTTGGTCTGCAGGGTTTCGGGCAGGAGGGTGTGCTGCAGGTCCGGGGGTGTGCTGCAGGTCCGGGGGTGTGCTGCAGGTCCGGGGGGGCCCAGCAGCCCCCCTCGGGGTGGCCGTGCACAGGCAGCTCACCCCTTTCTTGCCCCACGGGGGACTTGAGCAGGCACGGGGAGGGGAGGGGAAGGGAGCATGCAGAAAGCGAAATGGTGGACACCGGGGGCACAGGGCTCTCTAAGGGTAGGGTCAGTGTCTGCCCAGAGGGCAGCCCCGAGGGCTGCAGGTGAGGCACCCGGAGGGCAGCGGAGAGAGGTGAGAGCTGGGCAGCAGAAGCGGAGGAGGTGGGAGCCTGCGGGAGGGGAAGGGAGGACACCTGAGCCGTCATCCTGGGAGGGGAAGGGATCCGACACGGCGGCAAGCAGAGAGTATCTCGGCTCAGGCAGGGGTCAGTGGAGGAGATGTCAGCATGCGTGGAGGGAAGAAAGGGACTTTGAGCATCCCAAGAGGGGAAGGAAGGAGAAGTGAATGTTCCAGACTGGAGAATAAAGGGGATGCGAGCATGAAAAGGAGAAATGGAAGGCCAGAGCAGACACGGAGGGCAGCAGGAAGATGTGTGACCAGGCACTGCGGGGAATGGAGGGGAGCTGGAGGAGCCCTGGAGGGGAAGCGAGGTGCTCCGGGTGTGCCGGGAGGGGAAGGCTAGGGGACACGAGTGCTTACAGGGGGCGTGGAGGGGGTCCAGGAGCTTGCAGAGGGGAAGGGAGGGGATGAGGGTGCTCAGGGAGGGGAGCAAACAGGGTGGTGTGGTGGGTTGACCTGGGCTGGACGCCAGGTGCCCACCAAGCCACTCGATCACACTCCCTCCTCAACAGGACAGGGTGAGAAGATACGATGAGAAGCTCATGGGACAAGATAAGGACAGGGAGATTGCTTACCAATTACCATCATGGCCAAAACAGACTCAACTCAGGGAAATTAATTTAATTTATTGCCAATTAAGCAGAGCAGAGTAACAAAAAATAAGAACAAATTTAAAAACACCTTCCCCCCACCCCTCCCTTCTTCCCAGGCTCAACTTCACTCCTGATTTCTGCTCCACCGTGGACCTCCACGGGCTGCAGGGACAGCCTGCCTCGCCGTGGTCTTCACCGCGGGCTGCAGGGGAATCTCTGCTCCGGCGCCTGGAGCACCTCCTCCCCTCCTTCCCTGACCTTGGTGTCTGCAGGGCTGTTTCTCTCACGTCTTCTCTCCTCTCTCCCAGCTGCTGTTGTGCAGCAGTTTTTATCACTTCTTAAATATGCTACCACTGTCGCTGATGGGCTCAGCTTTGGCCAGCGGTGGGTCCGTCTTGGAGCTGGCTGGAACAGGGTCTGTTGGACATGGGCCAGCTTCTGGCATCTTCTCTGGCATCTTCTCCCCCCGCTATGAAAACCTTGCCCCGTAAACCCAATGCAGGTGGGCACCGGGGATCCGATGTGCGGTGGGCTGGGAGGAATGTGAGCTTGCCTGGAGGGCAAGGCAGGGGCTGCAAGGGCAGGGGAGGAACCGAGGGGTCTGGGAGTGCCGGGGGTGGCGTCCCCTCAGCTGGGTCTGGGTGGTGGTGGGGGTCTGGCAGGGGATTACATGGGCCAGGGGGACCTGGAGGAGACCTGAGCGAGGAGTGGGGTCTGTGGGGATTGGTCAGGAGTGGGGCCGTGGAGCTGTGGAGCCACCTGGGGCTGGGGTGGGGAGGGGTGGTGACCATTGGGGTGCTGCGGGGGTCCAGGGGGTGCTGGTGACACTTGGGGGGTCCATGGTGGGCCAGCGAGCGCTGGAGTGCCCAGTGGTGCTGTTGACCATTGGGGCATCTTCAGGGACCTGCAGGCCAAAGCCAGTGGTGCTGGGAGCACCGATGCAAAGCAGCTCAGCTCAGCAGCACCGAGAGCCCCGTTCCCCTTCTGCCGTGTCATCCCACGGGCATTTTGGGCACCTGTGCTCCGGGAGTCACGCAGCCCCTCTCCCTGGAGCGTGCTGCGAAGTGGGAACGCCCCGTGCCTAGGAGGATTTTGGGGGAAGGCTTAGCGCCCAGCAGAGAAACCGCAGCCTTGGAAACCTGCGCTGCCAGTGCATCAAGCGCAGGATTTCCAGGCTTGCTGGTGTTATTGGGGCAGGGGGATGGAGCCTGTGGGTTTGGAGGTGAAATGGGCACGGGCTGGAGCAGTTCCCAGGTTGTTTCCCAGCAGGTGCCTCTGCCCCAGTGCCTTAAGTGCCTTAAGTCTCATAGTCCCGGCTCCTCAGGGAAGGGAGCTGCAAGAGCAGAGCTGCTGCAGGTCCAAGGTTCCCCCACCCAGTGTTGGCTGGACCTGCAGGGATTGCCTTTCTCTGTCGTGCTTTGGTATCCCGGAGGTGCTGCTGAGCTGTGTTTTGGCTCTGTGTTTGCGTGGTAGCCCCTCTCCCCAGGTCTTTCACATCTCCATCACAGCAAACCCATGTCCCTGTGCAAGCCACTCTACAGGGCAAATGGCGTAGCGAAGCGGTGGTGGCTGCTGGGCTGTCATCTGACCCGGGTTGCTTGATCTTGACATAGGGCTCCTGCCCTTCAGGTGGGAGTCCCGTGTCTCCCCTTGCACCACCCAGTCCCAGGACACAACTGTCCCACAGCCCTTGGCCCATACCCTTAGATACAGCTATAGATACAGCTGCAGGCAGGAATGTTGCTACATGAATGAGCGTTCTTGTTTCCCCAGAAACAGCAGCATTTCCACAGGTGACACCAGTCAATGAAAGTCTTGGGGTCTCTGGGGTTTGGAGATGCCATCCTGCAAGTGATGCCCTACCCTGGTCTTGTCGTGCTGTTCCCAAAGACTTGCTCACCAGAGCTCTGCCAATACCTCCGCAGATCCCACGCGTGTTTCTGGTTGCTGTGGCTCCCCGGTGCCGGGCACCTCCACAGTTATCTTGGGAGCTGGGGATGTCCCTTCCCAGCTTCTAGACCCTGCATCTCCTGGTGTCCAGGCAGGTCCTCCACCAAGCCACCGCACCGCCACTCTTCTGAATAAGTTGACAGCCACAGCCTCGTCTGATGGAAGGCTGGGGAGGTGGAGGGAGGCACTTGTCTCCTCCCTCCATGGAGCTGGGGATGGCAATTGCTGTCAAGAATGGGCTTCCCATTTGAGGACGACTGTGAGCCAAGCTGGGAGCCACAACTGTATGATGGGTTGCACCACCATTTCAATCCACCAGAGCATGTGGCACCTCTGCTCAAAACCACAGGAGGAAGAGCAGCAGCCATTTGGGGCAGGAGATGCTGAGCCAATGACCTGAGGGACAAAAAGGAGATGCAAAGGGAGAGACCTTAGGGCATGCGTGAGGAGGTGTGTGAGGAGAGGAGTGAGGAGGAAGCAGAGGAGACCCGTAGGAGGGGGCACTGTTGGAAGAAGGTGTTCCATGCTGGAGGTGGTACGCCTCTGAGGGGACTGCAGCCCATGGAGCTGGAGCAGGGACCTGCTGAGAGAATGAAACCCATTGAGGAACCCCCACTGGAGCGAAGGACCAGTAGGAAGACACTTTTGAATATCAGCGTGGATGGAGACTCCACAACATCTCTGGGCAACCTGTTCTGGTGTTTGACCACCTAAAAGAGTGCTTTCTTCTGTTCGGGTAGAATTTCCTGGGATTTTAATTTGTGCCTGTTGCCTCTTGCCCTGTCTGTGGGAACAACCGAGAAGGGTCTGGGTCCCTCTTCTTCATTCCCTCCCATCAGATATTTGCAGGGCTCTGCATGTCCCCTTGTTGAACATCACGGGGTTCCTCTCAGCCCACTTGTCCAGCCTGTCGAGGTCCATCTGGATGGCAGCGTGACCCTCTGGTGTGTCAGCTGCTCCTCCCCACTTCATATCATCTGCGAAGCTGCTGAGGGTGCATCTGCCCCCGTGTCCAGGTCATTGATGAAGATGTTGAACAGGACTGGCCCCAGCATCCACCCCTGGGGTAGACCACTAGTGACTAGCCTCCAGTGGGACTTTGTGCCGCTGATCACCATGCTCCGGCCCGGCCATTCAGCCAGTTTTCCGTCCACCTCACTGCCCACTTACCTAACCGTACTTCTCTGGTTTGTCTGAGGGTGTTATGGCTGACAGTGTCAAAAGCCTTACTGAGGTGGAGGTGAACAGCATCCACTGCTCTCCCACCAAGCCGGTCATCTCACTGCAGAAGGCCATCTGGCTGCTGAAGCATGATTTCCCTGTTGGCAGGCCATGCTGACCACTCCCCGTCAGCTTCTTGCTCGTCATGCACTTGGAAATGATTTCCAGGTCTTCATTCTTGTACTCCTCGAAGACAGGAGTGATATTTGCTCTCTTCCCGTCCTCAGGGACCTCTCCCAATCACCGTGACCGTTCAAAGCTGATCTAGATCCAGCTCCCTCAGCATTGCTGACTCCTCCCCTTGGGTCCCCACGCTGCGCACGTTCGCCTGGAGGCATCTCGGAGAGGCACCCACGCCTGCTCATTCCCCAGCACCCCTGTGTGCTCGGTGCTGCACCCCGTGTATTTAGCCCAGCACCACGCTTGCTCGGTGCTGCGCCCTGTGATTTTGGTGCCGTCCCCCTGAGCTGGGGCTGCACCCACCAGCCCCCAGCTGAAGTGTTTGGCCCTGCACCCTTTGGTGCCCGGTGCTGCACTGTGTGGACTTGGTGCTGCTCCCCGTGTGTGTGGCCCTGCACCCCCCTATGCTCAGTGCTGCACCCCCCTATGCTCACTGCTGCACCCCCCTATGCTCAGTGCTGCACCTCCCGTGCTCGGCCCCGCACCCCGCATCGTCTGTGCTGCACCTGCATGCTCAGAGCTGCACCCCATGTGCTCGGAGCTGCACCCCACATGCTTGGTGCTGCACCCCACATGCCCGGTGCTGCACCCCGTGTGCCGGTGCTGCACCCCCAGGCTGCCTCCAGCCCTGCAGGGGTGCAGGCTCTTGCTACTGGGGGGGCAGCCCTGCCGCAGGAGGACCCAGACACCTGGGTCCCTTCCCTGCTTTGGGGGTGCAGAGGGATGGGGCCCGGGGGCCCAGGCCATGGGTCCTCCCAGCTTCATCCAGGGGCTCTGGCCTCAGTTTCCCCCAAAGATTTGCCCATCTGGGGCAGATGGGGCCACATGGTGCTTACAGGGATGCGGGACAGGGATGGGGTGAGGGCGCGGGGTCATCTCCTGCTACCCCCTCGGGGGGCTGAGAGGGGTGAGGGGACCCCAGCCTCCAGGCACGTGCCCCCCTTCACCCCCCAGGCCTGCCCTGGGCCGTGCTGTGGCTCCGCGCACCCAGCGCCGCACGTGGCCGGGGACACAGGGCCCGCGGGGACACGGGACGGACTCTGGCCTGGTGACGTGGGGGCAGCGGGGCAGCGGAGCCAGGGCTCACCGGCCGCTTTCCCCCTGCCGGGTGCCATCCATGGGCCCACGTCACTGGTGGCCCCGCGACGCGATGGCTCGTGACGGACTAGCCCTGCCCGGCACCAAGCCGCTGACCCCTGCATGGGCACAATCCCCTGGCCGGACACCCCAGCTTCCTGTGCTGGGGTGACCCGCTGCCCCGGGGCCGGGACGCCGTGGCTCTGCCCCTGAGCCGCAGTTCCTGCCGGGCAACGGTCACCCCGAGGCGTGAACGGGCACCAGCACCCAACCGCCCCGGGAGTACACGTGTGCAGCCAGCGTGTGCACGTGCACGTGGGGGGTGTGCGTGCACACATGTCCACGGGGGGGGTGTGCACCAGCAGCGGGCTGGGGGGGGGGGCCTGGGGGGGACCCACGAACCTCCCGAGACCCCGCAGGATCCCCCAGGCTGTGCTCGCCCGGCTGCGGGTGCTGATGCTGCAGCCGGTCCTGGCGGGAGCCTCTTTCGGTCCCCGCGTGGGGCCTTTGCCCAGGAGAACCTGGGCTGTGCTAGTGCTGGGGTGAGGTGGGTGCCTCCAGGGCCGGTACTGCTGCTGGGTGCTGGCGCCCAGCCCGTGCCGGCACAGGGCCCGTGTGCGACGCCGATTCAGAGCCCGGAGCAGCCCTGGGCCGCGCAGCGCTGCCAGCCCGCTGGTCTGTGGCTCGGTGACCCCCCGACCCGGCACGGTGCCGGTGCTGCGCCTGGTGCGGGCCGGTCCAGAGCCGGGTCCAGGGCAGTGCTGGGGCTGAGCTCAGAGCCGAGCCGGATCCATGCCAGACCCGGGCCAGATCCACATGGACCCAAAGCAGACTGTGCTGGAGCCAAGCCCACACCTGTGCCGAACCATGCCGAGCCATGCCGGAGCCGAGCGGATCCCGCACCCGTGCTGGACCGTGCCGGAGCTGAGCCCACACCCGTGCCAGGGCCCAGTCGAGCCCACAGCCATGCTGGGCCGTGCCGGACCACGCTGGGGCCAAGCCCACACCCGCGCCAGGCCATGCCGCGCCAGTGCCGGAGCTGAGTCAGCCCACAGCCGTGCCGGTCTGTGCTGGACTGTGCCAGAGCTGAGCCGGGCCGAGCCAGCCCACACCCGTGCCGGGCCGTGCTGGAGCCCGGCCGAGCCCACTGCCGTGCGGGGGGGTGCCGGCCCGTGCCAGGGCCAGGCCCGCACCTGTGTTGGGCCGCGCCGAGCCGGGCCGAGCCGAGCCGGGCCGGGCCGGGCCCCCCCCGCTCCGCTCCGCTCCGCTCCGCCCGGGCGCCGCTGAGCGCGCACGTGGTATCGGGGCGCGCTGCCCGCGCGGGGGCGCGGCGGCCGGTGGGGCGGGGCCCGAGCGCCGTGCTCGGCGCTGCCCAATGGCGGCGCGGCCTCGCCCCTCCCCGGCGGCGAGCGGGCCAATGGCCGCCGCGGGCGGTGCCCGGCGTCAGGCGGGAGGGGGCGGTGCGGCGGTCACGTGGGGCGGAGGGAGGCGGTTAAAGCGCGGCGGGCGGCGGGCGGCCGCGCCAGTCGGAGGCGGCGGGGGCGGCGCGCGGCGGAGCGGACCCAGCCCGGCCCTGCCCTTCCCCTCCCTTCTCTTCCCTTCTCCTCTTCCTTTCCCGGCGAGCGCGGCCCGGCCCGGCCCTGCCGGTGAGCGGCGGCGTTGGGCGAGGCGCGCACATGGCGGGGGGAGGGGGAGGGGGCGGCGGCGCGCGCGGGAGCGGCCGTTACCGGCGCGCGGGAAGGGCCGTTATCCGGTACCCTCCCCCCCTCCCGCTGAGCCCTGTCTCTCCCGCAGGATGAAGAGCGGCCCAGGCCATGGCGCGGCACCCGGCCCCCAGCTCCCGCGGCCGGCGGGGCCGTAGGACGGCGGAGCCCCCCCGCGCCCTATAGCGACCCCCCCCTATTTAATTTTATACCTAATTTATTTATACCTCGCCCCTCCCCCCAAACCATGGACCCGACCCCCGCCGTGCCCCCCTCCCCCATGGCGGGCTTCCTCTGGATGCTGGTCCTGGGCTTCATCATCGCCTTCGTCCTGGCCTTCTCCGTCGGTGCCAACGACGTGGCCAACTCCTTCGGCACGGCGGTGGGCTCGGGCGTGGTGACCCTCCGGCAAGCGTGCGTCTTGGCCAGCATCTTTGAGACGGTGGGCTCCGTCCTCCTGGGAGCCAAAGTCAGCGAGACCATCCGGAAGGGGTTGATCGATGTGGAGATGTACAACTCCACGCAGCAGCTGCTGATGGCAGGTTCGATCAGCGCCATGTTTGGTGAGGAATGGGGGGTCGAAATGGGAGGGGGTGGTGTGCCCCGAGGTGCCCCGGTGATGGCTTTCTGACCAGGCTTCTCCTTCTCCTCCAGGATCTGCTGTGTGGCAGCTAGTGGCTTCGTTCTTGAAGCTCCCCATTTCTGGTACCCACTGCATCGTTGGAGCGACCATCGGCTTTTCGCTGGTGGCCAAAGGGCAAGAAGGTGTCAAGTGGTCTGAGCTGCTAAAGATCGGTGAGTCCAGCTCGTGTGACCACCCCCACGGGTGGCATCCCTGTGCCCCCTGGGCTTCCCCTTCCAGCAGCGGGGTGCTGATCGTGCCTCTTCTCTCCTAGTGTTATCCTGGTTCATCTCGCCCCTCCTTTCAGGCATCATGTCTGCTGTCCTGTTCTTCCTCGTCCGGAGGTTCATCCTCCGTAAGGTAAGGGCCCTCCACCCCATTTTCTGACACTGGGGGGCTGCCGGGTGCTCCCTCGTTGGGCTGGTTGGTTGGCTGATGTGCACCACAGCTTCTCTAGGCACATCCATCCTTGTGTTGACATTTGGGTGAGCCCTTCAGGACTCCTTCAGGAGGAGATGAAGGGATGGGAAAACTAGACCCACGAAGAGGAGCCCGGGAGGTGAGGAGGCTTCATTCTACCTCCTCCAAAAAACATCTGGGCCAGGAGGGTCCTCAGCAGAAACGGCTGCAGCTTCCAAGTAGTGAAGTAGCCCAGAACTGATAAGGTTAGAGCTTCTGGTCAGGCTTTTCCCAAGTGCTGGTGCAAGGCTGGACCTCCTCCTGTGTCAGGCTGCAGATGAAGGCAATGACCAACCGCGATGGCTCTTTTTAAGCCTGGAGGGCCAGAATTGTCCCTGGTGCTGTGGAAACTGTGCTTTCCTCCCATCTGGGGCCCCAGGTAAACCAAGGGGTGCTCAGGCTGGCTGCAGGGACGTGTTCCCCCTGTTGGGAGTGTCTGAAAGCCCAGGAAGAGGGATTGGGCACCCAAAGGCGGCAGCTTTAGACCTCGTCTTTCTGAGATGATGATGATGACCCTGGAGAGCACGATGCTGCCAGCCCAGAACAGGGGTATCCAGCCAGCTGTATAGAGGATCTCCAGCATTTTTCTCTGCATATTTGAGGTTAACTTAAATTATTTTAGGTCTTAGCTCTAACTATTTCTGGTTCAAGAGATGTTAAGATCTTATCGCTGCTGGTTTCTACCTGGCAGCCCTTTAAAACAATTCAGCGTCACCGCTGTCAGAGTAACCTTGCGTAACTGGCCTTTCAAAGCTGGGCTGGCTCCGTCATGCTTCATTCTGGTGCTGAATAGTCGGGTTGCTCCATCCTGCTCAGCATTCGGTAATGCTCAGTGTGTTTGTACCGATGCTAGACCCCGATTGCTGGGCAGCAGCGGAGATTAAGTGCTCCTGCTGCTCGGGTGAGGGCCTCTGTGTGCAGGTATGTGGTCAAATAAGCTGCTTTGCGAGTAATGGACTTTTTTATTTTGTCCAAGTCAGCTGGAAAGAGGTAAAAGCTTTGTTTGACAAATGGTTTTGCCTGAAAGTGCCTGGGGAGTTGAAAGAAAACATACGTGCAGCTGGAGGCTGTGGAGGTCTGCAGGCTGGGGAGCCTCGGGAAGGGTTCAGGAGCCCGGCAGCCCTGGCTGCGGGCACAGATGAGGTGCTCCAGCCCTGGGAGGGGTGGGACACTTGGCTGGTCCTGCCCTGGGTCCCTGGGGAGCCTTGTGGGACCCACAGTGTTCTGCCACCTTCTCTGCCCCTAGACTGCCGGGGGGGGCTGACAGTGGCAGCCCCATGGGTTATTCTCTAGAAGCTGTTGGGAGCTCTGGCTTTTGGCAGAGGTTGTGGGAGCATGGTACTTGAGTTGCTCTCAGTAGTTGACCGAAGGCACAAACGCCCTTTGGGGAAGGGGCTGTTGCTTGGCTGCTCCTCGGCTGCTGCACGACCCTCAAGGTCTGGCTTTCCGCAGCACTGATCCTTGTTTTGCAGGCAGATCCCGTTCCCAACGGCTTGCGAGCTTTGCCCGTCTTCTATGCCTGTACCGTGGGGATCAACCTCTTCTCCATCATGTATACTGGTGCACCTTGTAAGTACGCGTCAGAATACTTGAACCTTAATTTTTAAATTCTTTACAAAACCTCCATTAAATGCACGATTTACCCCTTTTTTGCTTTACAGGGCTGAAATCTCCTAGAAGGCGGCTGGCCTGTGCCGGTTACAGAAGGCTGCAGGCTAGCGTGCGCTGAGTTCTGGGCTAGATAGTTGCCCAGCCAAAGAGACCTGCTCAAACTAAACCCCTCCAGACCTTTCTCCTTAGACTTCACAGGACTGGCAGATAACATGACTTCCCCTTCCCTTCTCTTACCTGTGCTAAAACTCAGGTAGCCGGCTGCTGCTGAAGAGACTCCTTGGGCTGCCGGTAGCGAGGCTAGGAGCAGGGACGGAGGCTGTGCCTCCTGATTCACCTTCTCCCTATGAATAAACTAATTATCCCTGGCAAGAAGAGCTGGCACCTCTACTGAGAAGGGGAGTTTGTACTTCAGTTTGAAAAGCCAAATTGAAATGCTTGTTTGGCTGTTGTGTAGGGGGACAGGTCGCGGGCAGGACTAGGAGAGGGCTGGGCAGGGGAGGGTGGCTTTGCCCGCGGAGCTGGAGGCTCCATAACCTCCATCTGCTGGGGTGACTTGGCGTGAGCTGTTTTCAGTCTGAGCATGGGTTTCCTGTTGTGGAGGAGTCGCTGGAGGTGGGGTGAGGGCAGTCAGTGCTTTCTCCGCAGGGTTTTCTCTGTAAACAGCGGCGAGAAAAATTTTTGGAGGGATGTCAGCTTCCCCCTCCCTTGGCTTTCCAGCCTGGGGGAGAAGGCAGGGTTGCTGCAGTGCTGCTGGGGGCACTGGGGCTGCAAAGCAGCAGGGGTGCTGCTCCAAGGTCACTTTATCACTTGGCACCCCCAAGGTGGGTTCATGTTTATCCCGAGGAGTCAGCTGCAGGAGGGCTGGGAGAGCTGTGTTGCTCAAGTGCAGGGTTTGTAGCCTCCAGGTTTGGCACAAGCAAGTAGCCAAATGCGTGGGTAAAGTAGCTGTGATGTTGCTGGTGGTGCATTAGGAGCAGTAAGTTATTGCCTGCAGCAGAAGATGCAGGAGTTGAGCTGTCACAAGCACCTGATACCCCGACTGGGGGCTGCAGCAGGCTGTATAATGCAAAACCTCTGCTAAAAGTCACACTGCATGTGAAAATGCTTTGTAACTAGGTCATGTCACACCTCAGATGCCTTGAAACTTGAGCTTAAGTTCCTAGGGACTCGTGGAGCAGGAGAACCGTCTTCCCCCAGCAGCTGGAGGAGTTAACAGAGATGTGGGGCTCTCCGGTGGGAGCAGCCCGGGTCCTGCGTGTCCTCTCCCCGACCCGGGGAAGCGGCGCTGTCGCTGCAGCAGCCGTGCTGGGTGGTTTTTTTTTTTCTTTGACATTGCAGCAAGTGAGGAGACAAGGGCTGCGAGGAGCCTCCTGTCCCTGCTCAGGGCATGCACTGGTCCCTGGTGGGGTTTGGCTGCGGGAGGGAGGGGAAAGTGCCTGCACATGTGAAAGACTAGCTTTTGATGGGGGAGATTGCGATCTGGGGTGGCTTCTGTGTGGGTTAAGCTCTTGGTTTCGGTGCTGTCAGCGATGGCTTTCCGATGGCGTTTCTCCCTGGCAGGCGAATTAGCTCAGGGATGTTGCAGGTGATGGAGTCCCTGTGCTGGGAAGAGCAAAGTCGTATGTCGAGGAGGCTTTTGCCCGGAGGTTTTCAAAGATCCGTTGTTTTATTTCCTAGTGCTGGGCTTTGACAAACTTCCTCTGTGGGGTATCCTCCTAATTTCGGCGGGGAGTGCTGTTGTCTGTGCTCTCGTCGTCTGGTTCTTTGTATGTCCGAGAATGAAGAAGAAAATCGAACGTAAGTAACGCCTCTCTCTTTGCAATCCTTTGGGGAAGGGCACGCTCGGACTAACCAACTTCTTTTCCCAGTGGGAGATCTCATTAGCCGCAGGGCTGTTATTAGCAGAGATCCTCAGCTTCAGTTATCACTTAAGCGGCTCTGCAAAGCCTGAGTCACTGGGGCACATCTCATCGAGTTGGACCCTGCGTGCTCCTAACCCGCAGCAGCACCGAAAAGCTGTTCTCTGGGACCCCAAAATACCCCTCCAAGTAGCTGTTGTGCTGCTGAGTGGTGTCTGGCAGCTGATTTCTGAGCAGGGCAATCTCTCCTTGAACTGCATGGGACAGGAGGTGATATTAAACAGCCTGATTTCACTGTTAAACAGCCTGATTTTCACTGTTAAGGCAGGAGACAACCTGCCTGTTAACCAGTGTAACCTTTAATCCTCTGCATACCTGCTGATCAATCTTTGGCCTGGCAGATGCAGATCACAAGTTTAAAGCTGTGTAAGCTGATGAAATCCTTTCCCTGTAGCAAAAAAAAAAAAATCTCTATTGAAAGGCATCCAAAAGAGCAGTCCTGAGCTCTGCCTCCTGAAAAGTACAGGCAGCTCTCCTGGAGTCGTGTGTGGTCTTGCATATAAATTTCGTGTGCAGTCTGGGGTGCTTAAGGAACTGGAGATGAGGGGATAACCAGTGTCCTTGTTGGACTGGTGTAATTGGGGTGTGACTAACAGCTTTATGGCTGCCTTGACATTCTTCCAGTTGGAGCTTTGGCTTAACTCCTGCCTGCAAGGCAGGCTCTCCTGCCTGCCAGACAGGCTCTCCTGCCCGCTGAGGCAGCCTGCCTGCTGGAGAGCATTGCTGGGAGGAGGAGGTGGTGATGCAGGGACAGATGAGCTCTGCGGGGCCTTGATGCCAGGGTGAGGGGCTGGATGCCACAGCCTGGCCCTTGCAGTGAGCGAACGGGCTGGGAAATGGTTGTGTTTGTGACAAGGAGGTGGTGGTTGTTGTTGTCTGAAGGAGCTGACCTCATGTTTTCACCTGGAGAAAACATGCTTTCCTGGTAGAGGGGGAGTAACAGTCTCGGCTTCCAGGGCTTGGTGCTGCTGGCTTGGCTCTTCCAGTGGGACAGGAAACCAGGCTGCCCTCGGGAGGTGGAGACTGGCTCCTGTTTGGGTTTGTCACCCACCAGTGGGAGCTGGAGAGGAGCCCAGGCAGGCGAGTCCTCCTGGCAGGCTGGAGCTGATGGGCTGGCAGAGGAGCTGGGCTCTTCTGGGCACCTTCCCATCAGCTTCAGGGGTTGCAACCATGCCAGAAGCAGGTCCAGAGCATCCCACGGCTGCTGGGAATGGGGATGGGACAAACGTGGCTCGAAGAGGAACCTCTGCCGTAGGAAGAACAGGCATAAAAGCCCCATAATGGTGTTCACCACACCCCGTGTGGGTGGGGGGGGTCTAAAAATAGGAGATGAGCTGGCTTGTGATGGTTTGGCTGTTGTGCCCAGGACAAGGTGCGACTGCCCAGCAGTTTCCAAAGTTCAGGATGGGGGGGAAGCTGTAAATTTTTATTTAGCTGCCATAAATCTGAGTGGTGAGGGATGTGGGCTTGCTCCTGATGTTAGGTGTGGTGGTGGGAAGGGGTTTGATGGCAGCTGCCTCCCTTCACAGGAGAGATCAAATCCAGTCCTTCCGAAAGCCCCTTGATGGAGAAGAACATCAGCCCGAAGGAGGACCACGAGGAGCCCAAGGTGTCCCTGGGTGATGCCAAGAGCCCTGTCGCTGATGTGGGGCCGGCTGTGCCCCATCGGGCAGTGGTGGAGGAGAGGACGGTCTCCTTCAACCTGGGGGACCTGGAGGAGGCCCCGGAGCAGGAGAGGCTCCCCAGCCTTGACCTGAAGGAAACCAGCATTGACAGTGGTGAGTGGCGGGGGGTGATATGGGGGTGCTGGCGTGGTCTCCCCCCACCCCTGGGTGCTAAACTCCTGCTGTCTCTTGGCAGGAGCTGTGCAGCTGCCCAATGGCAACCTCGTCCAGTTCAACCAGGCTGTGGGCCACCAGATGAGCTCCAGTGGGCAGTACCAGTACCACACCGTGCACAAGGACTCTGGCCTCTACAAGGAGCTGCTGCATAAACTGCACCTGGCCAAGATGGGGGACTGCATGGGGGACTCGGGGGACAAGCCCCTGCGGCGTAACAACAGCTACACCTCCTACACCATGGCCATCTGCGGCATGCCCCTGGACTCCCTCCGTGCCAAGGAGGGGGAGGAGATGGAGAAGCTGACCTGGCCCGTGGTGGACACCAAGAAGAGGGTCCGCATGGACAGCTACACCAGCTACTGCAATGCGGTGGCGGATGCCCACCCAGCCGCTGATGTGGATCTGAACACGGCCCAGGTGGAGATGGGAGTCAGCGACCACAAGGGCAGCAGTAGCTCCTTGGAAGAATGGCATGACCAGGACAAACCCGAGGTGTCCCTCCTCTTCCAGTTCCTGCAGATCCTCACAGCCTGCTTTGGCTCCTTCGCTCATGGTGGCAATGATGTCAGGTCAGTGGGGTCAGCAGGAGCGGTGGGGTTGGTCGCTGGGGCTGGTGCCCACCTTGCCCAGAGCCTCTGGCCTTCTAGACCAGCTCTCCTTTCTCTTCCAGCAATGCCATAGGGCCCCTGGTTGCGCTCTACCTGGTCTATCAGACAGGCGATGTGGCTACCAAGGCGGCAACTCCCATCTGGCTTCTGCTCTATGGAGGTGCAGGGATTTGCATCGGCTTGTGGGTCTGGGGAAGGAGAGTCATCCAGACGATGGGGAAGGACCTGACTCCCATCACGCCATCAAGGTAAGGCGTGCCTTAGGGTAGGGGGAGGCTTCAGGCAGTCCTAGAGCTGCATCCTGCTCCTGGAGCCCCTCTCCATGCTCTCTTTGGGGATTTCATTGCTTGGGTGGTGGAGCTGGGGTGCACGTGGCCCCATAACACCTCCCTGCATCCCTTGGGGAGTCAGTCTGGGGCTGCTGGGGGTCTGGAGAGCCAAGTGAGGAGCTGACCCCGCTATGCAGGGTCTGCCCGGGGAGAGCAGTCCCAGGTCTGGCTTGGGCTAAGCCAGCCTGACGCGCCGGGCGGTGCGGGGGGTCTGGCGCCTGGGTTCCCATGCGCTTTCTGTCTCTGCAGCGGCTTCAGCATCGAGCTGGCGTCTGCCCTGACAGTGGTGATTGCCTCCAATGTTGGCCTCCCCATCAGCACAACCCACTGCAAGGTAGGTGGGGGTGGCAGGAGGGGATGGTGCTGGCTCAGTGCAAGCTCAGCTTCCCCCAAATCCTGGTGCTAATAAGGCTGAGCTGCGTGGGAGGTCCCAAACTAGGCTGCTGGCTGGCCTTCAGGTCCCAGCTCTGCCATTTGCATCTCAATGCGGGGTGGCAGCGGCTCCCCAGGGCTGGGGGGAGTCCCTGGGTGAGGGGGCACTCGAGGAGGTGAGGGGAGAACAAAACCCCTTTGATGGATCCCTGGGCTCTGCCAAGTGGCCATGGGAACTCCGGTGCCACAGTGCCCCGTCCTCATCGCTGCTCCAGGACGGTGGCTCCTTGCCCTCCTCTCTCTGCCTGGGGTTTGCTGTGTCCCTGAGGGCTGGAGCCAGACCCTTGGCCCCGCAGCTGAGGCTTTCCCGGGGCACCCCTGGGGAGGGCTGTGGGGCGGGCGTACAACCGGTGGGTGCCCCACCCTGCTGCGATGCTGAGCCGTGCGCTGGCTCCTCGGGCAGGTGGGCTCCGTGGTCTCGGTGGGCTGGCTGCGCTCCAGGAAGGCGGTGGACTGGCGCCTCTTCCGCAACATCTTCATGGCCTGGTTTGTCACAGTCCCCATCTCGGGTCTCATCAGCGCTGCCATCATGGCTGTCTTCAAGTACGCTGTCCTGAAGGTGTGAGGGCACCGGGGCTCGCGCTGCTCCTGCTTCCCTGCTGCCGCCCTCCCCTCCAGGAGCCGGGGGGGCTCATCCCGCCGTGGGATGGGGGCTGCTGTCATCTCTGGGGCTTCCTCAGTTCTGCATAGTGTTGTCACTGAAGTATCTTTTTTTTTAATATAAATGTCTTGGCGCTAAGTTTCTAGTGGGGGGTGCAGTGTGGGATGTGCCTGCCCCGGCGTGACTCCCCTGCTGCGCTGTAGCTTTAGATTAGCAGTTATGGGAGGCCACGTTTCTTACTTCTAAGACTTAATTAAGAGCCCCTGGCAGTGATTCCTCCTTGTGTAAGGACTGGGGCTGGTCCTTGCCCCTCCTGGGGGGGCTCGGGGGCCGTGGGGCATCCCCCCAGCGTGGGCTGTGCTGTGTTCAGCTTTGCCTCCATTGCTGTAGTGGTGTGGCCACCAGATGCTGCCCAACCATCCCGCTCAGGGGTCCCCGGGGGGCAGCCCCTGGCCCCCCCCTCACTGCTGCTACCTCGGACTCAATAAAGATTTCCTTTGTATGCCAGTGCTGCCGGTGATCTGGGGGTGTGGGGGTGTCCCCCTGTCACATGCTGCCCCAGGGCCTCTGCCCTGCCCCTCCTTGGACCCACGCCCTGGGAGGGAGCTGGGCCTGGGGCAGCTGATAAGAGCCCCACGTGTCCCCCGGTGTCACAGGACCGGCTGTAAACAGCCCCGGGCTGTGCCCCAGCCCTGCGGGGGGGTTATCAGGGCCCCACACCTGGGGGGGGGCAGTTCCTGACCCTGTCACCAACCCTGTGGCCCCCCAACCCTGGGGTGGGAGCTGTTCTGCTGTCCCTGGCCTGCCCTGGTGATGCTCCCTCTTGTCCCCAGGACCCAGCCCTGGTCAAGGCCAGGCACGGGGACCCACGTCAGTGGGTTGGCACCGGGGTGTCGCAAGAGCTGCGGGCGATTACAGTGGGACCTGGCCGTGGGGGGGGTGGGGGCAGCCGGGGCTCCCTGGGGGTGCTGTGCCCTGCGTGGGGGGAGAGAGGTGGGGACATGTGGGGTTTGGGGTGCGACCCCAAAGGGGGATGTGACCCCCGGGGAAGGGCCCCGTCGGGGTGGTGACAAGTCCCGCGGGGATGGGGACGCGGGGACGCTTCCCACGGGGTCTGGGCTGTGTCCCACGGGACGTGGGGGCCCCCTCCCGGCCCCCCGGGGTTGTGAGGTGCCGGGGGCCGTCCCCCCCCACCATGCGGCGCAGCCCCCCCAGCTCCCGCCCCCTCTCCGGGGGGGCCGGGCCGGCGGCGGGGCCGGTCCTTGACCCCCCCGGTTAATGATTCGCCGCCGGTCGCTCCCCGCTGCCAGCGGCCCCGCTGGGCAAACACCGGCCCGGGGCTCCGAGACGGGACGGGCGCCCGCGGCCGCTGCTGGCGCCGGCGGGGCCGGGGCCGTGGGAGGGCGCTTCCTCCGGAGGGGCGGCTTGGGCAGGGCGGGGGCACTGCCGGGGAGGGGGAGCCCCTTTGGGGGTGCACGGGGGGCACCGCCCCATTTAGGGGCATGAGGGGCGCTGCCCCATGTGGGAGGGCACGGGGGCACTGCCCCATTTTGGGGTGCGCGGGGGGGGCACTGCCCCATTTGGGGGCGCGTTGCTCCGTTTTGGAGGGGGGGCACTGGGGGATCACCGCCCCATTTGGGGGGTCACCGCCCCAGGGAGCCCCGGGGCCCGTCCCGGCTGTCGCTCCCCGGGGGGGCCGGGCCGGGGCCGGGGCCGGGGGCCGGGGCGGGGCGGTCCCGCGGGGCCCCGTTAAAGCGGCGGCGGCCGGAGGCGGCGGCCGGAGGCGGCGGCGATGGGCAGCGAGGGGGAGCGGGGCCCGGCGGCGGCCCCGGCCCCGGGGCAGGGCGACCCGCGGGCGCTGCGGAGGGACTGCCAGCACCGGTGGGCCCGGGGGGGTGCGGGGGGCGGGGGCCGGGGGCAGGGGCGGGGGGCGGTGGGGGGCAGCCGGCCCCGGAGCTGCGGGGAAAGGGTTTGGGGGACCTGGGGGAAGGACCCCAGGGGTGCAGGTACGGGGGAGGACTCTTGGAGGGGTGCGGGAGAGGGCAGAGGCCCTGGGGAGGACCCCCCATTTAGACACGCCGGGGGG
The DNA here is from genome assembly GCF_034638445.1 of Ciconia boyciana. NCBI lineage: Eukaryota > Metazoa > Chordata > Aves > Ciconiiformes > Ciconiidae > Ciconia > Ciconia boyciana. The sequence goes on along the minus strand of NC_132958.1, from coordinate 111,648 downwards.
GGGCAGGCCAAAACGGGCGTCTCACCATCCCCCCCCCCTGCCCTGCACCCCCCGCCCCCCCGGCTCCATTTCCAGCTCAAAAACCCATTTTTCTGCTCCAATAACTCCCTGTGGGGCCCCCGGGCCAGGGCGGGCACGCAGTCACCCCAGCCCCTGGCCAGGGACGGGGGACGTGGGACAGGTCCCCATCCCCTCCTCCGTGCCCCCCCCAGGCCTAGACACCCCCAGCCCATATTCCCCCCCCCCCGCCCCCGTCACCCCCAGGATCTTCGTCAACCGGAGCCTGGCGCTGGAGAAGATCAAGTGCTTCGGCTTCGACATGGACTACACCTTGGCCAGTGCGTTGTTTTGGGGGGGGGGCTGAGGCAGGGTGGGGGGTGGCAGGGGCCCCCAGCCCCTGCCCACACCGCCCCCTGCCCCCCAGTGTACAAGTCCCCCGACTACGAGGAGCTGGCCTTCGCCCTGCTGCTGGAGCACCTCGTCTCCATCGGGTACCCCCACGAGATCCTCGCCTACAAGTACGACCCCACCTTCCCCACCCGGTGAGTTTTGGGGGGTGGGGGCACAAGGTGGGGGTGTCGGCGAGACCCCACCCGCTGACGGGGTGTGCGGCGCAGGGGGCTGGTGTTCGATGCCCTGTACGGGAACCTGCTGAAGGTGGACTCCCACGGGAACCTGCTGGTCTGCGCCCACGGCTTCCGCTTCCTCAAGGGGTGAGTCTGGGACCCCTCGCCTCAGGGGATGAGGGGGGGATGGGGGGAGACCCTCGGCGTGGGGTGCAACTCCGTGCTCCCTCCCCAGGGCCGAAATCCTCCACTATTACCCCAACAAGTTCATCCAGCGGGATGACATGAAGCGCTTCCACATCCTCAACACCCTCTTCAACCTCACGGGTGAGTGAGACATCACCCCTCCGCCGCCCCCCACCCCATCGTGGGGTGCTGCCCTCCCCCCGTGCCCCTGCGTCCCCTCTCACAGCCCCCTCCCCGGCAGAGGCCCACCTCTACGCCTGTCTTGTGGACTTCTTCACCAACTGCTCCAGATACGTCAAGTAAGAGGGAGGTGGTGGGTGGGGGCTTGGACCTGGTGGATCTGGGGTGGGGGGGGTGCGGGGGGGTCTCCCCTTGGCAGAGCAGCCCCTTCACCCCCCTTCTCCCGACCATTGCAGCTGCGACACCGGCTACAAGCACGGGAACCTCTTCATGTCCTTCCGCAGCATGTTCCAGGACGTGCGGGAGGCCATGGACCACGTCCACCTCTCGGTAGGTGCGGTGGGCAGGGGGCTGGGGGGGTTGCTGGGGGGGGAATGCTGATAGTGCTGGGGATGCCCCCCCGGGGAAGTTTTGGCCAGACCCATCTGTCCTCTCTGCAGGGCTGCCTGAAGGAGAAGACGCTGGAGAACCTGGAGAAATACGTGGTGAAGGATGTGAGTGTCTGCAGACCCCCATGGACCCCCACCCCGGCCACCTCGGCCGGGTCCCTGTGGACCCCCTGCCCCCCCCGCGCTGACTTGCCCCTCGCCAGCCCCGGGTGCCGCTGCTGCTGAGCCGCATGAAGGAGGTGGGGAAGGTCTTCCTGGCCACCAACAGCGACTACAACTACACCGACGTGAGTGGGGGGGGGTCTGTGTCCGCTCCCCCCCGCCCCGGGTCCAGCCTGCCCTGGGGGGGCCCTGGGGGGGCAAAGCGCAGGCAGGGGTCTGCCCTCCCCAGGGACAGTGGTGGCAATACCGGATGTCCTTGCAGGCCATCATGTCCTACCTGTTCGACTTCAGTGATGGGGACAAGGTGAGTCTATCCCCGGTGCGGGCTGGGGGCGGGGGGGGCCATCGGCAACCCCTCACTGACCCCCCCACCCCGACACCCAGCAGGCCGAGACCCCGCCGCGCCCATGGCGATCCTATTTTGACCTCATCGTGGTGGACACCCGCAAGCCGCTCTTCTTCGCCGAGGGCACCGTTCTGCGCCAAGTCAACACGGTGGGGATCCCTCCACCGCCACGGGGGCTCCTGTGGGCACGGTGGGGGGGGCGGTTCACCATTGGGTGGGTGCCGAGCAGGCATGGGTAATGGTACCCCCCCACCCCGGGGGCCTCTTGTCCCGCAGGACACGGGGAAGCTGCGCATTGGGACGTACACCGGCCCCCTCCAGCACTGCGCCGTCTACTCCGGTGGTGAGCAGCCAGCCGGGCTCCGCGGGCACACGGGATGGGGACGTGCCCGTGCCGTGGCCCTGATGTCCGGCTGTTGCAGGCTCCTCGGATGTGGTGTGTGACCTGCTGGGCGTGAAGGGCAAAGACATCCTCTACATGGGAGACCACATCTTTGGGGACATCCTCAAGTCCAAGAAGCGGCAGGGCTGGCGCACCTTCCTGGTGGTGCCCGAGCTGGCCCGTGAGCTGCAGGTCTGGACGGAGAAGAGCGGTGAGCAGCACCCGGCCAGGGACACAGACCCTGCCCGGCCAGGGACACGGCCGAACCCAGCTGGGGGAGGTGGCCCGGAGCCTCCTACCCACCCCGATGGCAAAACCAGCCCCAGTGGGACGCGCCCTGACGCCCTGTGTGGGTCGTGCAGGGCAGTGGGGGATGTTGCCCGTGCTGAGCCGGCCCCGTTGCCCTTGCAGAGCTGTTTGAGGAGCTGCGGAGCCTGGACCTCTTCCTGGCAGAGCTGTACCAGTGAGTGGGCACGGGGCGGGCAGGGGGCACTGGCAGGAGTGCAGGCACCCGTGGGGGACCCTCCAGGCGAGCCCCCAGCCGGGTGTCCCCCACTTCAGGCACTTGGACAGTGGCAGCAGTGAGCGCCCGGACATCAGCTCCATCAAGCGTCGGATCCAGGTGATGCCCAGGGCACCGTCCCAGCCGGCACTCAGCTCAGCCCCAGCGCCCCGATCCCCCTCATGGGGGGCACCCAGGGGGGACGCTGGGTGCCCTGATCACCCCACTGCACCCGCAGAAAGTCACACACGAGATGGACATGTGCTACGGGAAGATGGGCAGCCTCTTCCGCTGCGGCTCGCGCCAGACGCTCTTCGCCAACCAGCTGATGCGCTACGCAGACCTCTACGCTGCCTCCTTCATCAACTTCCTCTACTACCCCTTCAGCTACCTCTTCCGGGCACCCCCAGTCTTGGTATGCCGCTCCCGGCCCCCCTGCTCACCCGTCGTGCCTCAGTTTCCCTCCCTGCCTGGGGGGGTACAGGGCTGATGGAGGTGTTTGGTGGGCACCCAACCCCTTGGCTGCTCTGTGCCGGCCCCTCTCTGCGAGCCTTCTCCCCACCGCAGATGGCACACGAGTCGACGGTGGAGCACAGCCGCCCGGACACGGGGGAGGCAGGCACGGCCCTGGCACCCTGGCTGGCCCGGCACGGCCACCCCGGCCAGCAGGTGGGTGGCAGAGGACAGAGGGGCCATTGGCCACGGGCACAGGAGTCCCGGCGCCAGCACCCCAATGCCGCTGGGGTCCTGTGCCCACTGAGTCCCCCACCTCCATCTCAGGTCACTGGGGTCCCCCAGGACTCTAGTGGGGAAGAGGATGACGGAGAAGCCTGAGCCCACCCCAGCGCCGATGGAGGACATTCGGTGGCCCTAGCCCGCGCCCCACATCGCACCTCTCCCTGCATGGCGCTGCCCTTCCCCCCGACGCTGTGGCAGGAGAAGGTTCCCCCCCCAGCCCACAGGCTGCCTGGTCCCCCCCACCTTCACTCACAGCCCCCCAGCCAGCTCAGTGCTGGCCTGGGGCCACCCGACAGCGGGGAGAGCCGGCAGTGCCGCTGCTCCGGGTATCGCTGGAAACCCGCTTTGCACGGGGCGGTGGTCCCAGCAGCTCCTGCCCCTCCCGCTTTGGTGCCCCTGGTGCCACTGCAGCGCCGGGGCCCGGCTCTGGCTGGAGGTGGGTGAATGTTGCTCAAGCATAGGAGGGCTCTGGGGGCGACTGCTGCTCCCTGGGAATCCCTTTTACCTGCTATTACCCTCTTCTCTTTTCCACCCGTCTCTATTTATAAAAGATACTCAAACTCCTGGCACCATGGAAGCATAAAATTGGCCATTTCAAAGGAAAAACTGCTTTGCCCCCAAGCCTGGGAGGTGGGGGCAAAGGGCAATTCCCAAATCCTCAACCAGCAGCTGGGACAAGTGCAAGCCCCTGGGCAGAGGGTGGCAGCCCCAAGACACCCCTGCCTCTGCCGCCACTGTCGCGCACCCCAGAGGGGAGGGCCGGGCCTGCCGCACTCCCCAGAACAGGGCCAGGTCAACGCTGGGACTTCCAGATTCTGCTCTAAGACTTCTCACAGCATCGAGGTTTCTCAATAAAGATGCTGAGCCAACGCTGGTGCTGGCTGTGTTGGGAGGAGGCAAAAGGGTGGGATGAGGATAGGACCGCTGACTTGCTGGGGACGGTGACGAGGGGGCTCCCCTCCACCCTTCAGGGCAGCCGTACCGCTGTAAGAGTAAACTCCTCTTACCACAGCAGGGAAAGTGTGGCAGCCCCCAGCAACCGGCCCTTCACCAGCAGCCTCGTGCCACCGCTCGCTCTGGGTGCGAGGACAGCCCTTGAGGGAGGGGGGGCTGCTGTAGGGCCCTGAGCGCACTGACAGGGCTGAGCCGTCCTGTCCCGGACCCCCAGCCATGCCCCGGGGGCTGGGAGCCTGGCCAGCTGCATGGCCAGGACCTCTGCACCCCTTGCGTGCGCCACCTTCAGCCTCCTCAGGGCCTGTGCGGTCCCGCAGGTACCCCAGCCCCCCAGCCCCTCGCCAGCCTGGCATAGCTGGTGCTGCCGCACACGACTCGAGACACGGGGTCTGCGCGTGGCCTCTCAGCGGGGAACGTTTGGATGCTGTCCAGGTAGGGCACAACGCAGCTCTGGAGCAAATCCCTCAAGACATCACTTCCAAAACACTGGAAGGTGGCTGGAGCATTGCAGAGTCTGACTGACTTCATCCTACAGCCGGAAAATCGGGGTGTGGGTCAGAGCAGAGGAGCCAAGGGCAGTCCCGGGGGACGCAGCCCATGTCTCCAAGCCCAGACCTTGCACACTACTCACTAGGCCATGCTGCATCTCTACTTCAAGTTTTTATTTAAAACAGTGCTTAGATATTTGAAACAGGCTTATTATGTGCCACCGCTACATATTTACTTCTGGAAGGCAACAAGAGAAGTCAGTAGAGTGCGTGCAAGGCAGCACGGGGAGCAAGCAGCCTGCACCCCGCCGGGAATCCCTCAGCAGCACTCTGGGGGATACAAACTCAAACCCTCCAGCTCCGCCACCTCTGGCAAAGCCTTGTTTTTCCGGAAGAAGAACTGAGTCTCCTCCTCAGCATCCAGGATTTCACTGAGGGACGACACCACAGGGTCATGGTCCTTCAGCATCTCCGGGAAGCGGCTCCCAGCCCGCTCTATCCGCAGCGAGCGCCGCACTGGCGTCAGGAATTTCAGCTCTTGGCCTTCCAGCAACTCCTTTCCTCTGCGGGGAGGACAAGAGCCTCTAGGTAAATCCTGCAGAGCAGCGCTGGCACAGGCAGAGGGTGCTTGCTGCCAGGAGCAGGCAGCTCAGCCTTACCTGGTTGCAGACGTAACTTGTAACTTGATTGAGACGGGCAGGCTGGTCAGGGACTTCCCCGTCAGGCAGGGAGTCGCTACCACGTGCTGCCTCTCACTCGGGCAAGGCGTTGTAGGCTCCCAAGGAATGGGCTGCTCAGCCTTTTCCCCTGACAGGAGAGGAAAAGGGCAGCGTGGTTGCAGAGAGGGCAGAGAACGGCAGCTGGAGAGGGATTACGACACCGCGGCGCTCCAGACACGGGCGAGGGCACCTTGCTACAGAGGCGTGATGGGCTGGGACCGTGCCCAGCCCTGGCAGAGGAACCTTGCCCCATTTTTGAGATCAGGATTCTGGACTTTCACAACACTTGGTCTCCATCAAAGTCAACAGGGACATGGGGTGCTGGGACAGACTGCAAACCATGCTGCTTCCCTGCCTGCAGCAGCAGGGAACCCCAGCCTGCCCACGCTCCAGCCTGCCAGCCGGCCCCCACATGCACATGTTACCTTCTGATGTTTGATCTGTAGCCTTCAAAATATCAAGGACAACTTCTCTGAGCTCCTGGAGCGGCTGCAGGAAAAGCAGAATGCGGGTCAAGGCAGGCCTGACTCGGGAACAGAGACCGGAGTTACAACTGAGTAGGAGAAAAGGTTTTTGCTGCATCGCAACACCCCATGCTGGAGACAGCGGCAAAAGGCTGCAGAATTTCCCTTCTCCAAGTGAGATCTGTCAGCACACAGGCATGGCTGGGCAGGCGTCCACCCTGCGTGGGTAAATCCCACCAGATGCTGCAGTTACGCCGCCCAGCCCAGCACAGAGCTGCCATCACATCGCTTCCAGCTACAGCTCCAACACGGCGCAGAGTGCCTGTCCTCCCCATCCTCCCCCCGGCCCCGTTCATGCCCACACGGCACTGCCTGCTTGGCCGACTAAAGCCGAAGGTGTTCCTATGGGACAAAATGGGACCGGCAGCTCTAAACGGCTTTTTCAGCAGTGACTAGCGCTGCTGAACTCATCCCAAAACCCAGCCCCTGGATCTTGAGAAAACCTGCTGGCGCAGAGGCAGGGAACACAGGGAGCTACCGAAGAGAAGCGCGCCTCACTCACCACAGCACCAGCGCAGACTGCTGCTTTGTACAATCCCGTCACATCAAAAGGGCCGCTCCGGGCGAGGAGTTTCGCTTTGCAGATCCAGAACTTGGCAAATTTCTCTGCCTGGGGCACGTGGGACAGCACTGCAGAGAGCTCCTCTGCCTGGACACCCTACAAGATGGGCAAGGTCCAGGAGAAAGGTGTCAATTGCAAGGGCCGGCGGTGTGCACGGGGGGAGCTGTCAGTGCATAACTGCTCTCCCAGCGCTCTCGAGGAAAAAGGAGTCTCTGAAGAGTCTGGTTTTTGCAAGTCTCCTACGTGACTGTGGACAGATAACAACTTTCCTGCCTCTATTTTCCCCTCGGTAAAATGAGTCTAGTATTTCAGAGGGATGGCAAGGGATAGACTCTTCAGTGCTGGCACTAATGGAGCCACTAAACCCTGGAGCAGGGCTAGCGGTCAGCGTTCCCCAAGGTGATCCTTCACAGCAGCTGTCAGCTCCACCAGGGACGTACCTTAAGCTGCCTCAATCAGCCTGGGCTGCTGCCGCAGAAATTCCTGCTGCAGGCTGCACTGCCAGGTACCAGGACACCGGCAATGACGCGCGCAAGCCCTGTGACCGGGTATCGCTCCATTTTCCCTGTCAGCGCATCTCACGTGCCTTTGGCCTATCCGTAACTCCACGAGGACTTTTCCTACGCATGATGTTACCCCTCTGGCAACTGCAGCTGAGCGAGCAAGAATGCTTGCTCCAAACCCCTCTGTGCTGTTGGGGGGACGTGGCCCTCATCTCCTGAGATGCTCCAGGAGAAAAGGAGCCTGTTCAAGCAGCTCCTTTCCCATTCCCACCTCCTCGACAAGCTTCAGGCACTCCGTTAATATGTTGTTGATATTCTCCAGGCGGAGCTGCTCTGGTTTCTCTTGCTTCTCTTTCTCCTTGACATTTCTCCAGGACAGCTTCACTGGCTTTTTCTGAAGCAGCATCATAGGTGGCCGCTTGTATGTCTTGCCTTTGGATGCCAACCACTCCTCCAGCTGTTTCCTGTCAAAGGACCAAGGGATCGCTGTTACCACCCCCGCAGACTGCCAGCACTTGCCAGGCTACTCTTTTCCCCTGGAATCTCCCTCTAGCCAACTTCAGCTGCTCGGGAAGACCCAGTACATCTATCCTAAAAATGCATCCGAGCTCTGGGCTGGGAAAGGAAAACCTTCTCAAGTTTAAGTGTGCCTTGAAGATAAAACAGGAGAGCAGCTGCACGCTCTCCTCCCGCTTGCTGAATTAGTGGGAGAGGAACGCAGAGTACCACCAAATCTCATCCCCACCCTCCTCTTTTCTGGCACATCAACCTCCAAACAGGCATTCACTGACAAGGGGACTTTGGACCCTGTTTTCAGCAGGTTGGCGCTGGTTCACCCAGTTAAACACTTTAAACTCTGCTGTCCCCTGGAGGCGAGGACAGTCGGCCAAAGCTGCTACTTACTTACGATCTGCAGCCGATGGGGTCTTGGGAACACGCCTAGCCTGTACTCCACTTGCCTTTGGCAGCTCTGGCTTAAGCCTCTCTCTCCTACTCCTAAAATCGCTCTCAGTTGCTTGAGTTTTGGAGCCGTGTACGCTGCGAGGCTGGTTTTGGGGAACTGTCACTCGGGATACTCCTGCGCGTCCAGGAGGCACCACCTTCACGTCCTTCCTACCCACCTCCCCTTTAGCTGCAGGCTTTTGCCATTGCACCGTGCCACCTGGTTTCAGGCTGGATTTCAGGTTTGTGGTCCCCTGGGGCCGGATGGAGGCCGGAGGCTTTGTGGGAGACCTTTTAAGTTGGGGGGGTCTACTGTGGTGCTTAAGACCTCCTACGGGTTCCCTTGCCGTACTGTTTTTTTCCTGCTTTGCCCCTGGTTTTTTATGTAGCAAATTAGTAGAACCAGTAAGTAAGCGAGGGGGCTGCAATGGCTGAGTTTTGACACTTGGTTTTTGAGACGTGCTCTTTGAGCCTGGCAGGGTTTTCCTGAATTTGTCCTGAATTGGCTCTTCCTTAGCCTGGCGGCTAGTAATTCTGTCCTTTGGGCCCATGACGGTTCTTGACATCGTGGCTGAGCTTTGCCTGTGAGCCAAGACTCTCTTGTTCCCAAGATTGTTCCCATCAGACTGAAAAACTCTGTTCGGCACAGGGTGTGTAGAGGCTTGTGCTTGGACGTTTTCTTTGTTGCAGACCAGCCTGTCCTGCAGGCCTTCATTTAGGGAGCAAGGTGCCCCAGGAGGGGGGTGGTCACTTCCAGTCTGAGGTGCTGCAGTGGTGACAGTCTCCTGTGCAGGCTTCTTGTTCCTTTCTGGATTTAAGTGACCGGAGTTTGAAGCTGGGAGCCTCCCTCTGGGCTGCATAGAGTGGCTCATGCTCGGCACGAGCCCCAGGAGAACCTTTGCGCTCTTCCTCGGCTGCTCTGGACGCACCACTGCTGCTCTCTGGGATGTATTTGAAGACTTCTGCTGAGCAGCGTGCTGTGTGGATTTGGCACCAAGCTTGCCAGCCCTCTGAGCGCCCTTCACCACGTTTCTGAGAACATCCTTCTTGTTCCTGTCGACCTGAAGAGACAAAGCGAACCTCAGCCCTGAGGAGAGCTAGCTTGGTCAAATCCCTAGCCCTGCTAGCACAGGGGACGTCCATGTGAAGGCCCACAGTGACAAAGCAGTCGTCCAGAGAACAGTAACACAACACCCACCAGCGCATGGGCAGAAGAGTCTCCCACACTCAGTTCCTCTGAAAAATAATTAGTTGACTTATTGCCAGCTATTTAGCAATCTGTTGACTGCACCCCATTGGGGTCAGGAACTCACTGCCCTGATTTGGGTACCCTGTTCTGCCCAGACTCACCTCAAGCATGAAATACAGAACTAGACTCAAAAGATTTCTACTTACATGCTCTAGTTTAGAAACTGGTTCTAAGGGTGGATTCAGGCAATTCGTCCGGTCCTTCAAAAAGGGTCTTTAGGAAGTCAAACAAGATAGCAGGTTATTTAACAGCTGTTGCAGAAAAGGTTAAATATCTAAAACACTGCTGAGTGTCTCAGTCACAGGAGCTTACAGAAAACTTTTGGAAATCAAAAAGCTCTCAAGGAATTACCACGTAATATTACTTCTTTTTCTTTTGCGCGGCAACAGAAAAGCAACACAAAGCATTGACATCCAAGGCTGTCACAAAACTTACAACAAAAGTAACCAAAATGGTTCCTGCAGGCAGGAGGGCCTAGCAGGCAGGAGACCACAATAGGTTTGGAGGCTCCTGGGGCTGCGGCCCCTGGCTGGTGTCCCGACTTGCCCCGTGTGCCGCAGACAGCCGAGGCGCATCCGAGTCAGCTGCTGCCGTGCTGCAGGTCACAGCAGTGTCTCAGAGCACATCGGCCAGGGTTTACCATGCCACGGTGAGCCACAGCGCTGCGGCGGCTGATTCACGAGCCCCTCAGCTGCCCAGACACTGGCAGCAAAGCAGGGAGGTGGGGCAGCAGCCGTGGCTGTCAGCGCCCCCATCCTCTCCTCCTCCCCGAATTGGAGCCCTCTGACGGCAACCAGCCACGGGGTTCTCCCACCTCTCTGCTCTGGAGCTAGCAGCTCAGCCGTTAGGGAAGATTAATGCCTGTGCAGATATTTTTCTGTAATGAAAGAGCCCAGAGAGTTAGGGTATTGTCCTCTATTCTATATAAGTGGTGTACTATGCCATAAAGAAAGAACATGAATTTTCTCTCCTCATTTCTATTATATTAGTGGTGTTTTCCAGAGCCTGGCACCAGGGACTGGTTTGCTCTTTCTGGTCTCTGATCCTGCTTCCCTTTATCTTCTCCCCACTGAGAAGTTTCATGGTTTCCTTTGCACTACAACGTCATGAGAAATACTCACTGCAATGGGGAGTGTTCATGTTTGCCAAGTGCATCAGCAGTTTCAATTAAAAGCTTTGCAGAAAGGTGCCTCACTACCCGCAGCCTGCAAGCAGCTGCTGTGCTCACAGCAGTTTATCTGCATGCAGCCCGGCTCCCGAGGAACCGAGCAAGGCAGCGAAGGGGTCCCAGAGCCAGGTAACTCATTTAACAGGTGGCTGTATCTGTTTCCTTTTAAATGCACTGAAAATGCCCCTTCCTAACACTAAGCTATCCCAGAAGGCCACTGAAAGCTGCCATTAAAAAGCAGCGGTGAGACTTGAACCACCCTTTCTTCAAGACCCAGTTACGAAGCTGAGTTGTTGGCAAACAGGCCTGTTCTGTCAGACCCAATAGCTGAGATGAGAAAGTTTCAGAGACTCAGAAAATACCCAGAAGAGACAATATCAACCAGCAGGAAACATCAACACTCAAACCGTCCCTTTGCTCCTGCTGCCAGTAGCTCTCCAGAGCGCTGCCAGGGTGCTGTGGGGGCAGAGCCGTCCCCAGTCGCTGCCTTGACAGCGAGGCACTGGGAGGAGGCGATTCTCTGCATGCTAGTGAATCACTGCAGAGAGAAGGCAGACACTGGCAAGCCGGGAAGTCAGCTTTACCTCAGAGAATCACCAAGTGATTTGGGTCGGAAGAGACCTTTACAGATGACCTAGTCCAAGCCCAACATCCTCCTGACTTACTTTGCACTCGGGCATTTCAGCTTTTCTTTGGCTGCTAGGTACTCCTGGAGCCGTCTTCTCCGCTCTTCTGCAAAGAGACGGTAGGAAAATGCAGTGCGTGCACCACAACCTCGGTATTTGGAGTGCCAATAAGAATGGATTTCTTTTACATTCACAGCATTACTGTGCAGGTCCCCCACGCTCCCCGCCCAAGCCTGGCAATGCTGTTCCCAGAAATTCCCAGAGCATTTCCATGCACGTGAGATTGCCCATCATCGGCACATAAAGACCAGAGCTCTCCGACGCTCGCAGCGTGATGCCGCTTAAAACCTCAGTTACGTGGGGCTTAGTCAATTTGCAGAAGGAAAGGAGATACGCTGCCGATGACCCTGCTTCAGCTACATATCCCATAAGCCTGTACCCCGCTGTGGCCAAGACTTCTGCTAACACAGGCAGGTGGGAAAAGCGAGGAGCATCTCAACGGGAGGGGCAGGGGACACCTCTGACACCCCCAGTTTGGCTGAGGGCTGTGGTACTGGGACATCCTATAGTAGGGACAGCCTGGCCTGGCTGGAGTCCAGCATCGCCCCATCCCCAGGGCCTCGCCCCTGTCCCTAGAGCTGTCCCACCCTCACCTGACAGTCCACATGCCCAGGGCTCTGAGGGCACCTCAGTCCCCCACCACCAGTCCCCTGCTCCCCGAGCCACCCCCTTCCCTTGGCGCTGCACCCCAAGGCTTCCGCAGAGCCCCAAGAGCAGCTCGGCACCCCCGGGGTGCCCCCATTCTCCCCAGCACTCCAAGGCACACCCCAAACCCCTCCGCACTGCCTGCCCTCCCAAACCACATCAGTGTGCCCGCTCCACGGGTACCCCGCTGCACACCCCTCACCGCCCCAAACCGCCCCGACATTCCTCCCAAAGTCCCAGCACCCACCCACTCTGTCCCTGCCCCCCCACCCCCCAAGGGCACCCAAGCCTATCCCGGGTCACGCCCAGCACCCCCCAGATCACCCCCTGCCCCCCATTCCACGGGGCACTCGCGATCGCCTCTGTCACCACAGGGTCCCCGCAGATCGCTCCCAGCCCATACCCAGGGGGGTGTCACCTCCCACCCACCCCAGTGGTGTCCTGCCCCTCCCGCGTCCCTGCCCCACGGGGTCCTCCGATCACCCACAGTCCCCCTACAGCCCCCCCGCCCCATATCAGCCCCTGTTCCCCACCACCTCCCACCCCACAGGATCTCGCTCCCCCCCCCCGGGCCCTGGACCGCCCGCACACTCCAGCACCCCCGACCTCGCAGCCCCCCACCCCCCCGGCCCGAGAGGACACCTGTCCCCCCCACCCCATGGGTCCCCCCAGCTCCTCACCCTGCGCGGCCGCCCCCCCCCGCTCCATGCCGGGCGCTCTCCTCAGCGCGGCCAACGGCCCGCCGCCACCACCAACGGCCGCGCCGCGCTCATTGGTCACCGCCTTCTTCAAACCGGCCAATGGAGAGAGCGAAACCGGCGGGGCCGGCGGGAGAGGAGAGTCGTGATTGGCTAGAGGCGGGCAGGGGGGCGGTGACAACACCGCCCCTCCGGCAGCCCTACTCGCTGGGGGCGGGGCCAGGCGGGGCGGGGCTCGGCGGGGGCGGGGCGGGGGTCGGGCGGGGGCGGGGCAGGGGGACCCCGCCCGAGCGGCTGCCCCGTCAATCAGAGCCGATTTCCGTCAATTAGCGTGGGGTGGGGCGGCGTGGCGTGACGTCATGGCATTGCGTGATAAGGCGTGAACGGCATGACGTCACACGGCATGCCAAGCCATGCCATGCCAAGTCATATCGCGCCACGCCGTGCCATGTCACGCCAGACCACGCCAAGCCGTGCCTTACCGCGCCACGCCAGACCACGCCGCGCCGCGCGATGCCGCGCCACGGTGTGACGCCACGCTAGGGCCCACCGGGCCGTGGCTCAGTGCTGGGCGGTGGCAGGGGCTGGGGCGGGGGTGGCAGCCCTGGGGGGCTGCGGGTGACCCCCACCCGTGGGACGCCCACCCCGGCCATCCCCGGGCTGCAGGGTGGGCACGGGGTGGCGGAGGGTCCTGCCTGGGGCCGGCCAGGCCGGGGTGGTCCCTGGGCGGTGGGGCAGCCCCCCCACCCCCTGGGCTTTGCACCCAGGCCTGGGGGGTCCCCGAAAGCAGCCGAAGCAGCGGGATTTTCCCATCCATAAACCACCCCCGCATCATTTAACCCCTGTGAGAGCAACGAGCTGAGCGACGCCATCCTGGGAAGCCTTTTATTTCCACATCACCAACAAATACCCCCATTCCCGATAACAAAAGCACAATATTTCCAATAAAATGCATATAAGTTAAAAGCAAGGGGTAGACACAATAAATATAAAAGCCCTGGACAGACACAATAAATACGTATAAATTGGGGTGACTCGGGCCCACAGGGCCCAGAGCTGCTATTTCACCTGAAATAGATGGGGAGGACGGGGGTCCTGGCCGGAGGGTTTGTACTCGGTACATACAGCCTGAAAACCAGCGACTGCCGGTTGGGTTGGGTCGAGTGCGGGGGCTCTCAGCGCCCGCTCAGCTTGTAGGTGGCAATGTTGACCTGGTCGGGCCGGTCGGTGATGCCGACGGGCTGGCGGGGCTGCAGGGAGGTGCAGATGAACCAGCCGGGGAACGCGGCCGACTCGAAGCGGGTGGTTCTCTCGGACAGGCTGTCCAGACGGTAGAAGATGAAGCGGGTCAGCTCCACGCTGTCAATGTCCCTCCTGATGTCGGCTTCCTGCAACCAGGGCGGGGAAACAAGGTTCAGGGTGGGATGGAGCCCCCAGCCCCACGGGGGACAGAGCCGGTGGGACCCCCCGCTCACCTCCAGCTGCAGCACAGGACCGGTGCTGCTCATCACACACGACATGTAGAGTTGGCAGCCCTTGATGCCCAACGCCACCGGCATCCGCCCGGTCCCTGGGCCGCCCTGCGATGGCCGGGGACGGTACAGAGCAATGTTGAGCTTCACTGCAGGGAGAAGGGATGGGTTAATGGGTGGTCCCGGGGCTGTGGAGCGGCTCCTGGGTGGTCCCGGGACTGAGGATGGGGACATTGGATGGGGACCGTGTCCCCTCACCTTTCTGCCCAGCGGAAGGTCCCTGCAGGTGCAGGGCCACCAGCTGGGTGGGTGACTCCAGCACGAAGCACTTGTGGTTAATGTCGAGGATGTCGAAGGACTGGGAGCGGGTGTAGCGGTAGATGGGTGCCCCAGCATAACTGCTCTCGATCTGCTGGAAGGAGACAGGCTCTGCGGGGAGGAAGATGGTCAGGGGGATGCTGATGCTCCCGGGTCCAAGAGCATCCCCCAAGAGCATTCCCCGGTTGGGGTGACACCCCCGACACCACCCCTCCATACCGAAAATATCACCCAGGAAGTCCCCAAGGTCACTGTCAGCAAAGTCCTTGCGTGCCGGCCGCTTCAGGAGCTTGGTCACAGCCACCACGAGGATGGCGGCCCGGCGAAAGTTCCTGGCAGGGTGTCCCTTGGTCACCGTCACCTGGATGCCCACCCCGGGCGACGTCACCTCCGCGTCCAGGCGGGGTTTCTGGGGAGGAAAGGGGACTTGGGGTGAGAACTCAGCTTCCCCATCATGGGGGTCTCGCCATTCCCACCACTCCAGTGTTACCTTCTGCGGGCAGAGGCAGTCAGGGCCATAAAATGTCTCCTCGTTCAGGCTGAAAGGCAAAGGGAGATGGTGAAGCCAGGGCCACTACGGTACCAGGGCGGCATCGCGTCCCCAGTGTCCCCTCTGGCACAGCCACGCTTACCTGCTGCACTCCAGTGTGTCCAAATTGGGGACGAATGCCATCTCTGCCGCTGACTGCAAAAAACCTGGGCAGAGACTTGCCGGTACCTGTCGAGTGCTACAGCACTTGGCTGCCTGCTCCTGCCTGTCCTGCCCGCAGCGTCGCTTGGGCGCTCTCTGAGCCCGACGTCGGCACAGTGGGTTTTCAAGAGCTGCTGGAAGGAAGCTCCGTCAGAGCGGGATTTCCACGTTTTGCAATGCTCGGGTTTGCCCAGTTCCTCTGGCGAGACCGGGAGGGCCGGGGGGCTGGCTGCCCCCGAGCAGCGCCGTGGGGCTGAGCGAGGGGCCATGCGTGGGGCAGAGCAGGGAGGATGCTTTGGGGCTGGTGTGTGGGGCAGAGCAGGGGGGATGCTCTGGGGCTGGTGTGTGGGGCAGAGCAGGGGGGATGCTCTGGGGCTGGTGTGTGGGGCAGAGCGGGGGATGCTCTGGGGCTGGTGTGTGGGGCAGAGCAGGGGGGATGCTCTGGGGCTGGTGTGTGGGGCAGAGCAGGGGGGATGCTCTGGGGCTGGTGTGTGGGGCAGAGCGGGGGGGATGCTCTGGGGCTGGTGTGTGGGGCAGAGCAGGGGCGATGCTCTGGGGTTAGTGTGTGGGGCAGAGCAGGGGGGATGCTTTGGGATCGGTGCGTGGGGCAGAGGGCAGGGGCGATGTTTGGGGTCAACGTGTGGGGCCGGTGCTCGTGTGCTGGCCCTCAGTGGCCGGGCTGACCCAGCAGGGACTGTCCACCGGGGCCGCGATGACGCCCACCCTCGTCAGGGCCGGGGACTGCGGCTGCCCCGGAAGGGGCCAGTGGCGCAAGCGCTGCCTCTCCGCCATTTCCCCACGGCTTCCTCCTGGGCTGCCCCGGGCCTACGGCACCTCGGCCGGCAGAGCCCTCTCCATCACCCCTCCTGTCCCCACCGCCCCAATATCAGAGGGCGCAGGACCCCGCTGTCCCCTTGGTCCCTTGTGCCCGCCTGCGCCGCCCTGGGGACACGGCTTTTGGGGATGCTGTGCCTTTGGGGACACTCCTCGTCACCATCCTGTCGGCCGGGCTGAGGACACGCACGGCCAGGCTTGCGTGGCCGCGGGCTGTCAGGGTGTTTTCCTGGTGCCCGTTTCACTTCCCGAAAGCGCCGGGCAGCCCCGCGCGGCCCCTCGGCTCGGAGCTGCCGTGGCCGTGACTCACCCGGCAGGAAATTGCCAGCAACCCCAAAACTCCCTGGGGCACCTCCCGCCTGCCCAGCCCTGCCTGCGCCCGCGGCCAGCTCTGCCTGTCCCCCACGCAGGGGCGAGGACCGCTGGCTGTCACCCATGCTGGGATGCCCCCGAAAGCTTGAGGTCCCACAGGCCATGGGTCCCCCATGCCAGGAGGTCCTCCAAACTATGGCGGGGGCCCCCAGGCCGTGGTGGAGGTCCCCAGGCCATGGCGGGGTCCCCGGGCCATATTTAGGTGTCCCCAGGCCGTGGTGAGGGTCCCCAGGCCATGGCGGGGTCCCCAGGCCATGATGGGGTCTCCAGGCTGTGGCAGAGGTCCCCAGGCCATACTAGGCATCCCCCAGCCGTGGTGGAGGTCCCCAGGCCATACTACGTGTCCCCAGGTCAGACTAGAGGTCCCCAGGCCATGACAGGGTTCCCAGGACATACTAGAGGTCTCCAGGCCATTCTAGGCATCCCCAGGCCATGGCAGATGTCCCCAGGCCACACCAGCTGTCCCCAGGCCATGGCGGGGTCCCCAGGCCATGCTAGGTGTCCCCAGGCCATATTTAGGTGTCCCCAGGCCATGGCAGATGTCCCCAGGCCGTACTAAGTGTCCCCACCGCCCAAGCCCCGCCCCCGACGCCTGGCCCCGCCCCTGAAAGGTCCCTCCCACCCGGCGCGCGGAGGCGGCCGCGCAGGCGCCTTGGGACGGGCTCGGAGGGGGGCGTGGCGGCAGGCGGGGAAGGTGTGGCGACGCGGTGACGCAGAGTTCGGGGCGGGGCGGCGCGGGGCGGGGCGGCAGCCGGCGGTTGGGGGCCGCTGTCAGAGCCGGGGCCACGAGCGGGGCGGACGGACGTGCCGGTAGGTGCCGCGGCGGGGCTGGGCCGGGCGGCGGGGGCAGCGCCGGGCTGGACCGTGGCGGGCCGGGGCGAGGGCCAGGGCCGGAAGAGGAGGGGGGTCGCGCCGGGCTGGGGGGCCGCGGCCGCTCCCCGGTGTCCTGGCGCCGCCGCCCGGGCGCCTCGGGGCGGGGGGGGCGGGACTACTGCTAGAAAGGCAGCCCGGCGCGGCCAGTGGGAAGGCGGCTCGGCGCCTCGCGCCGCTCCTATAGGCGGCGAGGGGCGCGAAGCCCGGGCGGCGGCGGCGGGCGCTGATTGGCGGGCGCGGAGCGGGGGCAGGCCCGGCGCGCGCGCGCGGGTGGGTGGGGGGCGGCGGGCGGGGGGTGCCGCGCCCCCTTCCCGCGCCCGGGACCCCCGGGCCCCCCCGGGCCTCCCCGCCCCGTCCCGCCGCGGGGCCGCGCCCAGGGTGCCCCGGTCCGCCCCGCCCGGCGGGTGGATCCCCCGCTCCGACCCGGCGGGGCCTCCCGGGGCGGCCTCGGACGGCTCAGACGGGCGGGGGGGGTCGATGGTGAACCCCCCGGAGAGGGTCAGCGCCTGCCCCCCGCTGCCCCGGGGCCCCTGGCTGCTGCGGGCCCGGAGGCGCCTGGTGCTGGAGCCTCTGCGCTGGGAGCCCGCGGCCCTGGGGCGGCCCCGGCCCCGCCGCTTCCTTTAACGCTGAATTTGTTCGGATTTTAACCCTCCCCTCCAAAAAAAAAGCGCAATTCCCAACTAACAGCCTCCTGGGGCAGATGTCATGGATTCTGGCTGCCAGACGTCAAATTTAGTACCTTAATCTGCTTAACGGTACGCTCTCACCCGTCCCAGCCGTTAATCTGTTATGAATATTCCTGTTGTTTGACCTCTTGGTGAAATTTGGGTCCTGATCTGCCTGTTGGCACTTCCGCTCCTGAACGCCTCTTCAGCTGTAACCCCGTGCGTGAACTTTGTGTTCAGGTGTGACCCCCGTATCGGTTATCTCGGGCTCAGTTTCCTGCGTCCTTGCTCCCGGTCATCGTGCGCTATTTTGATTTACCTTGAAACATCCCTGCTCTGAGCTCGCCCTGGTCTGCGGCACGGCACGGGCTCCGGCACTTTTGGGAAGCCGACCCTTTCTGCGAGAGGCCCTCAAAGACCGGCTGGTTCTGCTCATTTTGGGTCAAACCCTGGTATTAACTCCCCTCTTTTCTAGAGAGGTCACCAGGACACTGCTGAGTGGCAGCACCGAAACCGGACACTAAAGCCGGAGATGCCGCCGCCGCTTTCATCCTAAAGCTTTTTCCTCACCGCGTGCGTGCCTTGTGTGCTGACACCCAATTCGGTCGGCTCTCTAAAATATCTGCGTGTGTTTTGCCGCTTAAATCTGCGGAGGGTAAGCTGGGAAAACATCTAGTGCTGCCACCTCACTGTCTTGTACCTGCCTGCCATTTCTTGCCTGTGACGGTCCTGGTTTGACCGCGGGCAGAAGTGAGTAAGCAAGGTGGAAAGGACGAGTGGTCTTCCCTCCTTCCCCTGGGGACATCTGTAAAACACTTTGGCTGAATTAGAGCGGTCCCAGGTCTTCCTCAGGCTCTCTGGACCAAAATCTTGTGTTTTGAGGCAGGAAGTGTAGCTGCTGCCGTGCTGAGTAGCCAGAACTAGATTCAGCAAGGCAAATCTGGAAGCCCGGCTGATGAAACGCCAGTAATGAAGGTGTATTTTTTTTCTCCAGTCCACTGTGAAACTTCATTTTAATCTGGTGAACGCACGATAGCTGCTTTGACATTGGGCTGCTGCTCGTTAAACTGGTTGGGGGTATGGAAACCGTCCAGTTGGGTCACCTCCAGCCTCGGGTCCTGTCTCTTGCGGGAGGAGCTGGGTGAAAAGGGCAGCTCCGAGAGCTGGCTCCAAGTGCCAGCGCTTCCCCCAAGATGATCTTGCTCCAGCGCTTTCCCTTGGGCTGTGGCTGTTGGTCGGATGCGTGTAACGAGGAGCGTGGTTAACCCTAGGCCCCTCTGTCCGTGCAAGGCTGCGCTCCACCAAGGTGGACGTTGCTGGGGGACCTTTGAGAGGTTCCCACGCCAGCTCTGTGTTGCTTTTCTGGGTTCTCTGGGCAGGGGAGAGCCCCTCTTTGGGTCTTGCAACTGCGTCGGCCTTCTTGGGTCTGAGCTTTTAAGGAGAAGCGATGAAGCGGTCTGTCCTGGAACCCACATCCCAAGTGCTTTGCACCACCATACCTCTGCTTTGCGAGGGGTCTTCCCCGTAGACGGTTTCTTCCCAGCTTTATCCTGGTGCACGTAACACAAACCGGTGAGAAGAAAACCTCGGCCAAGCAGAGTGGTCGTGGGGTGAGTAACGCAGCAAAAATCGAAGCCAAGACCACCTACATGGGAGAGAGACCGATGGAAAAAGCTTCCACGCTGGGTCGGCGTGATAAGAGTTGTCCTCCTGCGGCTTGCGCAGACCTGGAGGAGCGTGCCCCGCTAGACTGGATCAGCTGGACGTAAAGGAAAACGTGACATTCAGTGTTAAAATCCAGCTGGCAACAAATGTTTTCCAGCACCCTTCTGGGCATGGTGCTTTAAAGCGCTTTTCTTTAGACTCGTACAACTGGCTGCGTCGCTGCAAATGGGAGGTTGAAGGGCCAAAGTGTCCAGCTCCTGCTGGAATCTGGGTTTCATAGAGAGGCTTTTCCTGTTTAAAACAAAAAGAGGATTCTCAGAGGAAGAATCAGAAAATCAAAAGAAATCAAAGAATACTTTATGGATTTATTATTGGAAAAGGAGTAAATGTTGTTGGCTAGGAACTAAAGAGGAAAGCACTGCAGGTACCTGATACCTTATACTGTTAATCTGGGCTGCGCTTCGCCATCAAACATGCCTTATTTTGTACGCAGGTGCTGATATAAAAAGGTGCAGATGGCTTTGACGTGCAGCGGCTCGTTTGGGGCCGGCGTTGGGTACCCCACTGAGCAAATCTGCTTTTCACCGTCACGTCAGGGGAGATGACAGTGCCGTGCCGGCAGGGACGGGGGAGGCAGACCTGGCCGTGCCGAACGTCTTGAGCAGAAAATGCGTTTCCCAGCCGTCGGGGACTCGGCCATGCGACAGGGTGGATGGATCTAATCTAAATTTAAAAACTGATCCTAAGCTCAGTTCTCCGTGCTTGCGGCTGACGGGGGGCGGAGGGGGGTGGTCTCTGCTCTGCGCTCTCTGCAATAATTTCTAACCCACTTTTCCCTCCTCTCCCAACAGGAACTTGTGTGAGGCGACAGGACAAACATGCTTAACTTAAGGACTTGTGCGGCAAAGCTGAGGCCGTTGACGGCCTCGCAGACTGTAAAGACAATTTCCCAACACAGGCCGGCAGCACCCAGGACGTTTCAACAGATCAGGTGCTACAGCGCACCGGTGGCTGCCGAGCCTTTTTTGAGTGGGACTAGTTCAAACTACGTGGAGGAAATGTATTATGCTTGGCTGGAAAATCCCAAAAGTGTACATAAGGTAAGGAGCAACCTCGCCAGGATATCGCCTTTGCTTCTCTCTCTGTGTGTCTGAGCAGCGGGTTCAGGTAAGTGCACGCATCTCAAGGAGGACTGAATTCAGCCGGCGGGGCCGGATGGTTGTGGATGGTCCTTCTTCCTCGCTTTGCCCAGAAGAAACGCCAGCGATTCCTTGAGCAAGAGCCAAGAGGAGTTTCTCCGTTCAAGAGGGAATGCCATGGGCTTGTGGGACGCGGGCAGCACCCTGGATCACAAGTGGATACAAGGAATGCCTTCTCCTGGGAATCCACCTTTAACGAGCTCCCAATGCTTTATTTTTTCCATCTCTGATGGCTCATCAGGAGGGTTTATTCTGGAGCGGAGGATGGGGAGGAGGCGGGGGGGGGGGGTGTTATTCTCCACATCTCGACTGGTTTCCTTTTTGCTTCAGGCACGGGTGGTGTTACATGTTGGAGTAGACGGGCTGTAGCTAAGCTTGACTTTGAGCTTGTGTGCATAAAGCCAGGCTGCTGATCTGCAGCCTGGGGAGGGGGACTGGGTCTGGTGGCCAGAGGAATTCCCACCAGCTGCTCCCAAACTTAAAACTGGGAAAGCAACCCAGCCATGGGCAATGTGCGCAGAGGTCTGTCTTGATGTGAATTACTGAAGCTCCTCCAGCGAGGAGAAGGCCAGCTCTTTAACGTAGTGTCCAGTGGGTG
Source organism: Ciconia boyciana (assembly GCF_034638445.1). Classification (NCBI taxonomy): domain Eukaryota; kingdom Metazoa; phylum Chordata; class Aves; order Ciconiiformes; family Ciconiidae; genus Ciconia; species Ciconia boyciana. Next base: position 90,372 of record NC_132958.1, on the reverse strand, counting down.
AGGGCTCAGCTGGGAAGAGGATTTCTGAAACCCGACTGCATTTTTCCCCATCCCCAGTGTTTCACAAGGAAAATGTTCCTCTAGTGACCACGTCTCAGCATTACCCAGGGGATTTTTAAGACAGTTTCATACATGTCCTGATGTAGAGCAGGGATTTTCTTTATTCAGTAGCACGTGAGCAGTCTGCAAATCAGGACGTGATGGTTAAATGAGCAGTCAAGGGTGAGTAAGGAATCTCATGCCCCAACGCTTGCATCAGCATTGAGTGTGTTTTTGATGGCACCAATCCCACACATCCAAAACGCACTGTATGGCGCTGTAAAGGTCTTAAGCTAGGATCAAAGCTGGATTTTCACAAACAATGTTGACTTTATGCTTCTTTTGAGGCAAACGGGTGGCTGAGCCAAGCAATACAAACTCAGGAAACACAAAGTATGTTGTTTTGGGTTGTGCCCTTTGTCAAATAGTGACTTGAAAGCTATCCAAGCACACGCACGTGTGCAGCCCAGTCCTTCAGAGGTGGGACTGTGAATTAAAAGCCGTGAATCAAAATGCTGTAGTCTAATTTAAAAACAAATGAGGGTTAAATGCTGCTTGTTCCAGTGAGAGGCACACTTGTGTCTTTGACAAGAGTCTTCACGGTTTGATACCAGCTCTTTGATCTAAAGACCCTGCTCAGACTTGAATGTCGCTCCTGAGCAGATGTGAGAGTAAACGTCAAGTCTAACGGGGGCAGCTGGCTGGGAGAAGTGTATTTGGGTCCTGAGGCCAGACCTCTGGATCTCTTCTGGTCTTGTCTCTTTAATGTAGCCCCTGTAGCTTCATCCGCTTGTCTATAGGTAGGCAGTGCATGCAGTACTGTATGGGAGTCCTCGTGCATGCTTGGCTGAAGAAATTGGAGGAGAATTTAGGTTGGAAGGAGCCTCTGGAGCCTCTGCCCTGGCATGGCTGGCTTGGAGGTGGCATCCAGCTTGGAGGTGACATGTAGCTTTGTGGCTAGAGCAGGTCACTCGGGGCCTTGTGCGGTCAAGTTTTGAGCACCTACAAGGATGGAGCTCCCAGCACCTCTCCAGGCCTCCAGTCCAATGTTTATGGTGAAGAATTGCAAGTGTGTATTATTAGTCCCCCCTGGAAATCAGTGTCCCTTGAAGTACTTTTAAGTGCATGGAGAGCAGTGCAGGAGTTGACATAAGGTTTTGCCTCCAGTGCGGCTGGGAGTGGTTTGTGGCGGTAGGAAAATCAGTGTGAAATGACGTGGGATCTTATCATTGCCAGGAAGCAAACCTGACATTAGTAATGTAAAAAGCAAGTCTTACGGACTGCTTTTTAACCAAAGTCAAGCTGGCGTCCGGCTTGGCAGAAAGGGGGTTGGACCAGGGGGGTTGGACTAGATGATCTTTGAGGTCCCTTCCAACCCAAACCATTCTGTGATCCTATGAAATCCAGCTCCAGGTCCCAAAACTTCTGGTGGGGTTGATACCTGAGGTTTGGTGTGAACGTTGCAGTTGCTCCCTGATGCACTTGACCCTCGTACTTGACTCATCTGTCCTGGGTGGATCCCATCTCGTTCCAGTGACCCCTTTACCAAGATCCCTTCCCAGCTCCTAGCTTTGCCTCTTTCTCCTCTCTGCACTTTTTCATGGCTCACCCTGTGCCCGCTGGGACACCGAACCCCTGCAGTGGGATTGGGGTTGCAGCCATCCCTGGTCTTGGCTCGCAAGCAGTCCCCGTCAGCCTGTGTCCCCCTGGCATGACCGTGGAGTGTGTCACCCCCGTCCCTGATAAGCGTTGGCCTCTGTCCCATTATACGTAGGGTCAGATCCGAGGGTGGAGTTCCCAAAACCAGCCGGGCTGTCGCATGGACCTGGCTGTGCCTTATCTGTTCCCTGCACAGAGCAGAGACCAGCTGTGCCTCGCCGTGCTGCTTTTTGCTGGTGAGGGCGAGACCTTCAGCCAGGGAAGAGCTGGGGTTTGCTGTTGTTGCCAAAAACCTATGAGAACTCCAGCCAGCACGACTGTCCCGGCTGAGCAAAATGAATTCATTTCCTCTGTGCGGACACTGGTGGTTTAAACTGCAGAAAATACTTAGGTGTTTGTTTAGAGTAGGGAAGACTTTAAAAAAAACAAAGCTATTTTAGGCTTTTTTCTGTGTGCAGTCCTTCAGCTGAACTCGAGTTTCTGAGTCTGATGAGCAGATAAGAGCAGAGCTGGGGAAAGAGGAGGCGAGGGTGTGGGGGGTCGGTGCCGGTGGGCTGCCGCAGGGTCAGTGCTGCTCGCTCCTGGGACCACTGCCCAAGGGAGCGGGGATGTCCTCCTCCTGCCCCGCAGGTCTGAGCGGCTCTTTGCCAACTCGGGTACGGTGCTGGCTGCTAGCGATGCTCGGCACGACCCGTGCTGTCTCCCCAGGACCCTGAGCAACTTGCTTGCTTCACGGCAGGTGGCCAGAGAGCTTTGACTACAGGTAGATGATACCTGCAGCCAGATATCTGCGACAAGTTTAGCCTTCCTAAACAGCAGCCCCTGTGTTCAGGTTGAACTAGTGTAAAGGGATACAGCTCTCCCAGTACGTATGTATATCAAACAATCTTTAACATGGACTTCTTAATATGGCAGTGTTTTGATTTTTTTTATATTGAAAGTGGTTATATGACCACAGCACGTGTAGACCACGCTGTGTAACCCCAGCTTCGCTGACACGACGGCAGGAACCTGCAGTCTTCAGCGTGGCCAGAGCCCCATGCCTGGCCCTGGGAGGTGCCTTTGCTGCGTCCTTTGCAGTCGTGCTCACAAATAGGGGCCCAGGCTGAATTTGGTAGGAGTCTTGCTTGAGAGTTTGAAACACTTGGGTTTCATCCCCCATCTTGAAAAGCGAGCACCCCAGAGAATTGAAGGTCCTTGTTTATGTTGATAAGGGACAAGGCGATATGCAGAGCACGAACCGATCGATTGCTGCTTGACCCCCTACTCTCAGCAAAGGTTACCTGCTGTAAATTTGGTTTGGGCTCCTCCTCTTCCAGCCCTAAGCTCTGAATGTACCTCCTCCTTGCTAAAGCAGGAGGTGCTGCCTGGCTTGCCAACCATGCGGAGCAGGTCTGGTTGGTGCTTTCTGTCCCCTGGAGCCCGTGGCAGGAGAAGGAGCAGGGACACAGCCTGAGCTGGAGGTAGATGCCATGTCTCCCTTGTGCACCTCCCAGCCTGGAGCAGCCCCAGCCCAATTTGAGGTGCCCTGCGGTGGGTGGGAGATGTCACCCCTCTCCCCTTGCCGTGTGTGCCTGACCTCCGAGCTGGCTTTGTGGCAGAGGCTGGGACCCACGGCCTTCTCCAGAAACTGAGTCTGATAAATGAAGTGAAAGATGCTTGGTGAGCTGGTTTTGGGGCTGTTCTCAACAGAGAAGCCTGCGGTGAGCTCTGCTCTCAGAGCTGAGCTCAAAATCCCTCTATAAAGCCTGAACTATCCGGGCTTGCAGCAGCCAGCTGGCTCTCCCATCCTGCTTTGCTGGAGGAGCACTGGGAAAGCCGGTCTGGGCTAACGCCTTGAGCTGTGGCCGTGGTGGGACATGCGGCTGTGGGATGGTCACAGCAGGGACCTGGGGTTGAGAGCATTTAGCACGCCGAGACCTGGGGGCTGTCTGCGCACTTAGGAGTGGGGAGATACTGACTTTGAGCCCTCTTGGTAAAAATGAGGTGAATCTGAGCTCTCTTATACCCAATATATATATATTATACCCTATATATGTAGGGTATAAGAGCCGGAGGAGTGCTTGCAGGGCTGCTGTGGGCACGGAGAGGGTCGAAGGGGAGTAACCTGATGAGCTTTATTACTGCTGTTACCTTCAGCAAGTGCTGGATTAAGGCAAAGTCCTCCTTCCTGCGATAAAGCAGGATAACGCTGATGGGGCTGTTCAGCCTCTCCCTGGGGGTGCGTGAGCTCCAGAGGCACCTCCACGGGTCACCAGAAACCCTCGGGGTGGCCCTCGAATACCTGTGAATTCGAAACCACATCAGCAACTTGAAAGCTGATGTTTTTATAGCGCTTATCAGCGCCACAGCCTTCAGTGGGCTGAGGCAAAGCCTGCAGTCCGGTAGCCTGAAATACTCTGTAATTATGTAGGGCAATAAAGCATTTAGCGAAAGTGCCTGAGCTGACCGAGCTGGTGCCGCACCTTGTTTGGAGAGCTTAAAATTAACTTTTTCTTTCAAAACAGAAGCAAGTTGCATCTCCAAGAGGTTAATATTGTTGAATGTCAGAAGGGAGGAGGTCATAAAGGCAACACCTCTGCCTCCTGGCTCTGTGCCTGTCTCCTCGGCACCGCTGCCAGCCCCCTCCCTGGGCTAGCAGATGCTCCCTTTCTCTTGTCTGTCTTTATTTTCCAGTACATTAAACAACCTTAAACCACTGAGCAAGGCAGCCAGCCAGATTCCTCCCCATCCCGAGGGCATGGAGCTCATCCCAGGGTGCTTGTCCCTCCCGCTCGCAGGAGCCGATGGCTTCTGGGGCACCCCTGAGCTCTGTGAGCCGGGGGAAGGGAAGGGGCTTGGGCTGCTCTCGCCAGTGGACAGCAGTAAGGATCATGCAAAAAGCAGCTCTCCCTCTTTTCCTACTGAAATTTCCTTTAGCAGACAGACAGCAATCAGAATGGGGTCGGGTGTTTTCTGTCTTTGCTTTTTGGGGGTTTGGTGTTTGGTTTTTTTTTTTCTTCTCCTTTAGGGGAGCTATTGTTTATCAGTTACGGTGCCAAATTGTTCCAGATTTTATTTATGTTTCTTCAGCGTGACCTGTTTCTAAATTTAATCACCTTGCGCAGTGTGCGATGGGGCATCTGGGTAAATCCAGGCTGGAAATAGCTTCCTGGGGCATGTGATGGGCGCTGCAGCCGGAGGAGCTCCAAGGAAGGGGGAGAGCTCCTCTGGCAAAGGTCAGATTTTCAGTCCCTTCCGCCCTGCTGCCAGGGTGCAAAAGCTGCTTTTTCTGCCCCAAACCACCACTGGAGCTGCTCTCATGGCTCTTTTCGACTTGGTTTAAACATGCTGGGGTTGGCTGGGCAGCGCTTCGCCTGTCTCTGCATCGCCGAGGTTGGGTTTGGTGCTCTCTGCAGACAGGAGGCTCAGGGGTGTGCAGGGTGCTGAGTGCTGGGCTCTTGCTCCTGGTCGGTGGGGAGACCCTTGGGCTGAAACCAGCATGCAAATCCAATGGGATTTGTTTGCTCTAGCTGGCGTCTCGGGTATGTGCAGGCACGCAGACGCCACTCCACCTTGCCCTCGTCCTTTGCTATCGCTCAGTGGCATGCGGGAAGTGGGCAGGGGTGAGAGCACGGCAGGAGGACGTGGCGTGGACTTTGCTCTGCTGGTCTCTCCCCTTCCCCGGGTCCACTGCTGCCTCTCCAAGTTAATCTGTCCACTTGGGTTTGGCCTGGGACGCTTCTGGGCTCTTCAGGCAGTGCTGGATAAGTACCACAAAGTTACACCAAGTCTGTCGAGGGCTTTTTTTTGGGGTTTTGCTTTGTTTTCTTAACACCTAGAAATGCGCATCTGCAGAGGGGAACAGGAGCAGGGGTGATATCTGCCTCGCTAAGGGCACGGGAGAGCTGGCATGGGAGTATGTGCATAGCACTGGCGGCGCTGAAAGGATGGGGAAAAATTGAAGAGGGGACAGAAAAAGAAAAAAGCCATTGCTGGTTGAGGGCTGGACACCATGGCTTACGCTGGGACTTGCGTCTCAGGCCATTTCGACCACGGAAAAGAGGAAGAGGTGTATTTGATTACAGGGCAAAAATATTTTTCAGAAAATATTGTGGGTGTTTAGAGGGCAGTCTCCTGCCCTGGAGAGAAGGAAACAAGAGCCCAAAGGCCAGGCTGGGACTCATTGCTCAGAGTAGTGGTTTTGAGAGCCGAGCCAGGCAAGGGGTGTCACTTGTGTCCTGTCCTGAGTGCTGCTGCCAAGGGAGCGGGGGGACTTTGGGGACGGTCTCATGCCAAAAGAAACAATCCAGATGGATGGGAAGTAGGATAATGGCATAACTGAAATAGTGGGAGAGCTTTAGTGCTCTCCTGGCCAAGGCAGGTGGGCGCCTTTGGCAGCGGCTGCGTGGAGCTGGGGTGCAGGGGAGGAGGCAGCTCTGCCCCCCGGGGATTTTACTCCTCGCTGTGGCAACAGAGCTGAGACCCCAGTAACCTCGAGTGAGGAGGTGTTTGGGTCGCGAGTAATGACACTGTCATCTCTCTTCTTTCCCTTTTCCTAGTCATGGGACATCTTCTTTCGCAACGCCAATGCCGGAGCTGCTCCAGGCACCGCTTACCAAAGCCCCCCTCCACTGAGTACCAGCCTTTCCACGCTGTCCCAAGCCCAGTTCCTGGTTCAGGCGCAGCCCAATGTAGATAAACTGGTGGAGGACCATCTTGCAGTGCAATCTCTCATCAGGGCGTATCAGGTAAGGAGATGGGCTTTGCACTGAGGAGGAGTGTGTCCTCTGTAGAGGGGCATGCAGTGGCTGAGGTGGGCTGGAGTCAGTGCAGTTGATGCATGTGTTTTGCATGGAGAGCGTGCAGGATGCGTGCTGGGCCGCCTGGTTTTTAACAGGAGCTGCTGATCTGTTGGGGCAGAAGCTCAGCTGATGTTTTGCTGGACAGTAGGAAGATTAAAGCTATTGTCACCCAAACAGAGAAATTAAGGTGGCAGAGAGGGGGAGGTCTTCTGCGCACAGGGTGGTTTGCTGGCTTCTGGAATGATGCTCCTGTGCTGTGGGCTCCTGCCATGCTCAGCAGTGGCGTGGGACACCCATCCCGCTTCCCCTGTGTTGCTGAGAGAACTTCTCAGGTCCTAAAATACAAGTTCAGGAAACATTTCCTTGTCATTTGCAACCTGGAAGAGGGCTGTGGTGCCACTGGGCTGCAACTCAGACCGATGCTGCCAAAATCGGCCTTTGGGAGAAACAAGTTTTGAGCAGGAAGGAAACATCCTCTGGCTAGGGGATGGCCAGCCAATATTTTAACTCGAGAGAACATTTAACTGTATTTCTCCATCTTTCACCTTTGGTTGCACTCTGGTTTGTCAAGTGTGGGGGCCTTAATTGCAGCTGTGGTGAGAAGTTAACAAACCCAGCTGCCGTGGAGGTGTGACCATGGTCTTCTCACCTATTCCTGCAAGGAAGCACCTGCTGCAGGTCATGTTCCTGCTCAGATATGGGGAAAATCCAACGTACAAGGCCACAGGTTAAGGCAAGAACTGCAGCACTGGGCAAGTCCAAAGGTCTGCCCAGCCTTGGCCCTGCTCTCTGGCTTGAAGAAGGTGCCCCTGCCCTGCTCGCCTCCACGGCTCAGGTGCTGACGTCAACGTTGAGGCACTGCCCTGCTTTTCTTTAAGAAGGGGAAGCTGGGACGTGTTTGTGAGGACCTGCATCTTCCCTCGTGGCTGATTTCATGGGAGGTGACCACCCAGCCAGCTCTCTTCAGCTCGGGCAGATCCTGGCAAGCCATTTCGAAAGGTCGTGCAGCTCTCGCTGGTGGAAAAAGTGGGCAGACGCCAAGTTCAAACAAGTCATTACTGATGTAGGTGGAGGCAGCAGCTCCAAGTCAGCGATTTGAGCACAAAATCTGTAACCTCTTCTGCATTCCTGTCACTTCCTCAGTCTCCAAATGGCAGCACTGGGAGATGATTGCTCTTGGATGTATTTTTCTAAGCTGTCTGCAATGAGAAATCCACCTCCCTTCCTACCCTGGTATCACTGCAGGGCTGTAGCTGCAGTGGGGTGTCCAGGTTCAGCACAGTGTATGGAGGTATGAAAGAGTAGGAAGGCAGGAGGAAACCCTGCCTGTGATGGGTAACCTACTTAAAATGCCAGGCAATTAATTTCTTAATTGCATCGAGCTGGATTGTCCCTGTAATTATAGGTGAGCAGTGACCCTGCTCTGCTGTGGCATTGGCAATGGCTTCTTAATCGTAGCTGTGGTTGCATGTTCAAGTCATTGTTTCTTTTTGAATCACAGAATGGTTTGGGTTGGAAGGGACCTTAAAGTTCATCTAGATCCAACCCCCCTGCCATGGGCAGGGACACCTTCCACTAGATCAGGTTGCTCAAAACCCATCCAGCCTGGCCTTGAACGCTTCCAGGGATGGGGCATCCACAACTTCTCTGGGCAACCCGTTCCAGTGTCTCGCCACGCTCACTGTAAAGAATTTCTTCCTAATACCTCGTCTAAATCTAGCCTCTTTCAGTTTAAAACTGTTATCCCTCGTCCTATCACTACAGGCCCTGATAAAGCGTCACTCCCTACCTTTCCTGTAGGCCCTCTTTAAATACTGGAAGGCTGCTATAAGGTCTCCCCGGAGCCTTCTCTTCTCCAGGCTGAACAACCCCAACTCTCTCAGCCTTTCCTCACAGTAGAGGTGTTCCAGCCCCCCAATCATTTTTGTGGCCTCTGGACCTGCTCCAACAGGCCATGTCTTATGCTGAGGACCCCAGAGCTGGATGCAGTACTCCAGGTGGGATCTCACCAGAGCAGAGGGGCAGAATCACCTCCCTGACCTGCTGGCCACACTTCTTTTGATGTAGTCCAGGATACAGTTGGCTTTCTGGGCTGTGAGCACACATTAATGGCTCATGTCCAATTTATCACCCACCAGCATCCCCAGGCCCTTCTCCTCAGGGCTGCTCTAAATCTGCTCATCCCCCAGCCTGTATCCATGTTTGGGATTGCCCTCACCCAGGTGCAGGACCTTGCACTTGGCCTTGTAGAACTTCATGAGCTTCACACAGGCCCACCTCTCCAACCTGTCACGGTCCCTCTGGATGGGCATCCCTTCCCTCTAGAGTATCAACTGCACCACTCAGCTTGGTGCCATCTGCAAACTTGCTGAGGGTGCACTCAACCCCACCGTCCATGTCCTCAACAAAGATGTTAAATAATACTGGTCCCAATACAGACCCCTGAGGGACCCCAGTCATTACTGGTCTCCACCTAGACATTGAGTTGTTGACCACAACTCTTTGAGTGTGACCGTCCAGCTAATTCCTTATCCACCGAGAGATCTGCCCATCAAATCCATGTCTCTCCATTTTACAGACAAGGATGTTGTGCAGGACAGTATCAAATGCTTTGCACAAGTCCAGGCGGATGCCATCAGTCTCTCTTCCCTTATCCACCAATGCTGTAACCCTGTCATAGAAGGCCACCAAGTTTGTCAGACACGATTTGCCCTCAGTGAAGCCATGTTGGCTGTCACCAACCACCTCCCTGTTTTCCATGTGCCTTAGCATAGTTTCCAGGAGGATCTGCTCCATGATCTTGCTGGGCATAGAGGTGAGGCTGACCAGCCTGTGGTTCCCTGGATCTTCCTTTTTAAAAATGGGGGTTATGTTTCCCCATTTCCAGAACTTCACCCACCAGTCTGCCATGACTTTTCAAATATGATGGATAGTGGCTTAGCAACTTCATCTGCCACTTCCCTCAGGACCCTCGGATGCATCTCATCAGGTGCTATGGACTTGTGCATGTTCAGGTTCCTTACGTGGTCTTGAACCTGATCTTCTGCTATGGTGGGTGGTACTTCATTCTCCCAGTCCCTGCCTTTGGATTCTGTGAGTTGCGCGGTGTGGCTAGAGTACTTGCTGGTGAAGACCGAGGCAAAAAAGTTGTTGAGTACCTTAGCCTTCTCCATGTCGGTTGTAGCCAGGCCTCCTGTTTCGCTCATCGCGGGGGTACAGTTTCTTCCATCTTCCTTTGTTGTCCTATGTACCTGAAGAAACCCTTCTTGTTATTTTTCACGTCCCTAGGCAAGTTCAGCTCCAGCTGTGCCTTGGCTTTCCCGATCCCCTCCCTGCACTCCTGGGCCATATCCCTATAATCTCCCCAGGATGTACATCCCTGCCTCCACTGCCTATGCATTTTGGCTTTGTGTTTGAGTTTGGCTAAGAGGTCTTGACTTAGCCAAGCTGGCCTCCTGCCTCCCCTGCCCGACTTCTTGCACGTTGGGATTGAGAGCTCTTGCGCCCTAAGAAAAATGTCTTTAAATATCTCCCAGCTCTTGTTCGCTCCTTTGCCTCTGAGGGCAGTTTCCCGAGGGATCCCACGTGCTAGCACCCTGAACGGGCCAAGGTTTGTCTTTCTGACGTTTAGGGTCCTGACTCTACTTTTTACCCGTCCTGTACCCCTCAAGATTGAGAATTTGACCAGAGTATGATCGCTGCAGCCCAGGCTACCTCCAGTCTTGACCTCTCCGATAAGTTCTTCCACATTAGTGAGCAACATGTCCAGCAGCAGTGCCTCTCCTCTGGTCATCCTCTCCATCGTCTCTACTAGGAAGCTGTCCTCAACACGCTCCAGTAGTTTCCTGGACTGCTCGCAGTTCACTGTGCCGCTTTTCCAGCAGATGTCTGGGTGGTTGAAGTCCCCTGTCAGGGTCAGGGCCTGCGAGCGTGATGCTTCCTGCAAATATCTGCTGTGGTCTTGTTTTGGTTTTGGGGAAAAAATCTGCCTGGCTTGTGTTGCATGTGGGGAAGAACAAGCAGCATGGCTCCTGTGGGGGAAAAGACCTTCTCCTCGCTCCCACACCCATTTGAGGATTTGCTGCATACCTGCAAACCGCTGACTTGACCTCAAAGCCACTGGGCACCCCCAGCTTAAAGCCATTTGCCAGACAAAGTAGCCTCCTGGTCCTGGTGAGAGCATCCTGGCCATGGGGAACAGCGTGGTGAGCTTGCATCCTGCTGACTGCTAAATGAAGGGGTAGCCCCTGCGCTTTGTTGCGAGACAGACAAGCACATAGTTCCCAGACAAAGCTGGCCCAGAAGAAGAGCTTTCCATGTGGCCACCAGTGCTCGAGCACGTCGTCATCTGGCCCTGCAGAGAGCATGGGGAGGATCGGTGTTTTCTTAGCAGTTTGCCTTAACATCGATGGCTGATTTCAGGCTCTTTGGCTGGTAAAACCACAAAAATCCTTTCCTAAAATCCCCTTGGGATGCTCTGAATAGGAATGCCTTTCTGGTAAATAAGGTCAGATCAGTACGTCTAGTTTGTACAAGAGGTTTAGCAATCCCCTCGTATATGAGTGATTTTTCTAACTGGTAACAGATTTGATGGCCGGGAGTATCATTTTCACAGCGCAAAGAAGGCACCGCACCCCGTACCGTGGCAGTGTTTCCTGCCCTGCTCCCAGCGTAGCTGAGCCTGAAGCTTCGAGAGCAGGAGCTCTCAAGAAATAAACCATGCCTTGCCAACTGGAGAGTGCTGGCCACTGAGATGAATTGAGTTTGCCCAGTGAGATGTGGTGGAGTCTGTCTGCGGGCACCTCCTCCTGTGAAGGTGAAAAGCAAAACTCCTCATTACCTCTCATTATTCTCTGTGGCTCCTGATGCGGATTCAAACCCAGCGTGGTGACTTCTGGCCTGACTGCTGCCATTGGGAGCTTTCAAGGTTCTCTTGGTGCCAAAGCTGTTTGGTATTTCCACACCTGCCCCATCCCAGAAGAGCAACATGAGTGCTCCGAGTCCTGCTGTAGGCTCCTCTCTCCGAAAGGATGCGGTGAGCTGCTGACCTCTAATAGCACAGCCAGGCAGATGTTCCTCAGACACGTTCCTCTGCCTTTCAGGAGCTACTGCTGCTGGTGGCAGTGCTTGTTTTCTCTGCCACGTTGGCAGGAGAGCACCTGATCTGCCAAAATCTGGAAAAATTCTCTCTTCATTTGCTATGATGCTTAGGAGGAAAACATCAGTGTGGAGTTATTGCATCCGTAGAGAGGAGGTGCTCGGGTTGGACACCAGGCAAGTGGTGGGAGACCCTCGGACCTCAATTCTGGAAGGTCTCTGCTGTGAAGGAGATCGCCTTCAAAGCCTGGTGTCAGGCAGAGCGGAGCGGTCCTTGCAGCTGGTGGCACTCACACCTAACTGCTGTAGCGAAAGGAAACCCAACTTCTCCAGGCTTTAGCTGCGTCCAGAAATTGGGGTGGCTCTGCAGAAAATGTAAAAAGGGAAACTGTGCATGACTTTTTTTAAAAAAATTTTTCTTTTTTATTTAAGGAATGTCTCTTCAATTAACTTGTTTTAGTGACTAATCTGTGTTGTTGCTTCCAGGTCAGGGGTCATCACATTGCAAAGCTTGATCCTCTCGGCATTAGTTGTGTAAATTTTGATGATGCGCCAGTAACTGTTTCTCCAAACGTCGGTGAGAATTACTCTGCAAATTAATTCTAATGTAATTTAACTTTTTTACCCCTCCCCTCTTTTGTTTTTCTCCCTTTCCCCTCTCCCTCTTGGTACCTGTTCTCCTTTCCATTTCTGGCCCATTTCATAGATTCGAGGGCATCATGTAGCACAACTCGACCCACTGGGCATCTTGGATGCAGATCTGGACTCCTCCCTTCCAGCCGATATTATCACATCCACAGACAAACTGGGTGAGGGCTTTGAGAGCAGTTAGTGCTGCATTGCTTGAGCTCCTCTCTCTTTCACAGCTTTGTAGGTAGATTGCTTCACCAGTAAGGGGGGAAAGGTCTTAAGTTTCCTTAGTAATGATCACTCTAAATTTATAGTCGACGGGCTGCCGCGGAGCAGTTCTGCCCCCCTCCGGCTGTCACGGCGAATGGGTCTTGTGCCAAAACCCTATTGCTCGGCTCATGTTTCTCCTCCAACCGGTGCCAATTAATTATGTCATTGAACTCGCTCATCCAGGGGTGGAAGCAATTGCATCTTCTGGAAACGCAAAGCAGAGAGGTTTTGTGTTGGTGAGAGCTGGAGATCTGTTCCCTCAGCTCCTCTTGCTGCTCTTGGTGCCCAAGAGCTGGAGAGAATGGGCTGGCTTTGTCTCTGCAGGGCTCAGAAGTGCCTCTTGGTGTGCCCCTGCGACGATGCCCTGCCTTCCTTCACTCCCAGCTTGCTGCAGCATCTGTAAATCCCTTAATTGCCCCCTTTTTCCCAGACCGAGCTATGAGTCCCTGCCGGTGATCATAACAAGGAAGCTTTGGGATGCATTCCCGTCTGAGTAGAGAGGTGGAAATCCCAATGCCTTTGAGTGAAAGATGCATGAGTGTTGAACAGAAACGTGTGTGGTGCCTAGGACTTGAAATCCTAATCTGAAAATGCTTAAACTCAGCACCTCTCAATGTGCTTTAGATCTGATCTCTGTAGTACGCTGCCATTCTTCCAGCTAGAACAAGGTCGCGGCGCTGAGCTCTTTCACCTTGCTGGTGCTTTCCAAGGGTGATTACCCTGGCGCTACGAGCGCTCGAGAGGCATGCTTCTAACTTAGAGTAGAGCAGCAGTAATGACTACTAACCTCGCACAACTGAAACAGCTGATCAGAGCATACGGTGCATGTAAACAATTTTGATTCCTTGTTCAGCTGCCAGCACAGGGACACCAGCCTTGGACCTGCTGGACCTTCATACAGGATTATGTGTACTGGGAGCGGTAGGGAAGGATTAGGTTTTGGTTGTCCCAGCTTGCTGGATGATGGGGAAGCTGCTTCATCCCAAGGTCTGGACTTCGACGTGCTTGTCCGGAGGACCGAGCCCTGGCTGTGCCTTGGGAGCTGGCCAGCTCTGGGTTGGAGCCAGCCCTGTGCCTGGGAGGTTTAGATGGGAAGAGATGGGGAGATGATGGCCATAAACCCAGGCGCAGGAGAGGATGCAAGTACTTGTAGTCGGCACTGCAGGGGGAGCAGGGAGACTTTTTTACATGACTTTGAAGCCAATCCCAGTGGCTGGGGAGAGGAAAGGGTGAGGAAAGCCTTTTCTAGCTCAGGGCTTTTGGCCACTGCTGTGGGCGCTATGGTCCTTCTGAAGCAGAGCAGCAGAAGAGAGCCCTGAAGTCCTGTGTCTGGTGAACATGTTTCCCTTCTGAGAGGAGAGCAGGCCTCTCTGCACAAAACCCAGAGCTGGCCAGCTGCAGGCGGTTGCAGTGACTGCTCTCCCTCATGAGCAAAGGGAGCTGGGTGTGGGGAGCAGTGTTACCGTGCTGCTCAGTAAGTCATAGACTCACAGAGTGGTTTGGGTTGGAGGGAACCTTCAAAGGTCAACTAGTCCAACCCCCCTGCCATGGGCAGGGACATCTTCCACTGGATCAGGTTGCTCAAAGCCCCCTCCAACCTGACCTTGAACACTTCCAGGGATGGGGCATCCACAACTTCTCTGGGCAACCTGTTCCAGTGCCTCACCACCCTCCTTACGTCCAATCTAAACCTTTCAGTTTAAAACCCTCGCCCCTTGTCCTGTCACTACAGACCCTGGTAAAAAGTCTCTCTGCACCTTGCTTCTAATCCCCCTTTATAAACTGAAAGGCCACAGTAAGGTCTGCCTGGAGCCTTCTCTTCTCCAAGCTGAACACGCCCAACTCTCTCGGCCTTTCTGCACAGGAGAGCTGTTCCAGCCCTGGGATCATTTTCGTGGCCTCCTCTGGACCCACTCCCAAAGGTCCATGTCTTTCTTGCGCTGAGGACCCCAGAGCTGGATGCAGTGCTCCAGGTGGGGTCTCAGGAGACTGGAGTAGAGGGGCAGAATCCCTTCCCTCGACCTGCTGGCCACACTTCTTTGGATGCAGCCCAGGAGATGCTTGGATTTCTGGGCTGTGAGCACACATTAATGGCTTGTGTCCAACTTATCACCCACCAGCATCCCCAAGTCCTTTTCCGCAGGGCTGCCCTCCGTCCATCCATCTGTCCATCCCTCAGTCTGTGCTGGGACTGGGGATTGCCTCAACCCTTGCACTTGACCTTGCTGAACTTCATGAACGTCACACGGGCCTACTCCTCCAGCCTGTCCAGGTCCTTTTGGATGGCATCCCTTCCCTCCAGCGTATCAACTGCACCACTCAGCTTGGTGTCACCTGCAACCTGGTGAGGGTTCACTCAATCCCAATATCTATGCCATCGATGAAGGTACTAAACTGTATTGGTCCCGGTATGGACCCTTGAGGGACACTGCTCCTTACTGGTTTCCACTTGGGGGAACGGGGCTGCTTCAATGGGGAAAGTCAGTTTGGAGGGCTTTTCTTCTGCTTTGACCGTGTGGTTCCTCTGAAGCAAGGTGTGCTCCAGCAGTGTCCTTGCTTCAGAGGCAGAAGAGCCCAAGAGCCCTAAGCGGTCCAAGAACAGGTCCTCCCTTGGAGCCCCAACTGCAGAGCTGGGCTAACAGCATCGTCACAGCTGTCACAGAATCTGGGTATAAGCTCCATTTTTCCTGCTTCCCCAGGGTGAGCGGTCACGAGCCCAGCAGCGTGACCCAGCCTGGCTTGCCGCGGTGGAAAGTGTTCAGGCATGGCTGGTCCATAGGCATAGGCTGGAAGAGAATCTCTGCCCGCGATCTCCGTGTCTGAGCCAGGCGTTAAGTTTAATTTCTATTTCTTTGTGGCTTTCATACTAAGATATCTGTCATTGTGGTTCCTGGTGTTGATTTAATTACCAGGAATCCATGAATTCGTAGGAAATAACGAGTCCTTGGGAACAAGCTATGCTGGCTCACGCTGGGGTTGTGTCCCGTGGTAGGACCCCAGACTCAAATGGCTGTGTCTAATCAAAGGAGGCTTTGTTATCTTGCTGTAAGTATTATTTATGACTGAATAGACTTTCCCCTGATATGCTCATCCTGGAAAACCTCATCTGGTCGATCTTAAAATACAACTTGGCGAACATAGCTTGCAAACAGTGCTCGGCAAGAGGGGAGGAGAGCCGCACTGATGCAGAGTGTGGGCAGAGCTCCGGCTGAGCCTAAGATCGGGTGTCGCCTGCTTGTGGCAGAGAAAGCTGATTTCTAAGCAGATCCTGCTGGCTTTTTTTGCTTTGAAAGAGTATTTCTTAACACTTGACAGAGCAGTTAATAACAGGAGTGGTTTTGAAACTTGGAAACAATCTTGTTTCCTCTTTCTGAGCAGTGAAATCCTTAAAGGTCAGTTTTTGTGGTGTGAGCTCTGCTGCCAACAGCCTAAACTGTGGCCGGGCAGTGCTGTGAATCAAAGGAGTTGCATGGTTAATCTCGGAAATTGATCTATCTTCTCAATTGCCTTTTGTTTAGCAACTGGTTTGCGTCTGGTTTGGAAGCTCTCTTTGCATTAAGCAGTGTGAGCTTTGGAGAAAATGTAAGGGGGGGAAAGCCCGCCTGGGGGTACTTGGTCTGATGAGTGGTGGGGCTGGAGCCACCAAATTCCTCTTTCTCTTGTCTTGTCTTTTTAAAAACCAAAATAATCTCATCCTGGTCTTCTACTGCAGCTGATCTGGCATGGTAAGTGGTGTAAAACAAGGACAAGATGACTGCAGGAACTTGATGTGACCTGTCCAAGGAAATAATACCTTAGCACGCTGAAATCCAGGTGGCGCGTGGAAGGTGGTGTGTGTCTGAGCGTCTGTCTGTCTGTCTCTCTGTGGAACGCAGCTGCTCCTGCCTCTCGCCCAGGGGAACTGATGGAAATTGCCCTCCAGCTCGGGAAGAGCCAGGCGAGCCCCTGCGGGGAGATGGGCTGGGAGCGCTGCCACCTCCCCTTTCCCCAATTTGAGACTTTGCTAACCAAACGGCTCACCTAAATGTATGATTTTTCCCCGCTGACCAAAAAGGGAAGTGTTTCCAAAGCCTTTCTTGTAACCCAGGTGAGATTGAGGCACTCGGGTCACCTAACCCAGCCGGGGAGTGCAGCTCCGGTGACGCACGCTGCCTGCTGCTCTGGCAGCCTTGCCTGCATCCGGCACGGCATTCCGGTGCTCCCGCCTGCACCGAGCATGCTCGAGAAATGACGGCGTTGTGCGTGCCTGCCCCACCGTTGGTCTTCCTCATTAACGGCCCGCTCATTAACACCCCGATCCCCCTCCTGCCTGTGTGTAGGCAGCAGCGGTGTCTCCTTGGGGGTGACCTTGAAGTCCTCCCGGTAGCACAAGCAGAGCAAAACCCTCCGGGAGCAGATGTTGGTGGGAGGCAGCTCCCTGCTCTGCAGAGGATAACGCTCCCCTTGATGCAGCTTGACGGGAAGATGCCTTTTGGTCGTAGCAGGTGAAGGCGCCGTGCCGGGCGGTCTCCCTTTCCCGTCCAAGGTGTGCACGCGAGAGGAGATCTCAAACCATGCAGCTCAACTACTCCCCAGTGTCTGATGCCCCCCATTCCCCTCCCTGCTCCTCCTTCCTCTCGCCAGACTTTCCACTGGGATTTCTTTTCCGCATAGTGCATAGTCATCCTCCATCCCAACCCTTTTGCCTCTGATGGTTTTTGACTATATTTAAAATACTGTATTTTTTTGACTTGTGCTTTCCATGACTAGTTTTCACGGTTCCAGGTTTTTTTTTTACTAACTTTGACTGCGTCTCTCTATCTTCTCCCTTTCTGCACCCCTTTCCCTGCCCACCCCAGATCTCGCAGTGTTCAAGGAGCGGCTGAGAGTGTTAACAGTAGGAGGTATGCAATTAATGAGCCTTTAACCCTCTGGAGTGCAGGACTCTCTTTGAATAGGTTATTCTGGGCATGAACCAAGCCGGTAAAGCGGTCCCCTCCCGTCTCACACCACTCTTGAGTTTTGTAACATGTTTATTTTAATTTGTCTCACTAAAAGTCTTGATGTAGGCGCTTGGTTAGTGATGCTTCACCTGTAGCAATCCCCGATTTAGAGCCTTGCTGGCCTTTTCTGTACTGTGTGTTTGCATGCCTAGCTTGCTAGAGTACATGTTTTGTTGTGAACATTAATTTTATGAGGCCTCAATCTCCCCTATTGGTTTGAGTCTCCTAAAAATCCAAGCTGTCTTCTCCTGACTCTGCCCTGCTTTTGTCCCAGTGAAAATTTGGCAGCTCATCCCTAGCCTTTCCCCCATCTGATCGTATTGGTGCCTATAAATACTCAGCACTGTCGAAAAAGCTGGCAGGTTGCGGCAAAGCAGAAGCAGAGATGCTTAGAGCCCTGAAAACTCTTTGGAAAATCTGATACCCCTAACGTGTGCCTGAGTCTTCAAACTGGCGTGGCAGAGCAAGCTGAAGCCTTGTGCCGCGGGGCTGGGAGCCACAGCAAATTACCAAGGCTTCCCTGAAACCTCGAACCAGCAGCTTATCTGGGACGCTCCGTACTGATGCTGCCTCTCTCCAGGACTTCTATTTGGATAGGAACCGCAGGGAAGTTCTGGAGATGTGGGGCCAAACCCTCAGCTCCTGCCAGCTGCAGTTCCGTGCTCCCAGGCACAGCTCTGGAGCTGAGCTCCCCAGGGTCTGGCTTAATTCCTTCCCCTGGGAATAGCGGTGTCCAGGAGGGTGATGTGGGCAGAGGAGGGGATGGATGGCAGTGGCAACCAGGAAAGCCTTGGCTCTGGGCTTGCTTTGGGTGTTTCCTGCCTCCAGCAAGTGCTGTCCTGGAGGCTGCACAGGGATGAGCCGTGGCCAGCCCTGTCTCCAGCTCGTCCTCCATTCCTGACCAGAGAGCGAGAGATAGACTCTTTTAAGATTAAGCTCAAGGAGGGCCAGCTCTGCAGGGGCCAATTTTTGCCTCCCTTTGCCCGGGAGAAGGTGGGTTAGGGGGTGGCATCCCCCGTACCCTCCCAGAGCGACCCCAGCTGAGGCGTTGGGCTGGTTTGGAGGGAGCTGGCAGGAGCGGGGGTCACTCTGCCTCCTTTGTGGCTCCTGCCCTGGGTTAGAAAATGCCTTGAGACCTGGCCCTGTTGGGAGCGGGCAGCTCCACTCGTCTGCCCTCCTTCCAGCCAAGCTCCTGCTTCAAAAGGGTCTTCAGACTCCCCAGTCCCCTTTCCGGCTCTGCTTCTGCCTTGCTGCATCGGTTCAGCGAGTTCATTGTCCCTCCTCCTCCGTGCCTCAGTTTCCCCAAAGACAACCATGAGCTTCAGCAGGTGCTGAGGCACCTCTGATGGCTTTGGGGTGCTGTGGGGCTGCTGCGGGCCCCGGCAGGGACCTGCCGACGCTGTAGCAGCAGCAGGCGGTGGTGGAGCTCATCTGCAGCTTTAAAACCCGACGTTCAGCTCCGAGCCCTGCTTGGCACCTTCTCCAGGCGCACCCAGCTCCCTGCAGCCCCACGTGCTGTAAGTAGGAGCTGCCTACAAACCACGAGGTGTCAGCACCAAAAAGGAGGGTTTTGCTGAGCAGAGCTAGGCTAAACCCCTAATTAAAAGGCTGTTAATTGGGCGAGGGGGTATCTGGGCAGCAAAACCCCCGAGGGGCCAGCTGGCTGCCCCGCTCCCGGGCTGAGCTATTCAGGAGAGTCCATCGCAGAGCCCTGATGCCATTTTCTCTTGCTTCTCTTTCTCTCCCTCTTTGGGGTTTGTCTGTTTTAACTGTTTCCTTCTCCGCGCTGACTCTTCATTTTTAATTCCCACCGTGTGGCGACACCTCCGTTGTGCTCGGTGACTCCTCAATTCCTCTGTTTCTTTTCTCTCCCCACTGTTATAATTTGTGGTGTATTTTTTGCGTTCTTGGGGCTACAAACTTCCTGACTCTCACCCTGGATTTTAATTACCAATTTACATGCGTATATATATTGCTTTGGGTTTCGTTTCCTGTGTTACCTTTCGTAATAACCTTGTTGTTCTGTGCTTAATGTCTTTTTGTTTAATTACGGCTTGGTTTTTATCCATATAAACCTCCTTCATGCTTATTTTTGGTTTTATGCTGCTTTTTTTTTTGTCCCTTCCCCACCTCTACCAAACGCACCCGGTCCCTGCGTGACGGTGTCCCCCCGTCCCCTTTCCTTCCTTCTCTCTCTGGCTTTCGCTTGTCCCACCCATGAAAAATCCTGCAGGCTTTTACGGGCTGGATGAATCTGACCTCGACAAGGTCTTCCACTTGCCCACAACCACTTTCATCGGTGGAAATGAATCAGCTCTTCCGCTCCGGGAAATCATCCGTCGGCTGGAGGTGAGGAGGGCAGGGAGGGCTGTGTGAGACCTGTTTGCAGCCTGGGGCGGGGGCAGAGCAGTTGCTTTTTGGAGGTCCTGGGCCCTGCTGCTGCCCGCAGCCTGGGCCAACCTGCAGATTTTAAGCTTTTCAGGTTGGGAGCTGCTCCTTGGCGCTTGCCCCACTTGTAGCAGCTGCCCCGTGTTACCTGGTCATCTCTGGTCACCTCCAGCTTCACGCTGCATTGGGGCAACACATTTGGTCTACCCAAGGTGGAGCAAACCCCAGGCAACTAAATATTGCATTTTTGGAAACCTCTCCAGCTACATTTTCTAGTTCAAAGCAACAAACGGTGCTGAGAGAGCACAGGAGCGGGCCGGAGGCAGGCGATACCCCCTTCCGTGCGCTGCAGTAGTGCTGCTGCCCTGCGCGGTGGCCCCTTGGAGGGTCTCAGTGCAGGAGCATCTCCGACCTGGGGCTGGGCCTTCCAGCTCTCGCAGCCGGTTCCCCTTTGCTGCCAAATTTCATACCCTGCTCTGCCCAGTCTGAGCGTGCAGATGGCTCCCAGGCAAGCTGCAGGCTTGTTCAGATGGTCTCTGCCAAGGCGGGTTGACCTTGGCAGAAGCAAAGCTGTGTCAACATCTTCGATAAGCTGCAAGAACAGGCTCCTTATTTTTGGGGGGAGGTTGTTTTGCTGATTCTCTCCCCACCATACGAAGTGGGGTTGTGGATCTGGACACAGCTGATGCCACCGAGGGAAAATCTCACCTCCAAGGTGGATGTAAAGGACTCGAGGGTCTGATGCTGAGCCCCTTGGGGAAAGGGAATTAAACATTTTGATGTTGGGTCACGTGCAGGGTCCGAGCTGCCCTGCCGCATCCCGGGACGTCCCCTGCGGTGTTCCCTTTCCTGGGAAAATAGCTCAAACCAGGCTCCCAAACCGGGGCTGGCGCAGCGCTGGCTGCCAGGCGCTGCTCATGGGTCCCCCCAGGCTGCCGTTGCAGGCAGTGCTTGCCGGTGTTCAGGCAGTGCGGTGCGGCTGCCAGGCAGGAGTGTTTGCGTCTCTGCTGGTGTAGGAGGGCTCTTTGTCTTGCTGAAAGGTTAAAGAGGGGAACGAAAGAGTCCCTGGCCCCGTGGTCCGATATGATGCCGCACGTGCCTGTCTTTGCGGGGAGTGAGGAGGTGTTAAAGCCTTGGCTGTTGTCTCACGGCCCTTCTTCTCCCGTCGGGGCAGATGGCGTACTGCCAGCACATTGGCGTGGAGTTCATGTTTATCAACGACCTGGAGCAGTGCCAGTGGATCCGGCAGAAGTTTGAGACGCCGGGCATCATGCAGTTCACCAACGAAGAGAAACGCACGCTGCTGGCGAGGCTGGTCCGCTCTACCAGGTACCCCGGGGAGGTCTTCACCTTCCCCTTTTCTTTTCTTGCTGCACGGGGTGGTTTTCTCCCAGCCGGAGTGACGCAGTCAGCACCTGAGTCACATCTTGACGTCATCTGTTGTGGTCAGCTTAATCAGCAGAGTGGTGCCAGTGAGCTGCTGTGCTGGCAGGCTCAGGTGCTGGCAAAGAGCCCGAAAACATGGATGATCCTGAAAGAAAAGGTCTAAAAATAAGGTTTAAGTGCAGCACAGTGTCAGGGTGGGGGAGCACCCAGCTGGGCTCTGCGGGAGGAGGCCGGGGTGACCAGGAAGTCTTGTTGGGCTGCTGCGTGGTGCTTGCTTAAGCATCACTGGGTGCTGTGGCTCCCTCGGCACAGTCCCCATCCTTTCTCTGGGTTCTGCCCTCAGCTGTAGCCCTGGCACTGATCCCTCTCTCCCTTTGCCTTCCAGGTTTGAGGAGTTCCTCCATCGGAAATGGTCTTCGGAGAAGCGTTTCGGTCTGGAGGGCTGCGAAGTGCTGATCCCAGCCTTAAAGACAATTATTGATAAGTCGAGTGAGAAGGGAGTGGATTATGTTATCATGGGGATGCCCCACAGGTAACCCTGCCTCTATCCACGGCGGCACTTGGGGTGCGGAGGAGGGGGATGCTGCTGGGGTTCGGTACTGGAGGGCACACTGGTTTCTGCCATCACTTAACTGGTCTTGGCTGGTGGTGAACCTTAGCTGGAGAGCTCAGGCCTTGGCTGCTCTCTGCTCATTGCGGTGTTTTCAGCTTCACTTTGTAAATTCATCTGGAGAGGGGTGGTGGCTCGAGCGGCAGAGCTTGAATCCCAGAGCAGGATTCGGCCTGCCTGCTCTGGGGCAGCTGTTGGGACGCGGCGGCAGCCAGTCCATCCCCATGCTGAGGGCTCTGCAGTCTCCTTCTCGGGTGAAACCAGAGTCCCCTCTCCGGTTGACCTTACAGCCATTGCTGGAGGTGTGGGTTTGTCACACCGCCTCTGCGAGATGGGGGGATGGCAGGTCACCGTCAGCACTCGATGCCAGGCTGGCACTGCTGGTTGCCAACAATGGTCTTGCTTTTGTAGGGGACGCCTGAACGTTCTTGCCAACGTGATCAGGAAAGAGCTGGAGCAGATCTTTTGCCAGTTTGACTCCAAGCTGGAGGCTGCTGATGAGGTCAGTCTCCTCCTCTGCCTGTAGCAGGTTGCTGTCACCTGTCCCCATGCGGTCCCTGGAGGCTGTGGCCATGCAGCATGAGCTGGATTGTGCCACTGCTTGTGGTGTCACTCGGTGGCATCGGCGTCGCAAGGATTTCCATGTTGCATGCACGCTCGTGCAACTGAAGCCTTCGTGTTGGTGCCAGTGCTGGTCTGTCCTTGCCTGTCCGGGGAGGTGACGTGTGTCCTGGCCGCTGCTGGTGTCTCCAGTGCAGGCTGGGTGGTCAGTGGCTCTCTGTGGGTGTAAAGCAGCCTTGGGGTGAACGACGAGGTGAGGGGAAGGCGGCCAGGAGCAGAGGTTGCCTTGTATCCTTGCAGCAGCCCCTGGTCCCCATATGGGGCCTTAAAGCAGCTCCAAAAGCCCTGAGGCTCGAATCGCTTGTGCCGCAGGCTCTGTCGCTGTGATGCGCTCGTGCTTCAAAGCTTCCAGCATCATAAGCCGGGATGATTTGGCTTTCAGAAAGCTGGGCTGGCTTTATCCTGCCATGCCTTTCAGGTGGGGTTTCGAGGTGAGAAAGCAGCAGCCTGGGGCATCGAGGTGTCCCGACTGGGAGCTGCAGCATATTGCAAGCAGTGCTAGAGACAGCTGCACTGTGGCAGTGCGGGCAGAGCTTGGGTGAGTGTTATCCCAACTCTGTTTTCCAGTGTCTTCCCCAAACCCACTACACTTGCTTCTTCCCCTGCACCTACAAGCTTACCTAGATGGGCTTGATGTGTGTCTGAGGTTTGTTGGCGGTTTGATGCCTGGAACAGGCTACTTTTGCTTTGCTGAATGACAGGCCAGCTCCTAAAGTGAGTGCCTGTTGCTTTCTGCCAGTGCCTCCAGAAAATGCCCCCTTTTTCCAGCCCCTGGGGCCAGCGCTGCCCTGCCTCGGGTCTCCTTCCATGCCCCAAAAGCTGCTCATGTTCCTGGGGGTGACTCTCCTCTCCTCTCCCCTCCGTCAGGGCTCTGGTGATGTGAAGTACCACCTGGGAATGTACCACCGCCGGATTAACCGCGTCACCGACAGGAACATCACCCTTTCCTTGGTGGCAAATCCTTCTCACTTGGAGGCAGCTGATCCCGTTGTTCAAGGCAAGACTAAAGCAGAGCAGTTTTACTGCGGGGACACGGAAGGGAAGAAGGTGAGTGGTGCTGAGATGCCCGCAGTGAAGTGGCCCGGGCTGGACGGGGTTTGGTGGGAGGCAGGCTGGTGGGAAAGCAAAGAAACCGGCTGATTTTTGTTTGCTGTGCCCCTTCCCCTGCCGTCACCCTGCTGTCACCCTGACTTTGCTCCTCCATCCTTCCCTGCTGTCTTTGGGGATAACTTTGGTAGGGGCTCGCCCACCCCGGGCTCCCACTGCCGCTTCCTCTGTCTCTGAATGACCGGCTGAGCCGGGCTGCGGGGAGCAGCAGACACCCAAACCCCTGCTTGGAAAGCAGGGAAATGAGGGACGCTCCCGAAAGCCAACCCGAGCATCACAGCTCGTGGGACTCGGCAGTAGGAGCCTGAAGCTGAAGGATCTCAGCGTGACCAGGGATAACCATTCCCGCGGCTGGGAAAGCTGGAGCTGGCAGCAGGAGGCAGCTCTCCGCACCCAGGTGGGAGAGCAGGCGGGGAACAGGCTGTGGGGAGGGGGTTATTTGCGGTCTGATTGTCTGTCTCCAACACCAAGAAGTAGAAGGGTGAGATCAAAAGTGCTTTCCTTCCTCCTACACCCCAAGGGCTGGGTATAAATAGACAAACTCTGTCCTCATCTGACAGGCGGCGTCCTCAGCCAGCCCCTGGGTATGATAGCAGAATAATGTCACCGAAGCCGGCGCGAGCTCCCGGCCTGGCTCCTGCCCAAAGGTCTTCTGGGGTGAAAGCATGGGGAAAGGGGCATTTTTCTCGTCATCCCCCAGTTAGAAAAAGGCTTTGCTTTGGGACGTGTGTGTTTGGGAAGGGGACTTGCCTCCCAGCAGCTGTGCGCCGGGTGCCATCCCGCTGCCCTGTTGAGGCGCCCTGAGCGTGCCGCTCTTGCCTGGGGGGAAAACTGGTGGCCACAGCCTTCTCCTGGTGGTTGCGCCAACCATGGCTGGCTCCACTCTGATCCCCTGAGAAAGCACTGGATGCATTGACGAGCTGCTCCGTGTCCTTTCTGGGATGCCAAAGGCTCACAGGGATGAGACTTGGGCCCGTTCCTCATGGCCGTCCCTGCCCGCCGTCCCTGCAGAGCCCCTGCTGACCGCCGTGGCTTCATGTCTCACAGGTGATGTCCATCCTCCTGCACGGAGACGCTGCTTTCGCTGGGCAGGGCATCGTCTATGAGACGTTCCACTTGAGTGACCTGCCCTCCTACACCACCCACGGCACCGTCCACGTCGTGGTGAACAACCAGGTGAGGAGCAAATCCCCTACATCCGTGGGGTCCCTCGCAGACCAGCCTCTGCAGGCTCAGGTCTGGCTGGTAGCTGGCAGCAGGCAGTAGCTGTTTCCCAGCCAATGCTCCTGGCATGACCCATAATCCTGAGGTCAGCAGGGGGTACTTTATACCCAGCTGGTCAATAGTAGCAGCTTTTGAGTCCAGCCTGGTGCAGAGGTGGTGCAACCTGATGCTCAGCGTGTGTTTACGCAGGGCTGCTCCGTTCTGCCCCTGTGTAAACCAGAGACATTTCACTGGGACCAGCCCATCCCTGCAGGTGCAGTGGGATGATGGCTCACGTGCAGAGACTGGGATGGGCTGCGGTGTCCGGGGCGCAGGAGATGGGCAGGTTGTGCTACGGCTGAGCAGCGCAGCCGTGATGGAACCTCCAGCTCCGCCGCAGCAGTCGAGCTGTACTTGAAGCTGCGTGTGCTGCTTTCCAGCTCCTTACCACTGTGCTGATCCTGTTCCCTCTCACCTGCTATAGATCGGCTTCACAACAGACCCCCGGATGGCCCGCTCCTCCCCGTACCCGACCGATGTCGCCCGCGTGGTGAATGCGCCCATTTTCCATGTCAACGCGGACGACCCAGAGGCCGTTGTCTACGTGTGCAATGTGGCAGCAGAGTGGCGAAGCACCTTCCATAAGGACGTGGTGGTGGATCTGGTAAGAAACGTGGCATGAGGCTTTATCCTAAAGCTGTGGCTCTGCTGTGGGTGCTCGCCGGTACCTCTCAGGGTGTATTTTCTGAAAGCTGAGGTTTCTCTTCAGGGCTTGTCTTGCCCTTTTGACATGAGGGGAGGGAGGAGGTGGTGTAAAGCAAGGCAATGAGGCTGTAATAGCACTTGGAGAGGCGACACTGTCTCTTTATGGAGCCTGCCCTTGCCACCCACATTGGGGAGGACACACTTGGGTCCCTCCTGGGCTGTTTCAGACCCTTCCTAGCACAGAGACTCAGGTACCTCTGACTGCTTTCGGAGCCATGGGTTGCAAGCAGCTGCTTTCAAAGGCTCTTTCCCTTCCCGGCAGGTTTGTTACAGGCGCAACGGTCACAATGAGATGGATGAACCCATGTTCACGCAACCCCTGATGTACAAACAGATCCGGAAACAGAAGCCGGTGCTGCAGAAATACGCAGAGCTGCTGATTTCCCAGGGGGTGGTAAATCAGCCGGAGTATGAGGTACTGTCCCTTGGGGCCTGGGAGGAAAACTGCGGGCAGCATCTCTGGGGAAAACTACTTGTTTGGTTCAGACCTGGGTGTGAATGATGTGACTGGGCCTGTTTCTGCTTGTGCTTGTCACCTAAAGGTGGCAGAGCTGTGCTGGGGTTGGGCGAGCGCTGCAGACCTGGCAGTGACGGGGTTAGGAGCCGAGGCTCGTCCTTGGACTGTGCCAGCTCTGAACGGCACAGGAACATCTAGTTCAAGGATTGCCCCATGATCAGTGCAGCACAGGCCATACGGCGCTGGGCTCCTGCGGCACGGCAGGGACCCACGGGAGAGCGGGGCTCTGCAGCACTCGGGCTCGCTGTGGCCTGGGGGTATCTGGGGCAGGTCCCCTGCCCCGGTTCTGCCGTCCTGGCAGCAAGCGCGGCAGCAGCTCTGCCAGCTCTTCCTTGCCCCGGTACTGCTTTGCAGCATCTTTAGGGTAGAATGCGAGTTGTCACTTTGGATGGCAGCAGAGCCGTCCCTTGGGGGACCGGGGCCTCCAGCAGTGGCTCTGCTCTCTAAGGCTGAGCTGCGCGACCCTGGGGCTCCCCTCCAGCACCCTTGCAAGCTCGCGCCGAGGACCCCAGGCTCGGCACCCTTGTTTGGAGACCCCTCACTAATGCTTTTCTGCCTCCTGGTCCTGCCTTTCAGGAGGAAATTGCCAAGTACGACAAGATCTGTGAGGAGGCCCATGCGAGATCCAAGGATGAAAAGATCTTGCACATCAAGCACTGGCTGGACTCACCCTGGCCTGGTAGGTCGCTAGCAACATTTTGGAGGTCCCGAGCAAAGAGCCTGTCTTCTCTGGAGCTGTGGCAGCTATCTTCTAGTAAATCACCATGGTGGGGAGGTGGGGTGGTACTCTGCGCTCCCGGCGTCCCCACCCTTGCTTGAACGGTGCCTGTGACCTGAGCTGGGCATGGCTCCCACAACACGGTGGACTGCTCCTCCTCCTGCAGGTTTTTTCACTCTGGACGGCCAACCTCGGAGCATGACCTGCCCTTCCACCGGTCTGAACGAAGAGGACTTGACGCACATTGGTCAAGTGGCCAGCTCAGTGCCGGTGGAGGATTTCACTATCCATGGAGGTAGGAGCTTGCAGAAGCTATGCCAGACTGGGAATTTTTTCCAGAGAAGATGTGGGATAGGGCTGGAACGTGGCCTGGAAGGAAGGGACCTCTTACAGTGCTTCGATATGTGTGGCCAGCAGGTCGAGGGAAGGGATTCTGCCCCTCTACTCCAGTCTCCTGAGACCCCACCTGGAGCACTGCATCCAGCTCTGGGGTCCTCAGCGCAAGAAAGACATGGACCTTTGGGAGTGGGTCCAGAGGAGGCCACGAAAATGATCCCAGGGCTGGAACAGCTCTCCTGTGCAGAAAGGCCGAGAGAGTTGGGCGTGTTCAGCCTGCAGAAGAGAAGGCTCCAGGCAGACCTTACTGTGGCCTTTCAGTTTATAAAGGGGGATTAGAAGCAAGGTGCAGAGAGACTTTTTACCAGGGTCTGTAGTGACAGGACAAGGGGCGAGGGTTTTAAACGGAAAGGTTTAGATTGGACGTAAGGAGGGTGGTGAGGCACTGGAACAGGTTGCCCAGAGAAGTGGATGCCCCATCCCTGGAAGTGTTCAAGGTCAGGCTGGAGGGGGCTTTGAGCAACCTGATCCAGTGGAAGATGTCCCTGCCCATGGCAGGGGGGTTGGACTAGTTGACCTTTGAAGGTCCCTTCCAACCCAAACGCTTCTGTGGGTCTACGAGAATTAGTTCACGAGGGAGCTGTGGTTAAGGGAAGTGAACTGAGAAGCAGCTCTTCTTTGGAGCTCATCCTTCCCTGCAGTCCTGATTCCTTGTCCCTGGTTCATCCTTCTGGCAGAGGAGGATCCGTTCCTCTGCCCCCGGGCATTTGCAGTCTGTCAGCCTGCAGGCAGGTTGTGGGACAAACACAGTGTTGCTGGAGCTCCCTCCCATGCTGGCTATGAACCGGCTTCTGTCCCGGCAGGTTTGAGCCGTATTCTGAAGACCCGTGGGGAGATGGTGAAGAACCGGACGGTGGACTGGGCCCTGGCAGAGTACATGGCATTCGGCTCCCTGCTCAAAGAGGGCATCCACATCCGCCTGAGCGGCCAGGACGTTGAGAGGGGGACATTCAGGTAAAGCCGTGCTTTTGGTGGCCGTAAAAGCGATTCCAGCCTTTCCAGCAGGGATCCGAAGGGTGGTGATGAAATAATGCTTTCCCCTCTTCCAGCCATCGCCACCACGTCCTGCACGATCAGAACGTGGACAAGAGGACCTGTATCCCCATGAACCACCTCTGGCCCAACCAGGCTCCTTACACTGTCTGCAACAGCTCTCTGTCAGAGTACGGCGTCCTCGGTGAGCGAGGAGGTCTGCGCCCACCACCCGGGGGTGTGAGGCCGCTCCAGGAGGATAACCGCCTCGCTTCTCTCCCATCCCTCAGGATTCGAGCTGGGCTTTGCCATGGCAAGCCCCAACGCCCTGGTGCTTTGGGAAGCCCAATTCGGGGACTTCCACAACACCGCTCAGTGCATAATCGACCAGTTCATCTGTCCCGGGCAGGCCAAGTGGGTCAGGCAGAACGGCATCGTCCTGCTGCTTCCCCACGGCATGGAGGGCATGGTAAGGACCCCGCCGGCTCACGGGCACCCAGGGGTGCCTGTTGCCTGGCCTGCACCAGAAGCGGAGCCGAGGGCAGCAGCGGCAGGTAGCACTGCTCACGGCGTGGCCGTGCCTGGCATAGGCTTCTCGTGCCAGCCTTGCCCCCGCCCCCCCACTCACTCTCCCCCCTGCTTGGTCCTTGCAGGGTCCCGAGCACTCCTCCGCCCGCCCGGAGCGATTCTTGCAGATGTGCAATGACGATCCCGACGTCTTCCCCGTGAGTGGCGGCTGCGCTGAGCTCAGCCCGGCCCTCCTGTGTCCTGGATCCGACTGCTGCCTTGAAATGGGGAGGGGGGCAATAACAGCTGGGTGGGCTCAGCGCAACGCTGTGATTGGGGCGGGTGTCACGGAGCTGGTAGCAGGAGGCATGGGACGCCCTGGGCTCATGCTGCAGCCGGGAGGGTTTGGGGAAAGGGGCTGAACCTGGTGCCCAGGCTACACCTCCGCCGCCCTTGGGGCTGCCGCGCAGCATGAGGCAGAGGTGTCCCCAAAAGTGGCATGGGAGGGGGCTGCTGGCCACCCCCGTGGCTGCCCCAAGGTGGGGGGCACAGACCTGCAGCCTCTCCCAGGTGTCCGTGTGCCCTGGAGGGGGAGAGGAGGGAGGGAGGGCTGGGTGCCACTCTTCTCCCCACTGCCGGAGCTGCGAGGCCAAGAGGCACCTTGTGTTTCTTGAAATCCCCTTGACCGCGCTCGCCGAGGCAGAAACTGGACGACTTCGACGTGCGCCAGCTCTACGACTGCAACTGGATCGTCGTGAACTGCTCCACTCCAGCCAACTTCTTCCACGTCCTCCGGCGCCAGATCCTCCTGCCCTTCCGCAAACCGGTCAGTGCCGGCAGCTCCGCGCCCGGCTCGGTGCCAAGGCAGGGCAGCCCCGTGTCCCTGCCAAGCCTGAGGACGGGACTTGGGCCGGGCTTGTTCTTGCACCTCGGCAGCAAACATGGGCAGTTTGCCTCTGCCCAGGCCAGGGACCTCTTGGCGCTCGGGGTTGGTTCGGTACATGATGTGCTGCTGGCCGGCTCATGCAGGCTGGGGTGGCTGCAACTCCTTCCTGCGCTCCACGGGGAGCTCAGAGACGTTGGGGCCGGCAGGCATCAGTTAAATAACCCGGTTCAGCCACTTGCCTTCCGCTCCGGCCATGGGGCGGGCAGGTCCCTGGCATCACCTCAGCCTCTTCCTCAGGGGAAACCCAGACTGGGAAGCCGGTGCTGTTGGAAACCGGTGCCCTATCTGGCAGAGCACGGCAGCTGAGCGAGGAGCAAATCTCTCGCGGCTGCTCCTGTGCTCAGGCAGGGGAGGGCAGGCAGGACAGGCAGGTCAGCGCTCCGGCCTTTGCTTGCAGCGGGGTGTTTCTGGCAAGGCTGACCCCCTTGCTCTGCCTCTTCTCTCCCCCTCCAGCTGATAATCTTCACTCCAAAGTCGCTGCTGCGCCACCCCGAAGCCCGCTCCAGCTTTGACGACATGCTGCCAGGTACGAGCGACGCGGAGGTGTCTGTTTCCCCCCTGTGCCGCTCTGTGAGATGAAGGGTGAAGGGCAGGAGCCCGCCGCCTCGGGTAAAGTCCGCCTGGCAGCAGCCTCCCCGTGCCGAAGAGCGGCCGAGCGAGGCTGACGCCACTGGCAGCGGGGCATCGCAGACAGCCCGCGCGGGGAGCTCTGCACCGGTGCGGCACGCAGGCTGCCTTCCTCCCTCCCCGCTCCCCTCCAGCGCTGAGGTGGCGTGCTTGCCTCCCCTGCGGCTGGGGTGTGCCGGCTGTGGCTATCTACCCAGCAAATCGGAGCCACCCCTCGTTAGTGCCGAGCGTGGCACGCTGGGGAGACGTGACTCGGCTTTCCAGGCTTTGCCGTGGTGCTTCCTCCAGCGGCAGCCGCTTCCTGCTGGAGTGGCATGGCCGGGGTTTGGCAGCCCCGAGTCTCACGGAGCCGTGATGGTTTGTACTGGGAGCCGGACCCAGTACCAGCTGGTCTGGCTCTGCCTCTCGGGTTTGCCTGCCCAGGCTGGGGTCCCAGGAAGGGCTGGCGTGGGATGCGGGTGCAGGCAGCTGCCAGTGCGGTGCCCTGGGCTGCTGCGGCTGACAGCGCTGTCCTCTCTCTTGGCAGGCACCCACTTCCTCCGCGTCATCCCCGACGGCGGCCCCGCGGCCCAGAGCCCCGAGCAGGTGAAGCGGGTGCTGTTCTGCACCGGCAAGGTCTACTATGACCTGACCCGCGAGCGCAAGGCCCGGCAGATGGAGGCCGACGTGGCCATCACCAGGGTGGAGCAGGTGAGCAGGGTTCGGCTGCCTCCAAGCCCACCGGCTGGGGGTGCCGTGACCCCCGTGACGCCGCTCCCTGTCCCCCGCAGCTCTCCCCGTTCCCCTTTGACCTCCTCCAGCGGGAAGCCGAGAAGTACCCGGCCGCCGAGCTGGTGTGGTGCCAGGAGGAGCACAAGAACCAGGGCTACTACGACTACGTCAAACCCCGGCTCCGCACCACCATCAACCGCGCCAAGCCCGTCTGGTAGGGACTCGGGGGGGTGGCCGTGATGCTGGGGCGGGCGTCTGGGGGGTGCAGACACCCCCTCACCCCCTGCCTTCTCCCCCCGCAGGTACGCGGGGCGGGAGCCGGCAGCTGCCCCCGCTACCGGCAACAAGAAAACCCACCTGACGGAGCTGCAGCGGCTCCTCGACACGGCCTTCAACCTCGACGCCTTCAAGGACCTGGCCTAAGCGCCAGCCCGGCGGCGGCAGCATGCTCCCGTCCGTCTGTCTATCCATCTGTCTGTCCCTCGCTCGCCTCCCCCCTCCCTTCTTAACTACAGACCTTGTAAAACCCCATGCAGGCGCCTGGAGTCCTTGTCTGGCTCGCGCCGGGGCCAGCGTTGGTGCAGCCACCCTGGCGGGTGACAGGGGCCGGGAAGTGCCCCCCCAGCCATGGCGGGCGAGACCCTCAGCCCCCCGCCCCCCGGCAGGGGCTGGGCCCCGGGGCTCTTCTCTGGGGGCCTCCAGCGGACCGGGTCCAGCCACCTCCCAGTTCCTCCCAGTCCGGCGTCGCACTTGCCCTTGCAGCTGCTGCCTCTCTCAGAGGAGCGAGGTGGGGTGGCCTCCCCCTCCCCCCGGCAGGGCCCAGACAGGGCTGGGGGTGCTGCCCCCCCCCCCAACCCCCCCCAGCTTCCAGGGCACCGGCAGGGCCTGGTTTGCCCCACCCTGGGGACCGGCACCCTGGCCTCGAGCCCCCGCTGCCCCTGGAGCCGCTCGGCCCGTGCTGGGTGCTGCGTCCTCCCGTGGGGGGTCCTGGGTGGGGGGGACCCCCGGCCGGGGCTGGCGTTGGCCTTCCCCAGCAAGCACCGAGCCCGCCCGGGGCCACCCGGGTCCTCCTTCGGCGTGGGGCGGGCGGTGCCGGCAGACAGGGGCGACGTTCGCCGCCCACAGTCGCGCACCCACGGCTGCTTGCACACGCGTGTGCAGCCTCTCCGAGGGTTGTGCACGGCCGCGTTGGTGTGGTCGTGCTGTCGCACACCCGGTCGCGCATCGTGTCCGCTGTCGCACGGTCACCCTGGCGCACGTGGGGTCCGCGTCCCCGCACGCACCACGCACACGCGTGCCCTCTCGCACACGCAGCCCTCGGTCCCGCCCCTGCTGTCACGGGCGCCTGTCACGCTGTCACACACGCGTGTCACACCATATCGCCCTGCACACCGGCTCACGCACAGGTTGTCGCATACACGGTCGCGCTCCCCCCCCGTGTCACGAACCCCCCCCCCCCCTGCCCCCGGCACAGCCCTTTACCCCCCCCCCGCACAGCCGCACGCTCCCCCCGCTCTCCCGCTCGGTGCTCGGCTGCCCGCGCCTGGCGGGGCGGGGCGGGGCGGCCCGTGCATACTGATGAGCTCGCGGCCCCATTGTGCGCGGCGGCGGCGGCGGCGGCGCGGGCTCGGCTCGGCTCGGCCCGGCCCGGTTCGGCTCGGCCCGGCTCGGCCCCGCGCGCCCCGCCCCGCCCCGCCCCCGTTCGCCCCGCCCCGCCCCCCTCCCCGCGCCGCCGCCGCCGCCGCCGCCGCCGCCGCCGCCGCCATGGAGCCGGGGCCGCGCGCGGGCTGAAAATCCCGCGCAGCTTCCGCGCAGCCGCGCGCGCCCGGCGCCGCCAGGGCCATTTTGGGCCGCTCGCGACGGTGAGTGCGGGCAGCGTCGGGGCGGGCAGGGACGGGCAGGGACGGGCAGCGCCGCGCCGGGCGGGTCCCTGCGCACAGCCCCGCGCCGCGGCTGAAAATGGCCCCGCGCCCCTCCGCCCCCCCCCCTCCCCCCCGCGGGCGCCGTGCGCGGGGGCGGCGGGCGCGGTTGCCATGGCAACGGGGGGGGGCGGCCCGGCCCGGCCCGGCCCCGGGGCCTGTCCCCGCGGTGCCACCGGGCCCGCGGCCGGGGGAGGGGGGGCTGTCACCGCCGGCCGAGGGGCGCCCCAGGCTGGCGGCCCCGCGGTGGCACCTCCTGGGGGCCGGGGCAGGCCCGGCTCGGAGCGGGTGGCCCCCCCCGCCCCGCTCCGTGGTGGCCCCGTCCCTGCTGCCCTCCCGCGGGGCCGGGAGGGAACCGAAAGCGCCGGGGTGACCCCCCCGGCCCCCCCCCCCCGCTGCTGGGCCGGGCTGGAAATACCCCGGGCGGCGCCGGCGGCTCCCGGCCGGGGGCGGGGGGCGATGCCGGGGGGGCCGCGTCCCTCGCCCGGCTCTCGCCCCGGAAAGTCCCCGCCGTTCCCCCCACCCGCAGGCGCGGGGGAAAGCCCACGGCACCCGCCGCCCCGGGAGGGCTGTGTGCCCGCGGGGATTTTGGGGGGGAGGCCGCGACGGGGCCAGCACGGGGGGGGCTTCCCGG
Source organism: Ciconia boyciana (assembly GCF_034638445.1). Classification (NCBI taxonomy): domain Eukaryota; kingdom Metazoa; phylum Chordata; class Aves; order Ciconiiformes; family Ciconiidae; genus Ciconia; species Ciconia boyciana. The sequence goes on along the minus strand of NC_132958.1, from coordinate 56,884 downwards.
GGGGCCACGGACACCCCCCCCTGCCCCACGGCGGGGGCGGGCGCGTGCCGGCCGGCTCCCCGTGCCAGGCCCGGGCCGGACGCCAAGTCCCGGTGCCGGAGGCCGGGGGGGGCCGTGCAGGCTCCGGGCTCCCTCCCCCCCCCGCGGCCTCGGGCTCCCCGGCCCCTCCCGGGGGTGGCCGCCCCCTCACCCGCCGTTTCCTCTCCCTCCCGCAGCCCCGGTGACGGTGACGCCGTCCCGCAGCGCCCACCGCGGCCTCGGAAGACCCAGCCTGCGCCCGCCCGCCGCCGATGAACTCCATGAACCCCATGAAACCCTCCCTGCCGCCCACGCCCCACGGGTGAGCCCCGGGGCTGCACCCGCTGCCGCCCCGGCCCGTGGCCTCCGTCCCCCTCTGTCCTTCGTCTTAATTAATTTGTTTTTCTTTCTAGTGATGGTTCATTTGCATACGAGGCTGTTCCTTGGCAACCGAGCACCAATCAGCCGGCGGGATCCCTCTCCGTGGTAACCACCGTCTGGGGTGTCAGCAACACCTCCCAGAGCCAGGTACCCGCAGCATCCTCGTCCCCCACCCCGGGGACCCCCCCGCAAATGGGCATGGCGAGCCCCTGCCTGACCCGCTGCCCCCCTCCCACCGCCCCCCAGGTTTTCGGCAGCCCCATGGGCCCCGGGGGGAGCAGCTCCAGCACCCCGCTGCTGCCGGGCATGGCCGGCACCGGCTCGGGCATGAGCTCGCCGCCGTTCCTGCCGCAGCAGCCCTTCGCCGAGGGGGCCCCCGGGAAGGGCTACGTGCAGCCGGGCGTCTATGGCCGCAGCGCCTACCCCGGTGGGCCGGGCTTCGCCGCCAGGTAAGGCCGGCCCTGTGCCCCCTGTCCTGGCACACGCCCCGCCATGGGGCCGCCGCACACCCCTTCCCCACCTCTCTGTCCTCCAGCTACGCCGGCAGCCCCGGCGGCCCCGGCGGAATGGGGCTCCCTTCGCACGCCGGCCGGCCCCCCGCCGACTTCACCCAGGCAGCTGCTGCCGCTGCCGTGGCCGCCGCCGCCGCCACAGCCACGGCCACGGCTACAGCGACGGTGGCGGCACTGCAGGAGAAGCAGAGCCAGGAGCTGAGCCAGTACGGCACGGTAAGAGCCCAGCCGCGGCAGAGCCAGGGAGCCGGCGGCTGCCCCCCGCCCTGCCGTGACCCCCCTCTCTCCCCACTGCAGATGGGCGCGGGGCAGCCCTTCAGCAGCCAGTTCCTGCCCCACGCCGGACCCCGCGGCCCCGCCGGCATGAGCCCAGCTGGTATGGCGGGTGTCATGGCTCCTTCTGGCGTTTCCCCTGTAAGCATGAGCCCCGCACGGGCGCCTGGTGCCGGCCCCCTCTATGGTGGGCAGCGGATGCCCCAGCATGCCTATGCTGGCCCCCCCCCGAGCCAGCAGCTCCCCCGCCAGGGCCTCAAGCGGGCGTACTCCAACGAGGTGAGCATCCGCGCCGGCAGGGGCCGCAGTGTGCCAGGACCGGCCCCCCCCGCCGGTGCTGACCCCCCTGGCCCCGCAGGGATACCCAGCGCAGCAGTACCTCCAGGGCGGGCAGTACGCTGCGACCGGTGCCCAGTACGCCCCCAGCACCCCGCAGCCCTCCGCTCCATCCCCCTCCTACCCTGGCCACAGGCTGCAGCAGGGCATGGGCCAGTACCTCTCTGCCTCGGGCAACGCCGGACCCTATTACAAGGTACCGGAGGGGTGACAGTGGGCACGGGGTGGGGGGGGGGCAGGTGTCTGCCATCCCCTGGTGCTAACCCCCGGGGACCTTCCTCTTCCCACAGCCGGCTGACCAGTTCAACGGGCAGAGCGCCGGCTTCAGCACCTACAGCCAGGCGGCCATCAATGGGGTGAGTCCCAGCACCGGGTGGGGTGGGGGACAATGCCGGCCCGGCCGGGCGCTGAGGGTGCGCGGTGCCTCCGCAGCCGGGCCGGTCGCTGCCGGGGTACCCCAGCTCACCGCTGGCCGGGAACCCCACGCCGCCCATGACGCCGGGCAGCGGCATCCCCTCCTACACATCCCCGGGTCAGGACATCAAGTCGCCCTTCCTACCGGACATGAAGCCCAGCGTCACCTCCCTGCACCCGTCCCCCTCGGGTAGGTACCCCCGCTGGGGATGGGGGGGCTGCCGGGGGGAGGGGGCATAGTGCAGAGACACCCCCCCCACGCCCCAGGGCCTCAGAGTGGGCCCCACTGCCGCCAGCCCGGGGCCATTGCCCCTTTAAAGGCAGGGTGCCTGGGGAGGACTCTAAGAAAAGGGAGGGGTTTAAGCACAGGGGGCGTTGGCCACTGCTACGGTTGTGTGGCTGGGGGGTGTGGCCTCGCAGGCACTATCCAATGAGAGGGCAGATTGAGGCAGTGGGATGGGCTTCCTGTGAAAGGGGCAGGACTATGAGTAGTGGGAGGGGCTTGCAAAAAGGGTGGGCCCTCAGTGGGAGGGGCTTAGAGGAGTGGTTGCTTTGGTGGGAGGGGCTTTCACTGTAAGGGTGGGGCCTCCTGGAGTGGGAGGTGCTTCTCGCATGGGGTGGGGTATCCTGGAGTGGGAGGGGCCTCTTGGATAGTGGGTGGGGTTTTCAGTGGGATGGGCTTCCTGCATGGATGGGGGTGTGGCCGTCTATAGTGGGTGGGGCTTCTTGCATAGGGGTGGGCCCTCCCAGAGTGGGAGGGGCCTCTGGCATAGTGGGAGGGGGCTCTGTAGGGGTGGGGCCTGACCGGGATGGGCTTCCTGCGTAGGGGTGGGATGTCCTGGAGTGGGCGGGGCCTCTTTGCAGGGCGGGGCTTCCTGCAGGGTGGGTTCTTAGTGAGTGGGTGGGGCTTTCCAGGGTGGGGCCGGGGGCGGGGCCGGGGCATGGGGGTCCCCGCTGACCGTGTCCCCGGCAGGGCCGGCTCCCGGGGAGGAGCTGCGGCTGACCTTCCCGGTGCGGGACGGCGTGGTGCTGGAGCCCTTCCGCCTGCAGCACAACCTGGCCGTCAGCAACCACGTCTTCCAGCTGCGCGACTCTGTCTACAAGACCCTCATGATGAGGTGGGGGCGGTGGGGGGCAGGGGGCCGTGCGGCACGGCGTGGCGGAGCGCAGTCCAGCACCGCACGTGGTGCGGCGCAGAGCGGCACGGTGGCGTGCCGCACAGCGTCATATGGTGCTGCTTGGCGTGGTGCTGCGCGCCATGGTGTGGTGCAGCCCTACACGGTGCGGCTTGTCGCCGCGCAGTGCCGTGTGGCGTGGCGGTGTGTGGCATGGCGTGGCTTGGCACAGTGCCGTATTGTGTCATGGTACGTGGCATAGTTTGGCATGGCAGTACACGGCGTGGTCCAGCACAGCGGGGTGCTGTACAGTACACTGGTACCCGGCATGCCTCGGCACAGCGCGGTGCTGTATGCGTGGCGGTACATGGCGTGGCATGGCGTGGTGCCGTGCGGTGTGGTGGCACCCAGCATGGCTTATCACGGTGCTGTATGTCGTGATGGTACGTAGCGTGGCTTGGCATGGTGCGGTGGTGCACGGCACGGTGGCTCGCGTGTGGGCACGCCCCCTGCCCACACCTTGCCCGTCCCGCCAGGCCTGACCTGGAGCTGCAGTTCAAGTGCTACCACCACGAGGACCGGCAGATGAACACCAACTGGCCGGCCTCCGTGCAGGTGAGCGTCAACGCCACGCCGCTCACCATTGAGCGTGGCGACAACAAGACCTCCCACAAGCCGCTCTACCTGAAGCACGTCTGCCAGCCCGGCAGGAACACCATCCAGATCACCGTTACCGCCTGCTGCTGCGTGAGTCACCGGGGGCGGTCCCGGGGCGGGGGGGACGGCGGCTGAGGCCGTGGCTTAGCCCCCCTGTCTCTCCGCAGTCCCACCTCTTCGTCCTGCAGCTGGTTCACCGGCCCTCGGTGCGCTCGGTGCTGCAGGGTCTCATCAAGAAGCGCCTGCTCCCCGCCGAGCACTGCATCACCAAAAGTGAGCGCCGCACCCGGCACCCCTGGCCCGCCGGGTCCTGGGGGATGGGGGGGCTGCAGCATGGTGGGGGGGGACACCCTGGTCCAGGGGCTCCAGCATGGTGGGGGTGATGAGGCACCCCGCCCAGATGCCACCATGGTGCCACCCCCATCCCGGCATCCCAGTTCTGCCCCTCGGTGCCCCTCACCCACACCCCCCCCTCCCCGCCCCCAGTCAAGCGCAACTTCAGCAGCGGGACCATCCCGGGGACCCCGGGGCCCAATGGCGAGGACGGCGTGGAGCAGACGGCCATCAAGGTGTCCCTCAAGTGTCCCATCACCTTCCGGAGGATTCAGCTCCCGGCCAGGGGCCACGACTGCCGGCACATACAGGTAGGGGTGGTGGTGGCAGGGGGCTGGGGGGTGTTGTCCTCCCCGTGTCCCCCCCGCCGCCGGCTCAGCTGCCGCTCTCCCCCGCAGTGCTTCGACCTGGAGTCCTACCTGCAGCTCAACTGCGAGAGGGGGACGTGGCGGTGTCCCGTCTGCAAGTGAGTGGGGGCCCAGCGGGGCCGTGCCTCGGTTTCCCTGCCTGCGGGGGGGTTTCCCTGCCTGCGGGGGGGTTTCCCTGCCGTCACCCTGCCTCTCCCTGCCTGCAGTAAGACGGCCCTGCTGGAGGGGCTGGAGGTGGACCAGTACATGCTGGGCATTCTGATCTACATCCAGAAGTAAGCGTCCCCACTCTGTCTGTCTGTCTGTCCCTGGCCGGCACTGTGCCACCCCCGGGGGGCCATGCAGCCGGCCCCCCCCAACCTGAGCCCCCTGCCACCCCCAGCTCGGAGCACGAGGAGATCACCATCGACCCGACCTGCAGCTGGAAACCCGTCCCGGTCAAACCCGACGTCCACGTCAAGGAGGAGCCGGAGGGGCCGGCGCTGAAGCGGTGCCGGACCCTCAGCCCCACGCACATGGTGCTGCCCAACATCATGGAGATGATCGCGGCCCTGGGGCCCGGCTCCGCGCCCTTCCCGGCTCTGCCGCCGCCACCGGCGGGCGCTGCCGCCGACTACGGCACCCCGGGTACGGGGGGGACACGCACACACCCACCCGCGGGGGATGGGCCCTCTCCCTGTTGTCCCCTCCCCCACCCAATCGCCTCCTTTCCTCCCGCAGGTTCCAGCTTTCCCGGACCCGGGGGCTTCCCAGAGCCGTTCCCCGCCCCCGGCGCCCCCGGCACACCGACGCTGAGCGACTTCGCGCCGGGACCCCCCCCCATCTCCTACCAGTCCGACATCCCCAGCGGCCTCCTGGCCCCTGAGAAGCCCCCCGCGCCCCCGCTCCCTGCACAGGTCAGCTGGGTGCGGGTGGGGGGCTCCCCCCGACCCCCCCTCTCCCCGCGGGGGGACCCGGTGGAGGGAGGGTCTCAACCCCGCGCTCTCCCCCCCGCAGCTGCCCCGCCGGGCGGATGGAGCCGTCCCACCCCGGTGCAGCCGGGGCTGCACAACCCCCCGGGCGGCCAGCCGGCACAGCCGCTGCACCACCGGAGCGCACCGGCACGGCCCCCTGGGACCCCCGGCCCGGCGCACGCCGCCGACCTCGCCTTCCCCCCGGCACCCGGCATGGCCGGGACGGGCGACGGGTCGGAGCCTGCCCTCGACGTGAGTACCCCGGGGGGGGCGGCCGGGGGGGCCGCGGCCGGGTCGGGCCCCCGGCCGCCGCGGGGTGGGGGGGGAGGGGCTGGGGGGGGCCCGGTCGTCACCGGCTGCCGCCCCCAGCTCCTGCCCGAGCTGACGAACCCCGACGAGCTGCTCTCCTACCTGGGCCCCCCCGACCTCCCCAGCAGCAGCAACGACGACCTCCTCTCCCTCTTCGAGAACAACTGAGCCATCCTCACCCCCCGCCCCCCACCGGACCCCCCACCCCACCACGGGGCCGGGGGCAGCGCTGGCGTGCCCCTGCCCGCCGCAGAGCCGCCCCCCCCAAGAAGGGGCTTCCCCTGAAGGGATGCGATGGGACAGACAGACGGACGGGCTCAGCCCCCCCAGAAGCACAAGGCTGTACATAGTGTAGAAACACTACTGCCCGCCCCCCCCCGAGACCCCCACCCCTTATTTAAAGGCAAGTGTGTTGCTGCGGGGCCGGCCCGCGCCCCCTGTATAAATGTGCATACGCTGCTTCCCCTTGTAACATACGCGCCCGGCCGGGGAGCACGGGGTGTGGGGCTCGGCCCCCGACTGCCCCACGGCCCCCCCGCCGCCGAGCTCCCTGTACCGTCTCCTCATCGCTGGCTATTAAAGGATTTCGTTTCGGCGGGGTCACGCGCGTCGCTGGGCTGGGTGTGTCCCCCCCCTCGGTCCTTTGTCACCCTGCTGCGGGGCTGGACCCCGCTCTCCCCGCACCGCCGCGGGCAGGGGGTCCCACCTGGGTGGCGGGACGGATCCTGCCCCCTCCCAGGGCGGCCGCGGCCAGGCCGGGCGGTGAACCGTGCCCGCCGCCGTCAATCATTAACCGCGGGCAGGACGGGCAGCGCTGCCGGCAGGCCCCGAGCAGCGTGGCGGGAGGTGGCCTCGCCCGGGGCTGGGGCGGCTCTGCGGCTTCCCCAAGGCGGGAACGGGGCCCGGCTGGGGCTCGGGGCTCGCCCGGGCCCGGCTGGACCCACGGCAGGGCTCGGCCGCCCCACAGCCCGGGGCTAGGGCGCCCCAAAGAGAGGCCGCAGCTCCCGGCCCCGCACGCCCCGTACCGCCGGGCTGCTGCTGACCTCCCCGCCGCCCCACAGCCCCCCGGCCCTGCCCCACACCGCCCACGCTCTAGCCCCATCCCACCCCACGTCGCTCGCTCGTAGCGCGGCGCGGCGCCCCGACCCCACACCGGCGCCCTCCCCCCCACCGCCCCCATCCCGGCCCCATCCCCCGCCTCCCCCACCCCGCCGGCAGCGCGCATGCGCGCCCCGCCCTGCCCAGCCGCCGGACCCGCGCGGCCCCCGCCCCCGCTTCCCCCCCTCCCTTTCAAACGCGGCGCCGCCGATTGGCCGCCCGCCCCGCCGCTCTACCACAACGCCAGCGGCCGTTGGCCGACGCCTCGGGGGAGGCGGGCCCTCCCCGGCCCTATATAAGGGGCGGCGGGCAGCCCCTCTCCTCCTGCTGCGCCGCGCCCGCCGCACGGAGCCGTCGCCGCTGCCGTAGCCCCGCTCCCGCCCCGCCATGGCCAACCCCGTCGTCTTCTTCGACATCGCCGCCAACGGCGAGCCCCTGGGCCGCGTCACCTTCGAGGTGGGGGGTGGGCTGGGGAGGGGGCGGCGGCACCGCCGCCATTTCCTCACCGGGGCCGTTTCGGGGGAGGGCGGGGGCATCGCGCCTGCGCGGCCGGGGGTGGGGGGGCGGCGGGGGGCCCGCGCCGCCTCCACGTGGCCGCGGCTCCCGCGCTCGGTAAGGGCGGGAGGGGGGGGGCGGGGCGGGGAGCGGCGCCCCGGGCTGCCCGGTGCCGCCAGCGTCGGGGAGCGAACAAAGGACCCGGCGCAGCCACCGGCCCCGCCGCTGGCTGAGCGGGGTGGAGGATGCGGCTCGGCTCGGCTCGGCTGGGAAGCGGCGGCGCGGTGCCAGCCCAGGGCGTGCCGCCGCCCGGCAGCTCCCGGCCCGCCGAAACGCGTTCCCTGCCGCTCAGCCGGCTGGCGCCCCGGCCCTCCGCACCTGCCCCCGGTGGCCTCGTCGCCAGCCCGCATTTCTGCCGAGGCTGCCCTGCCTCGCCGGGAGGCTCCGCTCCGCCCCGGGGAGGGGGGGGCGGCCGCCGCAGCTTCCCCTGCTGCGGGATCGGGGCCGCGGCTGCCCGCGCCGCCATTTTGTCCCAGTCCCCCCGGAGCGGGGCCGCCCCTCGGCGGGCGGCAGCAGCCCCCGGAGCCGCCTGGTGCATCGGAGCAGCGCCCCCCGGGGAGATGCTCCTCGGGCGCCCGACCTCTCCCGGGTCTCGGAAGGCCGGCGGGGAGCGAGAGCGGTGGCAAAGCGATGGCCGGGGGATTGTCACTGCGAAAGGAAAGCATTTAGCGCCCTGCGAAGCGGGCACCCGGGGGGGGTGAAGCATCTCCGGTATGGCCGGGACTGCGCTCCAGGAATTGCTGCGCTGCGGCTGTCGCAGAGCCCGCGGGCAGCGCGCTCCCGCCCGGCAGCGCCTCGCCGTGTAGATGGCTGCTGCCTGCCCGAAATCCTCCTGGAGTCATTGGGAGGCGGCGTGCGCTCTGCCTGGGAATGCTGGAGTCGAATAGGTTTTTAATTTAAATCTCAGCCGGCGGAACGAATGCGCATCTGCCCCGCTGGTGAGGCATGCGGCGTATTTAAACTCATTTGGATGCCATGTCTGTTAGTTCAGAGTTTCCAGATGAAAGCGTGAGGTGGGGAATGCTCTGCAGCCGCAGTCACGGCCTGGATGCACCTCCTGGAGGGGGTCCCCGGGCTCTGAGCAGCGAGGGGAGGATCCCTGCGGGCTGGGGGTGCCCCCCGAGGGGGGCAGCCGGTCTCACCCCAACCTGACTAACAGCCTCTCCTCTTTTTGCAGCTGTTTGCAGACAAGGTCCCCAAGACAGCAGGTTAGTAAAGCAGCACCGGCCACGCTGCAGCTGCACCAAGCTCCTGTGCGCTCTCCCTGACTGTGGATAAAATGAGCTGTTCATGGTGGTTTTTCCTTTTCTCTTTGCAGAAAACTTCCGTGCCCTGAGCACTGGTGAGAAGGGATTCGGCTACAAGGGGTCCTGCTTCCACAGAATCATTCCTGGGTTCATGTGCCAGGTGCGTGGTGCTCCCACCACAGCAGGGAGGTGGGCGGGTGAGGAGATCTGGTGCTTGTGTTGGTTTTGGACTTGGGTGCTGGCAGATTTGGGGTGGGAACGCAGCTCTGCCTCCTGCCTGCAGCCTCTGCAGGGCCGCTGTGCCTAGTTCGAGAGTGTTCTCCTGCGCCTGTGACCTGAAACGCTGCTTCTTTGCAGGGTGGCGACTTTACACGCCACAATGGCACTGGCGGCAAATCCATCTATGGGGAGAAGTTCCCCGATGAGAACTTCATCCTGAAGCACACGGGCCCTGGCATCCTGTCCATGGCCAACGCCGGCCCCAACACGAACGGCTCCCAGTTCTTTATCTGCACTGCCAAGACCGAATGGTGAGTTGGGGCTGTGGGAGGGCAAGCTTGGGGGTCTCTGGCACCCACTCCAGTGGGGAGGTGACATACTGGGCCTTCTGCCCAGGTCCCTGCGTGGGGACAGCAGGCCCCAGCTGTGACCGGTGCTTCTCCTGCAGGTTGGATGGCAAGCATGTCGTCTTTGGCCGCGTCAAGGAGGGGATGAACGTGGTGGAGGCCATGGAGCGCTGTGGCTCCAAAGATGGCAAAACGAGCAAGAAGATCACCATTACTGACTGCGGGCAGCTCTCATAAACCCTCTCCTTAACAACTGACCATTCCTTCGGCAGCCCAGGCACCGTGCCCTGCTGCAGCTCACCCTGTCCCACCCCGCTCCTGACTTACTGCTGCATTTCTACTGGGTCTCAGCCCTATGTGCACGGTCCAGCTGGGCCGCAGTTACCTTTGAGTCTAAATAAAACGAGTTAAACCACAGTTAGCCCCTTCTCTCCCCCTTACTGGGGTGGGTGGTGTGTGGGGCTGGTGGAGGAGGATGGAGGGGGGTGCTGGGGGGCTGGTGGGGGAGGATGGAGGGGAGTGCTGGGGGGTCATGAGGACCCCTGCAGTGTGGCTATACCAGGTCCTCAGTAGGGTCCAGAGTGAACAGGTGCAGGCAGCTGGTCCTGTCACAGCTGATCCCTGGGGGCCTCGATGCTGCAAATTGGGAAGGGACTGCCTCCCTGCTGCTGTGGGGCTGTAACACCCCCCCCCCCCCGCCCTGGCATGGAGGGGTGGTGGCCCCAACCCAAGGGTGCTTTGTGGGTCTGTCAACAGGTGCCATTGGGGACTGCTGGTCTGGGCTGTGCTGGGAACATGGGGACCCCAGTGGTCCTGGTGAGGGAGACTTCAGGACTGGGAGGATCCCAGTGCTCCAGTTCAAGTAACCCAGTTTGGGGGTGCCCAGCTCTGTAAAGATTCCTGGTTTGGCACAGGGCCAGTTTGGGGTGGGATGGTTGGTGCTCCCAGTTAAGGGTCCCCAGCTCTAGGATGATCCTAGTGCTTCCAGTTTGAGGGTGCCTGGGTGGGGGCAGACTCCAGTACCCTGTGGGTCCAGCAAGGCAGAGCCTGTCCCCCTGTGGGGTGCACCCACAGTGCCTGCAGTGACACTGCTGCCTGTACCTGCTGCCTGCAGCTGGAGCTGCACCCTCCCTGCCTGAAACTGCCTGTGCCGGGAGCTGCACCCTGCTACCTGCACCTCTGCCTGTGCTGAGAGCTACAGCCCTGCGCCTGCACCCAGAGCTGCACCACCCCGTATCCCCCTTGCACTGTGTGGTGGGGTCCGTTTTGGAGCTGGGTTCTGGCATGGGTTGGAAGGGACCTTTAAAGGTCCCCTGGTCCAACCCCCCTGCCATGAGCAGGGACATCTTCCACTGGATCAGGTTGATCAGAGCCCCCCTGTCCAGTCTGACCTCAAATGTTCCACCACCCTCAACGTAAAAATGTTCTTCTGTGTATCTACTCTGAATCTCCCCTCCTTTAGTTTAAAACCATCGCCCCTTGTCCTATCACTACAGGCCCTACTAAAATGTCTGTCCCCATCTTTCTTATCAGCCCCCTTTAAGTATTGAAAGGCCACAATAGGGTCTCCCTGGAGCCTTCTCTTCTCCAGGCTGAACACGCCCAACTCTCTCGGCCTTTCCTCACAGCAGAGCTGTTCCATCCCTCTGATCATTTTTGTGGCCTCCTCCGGACCCGCTCCAACAGGTCCATGTCTTTCCTGTGCTGAGGACCCCGGAGCTGGATGCAGTACTCCGGGTTGGGTCTCACCAGAGTGCAGCAGAGGGGCAGAATGCCCTCCCTCGACCTGCTGGCCACGCTGCTTTTGATGCAGCCCAGGCTACGGTTGGCTTTCTGGGCTGCAAGCGCACATTGCTAGCTCATGTCCAGCTTTTCATCCACCAGTACCCCCAAGTCCTTCTTCTCAGGGCTGCTCTCAATCCCTTCATCCCCCAGCCTGCATTGATACTGGGGGTTGCCCTGACCCAAATGCAGGACCTTGCACTTGGCCTTGTTGACCCTCATGAGGTTCACATGGGCCCACTTCTCCAGCTTGCCCAGGTCCCTCTGGATGGCATCCCGTCCCTCAGGCGTGTCAACCGCACCACTCAGCTTGGCGTCGTCTCCAAACTTGCTGAGGGTGCACTCGATCCCACTATGTCGTTGATGAAGATACTAAACAGTACTGGTCCCAGTACGGACCCCCCCTGAGGGACACCGCTCATCCCTGATCTCCATCCGGACATTGAGCCGTTGACCACTACTCTCTGGAGTCCATGGCCATCCAGCCAGTTCCTTAGGCACCGAATAGTCCACCCATCAAACCCATCTCTCCAATGTAGAGAGAAGGATGTTGTGGGGGACCATGTCAAAGGCCTTACAGAAGTCCAGATAGATGACATCCTAGCTCTCCCCTTGTCCACTGATGTAGTCACTCCATCAGAGAAGGCCACCAGGTTGGTCAGGCAGGACTTGCCCATGGTGAAGCCATGCTGGCTGTGTTGAATCACGTCCCTGTCCTCCATGTGCCTTAGCACAGCTTCGAGGAGGATCTGTTCCATGCTCTTCCCAGGCACAGAGGTGAGACTGACAGGTCGGTAGTTCCCAGGCTCCTCCTTTCTACCCTTTTTAGAAATGGATGCAACATTTCCCTTTTTCCAGTCACCGGGGACTTTGCCTGACTGCCGTGACTTTTCAAATACCATGGAGAGTGGCTTGGCAACTCCATCAGCCAATTCCCTCAGGTCTCTGGGATGCATCTCATTGGGTTCCCATAGACTTACGTATGTTCAGGTTCCTCGGGTGGTCTCGAACCTGATCTTCTTGTACAGGGGGACTTTGCTCCCTCGTCCCTGCCTTGCGGTTCATCCACTTGAGAGGTGTGGGAAGAGAGGTTGTCAGTGAGGACTGAGGCAAAAATTTTTTGAGTACCTCAGCCTTCTCCTCCTCTGCTGTTACCAGTCACTAGGCTCTAGGAACGGTGAGGGTGAGGTGCCAGATCAAGCGCAGAGCCTCAGTGTTGGTGGGGCTGTGAATGCGCTGCCAAGGGAAGGGGAGGGCCAGCAACAGCTTTCAGTGCTGGCAGCTTTCGTGTGGGTGCAATCGCTGGACGTTTCGCATTTGGCAGCCGGGCTCTTTGACAGTGAGATACACAGTGTTGCACCCTGATGAAGCTAAGCAAGTGCAGAGCGTGAATGTCTGTGCGGCAGCGAATGCAGTTCCAAGGGACAGTGAAAACCAGCTACAGCTTTCGGTGCTGGCAGCTTTTGTGTGGGAACCCGAGGTGGCGGTTGTCCTTTTCGGGGCTGGGCTCTGTTGAGGGTGAGGTGGTGGAGCACACGCAGAAGTTGGTCCTGGCCCCTGGGGGAAGCCTTTCTGTGCTGCACCGAGGCAGCACGGGGGAAGCCTTTCTGTGCTGCACCGCGGCAGCACGGGGGAAGCCTTTCAGTGTCGTAACGCGAAGCTCGGGGGAAGTGAGTCTGTGCTGCACCCAGGCGGGAGGGGGAAGCCTATCGGTGTCGCACCGTCAGTGCGGGGGAAGCCTTTGACGCGCACGGGCAGGCGAGATGTGGGCTCCTCCTCGACCCCCCGATGAGCTTCTCCCTCCGCAGCTCTGCGGGATCGGAGAAGACACATCCCGCGTCACGGTGCTCATGCTCCAGGCTGGGGGTCTGCCCGGTGCGGCGGCACGCCCTGCGCCCCAGGAGCTCCTGTCAAGGGCTCGTGATCCCTGCGACGTCTCTTCCTCGGCCTCCTTCGGGGTCTGAGCATCCACCGGGGATGCTCCCAGAGCCCGGCTGAGCCGGGGCACAGGGGAAGGCTCCCTGCAGCTCTCGCTAACCGCCGGCGTACGCCTTGCACTGGCAGACCCTGCAGGGAAGGACACACGCCTGCTGCCCCACGACACTTCCCTGCGCCAGGGACAGACTCCCGGCATGGCCCCACCGGCGCTCCCCAGGAAGGGGCACGTGAATGTCACAGAGCTTCGCTTCCCTGACAGCAAGACCAGGACTGATCTCTGGCCCCTAGTAGCGAGTTCTGGACGTCAGGTCCACCATCAGGCCTAGTTCTTCCTTTTGCTCTTGGATTTTCCTCATGAGGTCACAAGGTGAACATCTCTCCTCCGGGTGAAGGTTCTGATCGCAACTCTGAGCGGAAAGGATGTGGAACAGCAGGCATTAAACGCAGGTGTGCTGCGACAGGTTGATGGAGGGAGGAGGTGTGTGCTGCAGAACCTCCCAAAGATCATCCTTTCAAAGAGAAGGACGCAGGCAATGAGCAAAGGCAGATGCAGACTGTCACACAAGTTACACCGAGCCAAACCAGAACGCACTCAGGCCTTCCCTGCTATGGGGCTGTTCAGCTGAGAGTTTCCAGGACTGACCGATGACTTGAGACTGGGGCAAAGCACTGCAGCATGACAAACATGCCCAGAAACTGAACTTCTCATTTGGCCAAGGTGGTATCAGAGGCCTTCAACTCAAATGGAGGTGAACCAACAGCACTGCCCCCGCCCTGGCCCAGGGACCCTCGCCTGCCTCAGCCCCCCACCTCAGGTTGGTACCAGCATCCCCAGGAACAGCATCCCCACCCCACGCTGCTTCCATCGCCCTCAGTACCCACATCCCCCACCCCACTATGAGCAACCCCCACAAGTACCTCCCAGGGACCTCCACCAATTTGTCTTTGAGAGTATGAAATTGGACCAAGTTTCTTAAGATAGACAGACAGAGATACATCGAGTTGACATTGCATACTGCACAGTGATGGATCAGTCAGCATGACTAAAGGACCCTGGCTCATTGCAAGGAGGAGAAGGACAGCCCCCACCCTGAAGAAGAAAGGATACCCCTGGACTACCCAGATCACGCCAGCATCCCAGCCCCTCCGACACCTCTGCAAAACCCTCCCCTTATCTGGCATCAGAGATAAGGAACTGCAGCAAGACCAACTCCAGGGATGTCTAGATCAAGAAAGAAGCAGATGGATGACAACGCCACAGAATTAGAGTTGCTTTGCAAAACAGCAGCCTGTGTGTGTGTGTTAAGTAGTGACTGGTCAAATAGTATTGGACCTGAACACTTGAAAAGTATAAGAACCCTGTGTAAGACTGCACTTGGGGTGCCCCAGTTTGAATCATGGAATCATAGAATTGTTTAGGTTGTAAAAGACCTTTAATATCATGAAGTCCAACTGTTAACCCAGCACTGCCAAGTCCACCACTAAACCATGTCCCCAAGTGCCACATCTACACGGCTTTTAAATACCTCCAGGGACGGTGACCCAACCACTTCCCTGGGCAGCCTGTCCCAGTGCTTGACAACCCTTTTGGTGATGAAATTGTTCTTAATATCCAATCTAAACCTCCCCTGGAGCAACTTGAGGCCATTTCCTCTTGTCCTATCACTTGTTACTTGGGAGAAAAGACCGACCTCCACCTCGCTACAACCTCCTTTCAGGTAGTTGTAGAGAGCGATAAGGTCTCCCCCCCACCTCCTTTGCTCCAGGCCAAACAACCCCAGTTCCCTCAGCCACTCCTCTTAAGACTTGTGCTCTAGACCCTTCACCAGCTTCGTTGCCCTTCTTTGGACACCTCATGCGCAAGAATGCAAGAATTCCTCTTGTAATGCTATACTTTGTGTCCCAGCCTCTCTCCTTGGTTGGCATGGGCCAGTTGCCAAATTTTCATGACAGCTCCTCATCATGGCTGCATGGTACTGGTACCGGCACCGGCACTGGTTCCACCACAGTTGGGAGCAGCAGTTGCCGCCCTGGGGCAGAGAGGGGGAGGATAAAAACAACCCAGAAGTGCCCCAACCTTGCCGATCTCCACCACCGGGGCAGGATGGGGCAGCACACACATGTCAGCATCACAGGGCCACTGGAGCTGGCCCCATCCCTTCCCTTTGGAAAGGAAATTCACCTCCCCCCCCAAATCATGCTTGGGATGGGAAATTGTGTGGATGGGAGACAGTTGGGATAGGAAA
This sequence comes from Ciconia boyciana, assembly GCF_034638445.1. Lineage (NCBI taxonomy): Eukaryota > Metazoa > Chordata > Aves > Ciconiiformes > Ciconiidae > Ciconia > Ciconia boyciana. The sequence goes on along the minus strand of NC_132958.1, from coordinate 41,783 downwards.
CCGTCACGGGGCTGAGAAATCATCGTTGAGATGGGAAATCATCATCAGGATGGGAAGTCATCGTTGGGATGGGAAGCTGTTGGGATGGGAAACCATGGTGGGGATGGGAGACCATCACTGAGGACAGTAGGGTGGGAAATCATTGGATGGGAAGTTGTTGTGGTATGAAAAATTAAACCCTCGCACAAGGCTGGCTGAAGCAGGTGCTGGCAGAATGATCGCCATGGGGATGGACCCCCCAGAACACTGTTTGCCCCAAACAAACCCCACCCTGACCAACTGCCATGGCAGGTACAGCAGCAGGCTCCTGCTCCTCCTGGTGCTCCTGCCCTCCAGGTGCAGCCCCAGCCAGCTCTGCCCGCCAACATCTCACCCCCATCACCCCTTTTCGCTTCCCCCAGTAGAGAGGTTCCCTCTCCAGCTGCTGATGGCATCAGAGGTGCCCAGAGTGAGCTTCACTGCCCCAGCCGTGCTGCCACCAGTCACTGCCGGCGTGCTGCCTCTGTCCCAGGGCTGCCAGTGTCCTGTGAGCCTGCCCAGCTCCACACCATCACCTACCAGCTGGCCCAGGCCACTGAGTGGCATGGGGTGCCAGGGCCCCTGGGGGCCCCGGGGCAGGTGGTGCAGCTCCCCTGCCGGGTGCAGCTCCCCCTTGTGGTGCAGCCTCCCCACAGGGATGCAGTGGGGAGCAGTGGGGAGCAGTGGGGGAGCAGCTCCCCCATGTGGCTGCTCCCTGTCCCCCACCTATGGCTGGGGACAGCAGGTGGTGACAGAGACACTGGTACCCCACCAGCTGATGGGGCCGGGGCAGTGGACCATGGCCCAGGGGAGCCCCTATACCCCATGGGCTCCTGCCCACTGCATGTTCCTGCCTGCCCCAGCCCCCTGCCACCCTGCTGCCCCCCGGCTCAGCATTGCTCCACACCCTGCCTGGCAGCACCCAGAAGCCATTGCAGGCCTCCAACAAGGATGCGGTGGCCATTGAGGACAGTGTCCCCATCACCAGCCCGCCCTGGCTCCGCTAACCAGCAGAACCACGATGAAGCCCAAAGGTGAGGTTTGGGGGTGGCAGAGCCTGCAAGCGGCCCAGACTGAGGAAAGCCCTGGGTTTGGGTTGGCTTTGTTTGCTTTCTCAGCAGCGGTGGCCACCCTAGTGGCCCTGGAGAATCCCATGGACCTGTCTGAGCAGGGGCCAGACAGCTTTGCTGAGGCCTTTCCTCAGAAGGGAGGTGGCACCAACATCAACGATATGCTCGCCTGGCTCAACACCGTGGATGGCATGGACACTGTCCCCGACGTCCCCAACAGCCCCAGCTTGACAGCCTTTGTCCATGAACTCCCTGACCTCCCCAAGTATGGGGCGGAGGGCAACTGCCCCAAGGATTGAGTGGCAGCAGTGATGCTGGGGGATGCTGACCTCTCCTGGGCGGGGGTGGTGGTGACGTCCTCCTTGCTGGACCCAGGAGGAAGCAGGGCGGGGTGGCAGCGGTCCTCCCCACCTGGCTGCCAGAGAGTCCCATGGAGCCTTCTCAGGAGAGTCCTATGTAGACTTCAAAGGGGAGTCCTCCAGAGAGTCCCATAGATAGTTCAGAGGAGACTCCAATGGAAACCCCTATGGAGAGTCTTCCAGAGGGTCCTCAGAAGCATCCCCTGAAGGGTCCCCCAGAGAGTCCCCTGCTGAGCCCCCTGTGGATCCTGCTGCTGAGTCCCCTGGCCAGCCCCCCAGCTGCCCCCCAGTGACATCTGCCCCGCATGGCCCAACTGGTGGAGGAGGCCCTGCAGAGGCAGCCCTGGGTGGTTTTGACCTGCTTGCTGCTGCTGCCAGGCATTGTCTCCTGCTGGGTGGTGCCCAGATCAGGCAAATCGAGTGGCAAGCAGGCCAAGTGCCCTGGGCTGGTTGGCACCCCCAAGACCTCCCCGTGGGACAACACACCACCTGAGAAGAAGAAGATGGTGGTGTGCCAGGTGGCAAAACACTCAAAAACCCTGTGGGAGGGGAAGCCAGATGAGGATGTCACAGCAGTGGGCAACAAGTGGGTGGCAGCAAGTGGAGGGCATCTGAAGACACCAGTGTGCCCACCTTGGTGTTTGAGTGACCCAGAAGTCCTGGGGACACCAGCGGGCAAAGCGCCCCGTGCCCGCCGCCCACTGCTGATCGAGAAGGTGTGGAGCATGGATCTCGGTGCATGTGACCCCAGGACAGGCTGCTGCGCAAAAAAGTCCAGGCCAAAATGCTTCAGGGGCTGAGGACAACCCGCACCGACCTGAGGGCACACTTGCTGATTGCCATCCAGAGTTTCCACCCACTGGGGCAAAGAGTGAAGGTGGTAAGGCTGGTGCGCCAACCGCCCAACCCGGAGCCCCAGGCTGGCCCCAGCGTGCCCCCCAGGGTCTCCAGTCCACTGCTGGCGGCCCCAAGACCCAACATGGGGCCGGCTGCCTCCAAGCCCCCAGCTAATGGCAAGAAGGAGACGACACTGGCAGCAGCATCGAGCGGCAAGGCGTGCAGTGGGGCAAGGCACGCAATGGGGCTGCTGCCAAACCCAAGCAGCCGAGCTGGCTGTGCCTGTTGCCCACAGGGACCAAACCTCATGGGACGGGCTGTCGCAGCAGCTGTGCATGCCGCTGAGGCTGCTGCGCCCTCCCACCGACTCCCTGCTGTCCCTTGGGCCATGGGGGGGCCTCATGGCTGTGCCCACTCCGCTGGAGGAGCAGGAGGAGCTGGTGCCCATTACACCCGAGCAGCAGCTTAAGCAGGAGCACCTGAAGAAGCTGGCCCAGGAGGATCGGGAGCAAGCGGCTCTGCAGATGTCACTGGGCTAGCTGCAGTTTTTTTGTGCAGAGGGAGACTGACATGGAGATAGCCATGAGTATGACTACCCATAACCCATTGCTCCAGCACTGTCCCCCATAGCACCCACCTGCAGAGGAGATCTGGAGGCAGAGACCTGCATGCACTTGCTCCATCCCCAGCCCTCTCCCAGATCGCTCTTTCTTGCTTAATTAAATAAAAGAGTTGGGTGTTCGCTTTGCAGTGCCTCCCTCTCTGCCTGCGGTCATCTGCGCTGCAGGAGGTGGAGCGGGTGGGGTTTAATGCAGTCCCTACCCACCCTGCCGGTGGCTGAGCTGGGCTGGGGATGGCCACCGAGAGGATGGGTAGACGGGAGGTTGCTCTGGGTGGCAGGTGCTCATGGGGAGAAACCACGTTGATTAGCATCAACGCTGGGAGGATGGAGGCCAGCATCACTGCCTCAGTACTGGCATCACCACCCTATTACTGGCATCACCATCACTGCCACAGTACCAGCATTACTGCCGGCGAGCCGGATCCAGCCCAGGGAAGGAGCCACGGCCGCCCCAGGGGGCCAGGCAGGGACTGGCTGAGTACGGAAAACTCAGCTTGCACCTGGCTGGCAAATGGGCATTGCTGGCTGGCGCTCGCATGCTGAGATCCCGGAGCTGGCACTGCACTGGCTGCCCAGCTCAGTCCACCCCCTCTACGGCCTCGTCTGGTGCTGCCTGGACCTCATCAACCAAAACCCCCTGTGCACAGGTGAGCCCTGAGCCGGTGTCATGAAAAATTCACAACTGGCCCGTGCCAACCGAGGTGAGAGGCTAGGATGCAAAGTATAGAATTACAGGGGCAAAGATTTTTTCATGCACATGCCGTGTCCCAGCCCAATCGGGGCACCCCGAATATGCCTTACACAGGGTTCTTATACCCTTCAATCGTTCAGATACAAGATGACTTGACTAATCACTAACACCCACGCTACCGATTACTAATCAGAGTAAAACTTTGCAAAGCAACTCTAGTTTTGCAGCGTTCTTGCTGCCTGGAGCAGGCCAAGTGCCCTGTGCCAGCTGTCACCCACAATTCAGAAGAGACTTCCCCACAGGACAATAATCCAGCCAAGAAGAAGAAGATGGTGGTGTGCTGCGTGGTAGAACAATGGAAAACACTGTGGGAGAGGAAGCCAGATGGGGACACTGTAGTGTCAGGCAGCAGCAGGCAACAAGCAGGCAGCAGTGGGCAGCAAGCGGGCAGAAGCAAGCAAAGCACATCCAATAGCAGCAATGTGCCCACCAAGCGAGCCAGAAGCCTGGGAGATGCAGGGGGGCAAAGTGCCCCCCATTCCCCCTCCCGCTGTTGATGGAGAAGGCATGGACATGGATACCCATGACATGAGACCTTGACCCACCTGCTCCAGCCACAGTCCTCTGGCATGTCTCTATTTATTGCTTAATTCATTAAAAGTTTGGTGTTTGTTTTGCAGTGCCTCTGCTTGTGGTCATTTGTGCAGCAGGAGGCAGGGGGGTTAACGCTGCCCCTTGCGCATGCATAGATCTGCCCCCACCTCTTCACCCCAGTATATGAGGAACCCCTGATGATTCCAGGTGGATACGTTTAATCATAACCTTAATTCCCAGACTTGGGGTAAACAAACTAGAAAGAGCTCTTATAAATCTATCTGCTACTGTGGAAGCCACAGACAATTGCACAGTAGATGCCATTTGAGCCTTGCAACAAGAAGTTTCTTCTTTAGTATTATAGTAGAACAAAATGGTCTAGTACTTGCAATGCTTACCCTGCAACAAGGAGGGGTCTGTGTGTTGATTAATTCCACCTGTTGCACCGATGTTAATAAATCTTGACAAATTGAACGTGACATCCATGTTATTTCTGAACATTTACAACCGTTACATCAAATCGCAATATCTGCTGATGGATTTTCACTTTCTGATCTGTTTAGTTGGAGACCATCCTTAAATTTGCAAAAAATATTAATGAAAGCTCTTATTATCGTAATATTATTTATCCTATTAATAATTTTTGTTTGGATTGTGATTAAGCTTTGCTTTGCCATATGTCATAGAACCAAATGATCGAACACATCGATAGCAATTAATCTCGCATTTGCCCCCCTCTTGGGAAAGTCCTCCTCCTCCTCCACCATCTCTCCATTCACGCCCAGCCATTTCGCATGTGTAGAAGCAAGAGGGGCTCGCACCCTCACTCTGCAGGGCTCTTACCCCAACCACTGCATCACGCCGTTACCCATGCCATAAGGGCTGGAGTGTGGCGAGACGCTCCTGATCTCGGGCATAGCATGGGACAGTGGAAAGCGCTTACAGAGCGTGCTTGCACTGCTCACACAGCTGCATGGACCAACTCACACACAGAAACCTGTGACCAACCACGTATGACTATTTGCAGATCACCAACCCTTCTGAGACACGTCCAGGTTTGTACGTAAAGGATATGTCTACATCAACCTGTCAGTCATACGACTGAACAGAGAAGGTGCAATCCCATAAATAAGGTGCCCCAATGCTAACTCGGGGTAGCTCTCCTTGCCTGGTCCAGGGGTACTGGCTGGTGAAGGAGATGTCCTTATGTAGTGATGGAGAACATGACAGGTCGACAATTTCCCTCACTTGCTCATCAGTGGGTAAGATTAATCATTAACAGTGTTGTCCCTTGCCTACATGGCACGTGAATTTTTCCCTTCTCTCTTTCGCTCATGCTTAGATTTCTTGCACTCCGCTCAGGCTTAATTATATTGATTATCAACTTATATTATTATAATAAAGTTGATCAGACTCGGTCCTTAGACCATTGCCGTTTTATCGTCCAATACTCAAAGAACCCTTGTCGTGTGACAGGCATCCACCTCTGATGCAAGTTTTAAGCAGTAGCACATGTTTGGCAAAGAAAGCTGGCGAGAGAAGCACCAGGATGCACACAAAGAGAAAGCCCGACAGAAGTTTCCTCTGCCAATCTAAAAATTGATGGGAAAAAAAGACTCAGAAACCAGAGTGGCCTCTTCTGTCACCTTGATTGAAGCCAACTTCTGAGCCTGGATTGCTCTGGAGAGACACTTGAGCAAGCAGCTTTTATTTTAACACTGTTGAAGAAATTCCTAATAAGGCCTCCTCCAGAATACTGCTTTGGGGTTCAGGAGACTCAGGAAGACCAGATTAAATGCTCAGAGCTACCAACACAGAACAGGGAAATGAAGAGACTATTATATAAAGTAATATTTGTACAAGGAAAAAAAAAAACCCACCATTTTCATGATTATAACAACTGTGATGTTTACTTCAGAAAAAGATGGGAATGAGGGAAAATAACCTGCCTAGGTTGAAGGTGGAACATGACCAGTTCATGAATGACCAGGGATTACTCCGTCCAGAGAGGGCAGGAAAGACATCCCAGGATTAAGGTGAATTTTACTTCTGATGAAACAGCATCAGCACCTGGCAGTGTGAAGGCTACAGAAGACTACTGAGACTGCAGTCTCAGGCTTTTTGTGGGACCATTATCCTGCCATGGGCTTTGCCTTGGCAAAGTGACAACAAACCAAACATTTCCACTTGAGCACTCGAACTACAACGTCACCATCCCAAGGGGCTCAAGTCTGTAAGACTTGGAAAGACTTAGCTGAGAAAATAATGAGTCCAAATGAACAGTATCTCCAGGAGACAGAGCTCCATGGTCTGAGCACAGCACAATGCTATAAGCTTTACCGACTGAACCTCTACTTTTCTACACAAATGTTAGCGATCTCCATGGAAAGAAAGTTGTTTTAGTCAGTTCTCCTCCAAAGCCCTTACACTGGTAAATCCAAATGAACAGGAAGGCCCTTCTGCAGGTGGCCACAGCAAGCAGAAAGGCAATCATTTGTTAAATCCATCTGGAAACCCATCCCAGCAGAAAAGAGAATCCTTACCAGACTGTTGGCAAAACTCCCCACATCTCTGGTCCAGGGGGACACCAGCAATACATCCGCACCTTTGATATTTGGGGGTCCACAACAAAGATGGTTTCCATTCTGTAACATCCTCTGAGCTAAAATTGTCGGCAGGAGCTGGCTCATCCTGGCACTCGATACCACTCGGGCACATGACCTACTGTCCAGAAGTACCCCTGAAAAGACTTCGGCGGCCTGCATTAATACAGTGGCATGTACTTCAGATGTAAACACTGCCAAGTCATCTCTTATTTGCATCACTTACAGAGGATCCAATTTAGAAAATTGAGCCTTATTCTACTGAAACTTTCCTTACAGATAGCTCATTTTCTGTGTTCATAAACTGTAGTAAAGGTCTGTTTTAGCGCAATGGCTTGAACCCTGCCTAAGGCAGAGAAGCTGTTTAGACAAGCCCCAGCTTTCCTTCCTCCCTGCTGCCTTGCTTCCCAGAAACCAATCAATATCAAAAGCTCTGTAAGAAGACTGCATAAAAATGGCCAATTGCAAGTCTCTTTAATTGTTACTATTTTTGCCAGGGAAAATAGGAAACTAGGAAACTAGCCTTTTGTGCTAGTTTTGCTGCAGCTTCATTACCTTTAAAGATGACACTTCTTTCCTCTACTACGCCAATACAGCCTCACAGCCCAGCAAAATCTTACTTCAGGTAGGAAACCTTCACCGTACAAAGATGGGCACACTACAGGAATGTGTTACTCTCAAAGAACAGACTCTTTCAACCACTCTTCCTTTTGCTTACCAAAGTTCAGAGAGTGTTAGAAAGCCACAACAAAACCCAAAAAAGCAGGGTTCTTTTCCACATTTTACACAGTCCATTATATCAGCTGTTCAACACTAAGTCCAACTCTAGTCTGAACCCCAGAATAAGAAATGCCATATTAAAATTTCTGGGAAAAGGAAGAGCTTTGAAGTGGCAAGACCAAAGAATGTTCATGAAAGCACCATCATGCAAGTACACATCCCTGATCATAGACCAAATGCAATGTTACTTAAATAAGTTATATTCTCAGCTAATTTGCAGCCACTGACATCTGAAAAATAGCTCAGGGCCTCTTGTTTATTAGCACCAACCACGTAGGTTGGAATTGGAGCTGGGAAGAAAACCATGTGCAGTCAGTGTGGTTTCATTCAAGTCCAGATAATTTCAAGTTCACATTTACTAGGAATCACAGCAGGTCCCACCCGTCTGTGCAGACCCCACCACCACTCCTGTGCAATGTCCCAAGGACCAATAAGCACAGAACAAGGAACCTCCCTTCAAAATAAATCCCACAGCCTGCTCTTTCAACAAGATGCATAAAGCACCAGCTGAGAATAACCTCTGCTTTAACTACACCTAGCTCCACCATCTACATAAGGAGACCAGCTCCTAAATGATCCCTAGCCCTAAAACCACAGATCTTTCCTAGGGCAGTGCTAGGTAAATACCAGAGCACAGGGACACCTGCTCATTCAGGTTAAGCTGATGGGGAGAAGGACTGGAAAGAGAAGAATAAGATGAGGGAAAAGACTGAGGAGCTGACAGAGAAATAAAAGTGCAGGGAAAAGGCTAGCGAGATGGAGAAATCAAGAAAAACAGGGACGAGGAGCCCTGCAGAGATGGAGAAAGAAAAAGTAGGGTCGGGGAGCAGCACAGAGGGATAGAGAAGGTGGGGGAAGGAGAGGAAGAAGGAATAGAGAAAGACAGGGACAGGGAGTGGGACGTACAGACAGAGAGAGAAAAAGAAGGGCAGTGAACAGGACCAAGGGACTGAGAGATAAAGAGAAGGTCAGATCCGGACAAAGAGACCAAGAGGAAAAATAACAGCAATGTGCTGGAAGACAGAGATGGAGGAAGAGGAAAGAAAGGCCAGGAAGAAGGACAGAGGAAGAGAGAACGGAAAAAAGGGAGAGCTGTCTGGACGGTGGTGTATAGCAAGAAATGACGGAACAGGGAGTGGGACAGAGAAATAAAGACAGAAAAGGTGGGAGAGGAAGCAGGATAGAGGGACAGCGAGAGGAAAAAAGGGTCAGGGATCAGGACGGAGGTCGAGAAAGAAGCAGTAGGGACAGAGGGAGAGAGAGGGGAAAAAGACAGACAGGAAGATGGATGGGGGACAAAGATGGAAAGACGAGGACAGGGCCTGGACACGAATTGTCAGAGAAAGACAGGGACAGGGAGCAGGACAGAGAGATACAGAGAGAAAAAAAAGGGACAGGGAGGCAGGACAAAGTCCCAGACAGGCAAAAATAAGAGACAGAGAGCAGGACAGAGATGGAGGGGAAAAAAGCCTGTGATGGGCAGTAGGGCAGAGAGATGGAGAAGGAAAAAATAGCACTGGGCTGCAGGACAGAGATGGAGTGAGACATAACAATGACAGGGAGCAGGAAAGAGTGACAGAGAGAGGAGAAGTACTGAAGAGTGAGAAGGACAGAGAAATAGAGAATGAGAGGAATAGGGAGCAGGGCAGAGAGATGGAGCAAGAAAAAAGAAAGATACATGACAGAACAAAGGGAAAGAGAGAAAAGGACAGGGATGGGGAGCAGGAGAAAGGGACAGAGGAGGAAACAAATAGTGACAGGCTGCAGGACTGAGATGCAGGAATTAAAAAATAGACACAGAGAGGAGGACAGAATGACAGAGAGAGAAAAAGGGGACAGGGAGCAGGACAGCATTGGAGGAAAAAAACCAACTGTGATGGGCAGCAGGACAGAGAGATGGAGAAAGAAAATATCCTGATCAAGAGAGAGAGGAAAGAAGGGACAGCCAGCTGGACAGGGGGATATAGTGAGAATGGGTGGGACAGTGAATGGGACAGAGGGGGAAAAACAGAAAAGATGGGGGCAAGAAAAATGACAGAGGGACAGTGAGAGAAAAAAACCCCCGAGATCTGGACAGAGATGGAGAAAGAAGCAGCAGGGACAGAGGAATAGAGGCAGAAAGAGGGAGCAGGACAGAGGGACTGGGGAGCAAAGTCCCCTTGTACGAGAAGATCAGGTTCGAGACCACCCGAGGAACCTGAACATACGTAAGTCTATGGGAACCCAATGAGATGCATCCCAGAGACCTGAGGGAATTGGCTGATGGAGTTGCCAAGCCACTCTCCATGGTATTTGAAAAGTCACGGCAGTCAGGCAAAGTCCCCGGTGACTGGAAAAAGGGAAATGTTGCATCCATTTCTAAAAAGGGTAGAAAGGAGGAGCCTGGGAACTACCGACCTGTCAGTCTCACCTCTGTGCCTGGGAAGAGCATGGAACAGATCCTCCTCGAAGCTGTGCTAAGGCACATGGAGGACAGGGACGTGATTCAACACAGCCAGCATGGCTTCACCATGGGCAAGTCCTGCCTGACCAACCTGGTGGCCTTCTCTGATGGAGTGACTACATCAGTGGACAAGGGGAGAGCTAGGATGTCATCTATCTGGACTTCTGTAAGGCCTTTGACATGGTCCCCCACAACATCCTTCTCTCTACATTGGAGAGATGGGTTTGATGGGTGGACTATTCGGTGCCTAAGGAACTGGCTGGATGGCCATGGACTCCAGAGAGTAGTGGTCAACGGCTCAATGTCCGGATGGAGATCAGGGATGAGCGGTGTCCCTCAGGGGGGGTCCGTACTGGGACCAGTACTGTTTAGTATCTTCATCAACGACATAGTGGGATCGAGTGCACCCTCAGCAAGTTTGGAGACGACGCCAAGCTGAGTGGTGCGGTTGACACGCCTGAGGGACGGGATGCCATCCAGAGGGACCTGGGCAAGCTGGAGAAGTGGGCCCATGTGAACCTCATGAGGGTCAACAAGGCCAAGTGCAAGGTCCTGCATTTGGGTCAGGGCAACCCCCAGTATCAATGCAGGCTGGGGGATGAAGGGATTGAGAGCAGCCCTGAGAAGAAGGACTTGGGGGTACTGGTGGATGAAAAGCTGGACATGAGCTAGCAATGTGCGCTTGCAGCCCAGAAAGCCAACCGTAGCCTGGGCTGCATCAAAAGCAGCGTGGCCAGCAGGTCGAGGGAGGGCATTCTGCCCCTCTGCTGCACTCTGGTGAGACCCAACCCGGAGTACTGCATCCAGCTCCGGGGTCCTCAGCACAGGAAAGACATGGACCTGTTGGAGCGGGTCCGGAGGAGGCCACAAAAATGATCAGAGGGATGGAACAGCTCTGCTGTGAGGAAAGGCCGAGAGAGTTGGGCGTGTTCAGCCTGGAGAAGAGAAGGCTCCAGGGAGACCCTATTGTGGCCTTTCAATACTTAAAGGGGGCTGATAAGAAAGATGGGGACAGACATTTTAGTAGGGCCTGTAGTGATAGGACAAGGGGCGATGGTTTTAAACTAAAGGAGGGGAGATTCAGAGTAGATACAAGGAAGAAATTTTTGATGATGAGGATGGTGAAACACCGGAACAGGTTGCCCAGAGAGGTGGTAGATACCCCATCCCTGGAAACGTTCAAGATCAGGTTGGACGGGGCTCTGATCAACCTGATCCAGTGGAAGATGTCCCTGCTCATGGCAGGGGGGTTGGACTAGTTGACCTTTAAATGTCCCTTCCACCCAAACCACTCTGTGATTCTATGATTCTATGGACCTGCCTCCAACATACATAATACTCTTCAGGTAGTTAGCTTAGAAGAGTCTGGGGCTGCTACCTGGGAATTCACCTGTCTCCAGTAGAAACCAGACACCTCCAGAAGCATTTTGGTTTCTTCTGGAAGTGTCTTGTCCTGGAAATTCTCCCAGGCACCTCCAAGAGTGTTTTGGCTTCCTCTGGAGACAGCTGAAGTCCTGGGTAGCCGCCCCAGACTCCTCCTAGGTATTTAACTGAAGAGTTTTGTTCATGTTGGAGGGAGGTCCATGCCTGGTAGGTTCCTTGGACTCCTCCCAGGCATCTCCAGGAGCATTTTGGTTTCTTCTGGAGACAGGTGAATTCCCAGGTAGCAGCCCCAGACTCTTCTGCAAGTAGCTACACAAAGATCATTGTGTATGTCGGGGGAACGTCCGTGCCCGGTAGCTCCCCGGAATTCTCACAGGCATCTCCAGGAGTATGTTTGCCTCCTCTGGAGTCAGCTGGATTTCGCAGGTAGGAGCCCCAAACTCTTCAAAATACAGCAACCCAAGGAATTTTGTGTATGATGGTTGCAAGTCCATGCCCACTATCTCCACTGGACTTCTCCCAGGCATCTTCAAGAGTGTTTTGGCTTCCTCTGGAGACAGGTGAAGACCTGTATAGCAGTCCCAGGCTTGTCCCAGGCACACAGCTGAGCAGTTTTGTGTATGTTGGAGTCAGGTCCAGGTCCAGTAGGTTCCTGGGAGTTTTTCCAGGCAGCTCCTGGAGACAGGAACTGCATTTTTGGCCTGCCCTGGAGACAGCTGCATTTTTGTCGATAACACCCCAGACTCTTCCAAAATAGACACACGAGGCATTTTGTATATTTTCAAGCAAGGTCAATGCCCGGTTGCCCTCCAGCACTCTTCTCAGGCATTTCCTAGACTGTTTTGGCTTTTTCTGGAGACAGCTGAACTTCTGGGTAGCAGCCCGAGACTTCTCAAAGGGGGCAATCCCTCAGTTTTGTGTATTTTAGAGGCAGGTCCATGCCTTGTATCTCACTGGGATTAATCCTGGGCATTTCCCAGAGTGTTTTGGCCTCTCCACATAAATGCAAACAGATGCTGGTTGTCTTCTGCTACAGGAATACTAAAAAATGCAGCTGTTAAATCAATAACATTAAAGTATTTTGCCCAAGGTGGAATTTGTAATAATCTTGGTGGTGGGTCCGGAACCACCAGATGACGTACAATCACATGCTGATTTATTGCTCTGAGATCCTGTACAAACTGATATTTTGGATCTCCTTCTTTGTCTAACCTATTTTTGCTTACAGATAAAATAGTGGTATTATATGGGGTACTGCAAGATCATAAACCCCCTTTTTTCAGATATTGCTCGATTTGTTTCTGAACAGTTTTTTCTGCTTCCCTGGGAATTTGATACTGCTTGCTTGCTACGGGCGTTCCTCCTTTTGTTTTTATGGAGATGGGTTGTGCCGATTTCAATAAACCCACATCCATTCCAGAGGAGCTCTGCAATTTTGAAGGTACATTAATAAGTTCAGGTGGAACCCCAGGAATTTTGGGTGAGTTTTCGGCAGTGAGACAGACCCGTGCTACTAGAAGTTCTACCCCTTCTAGGGACAGCCAGATCTGAGCATTTAGGGATTGTAATAGGTCTCGTCCCAACAAACTCAAAGGTGATTCTTCTGTGATCACAAATCTTCGGTGCCTCCCGCCACCAAAGATCTCAGGTGAACTCACCCGTTGGCGCCAATTGGATGTTTGGAGATGGGAGGTTACAGCGGTGGTTGCCTAGGTTCCCATCTGGGGTGCCAGACTCTTACAGATTTGTGCAACGCTGGCCACCATAACCAGTGGGACCCTAGGACCCTAGTGGGACCCTAAGATGCCACTGAAAATGCAAAGTCTGCGTGAAGGTTTCCAATTCCTCTTTTATTAGTTCTCAGGTGACAACTCGAGCTGGGT